>NC_080862.1:15566364-16862309 GCF_030435755.1 Ochotona princeps | reverse complement strand
CTTCCAAGCAACTCTCAAGGAAACTCAGTTTTCACACTCTATGCTTAGTGCCCTTTGAGTGCCTAGGACTGAAATGAAGCTTGGTGAGCATCACACACAAACGAATGCTCCACATGCGGGTTTCACATGCCACCAACTCCACATTCACAGGCAACTTCAGCGCCACAGCCGTTTTCAGATAGCCCTCAATGCAAAGGCTCTAGACGCAAATATTGGTGTGAGAGCTAATTCAATCAAGGAAACACTGCATGTTGGTGAAGGGCATATTGAATAAGGATCAGCCGAGTGGTTCTTGTGGGAGAACAACTCCATTTGGCTCACTAACTTCACACACCATCAGGCTTCCAAGCAGCTCTCAAGGAAACTCAGTTTTACACTCTATGCTTAGTGCCCTTTGAGTGCATTATCTAGGAATGAACCTGGTAGAGCATCCCACACAAACGAATGCTCCACATGCGGGTTTCACATGCCACCAACTCCACATTCACAGGCAACTTCAGTGCCACAGCCGTTTTCAGATAGCTCTCAATGCAAAGGCTCTAGAAGCAAATATTGGTGTGAGAGCTAATTCAATCAAGGAAACACTGCATGTTGGTGAAGGGCATATTGAAGAAGGATCAGCCGAGTGGTTCTTGTGGGAGAACAACTCCATTTGGCTCACTAACTTCACACACCATCAGGCTTCCAAGCAGCTCTCAAGGAAACTCAGTTTTCACACTCTATGCTTAGTGCCCTTTGTATGCCTAGGAATGAAATGAACCTGGTAGAGCATCCCACACAAACGAATGCTCCACATGCGGGTTTCACAGGCCACCAACTCCACATTCACAGGCAACTTCAATGCCACAGCCGTTTTCAGATAGCCCTCAATGCAAAGGCTCTAGACGCAAATATTGGTGTGAGAGCTAATTCAATCAAGGAAACACTGCATGTTGGTGAAGGGGCATATTGAAGAAGGATCAGCCGAGTGGTTCTTGTGGGAGAACAACTCCATTTGGCTCACTAACTTCACACACCATCAGGCTTCCAAGCAGCTCTCAAGGAAACTCAGTTTTCACACTCTATGCTTAGTGCCCTTTGAGTGCCTAGGACTGAAATGAAGCTTAGTGAGCATCCCACACAAACGAATGCTCCACATGCGGGTTTCACATGCCACCAACTCCACATTCACAGGCAACTCAGCGCCACTGCCGTTTTCAGATAGCCCTCAATGCAAAGGCTCTAGAAGCAAATATTGGTGTGAGAGCTAATTCAATCAAGGAAACACTGCATGTTGGTGAAGGGCATATTGAAGAAGGATCAGCCGAGTGGTTCTTGTGGGAGAACAACTCCATTTGGCTCACTAACTTCACACACCATCAGGCTTCCAAGCAGCTCTCAAGGAAACTCAGTTTTCACACTGTATGCTTAGTGCCCTTTGAGTGCCTAGGACTGAAATGAAGCTTGGTCAGCATCCCACATACCAATGCTCCACATGCGGGTTTCACATGCCACCAACTCCACATTCACAGGCAACTTCAGCGCCACAGCCGTTTTCAGATAGCCCTCAATGCAAAGGCTCTAGACGCAAATATTGGTGTGAGAGCTAATTCAATCAAGGAAACACTGCATGTTGGTGAAGGGCATATTGAAGAAGGATCAGCCGAGTGGTTCTTGTGGGAGAACAACTCCATTTGGCTCACTAACTTCACACACCATCAGGCTTCCAAGCAGCTCTCAAGGAAACTCAGTTTTCACACTCTATGCTTAGTGCCCTTTGAGTGCCTAGGACTGAAATGAAGCTTGGTGAGCATCCCACACAAACGAATGCTCCACATGCGGGTTTCACATGCCACCAACTCCACATTCACAGGCAACTTCAGCGCCACAGCCGTTTTCAGATAGCCCTCAATGCAAAGGCTCTAGATGCAAATATTGGTGTGAGAGCTAATTCAATCAAGGAAACACTGCATGTTGGTGAAGGGGCATATTGAAGAAGGATCAGCCGAGTGGTTCTTGTGCGAGAACAACTCCATTTGGCTCACTAACTTCATACACCATCAGGCTTCCAAGCAGCTCTCAAGGAAACTCAGTTTTCACACTCTATGCTTAGTGCCCTTTGAGTGCCTAGGACTGAAATGAAGGTTGGTGAGCATCCCACACAAACGAATGCTCCACATGCGGGTTTCACATGCCACCAACTCCACATTCACAGGCAACTTCAGCGCCACAGCCGTTTTCAGATAGCCCCCAATGCATAGGCCTCTAGACGCAAATATTGGTGTGAGAGCTAATTCAATCAAGGAAACACTGCATGTTGGTGAAGGGCATATTGAAGAAGGATCAGCCGAGTGGTTCTTGTGGGAGAACAACTCCATTTGGCTCACTAACTTCACACACCATCAGGCTTCCAAGCAGCTCTCAAGGAAACTCAGTTTTCACACTCTATGCCTAGTGCCCTTTGAGTGCCAAAGACTGAAATGAAGGTTGGTCAGCATCCCACACAAACGAATGCTCCACATGCGGGTTTCACATGCCAACAACTCCACATTCACAGGCAACTTCAGCGCCACAGCCGTTTTCAGATAGCCTTCAATGCAAAGGCTCTAGACGCAAATATTGGTGTGAGAGCTAATTCAATCAAGGAAACACTGCATGTTGGTGAAGGGGCATATTGAAGAAGGATCAGCCGAGTGGTTCTTGTGCGAGAACAACTCCATTTGGCTCACTAACTTCACACACCATCAGGCTTCCAAGCAGCTCTCAAGGAAACTCAGTTTTCACACTCTATGTTTAGTGCCCTTTGAGCGCCTAGGACTGAAATGAAGCTTGGTGAGCATCCCACACAAACGAATGCTCCACATGCGGGTTTCACAAGCCACCAACTCTACATTCACAGGCAACTTCAGCGCCACAGCCGTTTTCAGATAGGTCTCAATGCAAAGGCTCTAGACGCAAATATTGGTGTGAGAGCTAATTCAATCAAGGAAACACTGCATGTTGGTGAAGGGCATATTGAAGAAGGATCAGCTGAGTGGTTCTTGTGGGAGAACAACTCCATTTGGCTCACTAACTTCACACACCATCAGGCTTCCAAGCAGCTCTCAAGGAAACTCAGTTTTCACACTCTATGCTTAGTGCCCTTTGAGTGCATTATCTAGGAATGAACCTGGTAGAGCATCCCACACAAACGAATGCTCCACATGCGGGTTTCACATGCCACCAACTCCACATTCACAGGCAACTTGAGCGCCACAGCCGTTTTCAGATAGCCCTCAATGCAAAGGCTCTAGACGCAAATATTGGTGTGAGAGCTAATTCAATCAAGGAAACACTGCATGTTTGGTGAAGGGCATATTGAAGAAGGATCAGCCGAGTGGTTCTTGTGGGAGAACAACTCCATTTGGCTCACTAACTTCACACACCATCAGGCTTCCAAGCAGCTCTCAAGGAAACTCAATTTTCACGCTCTATGCTTAGTGCCCTTTGGGTGCATTATCTAGGAATGAACCTGGTAGAGCATCCCACACAAACGAATGCTCCACATGCGGGTTTCACATGCCACCAACTCCACATTCACAGGCAACTTCAGCGCCACAGCCGTTTTCAGATAGCCCTCAATGCAAAGGCTCTAGACGCAAATATTGGTGTGAGAGCTAATTCAATCAAGGAAACACTGCATGTTGGTGAAGGGCATATTGAAGAAGGATCAGCCGAGTGGTTCTTGTGCGAGAACAACTCCATTTGGCTCACTAACTTCATACACCATCAGGCTTCCAAGCAGCTCTCAAGGAAACTCAGTTTTCACACTCTATGCTTAGTGCCCTTTGAGTGCCTAGGACTGAAATGAAGGTTGGTGAGCATCCCACACAAACGAATGCTCCACATGCGGGTTTCACATGCCACCAACTCCACATTCACAGGCAACTTCAGCGCCACAGCCGTTTTCAGATAGCCCCCAATGCATAGGCTCTAGACGCAAATATTGGTGTGAGAGCTAATTCAATCAAGGAAACACTGCATGTTGGTGAAGGGCATATTGAAGAAGGATCAGCCGAGTGGTTCTTGTGGGAGAACAACTCCATTTGGCTCACTAACTTCACACACCATCAGGCTTCCAAGCAGCTCTCAAGGAAACTCAGTTTTCACACTCTATGCCTAGTGCCCTTTGAGTGCCAAAGACTGAAATGAAGGTTGGTCAGCATCCCACACAAACGAATGCTCCACATGCGGGTTTCACATGCCAACAACTCCACATTCACAGGCAACTTCAGCGCCACAGCCGTTTTCAGATAGCCTTCAATGCAAAGGCTCTAGACGCAAATATTGGTGTGAGAGCTAATTCAATCAAGGAAACACTGCATGTTGGTGAAGGGCATATTGAAGAAGGATCAGCCGAGTGGTTCTTGTGCGAGAACAACTCCATTTGGCTCACTAACTTCACACACCATCAGGCTTCCAAGCAGCTCTCAAGGAAACTCAGTTTTCACACTCTATGTTTAGTGCCCTTTGAGCGCCTAGGACTGAAATGAAGCTTGGTGAGCATCCCACACAAACGAATGCTCCACATGCGGGTTTCACAAGCCACCAACTCTACATTCACAGGCAACTTCAGCGCCACAGCCGTTTTCAGATAGGTCTCAATGCAAAGGCTCTAGACGCAAATATTGGTGTGAGAGCTAATTCAATCAAGGAAACACTGCATGTTGGTGAAGGGCATATTGAAGAAGGATCAGCTGAGTGGTTCTTGTGGGAGAACAACTCCATTTGGCTCACTAACTTCACACACCATCAGGCTTCCAAGCAGCTCTCAAGGAAACTCAGTTTTCACACTCTATGCTTAGTGCCCTTTGAGTGCATTATCTAGGAATGAACCTGGTAGAGCATCCCACACAAACGAATGCTCCACATGCGGGTTTCACATGCCACCAACTCCACATTCACAGGCAACTTGAGCGCCACAGCCGTTTTCAGATAGCCCTCAATGCAAAGGCTCTAGACGCAAATATTGGTGTGAGAGCTAATTCAATCAAGGAAACACTGCATGTTGGTGAAGGGCATATTGAAGAAGGATCAGCCGAGTGGTTCTTGTGGGAGAACAACTCCATTTGGCTCACTAACTTCACACACCATCAGGCTTCCAAGCAGCTCTCAAGGAAACTCAATTTTCACGCTCTATGCTTAGTGCCCTTTGGGTGCATTATCTAGGAATGAACCTGGTAGAGCATCCCACACAAACGAATGCTCCACATGCGGGTTTCACATGCCACCAACTCCACATTCACAGGCAACTTCAGCGCCACAGCCGTTTTCAGATAGCCCTCAATGCAAAGGCTCTAGATGCAGATATTGGTGTGAGAGCTAATTCAATCAAGGAAACACTGCATGTTGGTGAAGGGCATATTGAAGAAGGATCAGCCGAGTGGTTCTTGTGTGAGAACAACTCCATTTGGCTCACTAACTTCACACACCATCAGGCTTCCAAGCAGCTCTCAAGGAAACTCAGTTTTCACACTCTATGCTTAGTGCCCTTTGAGTGCATTATCTAAGAATAAACCTGGTAGAGCATTCCACACAAACGAATGCTCCACATGCGGGTTTCACATGCCACCAACTCCACATTCACAGGCAACTTCAGCGCCACAGCCGTTTTCAGATAGCCCTCAATGCAAAGGCTCTAGACGCAAATATTGGTGTGAGAGCTAATTCAATCAAGGAAACACTGCATGTTGGTGAAGGGCATATTGAAGAAGGATCAGCCGAGTGGTTCTTGTGGGAGAACAACTCCATTTGGCTCACTAACTTCACACACCATCAGGCTTCCAAGCAGCTCTCACGGAAACTCAATTTCACACTCTATGCTTAGTGCCCTTTGAGTGCCTAGGACTGAAATGAAGATTGGTGAGCATCCCACACAAACGAATGCTCCACATGCGGGTTTCACATGCCACCAACTCCACATTCACAGGCAACTTCAGCGCCACAGCCGTTTTCAGATAGCCCTCAATGCAAAGGCTCTAGACACAAATATTGGTGTGAGAGCTAATTCAATCAAGGAAACACTGCATGTTGGTGAAGGGCATATTGAAGAAGGATCAGCCGAGTGGTTCTTGTGCGAGAACAACTCCATTTGGCTCACTAACCTCACACACCATCAGGCTTCCAAGCAGCTCTCAAGGAAACTCAGTTTTCACACTCTATGCTTAGTGCCCTTTGAGTGCCTAGGACTGAAATGAAGCTTGTTGAGCATCCCACACAAACGAATGCTCCACATGCGGGTTTCACATGCCACCAACTCCACATTCACAGGCAACTTCAGCGCCACAGCCGTTTTCAGATAGCCCTCAATGCAAAGGCTCTAGACGCAAATATTGGTGTGAGAGCTAATTCAATCAAGGAAACACTGCATGTTGGTGAAGGGCATATTGAAGAAGGATCAGCCGAGTGGTTCTTGTGTGAGAACAACTCCATTTGGCTCACTAACTTCACACACCATCAGGCTTCCAAGCAGCTCTCAAGGAAACTCAGTTTTCACACTCTATGCTTAGTGCCCTTTGAGTGCCTAGGACTGAAATGAAGATCGGTGAGCATCCCACACAAAGGAATGCTCCACATGCGGGTTTCACATGCCACCAACTCCACATTCACAGGCAACTTCAGCGCCACAGCCGTTTTCAGATAGCCCTCAATGCAAAGGCTCTAGACGCAAATATTGGTGTGAGAGCTAATTCAATCAAGGAAACACTGCATGTTGGTGAAGGGCATATTGAAGAAGGATCAGCCGAGTGGTTCTTGTGGGAGAACAACTCCATTTGGCTCACTAACTTCACACACCATCAGGCTTCCAAGCAGCTCTCAAGGAAACTCAATTTTCACACTCTATGCTTAGTGCCCTTTGAGTGCCTAGGACTGAAATGAAGCTTGGTCAGCATCCCACACAAACGAATGCTCCACATGCGGGTTTCACATGCCACCAACTCCACATTCACAGGCAACTTCAGCGCCACAGCCGTTTTCAGATAGCCCTCAATGCAAAGGCTCTAGACGCAAATATTGGTGTGAGAGCTAATTCAATCAAGGAAACACTGCATGTTGGTGAAGGGCATATTGAAGAAGGATCAGCCGAGTGGTTCTTGTGGGAGAACAACTCCATTTGGCTCACTAACTTCACACACCATTAGGCTTCCAAGCAGCTCTCAAGGAAACTCAATTTTCACACTCTATGCTTAGTGCCCTTTGGGTGCATTATCTAGGAATGAACCTGGTAGAGCATCCCACACAAACGAATGCTCCACATGCGGGTTTCACATGCCACCAACTCCAAATTCACAGGCAACTTCAGCGCCACAGCCGTTTTCAGATAGCCCTCAATGCAAAGGCTCTAGATGCAGATATTGGTGTGAGAGCTAATTCAATCAAGGAAACACTGCATGTTGGTGAAGGGCATATTGAAGGAGGATCAGCCGAGTGGTTCTTGTGGGAGAACAACTCCATTTGGCTCACTAACTTCACACACCATCAGGCTTCCAAGCAGCTCTCAAGGAAACTCAGTTTTCACACTCTATGCTTAGTGCCCTTTGAGTGCATTATCTAGGAATAAACCTGGCAGAGCATCCCACACAAACGAATGCTCCACATGCGGGTTTCACATGCCACCAACTCCACATTCACAGGCAACTTCAGCGCCACAGCCGTTTTCAGATAGCCCTCAATGCAAAGGCTCTAGACGCAAATATTGGTGTGAGAGCTAATTCAATCAAGGAAACACTGCATGTTTGTGAAGGGCATATTGAAGAAGGATCAGCCGAGTGGTTCTTGTGGGAGTGCAACTCCATTTGGCTCACTAACTTCACACACCATCAGGCTTCCAAGCAGCTCTCAAGAAAACTCAGTTTTCACACTCTATGCTTAGTGCCCTTTGAGTGCCTAGGACTGAAATGAAGCTTGGTAAGCATCCCACACAAACGAATGCTCCACATGCGGGTTTCACATGCCACCAACTCCACATTCACAGGCAACTTCAGCGCCACAGCCGTTTTCAGATAGCCCTCAATGCAAAGGCTCTAGACGCAAATATTGGTGTGAGAGCTAATTCAATCAAGGAAACACTGCATGTTGGTGAAGGGCATATTGAAGAAGGATCAGCCGAGTGGTTCTTGTGGGAGAACAACTCCATTTGGCTCACTAACTTCACACACCATCAGGCTTCCAAGCAGCTCTCAAGGAAACTCAGTTTTCACACTCTATGCTTAGTGCCCTTTGAGTGCCTAGGACTGGAAGGAAGCTTGGTGAGCATCCCACACAAACGAATGCTCCACATGCGGGTTTCACATGCCACCAACTCCACATTCACAGGCAACTTCAGCGCCACAGCCGTTTTCAGATAGCCCTCAATGCAAAGGCTCTAGACGCAAATATTGGTGTGAGAGCTAATTCAATCAAGGAAACACTGCATGTTGGTGAAGGGCATATTGAAGAAGGATCAGCCGACTGGTTCTTGTGGGAGAACAACTCCATTTGGCTCACTAACTTCACACACCATCAGGCCTCCAAGCAGCTCTCAAGGAAACTCAGTTTTCACACTCTATGCTTAGTGCCCTTTGAGTGCCTAGGACTGAAATGAAGCTTGGTCAGCATCCCACACAAACGAATGCTCCAATGCGGGTTTCACATGCCACCAACTCCACATTCACAGGCAACTTCAGCGCCACAGCCGTTTTCAGATAGCCCTCAATGCAAAGGCTCTAGACGCAAATATTGGTGTGAGAGCTACTTCAATCAAGGAAACACTGCATGTTGGTGAAGGGCATATTGAAGAAGGATCAGCCGAGTGGTTCTTGTGGGAGAACAACTCCATTTGGCTCACTAACTTCACACACCATCAGGCTTCCAAGCAGCTCTCAAGGAAACTCAGTTTTCACACTCTATGCTTAGTGCCCTTTGAGTGCCTAGGACTGAAATGAAGCTTGGTCAGCATCCCACACAAACGAATGCTCCACATGCGGGTTTCACATGCCACCAACTCCACATTCACAGGCAACTTCAGCGCCACAGCCGTTTTCAGATAGCCCTCAATGCAAAGGCTCTAGACGCAAATATTGGTGTGAGAGCTAATTCAATCAAGGAAACACTGCATGTTGGTGAAGGGCATATTGAAGAAGGATCAGCCGAGTGGTTCTTGTGTGAGAACAACTCCATTTGGCTCACTAACTTCACACACCATCAGGCTTCCAAGCAGCTCTCACGGAAACTCAGTTTTCACACTCTATGCTTAGTGCCCTTTGAGTGCCTAGGACTGAAATGAAGATTGGTGAGCATCCCACACATACCAATGCTCCACATGCGGGTTTCACATGCCACCAACTCCACATTCACAGGCAACTTCAGCGCCACAGCCGTTTTCAGATAGCCCTCAATGCAAAGGCTCTAGACGCAAATATTGGTGTGAGAGCTAATTCAATCAAGGAAACACTGCATGTTGGTGAAGGGCATATTGAAGAAGGATCAGCCGAGTGGTTCTTGTGGGAGAACAACTCCATTTGGCTCACTAACTTCACACACCATCAGGCTTCCAAGCAGCTCTCAAGGAAACTCAGTTTTCACACTCTATGCTTAGTGCCCTTTGAGTGCCTAGGACTGAAATGAAGCTTGGTCAGCATCCCACACAAACGAATGCTCCACATGCGGGTTTCACATGCCAGCAACTCCACATTCACAGGCAACTTCAGCGCCACAGCCGTTTTCAGATAGCCCTCAATGCAAAGGCTCTAGACGCAAATATTGGTGTGAGAGCTAATTCAATCAAGGAAACACTGCATGTTGGTGAAGGGCATATTGAAGAAGGATCAGCCGAGTGGTTCTTGTGGGAGAACAACTCCATTTGGCTCACTAACTTCACACACCATCAGGCTTCCAAGCAGCTCTCAAGGAAACTCAGTTTTCACACTCTATGCTTAGTGCCCTTTGAGTGCCTAGGACTGAAATGAAGCTTGGTCAGCATCCCACACAAACGAATGCTCCACATGCGGGTTTCACATGCCACCAACTCCACATTCACAGGCAACTTCAGCGCCACAGCCGTTTTCAGATAGCCCTCAATGCAAAGGCTCTAGACGCAAATATTGGTGTGAGAGCTACTTCAATCAAGGAAACACTGCATGTTGGTGAAGGGCATATTGAAGAAGGATCAGCCGAGTGGTTCTTGTGGGAGAACAACTCCATTTGGCTCACTAACTTAACACACCATCAGGCTTCCAAGCAGCTCTCAAGGAAACTCAGTTTTCACACTCTATGCTTAGTGCCCTTTGAGTGCCTAGGACTGAAATGAAGCTTGGTCAGCATCCCACACAAACGAATGCTCCACATGCGGGTTTCACATGCCACCAACTCCACATTCACAGGCAACTTCAGCGCCACAGCCGTTTTCCGTTAGCCATCAATGCAAAGGCTCTAGATGCAAATATTGGTGTGAGAGCTAATTCAATCAAGGAAACACTGCATGTTGGTGAAGGGCATATTGAAGGAGGATCAGCCGAGTGGTTCTTGTGGGAGAACAACTCCATTTGGCTCACTAACTTCACACACCATCAGGCTTCCAAGCAGCTCTCAAGGAAACTCAGTTTTCACACTCTATGCTTAGTGACCTTTGAGTGCATTATCTAGGAATGAACCTGGTAGAGCATCCCACACAAACGAATGCTCCACATGCGGGTTTCACATGAAACAAACTCCACATTCACAGGCAACTTCAGCGCCACAGCCGTTTTCCGATAGCCCTCAATGCAAAGGCTCTAGACGCAAATATTGGTGTGAGAGCTAATTCAATCAAGGAAACACTGCATGTTGGTGAAGGGCATATTGAAGAAGGATCAGCCGAGTGGTTCTTGTGGGAGAACCACTCCATTTGGCTCACTAACTTCACACACCATCAGGCTTCCAAGCAGCTCTCAAGGAAACTCAGTTTTCACACTCTACGCTTTGTGCCCTTTGAGTGAATTATCTAGGAATGAACCTGGTAGAGCATCCCACACAAACGAATGCTCCACATGCGTGTTTCACATGACACCAACTCCACATTCACAGGCAACTTCAGCGCCACAGCCGTTTTCAGATAGCCCCCAATGCAAAGGCTCTAGACGCAAATATTGGTGTGAGAGCTAATTCAATCAAGGAAACACTGCATGTTGGTGAAGGGAATATTGAAGAAGGATCAGCCGAGTGGTTCTTGTGGGAGAACAACTCCATTTGGCTCACTAACTTCACACACCATCAGGCTTCCAAGCAGCTCTCAAGGAAACTCAGTTTTCACACTCTATGCTTAGTGCCCTTTGAGTGCCTAGGACTGAAATGAAGCTTGGTCAGCATCCCACACAAACGAATGCTCCACATGCGGGTTTAACATGCCAACAACTCCACATTCACAGGCAACTTCAGCGCCACAGCCGTTTTCAGATAGCCCTCAATGCAAAGGCTCTAGACGCAAATATTGGTGTGAGAGCTAATTCAATCGAGGAAACACTGCATGTTGCTGAAGGGCATATTGAAGAAGGATCAGTCGAGTGGTTCTTGTGGGAGAACAACTACATTTGGCTCACTAACTTCACACACCATCAGGCTTCCAAGCAGCTCTCAAGGAAACTCAGTTTTCACACTCTATGCTTAGTGCCCTTTGAGCGCCTAGGACTGAAATGAAGCTTGGTGAGCATCCCACACAAACGAATGCTCCACATGCGGGTTTCACATGCCACCAACTCCACATTCACAGGCAACTTCAGCGCCACAGCCGTTTTCAGATAGCCCTCAATGCAAAGGCTCTAGACGCAAATATTGGTGTGAGAGCTAATTCAATCAAGGAAACACTGCATGTTGGTGAAGGGCATATTGAAGAAGGATCAGCCGAGTGGTTCTTGTGGGAGAACAACTCCATTTGGCTCACTAACTTCACACACCATCAGGCTTCCAAGCAGCTCTCAAGGAAACTCAGTTTTCACACTCTATGCTTAGTGCCCTTTGAGTGCCTAGGACTGAAATGAAGCTTGGTCAGCATCCCACACAAACGAATGCTCCACATGCGGGTTTCACATGCCACCAACTCCACATTCACAGGCAACTTCAGCGCCACAGCCGTTTTCAGATAGCCCTCAATGCAAAGGCTCTAGACGCAAATATTGGTGTGAGAGCTACTTCAATCAAGGAAACACTGCATGTTGGTGAAGGGCATATTGAAGAAGGATCAGCCGAGTGGTTCTTGTGGGAGAACAACTCCATTTGGCTCACTAACTTAACACACCATCAGGCTTCCAAGCAGCTCTCAAGGAAACTCAGTTTTCACACTCTATGCTTAGTGCCCTTTGAGTGCCTAGGACTGAAATGAAGCTTGGTCAGCATCCCACACAAACGAATGCTCCACATGCGGGTTTCACATGCCACCAACTCCACATTCACAGGCAACTTCAGCGCCACAGCCGTTTTCCGTTAGCCATCAATGCAAAGGCTCTAGATGCAAATATTGGTGTGAGAGCTAATTCAATCAAGGAAACACTGCATGTTGGTGAAGGGCATATTGAAGGAGGATCAGCCGAGTGGTTCTTGTGGGAGAACAACTCCATTTGGCTCACTAACTTCACACACCATCAGGCTTCCAAGCAGCTCTCAAGGAAACTCAGTTTTCACACTCTATGCTTAGTGACCTTTGAGTGCATTATCTAGGAATGAACCTGGTAGAGCATCCCACACAAACGAATGCTCCACATGCGGGTTTCACATGAAACAAACTCCACATTCACAGGCAACTTCAGCGCCACAGCCGTTTTCCGATAGCCCTCAATGCAAAGGCTCTAGACGCAAATATTGGTGTGAGAGCTAATTCAATCAAGGAAACACTGCATGTTGGTGAAGGGCATATTGAAGAAGGATCAGCCGAGTGGTTCTTGTGGGAGAACCACTCCATTTGGCTCACTAACTTCACACACCATCAGGCTTCCAAGCAGCTCTCAAGGAAACTCAGTTTTCACACTCTACGCTTTGTGCCCTTTGAGTGAATTATCTAGGAATGAACCTGGTAGAGCATCCCACACAAACGAATGCTCCACATGCGTGTTTCACATGACACCAACTCCACATTCACAGGCAACTTCAGCGCCACAGCCGTTTTCAGATAGCCCCCAATGCAAAGGCTCTAGACGCAAATATTGGTGTGAGAGCTAATTCAATCAAGGAAACACTGCATGTTGGTGAAGGGAATATTGAAGAAGGATCAGCCGAGTGGTTCTTGTGGGAGAACAACTCCATTTGGCTCACTAACTTCACACACCATCAGGCTTCCAAGCAGCTCTCAAGGAAACTCAGTTTTCACACTCTATGCTTAGTGCCCTTTGAGTGCCTAGGACTGAAATGAAGCTTGGTCAGCATCCCACACAAACGAATGCTCCACATGCGGGTTTGACATGCCAACAACTCCACATTCACAGGCAACTTCAGCGCCACAGCCGTTTTCAGATAGCCCTCAATGCAAAGGCTCTAGACGCAAATATTGGTGTGAGAGCTAATTCAATCGAGGAAACACTGCATGTTGCTGAAGGGCATATTGAAGAAGGATCAGTCGAGTGGTTCTTGTGGGAGAACAACTACATTTGGCTCACTAACTTCACACACCATCAGGCTTCCAAGCAGCTCTCAAGGAAACTCAGTTTTCACACTCTATGCTTAGTGCCCTTTGAGCGCCTAGGACTGAAATGAAGCTTGGTGAGCATCCCACACAAACGAATGCTCCACATGCGGGTTTCACATGCCACCAACTCCACATTCACAGGCAACTTCAGCGCCACAGCCGTTTTCAGATAGGTCTCAATGCAAAGGCTCTAGACGCAAATGTTGGTGTGAGAGCTAATTCAATCAAGGAAACACTGCATGTTGGTGAAGGGCATATTGAAGAAGGATCAGCCGAGTGGTTCTTGTGGGAGAACAACTCCATTTGGCTCACTAACTTCACACACCATCAGGCTTCCAAGCAGCTCTCAAGGAAACTCAGTTTTCACACTCTATGCTTAGTGCCTTTTGAGTGCATTATCTAGGAATGAACCTGCTAGAGCATCCCACACAAACCAATGCTCCACATGCGGGTTTCACATGCCACCAACTACACATTCACAGGCAACTTCAGCGCCACAGCCGTTTTCAGATAGCCCTCAATGCAAAGGCTCTAGACGCAAATATTGGTGTGAGAGCTAATTCAATCAAGGAAGCATGCATGTTGGTGAAGGGCATATTGAAGAAGGATTAGCCGAGTGGTTCTTGTGCGAGAACAACTCCATTTGGCTCACTAACTTCACACACCATCAGGCTTCCAAGCAGCTCTCAAGGAAACTCAGTTTTCACACTCTATGCTTAGTGCCCTTTGAGTGCCTAGGACTGAAATGAAGCTTGGTGAGCATCCCACACAAACGAATGCTCCACATGCGGGTTTCACATGCCACCAACTCCACATTCACAGGCAACTTCAGCGTCACAGCCATTTTCAGATAGCCTTCAATGCAAAGGCTCTAGACGCAAATATTGGTGTGAGAGCTAATTCAATCAAGGAAACACTGCATGTTGGTGAAGGGCATATTGAAGAAGGATCAGCCGAGTGGTTCTTGTGGGAGAACAACTCCATTTGGCTCACTAACTTCACACACCATCAGGCTTCCAAGCAGCTCTCAAGGAAACTCAATTTTCACACTCTATGCTTAGTGCCCTTTGGGTGCATTATCTAGGAATGAACCTGGTAGAGCATCCCACATAAACGAATGCTCCACATGAGGGTTTCACATGCCACCAACTCCACATTCACAGGCAACTTCAGCGCCACAGCCGTTTTCAGATAGCCCTCAATGCAAAGGCTCTAGATGCAGATATTGGTGTGAGAGCTAATTCAATCAAGGAAACACTGCATGTTGGTGAAGGGAATATTGAAGAAGGATCAGCCGAGTGGTTCTTGTGGGAGAACAACTCCATTTGGCTCACTAACTTCACACACCATCAGGCTTCCATCAGCTCTCAAGGAAACTCAGTTTTCACACTCTATGCTTAGTGCCCTTTGAGTGCATTATCTAGGAATAAACCTGGTAGAGCATCCCACACAAACGAATGCTCCACATGCGGGTTTCACATGCCACCAACTCCACATTCACAGGCAACTTCAGCGCCACAGCCGTTTTCAGATAGCCCTCAATGCAAAGGCTCTAGACGCAAATATTGGTGTGAGAGCTAATTCAATCAAGGAAACACTGCATGTTGGTGAAGGGCATATTGAAGAAGGATCAGCCGAGTGGTTCTTGTGGGAGAACAACTCCATTTGGCTCACTAACTTCACACACCATCAGGCTTCCAAGCAGCTCTCAAGGAAACTCAGTTTTCACACTCTATGCTTAGTGCCCTTTGAGAGCCTAGGACTGAAATGAAGATTGGTGAGCATCCCACACAAACGAATGCTCCACATGCGGGTTTCACATGCCACCAACTCCACATTCACAGGCAACTTCAGCGCCACAGCCGTTTTCAGATAGCCCTCAATGCAAAGGCTCTAGACGCAAATATTGGTGTGAGAGCTAATTCAATCAAGGAAACACTGCATGTTGGTGAAGGGCATATTGAAGAAGGATCAGCCGAGTGGATCTTGTGGGAGAACAACTCCATTTGGCTCACTAACTTCACACACCATCAGGCTTCCAAGCAGCTCTCAAGGAAACTCAGTTTTCACACTCTATGCTTAGTGCCCTTTGAGTGCATTATCTAGGAATGAACCTGGTAGAGCATCCCACACAAACGAATGCTCCACATGCGGGTTTCACATGCCACCAACTCCACATTCACAGGCAACTTCAGCGCCACAGCCGTTTTCAGATAGCCCTCAATGCAAAGGCTCTAGACGCAAATATTGTTGTGAGAGCTAATTCAATCAAGGAAACACTGCATGTTGGTGAAGGGCATATTGAAGAAGGATCAGCCGAGTGGTTCTTGTGGGAGAACAACTTCATTTGGCTCACTAACATCACACACCATCAGGCTTCCAAGCAGCTCTCAAGGAAACTCAGTTTTCACACTCTATGCTTAGTGCCCTTTGGGTGCATTATCTAGGAATGAACCTGGTAGAGCATCCCACACAAACGAATGCTCCACATGCGGGTTTCACATGCCACCAACTCCACATTCACAGGCAACTTCAGCGCCACAGCCGTTTTCCGATAGCCATCAATGCAAAGGCTCTAGATGCAAATATTGGTGTGAGAGCTAATTCAATCAAGGAAACACTGCATGTTGCTGAAGGGCATATTGAAGAAGGATCAGCCGAGTGGTTCTTGTGCGAGAACAACTCCATTTGGCTCACTAACTTCACACACCATCAGGCTTCCAAGCAGCTCTCAAGGAAACTCAGTTTTCACACTCTATGCTTAGTGCCCTTTGAGTGCCTAGGACTGAAATGAAGCTTGGTGAGCATCCCACACAAACGAATGCTCCACATGCGGGTTTCACATGCCATCAACTCCACATTCACAGGCAACTTCAGCGCCACAGCCGTTTTCAGATAGCCCTCAATGCAAAGGCTCTAGATGCAAATATTGGTGTGAGAGCTAATTCAATCAAGGAAACACTGCATGTTGGTGAAGGCATATTGAAGAAGGATCAGCCGAGTGGTTCTTGTGGGAGAACAACTCCATTTGGCTCACTAACTTCACACACCATCAGGCTTCCAAGCAGCTCTCAAGGAAACTCAATTTTCACACTCTATGCTTAGTGCCCTTTGGGTGCATTTTCTAGGAATGAACCTGGTAGAGCATCCCACACAAACGAATGCTCCACATGCGGGTTTCACATGCCACCAACTCCACATTCACAGGCACCTTCAGCGCCACAGCCGTTTTCAGATAGCCCTCAATGCAAAGGCTCTAGATGCAGATATTGGTGTGAGAGCTAATTCAATCAAGGAAACACTGCATGTTGGTGAAGGGCATATTGAAGAAGGATCAGCCGAGTGGTTCTTGTGGGAGAACAACTCCATTTGGCTCACTAACTTCACACACCATCAGGCTTCCAAGCAGCTCTCAAGGAAACTCAGTTTTCACAATCTATGCTTAGTGCCCTTTGAGTGCATTATCTAGGAATAAACCTGGTAGAGCATCCCACACAAACGAATGCTCCACATGCGGGTTTCACATGCCACCAACTCCACATTCACAGGCAACTTCAGCGCCACAGCCGTTTTCAGATAGCCCTCAATGCAAAGGCTCTAGACGCAAATATTGGTGTGAGAGCTAATTCAATCAAGGAAACACTGCATGTTGGTGAAGGGCATATTGAAGAAGGATCAGCCGAGTGGTTCTTGTGGGAGAACAACTCCATTTGGCTCACTAACTTCACACACCATCAGGCTTCCAAGCAGCTCTCAAGGAAACTCAGTTTTCACACTCTATGCTTAGTGCCCTTTGGGTGCCTAGGACTGAAATGAAGCTTGTTGAGCATCCCACACAAACGAATGCTCCACATGCGGGTTTCACATGCCACCAACTCCACATTCACAGGCAACTTCAGCGCCACAGCCGTTTTCAGATAGCCCTCAATGCAAAGGCTCTAGACGCAAATATTGGTGTGAGAGCTAATCCAATCAAGGAAACACTGCATGTTGGTGAAGGGCATATTGAAGAAGGATCAGCCGAGTGGTTCTTGTGCGAGAACAACTCCATTTGGCTCACTAACTTCACACAACATCAGGCTTCCAAGCAGCTCTCAAGGAAACTCAGTTTTCACACTCTATGCTTAGTGCCCTTTGAGTGCATTATCTAGGAATGAACCTGGTAGAGCATCCCACACAAACCAATGCTCCACATGCGGGTTTCACATGCCACCAACTCCACATTCACAGGCAACTTCAGCGCCACAGCCGTTTTCAGATAGCCCTCAATGCAAAGGCTCTAGACGCAAATATTGGTGTGAGAGCTAATTCAATCAAGGAAACACTGCATGTTGGTGAAGGGCATATTGAAGAAGGATCAGCCGAGTGGTTCTTGTGGGAGAACAACTTCATTTGGCTCACTAACATCACACACCATCAGGCTTCCAAGCAGCTCTCAAGGAAACTCAGTTTTCACACTCTATGCTTAGTGCCCTTTGGGTGCATTATCTAGGAATGAACCTGGTAGAGCATCCCACACAAACGAATGCTCCACATGCGGGTTTCACATGCCACCAACTCCACATTCACAGGCAACTTCAGCGCCACAGCCGTTTTCCGATAGCCTTCAATGCAAAGGCTCTAGATGCAAATATTGTTGTGAGAGCTAATTCAATCAAGGAAACACTGCATGTTGGTGAAGGGCATATTGAAGAAGGATCAGCCGAGTGGTTCTTGTGCGAGAACAACTCCATTTGGCTCACTAACTTCACACACCATCAGGCTTCCAAGCAGTTCTCAAGGAAACTCAGTTTTCACACTCTATGCTTAGTGCCCTTTGAGTGCCTAGGACTGAAATGTATCTTGTTGAGCATCCCACACAAACGAATGCTCCACATGCGGGTTTCACATGCCACCAACTCCACATTCACAGGCAACTTCAGCGCCACAGCCGTTTTCAGATAGCCCTCAATGCAAAGGCTCTAGACGCAAATATTGGTGTGAGAGCTAATTCAATCAAGGAAACACAGCATGTTCGTGAAGGGCATATTGAAGAAGGATCAGCCGAGTGGTTCTTGTGGGAGAACAACTCCATTTGGCTCACTAACTTCACACACCATCAGGCTTCCAAGCAGCTCTCAAGGAAACTCAGTTTTCACACTCTATGCTTAGTGCCCTTTGAGTGCATTATCTAGGAATGAACCTGGTAGAGCATCCCACACAAACGAATGCTCCACATGCGGGTTTCACATGCCACCAACTCCACATTCACAGGCAACTTCAGCGCCACAGCCGTTTTCCGATAGCCCGCAATGCAAAGGCTCTAGACGCAAATATTAGTGTGAGAGCTAATTCAATCAAGGAAACACTGCATGTTGGTGAAGGGCATATTGAAGAAGGATCAGCCGAGTGGTTCTTGTGGGAGAACAACTCCATTTGGCTCACTAACTTCACACACCATCAGGCTTCCAAGCAGCTCTCAAGGAAACTCAGTTTTCACACTCTATGCTTAGTGCCCTTTGGGTGCATTATCTAGGAATGAACCTGGTAGAGCATCCCACACAAACCAATGCTCCACATGCGGGTTTCACATGCCACCAACTCCACATTCACAGGCAACTTCAGCGCCACAGCCGTTTTCAGATAGCCCTCAATGCAAAGGCTCTAGACGCAAATATTGGTGTGAGAGCTAATTCAATCAAGGAAACACTGCATGTTGGTGAAGGGCATATTGAAGAAGGATCAGCCGACTGGTTCTTGTGGGAGAACAACTCCATTTGGCTCACTAACTTCACACACCATCAGGCCTCCAAGCAGCTCTCAAGGAAACTCAGTTTTCACACTCTATGCTTAGTGCCCTTTGAGTGCCTAGGACTGAAATGAAGCTTGGTCAGCATCCCACACAAACGAATGCTCCAATGCGGGTTTCACATGCCACCAACTCCACATTCACAGGCAACTTCAGCGCCACAGCCGTTTTCAGATAGCCCTCAATGCAAAGGCTCTAGACGCAAATATTGGTGTGAGAGCTACTTCAATCAAGGAAACACTGCATGTTGGTGAAGGGCATATTGAAGAAGGATCAGCCGAGTGGTTCTTGTGGGAGAACAACTCCATTTGGCTCACTAACTTCACACACCATCAGGCTTCCAAGCAGCTCTCAAGGAAACTCAGTTTTCACACTCTATGCTTAGTGCCCTTTGAGTGCCTAGGACTGAAATGAAGCTTGGTCAGCATCCCACACAAACGAATGCTCCACATGCGGGTTTCACATGCCACCAACTCCACATTCACAGGCAACTTCAGCGCCACAGCCGTTTTCAGATAGCCCTCAATGCAAAGGCTCTAGACGCAAATATTGGTGTGAGAGCTAATTCAATCAAGGAAACACTGCATGTTGGTGAAGGGCATATTGAAGAAGGATCAGCCGAGTGGTTCTTGTGTGAGAACAACTCCATTTGGCTCACTAACTTCACACACCATCAGGCTTCCAAGCAGCTCTCAAGGAAACTCAGTTTTCACACTCTATGCTTAGTGCCCTTTGAGTGCCTAGGACTGAAATGAAGATTGGTGAGCATCCCACACATACCAATGCTCCACATGCGGGTTTCACATGCCACCAACTCCACATTCACAGGCAACTTCAGCGCCACAGCCGTTTTCAGATAGCCCTCAATGCAAAGGCTCTAGACGCAAATATTGGTGTGAGAGCTAATTCAATCAAGGAAACACTGCATGTTGGTGAAGGGCATATTGAAGAAGGATCAGCCGAGTGGTTCTTGTGGGAGAACAACTCCATTTGGCTCACTAACTTCACACACCATCAGGCTTCCAAGCAGCTCTCAAGGAAACTCAGTTTTCACACTCTATGCTTAGTGCCCTTTGAGTGCCTAGGACTGAAATGAAGCTTGGTCAGCATCCCACACAAACGAATGCTCCACATGCGGGTTTCACATGCCAGCAACTCCACATTCACAGGCAACTTCAGCGCCACAGCCGTTTTCAGATAGCCCTCAATGCAAAGGCTCTAGACGCAAATATTGGTGTGAGAGCTAATTCAATCAAGGAAACACTGCATGTTGGTGAAGGGCATATTGAAGAAGGATCAGCCGAGTGGTTCTTGTGGGAGAACAACTCCATTTGGCTCACTAACTTCACACACCATCAGGCTTCCAAGCAGCTCTCAAGGAAACTCAGTTTTCACACTCTATGCTTAGTGCCCTTTGAGTGCCTAGGACTGAAATGAAGCTTGGTCAGCATCCCACACAAACGAATGCTCCACATGCGGGTTTCACATGCCACCAACTCCACATTCACAGGCAACTTCAGCGCCACAGCCGTTTTCAGATAGCCCTCAATGCAAAGGCTCTAGACGCAAATATTGGTGTGAGAGCTAATTCAATCAAGGAAACACTGCATGTTGGTGAAGGGCATATTGAAGAAGGATCAGCCGAGTGGTTCTTGTGGGAGAACAACTCCATTTGGCTCACTAACTTAACACACCATCAGGCTTCCAAGCAGCTCTCAAGGAAACTCAGTTTTCACACTCTATGCTTAGTGCCCTTTGAGTGCCTAGGACTGAAATGAAGCTTGGTCAGCATCCCACACAAACGAATGCTCCACATGCGGGTTTCACATGCCACCAACTCCACATTCACAGGCAACTTCAGCGCCACAGCCGTTTTCCGTTAGCCATCAATGCAAAGGCTCTAGATGCAAATATTGGTGTGAGAGCTAATTCAATCAAGGAAACACTGCATGTTGGTGAAGGGCATATTGAAGGAGGATCAGCCGAGTGGTTCTTGTGGGAGAACAACTCCATTTGGCTCACTAACTTCACACACCATCAGGCTTCCAAGCAGCTCTCAAGGAAACTCAGTTTTCACACTCTATGCTTAGTGACCTTTGAGTGCATTATCTAGGAATGAACCTGGTAGAGCATCCCACACAAACGAATGCTCCACATGCGGGTTTCACATGAAACAAACTCCACATTCACAGGCAACTTCAGCGCCACAGCCGTTTTCCGATAGCCCTCAATGCAAAGGCTCTAGACGCAAATATTGGTGTGAGAGCTAATTCAATCAAGGAAACACTGCATGTTGGTGAAGGGCATATTGAAGAAGGATCAGCCGAGTGGTTCTTGTGGGAGAACCACTCCATTTGGCTCACTAACTTCACACACCATCAGGCTTCCAAGCAGCTCTCAAGGAAACTCAGTTTTCACACTCTACGCTTTGTGCCCTTTGAGTGAATTATCTAGGAATGAACCTGGTAGAGCATCCCACACAAACGAATGCTCCACATGCGTGTTTCACATGACACCAACTCCACATTCACAGGCAACTTCAGCGCCACAGCCGTTTTCAGATAGCCCCCAATGCAAAGGCTCTAGACGCAAATATTGGTGTGAGAGCTAATTCAATCAAGGAAACACTGCATGTTGGTGAAGGGCATATTGAAGAAGGATCAGCCGAGTGGTTCTTGTGGGAGAACAACTCCATTTGGCTCACTAACTTCACACACCATCAGGCTTCCAAGCAGCTCTCAAGGAAACTCAGTTTTCACACTCTATGCTTAGTGCCCTTTGAGTGCCTAGGACTGAAATGAAGCTTGGTCAGCATCCCACACAAACGAATGCTCCACATGCGGGTTTGACATGCCAACAACTCCACATTCACAGGCAACTTCAGCGCCACAGCCGTTTTCAGATAGCCCTCAATGCAAAGGCTCTAGACGCAAATATTGGTGTGAGAGCTAATTCAATCGAGGAAACACTGCATGTTGCTGAAGGGCATATTGAAGAAGGATCAGTCGAGTGGTTCTTGTGGGAGAACAACTCCATTTGGCTCACTAACTTCACACACCATCAGGCTTCCAAGCAGCTCTCAAGGAAACTCAGTTTTCACACTCTATGCTTAGTGCCCTTTGAGCGCCTAGGACTGAAATGAAGCTTGGTGAGCATCCCACACAAACGAATGCTCCACATGCGGGTTTCACATGCCACCAACTCCACATTCACAGGCAACTTCAGCGCCACAGCCGTTTTCAGATAGCCCTCAATGCAAAGGCTCTAGACGCAAATGTTGGTGTGAGAGCTAATTCAATCAAGGAAACACTGCATGTTGGTGAAGGGCATATTGAAGAAGGATCAGCCGAGTGGTTCTTGTGGGAGAACAACTCCATTTGGCTCACTAACTTCACACACCATCAGGCTTCCAAGCAGCTCTCAAGGAAACTCAGTTTTCACACTCTATGCTTAGTGCCTTTTGAGTGCATTATCTAGGAATGAACCTGCTAGAGCATCCCACACAAACCAATGCTCCACATGCGGGTTTCACATGCCACCAACTACACATTCACAGGCAACTTCAGCGCCACAGCCGTTTTCAGATAGCCCTCAATGCAAAGGCTCTAGACGCAAATATTGGTGTGAGAGCTAATTCAATCAAGGAAGCATGCATGTTGGTGAAGGGCATATTGAAGAAGGATTAGCCGAGTGGTTCTTGTGCGAGAACAACTCCATTTGGCTCACTAACTTCACACACCATCAGGCTTCCAAGCAGCTCTCAAGGAAACTCAGTTTTCACACTCTATGCTTAGTGCCCTTTGAGTGCCTAGGACTGAAATGAAGCTTGGTGAGCATCCCACACAAACGAATGCTCCACATGCGGGTTTCACATGCCACCAACTCCACATTCACAGGCAACTTCAGCGTCACAGCCATTTTCAGATAGCCTTCAATGCAAAGGCTCTAGACGCAAATATTGGTGTGAGAGCTAATTCAATCAAGGAAACACTGCATGTTGGTGAAGGGCATATTGAAGAAGGATCAGCCGAGTGGTTCTTGTGGGAGAACAACTCCATTTGGCTCACTAACTTCACACACCATCAGGCTTCCAAGCAGCTCTCAAGGAAACTCAATTTTCACACTCTATGCTTAGTGCCCTTTGGGTGCATTATCTAGGAATGAACCTGGTAGAGCATCCCACATAAACGAATGCTCCACATGAGGGTTTCACATGCCACCAACTCCACATTCACAGGCAACTTCAGCGCCACAGCCGTTTTCAGATAGCCCTCAATGCAAAGGCTCTAGATGCAGATATTGGTGTGAGAGCTAATTCAATCAAGGAAACACTGCATGTTGGTGAAGGGAATATTGAAGAAGGATCAGCCGAGTGGTTCTTGTGGGAGAACAACTCCATTTGGCTCACTAACTTCACACACCATCAGGCTTCCATCAGCTCTCAAGGAAACTCAGTTTTCACACTCTATGCTTAGTGCCCTTTGAGTGCATTATCTAGGAATAAACCTGGTAGAGCATCCCACACAAACGAATGCTCCACATGCGGGTTTCACATGCCACCAACTCCACATTCACAGGCAACTTCAGCGCCACAGCCGTTTTCAGATAGCCCTCAATGCAAAGGCTCTAGACGCAAATATTGGTGTGAGAGCTAATTCAATCAAGGAAACACTGCATGTTGGTGAAGGGCATATTGAAGAAGGATCAGCCGAGTGGTTCTTGTGGGAGAACAACTCCATTTGGCTCACTAACTTCACACACCATCAGGCTTCCAAGCAGCTCTCAAGGAAACTCAGTTTTCACACTCTATGCTTAGTGCCCTTTGAGAGCCTAGGACTGAAATGAAGATTGGTGAGCATCCCACACAAACGAATGCTCCACATGCGGGTTTCACATGCCACCAACTCCACATTCACAGGCAACTTCAGCGCCACAGCCGTTTTCAGATAGCCCTCAATGCAAAGGCTCTAGACGCAAATATTGGTGTGAGAGCTAATTCAATCAAGGAAACACTGCATGTTGGTGAAGGGCATATTGAAGAAGGATCAGCCGAGTGGATCTTGTGGGAGAACAACTCCATTTGGCTCACTAACTTCACACACCATCAGGCTTCCAAGCAGCTCTCAAGGAAACTCAGTTTTCACACTCTATGCTTAGTGCCCTTTGAGTGCATTATCTAGGAATGAACCTGGTAGAGCATCCCACACAAACGAATGCTCCACATGCAGGTTTCACATGCCACCAACTCCACATTCACAGGCAACTTCAGCGCCACAGCCGTTTTCAGATAGCCCTCAATGCAAAGGCTCTAGACGCAAATATTGTTGTGAGAGCTAATTCAATCAAGGAAACACTGCATGTTGGTGAAGGGCATATTGAAGAAGGATCAGCCGAGTGGTTCTTGTGGGAGAACAACTTCATTTGGCTCACTAACATCACACACCATCAGGCTTCCAAGCAGCTCTCAAGGAAACTCAGTTTTCACACTCTATGCTTAGTGCCCTTTGGGTGCATTATCTAGGAATGAACCTGGTAGAGCATCCCACACAAACGAATGCTCCACATGCGGGTTTCACATGCCACCAACTCCACATTCACAGGCAACTTCAGCGCCACAGCCGTTTTCCGATAGCCATCAATGCAAAGGCTCTAGATGCAAATATTGGTGTGAGAGCTAATTCAATCAAGGAAACACTGCATGTTGGTGAAGGGCATATTGAAGAAGGATCAGCCGAGTGGTTCTTGTGCGAGAACAACTCCATTTGGCTCACTAACTTCACACACCATCAGGCTTCCAAGCAGCTCTCAAGGAAACTCAGTTTTCACACTCTATGCTTAGTGCCCTTTGAGTGCCTAGGACTGAAATGAAGCTTGGTGAGCATCCCACACAAACGAATGCTCCACATGCGGGTTTCACATGCCATCAACTCCACATTCACAGGCAACTTCAGCGCCACAGCCGTTTTCAGATAGCCCTCAATGCAAAGGCTCTAGATGCAAATATTGGTGTGAGAGCTAATTCAATCAAGGAAACACTGCATGTTGGTGAAGGCATATTGAAGAAGGATCAGCCGAGTGGTTCTTGTGGGAGAACAACTCCATTTGGCTCACTAACTTCACACACCATCAGGCTTCCAAGCAGCTCTCAAGGAAACTCAATTTTCACACTCTATGCTTAGTGCCCTTTGGGTGCATTTTCTAGGAATGAACCTGGTAGAGCATCCCACACAAACGAATGCTCCACATGCGGGTTTCACATGCCACCAACTCCACATTCACAGGCACCTTCAGCGCCACAGCCGTTTTCAGATAGCCCTCAATGCAAAGGCTCTAGATGCAGATATTGGTGTGAGAGCTAATTCAATCAAGGAAACACTGCATGTTGGTGAAGGGCATATTGAAGAAGGATCAGCCGAGTGGTTCTTGTGGGAGAACAACTCCATTTGGCTCACTAACTTCACACACCATCAGGCTTCCAAGCAGCTCTCAAGGAAACTCAGTTTTCACAATCTATGCTTAGTGCCCTTTGAGTGCATTATCTAGGAATAAACCTGGTAGAGCATCCCACACAAACGAATGCTCCACATGCGGGTTTCACATGCCACCAACTCCACATTCACAGGCAACTTCAGCGCCACAGCCGTTTTCAGATAGCCCTCAATGCAAAGGCTCTAGACGCAAATATTGGTGTGAGAGCTAATTCAATCAAGGAAACACTGCATGTTGGTGAAGGGCATATTGAAGAAGGATCAGCCGAGTGGTTCTTGTGGGAGAACAACTCCATTTGGCTCACTAACTTCACACACCATCAGGCTTCCAAGCAGCTCTCAAGGAAACTCAGTTTTCACACTCTATGCTTAGTGCCCTTTGGGTGCCTAGGACTGAAATGAAGCTTGGTGAGCATCCCACACAAACGAATGCTCCACATGCGGGTTTCACATGCCACCAACTCCACATTCACAGGCAACTTCAGCGCCACAGCCGTTTTCAGATAGCCCTCAATGCAAAGGCTCTAGACGCAAATATTGGTGTGAGAGCTAATCCAATCAAGGAAACACTGCATGTTGGTGAAGGGCATATTGAAGAAGGATCAGCCGAGTGGTTCTTGTGCGAGAACAACTCCATTTGGCTCACTAACTTCACACACCATCAGGCTTCCAAGCAGCTCTCAAGGAAACTCAGTTTTCACACTCTATGCTTAGTGCCCTTTGAGTGCATTATCTAGGAAAAAACCTGGTAGAGCATCCCACACAAACGAATGCTCCACATGCGGGTTTCACATGCCACCAACTCCACATTCACAGGCAACTTCAGCGCCACAGCCGTTTTCAGATAGCCCTCAATGCAAAGGCTCTAGACGCAAATATTGGTGTGAGAGCTAATTCAATCAAGGAAACACTGCATGTTGGTGAAGGGCATATTGAAGAAGGATCAGCCGAGTGGTTCTTGTGGGAGAACAACTTCATTTGGCTCACTAACATCACACACCATCAGGCTTCCAAGCAGCTCTCAAGGAAACTCAGTTTTCACACTCTATGCTTAGTGCCCTTTGGGTGCATTATCTAGGAATGAACCTGGTAGAGCATCCCACACAAACGAATGCTCCACATGCGGGTTTCACATGCCACCAACTCCACATTCACAGGCAACTTCAGCGCCACAGCCGTTTTCCGATAGCCTTCAATGCAAAGGCTCTAGATGCAAATATTGTTGTGAGAGCTAATTCAATCAAGGAAACACTGCATGTTGGTGAAGGGCATATTGAAGAAGGATCAGCCGAGTGGTTCTTGTGCGAGAACAACTCCATTTGGCTCACTAACTTCACACACCATCAGGCTTCCAAGCAGTTCTCAAGGAAACTCAGTTTTCACACTCTATGCTTAGTGCCCTTTGAGTGCCTAGGACTGAAATGTATCTTGTTGAGCATCCCACACAAACGAATGCTCCACATGCGGGTTTCACATGCCACCAACTCCACATTCACAGGCAACTTCAGCGCCACAGCCGTTTTCAGATAGCCCTCAATGCAAAGGCTCTAGACGCAAATATTGGTGTGAGAGCTAATTCAATCAAGGAAACACAGCATGTTCGTGAAGGGCATATTGAAGAAGGATCAGCCGAGTGGTTCTTGTGGGAGAACAACTCCATTTGGCTCACTAACTTCACACACCATCAGGCTTCCAAGCAGCTCTCAAGGAAACTCAGTTTTCACACTCTATGCTTAGTGCCCTTTGAGTGCATTATCTAGGAATGAACCTGGTAGAGCATCCCACACAAACGAATGCTCCACATGCGGGTTTCACATGCCACCAACTCCACATTCACAGGCAACTTCAGCGCCACAGCCGTTTTCCGATAGCCCGCAATGCAAAGGCTCTAGACGCAAATATTGGTGTGAGAGCTAATTCAATCAAGGAAACACTGCATGTTGGTGAAGGGCATATTGAAGAAGGATCAGCCGAGTGGTTCTTGTGGGAGAACAACTCCATTTGGCTCACTAACTTCACACACCATCAGGCTTCCAAGCAGCTCTCAAGGAAACTCAGTTTTCACACTCTATGCTTAGTGCCCTTTGGGTGCATTATCTAGGAATGAACCTGGTAGAGCATCCCACACAAACCAATGCTCCACATGCGGGTTTCACATGCCACCAACTCCACATTCACAGGCAACTTCAGCGCCACAGCCGTTTTCAGATAGCCCTCAATGCAAAGGCTCTAGATGCAAATATTGGTGTGAGAGCTAATTCAATCAAGGAAACACTGCATGTTGGTGAAGGGCATATTGAAGAAGGATCAGCCGAGTGGTTCTTGTGGGAGAACAACTCCATTTGGCTCACTAACTTCACACACCATCAGGCTTCCAAGCAGCTCTCAAGGAAACTCAGTTTTCACACTCTATGCTTAGTGCCCTTTGAGTGCATTATCTAGGAATGAACCTGGTAGAGCATCCCACACAAACGAATGCTCCACATGCGGGTTTCACATGCCACCAACTCCACATTCACAGGCAACTTCAGCGCCACAGCCGTTTTCCGATAGCCCGCAATGCAAAGGCTCTAGACGCAAATATTGGTGTGAGAGCTAATTCAATCAAGGAAACACTGCATGTTGGTGAAGGGCATATTGAAGAAGGATCAGCCGAGTGGTTCTTGTGGGAGAACAACTCCATTTGGCTCACTAACTTCACACACCATCAGGCTTCCAAGCAGCTCTCAAGGAAACTCAGTTTTCACACTCTATGCTTAGTGCCCTTTGGGTGCATTATCTAGGAATGAACCTGGTAGAGCATCCCACACAAACCAATGCTCCACATGCGGGTTTCACATGCCACCAACTCCACATTCACAGGCAACTTCAGCGCCACAGCCGTTTTCAGATAGCCCTCAATGCAAAGGCTCTAGATGCAAATATTGGTGTGAGAGCTAATTCAATCAAGGAAACACTGCATGTTGGTGAAGGGCATATTGAAGAAGGATCAGCCGAGTGGTTCTTGTGGGAGAACAACTCCATTTGGCTCACTAACTTCACACACCATCAGGCTTCCAAGCAGCTCTCAAGGAATCTCAGTTTTCACACTCTATGCTTAGTGCCCTTTGAGTGCATTATCTAGGAATGAACCTGGTAGAGCATCCCACACAAACGAATGCTCCACATGCGGGTTTCACATGCCACCAACTCCACATTCACAGGCAACTTCAGCGCCACAGCCGTTTTCCGATAGCCCGCAATGCAAAGGCTCTAGACGCAAATATTGTTGTGAGAGCTAATTCAATCAAGGAAACACTGCATGTTGGTGAAGGGCATATTGAAGAAGGATCAGCCGAGTGGTTCTTGTCGAAGAACAACTCCATTTGGCTCACTAACTTCACACACCATCAGGCTTCCAAGCAGCTCTCAAGGAAACTCAGTTTTCACACTCTATGCTTAGTGCCCTTTGGGTGCATTATCTAGGAATGAACCTGGTAGAGCATCCCACACAAACCAATGCTCCACATGCGGGTTTCACATGCCACCAACTCCACATTCACAGCAACTTCAGCGCCACAGCCGTTTTCAGATAGCTCTCAATGCAAAGGGTCTAGATGCAAATATTGGTGTGAGAGCTAATTCAATCAAGGAAACACTGCATGTTGGTGAAGGGCATATTGAAGAAGGATCAGCCGAGTGGTTCTTGTGGGAGAACAACTCCATTTGGCTCAATAACTTCACACACCATCAGGCTTCCAAGCAGCTCTCAAGGAAACTCAGTTTTCACACTCTATGCTTAGTGCCCTTTGGGTGCATTATCTAGGAATGAACCTGGTAGAGCATCCCACACAAACGAATGCTCCACATGCGGGTTTCACATGCCACCAACTCCACATTCACAGGCAACTTCAGCGCCACAGCCATTTTCAGATAGCCCTCAATGCAAAGGCTCTAGATGCAAATATTGGTGTGAGAGCTAATTCAATCAAGGAAACACTGCATGTTGGTGAAGGGCATATTGAAGAAGGATCAGCCGAGTGGTTCTTGAGGGAGAACAACTCCATTTGGCTCACTAACTTCACACACCATCAGGCTTCCAAGCAGCTCTGAAGGAAACTCAGTTTTCACACTCTATGCTTAGTGCCCTTTGGGTGCATTATCTAGGAAAGAACCTGGTAGAGCATCCCACGCAAACGAATGCTCCACATGCGGGTTTCACATGCCACCAACTCCACATTCACAGGCAACTTCAGCGCCACAGCCTTTTTCAGATAGCCCTCAATGCAAAGGCTCTAGACGCAAATATTGGTGTGAGAGCTAATTCAATCAAGGAAACACTGCATGTTGGTGAAGGGCATATTGAAGAAGGATCAGCCGAGTGGTTCTTGTGGGAGAACAACTCCATTTGGCTCACTAACTTCACACACCATCAGGCTTCCAAGAAGCTCTCAAGGAAACTCAGTTTTCACACGCTATGCTTAGTGCCCTTTGAGTGCCTAGGACTGAAATGAAGCTTGGTCAGCATCCCACACAAACGAATGCTCCACATGCGGGTTTCACATACCACCAGCTCCACATTCACAGGCAACTTCAGCGCCACAGCCGTGTTCAGATAGCTCTCAATGCAAAGGCTCTACACGCAAATATTGGTGTGAGAGCTAATTCAATCAAGGAAACACTGCATGTTGGTGAAGGGCATATTGAAGAAGAATCAGCCGAGTGGTTCTTGTGGGAGAACAACTCCATTTGGCTCACTAACTTCACACACTATCAGGCTTCCAAGCAGCTCTCAAGGAAACTCAGTTTTCACACTCTATGCTTAGTGCCCTTTGAGTGCCTAGGACTGAAATGAAGCTTGGTGAGCATCCCACACAAACGAATGCTCCACATGCGGGTTTCACATGCCACCAACTCCACATTCACAGGCAACTTCAGCGCCACAGCCGTTTTCAGATAGCCCTCAATGCAAAGGCTCTAGACGCAAATATTGGTGTGAGAGTTAATTCAATCAAGGAAACACTGCATGTTGGTGAAGGGCATATTGAAGAAGGATCAGGCGAGTGGTTCTTGTGGGAGAACAACTCCATTTGGCTCACTAACTTCACACACCATCAGGCTTCCAAGCAGCTCTCAAGGAAACTCAGTTTTCACACTCTATGCTTAGTGCCCTTTGAGTGCATTATCTAGGAATGAACCTGGTAGAGCATCCCACACAAACGAATGCTCCACATGCGGGTTTCACATGCCACCAACTCCACATTCACAGGCAACTTCAGCGCCACAGCCGTTTTCAGATAGCCCTCAATGCAAAGGCTCTAGACGCAAATATTGGTGTGAGAGTTAATTCAATCAAGGAAACACTGCATGTTGGTGAAGGCCATATTGAAGAAGGATCAGCCGAGTGGTTCTTGTGGGAGAACAACTCCATTTGGCTCACTAACTTCACACACCATCAGGCTTCCAAGCAGCTCTCAAGGAAACTCAGTTTTCACACTCTATGCTTAGTGCCCTTTGGGTGCATTATCTAGGAATGAACCTGGTAGAGCATCCCACACAAACGAATGCTCCACATGCGGGTTTCACATGCCACCAACTCCACATTCACAGGCAACTTCAGCGCCACAGCCGTTTTCAGATAGCCCTCAATGCAAAGGCTCTAGACGCAAATATTGGTGTGAGAGCTAATTCAATCAAGGAAACACTGCATGTTGGTGAAGGGCATATTGAAGAAGGATCAGCCGAGTGGTTCTTGTGGGAGAACAACTCCATTTGGCTCACTAACTTCACACACCATCAGGCTTCCAAGCAGCTCTCAAGGAAACTCAGTTTTCACACTCTATGCTTAGTGCCCTTTGAGTGCCTAGGACTGAAATGAAGCTTGGTCAGCATCCCACACAAACGAATGCTCCACATGCGGGTTTCACATGCCACCAACTCCACATTCACAGGCAACTTCAGCGCCACAGCCGTTTTCAGATAGCCGGCAATGTAAAGGCTCTAGACGCAAATATTGGTGTGAGAGCTAATTCAATCAAGGAAACACTACATGTTGGTGAAGGGCATATTGAAGAAGGATCAGCCGAGTGGTTCTTGTGGGAGAACAACTCCATTTGGCTCACTAACTTCACACACCATCAGGCTTCCAAGCAGCTCTCAAGGAAACTCAGTTTTCACACTCTATGCTTAGTGCCCTTTGAGTGCATTATCTAGGAATGAACCTGGTAGAGCATCCCACACAAACGAATGCTCCACATGCGTGTTTCACATGCCACCAACTCCACATTCACAGGCAACTTCAGCACCACAGCCATTTTCCGATAGCCCTCAATGCAAAGGCACGAGATGCAAATATTGGTGTGAGAGCTAATTCAATCAAGGGAACACTGCATGTTGGTGAAGGGCATATTGAAGAAGGATCAGCCGAGTGGTTCTTGTGGGAGAACAACTCCATTTGGCTCACTAACTTCACACACCATCAGGCTTCCAAGCAGCTCTCCCGGAAACTCAGTTTTCACACTCTATGCTTAGTGCCCTTTGAGTGCCTAGGACTGAAATGAAGCTTGGTCAGCATCCCACACAAACGAATGCTCCACATGCGGGTTTCACATGCCACCAGCTCCACATTCACAGGCAACTTCAGCGCCACAGCCGTGTTCAGATAGCTCTCAATGCAAAGGCTCTACACGGAAATATTGGTGTGAGAGCTAATTCAATCAAGGAAACACTGCATGTTGGTGAAGGGCATATTGAAGAAGAATCAGCCGAGTGGTTCTTGTGGGAGAACAACTCCATTTGGCTCACTAACTTCACACACTATCAAGCTTCCAAGCAGCTCTCAAGGAAACTCAGTTTTCACACTCTATGCTTAGTGCCCTTTGGGTGCATTATCTAGGAATGAACCTGGTAGAGCATCCCACACAAAGGAATGCTCCACATACGGGTTTCACATGCCACCAACTACACATTCACAGGCAACTTCAGCGCCACAGCCGTTTTCAGATAGCCCTCAATGCAAAGGCTCTAGACGCAAATATTGGTGTGAGAGCTAATTCAATCAAGGAAACACTGCATGTTGGTGAAGGGCATATTGAAGAAGGATCAGCCGAGTGGTTCTTGTGGGAGAACAACTCCATTTGGCTCACTAACTTCACACACCATCAGGCTTCCAAGCAGCTCTCAAGGAAACTCAGTTTTCACACTCTATGCTTAGTGCCCTTTGAATGCCTAGGACTGAAATGAAGCTTGGTCAGCATCCCACACAAACGAATGCTCCACATGCGGGTTTCACATGCCACCAACTCCACATTCACAGGCAACTTCAGCGCCACAGCCGTTTTCAGATAGCCCTCAATGCAAAGGCTCTAGACGCAAATATTGGTGTGAGAGCTAATTCAATCAAGGAAACACTGCATGTTGGTGAAGGGCATATTGAAGAAGGATCAGCCGAGTGGTTCTTGTGGGAGAACAACTCCATTTGGCTCACTAACTTCACACACCATCAGGCTTCCAAGCAGCTCTCAAGGAAACTCAGTTTTCACACTCTATGCTTAGTGCCCTTTGAGTGCCTAGGACTGAAATGAAGCTTGGTCAGCATCCCACACAAACGAATGCTCCACATGCGGGTTTCACATGCCACCAACTCCACATTCACAGGCAACTTCAGCGCCACAGCCGTTTTCAGATAGCCGGCAATGCAAAGGCTCTAGACGCAAATATTGGTGTGAGAGTTAATTCAATCAAGGAAACACTGCATGTTGGTGAAGGGCATATTGAAGAAGGATCAGGCGAGTGGTTCTTGTGGGAGAACAACTCCATTTGGCTCACTAACTTCACACACCATCAGGCTTCCAAGCAGCTCTCAAGGAAACTCAGTTTTCACACTCTATGCTTAGTGCCCTTTGAGTGCATTATCTAGGAATGAACCTGGTAGAGCATCCCACACAAACGAATGCTCCACATGCGGGTTTCACATGCCACCAACTCCACATTCACAGGCAACTTCAGCGCCACAGCCGTTTTCAGATAGCCCTCAATGCAAAGGCTCTAGACGCAAATATTGGTGTGAGAGCTAATTCAATCAAGGAAACACTGCATGTTGGTGAAGGGCATATTGAAGAAGGATCAACCGAGTGGTTCTTGTGGGAGAACAACTCCATTTGGCTCACTAACTTCACACACCATCAGGCTTCCAAGCAGCTCTCAAGGAAACTCAGTTTTCACACTCTATGCTTAGTCCCCTTTGGGTGCATTATCTAGGAATGAACCTGGTAGAGCATCCCACACAAACGAATGCTCCACATGCGGGTTTCACATGCCACCAACTCCACATTCACAGGCAACTTCAGCGCCACAGCCGTTTTCAGATAGCCCTCAATGCAAAGGCTCTAGACGCAAATATTGTTGTGAGAGCTAATTCAATCAAGGAAACACTGCATGTTGGTGAAGGGCATATTGAAGAAGGATCAGCCGAGTGGTTCTTGTGGGAGAACAACTCCATTTGGCTCAGTAACTTCACACACCATCAGGCTTCCAAGCAGCTCTCAAGGAAACTCAGTTTTCACACTCTATGCTTAGTGCCCTTTGAGTGCCTAGGACTGAAATGAAGCTTGGTCAGCATCCCACACAAACGAATGCTCCACATGCGGGTTTCACATGCCACCAACTCCACATTCACAGGCAACTTCAGCGCCACAGCCGTTTTCAGATAGCTCTCAATGCAAAGGGTCTATATGCAAATATTGGTGTGAGAGCTAATTCAATCAAGGAAACACTGCATGTTGGTGAAGGGCATATTGAAGAAGGATCAGGCGAGTGGTTCTTGTGGGAGAACAACTCCATTTGGCTCAATAACTTCACACACCATCAGGCTTCCAAGCAGCTCTCAAGGAAACTCAGTTTTCACACTCTATGCTTAGTGCCCTTTGGGTGCATTATCTAGGAATGAACCTGGTAGAGCATCCCACACAAACGAATGCTCCAAATGCGGGTTTCACATGCCACCAACTCCACATTCACAGGCAACTTCAGCGCCACAGCCGTTTTCAGATAGCTCTCAATGCAAAGGCTCTACACTCAAATATTGGTGTGAGAGCTAATTCAATCAAGGAAACACTGCATGTTGGTGAAGGGCATATTGAAGAAGGATCAGCCGAGTGGTTCTTGTGGGAGAACAACTCCATTTGGCTCACTAACTTCACACACCATCAGGCTTCCAAGCAGCTCTCAAGGAAACTCAGTTTTCACACGCTATGCTTAGTGCCCTTTGAGTGCCTAGGACTGAAATGAAGCTTGGTCAGCATCCCACACAAACGAATGCTCCACATGCGGGTTTCACATACCACCAGCTCCACATTCACAGGCAACTTCAGCGCCACAGCCGTGTTCAGATAGCTCTCAATGCAAAGGATCTACACGGAAATATTGGTGTGAGAGCTAATTCAATCAAGGAAACACTGCATGTTGGTGAAGGGCATATTGAAGAAGGATCAGCCGAGTGGTTCTTGTGGGAGAACAACTCCATTTGGCTCACTAACTTCACACACTATCAAGCTTCCAAGCAGCTCTCAAGGAAACTCAGTTTTCACACTCTATGCTTAGTGCCCTTTGGGTGCATTATCTAGGAATGAACCTGGTAGAGCATCCCACACAAAGGAATGCTCCACATGCGGGTTTCACATGCCACCAACTACACATTCACAGGCAACTTCAGCGCCACAGCCGTTTTCAGATAGCCCTCAATGCAAAGGCTCTAGACGCAAATATTGGTGTGAGAGCTAATTCAATCAAGGAAACACTGCATGTTGGTGAAGGGCATATTGAAGAAGGATCAGCCGAGTGGTTCTTGTGGGAGAACAACTCCATTTGGCTCACTAACTTCACACACCATCAGGCTTCCAAGCAGCTCTCAAGGAAACTCAGTTTTCACACGCTATGCTTAGTGCCCTTTGAATGCCTAGGACTGAAATGAAGCTTGGTGAGCATCCCACACAAACGAATGCTCCACATGCGGGTTTCACATGCCACCAACTCCACATTCACAGGCAACTTCAGCGCCACAGCCGTTTTCAGATAGCCCTCAATGCAAAGGCTCTAGACGCAAATATTGGTGTGAGAGCTAATTCAATCAAGGAAACACTGCATGTTGGTTAAGGGCATATTGAAGAAGGATCAGCCGAGTGGTTCTTGTGGGATAACAACTCCATTTGGCTCACTAACTTCACACACCATCAGGCTTCCAAGCAGCTCTCAAGGAAACTCAGTTTTCACACTCTATGCTTAGTGCCCTTTGAGTGCCTAGGACTGAAATGAAGCTTGGTCAGCATCCCACACAAACGAATGCTCCACATGCGGGTTTCACATGCCACCAACTCCACATTCACAGGCAACTTCAGCGCCACAGCCGTTTTCAGATAGCCGGCAATGCAAAGGCTCTAGACGCAAATATTGGTGTGAGAGTTAATTCAATCAAGGAAACACTGCATGTTGGTGAAGGGCATATTGAAGAAGGACCAGCCGAGTGGTTCTTGTGCGAGAACAACTCCATTTGGCTCACTAACTTCACACACCATCAGGCTTCCAAGCAGCTCTCAAGGAAACTCAGTTTTCACACTCTATGCTTAGTGCCCTTTGAGTGCATTATCTAGGAATGAACCTGGTAGAGCATCCCACACAAACGAATGCTCCACATGCGGGTTTCACATGCCACCAACTCCACATTCACAGGCAACTTCAGCGCCACAGCCGTTTTCAGATAGCCCTCAATGCAAAGGCTCTAGACGCAAATATTGGTGTGAGAGCTAATTCAATCAAGGAAACACTGCATGTTGGTGAAGGGCATATTGAAGAAGGATCAACCGAGTGGTTCTTGTGGGAGAACAACTCCATTTGGCTCACTAACTTCACACACCATCAGGCTTCCAAGCAGCTCTCAAGGAAACTCAGTTTTCACACTCTATGCTTAGTGCCCTTTGGGTGCATTATCTAGGAATGAACCTGGTAGAGCATCCCACACAAACGAATGCTCCACATGCGGGTTTCACATGCCACCAACTCCACATTCACAGGCAACTTCAGCGCCACAGCCGTTTTCAGATAGCCCTCAATGCAAAGGCTCTAGACGCAAATATTGTTGTGAGAGCTAATTCAATCAAGGAAACACTGCATGTTGGTGAAGGGCATATTGAAGAAGGATCAGCCGAGTGGTTCTTGTGGGAGAACAACTCCATTGGGCTCAGTAACTTCACACACCATCAGGCTTCCAAGCAGCTCTCAAGGAAACTCAGTTTTCACACTCTATGCTTAGTGCCCTTTGAGTGCCTAGGACTGAAATGAAGCTTGGTCAGCATCCCACACAAACGAATGCTCCACATGCGGGTTTCACATGCCACCAACTCCACATTCACAGGCAACTTCAGCGCCACAGCCGTTTTCAGATAGCTCTCAATGCAAAGGGTCTAGATGCAAATATTGGTGTGAGAGCTAATTCAATCAAGGAAACACTGCATGTTGGTGAAGGGCATATTGAAGAAGGATCAGCCGAGTGGTTCTTGTGGGAGAACAACTCCATTTGGCTCAATAACTTCACACACCATCAGGCTTCCAAGCAGCTCTCAAGGAAACTCAGTTTTCACACTCTATGCTTAGTGCCCTTTGGGTGCATTATCTAGGAATGAACCTGGTAGAGCATCCCACACAAACGAATGCTCCACATGCGGGTTTCACATGCCACCAACTCCACATTCACAGGCAACTTCAGCGCCACAGCCGTTTTCAGATAGCTCTCAATGCAAAGGCTCTACACTCAAATATTGGTGTGAGAGCTAATTCAATCAAGGAAACACTGCATGTTGGTGAAGGGCATATTGAAGAAGGATCAGCCGAGTGGTTCTTGTGGGAGAACAACTCCATTTGGCTCACTAACTTCACACACCATCAGGCTTCCAAGCAGCTCTCAAGGAAACTCAGTTTTCACACGCTATGCTTAGTGCCCTTTGAGTGCCTAGGACAGAAATGAAGCTTGGTCAGCATCCCACACAAACGAATGCTCCACATGCGGGTTTCACATGCCACCAACTCCACATTCACAGGCAACTTCAGCGCCACAGCCGTTTTCAGATAGCCCTCAATGCAAAGGCTCTAGACGCAAATATTGGTGTGAGAGCTAATTCAATCAAGGAAACACTGCATGTTGGTGAAGGGCATATTGAAGAAGGATCAGGTGAGTGGTTCTTGTGGGAGAACAACTCCATTTGGCTCACTAACTTCACACACCATCAGGCTTCCAAGCAGCTCTCAAGGAAACTCAGTTTTCACACTCTATGCTTAGTGCCCTTTGGGTGCATTATCTAGGAATGAACCTGGTAGAGCATCCCACACAAACGAATGCTCCACATGCGGGTTTCACATGCCACCAACTCCACATTCACAGGCAACTTCAGCGCCACAGCCGTTTTCAGATAGCCCTCAATGCAAAGGCTCTAGACGCAAATATTGGTGTGAGAGCTAATTCAATCAAGGAAACACTGCATGTTGGGGAAGGGCATATTGAAGAAGAATCAGCCGAGTGGTTCTTGTGGGAGAACAACTCCGTTTGGCTCACTAGCTTCACACACCATCAGGCTTCCAAGCAGCTCTCAAGGAAACTCAGTTTTCACTCTATGCTTAGTGCCCTTTGAGTGCCTATTACTGAAATGAAGCTTGGTGAGCATCCCACACAAACGAATGCTCCACATGCGGGTTTCACATGCCACCAACTCCACATTCACAGGCAACTTCAGCGCCACAGCCGTTTTCAGATAGCTCTCAATGCAAAGGCTCTAGATGCAAATATTGGTGTGAGAGCTAATTCAATCAAGGAAACACTGCATGTTGGTGAAGGGCATATTGAAGAAGGATCAGCCGAGTGGTTCTTGTGGGAGAACAACTCCATTTGGCTCACTAACTTCACACACCATCAGGCTTCCAAGCAGCTCTCAAGGAAACTCAGTTTTCACACGCTATGCTTAGTGCCCTTTGAGTGCCTAGGACAGAAATGAAGCTTGGTCAGCATCCCACACAAACGAATGCTCCACATGCGGGTTTCACATGCCACCAACTCCACATTCACAGGCAACTTCAGCGCCACAGCCGTTTTCAGATAGCCCTCAATGCAAAGGCTCTAGACGCAAATATTGGTGTGAGAGCTAATTCAATCAAGGAAACACTGCATGTTGGGGAAGGGCATATTGAAGAAGGATCAGCCGAGTGGTTCTTGTGGGAGAACAACTCCATTTGGCTCACTAACTTCACACACCATCAGGCTTCCAAGCAGCTCTCAAGGAAACTCAGTTTTCACACTCTATGCTTAGTGCCCTTTGGGTGCATTATCTAGGAATGAACCTGGTAGAGCATCCCACACAAACGAATGCTCCACATGCGGGTTTCACATGCCACCAACTCCACATTCACAGGCAACTTCAGCGCCACAGCCGTTTTCAGATAGCCCTCAATGCAAAGGCTCTAGACGCAAATATTGGTGTGAGAGCTAATTCAATCAAGGAAACACTGCATGTTGGGGAAGGGCATATTGAAGAAGAATCAGCCGAGTGGTTCTTGTGGGAGAACAACTCCGTTTGGCTCACTAGCTTCACACACCATCAGGCTTCCAAGCAGCTCTCAAGGAAACTCAGTTTTCACTCTATGCTTAGTGCCCTTTGAGTGCCTATTACTGAAATGAAGCTTGGTGAGCATCCCACACAAACGAATGCTCCACATGCGGGTTTCACATGCCACCAACTCCACATTCACAGGCAACTTCAGCGCCACAGCCGTTTTCAGATAGCTCTCAATGCAAAGGCTCTAGATGCAAATATTGGTGTGAGAGCTAATTCAATCAAGGAAACACTGCATGTTGGTGAAGGGCATATTGAAGAAGGATCAGCCGAGTGGTTCTTGTGGGAGAACAACTCCATTTGGCTCACTAACTTCACACACCATCAGGCTTCCAAGCAGCTCTCAAGGAAACTCAGTTTTCACACGCTATGCTTAGTGCCCTTTGAGTGCCTAGGACAGAAATGAAGCTTGGTCAGCATCCCACACAAACGAATGCTCCACATGCGGGTTTCACATGCCACCAACTCCACATTCACAGGCAACTTCAGCGCCACAGCCGTTTTCAGATAGCCCTCAATGCAAAGGCTCTAGACGCAAATATTGGTGTGAGAGCTAATTCAATCAAGGAAACACTGCATGTTGGTGAAGGGCATATTGAAGAAGGATCAGCCGAGTGGTTCTTGTGGGAGAACAACTCCATTTGGCTCACTAACTTCACACACCATCAGGCTTCCAAGCAGCTCTCAAGGAAACTCAGTTTGCACACGCTATGCTTAGTGCCCTTTGAGTGCCTAGGACTGAAATGAAGCTTGGTCAGCATCCCACACAAACGAATGCTCCACATGCGGGTTTCACATACCACTAGCTCCACATTCACAGGCAACTTCAGCGCCACAGCCGTGTTCAGATAGCTCTCAATGCAAAGGCTCTACACGCAAATATTGGTGTGAGAGCTAATTCAATCAAGGAAACACTGCATGTTGGTGAAGGGCATATTGAAGAAGGATCAGCCGAGTGGTTCTTGTGGGAGAACAACTCCATTTGGCTCAGTAACTTCACACACCATCAGGCTTCCAAGCAGCTCTCAAGGAAACTCAGTTTTCACACTGTATGCTTAGTGCCCTTTGAGTGCCTAGGACTGAAATGAAGCTTGGTCAGCATCCCACACAAACGAATGCTCCACATGCGGGTTTCACATGCCACCAACTCCACATTCACAGGCAACTTCAGCGCCACAGCCGTTTTCAGATAGCCCTCAATGCAAAGGCTCTAGACGCAAATATTGGTGTGAGAGCTAATTCAATCAAGGAAACACTGCATGTTGGGGAAGGGCATATTGAAGAAGAATCAGCCGAGTAGTTCTTGTGCGAGAACAACTCCATTTGGCTCAATAACTTCACACACCATCAGGCTTCCAAGCAGCTCTCAAGGAAACTCAATTTTCACACTCTATGCTTAGTGCCCTTTGGGTGCATTATCTAGGAATGAACCTGGTAGAGCATCCCACACAAACGAATGCTCCACATGCGGGTTTCACATGCCACCAACTCCACATTCACAGGCAACTTCAGCGCCACAGCCGTTTTCAGATAGCTCTCAATGCAAAGGATCTACACGCAAATATTGGTGTGAGAGCTAATTCAATCAAGGAAACACTGCATGTTGGTGAAGGGCATATTGAAGAAGGATCAGCCGAGTGGTTCTTGTGGGAGAACAACTCCATTTGGCTCACTAACTTCACACACCATCAGGCTTCCAAGCAGCTCTCAAGGAAACTCAGTTTTCACACGCTATGCTTAGTGCCCTTTGAGTGCCTAGGACAGAAATGAAGCTTGGTCAGCATCCCACACAAACGAATGCTCCACATGCGGGTTTCACATGCCACCAACTCCACATTCACAGGCAACTTCAGCGCCACAGCCGTTTTCAGATAGCCCTCAATGCAAAGGCTCTAGACGCAAATATTGGTGTGAGAGCTAATTCAATCAAGGAAACACTGCATGTTGGTGAAGGGCATATTGAAGAAGGATCAGCCGAGTGGGTCTTGTGGGAGAACAACTCCATTTGGCTCACTAACTTCACACACCATCAGGCTTCCAAGCAGCTCTCAAGGAAACTCAGTTTTCACACTCTATGCTTAGTGCCCTTTGAGTGCCTAGGACTGAAATGAAGCTTGGTCAGCATCCCACACAAACGAATGCTCCACATGCGGGTTTCACATACCACCAGCTCCACATTCACAGGCAACATCAGCGCCACAGCCGTGTTCAGATAGCTCTCAATGCAAAGGCTCTACACGCAAATATTGGTGTGAGAGCTAATTCAATCAAGGAAACACTGCATGTTGGTGAAGGGCATATTGAAGAAGGATCAGCCGAGTGGTTCTTGTGGGAGAACAACTCCATTTGGCTCACTAACTTCACACACTATCAAGCTTCCAAGCAGCTCTCAAGGAAACTCAGTTTTCACACTCTATGCTTAGTGCCCTTTGGGTGCATTATCTAGGAATGAACCTGGTAGAGCATCCCACACAAAGGAATGCTCCACATGCGGGTTTCACATGCCACCAACTCCACATTCACAGGCAACTTCAGCGCCACAGCCGTTTTCAGATAGCCCTCAATGCAAAGGCTCTAGACGCAAATATTGGTGTGAGAGCTAATTCAATCAAGGAAACACTGCATGTTGGGGAAGGGCATATTGAAGAAGGATCAGCCGAGTGGTTCTTGTGGGAGAACAACTCCATTTGGCTCACTAACTTCACACACCATCAGGCTTCCAAGCAGCTCTCAAGGAAACTCAGTTTTCACACGCTATGCTTAGTGCCCTTTGAGTGCCTAGGACTGAAATGAAGCTTGGTCAGCATCCCACACAAACGAATGCTCCACATGCGGGTTTCACATGCCACCAACTCCACATTCACAGGCAACTTCAGCGCCACAGCCGTTTTCAGATAGCCCTCAATGCAAAGGATCTAGACACAAATATTGGTGTGAGAGCTAATTCAATCAAGGAAACACTGCATGTTGGTGAAGGGCATATTGAAGAAGGATCAGCCGAGTGGTTCTTGTGGGAGAACAACTCCATTTGGCTCACTAACTTCACACACCATCAGGCTTCCAAGCAGCTCTCAAGGAAACTCAGTTTTCACACTCTATGCTTAGTGCCCTTTGGGTGCATTATCTAGGAATGAACCTGGTAGAGCATCCCACACAAACGAATGTTCCACATGCGGGTTTCACATGCCACCAACTCCACATTCACAGGCAACTTCAGCGCCACAGCCGTTTTCAGATAGCCCTCAATGCAAAGGCTCTAGACGCAAATATTGGTGTGAGAGCTAATTCAATCAAGGAAACACTGCATGTTGGGGAAGGGCATATTGAAGAAGAATCAGCCGAGTGGTTCTTGTGGGAGAACAACTCCGTTTGGCTCACTAGCTTCACACACCATCAGGCTTCCAAGCAGCTCTCAAGGAAACTCAGTTTTCACTCTATGCTTAGTGCCCTTTGAGTGCCTATTACTGAAATGAAGCTTGGTGAGCATCCCACACAAACGAATGCTCCACATGCGGGTTTCACATGCCACCAGCTCCACATTCACAGGCAACTTCAGCGCCACAGCCGTGTTCAGATAGCTCTCAATGCAAAGGCTCTACACGCAAATATTGGTGTGAGAGCTAATTCAATCAAGGAAACACTGCATGTTGGTGAAGGGCATATTGAAGAAGGATCAGCCGAGTGGTTCTTGTGGGAGAACAACTCCATTTGGCTCACTAACTTCACACACCATCAGGCTTCCAAGCAGCTCTCAAGGAAACTCAGTTTTCACACTCTATGCTTAGTGCCCTTTGAGTGCCTAGGACTGAAATGAAGCTTGGTCAGCATCCCACAAAACGAATGCTCCACATGCGGGTTTCACATGCCACCAACTCCACATTCACAGGCAACTTCAGCGCCACAGCCGTTTTCAGATAGCCGGCAATGCAAAGGCTCTAGATGCAAATATTGGTGTGAGAGTTAATTCAATCAAGGAAACACTGCATGTTGGTGAAGGGCATATTGAAGAAGGATCAGGCGAGTGGTTCTTGTGGGAGAACAACTCCATTTGGCTCACTAACTTCACACACCATCAGGCTTCCAAGCAGCTCTCAAGGAAACTCAGTTTTCACACTCTATGCTTAGTGCCCTTTGAGTGCATTATCTAGGAATGAACCTGGTAGAGCATCCCACACAAACGAATGCTCCACATGCGGGTTTCACATGCCACCAACTCCACATTCACAGGCAGCTTCAGCGCCACAGCCGTTTTCAGATAGCCCTCAATGCAAAGGCTCTAGACGCAAATATTGGTGTGAGAGCTAATTCAATCAAGGAAACACTGCATGTTGGGGAAGGGCATATTGAAGAAGAATCAGCCGAGTGGTTCTTGTGGGAGAACAACTCCGTTTGGCTCACTAGCTTCACACACCATCAGGCTTCCAAGCAGCTCTCAAGGAAACTCAGTTTTCACTCTATGCTTAGTGCCCTTTGAGTGCCTAGGACTGAAATGAAGCTTGGTGAGCATCCCACACAAACGAATGCTCCACATGCGGGTTTCACATGCCACCAACTCCACATTCACAGGCAACTTAAGAGCCACAGCCGTTTTCAGATAGCCCTCAATGCAAAGGCTCTAGATGCAAATATTGGTGTGAGAGCTAATTCAATCAAGGAAACACTGCATGTTGGTGAAGGGCATATTGAAGAAGGATCAGCCGAGTGGTTCTTGTGGGAGAACAACTCCATTTGGCTCACTAACTTCACACACCATCAGGCTTCCAAGCAGCTCTCAAGGAAACTCAGTTTTCACACGCTATGCTTAGTGCCCTTTGAGTGCCTAGGACAGAAATGAAGCTTGGTCAGCATCCCACACAAACGAATGCTCCACATGCGGGTTTCACATGCCACCAACTCCACATTCACAGGCAACTTCAGCGCCACAGCCGTTTTCAGATAGCCCTCAATGCAAAGGCTCTAGACGCAAATATTGGTGTGAGAGCTAATTCAATCAAGGAAACACTGCATGTTGGTGAAGGGCATATTGAAGAAGGATCAGCCGAGTGGTTCTTGTGGGAGAACAACTCCATTTGGCTCACTAACTTCACACACCATCAGGCTTCCAAGCAGCTCTCAAGGAAACTCAGTTTTCACACGCTATGCTTAGTGCCCTTTGAGTGCCTAGGACTGAAATGAAGCTTGGTCAGCATCCCACACAAACGAATGCTCCACATGCGGGTTTCACATACCACCAGCTCCACATTCACAGGCAACTTCAGCGCCACAGCCGTTTTCAGATAGCTCTCAATGCAAAGGCTCTACACGCAAATATTGGTGTGAGAGCTAATTCAATCAAGGAAACACTGCATGTTGGTGAAGGGCATATTGAAGAAGGATCAGCCGAGTGGTTCTTGTGGGAGAACAACTCCATTTGGCTCACTAACTTCACACACCATCAGGCTTCCAAGCAGCTCTCAAGGAAACTCAGTTTTCACACTCTATGCTTAGTGCCCTTTGGGTGCATTATCTAGGAATGAACCTGGTAGAGCATCCCACACAAACGAATGCTCCACATGCGGGTTTCACATGCCACCAACTCCACATTCACAGGCAACTTCAGCGCCACAGCCGTTTTCAGATAGCCCTCAATGCAAAGGCTCCAGACGCAAATATTGGTGTGAGAGCTAATTCAATCAAGGAAACACTGCATGTTGGTGAAGGGCATATTGAAGAAGGATCAGCCGAGTGGTTCTTGTGGGAGAACAACTCCATTTGGCTCACTAACTTCACACACCATCAGGCTTCCAAGCAGCTCTCAAGGAAACTCAGTTTTCACACTCTATGCTTAGTGCCCTTTGAGTGCCTAGGACTGAAATGAAGCTTGGTCAGCACCCCACACAAACGAATGCTCCACATGCGGGTTTCACATGCCAACAACTCCACATTCACAGGCAACTTCAGGGCCAGAGCTGTTTTCAGATAGCCCTCAATGCAAAGGCTCTACACGCAAATATTGGTGTGAGAGCTAATTCAATCAAGGAAACACTGCATATTGGTGAAGGGCATATTGAAGAAGAATCAGCCGAGTGGTTCTTGTGGGAGAACAACTCCATTTGGCTCACTAACTTCACACACTATCAGGCTTCCAAGCAGCTCTCAAGGAAACTCAGTTTTCACACTCTATGCTTAGTGCCCTTTGGGTGCATTATCTAGGAATGAACCTGGTAGAGCATCCCACACAAACCAATGCTAAACATGCGGGAGTCACATGCCACCAACTCCACATTCACAGGCAACTTCAACGCCACAGCCGTTTTCAGATAGCCCTCAATGCAAAGGCTCTAGACGCAAATATTGGTGTGAGAGCTAATTCAATCAAGGAAACACTGCATGTTGGTGAAGGGCATATTGAAGAAGGATCAGCCGAGTGGTTCTTGTGGGAGAACAACTCCATTTGGCTCACTAACTTCACACACCATCAGGCTTTCAAGCAGCTCTCAAGGAAACTCAGTTTTCACACTCTATGCTTAGTGCCCTTTGAGTGCATTATGTAGGAATGAACCTGGTAGAGCATCCCACACAAATGAATGCTCCACATGCGGGTTTCACATGCCACCAACTCCACATTCACAGGCAACTTCAGCGCCACAGCCTTTTTCAGATAGCCCTCAATGCAAAGGCTCTAGACGCAAATATTGGTGTGAGAGCTAATTCAATCAAGGAAACACTGCATATTGGTGAAGGGCATATTGAAGAATGATCAGCAGAGTGGTTCTTGTGGGAGAACAACTCCATTTGGCTCACTAACTTCACACACCTTCAGGCTTCCAAGCAGCTCTCAAGGAAACTCAGTTTTCACACTCTATGCTTAGTGCCCTTGGAGTGCATTATCTAGTAATGAACCTGATAGAGCATCCCACACAAACGAATGCTCCACATGCGGGTTTCACATGCCACAAACTTCACATTCACAGGCAACTTCAGCGCCACAGCCGTTTTCAGATAGCCCTCAATGCAAAGGCTCTAGACGCAAATATTGGTGTGAGAGCTAATTCAATCAAGGAAACACTGCATGTTGGCGAAGGGCATATTGAAGAAGGATCAGCCGAGTGGTTCTTGTGGGAGAACAACTCCATTTGGCTCACTAACGTCACACACTATCAGGCTTCCAAGCAGCTCTCAAGGAAACTCAGTTTTCACACTCTATGCTTAGTGCCCTGTGAGTGCATTATCTAGGAATGAACCTGGTAGAGCATCCCACACAAACGAATGCTCCACATGCGGGTTTCACATGCCACCAACTCCACATTCACAGGCAACTTCAGCGCCACAGCCGTTTACAGATAGCCCTCAATGCAAAGGCTCTAGACGCAAATATTGATGTGAGAGCTAATTCAATCAAGGAAACACTGCATGTTGGTGAAGGGCATATTGAAGAAGGATCAGCCGAGTGGTTCTTGTGGGAGAACAACTCCATTTGGCTCACTAACTTCACACACCATCAGGCTTCCAAGCAGCTCTCAAGGAAACTCAGTTTTCACACTCTATGTTTAGTGCCCTTTGAGTGCCTAGGACTGAAATGAAGCTTGGTCAGCATCCCACACAAACGAATGCTCCACATGCGGGTTTCACATGCCACCAACTCCACATTCACAGGCAACTTCAGCGCCACAGCCGTTTTCAGATAGCCGGCTATGCAAAGGCTCTAGACGCAAATATTGGTGTGAGAGTTAATTCAATCAAGGAAACACTGCATGTTGGTGAAGGGCATATTGAAGAAGGATCAGGCGAGTGGTTCTTGTGGGAGAACAACTCCATTTGGCTCACTAACTTCACACACCATCAGGCTTCCAAGCAGCTCTCAAGGAAACTCAGTTTTCACACTCTATGCTTAGTGCCCTTTGAGTGCATTATCTAGGAATGAACCTGGTAGAGCATCCCACACAAACGAATGCTCCACATGCGGGTTTCACATGCCACCAACTCCACATTCACAGGCAACTTCAGCGCCACAGCCGTTTTCAGATAGCCCTCAATGCAAAGGCTCTAGACGCAAATATTGGTGTGAGAGCTAATTCAATCAAGGAAACACTGCATGTTGGTGAAGGGCATATTGAAGAAGGATCAGCCGAGTGGTTCTTGTGGGAGAACAACTCCATTTGGCTCACTAACTTCACACACCATCAGGCTTCCAAGCAGCTCTCAAGGAAACTCAGTTTTCACACTCTATGCTTAGTGCCCTTTGGGTGCATTATCTAGGAATGAACCTGGTAGAGCATCCCACACAAACGAATGCTCCACATGCGGGTTTCACATGCCACCAACTCCACATTCACAGGCAACTTCAGAGCCACAGCCGTTTTCAGATAGCTCTCAATGCAAAGGCTCTAGATGCAAATATTGGTGTGAGCTAATTCAATCAAGGAAACACTGCATGTTGGTGAAGGGCATATTGAAGAAGGATCAGCCGAGTGGTTCTTGTGGGAGAACAACTCCATTTGGCTCACTAACTTCACACACCATCAGGCTTCCAAGCAGCTCTCAAGGAAACTCAGTTTTCACACGCTATGCTTAGTGCCCTTTGAGTGCCTAGGACAGAAATGAAGCTTGGTCAGCATCCCACACAAACGAATGCTCCACATGCGGGTTTCACATGCCACCAACTCCACATTCACAGGCAACTTCAGCGCCACAGCCGTTTTCAGATAGCCCTCAATGCAAAGGCTCTAGATGCAAATATTGGTGTGAGAGCTAATTCAATCAAGGAAACACTGCATGTTGGTGAAGGGCATATTGAAGAAGGATCAGCCGAGTGGTTCTTGTGGGAGAACAACTCCATTTGGCTCACTAACTTCACACACCATCAGGCTTCCAAGCAGCTCTCAAGGAAACTCAGTTTTCACACGCTATGCTTAGTGCCCTTTGAGTGCCTAGGACTGAAATGAAGCTTGGTCAGCATCCCACACAAACGAATGCTCCACATGCGGGTTTCACATACCACCAGCTCCACATTCACAGGCAACTTCAGCGCCACAGCCGTGTTCAGATAGCTCTCAATGCAAAGGCTCTACACGCAAATATTGGTGTGAGAGCTAATTCAATCAAGGAAACACTGCATGTTGGTGAAGGGCATATTGAAGAAGGATCAGCCGAGTGGTTCTTGTGGGAGAACAACTCCATTTGGCTCACTAACTTCACACACCATCAGGCTTCCAAGCAGCTCTCAAGGAAACTCAGTTTTCACACTCTATGCTTAGTGCCCTTTGGGTGCATTATCTAGGAATGAACCTGGTAGAGCATCCCACACAAACCAATGCTAAACATGCGGGAGTCACATGCCACCAACTCCACATTCACAGGCAACTTCAGCGCCACAGCCGTTTTCAGATAGCCCTCAATGCAAAGGCTCTAGACGCAAATATTGGTGTGAGAGCTACTTCAATCAAGGAAACACTGCATGTTGGTGAAGGGCATATTGAAGAAGGATCAGCCGAGTGGTTCTTGTGGGAGAACAACTCCATTTGGCTCACTAACTTCACACACCATCAGGCTTTCAAGCAGCTCTCAAGGAAACTCAGTTTTCACACTCTATGCTTAGTGCCCTTTGAGTGCATTATGTAGGAATGAACCTGGTAGAGCATCCCACACAAACCAATGCTAAACATGCGGGAGTCACATGCCACCAACTCCACATTCACAGGCAACTTCAGCGCCACAGCCGTTTTCAGATAGCTCTCAATGGAAAGGCTCTAGATGCAAATATTGGTGTGAGAGCTAATTCAATCAAGGAAACACTGCATGTTGGTGAAGGGCATATTGAAGAAGGATCAGCCGAGTGGTTCTTGTGGGAGAACAACTCCATTTGGCTCACTAACTTCACACACCATCAGGCTTCCAAGCAGCTCTCAAGGAAACTCAGTTTTCACACGCTATGCTTAGTGCCCTTTGAGTACCTAGGACAGAAATGAAGCTTGGTCAGCATCCCACACAAACGAATGCTCCACATGCGGGTTTCACATGCCACCAACTCCACATTCACAGGCAACTTCAGCGCCACAGCCGTTTTCAGATAGCCCTCAATGCAAAGGCTCTAGACGCAAATATTGGTGTGAGAGCTAATTCAATCAAGGAAACACTGCATGTTGGTGAAGGGCATATTGAAGAAGGATCAGCCGAGTGGTTCTTGTGGGAGAACAACTCCATTTGGCTCACTAACTTCACACACCATCAGGCTTCCAAGCAGCTCTCAAGGAAACTCAGTTTTCACACTGTATGCTTAGTGCCCTTTGAGTGCCTAGGACTGAAATGAAGCTTGGTCAGCATCCCACACAAACGAATGCTCCACATGCGGGTTTCACATGCCACCAACTCCACATTCACAGGCAACTTCAGCGCCACAGCCGTTTTCAGATAGCCCTCAATGCAAAGGCTCTAGACGCAAATATTGGTGTGAGAGCTAATTCAATCAAGGAAACACTGCATGTTGGTGAAGGGCATATTGAAGAAGGATCAGCCGAGTGGTTCTTGTGGGAGAACAACTCCATTTGGCTCACTAACTTCACACACCATCAGGCTTCCAAGCAGCTCTCAAGGAAACTCAGTTTTCACACTGTATGCTTAGTGCCCTTTGAGTGCCTAGGACTGAAATGAAGCTTGGTCAGCATCCCACACAAACGAATGCTCCACATGCGGGTTTCACATGCCACCAACTCCACATTCACAGGCAACTTCAGCGCCACAGCCGTTTTCAGATAGCCCTCAATGCAAAGGCTCTAGACGCAAATATTGGTGTGAGAGCTAATTCAATCAAGGAAACACTGCATGTTGGGGAAGGGCATATTGAAGAAGAATCAGCCGAGTGGTTCTTGTGGGAGAAAAACTCCGTTTGGCTCACTAGCTTCACACACCATCAGGCTTCCAAGCAGCTCTCAAGGAAACTCAGTTTTCACTCTATGCTTAGTGCCCTTTGAGTGCCTATTACTGAAATGAAGCTTGGTGAGCATCCCACACAAACGAATGCTCCACATGCGGGTTTCACATGCCACCAGCTCCACATTCACAGGCAACTTCAGCGCCACAGCCGTGTTCAGATAGCTCTCAATGCAAAGGCTCTACACGCAAATATTGGTGTGAGAGCTAATTCAATCAAGGAAACACTGCATGTTGGTGAAGGGCATATTGAAGAAGGATCAGCCGAGTGGTTCTTGTGGGAGAACAACTCCATTTGGCTCACTAACTTCACACACCATCAGGCTTCCAAGCAGCTCTCAAGGAAACTCAGTTTTCACACTGTATGCTTAGTGCCCTTTGAGTGCCTAGGACTGAAATGAAGCTTGGTCAGCATCCCACAAAACGAATGCTCCACATGCGGGTTTCACATGCCACCAACTCCACATTCACAGGCAACTTCAGCGCCACAGCCGTTTTCAGATAGCTCTCAATGCAAAGGATCTACACGCAAATATTGGTGTGAGAGTTAATTCAATCAAGGAAACACTGCATGTTGGTGAAGGGCATATTGAAGAAGGATCAGGCGAGTGGTTCTTGTGGGAGAACAACTCCATTTGGCTCACTAACTTCACACACCATCAGGCTTCCAAGCAGCTCTCAAGGAAACTCAGTTTTCACACTCTATGCTTAGTGCCCTTTGAGTGCATTATCTAGGAATGAACCTGGTAGAGCATCCCACACAAACGAATGCTCCACATGCGGGTTTCACATGCCACCAACTCCACATTCACAGGCAACTTCAGCGCCACAGCCGTTTTCAGATAGCCCTCAATGCAAAGGCTCTAGACGCAAATATTGGTGTGAGAGCTAATTCAATCAAGGAAACACTGCATGTTGGGGAAGGGCATATTGAAGAAGAATCAGCCGAGTGGTTCTTGTGGGAGAACAACTCCGTTTGGCTCACTAGCTTCACACACCATCAGGCTTCCAAGCAGCTCTCAAGGAAACTCAGTTTTCACTCTATGCTTAGTGCCCTTTGAGTGCCTAGGACTGAAATGAAGCTTGGTCAGCATCCCACACAAACGAATGCTCCACATGCGGGTTTCACATGCCACCAACTCCACATTCACAGGCAACTTAAGAGCCACAGCCGTTTTCAGATAGCCCTCAATGCAAAGGCTCTAGATGCAAATATTGGTGTGAGAGCTAATTCAATCAAGGAAACACTGCATGTTGGTGAAGGGCATATTGAAGAAGGATCAGCCGAGTGGTTCTTGTGGGAGAACAACTCCATTTGGCTCACTAACTTCACACACCATCAGGCTTCCAAGCAGCTCTCAAGGAAACTCAGTTTTCACACGCTATGCTTAGTGCCCTTTGAGTGCCTAGGACAGAAATGAAGCTTGGTCAGCATCCCACACAAACGAATGCTCCACATGCGGGTTTCACATGCCACCAACTCCACATTCACAGGCAACTTCAGCGCCACAGCCGTTTTCAGATAGCCCTCAATGCAAAGGCTCTAGACGCAAATATTGGTGTGAGAGCTAATTCAATCAAGGAAACACTGCATGTTGGTGAAGGGCATATTGAAGAAGGATCAGCCGAGTGGTTCTTGTGGGAGAACAACTCCATTTGGCTCACTAACTTCACACACCATCAGGCTTCCAAGCAGCTCTCAAGGAAACTCAGTTTTCACACGCTATGCTTAGTGCCCTTTGAGTGCCTAGGACTGAAATGAAGCTTGGTCAGCATCCCACACAAACGAATGCTCCACATGCGGGTTTCACATACCACCAGCTCCACATTCACAGGCAACTTCAGCGCCACAGCCGTGTTCAGATAGCTCTCAATGCAAAGGCTCTACACGCAAATATTGGTGTGAGAGCTAATTCAATCAAGGAAACACTGCATGTTGGTGAAGGGCATATTGAAGAAGGATCAGCCGAGTGGTTCTTGTGGGAGAACAACTCCATTTGGCTCACTAACTTCACACACCATCAGGCTTCCAAGCAGCTCTCAAGGAAACTCAGTTTTCACACTCTATGCTTAGTGCCCTTTGGGTGCATTATCTAGGAATGAACCTGGTAGAGCATCCCACACAAACGAATGCTCCACATGCGGGTTTCACATGCCACCAACTCCACATTCACAGGCAACTTCAGCGCCACAGCCGTTTTCAGATAGCCCTCAATGCAAAGGCTCCAGACGCAAATATTGGTGTGAGAGCTAATTCAATCAAGGAAACACTGCATGTTGGTGAAGGGCATATTGAAGAAGGATCAGCCGAGTGGTTCTTGTGGGAGAACAACTCCATTTGGCTCACTAACTTCACACACCATCAGGCTTCCAAGCAGCTCTCAAGGAAACTCAGTTTTCACACTCTATGCTTAGTGCCCTTTGAGTGCATTATCTAGGAATGAACCTGGTAGAGCATCCCACACAAACCAATGCTAAACATGCGGGAGTCACATGCCACCAACTCCACATTCACAGGCAACTTCAGCGCCACAGCCGTTTTCAGATAGCCCTCAATGCAAAGGCTCTAGACGCAAATATTGGTGTGAGAGCTACTTCAATCAAGGAAACACTGCATGTTGGTGAAGGGCATATTGAAGAAGGATCAGCCGAGTGGTTCTTGTGGGAGAACAACTCCATTTGGCTCACTAACTTCACACACCATCAGGCTTTCAAGCAGCTCTCAAGGAAACTCAGTTTTCACACTCTATGCTTAGTGCCCTTTGAGTGCATTATGTAGGAATGAACCTGGTAGAGCATCCCACACAAATGAATGCTCCACATGCGGGTTTCACATGCCACCAACTCCACATTCACAGGCAACTTCAGCGCCACAGCCGTTTACAGATAGCCCTCAATGCAAAGGCTCTAGACGCAAATATTGATGTGAGAGCTAATTCAATCAAGGAAACACTGCATGTTGGTGAAGGGCATATTGAAGAAGGATCAGCCGAGTGGTTCTTGTGGGAGAACAACTCCATTTGGCTCACTAACTTCACACACCATCAGGCTTCCAAGCAGCTCTCAAGGAAACTCAGTTTTCACACTCTATGTTTAGTGCCCTTTGAGTGCATTATCTAGGAATGAACCTGGTAGAGCAATCCACACAAATGAATGCTCCACATGCGGGTTTCACATGCCACCAACTCCACATTCACAGGCAACTTCAGCGCCACAGCCGTTTTCAGATAGCTCTCAATGGAAAGGCTCTAGATGCAAATATTGGTGTGAGAGCTAATTCAATCAAGGAAACACTGCATGTTGGTGAAGGGCATATTGAAGAAGGATCAGCCGAGTGGTTCTTGTGGGAGAACAACTCCATTTGGCTCACTAACTTCACACACCATCAGGCTTCCAAGCAGCTCTCAAGGAAACTCAGTTTTCACACGCTATGCTTAGTGCCCTTTGAGTACCTAGGACAGAAATGAAGCTTGGTCAGCATCCCACACAAACGAATGCTCCACATGCGGGTTTCACATGCCACCAACTCCACATTCACAGGCAACTTCAGCGCCACAGCCGTTTTCAGATAGCCCTCAATGCAAAGGCTCTAGACGCAAATATTGGTGTGAGAGCTAATTCAATCAAGGAAACACTGCATGTTGGTGAAGGGCATATTGAAGAAGGATCAGCCGAGTGGTTCTTGTGCGACAACAACTCCATTTGGCTCACTAACTTCACACACCATCAGGCTTCCAAGCAGCTCTCAAGGAAACTCAGTTTTCACACTCTATGCTTAGTGCCCTTTGAGTGCCTAGGACTGAAATGAACCTGGTAGAGCATCCCACACAAACGAATGCTCCACATGCGGGTTTCACATGCCACCAACTCCACATTCACAGGCAACTTCAGCGCCACAGCCGTTTTCAGATAGCCCTCAATGCAAAGGCTCCAGACGCAAATATTGGTGTGAGAGCTAATTCAATCAAGGAAACACTGCATGTTGGTGAAGGGCATATTGAAGAAGGATCAGCCGAGTGGTTCTTGTGGGAGAACAACTCCATTTGGCTCACTAACTTCACACACCATCAGGCTTCCAAGCAGCTCTCAAGGAAACTCAGTTTTCACACTCTATGCTTAGTGCCCTTTGAGTGCCTAGGACTGAAATGAAGCTTGGTCAGCACCCCACACAAACGAATGCTCCACATGCGGGTTTCACATGCCAACAACTCCACATTCACAGGCAACTTCAGGGCCAGAGCTGTTTTCAGATAGCCCTCAATGCAAAGGCTCTACACGCAAATATTGGTGTGAGAGCTAATTCAATCAAGGAAACACTGCATATTGGTGAAGGGCATATTGAAGAAGAATCAGCCGAGTGGTTCTTGTGGGAGAACAACTCCATTTGGCTCACTAACTTCACACACTATCAGGCTTCCAAGCAGCTCTCAAGGAAACTCAGTTTTCACACTCTATGCTTAGTGCCCTTTGAGTGCATTATCTAGGAATGAACCTGGTAGAGCATCCCACACAAACCAATGCTAAACATGCGGGACTCACATGCCACCAACTCCACATTCACAGGCAACTTCAACGCCACAGCCGTTTTCAGATAGCCCTCAATGCAAAGGCTCTAGACGCAAATATTGGTGTGAGAGCTAATTCAATCAAGGAAACACTGCATGTTGGTGAAGGGCATATTGAAGAAGGATCAGCCGAGTGGTTCTTGTGGGAGAACAACTCCATTTGGCTCACTAACTTCACACACCATCAGGCTTTCAAGCAGCTCTCAAGGAAACTCAGTTTTCACACTCTATGCTTAGTGCCCTTTGAGTGCATTATGTAGGAATGAACCTGGTAGAGCATCCCACACAAATGAATGCTCCACATGCGGGTTTCACATGCCACCAACTCCACATTCACAGGCAACTTCAGCGCCACAGCCTTTTTCAGATAGCCCTCAATGCAAAGGCTCTAGACGCAAATATTGGTGTGAGAGCTAATTCAATCAAGGAAACACTGCATATTGGTGAAGGGCATATTGAAGAATGATCAGCAGAGTGGTTCTTGTGGGAGAACAACTCCATTTGGCTCACTAACTTCACACACCTTCAGGCTTCCAAGCAGCTCTCAAGGAAACTCAGTTTTCACACTCTATGCTTAGTGCCCTTGGAGTGCATTATCTAGTAATGAACCTGATAGAGCATCCCACACAAACGAATGCTCCACATGCGGGTTTCACATGCCACAAACTTCACATTCACAGGCAACTTCAGCGCCACAGCCGTTTTCAGATAGCCCTCAATGCAAAGGCTCTAGACGCAAATATTGGTGTGAGAGCTAATTCAATCAAGGAAACACTGCATGTTGGCGAAGGGCATATTGAAGAAGGATCAGCCGAGTGGTTCTTGTGGGAGAACAACTCCATTTGGCTCACTAACGTCACACACTATCAGGCTTCCAAGCAGCTCTCAAGGAAACTCAGTTTTCACACTCTATGCTTAGTGCCCTGTGAGTGCATTATCTAGGAATGAACCTGGTAGAGCATCCCACACAAACGAATGCTCCACATGCGGGTTTCACATGCCACCAACTCCACATTCACAGGCAACTTCAGCGCCACAGCCGTTTACAGATAGCCCTCAATGCAAAGGCTCTAGACGCAAATATTGATGTGAGAGCTAATTCAATCAAGGAAACACTGCATGTTGGTGAAGGGCATATTGAAGAAGGATCAGCCGAGTGGTTCTTGTGGGAGAACAACTCCATTTGGCTCACTAACTTCACACACCATCAGGCTTCCAAGCAGCTCTCAAGGAAACTCAGTTTTCACACTCTATGTTTAGTGCCCTTTGAGTGCCTAGGACTGAAATGAAGCTTGGTCAGCATCCCACACAAACGAATGCTCCACATGCGGGTTTCACATGCCACCAACTCCACATTCACAGGCAACTTCAGCGCCACAGCCGTTTTCAGATAGCCGGCTATGCAAAGGCTCTAGACGCAAATATTGGTGTGAGAGTTAATTCAATCAAGGAAACACTGCATGTTGGTGAAGGGCATATTGAAGAAGGATCAGGCGAGTGGTTCTTGTGGGAGAACAACTCCATTTGGCTCACTAACTTCACACACCATCAGGCTTCCAAGCAGCTCTCAAGGAAACTCAGTTTTCACACTCTATGCTTAGTGCCCTTTGAGTGCATTATCTAGGAATGAACCTGGTAGAGCATCCCACACAAACGAATGCTCCACATGCGGGTTTCACATGCCACCAACTCCACATTCACAGGCAACTTCAGCGCCACAGCCGTTTTCAGATAGCCCTCAATGCAAAGGCTCTAGACGCAAATATTGGTGTGAGAGCTAATTCAATCAAGGAAACACTGCATGTTGGTGAAGGGCATATTGAAGAAGGATCAGCCGAGTGGTTCTTGTGGGAGAACAACTCCATTTGGCTCACTAACTTCACACACCATCAGGCTTCCAAGCAGCTCTCAAGGAAACTCAGTTTTCACACTCTATGCTTAGTGCCCTTTGGGTGCATTATCTAGGAATGAACCTGGTAGAGCATCCCACACAAACGAATGCTCCACATGCGGGTTTCACATGCCACCAACTCCACATTCACAGGCAACTTCAGAGCCACAGCCGTTTTCAGATAGCTCTCAATGCAAAGGCTCTAGATGCAAATATTGGTGTGAGCTAATTCAATCAAGGAAACACTGCATGTTGGTGAAGGGCATATTGAAGAAGGATCAGCCGAGTGGTTCTTGTGGGAGAACAACTCCATTTGGCTCACTAACTTCACACACCATCAGGCTTCCAAGCAGCTCTCAAGGAAACTCAGTTTTCACACGCTATGCTTAGTGCCCTTTGAGTGCCTAGGACAGAAATGAAGCTTGGTCAGCATCCCACACAAACGAATGCTCCACATGCGGGTTTCACATGCCACCAACTCCACATTCACAGGCAACTTCAGCGCCACAGCCGTTTTCAGATAGCCCTCAATGCAAAGGCTCTAGATGCAAATATTGGTGTGAGAGCTAATTCAATCAAGGAAACACTGCATGTTGGTGAAGGGCATATTGAAGAAGGATCAGCCGAGTGGTTCTTGTGGGAGAACAACTCCATTTGGCTCACTAACTTCACACACCATCAGGCTTCCAAGCAGCTCTCAAGGAAACTCAGTTTTCACACGCTATGCTTAGTGCCCTTTGAGTGCCTAGGACTGAAATGAAGCTTGGTCAGCATCCCACACAAACGAATGCTCCACATGCGGGTTTCACATACCACCAGCTCCACATTCACAGGCAACTTCAGCGCCACAGCCGTGTTCAGATAGCTCTCAATGCAAAGGCTCTACACGCAAATATTGGTGTGAGAGCTAATTCAATCAAGGAAACACTGCATGTTGGTGAAGGGCATATTGAAGAAGGATCAGCCGAGTGGTTCTTGTGGGAGAACAACTCCATTTGGCTCACTAACTTCACACACCATCAGGCTTCCAAGCAGCTCTCAAGGAAACTCAGTTTTCACACTCTATGCTTAGTGCCCTTTGGGTGCATTATCTAGGAATGAACCTGGTAGAGCATCCCACACAAACCAATGCTAAACATGCGGGAGTCACATGCCACCAACTCCACATTCACAGGCAACTTCAGCGCCACAGCCGTTTTCAGATAGCCCTCAATGCAAAGGCTCTAGACGCAAATATTGGTGTGACAGCTACTTCAATCAAGGAAACACTGCATGTTGGTGAAGGGCATATTGAAGAAGGATCAGCCGAGTGGTTCTTGTGGGAGAACAACTCCATTTGGCTCACTAACTTCACACACCATCAGGCTTTCAAGCAGCTCTCAAGGAAACTCAGTTTTCACACTCTATGCTTAGTGCCCTTTGAGTGCATTATGTAGGAATGAACCTGGTAGAGCATCCCACACAAACCAATGCTAAACATGCGGGAGTCACATGCCACCAACTCCACATTCACAGGCAACTTCAGCGCCACAGCCGTTTACAGATAGCCCTCAATGCAAAGGCTCTAGACGCAAATATTGATGTGAGAGCTAATTCAATCAAGGAAACACTGCATGTTGGTGAAGGGCATATTGAAGAAGGATCAGCCGAGTGGTTCTTGTGGGAGAACAACTCCATTTGGCTCACTAACTTCACACACCATCAGGCTTCCAAGCAGCTCTCAAGGAAACTCAGTTTTCACACTCTATGTTTAGTGCCCTTTGAGTGCATTATCTAGGAATGAACCTGGTAGAGCAATCCACACAAATGAATGCTCCACATGCGGGTTTCACATGCCACCAACTCCACATTCACAGGCAACTTCAGCGCCACAGCCGTTTTCAGATAGCTCTCAATGGAAAGGCTCTAGATGCAAATATTGGTGTGAGAGCTAATTCAATCAAGGAAACACTGCATGTTGGTGAAGGGCATATTGAAGAAGGATCAGCCGAGTGGTTCTTGTGGGAGAACAACTCCATTTGGCTCACTAACTTCACACACCATCAGGCTTCCAAGCAGCTCTCAAGGAAACTCAGTTTTCACACGCTATGCTTAGTGCCCTTTGAGTACCTAGGACAGAAATGAAGCTTGGTCAGCATCCCACACAAACGAATGCTCCACATGCGGGTTTCACATGCCACCAACTCCACATTCACAGGCAACTTCAGCGCCACAGCCGTTTTCAGATAGCCCTCAATGCAAAGGCTCTAGACGCAAATATTGGTGTGAGAGCTAATTCAATCAAGGAAACACTGCATGTTGGTGAAGGGCATATTGAAGAAGGATCAGCCGAGTGGTTCTTGTGGGAGAACAACTCCATTTGGCTCACTAACTTCACACACCATCAGGCTTCCAAGCAGCTCTCAAGGAAACTCAGTTTTCACACTGTATGCTTAGTGCCCTTTGAGTGCCTAGGACTGAAATGAAGCTTGGTCAGCATCCCACACAAACGAATGCTCCACATGCGGGTTTCACATGCCACCAACTCCACATTCACAGGCAACTTCAGCGCCACAGCCGTTTTCAGATAGCCCTCAATGCAAAGGCTCTAGACGCAAATATTGGTGTGAGAGCTAATTCAATCAAGGAAACACTGCATGTTGGTGAAGGGCATATTGAAGAAGGATCAGCCGAGTGGTTCTTGTGGGAGAACAACTCCATTTGGCTCACTAACTTCACACACCATCAGGCTTCCAAGCAGCTCTCAAGGAAACTCAGTTTTCACACTGTATGCTTAGTGCCCTTTGAGTGCCTAGGACTGAAATGAAGCTTGGTCAGCATCCCACACAAACGAATGCTCCACATGCGGGTTTCACATGCCACCAACTCCACATTCACAGGCAACTTCAGCGCCACAGCCGTTTTCAGATAGCCCTCAATGCAAAGGCTCTAGACGCAAATATTGGTGTGAGAGCTAATTCAATCAAGGAAACACTGCATGTTGGGGAAGGGCATATTGAAGAAGAATCAGCCGAGTGGTTCTTGTGGGAGAACAACTCCGTTTGGCTCACTAGCTTCACACACCATCAGGCTTCCAAGCAGCTCTCAAGGAAACTCAGTTTTCACTCTATGCTTAGTGCCCTTTGAGTGCCTATTACTGAAATGAAGCTTGGTGAGCATCCCACACAAACGAATGCTCCACATGCGGGTTTCACATGCCACCAGCTCCACATTCACAGGCAACTTCAGCGCCACAGCCGTGTTCAGATAGCTCTCAATGCAAAGGCTCTACACGCAAATATTGGTGTGAGAGCTAATTCAATCAAGGAAACACTGCATGTTGGTGAAGGGCATATTGAAGAAGGATCAGCCCGGTGGTTCTTGTGGGAGAACAACTCCATTTGGCTCACTAACTTCACACACCATCAGGCTTCCAAGCAGCTCTCAAGGAAACTCAGTTTTCACACTGTATGCTTAGTGCCCTTTGAGTGCCTAGGACTGAAATGAAGCTTGGTCAGCATCCCACAAAACGAATGCTCCACATGCGGGTTTCACATGCCACCAACTCCACATTCACAGGCAACTTCAGCGCCACAGCCGTTTTCAGATAGCTCTCAATGCAAAGGATCTACACGCAAATATTGGTGTGAGAGTTAATTCAATCAAGGAAACACTGCATGTTGGTGAAGGGCATATTGAAGAAGGATCAGGCGAGTGGTTCTTGTGGGAGAACAACTCCATTTGGCTCACTAACTTCACACACCATCAGGCTTCCAAGCAGCTCTCAAGGAAACTCAGTTTTCACACTCTATGCTTAGTGCCCTTTGAGTGCATTATCTAGGAATGAACCTGGTAGAGCATCCCACACAAACGAATGCTCCACATGCGGGTTTCACATGCCACCAACTCCACATTCACAGGCAACTTCAGCGCCACAGCCGTTTTCAGATAGCCCTCAATGCAAAGGCTCTAGACGCAAATATTGGTGTGAGAGCTAATTCAATCAAGGAAACACTGCATGTTGGGGAAGGGCATATTGAAGAAGAATCAGCCGAGTGGTTCTTGTGGGAGAACAACTCCGTTTGGCTCACTAGCTTCACACACCATCAGGCTTCCAAGCAGCTCTCAAGGAAACTCAGTTTTCACTCTATGCTTAGTGCCCTTTGAGTGCCTAGGACTGAAATGAAGCTTGGTCAGCATCCCACACAAACGAATGCTCCACATGCGGGTTTCACATGCCACCAACTCCACATTCACAGGCAACTTAAGAGCCACAGCCGTTTTCAGATAGCCCTCAATGCAAAGGCTCTAGATGCAAATATTGGTGTGAGAGCTAATTCAATCAAGGAAACACTGCATGTTGGTGAAGGGCATATTGAAGAAGGATCAGCCGAGTGGTTCTTGTGGGAGAACAACTCCATTTGGCTCACTAACTTCACACACCATCAGGCTTCCAAGCAGCTCTCAAGGAAACTCAGTTTTCACACGCTATGCTTAGTGCCCTTTGAGTGCCTAGGACAGAAATGAAGCTTGGTCAGCATCCCACACAAACGAATGCTCCACATGCGGGTTTCACATGCCACCAACTCCACATTCACAGGCAACTTCAGCGCCACAGCCGTTTTCAGATAGCCCTCAATGCAAAGGCTCTAGACGCAAATATTGGTGTGAGAGCTAATTCAATCAAGGAAACACTGCATGTTGGTGAAGGGCATATTGAAGAAGGATCAGCCGAGTGGTTCTTGTGGGAGAACAACTCCATTTGGCTCACTAACTTCACACACCATCAGGCTTCCAAGCAGCTCTCAAGGAAACTCAGTTTTCACACGCTATGCTTAGTGCCCTTTGAGTGCCTAGGACTGAAATGAAGCTTGGTCAGCATCCCACACAAACGAATGCTCCACATGCGGGTTTCACATACCACCAGCTCCACATTCACAGGCAACTTCAGCGCCACAGCCGTGTTCAGATAGCTCTCAATGCAAAGGCTCTACACGCAAATATTGGTGTGAGAGCTAATTCAATCAAGGAAACACTGCATGTTGGTGAAGGGCATATTGAAGAAGGATCAGCCGAGTGGTTCTTGTGGGAGAACAACTCCATTTGGCTCACTAACTTCACACACCATCAGGCTTCCAAGCAGCTCTCAAGGAAACTCAGTTTTCACACTCTATGCTTAGTGCCCTTTGGGTGCATTATCTAGGAATGAACCTGGTAGAGCATCCCACACAAACGAATGCTCCACATGCGGGTTTCACATGCCACCAACTCCACATTCACAGGCAACTTCAGCGCCACAGCCGTTTTCAGATAGCCCTCAATGCAAAGGCTCCAGACGCAAATATTGGTGTGAGAGCTAATTCAATCAAGGAAACACTGCATGTTGGTGAAGGGCATATTGAAGAAGGATCAGCCGAGTGGTTCTTGTGGGAGAACAACTCCATTTGGCTCACTAACTTCACACACCATCAGGCTTCCAAGCAGCTCTCAAGGAAACTCAGTTTTCACACTCTATGCTTAGTGCCCTTTGAGTGCATTATCTAGGAATGAACCTGGTAGAGCATCCCACACAAACCAATGCTAAACATGCGGGAGTCACATGCCACCAACTCCACATTCACAGGCAACTTCAGCGCCACAGCCGTTTTCAGATAGCCCTCAATGCAAAGGCTCTAGACGCAAATATTGGTGTGAGAGCTACTTCAATCAAGGAAACACTGCATGTTGGTGAAGGGCATATTGAAGAAGGATCAGCCGAGTGGTTCTTGTGGGAGAACAACTCCATTTGGCTCACTAACTTCACACACCATCAGGCTTTCAAGCAGCTCTCAAGGAAACTCAGTTTTCACACTCTATGCTTAGTGCCCTTTGAGTGCATTATGTAGGAATGAACCTGGTAGAGCATCCCACACAAATGAATGCTCCACATGCGGGTTTCACATGCCACCAACTCCACATTCACAGGCAACTTCAGCGCCACAGCCGTTTACAGATAGCCCTCAATGCAAAGGCTCTAGACGCAAATATTGATGTGAGAGCTAATTCAATCAAGGAAACACTGCATGTTGGTGAAGGGCATATTGAAGAAGGATCAGCCGAGTGGTTCTTGTGGGAGAACAACTCCATTTGGCTCACTAACTTCACACACCATCAGGCTTCCAAGCAGCTCTCAAGGAAACTCAGTTTTCACACTCTATGTTTAGTGCCCTTTGAGTGCATTATCTAGGAATGAACCTGGTAGAGCAATCCACACAAATGAATGCTCCACATGCGGGTTTCACATGCCACCAACTCCACATTCACAGGCAACTTCAGCGCCACAGCCGTTTTCAGATAGCTCTCAATGGAAAGGCTCTAGATGCAAATATTGGTGTGAGAGCTAATTCAATCAAGGAAACACTGCATGTTGGTGAAGGGCATATTGAAGAAGGATCAGCCGAGTGGTTCTTGTGGGAGAACAACTCCATTTGGCTCACTAACTTCACACACCATCAGGCTTCCAAGCAGCTCTCAAGGAAACTCAGTTTTCACACGCTATGCTTAGTGCCCTTTGAGTACCTAGGACAGAAATGAAGCTTGGTCAGCATCCCACACAAACGAATGCTCCACATGCGGGTTTCACATGCCACCAACTCCACATTCACAGGCAACTTCAGCGCCACAGCCGTTTTCAGATAGCCCTCAATGCAAAGGCTCTAGACGCAAATATTGGTGTGAGAGCTAATTCAATCAAGGAAACACTGCATGTTGGTGAAGGGCATATTGAAGAAGGATCAGCCGAGTGGTTCTTGTGCGACAACAACTCCATTTGGCTCACTAACTTCACACACCATCAGGCTTCCAAGCAGCTCTCAAGGAAACTCAGTTTTCACACTCTATGCTTAGTGCCCTTTGAGTGCCTAGGACTGAAATGAAGCTTGGTCAGCATCCCACACAAACGAATGCTCCACATGCGGGTTTCACATGCCACCAACTCCACATTCACGGGCAACTTCAGCGCCACAGCCGTTTTCAGATAGCCCTCAATGCAAAGGCTCTAGACGCAAATATTGGTGTGAGAGCTAATTCAATCAAGGAAACACTGCATGTTGGTGAAGGGCATATTGAAGAAGGATAAGCCAAGTGGTTCTTGTGGGAGAACAACTCCATTTGGCTCACTAACTTCACACACCATCAGGCTTCCAAGCAGCTCTCAAGGAAACTCAGTTTTCACACTCTATGCTTAGTGCCCTTTGAGTGCCTAAGACTGAAATGAAGCTTGGTCAGCACCCCACACAAACGAATGCTCCACATGCGGGTTTCACATGCCAACAACTCCACATTCACAGGCAACTTCAGGGCCAGAGCTGTTTTCAGATAGCCCTCAATGCAAAGGCTCTACACGCAAATATTGGTGTGAGAGCTAATTCAATCAAGGAAATACTGCATGTTGGTGAAGGGCATATTGAAGAAGGATAAGCCAAGTGGTTCTTGTTGGAGAACAACTCCATTTGGCTCACTAACTTCACACACCATCAGGCTTCCAAGCAGCTCTCAAGGAAACTCAGTTTTCACACTCTATGCTTAGTGCCCTTTGAGTGCATTATCTAGGAATGAACCTGGTAGAGCATCCCACACAAACGAATGCTCCACATGCGGGTTTCACATGCCACCAACTCCACATTCACAGGCAACTTCAGCGCCACAGCCGTTTTCAGATAGCCCTCAATGCAAAGGCTCTAGACACAAATATTGGTGTGAGAGCTAATTCAATCAAGGAAACACTGCATGTTGGTGAAGGGCATATTGAAGAAGGATCAGCCGAGTGGTTCTTGTGGGAGAACAACTCCATTTGGCTCACTAACTTCACACACCATCAGGCTTCCAAGCAGCTCTCAAGGAAACTCAGTTTTCACACTCTATGCTTAGTGCCCTTTGGGTGCATTATCTAGGAATGAACCTGGTAGAGCATCCCACACAAACGAATGTTCCACATGCGGGTTTCACATGCCACCAACTCCACATTCACAGGCAACTTCAGCGCCACAGCCGTTTTCAGATAGCCCTCAATGCAAAGGCTCTAGACGCAAATATTGGTGTGAGAGCTAATTCAATCAAGGAAACACTGCATGTTGGGGAAGGGCATATTGAAGAAGAATCAGCCGAGTGGTTCTTGTGGGAGAACAACTCCGTTTGGCTCACTAGCTTCACACACCATCAGGCTTCCAAGCAGCTCTCAAGGAAACTCAGTTTTCACTCTATGCTTAGTGCCCTTTGAGTGCCTATTACTGAAATGAAGCTTGGTGAGCATCCCACACAAACGAATGCTCCACATGCGGGTTTCACATGCCACCAGCTCCACATTCACAGGCAACTTCAGCGCCACAGCCGTGTTCAGATAGCTCTCAATGCAAAGGCTCTACACGCAAATATTGGTGTGAGAGCTAATTCAATCAAGGAAACACTGCATGTTGGTGAAGGGCATATTGAAGAAGGATCAGCCGAGTGGTTCTTGTGGGAGAACAACTCCATTTGGCTCACTAACTTCACACACCATCAGGCTTCCAAGCAGCTCTCAAGGAAACTCAGTTTTCACACTCTATGCTTAGTGCCCTTTGAGTGCCTAGGACTGAAATGAAGCTTGGTCAGCATCCCACAAAACGAATGCTCCACATGCGGGTTTCACATGCCACCAACTCCACATTCACAGGCAACTTCAGCGCCACAGCCGTTTTCAGATAGCCCTCAATGCAAAGGCTCTAGATGCAAATATTGGTGTGAGAGTTAATTCAATCAAGGAAACACTGCATGTTGGTGAAGGGCATATTGAAGAAGGATCAGGCGAGTGGTTCTTGTGGGAGAACAACTCCATTTGGCTCACTAACTTCACACACCATCAGGCTTCCAAGCAGCTCTCAAGGAAACTCAGTTTTCACACTCTATGCTTAGTGCCCTTTGAGTGCATTATCTAGGAATGAACCTGGTAGAGCATCCCACACAAACGAATGCTCCACATGCGGGTTTCACATGCCACCAACTCCACATTCACAGGCAACTTCAGCGCCACAGCCGTTTTCAGATAGCCCTCAATGCAAAGGCTCTAGACGCAAATATTGGTGTGAGAGCTAATTCAATCAAGGAAACACTGCATGTTGGGGAAGGGCATATTGAAGAAGAATCAGCCGAGTGGTTCTTGTGGGAGAACAACTCCGTTTGGCTCACTAGCTTCACACACCATCAGGCTTCCAAGCAGCTCTCAAGGAAACTCAGTTTTCACTCTATGCTTAGTGCCCTTTGAGTGCCTAGGACTGAAATGAAGCTTGGTGAGCATCCCACACAAACGAATGCTCCACATGCGGGTTTCACATGCCACCAACTCCACATTCACAGGCAACTTAAGAGCCACAGCCGTTTTCAGATAGCCCTCAATGCAAAGGCTCTAGATGCAAATATTGGTGTGAGAGCTAATTCAATCAAGGAAACACTGCATGTTGGTGAAGGGCATATTGAAGAAGGATCAGCCGAGTGGTTCTTGTGGGAGAACAACTCCATTTGGCTCACTAACTTCACACACCATCAGGCTTCCAAGCAGCTCTCAAGGAAACTCAGTTTTCACACTCTATGCTTAGTGCCCTTTGAGTGCCTAGGACAGAAATGAAGCTTGGTCAGCATCCCACACAAACGAATGCTCCACATGCGGGTTTCACATGCCACCAACTCCACATTCACAGGCAACTTCAGCGCCACAGCCGTTTTCAGATAGCCCTCAATGCAAAGGCTCTAGACGCAAATATTGGTGTGAGAGCTAATTCAATCAAGGAAACACTGCATGTTGGTGAAGGGCATATTGAAGAAGGATCAGCCGAGTGGTTCTTGTGGGAGAACAACTCCATTTGGCTCACTAACTTCACACACCATCAGGCTTCCAAGCAGCTCTCAAGTAAACTCAGTTTTCACACGCTATGCTTAGTGCCCTTTGAGTGCCTAGGACTGAAATGAAGCTTGGTCAGCATCCCACACAAACGAATGCTCCACATGCGGGTTTCACATACCACCAGCTCCACATTCACAGGCAACTTCAGCGCCACAGCCGTGTTCAGATAGCTCTCAATGCAAAGGCTCTACACGCAAATATTGGTGTGAGAGCTAATTCAATCAAGGAAACACTGCATGTTGGTGAAGGGCATATTGAAGAAGGATCAGCCGAGTGGTTCTTGTGGGAGAACAACTCCATTTGGCTCACTAACTTCACACACCATCAGGCTTCCAAGCAGCTCTCAAGGAAACTCAATTTTCACACTCTATGCTTAGTGCCCTTTGGGTGCATTTTCTAGGAATGAACCTGGTAGAGCATCCCACACAAACGAATGCTCCACATGCGGGTTTCACATGCCACCAACTCCACATTCACAGGCAACTTCAGCGCCACAGCCGTTTTCAGATAGCCCTCAATGCAAAGGCTCCAGACGCAAATATTGGTGTGAGAGCTAATTCAATCAAGGAAACACTGCATGTTGGTGAAGGGCATATTGAAGAAGGATCAGCCGAGTGGTTCTTGTGGGAGAACAACTCCATTTGGCTCACTAACTTCACACACCATCAGGCTTCCAAGCAGCTCTCAAGGAAACTCAGTTTTCACACTCTATGCTTAGTGCCCTTTGAGTGCATTATCTAGGAATGAACCTGGTAGAGCATCCCACACAAACGAATGCTCCACATGCGGGTTTCACATGCCACCAACTCCACATTCACAGGCAACTTCAGGGCCAGAGCTGTTTTCAGATAGCCCTCAATGCAAAGGCTCTACACGCAAATATTGGTGTGAGAGCTAATTCAATCAAGGAAACACTGCATATTGGTGAAGGGCATATTGAAGAAGAATCAGCCGAGTGGTTCTTGTGGGAGAACAACTCCATTTGGCTCACTAACTTCACACACTATCAGGCTTCCAAGCAGCTCTCAAGGAAACTCAGTTTTCACACTCTATGCTTAGTGCCCTTTGAGTGCATTATCTAGGAATGAACCTGGTAGAGCATCCCACACAAACCAATGCTAAACATGCGGGAGTCACATGCCACCAACTCCACATTCACAGGCAACTTCAACGCCACAGCCGTTTTCAGATAGCCCTCAATGCAAAGGCTCTAGACGCAAATATTGGTGTGAGAGCTAATTCAATCAAGGAAACACTGCATGTTGGTGAAGGGCATATTGAAGAAGGATCAGCCGAGTGGTTCTTGTGGGAGAACAACTCCATTTGGCTCACTAACTTCACACACCATCAGGCTTTCAAGCAGCTCTCAAGGAAACTCAGTTTTCACACTCTATGCTTAGTGCCCTTTGAGTGCATTATGTAGGAATGAACCTGGTAGAGCATCCCACACAAATGAATGCTCCACATGCGGGTTTCACATGCCACCAACTCCACATTCACAGGCAACTTCAGCGCCACAGCCGTTTTCAGATAGCCCTCAATGCAAAGGCTCTAGACGCAAATATTGGTGTGAGAGCTAATTCAATCAAGGAAACACTGCATGTTGGTGAAGGGCATATTGAAGAATGATCAGCAGAGTGGTTCTTGTGGGAGAACAACTCCATTTGGCTCACTAACTTCACACAACATCAGGCTTCCAAGCAGCTCTCAAGGAAACTCAGTTTTCACACTCTATGTTTAGTGCCCTTTGAGTGCCTAGGACTGAAATGAAGCTTGGTCAGCATCCCACACAAACGAATGCTCCACATGCGGGTTTCACATGCCACCAACTCCACATTCACAGGCAACTTCAGCGCCACAGCCGTTTTCAGATAGCCGGCAATGCAAAGGCTCTAGACGCAAATATTGGTGTGAGAGTTAATTCAATCAAGGAAACACTGCATGTTGGTGAAGGGCATATTGAAGAAGGATCAGGCGAGTGGTTCTTGTGGGAGAACAACTCCATTTGGCTCACTAACTTCACACACCATCAGGCTTCCAAGCAGCTCTCAAGGAAACTCAGTTTTCACACTCTATGCTTAGTGCCCTTTGAGTGCATTATCTAGGAATGAACCTGGTAGAGCATCCCACACAAACGAATGCTCCACATGCGGGTTTCACATGCCACCAACTCCACATTCACAGGCAACTTCAGCGCCACAGCCGTTTTCAGATAGCCCTCAATGCAAAGGCTCTAGACGCAAATATTGGTGTGAGAGCTAATTCAATCAAGGAAACACTGCATGTTGGGGAAGGGCATATTGAAGAAGGATCAGCCGAGTGGTTCTTGTGGGAGAACAACTCCATTTGGCTCACTAACTTCACACACCATCAGGCTTCCAAGCAGCTCTCAAGTAAACTCAGTTTTCACACGCTATGCTTAGTGCCCTTTGAGTGCCTAGGACTGAAATGAAGCTTGGTCAGCATCCCACACAAACGAATGCTCCACATGCGGGTTTCACATACCACCAGCTCCACATTCACAGGCAACTTCAGCGCCACAGCCGTGTTCAGATAGCTCTCAATGCAAAGGCTCTACACGCAAATATTGGTGTGAGAGCTAATTCAATCAAGGAAACACTGCATGTTGGTGAAGGGCATATTGAAGAAGGATCAGCCGAGTGGTTCTTGTGGGAGAACAACTCCATTTGGCTCACTAACTTCACACACCATCAGGCTTCCAAGCAGCTCTCAAGGAAACTCAATTTTCACACTCTATGCTTAGTGCCCTTTGGGTGCATTTTCTAGGAATGAACCTGGTAGAGCATCCCACACAAACGAATGCTCCACATGCGGGTTTCACATGCCACCAACTCCACATTCACAGGCAACTTCAGCGCCACAGCCGTTTTCAGATAGCCCTCAATGCAAAGGCTCCAGACGCAAATATTGGTGTGAGAGCTAATTCAATCAAGGAAACACTGCATGTTGGTGAAGGGCATATTGAAGAAGGATCAGCCGAGTGGTTCTTGTGGGAGAACAACTCCATTTGGCTCACTAACTTCACACACCATCAGGCTTCCAAGCAGCTCTCAAGGAAACTCAGTTTTCACACTCTATGCTTAGTGCCCTTTGAGTGCATTATCTAGGAATGAACCTGGTAGAGCATCCCACACAAACGAATGCTCCACATGCGGGTTTCACATGCCACCAACTCCACATTCACAGGCAACTTCAGGGCCAGAGCTGTTTTCAGATAGCCCTCAATGCAAAGGCTCTACACGCAAATATTGGTGTGAGAGCTAATTCAATCAAGGAAACACTGCATATTGGTGAAGGGCATATTGAAGAAGAATCAGCCGAGTGGTTCTTGTGGGAGAACAACTCCATTTGGCTCACTAACTTCACACACTATCAGGCTTCCAAGCAGCTCTCAAGGAAACTCAGTTTTCACACTCTATGCTTAGTGCCCTTTGAGTGCATTATCTAGGAATGAACCTGGTAGAGCATCCCACACAAACCAATGCTAAACATGCGGGAGTCACATGCCACCAACTCCACATTCACAGGCAACTTCAACGCCACAGCCGTTTTCAGATAGCCCTCAATGCAAAGGCTCTAGACGCAAATATTGGTGTGAGAGCTAATTCAATCAAGGAAACACTGCATGTTGGTGAAGGGCATATTGAAGAAGGATCAGCCGAGTGGTTCTTGTGGGAGAACAACTCCATTTGGCTCACTAACTTCACACACCATCAGGCTTTCAAGCAGCTCTCAAGGAAACTCAGTTTTCACACTCTATGCTTAGTGCCCTTTGAGTGCATTATGTAGGAATGAACCTGGTAGAGCATCCCACACAAATGAATGCTCCACATGCGGGTTTCACATGCCACCAACTCCACATTCACAGGCAACTTCAGCGCCACAGCCGTTTTCAGATAGCCCTCAATGCAAAGGCTCTAGACGCAAATATTGGTGTGAGAGCTAATTCAATCAAGGAAACACTGCATGTTGGTGAAGGGCATATTGAAGAATGATCAGCAGAGTGGTTCTTGTGGGAGAACAACTCCATTTGGCTCACTAACTTCACACAACATCAGGCTTCCAAGCAGCTCTCAAGGAAACTCAGTTTTCACACTCTATGTTTAGTGCCCTTTGAGTGCCTAGGACTGAAATGAAGCTTGGTCAGCATCCCACACAAACGAATGCTCCACATGCGGGTTTCACATGCCACCAACTCCACATTCACAGGCAACTTCAGCGCCACAGCCGTTTTCAGATAGCCGGCAATGCAAAGGCTCTAGACGCAAATATTGGTGTGAGAGTTAATTCAATCAAGGAAACACTGCATGTTGGTGAAGGGCATATTGAAGAAGGATCAGGCGAGTGGTTCTTGTGGGAGAACAACTCCATTTGGCTCACTAACTTCACACACCATCAGGCTTCCAAGCAGCTCTCAAGGAAACTCAGTTTTCACACTCTATGCTTAGTGCCCTTTGAGTGCATTATCTAGGAATGAACCTGGTAGAGCATCCCACACAAACGAATGCTCCACATGCGGGTTTCACATGCCACCAACTCCACATTCACAGGCAACTTCAGCGCCACAGCCGTTTTCAGATAGCCCTCAATGCAAAGGCTCTAGACGCAAATATTGGTGTGAGAGCTAATTCAATCAAGGAAACACTGCATGTTGGTGAAGGGCATATTGAAGAAGGATCAGCCGAGTGGTTCTTGTGGGAGAACAACTCCATTTGGCTCACTAACTTCACACACCATCAGGCTTCCAAGCAGCTCTCAAGGAAACTCAGTTTTCACACTCTATGCTTAGTGCCCTTTGGGTGCATTATCTAGGAATGAACCTGGTAGAGCATCCCACACAAACGAATGCTCCACATGCGGGTTTCACATGCCACCAACTCCACATTCACAGGCAACTTCAGAGCCACAGCCGTTTTCAGATAGCTTTCAATGCAAAGGCTCTAGATGCAAATATTGGTGTGAGAGCTAATTCAATCAAGGAAACACTGCATGTTGGTGAAGGGCATATTGAAGAAGGATCAGCCGAGTGGTTCTTGTGGGAGAACAACTCCATTTGGCTCACTAACTTCACACACCATCAGGCTTTCAAGCAGCTCTCAAGGAAACTCAGTTTTCACACGCTATGCTTAGTGCCCTTTGAGTGCCTAGGACAGAAATGAAGCTTGGTCAGCATCCCACACAAACGAATGCTCCACATGCGGGTTTCACATGCCACCAACTCCACATTCACAGGCAACTTCAGCGCCACAGCCGTTTTCAGATAGCCCTCAATGCAAAGGCTCTAGATGCAAATATTGGTGTGAGAGCTAATTCAATCAAGGAAACACTGCATGTTGGTGAAGGGCATATTGAAGAAGGATCAGCCGAGTGGTTCTTGTGGGAGAACAACTCCATTTGGCTCACTAACTTCACACACCATCAGGCTTCCAAGCAGCTCTCAAGGAAACTCAGTTTTCACACGCTATGCTTAGTGCCCTTTGAGTGCCTAGGACTGAAATGAAGCTTGGTCAGCATCCCACACAAACGAATGCTCCACATGCGGGTTTCACATACCACCAGCTCCACATTCACAGGCAACTTCAGCGCCACAGCCGTGTTCAGATAGCTCTCAATGCAAAGGCTCTACACGCAAATATTGGTGTGAGAGCTAATTCAATCAAGGAAACACTGCATGTTGGTGAAGGGCATATTGAAGAAGGATCAGCCGAGTGGTTCTTGTGGGAGAACAACTCCATTTGGCTCACTAACTTCACACACCATCAGGCTTCCAAGCAGCTCTCAAGGAAACTCAGTTTTCACACTCTATGCTTAGTGCCCTTTGGGTGCATTATCTAGGAATGAACCTGGTAGAGCATCCCACACAAACCAATGCTAAACATGCGGGAGTCACATGCCACCAACTCCACATTCACAGGCAACTTCAGCGCCACAGCCGTTTTCAGATAGCCCTCAATGCAAAGGCTCTAGACGCAAATATTGGTGTGAGAGCTACTTCAATCAAGGAAACACTGCATGTTGGTGAAGGGCATATTGAAGAAGGATCAGCCGAGTGGTTCTTGTGGGAGAACAACTCCATTTGGCTCACTAACTTCACACACCATCAGGCTTTCAAGCAGCTCTCAAGGAAACTCAGTTTTCACACTCTATGCTTAGTGCCCTTTGAGTGCATTATGTAGGAATGAACCTGGTAGAGCATCCCACACAAATGAATGCTCCACATGCGGGTTTCACATGCCACCAACTCCACATTCACAGGCAACTTCAGCGCCACAGCCGTTTACAGATAGCCCTCAATGCAAAGGCTCTAGACGCAAATATTGATGTGAGAGCTAATTCAATCAAGGAAACACTGCATGTTGGTGAAGGGCATATTGAAGAAGGATCAGCCGAGTGGTTCTTGTGGGAGAACAACTCCATTTGGCTCACTAACTTCACACACCATCAGGCTTCCAAGCAGCTCTCAAGGAAACTCAGTTTTCACACTCTATGTTTAGTGCCCTTTGAGTGCATTATCTAGGAATGAACCTGGTAGAGCAATCCACACAAATGAATGCTCCACATGCGGGTTTCACATGCCACCAACTCCACATTCACAGGCAACTTCAGCGCCACAGCCGTTTTCAGATAGCTCTCAATGGAAAGGCTCTAGATGCAAATATTGGTGTGAGAGCTAATTCAATCAAGGAAACACTGCATGTTGGTGAAGGGCATATTGAAGAAGGATCAGCCGAGTGGTTCTTGTGGGAGAACAACTCCATTTGGCTCACTAACTTCACACACCATCAGGCTTCCAAGCAGCTCTCAAGGAAACTCAGTTTTCACACGCTATGCTTAGTGCCCTTTGAGTACCTAGGACAGAAATGAAGCTTGGTCAGCATCCCACACAAACGAATGCTCCACATGCGGGTTTCACATGCCACCAACTCCACATTCACAGGCAACTTCAGCGCCACAGCCGTTTTCAGATAGCCCTCAATGCAAAGGCTCTAGACGCAAATATTGGTGTGAGAGCTAATTCAATCAAGGAAACACTGCATGTTGGTGAAGGGCATATTGAAGAAGGATCAGCCGAGTGGTTCTTGTGGGAGAACAACTCCATTTGGCTCACTAACTTCACACACCATCAGGCTTCCAAGCAGCTCTCAAGGAAACTCAGTTTTCACACTGTATGCTTAGTGCCCTTTGAGTGCCTAGGACTGAAATGAAGCTTGGTCAGCATCCCACACAAACGAATGCTCCACATGCGGGTTTCACATGCCACCAACTCCACATTCACAGGCAACTTCAGCGCCACAGCCGTTTTCAGATAGCCCTCAATGCAAAGGCTCTAGACGCAAATATTGGTGTGAGAGCTAATTCAATCAAGGAAACACTGCATGTTGGTGAAGGGCATATTGAAGAAGGATAAGCCGAGTGGTTCTTGTGGGAGAACAACTCCATTTGGCTCACTAACTTCACACACCATCAGGCTTCCAAGCAGCTCTCAAGGAAACTCAGTTTTCACACTCTATGCTTAGTGCCCTTTGAGTGCCTAAGACTGAAATGAAGCTTTGAGAGCACCCCACACAAACGAATGCTCCACATGCGGGTTTCACATGCCAACAACTCCACATTCACAGGCAACTTCAGGGCCAGAGCTGTTTTCAGATAGCCCTCAATGCAAAGGCTCTACACGCAAATATTGGTGTGAGAGCTAATTCAATCAAGGAAACACTGCATATTGGTGAAGGGCATATTGAAGAAGAATCAGCCGAGTGGTTCTTGTGGGAGAACAACTCCATTTGGCTCACTAACTTCACACACTATCAGGCTTCCAAGCAGCTCTCAAGGAAACTCAGTTTTCACACTCTATGCTTAGTGCCCTTTGGGTGCATTATCTAGGAATGAACCTGGTAGAGCATCCCACACAAACCAATGCTAAACATGCGGGAGTCACATGCCACCAACTCCACATTCACAGGCAACTTCAGCGCCACAGCCGTTTTCAGATAGCCCTCAATGCAAGGGCTCTAGACGCAAATATTGGTGTGAGAGCTAATTCAATCAAGGAAACACTGCATGTTGGTGAAGGGCATATTGAAGAAGGATCAGCCGAGTGGTTCTTGTGGGAGAACAACTCCATTTGGCTCACTAACTTCACACACCATCAGGCTTTCAAGCAGCTCTCAAGGAAACTCAGTTTTCACACTCTATGCTTAGTGCCCTTTGAGTGCATTATGTAGGAATGAACCTGGTAGAGCATCCCACACAAATGAATGCTCCACATGCGGGTTTCACATGCCACCAACTCCACATTCACAGGCAACTTCAGCGCCACAGCCGTTTACAGATAGCCCTCAATGCAAAGGCTCTAGACGCAAATATTGATGTGAGAGCTAATTCAATCAAGGAAACACTGCATGTTGGGGAAGGGCATATTGAAGAAGGATCAGCCGAGTGGTTCTTGTGGGAGAACAACTCCATTTGGCTCACTAACTTCACACACCATCAGGCTTCCAAGCAGCTCTCAAGGAAACTCAGTTTTCACACTCTATGTTTAGTGCCCTTTGAGTGCATTATCTAGGAATGAACCTGGTAGAGCAATCCACACAAATGAATGCTCCACATGCGGGTTTCACATGCCACCAACTCCACATTCACAGGCAACTTCAGCGCCACAGCCGTTTTCAGATAGCTCTCAATGGAAAGGCTCTAGATGCAAATATTGGTGTGAGAGCTAATTCAATCAAGGAAACACTGCATGTTGGGGAAGGGCATATTGAAGAAGGATCAGCCGAGTGGTTCTTGTGGGAGAACAACTCCATTTGGCTCACTAACTTCACACACCATCAGGCTTCCAAGCAGCTCTCAAGGAAACTCAGTTTTCACACTCTATGTTTAGTGCCCTTTGAGTGCATTATCTAGGAATGAACCTGGTAGAGCAATCCACACAAATGAATGCTCCACATGCGTGTTTCACATGCCACCAACTCCACATTCACAGGCAACTTCAGCACCACAGCCGTTTTCAGATAGCCCTCAATGCAAAGGCTCTAGACGCAAATATTGGTGTGAGAGCTAATTCAATCAAGGAAACACTGCATGTTGGTGAAGGGCATATTGAAGAAGGATCAGCCGAGTGGTTCTTGTGGGAGAACAACTCCATTTGGCTCACTAACTTCACACACCATCAGGCTTCCAAGCAGCTCTCAAGGAAACTCAGTTTTCACACTCTATGCTTAGTGCCCTTTGAGTGCCTAGGACTGAAATGAAGCTTGGTCAGCATCCCACACAAACGAATGCTCCACATGCGGGTTTCACATGCCACCAACTCCACATTCACAGGCAACTTCAGCGCCACAGCCGTTTTCAGATAGCCCTCAATGCAAAGGCTCTAGACGCAAATATTGGTGTGAGAGCTAATTCAATCAAGGAAACACTGCATGTTGGGGAAGGGCATATTGAAGAAGGATCAGCCGAGTGGTTCTTGTGGGAGAACAACTCCATTTGGCTCACTAACTTCACACACCATCAGGCTTCCAAGCAGCTCTCAAGGAAACTCAGTTTTCACACTCTATGCTTAGTGCCCTTTGGGTGCATTATGTGGGAATGAACCTGGTAGAGCATCCCACACAAACGAATGCTCCACATGCGGGTTTCACATGCCACCAACTCCACATTCAGAGGCAACTTCAGCGCCACAGCCGTTTTCAGATAGCCCTCAATGCAAAGGCTCTAGACGCAAATATTGGTGTGAGAGCTAATTCAATCAAGGAAACACTGCATGTTGGTGAAGGGCATATTGAAGAAGGATCAGCCGAGTGGTTCTTGTGGGAGAACAACTCCATTTGGCTCACTAACTTCACACACCATCAGGCTTCCAAGCAGCTCTCAAGGAAACTCAGTTTTCACACTCTATGCTTAGTGCCCTTTGAGTGCATTATCTAGGAATGAACCTGGTAGAGCAATCCACACAAATGAATGCTCCACATGCGGGTTTCACATGCCACCAACTCCACATTCACAGGCAACTTCAGCGCCACAGCCGTTTTCAGATAGCCCTCAATGCAAAGGCTTCAGACGCAAATATTGGTGTGAGAGCTAATTCAATCAAGGAAACACTGCATGTTGGGGAAGGGCATATTGAAGAAGGATCAGCAGAGTGGTTCTTGTGGGAGAACAACACCGTTTGGCTCACTAGCTTCACACACCATCAGGCTTCCAAGCAGCTCTCAAGGAAACTCAGTTTTCACTCTATGCTTAGTGCCCTTTGAGTGCCTATTACTGAAATGAAGCTTGGTGAGCATCCCACACAAACGAATGCTCCACATGCGGGTTTCACATGCCACCAACTCCACATTCACAGGCAACTTCAGCGCCACAGCCGTTTTCAGATAGCTCTCAATGCAAAGGCTCTAGATGCAAATATTGGTGTGAGAGCTAATTCAATCAAGGAAACACTGCATGTTGGTGAAGGGCATATTGAAGAAGGATCAGCCGAGTGGTTCTTGTGGGAGAACAACTCCATTTGGCTCACTAACTTCACACACCATCAGGCTTCCAAGCAGCTCTCAAGGAAACTCAGTTTTCACACGCTATGCTTAGTGCCCTTTGAGTGCCTAGGACAGAAATGAAGCTTGGTCAGCATCCCACACAAACGAATGCTCCACATGCGGGTTTCACATGCCACCAACTCCACATTCACAGGCAACTTCAGCGCCACAGCCGTTTTCAGATAGCCCTCAATGCAAAGGCTCTAGACGCAAATATTGGTGTGAGAGCTAATTCAATCAAGGAAACACTGCATGTTGGTGAAGGGCATATTGAAGAAGGATCAGCCGAGTGGTTCTTGTGGGAGAACAACTCCATTTGGCTCACTAACTTCACACACCATCAGGCTTCCAAGCAGCTCTCAAGGAAACTCAGTTTTCACACTCTATGCTTAGTGCCCTTTGAGTGCCTAGGACTGAAATGAAGCTTGGTCAGCATCCCACACAAACGAATGCTCCACATGCGGGTTTCACATGCCACCAACTCCACATTCACAGGCAACTTCAGCGCCACAGCCGTTTTCAGATAGTCCTCAATGCAAAGGCTCTAGACGCAAATATTGGTGTGAGAGCTAATTCAATCAAGGAAAAACTGCATGTTGGTGAAGGGAATATTGAAGAAGAATCAGCCGAGTGGTTCTTGAGGGAGAACAACTCCATTTGGCTCACTAACTTCACACACCATCAGGCTTCCAAGCAGCTCTCAAGGAAACTCAGTTTTCACACTCTATGCTTAGTGCCCTTTGAGTGCATTATCTAGGAATGAACCTGGTAGAGCATCCCACACAAACGAATGCTCCACATGCGGGTTTCACATGCCACCAACTCCACATTCACAGGCAACTTCAGCGCCACAGCCGTTTTCAGATAGCCCTCAATGCAAAGGCTCTAGACGCAAATATTGGTGTGAGAGCTAATTCAATCAAGGAAACACTGCATGTTGGGGAAGGGCATATTGAAGAAGGATCAGCCGAGTGGTTCTTGTGGGAGAACAACTCCATTTGGCTCACTAACTTCACACACCATCAGGCTTCCAAGCAGCTCTCAAGGAAACTCAGTTTTCACACTCTATGCTTAGTGCCCTTTGGGTGCATTATGTGGGAATGAACCTGGTAGAGCATCCCACACAAACGAATGCTCCACATGCGGGTTTCACATGCCACCAACTCCACATTCACAGGCAACTTCAGCGCCACAGCCGTTTTCAGATAGCCCTCAATGCAAAGGCTCTAGACGCAAATATTGGTGTGAGAGCTAATTCAATCAAGGAAACACTGCATGTTGGTGAAGGGCATATTGAAGAAGGATCAGCCGAGTGGTTCTTGTGGGAGAACAACTCCATTTGGCTCACTAACTTCACACACCATCAGGCTTCCAAGCAGCTCTCAAGGAAACTCAGTTTTCACACTCTATGCTTAGTGCCCTTTGAGTGCCAAGGACTGAAATGAAGCTTGTTGAGCTTCCCACACAAACGAATGCTCCACATGCGGGTTTCACATGCCACCAACTCCACATTCACAGGCAACTTCAGCGCCACAGCCGTTTTCAGATAGCCCTCAATGCAAAGGCTCTAGACGCAAATATTGGTGTGAGAGCTAATTCAATCAAGGAAACACTGCATGTTGGGGAAGGGCATATTGAAGAAGAATCAGCCGAGTGGTTCTTGTGGGATAACAACTCCATTTGGCTCACTAACTTCACACACCATCAGGCTTCCAAGCAGCTCTGAAGGAAACTCAGTTTTCACACTCTATGCTTAGTGCCCTTTGAGTGCATTATCTAGGAATGAACCTGGTAGAGCATCCCACACAAACGAATGCTCCACATGCGGGTTTCACATGCCACCAACTCCACATTCAGAGGCAACTTCAGCGCCACAGCCGTTTTCAGATAGCCCTCAATGCAAAGGATCTAGACGCAAATATTGGTGTGAGAGCTAATTCAATCAAGGAAACACTGCATGTTGGGGAAGGGCATATTGAAGAAGAATCAGCCGAGTGGTTCTTGTGGGAGAACAACTCCATTTGGCTCACTAACTTCACACACCATCAGGCTTCCAAGCAGCTCTCAAGGAAACTCAGTTTTCACACTCTATGCTTAGTGCCCTTTGAGTGCCTAGGACTGAAATGAAGCTTGGTCAGCATCCCACACAAACGAATGCTCCACATGCGGGTTTCACATGCCACCAACTCCACATTCACAGGCAACTTCAGCGCCACAGCCGTTTTCAGATAGTCCTCAATGCAAAGGCTCTAGACGCAAATATTGGTGTGAGAGCTAATTCAATCAAGGAAAAACTGCATGTTGGTGAAGGGAATATTGAAGAAGGATCAGCCGAGTGGTTCTTGAGGGAGAACAACTCCATTTGGCTCACTAACTTCACACACCATCAGGCTTCCAAGCAGCTCTCAAGGAAACTCAGTTTTCACACTCTATGCTTAGTGCCCTTTGAGTGCATTATCTAGGAATGAACCTGGTAGAGCATCCCACACAAACGAATGCTCCACATGCGGGTTTCACATGCCACCAACTCCACATTCACAGGCAACTTCAGCGCCACAGCCGTTTTCAGATAGCCCTCAATGCAAAGGCTCTAGACGCAAATATTGGTGTGAGAGCTAATTCAATCAAGGAAACACTGCATGTTGGGGAAGGGCATATTGAAGAAGGATCAGCCGAGTGGTTCTTGTGGGAGAACAACTCCATTTGGCTCACTAACTTCACACACCATCAGGCTTCCAAGCAGCTCTCAAGGAAACTCAGTTTTCACACTCTATGCTTAGTGCCCTTTGGGTGCATTATGTGGAATGAACCTGGTAGAGCATCCCACACAAACGAATGCTCCACATGCGGGTTTCACATGCCACCAACTCCACATTCACAGGCAACTTCAGCGCCACAGCCGTTTTCAGATAGCCCTCAATGCAAAGGCTCTAGACGCAAATATTGGTGTGAGAGCTAATTCAATCAAGGAAACACTGCATGTTGGTGAAGGGCATATTGAAGAAGGATCAGCCGAGTGGTTCTTGTGGGAGAACAACTCCATTTGGCTCACTAACTTCACACACCATCAGGCTTCCAAGCAGCTCTCAAGGAAACTCAGTTTTCACACTCTATGCTTAGTGCCCTTTGAGTGCCAAGGACTGAAATGAAGCTTGTTGAGCTTCCCACACAAACGAATGCTCCACATGCGGGTTTCACATGCCACCAACTCCACATTCACAGGCAACTTCAGCGCCACAGCCGTTTTCAGATAGCCCTCAATGCAAAGGCTCTAGACGCAAATATTGGTGTGAGAGCTAATTCAATCAAGGAAACACTGCATGTTGGGGAAGGGCATATTGAAGAAGAATCAGCCGAGTGGTTCTTGTGGGAGAACAACTCCATTTGGCTCACTAACGTCACACACCATCAGGCTTCCAAGCAGCTCTCAAGGAAACTCAGTTTTCACACTCTATGCTTAGTGCCCTTTGAGTGCATTATCTAGGAATGAACTTGATAGAGCATCTCACACAAACGAATGCTCCACATGCGGGTTTCACATGCCACCAACTCCACATTCAGAGGCAACTTCAGCGCCACAGCCGTTTACAGATAGCCCTCAATGCAAAGGCTCTAGACGCAAATATTGGTGTGAGAGCTAATTCAATTAAGGAAACACTGCATGTTGGTGAAGGGCATATTGAAGAAGAATCAGCCGAGTGGTTCTTGTGGGATAACAACTCCATTTGGCTCACTAACTTCACACACCATCAGGCTTCCAAGCAGCTCTGAAGGAAACTCAGTTTTCACACTCTATGCTTAGTGCACTTTGAGTGCATTATCTAGGAATGAACCTGGTAGAGCATCCCACACAAACGAATGCTCCACATGCGGGTTTCACATGCCACCAACTCCACATTCACAGGCAACTTCAGCGCCACAGCCGTTTACAGATAGCCCTCAATGCAAAGGATCTAGACGCAAATATTGGTGTGAGAGCTAATTCAATCAAGGAAACACTGCATGTTGGGGAAGGGCATATTGAAGAAGAATCAGCCGAGTGGTTCTTGTGGGAGAACAACTCCATTTGGCTCACTAACGTCACACACCATCAGGCTTCCAAGCAGCTCTCAAGGAAACTCAGTTTTCACACTCTATGCTTAGTGCCCTTTGAGTGCCTAGGACTGAAATGAAGCTTGTTGAGCATCCCACACAAACGAATGCTCCACATGCGGGTTTCACATGCCACCAACTCACATTCACAGGCAACTTCAGCGCCACAGACGTTTTTTGAGAGCCCTCAATGCAAAGGCTCCAGACGCAAATATTGGTGTGAGAGCTAATTCAATCAAGGAAACACTGCATGTTGGGGAAGGGCATATTGAAGAAGAATCAGCCGAGTGGTTCTTGTGGGAGAACAACTCCATTTGGCTCACTAACTTCACACACCATCAGGCTTCCAAGCAGCTCTCAAGGAAACTCAGTTTTCACACTCTATGCTTAGTGCCCTTTGAGTGCATTATCTAGGAATGAACCTGGTAGAGCATCCCACACAAACGAATGCTCCACATGCGGGTTTCACATGCCACCAACTCCACATTCACAGGCAACTTCAGCGCCACAGCCGTTTACAGATAGCCCTCAATGCAAAGGCTCCAGACGCAAATATTGGTGTGAGAGCTAATTCAATCAAGGAAACACTGCATGTTGGTGAAGGGCATATTGAAGAAGAATCAGCCGAGTGGTTCTTGTGGGAGAACAACTCCATTTGGCTCACTAACTTCACACACCATCAGGCTTCCAAGCAGCTCTCAAGGAAACTCAGTTTTCACACTCTATGCTTAGGGCCCTTTGACTGCATTATCTAGGAATGAACCTGGTAAAGCACCCCACACAAACGAATGCTCCACATGCGGGTTTCACATGCCACCAACTCCACATTCACAGGCAACTTCAGCGCCACAGCCGTTTACAGATAGCCCTCAATGCAAAGGCTCTAGACGCAAATATTGGTGTGAGAGCTAATTCAATCAAGGAAACACTGCATGTTGGGGAAGGGCATATTGAAGAAGAATCAGCCGAGTGGTTCTTGTGGGAGAACAACTCCATTTGGCTCACTAACTTCACACACCATCAGGCTTCCAAGCAGCTCTCAAGGAAACTCAGTTTTCACACTCTATGCTTAGTGCCCTTTGAGTGCATTATCTAGGAATGAACCTGGTAGAGCATCCCACACAAACGAATGCTCCACATGCGGGTTTCACATGCCACCATCTCCACATTCACAGGCAACTTCAGCGCCACAGCCGTTTTCAGATAGCCCTCAATGCAAAGGCTCTAGACGCAAATATTGGTGTGAGAGCTAATTCAATCAAGGAAACACTGCATGTTGGGGAAGGGCATATTGAAGAAGAATCAGCCGAGTGGTTCTTCTGGGATAACAACTCCATTTGGCTCACTAACTTCACACACCATCAGGCTTCCAAGCAGCTCTGAAGGAAACTCAGTTTTCACACTCTATGCTTAGTGCCCTTTGAGTGCATTATCTAGGAATGAACCTGGTAGAGCATCCCACACAAACGAATGCTCCACATGCGGGTTTCACATGCCACCAACTCCACATTCACAGGCAACTTCAGCGCCACAGCCGTTTACAGATAGCCCTCAATGCAAAGGCTCTAGACGCAAATATTGGTGTGAGAGCTAATTCAATCAAGGAAACACTGCATGTTGGGGAAGGGCATATTGAAGAAGGATCAGCCGAGTGGTTCTTGTGGGAGAACAACTCCATTTGGCTCACTAACTTCACACACCATCAGGCTTCCAAGCAGCTCTCAAGGAAACTCAGTTTTCACACTCTATGCTTAGTGCCCTTTGAGTGCCTAGGACTGAAATGAAGCTTGTTGAGCATCCCACACAAACGAATGCTCCACATGCGGGTTTCACATGCCACCAACTCACATTCACAGGCAACTTCAGCGCTACAGCCGTTTTTTGACAGCCCTCAATGCAAAGGCTCCAGACGCAAATATTGGTGTGAGAGCTAATTCAATCAAGGAAACACTGCCTGTTGGTGAAGGGCATATTGAAGAAGAATCAGCCGAGTGGTTCTTGTGGGAGAACAACTCCATTTGGCTCACTAACTTCACACACCATCAGGCTTCCAAGCAGCTCTCAAGGAAACTCAGTTTTCACACTCTATGCTTAGTGCCCTTTGAGTGCCTAGGATTGAAATGAAGCTTGTTGAGCATCCCACACAAACGAATGCTCCACATGCGGGTTTCACATGCCACCAACTCACATTCACAGGCAACTTCAGCGCTACAGCCGTTTTTTGACAGCCCTCAATGCAAAGGCTCCAGACGCAAATATTGGTGTGAGAGCTAATTCAATCAAGGAAACACTGCCTGTTGGTGAAGGGCATATTGAAGAAGAATCAGCCGAGTGGTTCTTGTGGGAGAACAACTCCATTTGGCTCACTAACTTCACACACCATCAGGCTTCCAAGCAGCTCTCAAGGAAACTCAGTTTTCACACTCTATGCTTAGTGCCCTTTGAGTGCCTAGGACTGAAATGAAGCTTGTTGAGCATCCCACACAAACGAATGCTCCACATGCGGGTTTCACATGCCACCAACTCACATTCACAGGCAACTTCAGCGCCACAGACGTTTTTTGAGAGCCCTCAATGCAAAGGCTCCAGACGCAAATATTGGTGTGAGAGCTAATTCAATCAAGGAAACACTGCATGTTGGTGAAGGGCATATTGAAGAAGAATCAGCCGAGTGGTTCTTGTGGGAGAACAACTCCATTTGGCTCACTAACTTCACACACCATCAGGCTTCCAAGCAGCTCTCAAGGAAACTCAGTTTTCACACTCTATGCTTAGTGCCCTTTGAGTGCATTATCTAGGAATGAACCTGGTAAAGCATCCCACACAAACGAATGCTCCACATGCGGGTTTCACATGCCACCAACTCCACATTCACAGGCAACTTCAGCGCCACAGCCGTTTTCAGATAGCCCTCAATGCAAAGGCTCTAGACGCAAATATTGGTGTGAGAGCTAATTCAATCAAGGAAACACTACATGTTGGGGAAGGGCATATTGAAGAAGGATCAGCAGAGTGGTTCTTGTGGGAGAACAACTCCATTTGGCTCAGTAACTTCACACACCATCAGGCTTCCAAGCAGCTCTCAAGGAAACTCAGTTTTCACACTCTATGCTTAGTGCCCTTTGAGTGCCTAGGACTGAAATGAAGCTTGTTGAGCATCCCACACAAACGAATGCTCCACATGCGGGTTTCACATGCCACCAACTCACATTCACAGGCAACTTCAGCGCTACAGCCGTTTTTTGACAGCCCTCAATGCAAAGGCTCCAAACGCAAATATTGGTGTGAGAGCTAATTCAATCAAGGAAACACTGCATGTTGGGGAAGGGCATATTGAAGAAGAATCAGCCGAGTAGTTCTTGTGGGAGAACAACTCCATTTGGCTCACTAACTTCACACACCATCAGGCTTCCAAGCAGCTCTCAAGGAAACTCAGTTTTCACACTCTATGCTTAGTGCCCTTTGAGTGACTAGGACTGAAATGAAGCTTTGAGAGCATCCCACACAAACGAATGCTCCACATGCGGGTTTCATATGCCACCAACTCCACATTCACAGACAACTTCAGCGCCAAGCCGTTTTCAGATAGCCCTCAATGCAAAGGCTCTAGACGCAAATAGTGGTGTGAGAGCTAATTCAATCAAGGAAACACTGCATGTTGGGGAAGGGCATATTGAAGAAGAATCAGCCGAGTGGTTCTTGTGGGAGAACAACTCCATTTGGCTCACTAACTTCACACATCATCAGGCTTCCAAGCAGCTCTCAAGGAAAATCAGTTTTCACACTCTATGCTTATTGCCCTTTGAGTGCCTAGGACTGAATTGAAGCTTTGAGAGCATCCCACACAAACGAATGCTCCACATGCGGGTTTCACATGCCACCAACTCCACATTCACAGGCAACTTCAGCGCCACAGCCGTTTTCAGATAGCCCTCAATGCAAAGGCTCTAGACGCAAATATTGGTGTGAGAGCTAATTCAATCAAGGAAACACTGCATGTTGGGGAAGGGCATATTGAAGAAGAATCAGCCGAGTAGTTCTTGTGCGAGAACAACTCCATTTGGCTCACTAACTTCACACACCATCATGCTTCCAAGCAGCTGTCAAGGAAACTCAGTTTTCACACGCTATGCTTAGTGCCCTTTGAGTGCATTTTGTAGGAATGAACCTGGTAGAGCATTCCACACAAATGAATGCTCCACATGCGGGTTTCACATGCCACCAACTCCACATTCACAGGCAACTTCAGCGCCACAGCCATTTTCAGATAGCCCTCAATGCAAAGGCTCTAGACGCAAATATTGGTGTGAGAGCTAATTCAATCAAGGAAACACTGCATGTTGGTGAAGGGCATATTGAAGAAGGATCAGCCGAGTGGTTCTTGTGGGAGAACAACTGCATTTGGCTCACTAAATTCACACACCATCAGGCTTCCAAGCAGCTCTCAAGGAAACTCAGTTTTCACACTCTATGCTTAGTGCCCTTTGAGTGCATTATCTAGGAATGAACCTGTTAGAGCATCCCACACAAACGAATGCTCCACATGCGGGTTTCACATGCCACCAACTCCACATTCACAGGCAACTTCAGCGCCACAGCCGTTTTCAGATAGCCCTCAATGCAAAGGCTCTAGACGCAAATAGTGGTGTGAGAGCTAATTCAATCAAGGAAACACTGCATGTTGGGGAAGGGCATATTGAAGAAGAATCAGCCGAGTGGTTCTTGTGGGAGAACAACTCCGTTTGGCTCACTAACTTCACACACCATCAGGCTTCCAAGCAGCTCTGAAGGAAACTCAGTTTTCACACTCTATGCTTAGTGCCCTTTGAGTGCATTATCTAGGAATGAACCTGGTAGAGCATCCCACACAAACGAATGCTCCACATGCGGGTTTCACATGCCACCAACTCCACATTCACAGGCAACTTCAGCGCCACAGCTGTTTTCAGATAGCCCTCAATGCAAAGGCTCTAGACGCAAATATTGGTGTGAGAGCTAATTCAATCAAGGAAACACTGCATGTTGGTGAAGGGCATATTGAAGAAGAATCAGCCGAGTGGTTCTTGTGGGAGAACAACTCCATTTGGCTCAATAACTTCACACACCATCAGGCTTCCAAGCAGCTCTGAAGGAAACTCAGTTTTCACACTCTATGCTTAGTGCCCTTTGAGTGCATTATCTAGGAATGAACCTGGTAGAGCATCCCACACAAACGAATGCTCCACATGCGGGTTTCACATGCCACCAACTCCACATTCACAGGCAACTTCAGCGCCACAGCCGTTTTCAGATAGCCCTCAATGCAAAGGCTCTAGACGCAAATATTGGTGTGAGAGCTAATTCAATCAAGGAAACACTGCATGTTGGGGAAGGGCATACTGAAGAAGAATCAGCCGAGTGGTTCTTGTGGGAGAACAACTCCATTTGGCTCACTAACTTCACACACCATCAGGCTTCCAAGCAGCTCTCAAGGAAACTCAGTTTTCACACTCTATGCTTAGTGCCCTTTGAGTGCCTAGGACTGAAATGAAGCTTGTTGAGCATCCCACACAAACGAATGCTCCACATGCGGGTTTCACATGCCACCAACTCACATTCACAGGCAACTTCAGCGCCACAGACGTTTTTTGAGAGCCCTCAATGCAAAGGCTCCAGACGCAAATATTGGTGTGAGAGCTAATTCAATCAAGGAAACACTGCCTGTTGGTGAAGGGCATATTGAAGAAGAATCAGCCGAGTGGTTCTTGTGGGAGAACAACTCCATTTGGCTCACTAACTTCACACACCATCAGGCTTCCAAGCAGCTCTCAAGGAAACTCAGTTTTCACACTCTATGCTTAGTGCCCTTTGAGTGCATTATCTAGGAATGAACCTGGTAAAGCATCCCACACAAACGAATGCTCCACATGCGGGTTTCACATGCCACCAACTCACATTCACAGGCAACTTCAGCGCTACAGCCGTTTTTTGACAGCCCTCAATGCAAAGGCTCCAGACGCAAATATTGGTGTGAGAGCTAATTCAATCAAGGAAACACTGCCTGTTGGTGAAGGGCATATTGAAGAAGAATCAGCCGAGTGGTTCTTGTGGGAGAACAACTCCATTTGGCTCACTAACTTCACACACCATCAGGCTTCCAAGCAGCTCTCAAGGAATCTCAGTTTTCACACTCTATGCTTAGTGCCCTTTGAGTGCATTATCTAGGAATGAACCTGGTAAAGCATCCCACACAAACGAATGCTCCACATGCGGGTTTCACATGCCACCAACTCCACATTCACAGGCAACTTCAGCGCCAAGCCGTTTTCAGATAGCCCTCAATGCAAAGGCTCTAGACGCAAATATTGGTGTGAGAGCTAATTCAATCAAGGAAACACTGCATGTTGGTGAAGGGCATATTGAAGAAGAATCAGCCGAGTGGTTCTTGTGGGAGAACAACTCCATTTGGCTCAGTAACTTCACACACCATCAGGCTTCCAAGCAGCTCTCAAGGAAACTCAGTTTTCACACTCTATGCTTAGTGCCCTTTGAGTGCCTAGGACTGAAATGAAGCTTGTTGAGCATCCCACACAAACGAATGCTCCACATGCGGGTTTCACATGCCACCAACTCACATTCACAGGCAACTTCAGCGCTACAGCCGTTTTTTGACAGCCCTCAATGCAAAGGCTCCAAACGCAAATATTGGTGTGAGAGCTAATTCAATCAAGGAAACACTGCATGTTGGTGAAGGGCATATTGAAGAAGAATCAGCCGAGTAGTTCTTGTGGGAGAACAACTCCATTTGGCTCACTAACTTCACACACCATCAGGCTTCCAAGCAGCTCTCAAGGAAACTCAGTTTTCACACTCTATGCTTAGTGCCCTTTGAGTGCCTAGGACTGAAATGAAGCTTTGAGAGCATCCCACACAAACGAATGCTCCACATGCGGGTTTCATATGCCACCAACTCCACATTCACAGACAACTTCAGCGCCAAGCCGTTTTCAGATAGCCCTCAATGCAAAGGCTCTAGACGCAAATAGTGGTGTGAGAGCTAATTCAATCAAGGAAACACTGCATGTTGGGGAAGGGCATATTGAAGAAGAATCAGCCGAGTGGTTCTTGTGGGAGAACAACTCCATTTGGCTCACTAACTTCACACACCATCAGGCTTCCAAGCAGCTCTCAAGGAAAATCAGTTTTCACACTCTATGCTTATTGCCCTTTGAGTGCCTAGGACTGAATTGAAGCTTTGAGAGCATCCCACACAAACGAATGCTCCACATGCGGGTTTCACATGCCACCAACTCCACATTCACAGGCAACTTCAGCGCCACAGGCGTTTTCAAATAGCCCTCAATGCAAAGGCTCTAGACGCAAATATTGGTGTGAGAGCTAATTCAATCAAGGAAACACTGCATGTTGGGGAAGGGCATATTGAAGAAGAATCAGCCGAGTAGTTCTTGTGCGAGAACAACTCCATTTGGCTCACTAACTTCACACACCATCATGCTTCCAAGCAGCTGTCAAGGAAACTCAGTTTTCACACGCTATGCTTAGTGCCCTTTGAGTGCATTTTGTAGGAATGAACCTGGTAGAGCATTCCACACAAATGAATGCTCCACATGCGGGTTTCACATGCCACCAACTCCACATTCACAGGCAACTTCAGCGCCACAGCCATTTTCAGATAGCCCTCAATGCAAAGGCTCTAGACGCAAATATTGGTGTGAGAGCTAATTCAATCAAGGAAACACTGCATGTTGGTGAAGGGCATATTGAAGAAGGATCAGCCGAGTGGTTCTTGTGGGAGAACAACTGCATTTGGCTCACTAAATTCACACACCATCAGGCTTCCAAGCAGCTCTCAAGGAAACTCAGTTTTCACACTCTATGCTTAGTGCCCTTTGAGTGCATTATCTAGGAATGAACCTGTTAGAGCATCCCACACAAACGAATGCTCCACATGCGGGTTTCACATGCCACCAACTCCACATTCACAGGCAACTTCAGCGCCACAGCCGTTTTCAGATAGCCCTCAATGCAAAGGCTCTAGACGCAAATAGTGGTGTGAGAGCTAATTCAATCAAGGAAACACTGCATGTTGGGGAAGGGCATATTGAAGAAGAATCAGCCGAGTGGTTCTTGTGGGAGAACAACTCCGTTTGGCTCACTAACTTCACACACCATCAGGCTTCCAAGCAGCTCTGAAGGAAACTCAGTTTTCACACTCTATGCTTAGTGCCCTTTGAGTGCATTATCTAGGAATGAACCTGGTAGAGCATCCCACACAAACGAATGCTCCACATGCGGGTTTCACATGCCACCAACTCCACATTCACAGGCAACTTCAGCGCCACAGCCGTTTTCAGATAGCCCTCAATGCAAAGGCTCTAGACGCAAATATTGGTGTGAGAGCTAATTCAATCAAGGAAACACTGCATGTTGGGGAAGGGCATACTGAAGAAGAATCAGCCGAGTGGTTCTTGTGGGAGAACAACTCCATTTGGCTCACTAACTTCACACACCATCAGGCTTCCAAGCAGCTCTCAAGGAAACTCAGTTTTCACACTCTATGCTTAGTGCCCTTTGAGTGCCTAGGACTGAAATGAAGCTTGTTGAGCATCCCACACAAACGAATGCTCCACATGCGGGTTTCACATGCCACCAACTCACATTCACAGGCAACTTCAGCGCCACAGACGTATTTTGAGAGCCCTCAATGCAAAGGCTCCAGACGCAAATATTGGTGTGAGAGCTAATTCAATCAAGGAAACACTGCCTGTTGGTGAAGGGCATATTGAAGAAGAATCAGCCGAGTGGTTCTTGTGGGAGAACAACTCCATTTGGCTCACTAACTTCACACACCATCAGGCTTCCAAGCAGCTCTCAAGGAAACTCAGTTTTCACACTCTATGCTTAGTGCCCTTTGAGTGCATTATCTAGGAATGAACCTGGTAAAGCATCCCACACAAACGAATGCTCCACATGCGGGTTTCACATGCCACCAACTCCACATTCACAGGCAACTTCAGCGCCACAGCCGTTTTCAGATAGCCCTCAATGCAAAGGCTCTAGACGCAAATATTGGTGTGAGAGCTAATTCAATCAAGGAAACACTGCATGTTGGGAAAGGGCATATTGAAGAAGGATCAGCCGAGTGGTTCTTGTGGGAGAACAACTCCATTTGGCTCACTAACTTCACACACCATCAGGCTTCCAAGCAGCTCTCAAGGAAACTCAGTTTTCACACTCTATGCTTAGTGCCCTTTGAGTGCCTAGGACTGAAATGAAGCTTGTTGAGCATCCCACACAAACGAATGCTCCACATGCGGGTTTCACATGCCACCAACTCACATTCACAGGCAACTTCAGCGCTACAGCCGTTTTTTGACAGCCCTCAATGCAAAGGCTCCAGACGCAAATATTGGTGTGAGAGCTAATTCAATCAAGGAAACACTGCCTGTTGGTGAAGGGCATATTGAAGAAGAATCAGCCGAGTGGTTCTTGTGGGAGAACAACTCCATTTGGCTCACTAACTTCACACACCATCAGGCTTCCAAGCAGCTCTCAAGGAAACTCAGTTTTCACACTCTATGCTTAGTGCCCTTTGAGTGCCTAGGATTGAAATGAAGCTTGTTGAGCATCCCACACAAACGAATGCTCCACATGCGGGTTTCACATGCCACCAACTCACATTCACAGGCAACTTCAGCGCTACAGCCGTTTTTTGACAGCCCTCAATGCAAAGGCTCCAGACGCAAATATTGGTGTGAGAGCTAATTCAATCAAGGAAACACTGCCTGTTGGTGAAGGGCATATTGAAGAAGAATCAGCCGAGTGGTTCTTGTGGGAGAACAACTCCATTTGGCTCACTAACTTCACACACCATCAGGCTTCCAAGCAGCTCTCAAGGAAACTCAGTTTTCACACTCTATGCTTAGTGCCCTTTGAGTGCATTATGTAGGAATGAACCTGGTAGAGCATCCCACACAAACCAATGCTAAACATGCGGGAGTCACATGCCACCAACTCCACATTCACAGGCAACTTCAGCGCTACAGCCGTTTTTTGACAGCCCTCAATGCAAAGGCTCCAGACGCAAATATTGGTGTGAGAGCTAATTCAATCAAGGAAACACTGCCTGTTGGTGAAGGGCATATTGAAGAAGAATCAGCCGAGTGGTTCTTGTGGGAGAACAACTCCATTTGGCTCACTAACTTCACACACCATCAGGCTTCCAAGCAGCTTTCAAGGAAACTCAGTTTTCACACTCTATGCTTAGTGCCCTTTGAGTGCCTAGGACTGAAATGAAGCTTGTTGAGCATCCCACACAAACGAATGCTCCACATGCGGGTTTCACATGCCACCAACTCACATTCACAGGCAACTTCAGCGCCACAGACGTTTTTTGAGAGCCCTCAATGCAAAGGCTCCAGACGCAAATATTGGTGTGAGAGCTAATTCAATCAAGGAAACACTGCCTGTTGGTGAAGGGCATATTGAAGAAGAATCAGCCGAGTGGTTCTTGTGGGAGAACAACTCCATTTGGCTCACTAACTTCACACACCATCAGGCTTCCAAGCAGCTCTCAAGGAAACTCAGTTTTCACACTCTATGCTTAGTGCCCTTTGAGTGCATTATCTAGGAATGAACCTGGTAAAGCATCCCACACAAACGAATGCTCCACATGCGGGTTTCACATGCCACCAACTCCACATTCACAGGCAACTTCAGCGCCACAGCCGTTTTCAGATAGCCCTCAATGCAAAGGCTCTAGACGCAAATATTGGTGTGAGAGCTAATTCAATCAAGGAAACACTGCATGTTGGGGAAGGGCATATTGAAGAAGGATCAGCCGAGTGGTTCTTGTGGGAGAACAACTCCATTTGGCTCACTAACTTCACACACCATCAGGCTTCCAAGCAGCTCTCAAGGAAACTCAGTTTTCACACTCTATGCTTAGTGCCCTTTGAGTGCCTAGGACTGAAATGAAGCTTGTTGAGCATCCCACACAAACGAATGCTCCACATGCGGGTTTCACATGCCACCAACTCACATTCACAGGCAACTTCAGCGCTACAGCCGTTTTTTGACAGCCCTCAATGCAAAGGCTCCAGACGCAAATATTGGTGTGAGAGCTAATTCAATCAAGGAAACACTGCCTGTTGGTGAAGGGCATATTGAAGAAGAATCAGCCGAGTGGTTCTTGTGGGAGAACAACTCCATTTGGCTCACTAACTTCACACACCATCAGGCTTCCAAGCAGCTCTCAAGGAAACTCAGTTTTCACACGCTATGCTTAGTGCCCTTTGAGTGCCTAGGACTGAAATGAAGCTTGGTCAGCATCCCACACAAACGAATGCTCCACATGCGGGTTTCACATGCCACCAACTCACATTCACAGGCAACTTCAGCGCTACAGCCGTTTTTTGACAGCCCTCAATGCAAAGGCTCCAGACGCAAATATTGGTGTGAGAGCTAATTCAATCAAGGAAACACTGCCTGTTGGTGAAGGGCATATTGAAGAAGAATCAGCCGAGTGGTTCTTGTGGGAGAACAACTCCATTTGGCTCACTAACTTCACACACCATCAGGCTTCCAAGCAGCTCTCAAGGAAACTCAGTTTTCACACTCTATGCTTAGTGCCCTTTGAGTGCCTAGGACTGAAATGAAGCTTTGAGAGCATCCCACACAAACGAATGCTCCACATGCGGGTTTCACATGCCACCAACTCCACATTCACAGGCAACTTCAGCGCCACAGCCGTTTTCAGATAGCCATCAATGCAAAGGCTCTAGACGCAAATATTGGTGTGAGAGCTAATTCAATCAAGGAAACACTGCATGTTGGTGAAGGGCATATTGAAGAAGGACCAGCCGAGTGGTTCTTGTGGGAGAACAACTCCATTTGGCTCAATAACTTCACACACCATCAGGCTTCCAAGCAGCTCTCAAGGAAACTCAGTTTTCACACTCTATGCTTAGTGCCCTTGGAGTGCATTATCTAGGAATGAACCTGGTATAGCATCCCACACAAACGAATGCTCCACATGCGGGTTTCACATGCCACCAACTCCACATTCACAGGCAACTTCAGCGCCACAGCGGTTTTCAGATAGCCCTCAATGCAAAGGCTCCAAACGCAAATATTGGTGTGAGAGCTAATTCAATCAAGGAAACACTGCATGTTGGTGAAGGGCATATTGAAGAAGAATCAGCCGAGTAGTTCTTGTGCGAGAACAACTCCATTTGGCTCACTAACTTCACACACCATCAGGCTTCCAAGCAGCTCTCAAGGAAACTCAGTTTTCACACTCTATGCTTAGTGCCCTTTGAGTGCATTTTGTAGGAATGAACCTGGTAGAGCATTCCACACAAATGAATGCTCCACATGCGGGTTTCACATGCCACCAACTTCACATTCACAGGCAACTTCAGCGCCACAGCCATTTTCAGATAGCCCTCAATGCAAAGGCTCTAGACGCAAATATTGGTGTGAGAGCTAATTCAATCAAGGAAACACTGCATGTTGGTGAAGGGCATATTGAAGAAGGATCAGCCAAGTGGTTCTTGTGGGAGAACAACTGCATTTGGCTCACTAAATTCACACACCATCAGGCTTCCAAGCAGCTCTCAAGGAAACTCAGTTTTCACACTCTATGCTTAGTGCCCTTTGAGTGCATTATCTAGGAATGAACCTGGTAGAGCATCCCACACAAACGAATGCTCCACATGCGGGTTTCACATGCCACCAACTCCACATTCACAGGCAACTTCAGCGCCACAGCTGTTTTCAGATAGCCCTCAATGCAAAGGCTCTAGACGCAAATATTGGTGTGAGAGCTAATTCAATCAAGGAAACACTGCATGTTGGTGAAGGGCATATTGAAGAAGAATCAGCCGAGTGGTTCTTGTGGGAGAACAACTCCATTTGGCTCAATAACTTCACACACCATCAGGCTTCCAAGCAGCTCTGAAGGAAACTCAGTTTTCACACTCTATGCTTAGTGCCCTTTGAGTGCATTATCTAGGAATGAACCTGGTAGAGCATCCCACACAAACGAATGCTCCACATGCGGGTTTCACATGCCACCAACTCCACATTCACAGGCAACTTCAGCGCCACAGCCGTTTTCAGATAGCCCTCAATGCAAAGGCTCTAGACGCAAATATTGGTGTGAGAGCTAATTCAATCAAGGAAACACTGCATGTTGGTGAAGGGCATATTGAAGAAGAATCAGCCGAGTGGTTCTTGTGGGAGAACAACTCCATTTGGCTCACTAACTTCACACACCATCAGGCTTCCAAGCAGCTCTCAAGGAAACTCAGTTTTCACACTCTATGCTTAGTGCCCTTTGACTGCCTAGGACTGAAATGAAGCTTGCTGAGCATCCCACACAAACGAATGCTCCACATGCGGGTTTCACATGCCACCAACTCCACATTCACAGGCAACTTCAGCGCCACAGCCGTTTACAGATAGCCCTCAATGCAAAGGCTCCAGACGCAAATATTGGTGTGAGAGCTAATTCAATCAAGGAAACACTGCATTTTGGTGAAGGGCATATTGAAGAAGAATCAGCCGAGTGGTTCTTGTGGGAGAACAACTCCATTTGGCTCACTAACTTAACACACCATCAGGCTTCCAAGCAGCTCTCAAGGAAACTCAGTTTTCACACTCTATGCTTAGTGCCCTTTGAGTGCATTATCTAGGAATGAACCTGGTAAAGCATCCCACACAAACGAATGCTCCACATGCGGGTTTCACATGCCACCAACTCCACATTCACAGGCAACTTCAGCGCCACAGCCGTTTTCAGATAGCCCTCAATGCAAAGGCTCTAGACGCAAATATTGGTGTGAGAGCTAATTCAATCAAGGAAACACTGCATGTTGGCGAAGGGCATATTGAAGAAGAATCAGCCGAGTGGTTCTTGTGGGAGAACAACTCCATTTGGCTCACTAACTTCACACACCATCAGGCTTCCAAGCAGCTCTCAAGGAAACTCAGTTTTCACACTCTATGCTTAGTGCCCTTTTAGTGCATTATCTAGGAATGAACCTGGTAGAGCATCCCACACAAACGAATGCTCCACAAGCGGGTTTCACATGCCACCATCTCCACATTCACAGGCAACTTCAGCGCCACAGCCGTTTTCAGATAGCCCTCAATGCAAAGGCTCTAGACGCAAATATTGGTGTGAGAGCTAATTCAATCAAGGAAACACTGCATGTTGGGGAAGGGCATATTGAAGAAGAATCAGCCGAGTGGTTCTTGTGGGAGAACAACTCCATTTGGCTCACTAACTTCACACACCATCAGGCTTCCAAGCAGCTCTCAAGGAAACTCAGTTTTCACACTCTATGCTTAGTGCCCTTTGACTGCCTAGGACTGAAATGAAGCTTGTTGAGCATCCCACACAAACGAATGCTCCACATGCGGGTTTCACATGCCACCAACTCACATTCACAGGCAACTTCAGCGCTACAGCCGTTTTTTGACAGCCCTCAATGCAAAGGCTCCAGATGCAAATATTGGTGTGAGAGCTAATTCAATCAAGGAAACACTGCATGTTGGTGAAGGGCATATTGAAGAAGAATCAGCCGAGTGGTTCTTGTGTGAGAACAACTCCATTTGGCTCACTAACTTCACACACCATCAGGCTTCCAAGCAGCTCTCAAGGAAACTCAGTTTTCACACTCTATGCTTAGTGCCCTTTGAGTGCATTATCTAGGAATGAACCTGGTAGAGCATCCCACACAAACGAATGCTCCACATGCAGGTTTCACATGCCACCAACTCCACATTCACAGGCAACTTCAGCGCCACAGCCGTTTTCAGATAGCCCTCAATGCAAAGGCTCTAGACGCAAATATTGGTGTGAGAGCTAATTCAATCAAGGAAACACTGCATGTTGGGGAAGGGCATATTGAAGAAGAATCAGCCGAGTGGTTCTTGTGGGAGAACAACTCCATTTGGCTCAATAACTTCACACACCATCAGGCTTCCAAGCAGCTCTCAAGGAAACTCAGTTTTCACACTCTATGCTTAGTGCCCTTTGAGTGCATTATCTAGGAATGAACCTGGTAGAGCATCCCACACAAACGAATGCTCCACATGCGGGTTTCACATGCCACCAACTCCACATTCACAGGCAACTTCAGCGCCACAGCCGTTTTCAGATAGCCCTCAATGCAAAGGCTCTAGACGCAAATATTGGTGTGAGAGCTAATTCAATCAAGGAAACACTGCATGTTGGGGAAGGGCATATATAAGAAGAATCAGCCGAGTGGTTCTTGTGGGAGAACAACTCCATTTGGCTCACTAACTTCACACACCATCAGGCTTCCAAGCAGCTCTCAAGGAAACTCAGTTTTCACACTGTATGCTTAGTGCCCTTTGAGTGCATTATCTAGGAATGAACCTGGTAAAGCACCCCACACAAACGAATGCTCCACATGCGGGTTTCACATGCCACCAACTCCACATTCACAGGCAACTTCAGCGCCACAGCCGTTTACAGATAGCCCTCAATGCAAAGGCTCTAGACGCAAATATTGGTGTGAGAGCTAATTCAATCAAGGAAACACTGCATGTTGGTGAAGGGCATATTGAAGAAGAATCAGCCGAGTGGTTCTTGTGGGAGAACAACTCCATTTGGCTCACTAACTTCACACACCATCAGGCTTCCAAGCAGCTCTCAAGGAAACTCAGTTTTCACACTCTATGCTTAGTGCCCTTTGAGTGCATTATCTAGGAATGAACCTGGTAGAGAATCCCACACAAACGAATGCTCCACATGCGGGTTTCACATGCCACCATCTCCACATTCACAGGCAACTTCAGCGCCACAGCCGTTTTCAGATAGCCCTCAATGCAAAGGCTCTAGACGCAAATATTGGTGTGAGAGCTAATTCAATCAAGGAAACACTGCATGTTGGGGAAGGGCATATTGAAGAAGAATCAGCCGAGTGGTTCTTGTGGGAGAACAACTCCATTTGGCTCACTAACTTCACACACCATCAGGCTTCCAAGCAGCTCTGAAGGAAACTCAGTTTTCACACTCTATGCTTAGTGCCCTTTGAGTGCATTATCTAGGAATGAACCTGGTAGAGCATCCCACACAAATGAATGCTCCACATGCGGGTTTCACATGCCACCAACTCCACATTCACAGGCAACTTCAGCGCCACAGCCGTTTCCAGATAGCCCTCAATGCAAATGCTCTAGACGCAAATATTGGTGTGAGAGCTAATTCAATCAAGGAAACACTGCATGTTGGGGAAGGGCATATTGAAGAAGAATCAGCCGAGTGGTTCTTGTGGGAGAACAACTCCATTTGGCTCACTAACTTCACACACCATCAGGCTTCCAAGCAGCTCTCAAGGAAACTCAGTTTTCACACTCTATGCTTAGTGCCCTTTGAGTGCCTAGGACTGAAATGAAGCTCGTTGAGCATCCAACACAAACGAATGCTCCACATGCGGGTTTCACATGCCACCAACTCACATTCACAGGCAACTTCAGCGCCACAGCTGTTTTTTGAGAGCCCTCAATGCAAAGGCTCTAGACGCAAATATTGGTGTGAGAGCTAATTCAATCAAGGAAACACTGCATGTTGGTGAAGGGCATATTGAAGAAGAATCAGCCGAGTGGTTCTTGTGGGAGAACAACTCCATTTGGCTCACTAACTTCACACACCATCAGGCTTCCAAGCAGCTCTCAAGGAAACTCAGTTTTCACACTCTATGCTTAGTGCCCTTTGAGTGCATTATCTAGGAATGAACCTGGTAAAGCATCCCACACAAACGAATGCTCCACATGCGGGTTTCACATGCCACCAACTCCACATTCACAGGCAACTTCAGCGCCACAGCCGTTTACAGATAGCCCTCAATGCAAAGGCTCTAGACGCAAATATTGGTGTGAGAGCTAATCAATCAAGGAAACACTGCATGTTGGTGAAGGGCATATTGAAGAAGAATCAGCCGAGTGGTTCTTGTGGGAGAACAACTCCATTTGGCTCAGTAACTTCACACACCATCAGGCTTCCAAGCAGCTCTCAAGGAAACTCAGTTTTCACACTCTATGCTTAGTGCCCTTTGAGTGCCTAGGACTGAAATGAAGATTGTTGAGCATCCCACACAAACGAATGCTCCACATGCGGGTTTCACATGCCACCAACTCACATTCACAGGCAACTTCAGCGCTACAGCCGTTTTTTGACAGCCCTCAATGCAAAGGCTCCAGACGCAAATATTGGTGTGAGAGCTAATTCAATCAAGGAAACACTGCCTGTTGGTGAAGGGCATATTGAAGAAGAATCAGCCGAGTGGTTCTTGTGGGAGAACAACTCCATTTGGCTCACTAACTTCACACACCATCAGGCTTCCAAGCAGCTCTCAAGGAAACTCAGTTTTCACACTCTATGCTTAGTGCCCTTTGAGTGCATTATCTAGGAATGAACCTGGCCGAGCATCCCACACAAACGAATGCTCCACATGCGGGTTTCACATGCCACCAACTCCACATTCACAGGCAACTTCAGCGCCACAGCCGTTTACAGATAGCCCTCAATGCAAAGGCTCTAGACGCAAATATTGGTGTGAGAGCTAATTCAATCAAGGAAACACTGCATGTTGGTGAAGGGCATATTGAAGAAGAATCAGCCGAGTGGTTCTTGTGGGAGAACAACTCCATTTGGCTCACTAACTTCACACACCATCAGGCTTCCAAGCAGCTCTCAAGGAAACTCAGTTTTCACACTCTATGCTTAGTGCCCTTTGAGTGCCTAGGACTGAAATGAAGCTTGTTGAGCATCCCACACAAACGAATGCTCCACATGCGCGTTTCACATGCCACCAACTCACATTCACAGGCAACTTCAGCGCCACAGGCGTTTTCAGATAGCCCTCAATGCAAAGGCTCTAGACGCAAATATTGGTGTGAGAGCTAATTCAATCAAGGAAGCACTGCATGTTGGTGAAGGGCATATTGAAGAAGAATCAGCCGAGTGGTTCTTGTGGGAGAACAACTCCATTTGGCTCACTAACTTCACACACCATCAGGCTTCCAAGCAGCTCTCAAGGAAACTCAGTTTTCACACTCTATGCTTAGTGCCCTTTGAGTGCATTATCTAGGAATGAACCTGGTAGAGCATCCCACACAAACGAATGCTCCACATGCGGGTTTCACATGCCACCAACTCCACATTCACAGGCAACTTCAGCGCCACAGCCGTTTTCAGATAGCCCTCAATGCAAAGGCTCTAGACGCATATATTGGTGTGAGAGCTAAATCAATCAAGGAAACACTGCATGTTGGTGAAGGGCATATTGAAGAAGAATTAGCCGAGTGGTACTTGTGGGAGAACAACTCCATTTGGCTCACTAACTTCACACACCATCAGGCTTCCAAGCAGCTCTCAAGGAAACTCAGTTTTCACACTCTATGCTTAGTGCCCTTTGAGTGCCTAGGACTGAAATGAAGCTTTGAGAGCATCCCACACAAACGAATGCTCCACATGCGGGTTTCACATGCAACCAACTCCACATTCACAGGCAACTTCAGCGCCACAGCCGTTTTCAGATAGCCCTCAATGCAAAGGCTCCAGACGCAAATATTGGTGTGAGAGCTAATTCAATCAAGGAAACACTGCATGTTGGTGAAGGGCATATTGAAGAAGAATCAGCCGAGTGGTTCTTGTGGGAGAACAACTCCATTTGGCTCACTAACTTCACACACCATCAGGCTTCCAAGCAGCTCTCAAGGAAACTCAGTTTTCACACTCTATGCTTAGTGCCCTTTGAGTGCATTATCTAGGAATGAACCTGGTAGAGCATCCCACACAAACGAATGCTCCACATGAGGGTTTCACATGCCACCAACTCCACATTCACAGGCAACTTCAGCGCCACAGCCGTTTACAGATAGCCCTCAATGCAAAGGCTCTAGACGCAAATATTGGTGTGAGAGCTAATTCAATCAAGGAAACACTGCATGTTGGGGAAGGGCATATTGAAGAAGAATCAGCCGAGTGGTTCTTGTGGGAGAACAACTCCATTTGGCTCACTAACTTCACACACCATCAGGCTTCCAAGCAGCTCTCAAGGAAACTCAGTTTTCACACTCTATGCTTAGTGCCCTTTGACTGCCTAGGACTGAAATGAAGCTTGCTGAGCATCCCACACAAACGAATGCTCCACATGCGGGTTTCACATGCCACCAACTCCACATTCACAGGCAACTTCAGCGCCACAGCCGTTTACAGATAGCCCTCAATGCAAAGGCTCCAGACGCAAATATTGGTGTGAGAGCTAATTCAATCAAGGAAACACTGCATTTTGGTGAAGGGCATATTGAAGAAGAATCAGCCGAGTGGTTCTTGTGGGAGAACAACTCCATTTGGCTCACTAACTTCACACACCATCAGGCTTCCAAGCAGCTCTCAAGGAAACTCAGTTTTCACACTCTATGCTTAGTGCCCTTTGAGTGCATTATCTAGGAATGAACCTGGTAAAGCATCCCACACAAACGAATGCTCCACATGCGGGTTTCACATGCCACCAACTCCACATTCACAGGCAACTTCAGCGCCACAGCCGTTTTCAGATAGCCCTCAATGCAAAGGCTCTAGACGCAAATATTGGTGTGAGAGCTAATTCAATCAAGGAAACACTGCATGTTGGCGAAGGGCATATTGAAGAAGAATCAGCCGAGTGGTTCTTGTGGGAGAACAACTCCATTTGGCTCACTAACTTCACACACCATCAGGCTTCCAAGCAGCTCTCAAGGAAACTCAGTTTTCACACTCTATGCTTAGTGCCCTTTTAGTGCATTATCTAGGAATGAACCTGGTAGAGCATCCCACACAAACGAATGCTCCACAAGCGGGTTTCACATGCCACCATCTCCACATTCACAGGCAACTTCAGCGCCACAGCCGTTTTCAGATAGCCCTCAATGCAAAGGCTCTAGACGCAAATATTGGTGTGAGAGCTAATTCAATCAAGGAAACACTGCATGTTGGGGAAGGGCATATTGAAGAAGAATCAGCCGAGTGGTTCTTGTGGGAGAACAACTCCATTTGGCTCACTAACTTCACACACCATCAGGCTTCCAAGCAGCTCTCAAGGAAACTCAGTTTTCACACTCTATGCTTAGTGCCCTTTGACTGCCTAGGACTGAAATGAAGCTTGTTGAGCATCCCACACAAACGAATGCTCCACATGCGGGTTTCACATGCCACCAACTCACATTCACAGGCAACTTCAGCGCTACAGCCGTTTTTTGACAGCCCTCAATGCAAAGGCTCCAGATGCAAATATTGGTGTGAGAGCTAATTCAATCAAGGAAACACTGCATGTTGGTGAAGGGCATATTGAAGAAGAATCAGCCGAGTGGTTCTTGTGTGAGAACAACTCCATTTGGCTCACTAACTTCACACACCATCAGGCTTCCAAGCAGCTCTCAAGGAAACTCAGTTTTCACACTCTATGCTTAGTGCCCTTTGAGTGCATTATCTAGGAATGAACCTGGTAGAGCATCCCACACAAACGAATGCTCCACATGCGGGTTTCACATGCCACCAACTCCACATTCACAGGCAACTTCAGCGCCACAGCCGTTTTCAGATAGCCCTCAATGCAAAGGCTCTAGACGCAAATATTGGTGTGAGAGCTAATTCAATCAAGGAAACACTGCATGTTGGGGAAGGGCATATTGAAGAAGAATCAGCCGAGTGGTTCTTGTGGGAGAACAACTCCATTTGGCTCAATAACTTCACACACCATCAGGCTTCCAAGCAGCTCTCAAGGAAACTCAGTTTTCACACTCTATGCTTAGTGCCCTTTGAGTGCATTATCTAGGAATGAACCTGGTAGAGCATCCCACACAAACGAATGCTCCACATGCGGGTTTCACATGCCACCAACTCCACATTCACAGGCAACTTCAGCGCCACAGCCGTTTTCAGATAGCCCTCAATGCAAAGGCTCTAGACGCAAATATTGGTGTGAGAGCTAATTCAATCAAGGAAACACTGCATGTTGGGGAAGGGCATATATAAGAAGAATCAGCCGAGTGGTTCTTGTGGGAGAACAACTCCATTTGGCTCACTAACTTCACACACCATCAGGCTTCCAAGCAGCTCTCAAGGAAACTCAGTTTTCACACTGTATGCTTAGTGCCCTTTGAGTGCATTATCTAGGAATGAACCTGGTAAAGCACCCCACACAAACGAATGCTCCACATGCGGGTTTCACATGCCACCAACTCCACATTCACAGGCAACTTCAGCGCCACAGCCGTTTACAGATAGCCCTCAATGCAAAGGCTCTAGACGCAAATATTGGTGTGAGAGCTAATTCAATCAAGGAAACACTGCATGTTGGTGAAGGGCATATTGAAGAAGAATCAGCCGAGTGGTTCTTGTGGGAGAACAACTCCATTTGGCTCACTAACTTCACACACCATCAGGCTTCCAAGCAGCTCTCAAGGAAACTCAGTTTTCACACTCTATGCTTAGTGCCCTTTGAGTGCATTATCTAGGAATGAACCTGGCAGAGCATCCCACACAAACGAATGCTCCACATGCGGGTTTCACATGCCACCATCTCCACATTCACAGGCAACTTCAGCGCCACAGCCGTTTTCAGATAGCCCTCAATGCAAAGGCTCTAGACGCAAATATTGGTGTGAGAGCTAATTCAATCAAGGAAACACTGCATGTTGGGGAAGGGCATATTGAAGAAGAATCAGCCGAGTGGTTCTTGTGGGAGAACAACTCCATTTGGCTCACTAACTTCACACACCATCAGGCTTCCAAGCAGCTCTGAAGGAAACTCAGTTTTCACACTCTATGCTTAGTGCCCTTTGAGTGCATTATCTAGGAATGAACCTGGTAGAGCATCCCACACAAATGAATGCTCCACATGCGGGTTTCACATGCCACCAACTCCACATTCACAGGCAACTTCAGCGCCACAGCCGTTTCCAGATAGCCCTCAATGCAAATGCTCTAGACGCAAATATTGGTGTGAGAGCTAATTCAATCAAGGAAACACTGCATGTTGGGGAAGGGCATATTGAAGAAGAATCAGCCGAGTGGTTCTTGTGGGAGAACAACTCCATTTGGCTCACTAACTTCACACACCATCAGGCTTCCAAGCAGCTCTCAAGGAAACTCAGTTTTCACACTCTATGCTTAGTGCCCTTTGAGTGCCTAGGACTGAAATGAAGCTTGTTGAGCATCCAACACAAACGAATGCTCCACATGCGGGTTTCACATGCCACCAACTCACATTCACAGGCAACTTCAGCGCCACAGCTGTTTTTTGAGAGCCCTCAATGCAAAGGCTCTAGACGCAAATATTGGTGTGAGAGCTAATTCAATCAAGGAAACACTGCATGTTGGTGAAGGGCATATTGAAGAAGAATCAGCCGAGTGGTTCTTGTGGGAGAACAACTCCATTTGGCTCACTAACTTCACACACCATCAGGCTTCCAAGCAGCTCTCAAGGAAACTCAGTTTTCACACTCTATGCTTAGTGCCCTTTGAGTGCATTATCTAGGAATGAACCTGGTAAAGCATCCCACACAAACGAATGCTCCACATGCGGGTTTCACATGCCACCAACTCCACATTCACAGGCAACTTCAGCGCCACAGCCGTTTACAGATAGCCCTCAATGCAAAGGCTCTAGACGCAAATATTGGTGTGAGAGCTAATCAATCAAGGAAACACTGCATGTTGGTGAAGGGCATATTGAAGAAGAATCAGCCGAGTGGTTCTTGTGGGAGAACAACTCCATTTGGCTCAGTAACTTCACACACCATCAGGCTTCCAAGCAGCTCTCAAGGAAACTCAGTTTTCACACTCTATGCTTAGTGCCCTTTGAGTGCCTAGGACTGAAATGAAGATTGTTGAGCATCCCACACAAACGAATGCTCCACATGCGGGTTTCACATGCCACCAACTCACATTCACAGGCAACTTCAGCGCTACAGCCGTTTTTTGACAGCCCTCAATGCAAAGGCTCCAGACGCAAATATTGGTGTGAGAGCTAATTCAATCAAGGAAACACTGCCTGTTGGTGAAGGGCATATTGAAGAAGAATCAGCCGAGTGGTTCATGTGGGAGAACAACTCCATTTGGCTCACTAACTTCACACACCATCAGGCTTCCAAGCAGCTCTCAAGGAAACTCAGTTTTCACACTCTATGCTTAGTGCCCTTTGAGTGCATTATCTAGGAATGAACCTGGCCGAGCATCCCACACAAACGAATGCTCCACATGCGGGTTTCACATGCCACCAACTCCACATTCACAGGCAACTTCAGCGCCACAGCCGTTTACAGATAGCCCTCAATGCAAAGGCTCTAGACGCAAATATTGGTGTGAGAGCTAATTCAATCAAGGAAACACTGCATGTTGGTGAAGGGCATATTGAAGAAGAATCAGCCGAGTGGTTCTTGTGGGAGAACAACTCCATTTGGCTCACTAACTTCACACACCATCAGGCTTCCAAGCAGCTCTCAAGGAAACTCAGTTTTCACACTCTATGCTTAGTGCCCTTTGAGTGCCTAGGACTGAAATGAAGCTTGTTGAGCATCCAACACAAACGAATGCTCCACATGCGGGTTTCACATGCCACCAACTCACATTCACAGGCAACTTCAGCGCCACAGCTGTTTTTTGAGAGCCCTCAATGCAAAGGCTCTAGACGCAAATATTGGTGTGAGAGCTAATTCAATCAAGGAAACACTGCATGTTGGTGAAGGGCATATTGAAGAAGAATCAGCCGAGTGGTTCTTGTGGGAGAACAACTCCATTTGGCTCACTAACTTCACACACCATCAGGCTTCCAAGCAGCTCTCAAGGAAACTCAGTTTTCACACTCTATGCTTAGTGCCCTTTGAGTGCATTATCTAGGAATGAACCTGGTAAAGCATCCCACACAAACGAATGCTCCACATGCGGGTTTCACATGCCACCAACTCCACATTCACAGGCAACTTCAGCGCCACAGCCGTTTACAGATAGCCCTCAATGCAAAGGCTCTAGACGCAAATATTGGTGTGAGAGCTAATCAATCAAGGAAACACTGCATGTTGGTGAAGGGCATATTGAAGAAGAATCAGCCGAGTGGTTCTTGTGGGAGAACAACTCCATTTGGCTCAGTAACTTCACACACCATCAGGCTTCCAAGCAGCTCTCAAGGAAACTCAGTTTTCACACTCTATGCTTAGTGCCCTTTGAGTGCCTAGGACTGAAATGAAGATTGTTGAGCATCCCACACAAACGAATGCTCCACATGCGGGTTTCACATGCCACCAACTCACATTCACAGGCAACTTCAGCGCTACAGCCGTTTTTTGACAGCCCTCAATGCAAAGGCTCCAGACGCAAATATTGGTGTGAGAGCTAATTCAATCAAGGAAACACTGCCTGTTGGTGAAGGGCATATTGAAGAAGAATCAGCCGAGTGGTTCATGTGGGAGAACAACTCCATTTGGCTCACTAACTTCACACACCATCAGGCTTCCAAGCAGCTCTCAAGGAAACTCAGTTTTCACACTCTATGCTTAGTGCCCTTTGAGTGCATTATCTAGGAATGAACCTGGCCGAGCATCCCACACAAACGAATGCTCCACATGCGGGTTTCACATGCCACCAACTCCACATTCACAGGCAACTTCAGCGCCACAGCCGTTTACAGATAGCCCTCAATGCAAAGGCTCTAGACGCAAATATTGGTGTGAGAGCTAATTCAATCAAGGAAACACTGCATGTTGGTGAAGGGCATATTGAAGAAGAATCAGCCGAGTGGTTCTTGTGGGAGAACAACTCCATTTGGCTCACTAACTTCACACACCATCAGGCTTCCAAGCAGCTCTCAAGGAAACTCAGTTTTCACACTCTATGCTTAGTGCCCTTTGAGTGCATTATCTAGGAATGAACCTGGTAGAGCATCCCACACAAACGAATGCTCCACATGCGGGTTTCACATGCCACCAACTCCACATTCACAGGCAACTTCAGCGCCACAGCCGTTTTCAGATAGCCCTCAATGCAAAGGCTCTAGACGCATATATTGGTGTGAGAGCTAAATCAATCAAGGAAACACTGCATGTTGGTGAAGGGCATATTGAAGAAGAATTAGCCGAGTGGTACTTGTGGGAGAACAACTCCATTTGGCTCACTAACTTCACACACCATCAGGCTTCCAAGCAGCTCTCAAGGAAACTCAGTTTTCACACTCTATGCTTAGTGCCCTTTGAGTGCCTAGGACTGAAATGAAGCTTTGAGAGCATCCCACACAAACGAATGCTCCACATGCGGGTTTCACATGCAACCAACTCCACATTCACAGGCAACTTCAGCGCCACAGCCGTTTTCAGATAGCCCTCAATGCAAAGGCTCCAGACGCAAATATTGGTGTGAGAGCTAATTCAATCAAGGAAACACTGCATGTTGGTGAAGGGCATATTGAAGAAGAATCAGCCGAGTGGTTCTTGTGGGAGAACAACTCCATTTGGCTCACTAACTTCACACACCATCAGGCTTCCAAGCAGCTCTCAAGGAAACTCAGTTTTCACACTCTATGCTTAGTGCCCTTTGAGTGCATTATCTAGGAATGAACCTGGTAGAGCATCCCACACAAACGAATGCTCCACATGAGGGTTTCACATGCCACCAACTCCACATTCACAGGCAACTTCAGCGCCACAGCCGTTTACAGATAGCCCTCAATGCAAAGGCTCTAGACGCAAATATTGGTGTGAGAGCTAATTCAATCAAGGAAACACTGCATGTTGGGGAAGGGCATATTGAAGAAGAATCAGCCGAGTGGTTCTTGTGGGAGAACAACTCCATTTGGCTCACTAACTTCACACACCATCAGGCTTCCAAGCAGCTCTCAAGGAAACTCAGTTTTCACATTCTATGCTTAGTGCCCTTTGAGTGCCTAGGACTGAAATGAAGCTTATTGAGCATCCCACACAAACGAATGCTCCACATGCGGGTTTCACATGCCAGCAACTCACATTCACAGGCAACTTCAGCGCCACAGCCGTTTTCAGATAGCCCTCAATGCAAAGGCTCTAGACGCAAATATTGGTGTGAGAGCTAATTCAATCAAGGAAACACTGCATGTTGGGGAAGGGCATATTGAAGAAGAATCAGCCGAGTGGTTCTTGTGGGAGAACAACTCCATTTGGCTCACTAACTTCACACACCATCAGGCTTCCAAGCAGCTCTCAAGGAAACTCAGTTTTCACACTCTATGCTTAGTGCCCTTTGAGTGCATTATCTAGGAATGAACCTGGTATAGCATCCCACACAAACGAATGCTCCACATGCGGGTTTCACATGCCACCAACTCCACATTCACAGGCAACTTCAGCGCCACAGCCGTTTTCAGATAGCCCTCAATGCAAAGGCTCTAGACGCATATATTGGTGTGAGAGCTAAATCAATCAAGGAAACACTGCATGTTGGGGAAGGGCATATTGAAGAAGAATTAGCCGAGTGGTACTTGTGGGAGAACAACTCCATTTGGCTCACTAACTTCACACACCATCAGGCTTCCAAGCAGCTCTCAAGGAAACTCAGTTTTCACACTCTATGCTTAGTGCCCTTTGAGTGCATTATCTAGGAATGAACCTGGCCGAGCATCCCACACAAACGAATGCTCCACATGCGGGTTTCACATGCCACCAACTCCACATTCACAGGCAACTTCAGCGCCACAGCAGTTTGCAGACAGCCCTCAATGCAAAGGCTCTAGACGCAAATATTGGTGTGAGAGCTAATTCAATCAAGGAAACACTGCATGTTGGTGAAGGGCATATTGAAGAAGGATCAGCCGAGTGGTTCTTGTGGGAGAACAACTCCATTTGGCTCACTAACTTCACACACCATCAGGCTTCCAAGCAGCTCTCAAGGAAACTCAGTTTTCACACTCTATGCTTAGTGCCCTTTGAGTGCCTAGGACTGAAATGAAGATTGGAGAGCATCCCACACAAACGAATGCTCCACATGCGGGTTTCACATGCCAGCAACTCCACATTCACAGGCAACTTCAGCGCCACAGGCGTTTTCAGATAGCCCTCAATGCAAAGGCTCTAGACGCAAATATTGGTGTGAGAGCTAATTCAATCAAGGAAACACTGCATGTTGGTGAAGGGCATATTGAAGAAGAATCAGCCGAGTGGTTCTTGTGGGAGAACAACTCCATTTGGCTCACTAACTTCACACACCATCAGGCTTCCAAGCAGCTCTCAAGGAAACTCAGTTTTCACACTCTATGCTTAGTGCCCTTTGAGTGCATTATCTAGGAATGAACCTGGTAGAGCATCCCACACAAACGAATGCTCCACATGCGGGTTTCACATGCCACCAACTCCACATTCACAGGCAACTTCAGCGCCACAGCCGTTTACAGATAGCCCTCAATGCAAAGGCTCTAGACACAAATATTGGTGTGAGAGCTAATTCAATCAAGGAAACACTGCATGTTGGGGAAGGGCATATTGAAGAAGAATCAGCCGAGTGGTTCTTGTGGGAGAACAACTCCATTTGGCTCACTAACTTCACACACCATCAGGCTTCCAAGCAGCTCTCAAGGAAACTCAGTTTTCACATTCTATGCTTAGTGCCCTTTGAGTGCCTAGGACTGAAATGAAGCTTATTGAGCATCCCACACAAACGAATGCTCCACATGCGGGTTTCACATGCCAGCAACTCACATTCACAGGCAACTTCAGCGCTACAGCCGTTTTTTGACAGCCCTCAATGCAAAGGCTCCAGACGCAAATATTGGTGTGAGAGCTAATTCAATCAAGGAAACACTGCATGTTGGGGAAGGGCATATTGAAGGAGAATCAGCCGAGTGGTTCTTGTGGGAGAACAACTCCATTTAGCTCACTAACTTCACACACCATCAGGCTTCCAAGCAGCTCTCAAGGAAACTCAGTTTTCACACTCTATGCTTAGTGCCCTTTGAGTGCCTAGGACTGGAATGAAGCTTGGTGAGCATCCCACATAAACGAATGCTCCACATGCGGGTTTCACATGCCACCAACTCCACATTCACAGGCAACTTCAGCGCCACAGCCGTTTACAGATAGCCCTCAATGCAAAGGCTCTAGACACAAATATTGGTGTGAGAGCTAATTCAATCAAGGAAACACTGCATGTTGGGGAAGGGCATATTGAAGAAGAATCAGCCGAGTGGTTCTTGTGGGAGAACAACTCCATTTGGCTCACTAACTTCACACACCATCAGGCTTCCAAGCAGCTCTCAAGGAAACTCAGTTTTCACATTCTATGCTTAGTGCCCTTTGAGTGCCTAGGACTGAAATGAAGCTTATTGAGCATCCCACACAAACGAATGCTCCACATGCGGGTTTCACATGCCAGCAACTCACATTCACAGGCAACTTCAGCGCTACAGCCGTTTTTTGACAGCCCTCAATGCAAAGGCTCCAGACGCAAATATTGGTGTGAGAGCTAATTCAATCAAGGAAACACTGCATGTTGGGGAAGGGCATATTGAAGGAGAATCAGCCGAGTGGTTCTTGTGGGAGAACAACTCCATTTAGCTCACTAACTTCACACACCATCAGGCTTCCAAGCAGCTCTCAAGGAAACTCAGTTTTCACACTCTATGCTTAGTGCCCTTTGAGTGCCTAGGACTGAAATGAAGCTTGGTGAGCATCCCACACAAACGAATGCTCCACATGCGGGTTTCACATGCCACCAACTCCACATTCACAGGCAACTTCAGCGCCACAGCCGTTTTCAGATAGCCCTCAATGCAAAGGCTCTAGACGCAAATATTGGTGTGAGAGCTAATTCAATCAAGGAAACACTGCATGTTGCTGAAGGGCATATTGAAGAAGAATCAGCCGAGTGGTTCTTGTGGGAGAACAACTCCATTTGGCTCACTAACTTCACACACCATCAGGCTTCCAAGCAGCTCTCAAGGAAACTCAGTTTTCACACTCTATGCTTAGTGCCCTTTGAGTGCATTATCTAGGAATGAACCTGGTAGAGCATCCCACAAAACGAATGCTCCACATGCGGGTTTCACATGCCACCAACTCCACATTCACAGGCAACTTCAGCGCCACAGGTGTTTTCAGATAGCCCTCAATGCAAAGGCTCTAGACGCAAATATTGGTGTGAGAGCTAATTCAATCAAGGAAACACTGCATGTTGGGGAAGGGCATATTGAAGAAGAATCAGCCGAGTGGTTCTTGTGGGAGAACAACTCCATTTGGCTCACTAACTTCACACACCATCAGGCTTCCAAGCAGCTCTCAAGGAAACTCAGTTTTCACACTCTATGCTTAGTGCCCTTTGAGTGCCTAGGACTGAAATGAAGCTTGTTGAGCATCCCACACAAACGAATGCTCCACATGCGGGTTTCACATGCCACCAACTCACATTCACAGGCAACTTCAGCGCCACAGCCGCTTTCAGATAGCCCTCAATGCAAAGGCTCTAGACGCAAATATTGGTGTGAGAGCTAATTCAATCAAGGAAACACTGCATGTTGGGGAAGGGCATATTGAAGAAGAATCAGCCGAGTGGCACTTGTGGGAGAACAACTCCATTTGGCACACTAACTTCACACACCATCAGGCTTCCAAGCAGCTCTCAAGGAAACTCAGTTTTCACACTCTATGCTTAGTGCCCTTTGAATGCATTATCTAGGAGTGAACCTGGTAGAGCATCCCTCACAAACGAATGCTCCACATGCGGGTTTCACATGCCACCAACTCCACATTCACAGGCAACTTCAGCGCCACAGTTGTTTTCAGATAGCCCTCAATGCAAAGGCTCTAGACGCAAATATTGGTGTGAGAGCTTATTCAATTAAGGAAACACTGCATGTTGGTGAAGGGCATATTGAAGAAGAATCAGCCGAGCGGTTGTTGTGGGAGAACAACTCCATTTGGCTCATTAACTTCACACACCATCAGGCTTCCAAGCAGCTCTCAAGGAAACTCAGTTTTCACACTGTATGCTTAGTGCCCTTTGAGTGCCTAGGATTTAAAGGAAGCTTGGTGAGCATCCCACACAAACGAATGCTCCACATGCGGGTTTCACATGCCACCAACTCCACATTCACAGGCAACTTCAGCGCCACAGCCGTTTACAGATAGCCCTCAATGCAAAGGCTCTAGACGCAAATATTGGTGTGAGAGCTAATTCAATCAAGGAAACACTGCATGTTGGGGAAGGGCATATTGAAGAAGAATCAGCCGAGTGGTTCTTGTGGGAGAAAAACTCCATTTGGCTCACTAACTTCACACACCATCAGGCTTCCAAGCAGCTCTCAAGGAAACTCAGTTTTCACACGCTATGCTTAGTGCCCTTTGAGTGCATTATCTAGGAATGAACCTGGTAGAGCATCCCACACAAACGAATGCTCCACATGCGGGTTTCACATGCCACCAACTCCACATTCACAGGCAACTTCAGCGCCACAGCCGTTTCCAGATAGCCCTCAATGCAAAGGCTCTAGACGCAAATATTGGTGTGAGAGCTAATTCAATCAAGGAAACACTGCATGTTGGGGAAGGGCATATTGAAGAAGAATCAGCCGAGTGGTTCTTGTGGGAGAACAACTCCATTTGGCTCACTAACTTCACACACCATCAGGCTTCCAAGCAGCTCTCAAGGAAACTCACTTTTCACACTCTATGCTTAGTGCCCTTTGAGTGCATTATCTAGGAATGAACCTGGTAGAGCATCCCACACAAACGAATGCTCCACATGCGGGTTTCACATGCCACCAACTCCACATTCACAGGCAACTTCAGCGCCACAGACATTTTCAGATAGCCCTCAATGCAAAGGCTCTAGACGCAAATATTGGTGTGAGAGCTAATTCAATCAAGGAAACACTGCATGTTGGGGAAGGGCATATTGAAGAAGAATCAGCCGAGTGGTTCTTGTGGGAGAACAACTCCATTTGGCTCACTAACTTCACACACCATCAGGCTTCCAAGCAGCTCTCAAGGAAACTCAGTTTTCACACTCTATGCTTAGTGCCCTTTGAGTGCCTAGGACTGGAAGGAAGCTTGGTGAGCATCCCACACAAACGAATGCTCCACATGCGAGTTTCACATGCCACCAACTCCACATTCACAGGCAACTTCAGCGCCACAGCCGTTTTCAGATAGCCATCAATGCAAAGGCTCTAGACGCAAATATTGGTGTGAGAGCTAATTCAATCAAGGAAACACTGCATGTTGGTGAAGGGCATATTGAAGAAGAATCAGCCGAGTGGTTCTTGTGGGAGAACAACTCCATTTGGCTCACTAACTTCACACACCATCAGGCTTCCAAGCAGCTCTCAAGGAAACTCAGTTTTCACACTCTATGCTTAGTGCCCTTTGAGTGCCTAGGACTGAAATGAAGCTTGGTGAGCATCCCACATAAACGAATGCTCCACATGCGGGTTTCACATGCCACCAACTCCACATTCACAAGCAACTTCAGCGCCACAGGCGTTTTCAGATAGCCCTCAATGCAAAGGCTCTAGACGCAAATATTGGTGTGAGAGCTAATTCAATCAAGGAAACACTGCATGTTGGTGAAGGGCATATTGAAGAAGAATCAGCCGAGTGGTTCTTGTGGGAGAACAACTCCATTTGGCTCACTAACTTCACACACCATCAGGCTTCCAAGCAGCTCTCAAGGAAACTCAGTTTTCACACTCTATGCTTAGTGCCCTTTGAGTGCATTATCTAGGAATGAACCTGGTAAAGCATCCCACACAAACGAATGCTCCACATGCGGGTTTCACATGCCACCAACTCCACATTCACAGGCAACTTCAGCGCCACAGCCGTTTACAGATAGCCCTCAATGCAAAGGCTCTAGACACAAATATTGGTGTGAGAGCTAATTCAATCAAGGAAACACTGCATGTTGGGGAAGGGCATATTGAAGAAGAATCAGCCGAGTGGTTCTTGTGGGAGAACAACTCCATTTGGCTCACTAACTTCACACACCATCAGGCTTCCAAGCAGCTCTCAAGGAAACTCAGTTTTCACACTCTATGCTTAGTGCCCTTTGAGTGCCTAGGACTGGAAGGAAGCTTGGTGAGCATCCCACACAAACGAATGCTCCACATGCGGGTTTCACATGCCACCAACTCACATTCACAGGCAACTTCAGCGCCACAGGCGTTTTCAGATAGCCCTCAATGCAAAGGCTCTAGACGCAAATATTGGTGTGAGAGCTAATTCAATCAAGGAAGCACTGCATGTTGGTGAAGGGCATATTGAAGAAGAATCAGCCGAGTGGTTCTTGTGGGAGAACAACTCCATTTGGCTCACTAACTTCACACACCATCAGGCTTCCAAGCAGCTCTCAAGGAAACTCAGTTTTCACACTCTATGCTTAGTGCCCTTTGAGTGCATTATCTAGGAATGAACCTGGTAGAGCATCCCACACAAACGAATGCTCCACATGCGGGTTTCACATGCCACCAACTCCACATTCACAGGCAACTTCAGCGCCACAGCCGTTTTCAGATAGCCCTCAATGCAAAGGCTCTAGACGCATATATTGGTGTGAGAGCTAAATCAATCAAGGAAACACTGCATGTTGGGGAAGGGCATATTGAAGAAGAATTAGCCGAGTGGTACTTGTGGGAGAACAACTCCATTTGGCTCACTAACTTCACACACCATCAGGCTTCCAAGCAGCTCTCAAGGAAACTCAGTTTTCACACTCTATGCTTAGTGCCCTTTGAGTGCATTATCTAGGAATGAACCTGGTAGAGCATCCCACAAAACGAATGCTCCACATGCGGGTTTCACATGCCACCAACTCCACATTCACAGGCAACTTCAGCGCCACAGGTGTTTTCAGATAGCCCTCAATGCAAAGGCTCTAGACGCAAATATTGGTGTGAGAGCTAATTCAATCAAGGAAACACTGCATGTTGGGGAAGGGCATATTGAAGAAGAATCAGCCGAGTGGTTCTTGTGGGAGAACAACTCCATTTGGCTCACTAACTTCACACACCATCAGGCTTCCAAGCAGCTCTCAAGGAAACTCAGTTTTCACACTCTATGCTTAGTGCCCTTTGAGTGCCTAGGACTGAAATGAAGCTTGTTGAGCATCCCACACAAACGAATGCTCCACATGCGGGTTTCACATGCCACCAACTCACATTCACAGGCAACTTCAGCGCCACAGCCGCTTTCAGATAGCCCTCAATGCAAAGGCTCTAGACGCAAATATTGGTGTGAGAGCTAATTCAATCAAGGAAACACTGCATTTTGGTGAAGGGCATATTGAAGAAGAATCAGCCGAGTGGCACTTGTGGGAGAACAACTCCATTTGGCACACTAACTTCACACACCATCAGGCTTCCAAGCAGCTCTCAAGGAAACTCAGTTTTCACACTCTATGCTTAGTGCCCTTTGAGTGCATTATCTAGGAATGAACCTGGTAGAGCATCCCACACAAACGAATGCTCCACATGCGGGTTTCACATGCCACCAACTCCACATTCACAGGCAACTTCAGCGCCACAGCCGTTTTCAGATAGCCCTCAATGCAAAGGCTCTAGACGCAAATATTGGTGTGAGAGCTAATTCAATCAAGGAAACACTGCATGTTGGTGAAGGGCATATTGAAGAAGAATCAGCCGAGTGGTTCTTGTGGGAGAACAACTCCATTTGGCTCATTAACTTCACACACCATCAGGCTTCCAAGCAGCTCTCAAGGAAACTCAGTTTTCACACTGTATGCTTAGTGCCCTTTGAGTGCCTAGGACTGAAATGAAGCTTTGAGAGCATCCCACACAAACGAATGCTCCACATGCGGGTTTCACATGCCACCAACTCCACATTCACAGGCAACTTCAGCGCCACAGCCGTTTTCAGATAGCCCTCAATCCAAAGGCTCTAGACGCAAATATTGGTGTGAGAGCTAATTCAATCAAGGAAACACTGCATGTTGGTGAAGGGAATATTGAAGAAGAATCAGCCGAGTGGTTCTTGTGGGAGAACAACTCCATTTGGCTCACTAACTTCACACACCATCAGGCTTCCAAGCAGCTCTCAAGGAAACTCAGTTTTCACACTCTATGCTTAGTGCCCTTTGAGTGCATTATCTAGGAATGAACCTGGTAGAGCATCCCGCACAAACGAATGCTCCACATGCGGGTTTCACATGCCACCAACTCCACATTCACAGGCTACTTCAGCGCCACAGCCGTTTTCAGATAGCCCTCAATCCAAAGGCTCTAGACGCAAATATTGGTGTGAGAGCTAATTCAATCAAGGAAACACTGCATGTTGGGGAAGGGCATATTGAAGAAGGATCAGCCGAGTGGTTCTTGTGGGAGAACAACTCCATTTGGCTCACTAACTTCACACACCATCAGGCTTCCAAGCAGCTCTCAAGGAAACTCAGTTTTCACACTCTATACTTAGTGCCCATTGAGTGCCTAGGACTGAAATGAAGCTTGGAGAGCATCCCACACAAACGAATGCTCCACATGCGGGTTTCACATGCCACCAACTCCACATTCACAGGCAACTTCAGCGCCACAGCCGTTTTCAGATAGCCCTCAATGCAAAGGCTCTAGACGCAAATATTGGTGTGAGAGCTAATTCAATCAAGGAAACACTGCATGTTGGTGAAGGGCATATTGAAGAAGGATCAGCCGAGTGGTTCTTGTGGGAGAACAACTCCATTTGGCTCACTAACTTCACACACCATCAGGCTTCCAAGCAGCTCTCAAGGAAACTCAGTTTTCACACTCTATGCTTAGTGCCCTTTGAGTGCCTAGGACTGGAAGGAAGCTTGGTGAGCATCCCACACAAACGAATGCTCCACATGCGAGTTTCACATGCCACCAACTCCACATTCACAGGCAACTTCAGCGCCACAGCCGTTTTCAGATAGCCATCAATGCAAAGGCTCTAGACGCAAATATTGGTGTGAGAGCTAATTCAATCAAGGAAACACTGCATGTTGGTGAAGGGCATATTGAAGAAGAATCAGCCGAGTGGTTCTTGTGGGAGAACAACTCCATTTGGCTCACTAACTTCACACACCATCAGGCTTCCAAGCAGCTCTCAAGGAAACTCACTTTTCACACTCTATGCTTAGTGCCCTTTGAGTGCCTAGGACTGGAATGAAGCTTGGTGAGCATCCCACATAAACGAATGCTCCACATGCGGGTTTCACATGCCACCAACTCCACATTCACAGGCAACTTCAGCGCCACAGCCGTTTTCAGATAGCCCTCAATCCAAAGGCTCTAGACGCAAATATTGGTGTGAGAGCTAATTCAATCAAGGAAACACTGCATGTTGGTGAAGGGCATATTGAAGAAGAATCAGCCGAGTGGTTCTTGTGGGAGAACAACTCCATTTGGCTCACTAACTTCACACACCATCAGGCTTCCAAGCAGCTCTCAAGGAAACTCAGTTTTCACACTCTATGCTTAGTGCCCTTTGAGTGCCTAGGACTGGAAGGAAGCTTGGTGAGCATCCCACACAAACGAATGCTCCACATGCGGGTTTCACATGCCACCAACTCCACATTCACAGGCAACTTCAGCGCCACAGCCGTTTTCAGATAGCCCTCAATGCAAAGGCTCTAGACGCAAATATTGGTGTGAGAGCTAATTCAATCAAGGAAACACTGCATGTTGGGGAAGGGCATATTGAAGAAGAATCAGCCGAGTGGTTCTTGTGGGAGAACAACTCCATTTGGCTCACTAACTTTACACACCATCAGGCTTCCAAGCAGCTCTCAAGGAAACTCAGTTTTCACACTCTATGCTTAGTGCCCTTTGAGTGCCTAGGACTGAAATGAAGCTTGTTGAGCATCCCACACAAACGAATGCTCCACATGCGGGTTTCACATGCCACCAACTCACATTCACAGGCAACTTCAGCGCCACAGCCGCTTTCAGATAGCCCTCAATGCAAAGGCTCCAGACGCAAATATTGGTGTGAGAGCTAATTCAATCAAGGAAACACTGCATTTTGGTGAAGGGCATATTGAAGAAGAATCAGCCGAGTGGCACTTGTGGGAGAACAACTCCATTTGGCACACTAACTTCACACACCATCAGGCTTCCAAGCAGCTCTCAAGGAAACTCAGTTTTCACACTCTATGCTTAGTGCCCTTTGAGTGCATTATCTAGGAATGAACCTGGTAGAGCATCCCACACAAACGAATGCTCCACATGCGGGTTTCACATGCCACCAACTCCACATTCACAGGCAACTTCAGCGCCACAGCCGCTTTCAGATAGCCCTCAATGCAAAGGCTCTAGACGCAAATATTGGTGTGAGAGCTAATTCAATCAAGGAAACACTGCATGTTGGTGAAGGGCATATTGAAGAAGAATCAGCCGAGTGGTTCTTGTGGGAGAACAACTCCATTTGGCTCATTAACTTCACACACCATCAGGCTTCCAAGCAGCTCTCAAGGAAACTCAGTTTTCACACTGTATGCTTAGTGCCCTTTGAGTGCCTAGGACTGAAATGAAGCTTTGAGAGCATCCCACACAAACGAATGCTCCACATGCGGGTTTCACATGCCACCAACTCCACATTCACAGGCAACTTCAGCGCCACAGCCGTTTTCAGATAGCCCTCAATGCAAAGGCTCTAGACGCAAATATTGGTGTGAGAGCTAATTCAATCAAGGAAACACTGCATGTTGGTGAAGGGCATATTGAAGAAGAATCAGCCGAGTGGTTCTTGTGGGAGAACAACTCCATTTGGCTCACTAACTTCACACACCATCAGGCTTCCAAGCAGCTCTCAAGGAAACTCACTTTTCACACTCTATGCTTAGTGCCCTTTGAGTGCATTATCTAGGAATGAACCTGGTAGAGCATCCCACACAAACGAATGCTCCACATGCGGGTTTCACATGCCACCAACTCCACATTCACAGGCAACTTCAGCGCCACAGCCGTTTTCAGATAGCCCTCAATGCAAAGGCTCTAGACGCAAATATTGGTGTGAGAGGTAATTCAATCAAGGAAACACTGCATGTTGGGGAAGGGCATATTGAAGAAGGATCAGCCGAGTGGTTCTTGTGGGAGAACAACTCCATTTGGCTCACTAACTTCACACACCATCAGGCTTCCAAGCAGCTCTCAAGGAAACTCAGTTTTCACACTCTATACTTAGTGCCCATTGAGTGCCTAGGACTGAAATGAAGCTTGGAGAGCATCCCACACAAACGAATGCTCCACATGCGGGTTTCACATGCCACCAACTCCACATTCACAGGCAACTTCAGCGCCACAGCCGTTTTCAGATAGCCCTCAATGCAAAGGCTCTAGACGCAAATATTGGTGTGAGAGCTAATTCAATCAAGGAAACACTGCATGTTGGTGAAGGGCATATTGAAGAAGGATCAGCCCGGTGGTTCTTGTGGGAGAACAACTCCATTTGGCTCACTAACTTCACACACCATCAGGCTTCCAAGCAGCTCTCAAGGAAACTCAGTTTTCACACTCTATGCTTAGTGCCCTTTGAGTGCCTAGGACTGGAAGGAAGCTTGGTGAGCATCCCACACAAACGAATGCTCCACATGCGAGTTTCACATGCCACCAACTCCACATTCACAGGCAACTTCAGCGCCACAGCCGTTTTCAGATAGCCATCAATGCAAAGGCTCTAGACGCAAATATTGGTGTGAGAGCTAATTCAATCAAGGAAACACTGCATGTTGGTGAAGGGCATATTGAAGAAGAATCAGCCGAGTGGTTCTTGTGGGAGAACAACTCCATTTGGCTCACTAACTTCACACACCATCAGGCTTCCAAGCAGCTCTCAAGGAAACTCACTTTTCACACTCTATGCTTAGTGCCCTTTGAGTGCCTAGGACTGGAATGAAGCTTGGTGAGCATCCCACATAAACGAATGCTCCACATGCGGGTTTCACATGCCACCAACTCCACATTCACAGGCAACTTCAGCGCCACAGCCGTTTTCAGATAGCCCTCAATCCAAAGGCTCTAGACGCAAATATTGGTGTGAGAGCTAATTCAATCAAGGAAACACTGCATGTTGGTGAAGGGCATATTGAAGAAGAATCAGCCGAGTGGTTCTTGTGGGAGAACAACTCCATTTGGCTCACTAACTTCACACACCATCAGGCTTCCAAGCAGCTCTCAAGGAAACTCAGTTTTCACACTCTATGCTTAGTGCCCTTTGAGTGCCTAGGACTGGAAGGAAGCTTGGTGAGCATCCCACACAAACGAATGCTCCACATGCGGGTTTCACATGCCACCAACTCCACATTCACAGGCAACTTCAGCGCCACAGCCGTTTACAGATAGCCCTCAATGCAAAGGCTCTAGACGCAAATATTGGTGTGAGAGCTAATTCAATCAAGGAAACACTGCATGTTGGGGAAGGGCATATTGAAGAAGGATCAGCCGAGTGGTTCTTGTGGGAGAACAACTCCATTTGGCTCACTAACTTCACACACCATCAGGCTTCCAAGCAGCTCTCAAGGAAACTCAGTTTTCACACTCTATACTTAGTGCCCATTGAGTGCCTAGGACTGAAATGAAGCTTGGAGAGCATCCCACATAAACGAATGCTCCACATGCGGGTTTCACATGCCACCAACTCCACATTCACAGGCAACTTCAGCGCCACAGCCGTTTTCAGATAGCCCTCAATCCAAAGGCTCTAGACGCAAATATTGGTGTGAGAGCTAATTCAATCAAGGAAACACTGCATGTTGGTGAAGGGCATATTGAAGAAGAATCAGCCGAGTGGTTCTTGTGGGAGAACAACTCCATTTGGCTCACTAACTTCACACACCATCAGGCTTCCAAGCAGCTCTCAAGGAAACTCAGTTTTCACACTCTATGTTTAGTGCCCTTTGAGTGCATTATCTAGGAATGAACCTGGTAGAGCATCCCACACAAACGAATGCTCCACATGCGGGTTTCACATGCCACCAACTCCACATTCACAGGCAACTTCAGCGCCACAGCCGTTTACAGATAGCCCTCAATGCAAAGGCTCTAGACGCAAATATTGGTGTGAGAGCTAATTCAATCAAGGAAACACTGCATGTTGGGGAAGGGCATATTGAAGAAGGATCAGCCGAGTGGTTCTTGTGGGAGAACAACTCCATTTGGCTCACTAACTTCACACACCATCAGGCTTCCAAGCAGCTCTCAAGGAAACTCACTTTTCACACTCTATGCTTAGTGCCCTTTGAGTGCCTAGGACTGGAATGAAGCTTGGTGAGCATCCCACATAAACGAATGCTCCACATGCGGGTTTCACATGCCACCAACTCCACATTCACAGGCAACTTCAGCGCCACAGCCGTTTTCAGATAGCCCTCAATCCAAAGGCTCTAGACGCAAATATTGGTGTGAGAGCTAATTCAATCAAGGAAACACTGCATGTTGGGGAAGGGCATATTGAAGAAGGATCAGCCGAGTGGTTCTTGTGGGAGAACAACTCCATTTGGCTCACTAACTTCACACACCATCAGGCTTCCAAGCAGCTCTCAAGGAAACTCAGTTTTCACACTCTATGCTTAGTGCCCATTGAGTGCCTAGGACTGAAATGAAGCTTGGAGAGCATCCCACATAAACGAATGCTCCACATGCGGGTTTCACATGCCACCAACTCCACATTCACAGGCAACTTCAGCGCCACAGCCGTTTTCAGATAGCCCTCAATCCAAAGGCTCTAGACGCAAATATTGGTGTGAGAGCTAATTCAATCAAGGAAACACTGCATGTTGGGGAAGGGCATATTGAAGAAGAATCAGCCGAGTGGTTCTTGTGGGAGAACAACTCCATTTGGCTCACTAACTTCACACACCATCAGGCTTCCAAGCAGCTCTCAAGGAAACTCAGTTTTCACACTCTATGCTTAGTGCCCTTTGAGTGCCTAGGACTGGAAGGAAGCTTGGTGAGCATCCCACACAAACGAATGCTCCACATACGAGTTTCACATGCCACCAACTCCACATTCACAGGCAACTTCAGCGCCACAGCCATTTTCAGATAGCCATCAATGCAAAGGCTCTAGATGCAAATATTGGTGTGAGAGCTAATTCAATCAAGGAAACACTGCATGTTGGTGAAGGGCATATTGAAGAAGAATCAGCCGAGTGGTTCTTGTGGGAGAACAACTCCATTTGGCTCACTAACTTCACACACCATCAGGCTTCCAAGTAGCTCTCAAGGAAACTCAGTTTTCACACTCTATGTTTAGTGCCCTTTGAGTGCATTATCTAGGAATGAACCTGGTAGAGCATCCCACACAAACGAATGCTCCACATGCGGGTTTCACATGCCACCAACTCCACATTCACAGGCAACTTCAGCGCCACAGCCGTTTACAGATAGCCCTCAATGCAAAGGCTCTAGACGCAAATATTGGTGTGAGAGCTAATTCAATCAAGGAAACACTGCATGTTGGGGAAGGGCATATTGAAGAAGGATCAGCCGAGTGGTTCTTGTGGGAGAACAACTCCATTTGGCTCACTAACTTCACACACCATCAGGCTTCCAAGCAGCTCTCAAGGAAACTCACTTTTCACACTCTATGCTTAGTGCCCTTTGAGTGCCTAGGACTGGAATGAAGCTTGGTGAGCATCCCACATAAACGAATGCTCCACATGCGGGTTTCACATGCCACCAACTCCACATTCACAGGCAACTTCAGCGCCACAGCCGTTTTCAGATAGCCCTCAATGCAAAGGCTCTAGACGCAAATATTGGTGTGAGAGCTAATTCAATCAAGGAAACACTGCATGTTGGTGAAGGGCATATTGAAGAAGAATCAGCCGAGTGGTTCTTGTGGGAGAACAACTCCATTTGGCTCACTAACTTCACACACCATCAGGCTTCCAAGCAGCTCTCAAGGAAACTCAGTTTTCACACTCTATGCTTAGTGCCCTTTGAGTGCCTAGGACTGGAAGGAAGCTTGGTGAGCATCCCACACAAACGAATGCTCCACATGCGGGTTTCACATGCCACCAACTCCACATTCACAGGCAACTTCAGCGCCACAGCCGTTTACAGATAGCCCTCAATGCAAAGGCTCTAGACGCAAATATTGGTGTGAGAGCTAATTCAATCAAGGAAACACTGCATGTTGGGGAAGGGCATATTGAAGAAGGATCAGCCGAGTGGTTCTTGTGGGAGAACAACTCCATTTGGCTCACTAACTTCACACACCATCAGGCTTCCAAGCAGCTCTCAAGGAAACTCAGTTTTCACACTCTATACTTAGTGCCCATTGAGTGCCTAGGACTGAAATGAAGCTTGGAGAGCATCCCACATAAACGAATGCTCCACGTGCGGGTTTCACATGCCACCAACTCCACATTCACAGGCAACTTCAGCGCCACAGCCGTTTTCAGATAGCCCTCAATCCAAAGGCTCTAGACGCAAATATTGGTGTGAGAGCTAATTCAATCAAGGAAACACTGCATGTTGGTGAAGGGCATATTGAAGAAGAATCAGCCGAGTGGTTCTTGTGGGAGAACAACTCCATTTGGCTCACTAACTTCACACACCATCAGGCTTCCAAGCAGCTCTCAAGGAAACTCAGTTTTCACACTCTATGTTTAGTGCCCTTTGAGTGCATTATCTAGGAATGAACCTGGTAGAGCATCCCACACAAACGAATGCTCCACATGCGGGTTTCACATGCCACCAACTCCACATTCACAGGCAACTTCAGCGCCACAGCCGTTTACAGATAGCCCTCAATGCAAAGGCTCTAGACGCAAATATTGGTGTGAGAGCTAATTCAATCAAGGAAACACTGCATGTTGGGGAAGGGCATACTGAAGAAGAATCAGCCGAGTGGTTCTTGTGGGAGAACAACTCCATTTGGCTCACTAACTTCACACACCATCAGGCTTCCAAGCAGCTCTCAAGGAAACTCAGTTTTCACACTCTATGCTTAGTGCCCTTTGAGTGCCTAGGACTGAAATGAAGCTTGTTGAGCATCCCACACAAACGAATGCTCCACATGCGGGTTTCACATGCCACCAACTCACATTCACAGGCAACTTCAGCGCCACAGCCGTTTTTTGACAGCCCTCAATGCAAAGGCTCTAGACGCAAATATTGGTGTGAGAGCTCATTCAATCAAGGAAACACTGCCTGTTGGTGAAGGGCATATTGAAGAAGAATCAGCCGAGTGGTTCTTGTGGGAGAACAACTCCATTTGGCTCACTAACTTCACACACCATCAGGCTTCCAAGCAGCTCTCAAGGAAACTCAGTTTTCACACTCTATGCTTAGTGCCCTTTGAGTGCCTAGGACTGAAATGAAGCTTTGAGAGCATCCCACACAAACGAATGCTCCACATGCGGGTTTCACATGCCACCAACTCCACATTCACAGGCAACTTCAGCGCCACAGCCGTTTTCAGATAGCCCTCAATGCAAAGGCTCTAGACGCAAATATTGGTGTGAGAGCTAATTCAATCAAGGAAACACTGCATGTTGGTTAAGGGCATATTGAAGAAGAATCAGCCGAGTGGTTCTTGTGGGAGAACAACTCCATTTGGCTCCCTAACTTCACACACCATCAGGCTTCCAAGCAGCTCTCAAGGAAACTCAGTTTTCACACTCTATGCTTAGTGCCCTTTGAGTGCCTAGGACTGAAATGAAGCTTGTTGAGCATCCCACACAAACGAATGCTCCACATGCGGGTTTCACATGCCACCAACTCCACATTCACAGGCAACTTCAGCGCCACAGCCGTTTACAGATAGCCCTCAATGCAAAGGCTCTAGACGCAAATATTGGTGTGAGAGCTAATTCAATCAAGGAAACACTGCATGTTGGGGAAGGGCATATTGAAGAAGGATCAGCCGAGTGGTTCTTGTGGGAGAACAACTCCATTTGGCTCACTAACTTCACACACCATCAGGCTTCCAAGCAGCTCTCAAGGAAACTCAGTTTTCACACTCTATACTTAGTGCCCATTGAGTGCCTAGGACTGAAATGAAGCTTGGAGAGCATCCCACATAAACGAATGCTCCACATGCGGGTTTCACATGCCACCAACTCCACATTCACAGGCAACTTCAGCGCCACAGCCGTTTTCAGATAGCCCTCAATCCAAAGGCTCTAGACGCAAATATTGGTGTGAGAGCTAATTCAATCAAGGAAACACTGCATGTTGGGGAAGGGCATATTGAAGAAGAATCAGCCGAGTGGTTCTTGTGGGAGAACAACTCCATTTGGCTCACTAACTTCACACACCATCAGGCTTCCAAGCAGCTCTCAAGGAAACTCAGTTTTCACACTCTATGCTTAGTGCCCTTTGAGTGCCTAGGACTGGAAGGAAGCTTGGTGAGCATCCCACACAAACGAATGCTCCACATACGAGTTTCACATGCCACCAACTCCACATTCACAGGCAACTTCAGCGCCACAGCCATTTTCAGATAGCCATCAATGCAAAGGCTCTAGACGCAAATATTGGTGTGAGAGCTAATTCAATCAAGGAAACACTGCATGTTGGTGAAGGGCATATTGAAGAAGAATCAGCCGAGTGGTTCTTGTGGGAGAACAACTCCATTTGGCTCACTAACTTCACACACCATCAGGCTTCCAAGCAGCTCTCAAGGAAACTCAGTTTTCACACTCTATGTTTAGTGCCCTTTGAGTGCATTATCTAGGAATGAACCTGGTAGAGCATCCCACACAAACGAATGCTCCACATGCGGGTTTCACATGCCACCAACTCCACATTCACAGGCAACTTCAGCGCCACAGCCGTTTTCAGATAGCCCTCAATGCAAAGGCTCTAGACGCAAATATTGGTGTGAGAGCTCATTCAATCAAGGAAACACTGCATGTTGCTGAAGGGCATATTGAAGAAGAATCAGCCGAGTGGTTCTTGTGGGAGAACAACTCCATTTGGCTCACTAACTTCACACACCATCAGGCTTCCAAGCAGCTCTCAAGGAAACTCAGTTTTCACACTCTATGCTTAGTGCCCTTTGAGTGCCTAGGACTGAAATGAAGCTTTGAGAGCATCCCACACAAACGAATGCTCCACATGCGGGTTTCACATGCCACCAACTCCACATTCACAGGCAACTTCAGCGCCACAGCCGTTTTCAGATAGCCCTCAATGCAAAGGCTCTAGACGCAAATATTGGTGTGAGAGCTAATTCAATCAAGGAAACACTGCATGTTGGTGAAGGGAATATTGAAGAAGAATCAGCCGAGTGGTTCTTGTGGGAGAACAACTCCATTTGGCTCACTAACTTCACACACCATCAGGCTTCCAAGCAGCTCTCAAGGAAACTCAGTTTTCACACTCTATGCTTAGTGCCCTTTGAGTGCATTATCTAGGAATGAACCTGGTAGAGCATCCCACACAAACGAATGCTCCACATGCGGGTTTCACATGCCACCAACTCCACATTCACAGACAACTTCAGCGCCACAGCCGTTTACAGATAGCCCTCAATGCAAAGGCTCTAGACGCAAATATTGGTGTGAGAGATAATTCAATCAAGGAAACACTGCATGTTGGGGAAGGGCATATTGAAGAAGAATCAGCCGAGTGGTTCTTGTGGGAGAACAACTCCATTTGGCTCACTAACTTCACACACCATCAGGCTTCCAAGCAGCTCTCAAGGAAACTCAGTTTTCACACTCTATGCTTAGTGCCCTTTGAGTGCCTAGGACTGAAATGAAGCTTGTTGAGCATCCCACACAAACGAATGCTCCACATGCGGGTTTCACATGCCACCAACTCACATTCACAGGCAACTTCAGCGCCACAGCCATTTTCAGATAGCCATCAATGCAAAGGCTCTAGACGCAAATATTGGTGTGAGAGCTAATTCAATCAAGGAAACACTGCATGTTGGTGAAGGGCATATTGAAGAAGAATCAGCCGAGTGGTTCTTGTGGGAGAACAACTCCATTTGGCTCACTAACTTCACACACCATCAGGCTTCCAAGCAGCTCTCAAGGAAACTCACTTTTCACACTCTATGCTTAGTGCCCTTTGAGTGCCTAGGACTGGAATGAAGCTTGGTGAGCATCCCACATAAACGAATGCTCCACATGCGGGTTTCACATGCCACCAACTCCACATTCACAGGCAACTTCAGCGCCACAGCCGTTTTCAGATAGCCCTCAATCCAAAGGCTCTAGACGCAAATATTGGTGTGAGAGCTAATTCAATCAAGGAAACACTGCATGTTGGTGAAGGGCATATTGAAGAAGAATCAGCCGAGTGGTTCTTGTGGGAGAACAACTCCATTTGGCTCACTAACTTCACACACCATCAGGCTTCCAAGCAGCTCTCAAGGAAACTCAGTTTTCACACTCTATGCTTAGTGCCCTTTGAGTGCCTAGGACTGGAAGGAAGCTTGGTGAGCATCCCACACAAACGAATGCTCCACATGCGGGTTTCACATGCCACCAACTCCACATTCACAGGCAACTTCAGCGCCACAGCCGTTTACAGATAGCCCTCAATGCAAAGGCTCTAGACGCAAATATTGGTGTGAGAGCTAATTCAATCAAGGAAACACTGCATGTTGGGGAAGGGCATATTGAAGAAGGATCAGCCGAGTGGTTCTTGTGGGAGAACAACTCCATTTGGCTCACTAACTTCACACACCATCAGGCTTCCAAGCAGCTCTCAAGGAAACTCAGTTTTCACACTCTATACTTAGTGCCCATTGAGTGCCTAGGACTGAAATGAAGCTTGGAGAGCATCCCACATAAACGAATGCTCCACATGCGGGTTTCACATGCCACCAACTCCACATTCACAGGCAACTTCAGCGCCACAGCCGTTTTCAGATAGCCCTCAATCCAAAGGCTCTAGACGCAAATATTGGTGTGAGAGCTAATTCAATCAAGGAAACACTGCATGTTGGGGAAGGGCATATTGAAGAAGAATCAGCCGAGTGGTTCTTGTGGGAGAACAACTCCATTTGGCTCACTAACTTCACACACCATCAGGCTTCCAAGCAGCTCTCAAGGAAACTCAGTTTTCACACTCTATGCTTAGTGCCCTTTGAGTGCCTAGGACTGGAAGGAAGCTTGGTGAGCATCCCACACAAACGAATGCTCCACATACGAGTTTCACATGCCACCAACTCCACATTCACAGGCAACTTCAGCGCCACAGCCATTTTCAGATAGCCATCAATGCAAAGGCTCTAGACGCAAATATTGGTGTGAGAGCTAATTCAATCAAGGAAACACTGCATGTTGGTGAAGGGCATATTGAAGAAGAATCAGCCGAGTGGTTCTTGTGGGAGAACAACTCCATTTGGCTCACTAACTTCACACACCATCAGGCTTCCAAGCAGCTCTCAAGGAAACTCAGTTTTCACACTCTATGTTTAGTGCCCTTTGAGTGCATTATCTAGGAATGAACCTGGTAGAGCATCCCACACAAACGAATGCTCCACATGCGGGTTTCACATGCCACCAACTCCACATTCACAGGCAACTTCAGCGCCACAGCCGTTTACAGATAGCCCTCAATGCAAAGGCTCTAGACGCAAATATTGGTGTGAGAGCTAATTCAATCAAGGAAACACTGCATGTTGGGGAAGGGCATATTGAAGAAGGATCAGCCGAGTGGTTCTTGTGGGAGAACAACTCCATTTGGCTCACTAACTTCACACACCATCAGGCTTCCAAGCAGCTCTCAAGGAAACTCAGTTTTCACACTCTATACTTAGTGCCCATTGAGTGCCTAGGACTGAAATGAAGCTTGGAGAGCATCCCACATAAACGAAAGCTCCACATGCGGGTTTCACATGCCACCAACTCCACATTCACAGGCAACTTCAGCGCCACAGCCGTTTTCAGATAGCCCTCAATGCAAAGGCTCTAGACACAAATATTGGTGTGAGAGCTCATTCAATCAAGGAAACACTGCATGTTGGGGAAGGGCATATTGAAGAAGAATCAGCCGAGTGGTTCTTGTGGGAGAACAACTCCATTTGGCTCACTAACTTCACACACCATCAGGCTTCCAAGCAGCTCTCAAGGAAACTCAGTTTTCACACTCTATGCTTAGTGCCCTTTGAGTGCCTAGGACTGGAAGGAAGCTTGGTGAGCATCCCACACAAACGAATGCTCCACATGCGAGTTTCACATGCCACCAACTCCACATTCACAGGCAACTTCAGCGCCACAGCCGTTTTCAGATAGCCATCAATGCAAAGGCTCTAGACGCAAATATTGGTGTGAGAGCTAATTCAATCAAGGAAACACTGCACGTTGGTGAAGGGCATACTGAAGAAGAATCAGCCGAGTGGTTCTTGTGGGAGAACAACTCCATTTGGCTCACTAACTTCACACACCATCAGGCTTCCAAGCAGCTCTCAAGGAAACTCAGTTTTCACACTCTATGCTTAGTGCCCTTTGAGTGCATTATCTAGGAATGAACCTGGTAGAGCATCCCACACAAACGAATGCTCCACATGCGGGTTTCACATGCCACCAACTCCACATTCACAGGCAACTTCAGCGCCACAGCCGTTTTCAGATAGCCCTCAATGCAAAGGCTCTAGACGCAAATATTGGTGTGAGAGCTCATTCAATCAAGGAAACACTGCATGTTGCTGAAGGGCATATTGAAGAAGAATCAGCCGAGTGGTTCTTGTGGGAGAACAACTCCATTTGGCTCACTAACTTCACACACCATCAGGCTTCCAAGCAGCTCTCAAGGAAACTCAGTTTTCACACTCTATGCTTAGTGCCCTTTGAGTGCCTAGGACTGAAATGAAGCTTTGAGAGCATCCCACACAAACGAATGCTCCACATGCGGGTTTCACATGCCACCAACTCCACATTCACAGGCAACTTCAGCGCCACAGCCGTTTTCAGATAGCCCTCAATGCAAAGGCTCTAGACGCAAATATTGGTGTGAGAGCTAATTCAATCAAGGAAACACTGCATGTTGGTGAAGGGAATATTGAAGAAGAATCAGCCGAGTGGTTCTTGTGGGAGAACAACTCCATTTGGCTCACTAACTTCACACACCATCAGGCTTCCAAGCAGCTCTCAAGGAAACTCAGTTTTCACACTCTATGCTTAGTGCCCTTTGAGTGCATTATCTAGGAATGAACCTGGTAGAGCATCCCACACAAACGAATGCTCCACATGCGGGTTTCACATGCCACCAACTCCACATTCACAGACAACTTCAGCGCCACAGCCGTTTACAGATAGCCCTCAATGCAAAGGCTCTAGACGCAAATATTGGTGTGAGAGATAATTCAATCAAGGAAACACTGCATGTTGGGGAAGGGCATATTGAAGAAGAATCAGCCGAGTGGTTCTTGTGGGAGAACAACTCCATTTGGCTCACTAACTTCACACACCATCAGGCTTCCAAGCAGCTCTCAAGGAAACTCAGTTTTCACACTCTATGCTTAGTGCCCTTTGAGTGCCTAGGACTGAAATGAAGCTTGTTGAGCATCCCACACAAACGAATGCTCCACATGCGGGTTTCACATGCCACCAACTCACATTCACAGGCAACTTCAGCGCCACAGCCGTTTTTTGACAGCCCTCAATGCAAAGGCTCCAGACGCAAATAGTGGTGTGAGAGCTAATTCAATCAAGGAAACACTGCCTGTTGGTGAAGGGCATATTGAAGAAGAATCAGCCGAGTGGTTCTTGTGGGAGAACAACTCCATTTGGCTCACTAACTTCACACACCATCAGGCTTCCAAGCAGCTCTCAAGGAAACTCAGTTTTCACACTCTATGCTTAGTGCCCTTTGAGTGCCTAGGACTGAAATGAAGCTTTGAGAGCATCCCACACGAACGAATGCTCCACATGCAGGTTTCATATGCCACCAACTCCACATTCACAGACAACTTCAGCGCCAAGCCGTTTTCAGATAGCCCTCAATGCAAAGGCTCTAGGCGCAAATAGTGGTGTGAGAGCTAATTCAATCAAGGAAACACTGCATGTTGGGGAAGGGCATATTGAAGAAGAATCAGCCGAGTGGTTCTTGTGGGAGAACAACTCCATTTGGCTCCCTAACTTCACACACCATCAGGCTTCCAAGCAGCTCTCAAGGAAACTCAGTTTTCACACTCTATGCTTAGTGCCCTTTGAGTGCCTAGGACTGAAATGAAGATTGTTGAGCATCCCACACAAACGAATGCTCCACATGCGGGTTTCACATGCCACCAACTCCACATTCACAGGCAACTTCAGCGCCACAGCCGTTTTCAGATAGCCATCAATGCAAAGGCTCTAGACGCAAATATTGGTGTGAGAGCTAATTCAATCAAGGAAACACTGCATGTTGGTGAAGGGCATATTGAAGAAGAATCAGCCGAGTGGTTCTTGTGGGAGAACAACTCCATTTGGCTCACTAACTTCACACACCATCAGGCTTCCAAGCAGCTCTCAAGGAAACTCAGTTTTCACACTCTATGCTTAGTGGCCTTTGAGTGCATTATCTAGGAATGAACCTGGTAGAGCATCCCACACAAACGAATGCTCCACATGCGGGTTTCACATGCCACCAACTCCACATTCACAGGCAACTTCAGCGCCACAGCCGTTTTCACATAGCCCTCGATGCAAAGGCTCTAGACGCAAATATTGGTGTGAGAGCTAATTCAATCAAGGAAACACTGCATGTTGGTGAAGGGCATATTGAAGAAGAATCAGCCGAGTGGTTCTTGTGGGAGAACAACTCCATTTGGCTCACTAACTTCACACACCATCAGGCTTCCAAGCAGCTCTCAAGGAAACTCAGTTTTCACACTGTATGCTTAGTGCCCTTTGAGTGCCTAGGACTGAAATGAAGCTTTGAGAGCATCCCACACAAACGAATGCTCCACATGCGGGTTTCACATGCCAGCAACTCCACATTCACAGGCAACTTCAGCGCCACAGCAGTTTTCAGATAGCCCTCAATGCAAAGGCTCTAGACGCAAATATTGGTGTGAGAGCTAATTCAATCAAGGAAACACTGCATGTTGGTGAAGGGCATATTGAAGAAGAATCAGCCGAGTGGTTCTTGTGGGAGAACAACTCCATTTGGCTCACTAACTTCACACACCATCAGGCTTCCAAGCAGCTCTCAAGGAAACTCAGTTTTCACACTCTATGCTTAGTGCCCTTTGAGTGCATTATCTAGGAATGAACCTGGTAGAGCATCCCACACAAACGAATGCTCCACATGCGGGTTTCACATGCCACCAACTCCACATTCACAGGCAACTTCAGCACCACAGCCGTTTACAGATAGCCCTCAATGCAAAGGCTCTAGACGCAAATATTGGTGTGAGAGCTAATTCAATCAAGGAAACACTGCATGTTGGGGAAGGGCATATTGAAGAAGGATCAGCCGAGTGGTTCTTGTGGGAGAACAACTCCATTTGGCTCACTAACTTCACACACCATCAGGCTTCCAAGCAGCTCTCAAGGAAACTCAGTTTTCACACTCTATGCTTAGTGCCCTTTGAGTGCCTAGGACTGGAAGGAAGCTTGGTGAGCATCCCACACAAACGAATGCTCCACATGCGGGTTTCACATGCCACCAACTCCACATTCACAGGCAACTTCAGCGCCACAGCCATTTTCAGATAGCCATCAATGCAAAGGCTCTAGACGCAAATATTGGTGTGAGAGCTAATTCAATCAAGGAAACACTGCATGTTGGGGAAGGGCATACTGAAGAAGAATCAGCCGAGTGGTTCTTGTGGGAGAACAACTCCATTTGGCTCACTAACTTCACACACCATCAGGCTTCCAAGCAGCTCTCAAGGAAACTCACTTTTCACACTCTATGCTTAGTGCCCTTTGAGTGCCTAGGACTGGAAGGAAGCTTGGTGAGCATCCCACACAAACGAATGCTCCACATGCGGGTTTCACATGCCACCAACTCCACATTCACAGGCAACTTCAGCGCCACAGACATTTTCAGATAGCCATCAATGCAAAGGCTCTAGACGCAAATATTGGTGTGAGAGCTAATTCAATCAAGGAAACACTGCATGTTGGTGAAGGGCATACTGAAGAAGAATCAGCCGAGTGGTTCTTGTGGGAGAACAACTCCATTTGGCTCACTAACTTCACACACCATCAGGCTTCCAAGCAGCTCTCAAGGAAACTCAGTTTTCACACTCTATGCTTAGTGCCCTTTGAGTGCCTAGGACTGGAAGGAAGCTTGGTGAGCATCCCACACAAACGAATGCTCCACATGCGGGTTTCACATGCCACCAACTCCACATTCACAGGCAACTTCAGCGCCACAGCCATTTTCAGATAGCCATCAATGCAAAGGCTCTAGACGCAAATATTGGTGTGAGAGCTAATTCAATCAAGGAAACACTGCATGTTGGGGAAGGGCATACTGAAGAAGAATCAGCCGAGTGGTTCTTGTGGGAGAACAACTCCATTTGGCTCACTAACTTCACACACCATCAGGCTTCCAAGCAGCTCTCAAGGAAACTCAGTTTTCACACTCTATGCTTAGTGCCCTTTGAGTGCCTAGGACTGGAAGGAAGCTTGGTCAGCATCCCACACAAACGAATGCTCCACATGCGGGTTTCACATGCCACCAACTCCACATTCACAGGCAACTTCAGCGCCACAGCCGTTTTCAGATAGCCCTCAATCCAAAGGCTCTAGACGCAAATATTGGTGTGAGAGCTAATTCAATCAAGGAAACACTGCATGTTGGTGAAGGGCATATTGAAGAAGAATCAGCCGAGTGGTTCTTGTGGGAGAACAACTCCATTTGGCTCACTAACTTCACACACCATCAGGCTTCCAAGCAGCTCTCAAGGAAACTCAGTTTTCACACTCTATGCTTAGTGCCCTTTGAGTGCCTAGGACTGAAATGAAGCTTTGAGAGCATCCCACACAAACGAATGCTCCACATGCGGGTTTCACATGCCACCAACTCCACATTCACAGGCAACTTCAGCGCCACAGCCGTTTTCAGATAGCCCTCAATCCAAAGGCTCTAGACGCAAATATTGGTGTGAGAGCTAATTCAATCAAGGAAACACTGCATGTTGGTGAAGGGCATATTGAAGAAGAATCAGCCGAGTGGTTCTTGTGGGAGAACAACTCCATTTGGCTCACTAACTTCACACACCATCAGGCTTCCAAGCAGCTCTCAAGGAAACTCAGTTTTCACACTCTATGCTTAGTGCCCTTTGAGTGCATTATCTAGGAATGAACCTGGTAGAGCATCCCACACAAACGAATGCTCCACATGCGGGTTTCACATGCCACCAACTCCACATTCACAGGCAACTTCAGCGCCACAGCCGTTTACAGATAGCCCTCAATGCAAAGGCTCTAGACGCAAATATTGGTGTGAGAGCTAATTCAATCAAGGAAACACTGCATGTTGGGGAAGGGCATATTGAAGAAGGATCAGCCGAGTGGTTCTTGTGGGAGAACAACTCCATTTGGCTCACTAACTTCACACACCATCAGGCTTCCAAGCAGCTCTCAAGGAAACTCAGTTTTCACACTCTATACTTAGTGCCCATTGAGTGCCTAGGACTGGAAGGAAGCTTGGAGAGCATCCCACATAAACGAAAGCTCCACATGCGGGTTTCACATGCCACCAACTCCACATTCACAGGCAACTTCAGCGCCACAGCCGTTTTCAGATAGCCCTCAATGCAAAGGCTCTAGACGCAAATATTGGTGTGAGAGCTAATTCAATCAAGGAAACACTGCATGTTGGGGAAGGGCATATTGAAGAAGAATCAGCCGAGCGGTTCTTGTGGGAGAACAACTCCATTTGGCTCACTAACTTCACACACCATCAGGCTTCCAAGCAGCTCTCAAGGAAACTCAGTTTTCACACTCTATGCTTAGTGCCCTTTGAGTGCCTAGGACTGGAAGGAAGCTTGGTGAGCATCCCACACAAACGAATGCTCCACATGCGGGTTTCACATGCCACCAACTCCACATTCACAGGCAACTTCAGCGCCACAGCCGTTTTCAGATAGCCCTCAATCCAAAGGCTCTAGACGCAAATATTGGTGTGAGAGCTAATTCAATCAAGGAAACACTGCATGTTGGTGAAGGGCATATTGAAGAAGAATCAGCCGAGTGGTTCTTGTGGGAGAACAACTCCATTTGGCTCACTAACTTCACACACCATCAGGCTTCCAAGCAGCTCTCAAGGAAACTCAGTTTTCACACTCTATGCTTAGTGCCCTTTGAGTGCATTATCTAGGAATGAACCTGGTAGAGCATCCCACACAAACGAATGCTCCACATGCGGGTTTCACATGCCACCAACTCCACATTCACAGGCAACTTCAGCGCCACAGCCGTTTACAGATAGCCCTCAATGCAAAGGCTCTAGACGCAAATATTGGTGTGAGAGCTAATTCAATCAAGGAAACACTGCATGTTGGGGAAGGGCATATTGAAGAAGGATCAGCCGAGTGGTTCTTGTGGGAGAACAACTCCATTTGGCTCACTAACTTCACACACCATCAGGCTTCCAAGCAGCTCTCAAGGAAACTCAGTTTTCACACTCTATACTTAGTGCCCATTGAGTGCCTAGGACTGAAATGAAGCTTGGAGAGCATCCCACATAAACGAAAGCTCCACATGCGGGTTTCACATGCCACCAACTCCACATTCACAGGCAACTTCAGCGCCACAGCCGTTTTCAGATAGCCCTCAATGCAAAGGCTCTAGACGCAAATATTGGTGTGAGAGCTAATTCAATCAAGGAAACACTGCATGTTGGTGAAGGGCATATTGAAGAAGAATCAGCCGAGTGGTTCTTGTGGGAGAACAACTCCATTTGGCTCACTAACTTCACACACCATCAGGCTTCCAAGCAGCTCTCAAGGAAACTCAGTTTTCACACTCTATGCTTAGTGCCCTTTGAGTGCCTAGGACTGGAAGGAAGCTTGGTGAGCATCCCACACAAACGAATGCTCCACATGCGGGTTTCACATGCCACCAACTCCACATTCACAGGCAACTTCAGCGCCACAGCCATTTTCAGATAGCCATCAATGCAAAGGCTCTAGACGCAAATATTGGTGTGAGAGCTAATTCAATCAAGGAAACACTGCATGTTGGGGAAGGGCATACTGAAGAAGAATCAGCCGAGTGGTTCTTGTGGGAGAACAACTCCATTTGGCTCACTAACTTCACACACCATCAGGCTTCCAAGCAGCTCTCAAGGAAACTCAGTTTTCACACTCTATGCTTAGTGCCCTTTGAGTGCCTAGGACTGGAAGGAAGCTTGGTGAGCATCACACACAAACGAATGCTCCACATGCGGGTTTCACATGCCACCAACTCCACATTCACAGGCAACTTCAGCGCCACAGCCATTTTCAGATAGCCATCAATGCAAAGGCTCTAGACGCAAATATTGGTGTGAGAGCTAATTCAATCAAGGAAACACTGCATGTTGGGGAAGGGCATACTGAAGAAGAATCAGCCGAGTGGTTCTTGTGGGAGAACAACTCCATTTGGCTCACTAACTTCACACACCATCAGGCTTCCAAGCAGCTCTCAAGGAAACTCAGTTTTCACACTCTATGCTTAGTGCCCTTTGAGTGCCTAGGACTGGAAGGAAGCTTGGTGAGCATCCCACACAAACGAATGCTCCACATGCGGGTTTCACATGCCACCAACTCCACATTCACAGGCAACTTCAGCGCCACAGCCGTTTTCAGATAGCCCTCAATCCAAAGGCTCTAGACGCAAATATTGGTGTGAGAGCTAATTCAATCAAGGAAACACTGCATGTTGGTGAAGGGCATATTGAAGAAGAATCAGCCGAGTGGTTCTTGTGGGAGAACAACTCCATTTGGCTCACTAACTTCACACACCATCAGGCTTCCAAGCAGCTCTCAAGGAAACTCAGTTTTCACACTCTATGCTTAGTGCCCTTTGAGTGCCTAGGACTGGAAGGAAGCTTGGTGAGCATCCCACACAAACGAATGCTCCACATGCGGGTTTCACATGCCACCAACTCCACATTCACAGGCAACTTCAGCGCCACAGCCATTTTCAGATAGCCATCAATGCAAAGGCTCTAGACGCAAATATTGGTGTGAGAGCTAATTCAATCAAGGAAACACTGCATGTTGGGGAAGGGCATACTGAAGAAGAATCAGCCGAGTGGTTCTTGTGGGAGAACAACTCCATTTGGCTCACTAACTTCACACACCATCAGGCTTCCAAGCAGCTCTCAAGGAAACTCAGTTTTCACACTCTATGCTTAGTGCCCTTTGAGTGCCTAGGACTGGAAGGAAGCTTGGTGAGCATCACACACAAACGAATGCTCCACATGCGGGTTTCACATGCCACCAACTCCACATTCACAGGCAACTTCAGCGCCACAGCCATTTTCAGATAGCCATCAATGCAAAGGCTCTAGACGCAAATATTGGTGTGAGAGCTAATTCAATCAAGGAAACACTGCATGTTGGGGAAGGGCATACTGAAGAAGAATCAGCCGAGTGGTTCTTGTGGGAGAACAACTCCATTTGGCTCACTAACTTCACACACCATCAGGCTTCCAAGCAGCTCTCAAGGAAACTCAGTTTTCACACTCTATGCTTAGTGCCCTTTGAGTGCCTAGGACTGGAAGGAAGCTTGGTGAGCATCCCACACAAACGAATGCTCCACATGCGGGTTTCACATGCCACCAACTCCACATTCACAGGCAACTTCAGCGCCACAGCCGTTTTCAGATAGCCCTCAATCCAAAGGCTCTAGACGCAAATATTGGTGTGAGAGCTAATTCAATCAAGGAAACACTGCATGTTGGTGAAGGGCATATTGAAGAAGAATCAGCCGAGTGGTTCTTGTGGGAGAACAACTCCATTTGGCTCACTAACTTCACACACCATCAGGCTTCCAAGCAGCTCTCAAGGAAACTCAGTTTTCACACTCTATGCTTAGTGCCCTTTGAGTGCCTAGGACTGAAATGAAGCTTTGAGAGCATCCCACACAAACGAATGCTCCACATGCGGGTTTCACATGCCACCAACTCCACATTCACAGGCAACTTCAGCGCCACAGCCGTTTTCAGATAGCCTTCAATCCAAAGGCTCTAGACGCAAATATTGGTGTGAGAGCTAATTCAATCAAGGAAACACTGCATGTTGGTGAAGGGCATATTGAAGAAGAATCAGCCGAGTGGTTCTTGTGGGAGAACAACTCCATTTGGCTCACTAACTTCACACACCATCAGGCTTCCAAGCAGCTCTCAAGGAAACTCAGTTTTCACACTCTATGCTTAGTGCCCTTTGAGTGCCTAGGACTGAAATGAAGCTTTGAGAGCATCCCACACAAACGAATGCTCCACATGCGGGTTTCACATGCCACCAACTCCACATTCACAGGCAACTTCAGCGCCACAGCCATTTTCAGATAGCCATCAATGCAAAGGCTCTAGACGCAAATATTGGTGTGAGAGCTAATTCAATCAAGGAAACACTGCATGTTGGTGAAGGGCATATTGAAGAAGAATCAGCCGAGTGGTTCTTGTGGGAGAACAACTCCATTTGGCTCACTAACTTCACACACCATCAGGCTTCCAAGTAGCTCTCAAGGAAACTCAGTTTTCACACTCTATGCTTAGTGCCCTTTGAGTGCCTAGGACTGGAAGGAAGCTTGGTGAGCATCCCACACAAACGAATGCTCCACATGCGAGTTTCACATGCCACCAACTCCACATTCACAGGCAACTTCAGCGCCACAGCCGTTTTCAGATAGCCATCAATGCAAAGGCTCTAGACGCAAATATTGGTGTGAGAGCTAATTCAATCAAGGAAACACTGCATGTTGGGGAAGGGCATATTGAAGAAGAATCAGCCGAGTGGTTCTTGTGGGAGAACAACTCCATTTGGCTCACTAACTTCACACACCATCAGGCTTCCAAGCAGCTCTCAAGGAAAATCAGTTTTCACACTCTATGCTTAGTGCCCTTTGAGTGCATTATCTAGGAATGAACCTGGTAGAGCATCCCACACAAACGAATGCTCCACATGCGGGTTTCACATGCCACCAACTCCACATTCACAGGCAACTTCAGCGCCACAGCCGTTTACAGATAGCCCTCAATGCAAAGGCTCTAGACGCAAATATTGGTGTGAGAGCTAATTCAGTCAAGGAAACACTGCATGTTGGGGAAGGGCATATTGAAGAAGAATCAGCCGAGTGGTTCTTGTGGGAGAACAACTCCATTTGGCTCACTAACTTCACACACCATCAGGCTTCCAAGCAGCTCTCAAGGAAACTCAGTTTTCACACTCTATACTTAGTGCCCATTGAGTGCCTAGGACTGAAATGAAGCTTGGAGAGCATCCCACATAAACGAAAGCTCCACATGCGGGTTTCACATGCCACCAACTCCACATTCACAGGCAACTTCAGCGCCACAGCCGTTTTCAGATAGCCATCAATGCAAAGGCTCTAGACGCAAATATTGGTGTGAGAGCTAATTCAATCAAGGAAACACTGCATGTTGGGGAAGGGCATATTGAAGAAGAATCAGCCGAGTGGTTCTTGTGGGAGAACAACTCCATTTGGCTCACTAACTTCACACACCATCAGGCTTCCAAGCAGCTCTCAAGGAAACTCAGTTTTCACACTCTATGCTTAGTGCCCTTTGAGTGCCTAGGACTGGAAGGAAGCTTGGTGAGCATCCCACACAAACGAATGCTCCACATGCGAGTTTCACATGCCACCAACTCCACATTCACAGGCAACTTCAGCGCCACAGCCGTTTTCAGATAGCCATCAATGCAAAGGCTCTAGACGCAAATATTGGTGTGAGAGCTAATTCAATCAAGGAAACACTGCATGTTGGTGAAGGGCATACTGAAGAAGAATCAGCCGAGTGGTTCTTGTGGGAGAACAACTCCATTTGGCTCACTAACTTCACACACCATCAGGCTTCCAAGCAGCTCTCAAGGAAACTCAGTTTTCACACTCTATGCTTAGTGCCCTTTGAGTGCATTATCTAGGAATGAACCTGGTAGAGCATCCCACACAAACGAATGCTCCACATGCGGGTTTCACATGCCACCAACTCCACATTCACAGGCAACTTCAGCGCCACAGCCGTTTTCACATAGCCCTCAATCCAAAGGCTCTAGACGCAAATATTGGTGTGAGAGCTAAAACAATCAAGGAAACACTGCATGTTGCTGAAGGGCATATTGAAGAAGAATCAGCCGAGTGGTTCTTGTGGGAGAATAACTCCATTTGGCTCACTAACTTCACACACCATCAGGCTTCCAAGCAGCTCTCAAGGAAACTCAGTTTTCACACTCTATGCTTAGTGCCCTTTGAGTGCCTAGGACTGAAATGAAGCTTTGAGAGCATCCCACACAAACGAATGCTCCACATGCGGGTTTCACATGCCACCAACTCCACATTCACAGACAACTTCAGCGCCAAGCCGTTTTCAGATAGCCCTCAATGCAAAGGCTCTAGACGCAAATATTGGTGTGAGAGCTAATTCAATCAAGGAAACACTGCATGTTGGTGAAGGGAATATTGAAGAAGAATCAGCCGAGTGGTTCTTGTGGGAGAACAACTCCATTTGGCTCACTAACTTCACACACCATCAGGCTTCCAAGCAGCTCTCAAGGAAACTCAGTTTTCACACTCTATGCTTAGTGGCCTTTGAGTGCATTATCTAGGAATGAACCCGGTAGAGCATCCCACACAAACGAATGCTCCACATGCGGGTTTCACATGCCACCAACTCACATTCACAGGCAACTTCAGCGCTACCGCAGTTTTTTGACAGCCCTCAATGCAAAGGCTCCAGACGCAAATATTGGTGTGAGAGCTAATTCAATCAAGGAAACACTGCCTGTTGGTGAAGGGCATATTGAAGAAGAATCAGCCGAGTGGTTCTTGTGGGAGAACAACTCCATTTGGCTCACTAACTTCACACACCATCAGGCTTCCAAGCAGCTCTCAAGGAAACTCAGTTTTCACACTCTATGCTTAGTGCCCTTTGAGTGCCTAGGACTGAAATGAAGCTTTGAGAGCATCCCACACGAACGAATGCTCCACATGCGGGTTTCATATGCCACCAACTCCACATTCACAGACAACTTCAGCGCCAAGCCGTTTTCAGATAGCCCTCAATGCAAAGGCTCTAGACGCAAATAGTGGTGTGAGAGCTAATTCAATCAAGGAAACACTGCATGTTGGGGAAGGGCATATTGAAGAAGAATCAGCCTAGTGGTTCTTGTGGGAGAACAACTCCATTTGGCTCCCTAACTTCACACACCATCAGGCTTCCAAGCAGCTCTCAAGGAAAATCAGTTTTCACACTCTATGCTTAGTGCCCTTTGAGTGCCTAGGACTGAAATGAAGCTTGTTGAGCATCCCACACAAACGAATGCTCCACATGCGGGTTTCACATGCCACCAACTCCACATTCACAGGCAACTTCAGCGCCACAGCCGTTTTCAGATAGCCATCAATGCAAAGGCTCTAGACGCAAATATTGGTGTGAGAGCTAATTCAATCAAGGAAACACTGCATGTTGGTGAAGGGCATATTGAAGAAGAATCAGCCGAGTGGTTCTTGTGGGAGAACAACTCCATTTGGCTCACTAACTTCACACACCATCAGGCTTCCAAGCAGCTCTCAAGGAAACTCAGTTTTCACACTCTATGCTTAGTGGCCTTTGAGTGCATTATCTAGGAATGAACCCGGTAGAGCATCCCACACAAACGAATGCTCCACATGCGGGTTTCACATGCCACCAACTCCACATTCACAGGCAACTTCAGCGCCACAGCCGTTTACAGATAGCCCTCAATGCAAAGGCTCTAGACGCAAATATTGGTGTGAGAGCTAATTCAATCAAGGAAACACTGCATGTTGGGGAAGGGCATATTGAAGAAGAATCAGCCGAGTGGTTCTTGTGGGAGAACAACTCCATTTGGCTCCCTAACTTCACACACCATCAGGCTTCCAAGCAGCTCTCAAGGAAAATCAGTTTTCACACTCTATGCTTAGTGCCCTTTGAGTGCCTAGGACTGGAAGGAAGCTTGGTGAGCATCCCACACAAACGAATGCTCCACATGCGGGTTTCACATGCCACCAACTCCACATTCACAGGCAACTTCAGCGCCACAGCCGTTTTCAGATAGCCCTCAATGCAAAGGCTCTAGACGCAAATATTGGTGTGAGAGCTAATTCAATCAAGGAAACACTGCATGTTGGGGAAGGGCATATTGAAGAAGAATCAGCCGAGTGGTTCTTGTGGGAGAACAACTCCATTTGGCTCCCTAACTTCACACACCATCAGGCTTCCAAGCAGCTCTCAAGGAAAATCAGTTTTCACACTCTATGCTTAGTGCCCTTTGAGTGCCTAGGACTGAAATGAAGCTTTGAGAGCATCCCACACGAACGAATGCTCCACATGCGGGTTTCATATGCCACCAACTCCACATTCACAGACAACTTCAGCGCCAAGCCGTTTTCAGATAGCCCTCAATGCAAAGGCTCTAGACGCAAATAGTGGTGTGAGAGCTAATTCAATCAAGGAAACACTGCATGTTGGTGAAGGGCATATTGAAGAAGAATCAGCCGAGTGGTTCTTGTGGGAGAACAACTCCATTTGGCTCACTAACTTCACACACCATCAGGCTTCCAAGCAGCTCTCAAGGAAAATCAGTTTTCACACTCTATGCTTAGTGCCCTTTGAGTGCCTAGGACTGAAATGAAGCTTGTTGAGCATCCCACACAAACGAATGCTCCACATGCGGGTTTCACATGCCACCAACTCCACATTCACAGGCAACTTCAGCGCCACAGCCGTTTTCAGATAGCCATCAATGCAAAGGCTCTAGACGCAAATATTGGTGTGAGAGCTAATTCAATCAAGGAAACACTGCATGTTGGTGAAGGGCATATTGAAGAAGAATCAGCCGAGTGGTTCTTGTGGGAGAACAACTCCATTTGGCTCACTAACTTCACACACCATCAGGCTTCCAAGCAGCTCTCAAGGAAACTCAGTTTTCACACTCTATGCTTAGTGGCCTTTGAGTGCATTATCTAGGAATGAACCCGGTAGAGCATCCCACACAAACGAATGCTCCACATGCGGGTTTCACATGCCACCAACTCCACATTCACAGGCAACTTCAGCGCCACAGCCGTTTACAGATAGCCCTCAATGCAAAGGCTCTAGACGCAAATATTGGTGTGAGAGCTAATTCAATCAAGGAAACACTGCATGTTGGGGAAGGGCATATTGAAGAAGAATCAGCCGAGTGGTTCTTGTGGGAGAACAACTCCATTTGGCTCCCTAACTTCACACACCATCAGGCTTCCAAGCAGCTCTCAAGGAAACTCAGTTTTCACACTCTATGCTTAGTGCCCTTTGAGTGCCTAGGACTGGAAGGAAGCTTGGTCAGCATCCCACACAAACGAATGCTCCACATGCGGGTTTCACATGCCACCAACTCCACATTCACAGGCAACTTCAGCGCCACAGCCGTTTTCAGATAGCCCTCAATCCAAAGGCTCTAGACGCAAATATTGGTGTGAGAGCTAATTCAATCAAGGAAACACTGCATGTTGGTGAAGGGCATATTGAAGAAGAATCAGCCGAGTGGTTCTTGTGGGAGAACAACTCCATTTGGCTCACTAACTTCACACACCATCAGGCTTCCAAGCAGCTCTCAAGGAAACTCAGTTTTCACACTCTATGCTTAGTGCCCTTTGAGTGCCTAGGACTGAAATGAAGCTTTGAGAGCATCCCACACGAACGAATGCTCCACATGCGGGTTTCATATGCCACCAACTCCACATTCACAGACAACTTCAGCGCCAAGCCGTTTTCAGATAGCCCTCAATGCAAAGGCTCTAGACGCAAATAGTGGTGTGAGAGCTAATTCAATCAAGGAAACACTGCATGTTGGTGAAGGGCATATTGAAGAAGAATCAGCCGAGTGGTTCTTGTGGGAGAACAACTCCATTTGGCTCCCTAACTTCACACACCATCAGGCTTCCAAGCAGCTCTCAAGGAAAATCAGTTTTCACACTCTATGCTTAGTGCCCTTTGAGTGCCTAGGACTGAAATGAAGCTTGTTGAGCATCCCACACAAACGAATGCTCCACATGCGGGTTTCACATGCCACCAACTCCACATTCACAGGCAACTTCAGCGCCACAGCCGTTTTCAGATAGCCATCAATGCAAAGGCTCTAGACGCAAATATTGGTGTGAGAGCTAATTCAATCAAGGAAACACTGCATGTTGGTGAAGGGCATATTGAAGAAGAATCAGCCGAGTGGTTCTTGTGGGAGAACAACTCCATTTGGCTCACTAACTTCACACACCATCAGGCTTCCAAGCAGCTCTCAAGGAAACTCAGTTTTCACACTCTATGCTTAGTGGCCTTTGAGTGCATTATCTAGGAATGAACCCGGTAGAGCATCCCACACAAACGAATGCTCCACATGCGGGTTTCACATGCCACCAACTCCACATTCACAGGCAACTTCAGCGCCACAGCCGTTTACAGATAGCCCTCAATGCAAAGGCTCTAGACGCAAATATTGGTGTGAGAGCTAATTCAATCAAGGAAACACTGCATGTTGGGGAAGGGCATATTGAAGAAGAATCAGCCGAGTGGTTCTTGTGGGAGAACAACTCCATTTGGCTCCCTAACTTCACACACCATCAGGCTTCCAAGCAGCTCTCAAGGAAAATCAGTTTTCACACTCTATGCTTAGTGCCCTTTGAGTGCCTAGGACTGGAAGGAAGCTTGGTGAGCATCCCACACAAACGAATGCTCCACATGCGGGTTTCACATGCCACCAACTCCACATTCACAGGCAACTTCAGCGCCACAGCCGTTTTCAGATAGCCCAGAATCCAAAGGCTCTAGACGCAAATATTGGTGTGAGAGCTAATTCAATCAAGGAAACACTGCATGTTGGTGAAGGGCATATTGAAGAAGAATCAGCCGAGTGGTTCTTGTGGGAGAACAACTCCATTTGGCTCACTAACTTCACACACCATCAGGCTTCCAAGCAGCTCTCAAGGAAAATCAGTTTTCACACTCTATGCTTAGTGCCCTTTGAGTGCCTAGGACTGAAATGAAGCTTTGAGAGCATCCCACACAAACGAATGCTCCACATGCGGGTTTCACATGCCACCAACTCCACATTCACAGACAACTTCAGCGCCACAGCCGTTTTCAGAGAGCCCTCAATCCAAAGGCTCTAGACGCAAATATTGGTGTGAGAGCTAATTCAATCAAGGAAACACTGCATGTTGGTGAAGGGCATATTGAAGAAGAATCAGCCGAGTGGTTCTTGTGGGAGAACAACTCCATTTGGCTCACTAACTTCACACACCATCAGGCTTCCAAGCAGCTCTCAAGGAAACTCAGTTTTCACACTCTATGCTTAGTGCCCTTTGAGTGTATTATCTAGGAATGAACCTGGTAGAGCATCCCACACAAACGAATGCTCCACATGCGGGTTTCACATGCCACCAACTCCACATTCACAGGCAACTTCAGCGCCACAGCCGTTTACAGATAGCCCTCAATGCAAAGGCTCTAGACGCAAATATTGGTGTGAGAGCTAATTCAGTCAAGGAAACACTGCATGTTGGGGAAAGGCATATTGAAGAAGGATCAGCCGAGTGGTTCTTGTGGGAGAACAACTCCATTTGGCTCACTAACTTCACACACCATCAGGCTTCCAAGCAGCTCTCAAGGAAACTCAGTTTTCACACTCTATGCTTAGTGCCCTTTGAGTGCCTAGGACTGGAAGGAAGCTTGGTGAGCATCCCACACAAACGAATGCTCCACATGCGGGTTTCACATGCCACCAACTCCACATTCACAGGCAACTTCAGCGCCACAGCCATTTTCAGATAGCCATCAATGCAAAGGCTCTAGACGCAAATATTGGTGTGAGAGCTAATTCAATCAAGGAAACACTGCATGTTGGGGAAGGGCATACTGAAGAAGAATCAGCCGAGTGGTTCTTGTGGGAGAACAACTCCATTTGGCTCACTAACTTCACACACCATCAGGCTTCCAAGCAGCTCTCAAGGAAACTCAGTTTTCACACTCTATGCTTAGTGCCCTTTGAGTGCCTAGGACTGGAAGGAAGCTTGGTGAGCATCCCACACAAACGAATGCTCCACATGCGGGTTTCACATGCCACCAACTCCACATTCACAGGCAACTTCAGCGCCACAGCCATTTTCAGATAGCCCTCAATGCAAAGGCTCTAGACGCAAATATTGGTGTGAGAGCTAATTCAATCAAGGAAACACTGCATGTTGGGGAAGGGCATACTGAAGAAGAATCAGCCGAGTGGTTCTTGTGGGAGAACAACTCCATTTGGCTCACTAACTTCACACACCATCAGGCTTCCAAGCAGCTCTCAAGGAAACTCAGTTTTCACACTCTATGCTTAGTGCCCTTTGAGTGCCTAGGACTGGAAGGAAGCTTGGTGAGCATCCCACACAAACGAATGCTCCACATGCGGGTTTCACATGCCACCAACTCCACATTCACAGGCAACTTCAGCGCCACAGCCATTTTCAGATAGCCATCAATGCAAAGGCTCTAGACGCAAATATTGGTGTGAGAGCTAATTCAATCAAGGAAACACTGCATGTTGGGGAAGGGCATACTGAAGAAGAATCAGCCGAGTGGTTCTTGTGGGAGAACAACTCCATTTGGCTCACTAACTTCACACACCATCAGGCTTCCAAGCAGCTCTCAAGGAAACTCAGTTTTCACACTCTATGCTTAGTGCCCTTTGAGTGCCTAGGACTGGAAGGAAGCTTGGTGAGCATCCCACACAAACGAATGCTCCACATGCGGGTTTCACATGCCACCAACTCCACATTCACAGGCAACTTCAGCGCCACAGCCGTTTTCAGATAGCCCTCAATCCAAAGGCTCTAGACGCAAATATTGGTGTGAGAGCTAATTCAATCAAGGAAACACTGCATGTTGGTGAAGGGCATATTGAAGAAGAATCAGCCGAGTGGTTCTTGTGGGAGAACAACTACATTTGGCTCACTAACTTCACACACCATCAGGCTTCCAAGCAGCTCTCAAGGAAACTCAGTTTTCACACTCTATGCTTAGTGCCCTTTGAGTGCCTAGGACTGAAATGAAGCTTGTTGAGCATCCCACACAAACGAATGCTCCACATGCGGGTTTCACATGCCACCAACTCCACATTCACAGGCAACTTCAGCGCCACAGCCGTTTTCAGATAGCCCTCAATCCAAAGGCTCTAGACGCAAATATTGGTGTGAGCTAATTCAATCAAGGAAACACTGCATGTTGGTGAAGGGCATATTGAAGAAGAATCAGCCGAGTGGTTCTTGTGGGAGAACAACTCCATTTGGCTCACTAACTTCACACACCATCAGGCTTCCAAGCAGCTCTCAAGGAAACTCAGTTTTCACACTCTATGCTTAGTGCCCTTTGAGTGCCTAGGACTGAAATGAAGCTTTGAGAGCATCCCACACAAACGAATGCTCCACATGCGGGTTTCACATGCCACCAACTCCACATTCACAGGCAACTTCAGCGCCACAGCCGTTTTCAGATAGCCCTCAATGCAAAGGCTCTAGACGCAAATATTGGTGTGAGAGCTAATTCAATCAAGGAAACACTGCATGTTGGGGAAGGGCATATTGAAGAAGAATCAGCCGAGTGGTTCTTGTGGGAGAACAACTCCATTTGGCTCACTAACTTCACACACCATCAGGCTTCCAAGCAGCTCTCAAGGAAACTCAGTTTTCACACTCTATGCTTAGTGCCCTTTGAGTGCCTAGGACTGAAATGAAGCTTTGAGAGCATCCCACACAAACGAATGCTCCACATGCGGGTTTCACATGCCACCAACTCCACATTCACAGGCAACTTCAGCGCCACAGGCGTTTTCAGATAGCCCTCAATGCAAAGGCTCTAGACGCAAATATTGGTGTGAGAGCTAATTCAATCAAGGAAACACTGCATGTTGGTGAAGGGCATATTGAAGAAGAATCAGCCGAGTGGTTCTTGTGGGAGAACAACTCCATTTGGCTCACTAACTTCACACACCATCAGGCTTCCAAGCAGCTCTCAAGGAAACTCAGTTTTCACACTCTATGCTTAGTGCCCTTTGAGTGCCTAGGACTGGAAGGAAGCTTGGTGAGCATCCCACACAAACGAATGCTCCACATGCGAGTTTCACATGCCACCAACTCCACATTCACAGGCAACTTCAGCGCCACAGCCATTTTAAGATAGCCATCAATGCAAAGGCTCTAGACGCAAATATTGGTGTGAGAGCTAATTCAATCAAGGAAACACTGCATGTTGGGGAAGGGCATATTGAAGAAGAATCAGCCGAGTGGTTCTTGTGGGAGAACAACTCCATTTGGCTCACTAACTTCACACACCATCAGGCTTCCAAGCAGCTCTCAAGGAAACTCAGTTTTCACACTCTATGCTTAGTGCCCTTTGAGTGCATTATCTAGGAATGAACCTGGTAAAGCATCCCACACAAACGAATGCTCCACATGCGGGTTTCACATGCCACCAACTCCACATTCACAGGCAACTTCAGCGCCACAGCCGTTTTCAGATAGCCCTCAATGCAAAGGCTCTAGACGCAAATATTGGTGTGAGAGCTAATTCAGTCAAGGAAACACTGCATGTTGGGGAAGGGCATATTGAAGAAGAATCAGCCGAGTGGTTCTTGTGGGAGAACAACTCCATTTGGCTCACTAACTTCACACACCATCAGGCTTCCAAGCAGCTCTCAAGGAAACTCAGTTTTCACACTCTATACTTAGTGCCCATTGAGTGCCTAGGACTGAAATGAAGCTTGGAGAGCATCCCACATAAACGAAAGCTCCACATGCGGGTTTCACATGCCACCAACTCCACATTCACAGGCAACTTCAGCGCCACAGCCGTTTTCAGATAGCCATCAATGCAAAGGCTCTAGACGCAAATATTGGTGTGAGAGCTAATTCAATCAAGGAAACACTGCATGTTGGGGAAGGGCATATTGAAGAAGAATCAGCCGAGTGGTTCTTGTGGGAGAACAACTCCATTTGGCTCACTAACTTCACACACCATCAGGCTTCCAAGCAGCTCTCAAGGAAACTCAGTTTTCACACTCTATGCTTAGTGCCCTTTGAGTGCCTAGGACTGGAAGGAAGCTTGGTGAGCATCCCACACAAACGAATGCTCCACATGCGAGTTTCACATGCCACCAACTCCACATTCACAGGCAACTTCAGCGCCACAGCCGTTTTCAGATAGCCATCAATGCAAAGGCTCTAGACGCAAATATTGGTGTGAGAGCTAATTCAATCAAGGAAACACTGCATGTTGGTGAAGGGCATACTGAAGAAGAATCAGCCGAGTGGTTCTTGTGGGAGAACAACTCCATTTGGCTCACTAACTTCACACACCATCAGGCTTCCAAGCAGCTCTCAAGGAAAATCAGTTTTCACACTCTATGCTTAGTGCCCTTTGAGTGCATTATCTAGGAATGAACCTGGTAGAGCATCCCACACAAACGAATGCTCCACATGCGGGTTTCACATGCCACCAACTCCACATTCACAGGCAACTTCAGCGCCACAGCCGTTTTCACATAGCCCTCAATCCAAAGGCTCTAGACGCAAATATTGGTGTGAGAGCTAATTCAATCAAGGAAACACTGCATGTTGCTGAAGGGCATATTGAAGAAGAATCAGCCGAGTGGTTCTTGTGGGAGAACAACTCCATTTGGCTCACTAACTTCACACACCATCAGGCTTCCAAGCAGCTCTCAAGGAAACTCAGTTTTCACACTCTATGCTTAGTGCCCTTTGAGTGCCTAGGACTGAAATGAAGCTTGTTGAGCATCCCACAAAAACGAATGCTCCACATGCGGGTTTCACATGCCACCAACTCACATTCACAGGCAACTTCAGCGCTACCGCCGTTTTTTGACAGCCCTCAATGCAAAGGCTCCAGACGCAAATATTGGTGTGAGAGCTAATTCAATCAAGGAAACACTGCCTGTAGGTGAAGGGCATATTGAAGAAGAATCAGCCGAGTGGTTCTTGTGGGAGAACAACTCCATTTGGCTCACTAACTTCACACACCATCAGGCTTCCAAGCAGCTCTCAAGGAAACTCAGTTTTCACACTCTATGCTTAGTGCCCTTTGAGTGCCTAGGACTGAAATGAAGCTTTGAGAGCATCCCACACGAACGAATGCTCCACATGCGGGTTTCATATGCCACCAACTCCACATTCACAGACAACTTCAGCGCCAAGCCGTTTTCAGATAGCCCTCAATGCAAAGGCTCTAGACGCAAATAGTGGTGTGAGAGCTAATTCAATCAAGGAAACACTGCATGTTGGGGAAGGGCATATTGAAGAAGAATCAGCCGAGTGGTTCTTGTGGGAGAACAACTCCATTTGGCTCACTAACTTCACACACCATCAGGCTTCCAAGCAGCTCTCAAGGAAAATCAGTTTTCACACTCTATGCTTAGTGCCCTTTGAGTGCCTAGGACTGAAATGAAGCTTGTTGAGCATCCCACACAAACGAATGCTCCACATGCGGGTTTCACATGCCACCATCTCCACATTCACAGGCAACTTCAGCGCCACAGCCGTTTACAGATAGCCCTCAATGCAAAGGCTCTAGACGCAAATATTGGTGTGAGAGCTAATTCAGTCAAGGAAACACTGCATGTTGGGGAAGGGCATATTGAAGAAGAATCAGCCGAGTGGTTCTTGTGGGAGAACAACTCCATTTGGCTCACTAACTTCACACACCATCAGGCTTCCAAGCAGCTCTCAAGGAAACTCAGTTTTCACACTCTATACTTAGTGCCCATTGAGTGCCTAGGACTGAAATGAAGCTTGGAGAGCATCCCACATAAACGAAAGCTCCACATGCGGGTTTCACATGCCACCAACTCCACATTCACAGGCAACTTCAGCGCCACAGCCGTTTTCAGATAGCCATCAATGCAAAGGCTCTAGACGCAAATATTGGTGTGAGAGCTAATTCAATCAAGGAAACACTGCATGTTGGGGAAGGGCATATTGAAGAAGAATCAGCCGAGTGGTTCTTGTGGGAGAACAACTCCATTTGGCTCACTAACTTCACACACCATCAGGCTTCCAAGCAGCTCTCAAGGAAACTCAGTTTTCACACTCTATGCTTAGTGCCCTTTGAGTGCCTAGGACTGGAAGGAAGCTTGGTGAGCATCCCACACAAACGAATGCTCCACATGCGAGTTTCACATGCCACCAACTCCACATTCACAGGCAACTTCAGCGCCACAGCCGTTTTCAGATAGCCATCAATGCAAAGGCTCTAGACGCAAATATTGGTGTGAGAGCTAATTCAATCAAGGAAACACTGCATGTTGGTGAAGGGCATACTGAAGAAGAATCAGCCGAGTGGTTCTTGTGGGAGAACAACTCCATTTGGCTCACTAACTTCACACACCATCAGGCTTCCAAGCAGCTCTCAAGGAAAATCAGTTTTCACACTCTATGCTTAGTGCCCTTTGAGTGCATTATCTAGGAATGAACCTGGTAGAGCATCCCACACAAACGAATGCTCCACATGCGGGTTTCACATGCCACCAACTCCACATTCACAGGCAACTTCAGCGCCACAGCCGTTTTCACATAGCCCTCAATCCAAAGGCTCTAGACGCAAATATTGGTGTGAGAGCTAATTCAATCAAGGAAACACTGAATGTTGCTGAAGGGCATATTGAAGAAGAATCAGCCGAGTGGTTCTTGTGGGAGAACAACTCCATTTGGCTCACTAACTTCACACACCATCAGGCTTCCAAGCAGCTCTCAAGGAAACTCAGTTTTCACACTCTATGCTTAGTGCCCTTTGAGTGCCTAGGACTGAAATGAAGCTTGTTGAGCATCCCACAAAAACGAATGCTCCACATGCGGGTTTCACATGCCACCAACTCACATTCACAGGCAACTTCAGCGCTACCGCCGTTTTTTGACAGCCCTCAATGCAAAGGCTCCAGACGCAAATATTGGTGTGAGAGCTAATTCAATCAAGGAAACACTGCCTGTAGGTGAAGGGCATATTGAAGAAGAATCAGCCGAGTGGTTCTTGTGGGAGAACAACTCCATTTGGCTCACTAACTTCACACACCATCAGGCTTCCAAGCAGCTCTCAAGGAAACTCAGTTTTCACACTCTATGCTTAGTGCCCTTTGAGTGCCTAGGACTGAAATGAAGCTTTGAGAGCATCCCACACGAACGAATGCTCCACATGCGGGTTTCATATGCCACCAACTCCACATTCACAGACAACTTCAGCGCCAAGCCGTTTTCAGATAGCCCTCAATGCAAAGGCTCTAGACGCAAATAGTGGTGTGAGAGCTAATTCAATCAAGGAAACACTGCATGTTGGGGAAGGGCATATTGAAGAAGAATCAGCCGAGTGGTTCTTGTGGGAGAACAACTCCATTTGGCTCACTAACTTCACACACCATCAGGCTTCCAAGCAGCTCTCAAGGAAAATCAGTTTTCACACTCTATGCTTAGTGCCCTTTGAGTGCCTAGGACTGAAATGAAGCTTGTTGAGCATCCCACACAAACGAATGCTCCACATGCGGGTTTCACATGCCACCAACTCCACATTCACAGGCAACTTCAGCGCCACAGCCGTTTTCAGATAGCCATCAATGCAAAGGCTCTAGACGCAAATATTGGTGTGAGAGCTAATTCAATCAAGGAAACACTGCATGTTGGTGAAGGGCATATTGAAGAAGAATCAGCCGAGTGGTTCTTGTGGGAGAACAACTCCATTTGGCTCACTAACTTCACACACCATCAGGCTTCCAAGCAGCTCCCAAGGAAACTCAGTTTTCACACTCTATGCTTAGTGGCCTTTGAGTGCATTATCTAGGAATGAACCCGGTAGAGCATCCCACACAAACGAATGCTCCACATGCGGGTTTCACATGCCACCAACTCCACATTCACAGGCAACTTCAGCGCCACAGCCGTTTACAGATAGCCCTCAATGCAAAGGCTCTAGACGCAAATATTGGTGTGAGAGCTAATTCAATCAAGGAAACACTGCATGTTGGGGAAGGGCATATTGAAGAAGAATCAGCCGAGTGGTTCTTGTGGGAGAACAACTCCATTTGGCTCACTAACTTCACACACCATCAGGCTTCCAAGCAGCTCTCAAGGAAAATCAGTTTTCACACTCTATGCTTAGTGCCCTTTGAGTGCCTAGGACTGGAAGGAAGCTTGGTGAGCATCCCACACAAACGAATGCTCCACATGCGGGTTTCACATGCCACCAACTCCACATTCACAGGCAACTTCAGCGCCACAGCCGTTTTCAGATAGCCCTCAATGCAAAGGCTCTAGACGCAAATATTGGTGTGAGAGCTAATTCAATCAAGGAAACACTGCATGTTGGGGAAGGGCATATTGAAGAAGAATCAGCCGAGTGGTTCTTGTGGGAGAACAACTCCATTTGGTTCCCTAACTTCACACACCATCAGGCTTCCAAGCAGCTCTCAAGGAAAATCAGTTTTCACACTCTATGCTTAGTGCCCTTTGAGTGCCTAGGACTGAAATGAAGCTTTGAGAGCATCCCACACGAACGAATGCTCCACATGCGGGTTTCATATGCCACCAACTCCACATTCACAGACAACTTCAGCGCCAAGCCGTTTTCAGATAGCCCTCAATGCAAAGGCTCTAGACGCAAATAGTGGTGTGAGAGCTAATTCAATCAAGGAAACACTGCATGTTGGGGAAGGGCATATTGAAGAAGAATCAGCCGAGTGGTTCTTGTGGGAGAACAACTCCATTTGGCTCCCTAACTTCACACACCATCAGGCTTCCAAGCAGCTCTCAAGGAAAATCAGTTTTCACACTCTATGCTTAGTGCCCTTTGAGTGCCTAGGACTGAAATGAAGCTTGTTGAGCATCCCACACAAACGAATGCTCCACATGCGGGTTTCACATGCCACCAACTCCACATTCACAGGCAACTTCAGCGCCACAGCCGTTTTCAGATAGCCATCAATGCAAAGGCTCTAGACGCAAATATTGGTGTGAGAGCTAATTCAATCAAGGAAACACTGCATGTTGGTGAAGGGCATATTGAAGAAGAATCAGCCGAGTGGTTCTTGTGGGAGAACAACTCCATTTGGCTCACTAACTTCACACACCATCAGGCTTCCAAGCAGCTCTCAAGGAAACTCAGTTTTCACACTCTATGCTTAGTGGCCTTTGAGTGCATTATCTAGAAATGAACCCGGTAGAGCATCCCACACAAACGAATGCTCCACATGCGGGTTTCACATGCCACCAACTCCACATTCACAGGCAACTTCAGCGCCACAGCCGTTTACAGATAGCCCTCAATGCAAAGGCTCTAGACGCAAATATTGGTGTGAGAGCTAATTCAATCAAGGAAACACTGCATGTTGGGGAAGGGCATATTGAAGAAGAATCAGCCGAGTGGTTCTTGTGGGAGAACAACTCCATTTGGCTCCCTAACTTCACACACCATCAGGCTTCCAAGCAGCTCTCAAGGAAAATCAGTTTTCACACTCTATGCTTAGTGCCCTTTGAGTGCCTAGGACTGGAAGGAAGCTTGGTGAGCATCCCACACAAACGAATGCTCCACATGCGGGTTTCACATGCCACCAACTCCACATTCACAGGCAACTTCAGCGCCACAGCCGTTTTCAGATAGCCCTCAATGCAAAGGCTCTAGACGCAAATATTGGTGTGAGAGCTAATTCAATCAAGGAAACACTGCATGTTGGTGAAGGGCATATTGAAGAAGAATCAGCCGAGTGGTTCTTGTGGGAGAACAACTCCATTTGGCTCACTAACTTCACACACCATCAGGCTTCCAAGCAGCTCTCAAGGAAACTCAGTTTTCACACTCTATGCTTAGTGCCCTTTGAGTGCTAGGACTGAAATGAAGCTTTGAGAGCATCCCACACAAACGAATGCTCCACATGCGGGTTTCACATGCCACCAACTCCACATTCACAGGCAACTTCAGCGCCACAGGCGTTTTCAGATAGCCCTCAATGCAAAGGCTCTAGACACAAATATTGGTGTGAGAGCTAATTCAATCAAGGAAACACTGCATGTTGGTGAAGGGCATATTGAAGAAGAATCAGCCGAGTGGTTCTTGTGGGAGAACAACTCCATTTGGCTCACTAACTTCACACACCATCAGGCTTCCAAGCAGCTCTCAAGGAAACTCAGTTTTCACACTCTATGCTTAGTGCCCTTTGAGTGCCTAGGACTGGAAGGAAGCTTGGTGAGCATCCCACACAAACGAATGCTCCACATGCGAGTTTCACATGCAACCAACTCCACATTCACAGGCAACTTCAGCGCCACAGCCATTTTCAGATAGCCCTCAATGCAAAGGCTCTAGACGCAAATATTGGTGTGAGAGCTAATTCAATCAAGGAAACACTGCATGTTGGTGAAGGGCATATTGAAGAAGAATCAGCCGAGTGGTTCTTGTGGGAGAACAACTCCATTTGGCTCACTAACTTCACACACCATCAGGCTTCCAAGCAGCTCTCAAGGAAACTCAGTTTTCACACTCTATGCTTAGTGCCCTTTGAGTGTATTATCTAGGAATGAACCTGGTAGAGCATCCCACACAAACGAATGCTCCACATGCGGGTTTCACATGCCACCAACTCCACATTCACAGGCAACTTCAGCGCCACAGGCGTTTTCAGATAGCCCTCAATGCAAAGGCTCTAGACGCAAATATTGGTGTGAGAGCTAATTCAGTCAAGGAAACACTGCATGTTGGGGAAGGGCATATTGAAGAAGGATCAGCCGAGTGGTTCTTGTGGGAGAACAACTCCATTTGGCTCACTAACTTCACACACCATCAGGCTTCCAAGCAGCTCTCAAGGAAACTCAGTTTTCACACTCTATGCTTAGTGCCCTTTGAGTGCCTAGGACTGAAATGAAGCTTTGAGAGCATCCCACACAAACGAATGCTCCACATGCGGGTTTCACATGCCACCAACTCCACATTCACAGGCAACTTCAGCGCCACAGCCGTTTTCAGATAGCCCTCAATGCAAAGGCTCTAGACGCAAATATTGGTGTGAGAGCTAATTCAATCAAGGAAACACTGCATGTTGGGGAAGGGAATATTGAAGAAGAATCAGCCGAGTGGTTCTTGTGGGAGAACAACTCCATTTGGCTCACTAACTTCACACACCATCAGGCTTCCAAGCAGCTCTCAAGGAAACTCAGTTTTCACACTCTATGCTTAGTGCCCTTTGAGTGCCTAGGACTGAAATGAAGCTTTGAGAGCATCCCACACGAACGAATGCTCCACATGCGGGTTTCATATGCCACCAACTCCACATTCACAGACAACTTCAGCGCCACAGCCGTTTTCAGATAGCCCTCAATGCAAAGGCTCTAGACGCAAATAGTGGTGTGAGAGCTAATTCAATCAAGGAAACACTGCATGTTGGGGAAGGGCATATTGAAGAAGAATCAGCAGAGTGGTTCTTGTGGGAGAACAACTCCATTTGGCTCCCTAACTTCACACACCATCAGGCTTCCAAGCAGCTCTCAAGGAAACTCAGTTTTCACACTCTATGCTTAGTGCCCTTTGAGTGCCTAGGACTGAAATGAAGCTTGTTGAGCATCCCACACAAACGAATGCTCCACATGCGGGTTTCACATGCCACCAACTCCACATTCACAGGCAACTTCAGCGCCACAGCTGTTTTCAGATAGCCCTCAATGCAAAGGCTCTAGACGCAAATATTGGTGTGAGAGCTAATTCAATCAAGGAAACACTGCATGTTGGTGAAGGGCATATTGAAGAAGAATCAGCCGAGTGGTTCTTGTGGGAGAACAACTCCATTTGGCTCACTAACTTCACACACCATCAGGCTTCCAAGCAGCTCTCAAGGAAACTCAGTTTTCACACTCTATGCTTAGTGGCCTTTGAGTGCATTATCTAGGAATGAACCTGGTAGAGCATCCCACACAAACGAATGCTCCACATGCGGGTTTCACATGCCACCAACTCCACATTCACAGGCAACTTCAGCGCCACAGCCGTTTACAGATAGCCCTCAATGCAAAGGCTCTAGACGCAAATATTGGTGTGAGAGCTAATTCAATCAAGGAAACACTGCATGTTGGGGAAGGGCATATTGAAGAAGAATCAGCCGAGTGGTTCTTGTGGGAGAACAACTCCATTTGGCTCCCTAACTTCACACACCATCAGGCTTCCAAGCAGCTCTCAAGGAAAATCAGTTTTCACACTCTATGCTTAGTGCCCTTTGAGTGCCTAGGACTGAAATGAAGCTTGTTGAGCATCCCACACAAACGAATGCTCCACATGCGGGTTTCACATGCCACCAACTCACATTCACAGGCAACTTCAGCGCTACAGCCGTTTTTTGACAGCCCTCAATGCAAAGGCTAAAGACGCAAATATTGGTGTGAGAGCTAATTCAATCATGGAAACACTGCCTGTTGGTGAAGGGCACATTGAAGAAGAATCAGCCGAGTGGTTCTTGTGGGAGAACAACTCCATTTGGCTCACTAACTTCACACACCATCAGGCTTCCAAGCAGCTCTCAAGGAAACTCAGTTTTCACACTCTATGCTTAGTGCCCTTTGAGTGCATTATCTAGGAATGAACCTGGTAGAGCATCCCACACAAACGAATGCTCCACATGCGGGTTTCACATGCCACCAACTCCACATTCACAGGCAACTTCAGCGCCACAGCCGTTTACAGATAGCCCTCAATGCAAAGGCTCTAGACGCAAATATTGGTGTGAGAGCTAATTCAATCAAGGAAACACTGCATGTTGGGGAAGGGCATATTGAAGAAGAATCAGCCGAGTGGTTCTTGTGGGATAACAACTCCATTTGGCTCACTAACTTCACACACCATCAGGCTTCCAAGCAGCTCTCAAGGAAACTCAGTTTTCACACTCTATGCTTAGTGCCCTTTGAGTGCCTAGGACTGAAATGAAGCTTGTTGAGCATCCCACACAAACGAATGCTCCACATGCGGGTTTCACATGCCACCAACTCACATTCACAGGCAACTTCAGCGCCACAGCCGCTTTCAGATAGCCCTCAATGCAAAGGCTCTAGACGCAAATATTGGTGTGAGAGCTAATTCAATCAAGGAAGCACTGCATGTTGGTGAAGGGCATATTGAAGAAGAATCAGCCGAGTGGTTCTTGTGGGAGAACAACTCCATTTGGCACACTAACTTCACACACCATCAGGCTTCCAAGCAGCTCTCAAGGAAACTCAGTTTTCACACTCTATGCTTAGTGCCCTTTGAGTGCATTATCTAGGAATGAACCTGGTAGAGCATCCCACACAAACGAATGCTCCACATGCGGGCTTCACATGCCACCAACTCCACATTCACAGGCAACTTCAGCGCCACAGCCGTTTTCAGATAGCCCTCAATGCAATGGCTCTAGACGCATATATTGGTGTGAGAGCTAATTCAATCAAGGAAACACTGCATGTTGGGGAAGGGCATATTGAAGAAGAATCAGCCGAGTACTTGTGGGAGAACAACTCCGTTTGGCTCACTAACTTCACACACCATCAGGCTTCCAAGCAGCTCTCAAGGAAACTCAGTTTTCACACTCTATGCTTAGTGCCCTTTGAGTGCATTATCTAGGAATGAACCTCTCCGAGCATACCACACAAACGAATGCTCCACATGCGGGTTTCACATGCCACGAACTCCACATTCACAGGCAACTTCAGCGCCACAGCAGTTTGCAGACAGCCCTCAATGCAAAGGCTCTAGACGCAAATATTGGTGTGAGAGCTAATTCAATCAAGGAAACACTGCATGTTGGTGAAGGGCATATTGAAGAAGGATCAGCCGAGTGGTTCTTGTGGGAGAACAACTCCATTTGGCTCACTAACTTCACACACCATCAGGCTTCCAAGCAGCTCTCAAGGAAACTCAGTTTTCACACTCTATGCTTAGTGGCCTTTGAGTGCATTATCTAGGAATGAACCTGGTAGAGCATCCCACACAAACGAATGCTCCACATGCGGGTTTCACATGCCACCAACTCACATTCACAGGCAACTTCAGCGCCACAGGCGTTTTCAGATAGCCCTCAATGCAAAGGCTCTAGACGCAAATATTGGTGTGAGAGCTAATTCAATCAAGGAAACACTGCATGTTGGTGAAGGGCATATTGAAGAAGAATCAGCCGAGTGGTTCTTGTGGGAGAACAACTCCATTTGGCTCACTAACTTCACACACCATCAGGCTTCCAAGCAGCTCTCAAGGAAACTCAGTTTTCACACTCTATGCTTAGTGCCCTTTGAGTGCATTATCTAGGAATGAACCTGGTAGAGCATCCCACACAAACGAATGCTCCACATGCGGGTTTCACATGCCACCAACTCACATTCACAGGCAACTTCAGCGCCACAGCCGTTTACAGATAGCCCTCAATGCAAAGGCTCTAGACGCAAATATTGGTGTGAGAGCTAATTCAATCAAGGAAACACTGCATGTTGGTGAAGGGCATATTGAAGAAGAATCAGCTGAGTGGTTCTTGTGGGAGAACAACTCCATTTGGCTCACTAACTTCACACACCATCAGGCTTCCAAGCAGCTCTCAAGGAAACTCAGTTTTCACACTCTATGCTTAGTGCCCTTTGAGTGCCTAGGACTGAAATGAAGCTTGTTGAGCATCCCACACAAACGAATGCTCCACATGTGGGTTTCACATGCCACCAACTCACATTCACAGGCAACTTCAGCGCTACCGCCGTTTTCAGAGAGCCCTCAATGCAAAGGCTAAAGACGCAAATATTGGTGTGAGAGCTAATTCAATCATGGAAACACTGCCTGTTGGTGAAGGGCATATTGAAGAAGAATCAGCCGAGTGGTTCTTGTGGGAGAACAACTCCATTTGGCTCACTAACTTCACACACCATCAGGCTTCCAAGCAGCTCTCAAGGAAACTCAGTTTTCACACTCTATGCTTAGTGGACTTTGAGTGCATTATCTAGGAATGAACCTGGTAGAGCATCCCACACAAACGAATGCTCCACATGCGGGTTTCACATGCCACCAACTCCACATTCACAGGCAACTTCAGCGCCACAGCCGCTTTCAGATAGCCCTCAATGCAAAGGCTCTAGACGCAAATATTGGTGTGAGAGCTAATTCAATCAAGGAAGCACTGCATGTTGGGAAAGGGCATATTGAAGAAGAATCAGCCGAGTGGTTCTTGTGGGAGAACAACTCCATTTGGCACACTAACTTCACACACCATCAGGCTTCCAAGCAGCTCTCAAGGAAACTCAGTTTTCACACTCTATGCTTAGTGCCCTTTGAGTGCATTATCTAGGAATGAACCTGGTATAGCATCCCACACAAACGAATGCTCCACATGCGGGTTTCACATGCCACCAACTCCACATTCACAGACAACTTCAGCGCCACAGCCGTTTTCAGATAGCCCTCAATGCAATGGCTCTAGACGCATATATTGGTGTGAGAGCTAATTCAATCAAGGAAACACTGCATGTTGGGGAAGGGCATATTGAAGAAGAATCAGCCGAGTGGTACTTGTGGGAGAACAACTCCGTTTGGCTCACTAACTTCACACACCATCAGGCTTCCAAGCAGCTCTCAAGGAAACTCAGTTTTCACACTCTATGCTTAGTGCCCTTTGAGTGCATTATCTAGGAATGAACCTCTCCGAGCATACCACACAAACGAATGCTCCACATGCGGGTTTCACATGCCACGAACTCCACATTCACAGGCAACTTCAGCGCCACAGCAGTTTGCAGACAGCCCTCAATGCAAAGGCTCTAGACGCAAATATTGGTGTGAGAGCTAATTCAATCAAGGAAACACTGCATGTTGGTGAAGGGCATATTGAAGAAGGATCAGCCGAGTGGTTCTTGTGGGAGAACAACTCCATTTGGCTCACTAACTTCACACACCATCAGGCTTCCAAGCAGCTCTCAAGGAAACTCAGTTTTCACACTCTATGCTTAGTGGCCTTTGAGTGCATTATCTAGGAATGAACCTGGTAGAGCATCCCACACAAACGAATGCTCCACATGCGGGTTTCACATGCCACCAACTCCACATTCACAGGCAACTTCAGCGCCACAGGCGTTTTCAGATAGCCCTCAATGCAAAGGCTCTAGACGCAAATATTGGTGTGAGAGCTAATTCAATCAAGGAAACACTGCATGTTGGTGAAGGGCATATTGAAGAAGAATCAGCCGAGTGGTTCTTGTGGGAGAACAACTCCATTTGGCTCACTAACTTCACACACCATCAGGCTTCCAAGCAGCTCTCAAGGAAACTCAGTTTTCACACTCTATGCTTAGTGCCCTTTGAGTGCATTATCTAGGAATGAACCTGGTAGAGCATCCCACACAAACGAATGCTCCACATGCGGGTTTCACATGCCACCAACTCACATTCACAGGCAACTTCAGCGCCACAACCGTTTACAGATAGCCCTCAATGCAAAGGCTCTAGACGCAAATATTGGTGTGAGAGCTAATTCAATCATGGAAACACTGCCTGTTGGTGAAGGGCATATTGAAGAAGAATCAGCCGAGTGGTTCTTGTGGGAGAACAACTCCATTTGGCTCACTAACTTCACACACCATCAGGCTTCCAAGCAGCTCTCAAGGAAACTCAGTTTTCACACTCTATGCTTAGTGCCCTTTGAGTGCCTAGGACTGAAATGAAGCTTTGAGAGCATCCCACACGAACGAATGCTCCACATGCGGGTTTCATATGCCACCAACTCCACATTCACAGACAACTTCAGCGCCACAGCCGTTTTCAGATAGCCCTCAATGCAAAGGCTCTAGACGCAAATAGTGGTGTGAGAGCTAATTCAATCAAGGAAACACTGCATGTTGGGGAAGGGCATATTGAAGAAGAATCAGCAGAGTGGTTCTTGTGGGAGAACAACTCCATTTGGCTCCCTAACTTCACACACCATCAGGCTTCCAAGCAGCTCTCAAGGAAAATCAGTTTTCACACTCTATGCTTAGTGCCCTTTGAGTGCCTAGGACTGAAATGAAGCTTGTTGAGCATCCCACACAAACGAATGCTCCACATGCGGGTTTCACATGCCACCAACTCCACATTCACAGGCAACTTCAGCGCCACAGCTGTTTTCAGATAGCCCTCAATGCAAAGGCTCTAGACGCAAATATTGGTGTGAGAGCTAATTCAATCAAGGAAACACTGCATGTTGGTGAAGGGCATATTGAAGAAGAATCAGCCGAGTGGTTCTTGTGGGAGAACAACTCCATTTGGCTCACTAACTTCACACACCATCAGGCTTCCAAGCAGCTCTCAAGGAAACTCAGTTTTCACACTCTATGCTTAGTGGCCTTTGAGTGCATTATCTAGGAATGAACCTGGTAGAGCATCCCACACAAACGAATGCTCCACATGCGGGTTTCACATGCCACCAACTCCACATTCACAGGCAACTTCAGCGCCACAGCCGTTTACAGATAGCCCTCAATGCAAAGGCTCTAGACGCAAATATTGGTGTGAGAGCTAATTCAATCAAGGAAACACTGCCTGTTGGTGAAGGGCATATTGAAGAAGAATCAGCCGAGTGGTTCTTGTGGGAGAACAACTCCATTTGGCTCCCTAACTTCACACACCATCAGGCTTCCAAGCAGCTCTCAAGGAAACTCAGTTTTCACACTCTATGCTTAGTGCCCTTTGAGTGCCTAGGACTGAAATGAAGCTTGTTGAGCATCCCACACAAACGAATGCTCCACATGCGGGTTTCACATGCCACCAACTCCACATTCACAGGCAACTTCAGCGCTACAGCCGTTTTCAGAGAGCCCTCAATGCAAAGGCTAAAGACGCAAATATTGGTGTGAGAGCTAATTCAATCATGGAAACACTGCCTGTTGGTGAAGGGCATATTGAAGAAGAATCAGCCGAGTGGTTCTTGTGGGAGAACAACTCCATTTGGCTCACTAACTTCACACACCATCAGGCTTCCAAGCAGCTCTCAAGGAAACTCAGTTTTCACACTCTATGCTTAGTGCCCTTTGAGTGCATTATCTAGGAATGAACCTGGTAGAGCATCCCACACAAACGAATGCTCCACATGCGGGTTTCACATGCCACCAACTCCACATTCACAGGCAACTTCAGCGCCACAGCCGTTTACAGATAGCCCTCAATGCAAAGGCTCTAGACGCAAATATTGGTGTGAGAGCTAATTCAATCAAGGAAACACTGCATGTTGGGGAAGGGCATATTGAAGAAGAATCAGCCGAGTGGTTCTTGTGGGAGAACAACTCCATTTGGCTCACTAACTTCACACACCATCAGGCTTCCAAGCAGCTCTCAAGGAAACTCAGTTTTCACACTCTATGCTTAGTGCCCTTTGAGTGCCTAGGACTGAAATGAAGCTTGTTGAGCATCCCACACAAACGAATGCTCCACATGCGGGTTTCACATGCCACCAACTCACATTCACAGGCAACTTCAGCGCCACAGCCGCTTTCAGATAGCCCTCAATGCAAAGGCTCTAGACGCAAATATTGGTGTGAGAGCTAATTCAATCAAGGAAGCACTGCATGTTGGTGAAGGGCATATTGAAGAAGAATCAGCCAAGTGGTTCTTGTGGGAGAACAACTCCATTTGGCACACTAACTTCACACACCATCAGGCTTCCAAGCAGCTCTCAAGGAAACTCAGTTTTCACACTCTATGCTTAGTGCCCTTTGAGTGCATTATCTAGGAATGAACCTGGTAGAGCATCCCACACAAACGAATGCTCCACATGCGGGTTTCACATGCCACCAACTCCACATTCACAGGCAACTTCAGCGCCACAGCCGTTTTCAGATAGCCCTCAATGCAATGGCTCTAGACGCATATATTGGTGTGAGAGCTAATTCAATCAAGGAAACACTGCATGTTGGTGAAGGGCATATTGAAGAAGAATCAGCCGAGTACTTGTGGGAGAACAACTCCGTTTGGCTCACTAACTTCACACACCATCAGGCTTCCAAGCAGCTCTCAAGGAAACTCAGTTTTCACACTCTATGCTTAGTGCCCTTTGAGTGCATTATCTAGGAATGAACCTCTCCGAGCATACCACACAAACGAATGCTCCACATGCGGGTTTCACATGCCACGAACTCCACATTCACAGGCAACTTCAGCGCCACAGCAGTTTGCAGACAGCCCTCAATGCAAAGGCTCTAGACGCAAATATTGGTGTGAGAGCTAATTCAATCAAGGAAACACTGCATGTTGGTGAAGGGCATATTGAAGAAGGATCAGCCGAGTGGTTCTTGTGGGAGAACAACTCCATTTGGCTCACTAACTTCACACACCATCAGGCTTCCAAGCAGCTCTCAAGGAAACTCAGTTTTCACACTCTATGCTTAGTGCCCTTTGAGTGCATTATCTAGGAATGAACCTGGTAGAGCATCCCACACAAACGAATGCTCCACATGCGGGTTTCACATGCCACCAACTCCACATTCACAGGCAACTTCAGCGCCACAGGCGTTTTCAGATAGCCCTCAATGCAAAGGCTCTAGACGCAAATATTGGTGTGAGAGCTAATTCAATCAAGGAAACACTGCATGTTGGTGAAGGGCATATTGAAGAAGAATCAGCCGAGTGGTTCTTGTGGGAGAACAACTCCATTTGGCTCACTAACTTCACACACCATCAGGCTTCCAAGCAGCTCTCAAGGAAACTCAGTTTTCACACTCTATGCTTAGTGCCCTTTGAGTGCATTATCTAGGAATGAACCTGGTAGAGCATCCCACACAAACGAATGCTCCACATGCGGGTTTCACATGCCACCAACTCACATTCACAGGCAACTTCAGCGCCACAGCCGTTTACAGATAGCCCTCAATGCAAAGGCTCTAGACGCAAATATTGGTGTGAGAGCTAATTCAATCAAGGAAACACTGCATGTTGGTGAAGGGCATATTGAAGAAGAATCAGCCGAGTGGTTCTTGTGGGAGAACAACTCCATTTGGCTCACTAACTTCACACACCATCAGGCTTCCAAGCAGCTCTCAAGGAAACTCAGTTTTCACACTCTATGCTTAGTGCCCTTTGAGTGCCTAGGACTGAAATGAAGCTTGTTGAGCATCCCACACAAACGAATGCTCCACATGCGGGTTTCACATGCCACCAACTCACATTCACAGGCAACTTCAGCGCTACCGCCGTTTTCAGAGAGCCCTCAATGCAAAGGCTAAAGACGCAAATATTGGTGTGAGAGCTAATTCAATCATGGAAACACTGCCTGTTGGTGAAGGGCATATTGAAGAAGAATCAGCCGAGTGGTTCTTGTGGGAGAACAACTCCATTTGGCTCACTAACTTCACACACCATCAGGCTTCCAAGCAGCTCTCAAGGAAACTCAGTTTTCACACTCTATGCTTAGTGGACTTTGAGTGCATTATCTAGGAATGAACCTGGTAGAGCATCCCACACAAACGAATGCTCCACATGCGGGTTTCACATGCCACCAACTCCACATTCACAGGCAACTTCAGCGCCACAGCCGCTTTCAGATAGCCCTCAATGCAAAGGCTCTAGACGCAAATATTGGTGTGAGAGCTAATTCAATCAAGGAAGCACTGCATGTTGGGAAAGGGCATATTGAAGAAGAATCAGCCGAGTGGTTCTTGTGGGAGAACAACTCCATTTGGCACACTAACTTCACACACCATCAGGCTTCCAAGCAGCTCTCAAGGAAACTCAGTTTTCACACTCTATGCTTAGTGCCCTTTGAGTGCATTATCTAGGAATGAACCTGGTAGAGCATCCCACACAAACGAATGCTCCACATGCGGGTTTCACATGCCACCAACTCCACATTCACAGACAACTTCAGCGCCACAGCCGTTTTCAGATAGCCCTCAATGCAATGGCTCTAGACGCATATATTGGTGTGAGAGCTAATTCAATCAAGGAAACACTGCATGTTGGGGAAGGGCATATTGAAGAAGAATCAGCCGAGTGGTACTTGTGGGAGAACAACTCCGTTTGGCTCACTAACTTCACACACCATCAGGCTTCCAAGCAGCTCTCAAGGAAACTCAGTTTTCACACTCTATGCTTAGTGCCCTTTGAGTGCATTATCTAGGAATGAACCTCTCCGAGCATACCACACAAACGAATGCTCCACATGCGGGTTTCACATGCCACGAACTCCACATTCACAGGCAACTTCAGCGCCACAGCAGTTTGCAGACAGCCCTCAATGCAAAGGCTCTAGACGCAAATATTGGTGTGAGAGCTAATTCAATCAAGGAAACACTGCATGTTGGTGAAGGGCATATTGAAGAAGGATCAGCCGAGTGGTTCTTGTGGGAGAACAACTCCATTTGGCTCACTAACTTCACACACCATCAGGCTTCCAAGCAGCTCTCAAGGAAACTCAGTTTTCACACTCTATGCTTAGTGGCCTTTGAGTGCATTATCTAGGAATGAACCTGGTAGAGCATCCCACACAAACGAATGCTCCACATGCGGGTTTCACATGCCACCAACTCCACATTCACAGGCAACTTCAGCGCCACAGGCGTTTTCAGATAGCCCTCAATGCAAAGGCTCTAGACGCAAATATTGGTGTGAGAGCTAATTCAATCAAGGAAACACTGCATGTTGGTGAAGGGCATATTGAAGAAGAATCAGCCGAGTGGTTCTTGTGGGAGAACAACTCCATTTGGCTCACTAACTTCACACACCATCAGGCTTCCAAGCAGCTCTCAAGGAAACTCAGTTTTCACACTCTATGCTTAGTGCCCTTTGAGTGCATTATCTAGGAATGAACCTGGTAGAGCATCCCACACAAACGAATGCTCCACATGCGGGTTTCACATGCCACCAACTCACATTCACAGGCAACTTCAGCGCCACAACCGTTTACAGATAGCCCTCAATGCAAAGGCTCTAGACGCAAATATTGGTGTGAGAGCTAATTCAATCATGGAAACACTGCCTGTTGGTGAAGGGCATATTGAAGAAGAATCAGCCGAGTGGTTCTTGTGGGAGAACAACTCCATTTGGCTCACTAACTTCACACACCATCAGGCTTCCAAGCAGCTCTCAAGGAAACTCAGTTTTCACACTCTATGCTTAGTGCCCTTTGAGTGCATTATCTAGGAATGAACCTGGTAGAGCATCCCACACAAACGAATGCTCCACATGCGGGTTTCACATGCCACCAACTCCACATTCACAGGCAACTTCAGCGCCACAGCCGTTTACAGATAGCCCTCAATGCAAAGGCTCTAGACGCAAATATTGGTGTGAGAGCTAATTCAATCAAGGAAACACTGCATGTTGGGGAAGGGCATATTGAAGAAGGATCAGCCGAGTGGTTCTTGTGGGAGAACAACTCCATTTGGCTCACTAACTTCACACACCATCAGGCTTCCAAGCAGCTCTCAAGGAAACTCAGTTTTCACACTCTATGCTTAGTGCCCTTTGAGTGCCTAAGACTGGAAGGAAGCTTGGTGAGCATCCCACACAAACGAATGCTCCACATGCGGGTTTCACATGCCACCAACTCCACATTCACAGACAACTTCAGCGCCACAGCCGTTTTCAGATAGCCCTCAATGCAAAGGCTCTAGACGCAAATATTGGTGTGAGAGCTAATTCAATCAAGGAAACACTGCATGTTGGTGAAGGGCATATTGAAGAAGAATCAGCCGAGTGGTTCTTGTGGGAGAACAACTCCATTTGGCTCACTAACTTCACACACCATCAGGCTTCCAAGCAGCTCTCAAGGAAACTCAGTTTTCACACTCTATGCTTAGTGCCCTTTGAGTGCATTATCTAGGAATGAACCTGGTAGAGCATCCCACACAAACGAATGCTCCACATGCGGGTTTCACATGCCACCAACTCACATTCACAGGCAACTTCAGCGCCACAGCCGTTTACAGATAGCCCTCAATGCAAAGGCTCTAGACGCAAATATTGGTGTGAGAGCTAATTCAATCAAGGAAACACTGCATGTTGGGGAAGGGCATATTGAAGAAGAATCAGCCGAGTGGTTCTTGTGGGAGAACAACTCCATTTGGCTCACTAACTTCACACACCATCAGGCTTCCAAGCAGCTCTCAAGGAAACTCAGTTTTCACACTCTATGCTTAGTGCCCTTTGAGTGCCTAGGATTTAAAAGAAGCTTGGTGATCATCCCACACAAACGAATGCTCCACATGCGAGTTTCACATGCCACCAACTCACATTCACAGGCAACTTCAGCGCCACAGCCGTTTTCAGATAGCCCTCAATGCAAAGGCTCTAGACGCAAATATTGGTGTGAGAGCTAATTCAATCAAGGAAACACTGCATGTTGCTGAAGGGCATACTGAAGAAGAATCAGCCGAGTGGTTCTTGTGGGAGAACAACTCCATTTGGCTCACTAACTTCACACACCATCAGGCTTCCAAGCAGCTCTCAAGGAAACTCAGTTTTCACACTCTATGCTTAGTGCCCTTTGAGTGCCTAGGACTGAAATGAAGCTTGTTGAGCATCCCACACAAACGAATGCTCCACATGCAGGTTTCACATGCCACCAACTCACATTCACAGGCAACTTCAGCGCCACAGCCGCTTTCAGATAGCCCTCAATGCAAAGGCTCTAGACGCAAATATTGGTGTGAGAGCTAATTCAATCAAGGAAGCACTGCATTTTGGTGAAGGGCATATTGAAGAAGAATCAGCCGGGTGGTTCTTGTGGGAGAACAACTCCATTTGGCTCACTAACTTCACACACCATCAGGCTTCCAAGCAGCTCTCAAGGAAACTCAGTTTTCACACTCTATGCTTAGTGCCCTTTGAGTGCATTATCTAGGAATGAACCTGGTAGAGCATCCCACACAAACGAATGCTCCACATGCGGGTTTCACATGCCACCAACTCACATTCACAGGCAACTTCAGCGCCACAGCCGTTTACAGATAGCCCTCAATGCAAAGGCTCTAGACGCAAATATTGGTGTGAGAGCTAATTCAATCAAGGAAACACTGCATGTTGGTGAAGGGCATATTGAAGAAGAATCAGCCGAGTGGTTCTTGTGGGAGAACAACTCCATTTGGCTCACTAACTTCACACACCATCAGGCTTCCAAGCAGCTCTCAAGGAAACTCAGTTTTCACACTCTATGCTTAGTGCCCTTTGAGCGCCTAGGACTGAAATGAAGCTTGTTGAGCATCCCACACAAACGAATGCTCCACATGCGGGTTTCACATGCCACCAACTCCACATTCACAGGCAACTTCAGCGCCACAGCCGTTTTCAGATAGCCCTCAATGCAATGGCTCTAGACGCAAATATTGGTGTGAGAGCTAATTCAATCAAGGAAACACTGCATGTTGGGGAAGGGCATATTGAGGAAGAATCAGCCGAGTGGTACTTGTGGGAGAACAACTCCGTTTGGCTCACTAACTTCACACACCATCAGGCTTCCAAGCAGCTCTCAGGGAAACTCAGTTTTCACACTCTATGCTTAGTGGCCTTTGAGTGCATTATCTAGGAATGAACCTCTCCGAGCATCCCACACAAACGAATGCTCCACATGCGGGTTTCACATGCCACCAACTCCACATTCACAGGCAACTTCAGCGCCACAGCAGTTTGCAGACAGCCCTCAATGCAAAGGCTCTAGACGCAAATATTGGTGTGAGAGCTAATTCAATCAAGGAAACACTGCATGTTGGTGAAGGGCATATTGAAGAAGGATCAGCCGAGTGGTTCTTGTGGGAGAACAACTCCATTTGGCTCACTAACTTCACACACCATCAGGCTTCCAAGCAGCTCTCAAGGAAACTCAGTTTTCACACTCTATGCTTAGTGCCCTTTGAGTGCCTAGGACTGAAATGAAGCTTGTTGAGCATCCCACACAAACGAATGCTCCACATGCGGGTTTCACATGCCACTAACTCCACATTCACAGGCAACTTCAGCACCACAGCCGTTTACAGATAGCCCTCAATGCAAAGGCTCTAGACGCAAATATTGGTGTGAGAGCTAATTCAATCAAGGAAACACTGCATGTTGGCGAAGGGCATATTGAAGAAGAATCAGCCGAGTGGTTCTTGTGGGAGAACAACTCCATTTGGCTCACTAACTTCACACACCATCAGGCTTCCAAGCAGCTCTCAAGGAAACTCAGTTTTCACACTCTATGCTTAGTGCCCTTTGAGTGCCTAGCACTGAAATGAAGCTTTGAGAGCATCCCACCACACAAACGAATGCTCCACATGCGGGTTTCATATGCCACCAACTCCACATTCACAGACAACTTCAGCGCCAAGCCGTTTTCAGATAGCCCTCAATGCAAAGGCTCTAGACGCAAATAGTGGTGTGAGAGCTAATTCAATCAAGGAAGCACTGCATGTTGGGGAAGGGCATATTGAAGAAGAATCAGCCGAGTGGTTCTTGTGGGAGAACAACTCCATTTGGCTCACTAACTTCACACACCATCAGGCTTCCAAGCAGCTCTCAAGGAAACTCAGTTTTCACACTCTATGCTTAGTGCCCTTTGAGTGCCTAGGACTGAAATGAAGCTTGTTGAGCATCCCACACAAACGAATGCTCCACATGCGGGTTTCACATGCCACCAACTCCACATTCACAGGCAACTTCAGCACTACAGCCGTTTTCAGATAGCCCTCAATGCAAAGGCTCTAGACGCAAATATTGGTGTGAGAGCTAATTCAATCAAGGAAACACTGCATGTTGGGGAAGGGCATATTGAAGAAGAATCAGCCGAGTGGTTCTTGTGGGAGAACAACTCCATTTGGCTCACTAACTTCACACACCATCAGGCTTCCAAGCAGCTCTCAAGGAAACTCAGTTTTCACACTCTATGCTTAGTGCCCTTTGAGTGCATTATCTAGGAATGAACCTGGTAGAGCATCCCACACAAACGAATGCTCCACATGCGGGTTTCACATGCCACCAACTCCACATTCACAGGCAACTTCAGCGCCACAGCCGTTTACAGATAGCCCTCAATGCAAAGGCTCTAGACGCAAATATTGGTGTGAGAGCTAATTCAATCAAGGAAACACTGCATGTTGGGGAAGGGCATATTGAAGAAGAATCAGCCGAGTGGTTCTTGTGGGAGAACAACTCCATTTGGCTCACTAACTTCACACACCATCAGGCTTCCAAGCAGCTCTCAAGGAAACTCAGTTTTCACACTCTATGCTTAGTGCCCTTTGAGTCCCTAGGACTGAAATGAAGCTTTTTGAGCATCCCACACAAACGAATGCTCCACATGCGGGTTTCACATGCCACCAACTCACATTCACAGGCAACTTCAGCGCCACAGCCGCTTTCAGATAGCCCTCAATGCAAAGGCTCTAGACGCAAATATTGGTGTGAGAGCTAATTCAATCAAGGAAGCACTGCATTTTGGTGAAGGGCATATTGAAGAAGAATCAGCCGAGTGGTTCTTGTGGGAGAACAACTCCATTTGGCACACTAACTTCACACACCATCAGGCTTCCAAGCAGCTCTCAAGGAAAATCAGTTTTCACACTCTATGCTTAGTGCCCTTTGAGTGCATTATCTAGGAATGAACCTGGTAGAGCATCCCACACAAACGAATGCTCCACATGCGGGTTTCACATGCCACCAACTCCATATTCACAGGCAACTTCAGCGCCACAGCCGTTTTCAGATAGCCCTCAATGCAAAGGCTCTAGACGCAAATATTGGTGTGAGAGCTAATTCAATCAAGGAAACACGGCATGTTTTTGAAGGGCATATTGAAGAAGAATCAGCCGAGTGGTTCTTGTGGGAAAACAACTCCATTTGGCTCACTAACTTCACACACCATCAGGCTTCCAAGCAGCTCTCAAGGAAACTCAGTTTTCACACTCTATGCTTAGTGCCCTTTGAGTGCATTATCTAGGAATGAACCTGGTAGAGCATCCCACACAAACGAATGCTCCACATGCGGGTCACATGCCACCAACTCCACATTCACAGGCAACTTCAGCGCCACAGCCGTTTACAGATAGCCCTCAATGCAAAGGCTCTAGACGCAAATATTGGTGTGAGAGTTAATTTAATCAAGGAAACACTGCATGTTGGGGAAGGGCATATTGAAGAAGAATCAGCTGCGTGGTTCTTGTGGGAGAACAACTCCATTTGGCTCACTAACTTCACACACCATCAGGCTTCCAAGCAGCTCTCAAGGAAACTCACTTTTCACACTCTATGCTTAGTGCCCTTTGAGTGCCTAGGACTGAAATGAAGCTTGTTGAGCATCCCACACAAACGAATGCTCCACATGCGGGTTTCACATGCCACCAACTCCACATTCACAGGCAACTTCAGCGCCACAGCCGCTTTCAGATAGCCCTCAATGCAAACGCTCTAGACGCAAATATTGGTGTGAGAGCTAATTCAATCAAGGTAGCACTGCATTTTGGTGAAGGGCATATTGAAGAAGAATCAGCCGAGTGGTTCTTGTGGGAGAACAACTCCATTTGGCACACTAACTTCACACACCATCAGGCTTCCAAGCAGCTCTCAAGGAAACTCAGTTTTCACACTCTATGCTTAGTGCCCTTTGAGTGCATTATCTAGGAATGAACCTGGTAGAGCATCCCACCAAACGAATGCTCCACATGCGGGTTTCACATGCCACCAACTCCACATTCACAGGCAACTTCAGCGCCACAGCCGTTTTCAGATAGCCCTCAATGCAAAGGCTCTAGACGCAAATATTGGTGTGAGAGCTAATTCAATCAAGGAAACACTGCATGTTGGTGAAGGGCATATTGAAGAAGGATCAGCCGAGTGGTTCTTGTGGGAGAACAACTCCATTTGGCTCACTAACTTCACACACCATCAGGCTTCCAAGCAGCTCTCAAGGAAACTCAGTTTTCACACTCTATGCTTAGTGCCCTTTGAGTGCATTATCTAGGAATGAACCTGGTAGAGCATCCCACACAAACGAATGCTCCACATGCGGGTTTCACATGCCACCAACTCCACATTCACAGGCAACTTCAGCGCCACAGCCGTTTTCAGATAGCCCTCAATGCAAAGGCTCTAGACGCAAATATTGGTGTGAGAGCTAATTCAATTAAGGAAACACTGCATGTTGGGGAAGGGCATATTGAAGAAGAATCAGCCGAGCGGTTCTTGTGGGAGAACAACTCCATTTGGCTCACTAACTTCACACACCATCAGGCTTCCAAGCAGCTCTCAAGGAAACTCAGTTTTCACACTCTATGCTTAGTGCCCTTTGAGTGCCTAGGATTTAAAGGAAACTTGGTGAGCATCCCACACAAACGAATGCTCCACATGCGGGTTTCACATGCCACCAACTCCACATTCACAGGCAACTTCAGCGCCACAGCCGTTTACAGATAGCCCTCAATGCAAAGGCTCTAGACGCAAATATTGGTGTGAGAGCTAATTCAATCAAGGAAACACTGCATGTTGGTGAAGGGCATATTGAAGAAGAATCAGCCGAGTGGTTCTTGTGGGAGAACAACTCCATTTGGCTCACTAACTTCACACACCATCAGGCTTCCAAGCAGCTCTCAAGGAAACTCAGTTTTCACACTCTATGCTTAGTGCCCTTTGAGTGCATTATCTAGGAATGAACCTGGTAGAGCATCCCACACAAACGAATGCTCCACATGCGGGTTTCACATGCCACCAACTCCACATTCACAGGCAACTTCAGCGCCACAGCCGTTTACAGATAGCCCTCAATGCAAAGGCTCTAGACGCAAATATTGGTGTGAGAGCTAATTCAATCAAGGAAACACTGCATGTTGGTGAAGGGCATATTGAAGAAGAATCAGCCGAGTGGTTCTTGTGGGAGAACAACTCCATTTGGCTCACTAACTTCACACACCATCAGGCTTCCAAGCAGCTCTCAAGGAAACTCAGTTTTCACACTCTATGCGTAGTGCCCTTTGAGTGCCTAGGACTGAAATGAAGCTTGTTGAGCATCCCACACAAACGAATGCTCCACATGCGGGTTTCACATGCCACCAACTCCACATTCACAGGCAACTTCAGCGCCACAGCCATTTTCAGATAGCCCTCAATGCAAAGGCTCTAGACGCAAATATTGGTGTGAGAGCTAATTCAATCAAGGAAGCACTGCATTTTGGTGAAGGGCATATTGAAGAAGAATCAGCCGAGTGGTTCTTGTGGGAGAACAACTCCATTTGGCACACTAACTTCACACACCATCAGGCTTCCAAGCAGCTCTCAAGGAAACTCAGTTTTCACACTCTATGCTTAGTGCCCTTTGAGTGCATTATCTAGGAATGAACCTGGTAGAGCATCCCACCAAACGAATGCTCCACATGCGGGTTTCACATGCCACCAACTCCACATTCACAGGCAACTTCAGCGCCACAGCAGTTTGCAGACAGCCCTCAATGCAAAGGCTCTAGACGCAAATATTGGTGTGAGAGCTAATTCAATTAAGGAAACACTGCATGTTGGTGAAGGGCATATTGAAGAAGGATCAGCCGAGTGGTTCTTGTGGGAGAACAACTCCATTTGGCTCACTAACTTCACACACCATCAGGCTTCCAAGCAGCTCTCAAGGAAACTCAGTTTTCACACTCTATGCTTAGTGGCCTTTGAGTGCATTATCTAGGAATGAACGTGGCCGAGCATCCCACACAAACGAATGCTCCACATGCGGGTTTCACATGCCACCAACTCCACATTCACAGGCAACTTCAGCGCCACAGCCGTTTTCAGATAGCCCTCAATGCAAAGGCTCTAGACGCAAATATTGGTGTGAGAGCTAATTCAATTAAGGAAACACTGCATGTTGGGGAAGGGCATATTGAAGAAGAATCAGCCGAGCGGTTCTTGTGGGAGAACAACTCCATTTGGCTCACTAACTTCACACACCATCAGGCTTCCAAGCAGCTCTCAAGGAAACTCAGTTTTCACACTCTATGCTTAGTGCCCTTTGAGTGCCTAGGATTTAAAGGAAACTTGGTGAGCATCCCACACAAACGAATGCTCCACATGCGGGTTTCACATGCCACCAACTCCACATTCACAGGCAACTTCAGCGCCACAGCCGCTTTCAGATAGCCCTCAATGCAAAGGCTCTAGACGCAAATATTGGTGTGAGAGCTAATTCAATCAAGGAAGCACTGCATTTTGGTGAAGGGCATATTGAAGAAGAATCAGCCGAGTGGTTCTTGTGGGAGAACAACTCCATTTGGCACACTAACTTCACACACCATCAGGCTTCCAAGCAGCTCTCAAGGAAACTCAGTTTTCACACTCTATGCTTAGTGCCCTTTGAGTGCATTATCTAGGAATGAACCTGGTAGAGCATCCCACCAAAGGAATGCTCCACATGCGGGTTTCACATGCCACCAACTCCACATTCACAGGCAACTTCAGCGCCACAGCCGTTTTCAGATAGCCCCAATGCAATGGCTCTAGATGCATATTTTGGTGTGAGAGCTAATTCAATCAAGGAAACACTGCATGTTGGGGAAGGGCATATTGAAGAAGAATCAGCCGAGTGGTACTTGTGGGAGAACAACTCCGTTTGGCTCACTAACTTCACACACCATCAGGCTTCCAAGCAGCTCTCAAGGAAACTCAGTTTTCACACTCTATGCTTAGTGGCCTTTGAGTGCATTATCTAGGAATGAACCTCTCCGAGCATCCCACACAAACGAATGCTCCACATGCGGGTTTCACATGCCACCAACTCCACATTCACAGGCAACTTCAGCGCCACAGCAGTTTGCAGACAGCCCTCAATGCAAAGGCTCTAGACGCAAATATTGGTGTGAGAGCTAATTCAATCAAGGAAACACTGCATGTTGGTGAAGGGCATATTGAAGAAGGATCAGCCGAGTGGTTCTTGTGGGAGAACAACTCCATTTGGCTCACTAACTTCACACACCATCAGGCTTCCAAGCAGCTCTCAAGGAAACTCAGTTTTCACACTCTATGCTTAGTGCCCTTTGAGTGCCTAGGATTTAAAGTAAACTTGGTGAGCATCCCAGACAAACGAATGCTCCACATGCGGGTTTCACATGCCACCAACTCCACATTCACAGGCAACTTCAGCGCCACAGCCGTTTTCAGATAGCCCTCAATGCAAAGGCTCTAGACGCAAATATTGGTGTGAGAGCTAATTCAATCAAGGAAACACTGCATGTTGGTGAAGGGCATACTGAAGAAGAATCAGCCGAGTGGTTCTTGTGGGAGAACAACTCCATTTGGCTCACTAACTTCACACACCATCAGGCTTCCAAGCAGCTCTCAAGGAAACTCAGTTTTCACACTCTATGCTTAGTGCCCTTTGAGTGCCTAGGACTGAAATGAAGCTTTGAGAGCATCCCACACAAACGAATGCTCCACATGCGGGTTTCACATGCCACCAACTCCACATTCACAGGCAACTTCAGCGCCACAGGCGTTTTCACATAGCCCTCAATGCAAAGGCTCTAGACGCAAATATTGGTGTGAGAGCTAATGCAATCAAGGAAACACTGCATGTTGGTGAAGGGCATATTGAAGAAGAATCAGCCGAGTGGTTCTTGTGGGAGAACAACTCCATTTGGCTCACTAACTTCACACACCATCAGGCTTCCAAGCAGCTCTCAAGGAAACTCAGTTTTCACACTCTATGCTTAGTGCCCTTTGAGTGCATTATCTAGGAATGAACCTGGTAGAGCATCCCACACAAACGAATGCTCCACATGCAGGTTTCACATGCCACCAACTCCACATTCACAGGCAACTTCAGCGCCACAGCAGTTTGCAGACAGCCCTCATTGCAAAGGCTCTAGACGCAAATATTGGTGTGAGAGCTAATTCAATCAAGGAAACACTGCATGTTGGTGAAGGGCATATTGAAGAAGGATCAGCCGAGTGGTATTTGTGGGTGAACAACTCCATTTGGCTCACTAACTTCACACACCATCAGGCTTCCAAGCAGCTCTCAAGGAAACTCAGTTTTCACACTCTATGCTTAGTGCCCTTTGAGTGCATTATCTAGGAATGAACCTGGTAGAGCATCCCACACAAACGAATGCTCCACATGCGGGTTTCACATGCCACCAACTCCACATTCACAGGCAACTTCAGCGCCACAGCAGTTTGCAGACAGCCCTCAATGCAAAGGCTCTAGACGCAAATATTGGTGTGAGAGCTAATTCAATCAAGGAAACACTGCATGTTGGTGAAGGGCATATTGAAGAAGGATCAGCCGAGTGGTACTTGTGGGTGAACAACTCCATTTGGCTCACTAACTTCACACACCATCAGGCTTCCAAGCAGCTCTCAAGGAAACTCAGTTTTCACACTCTATGCTTAGTGCCCTTTGAGTGCATTATCTAGGAATGAACCTGGTAGAGCATCCCACACAAACGAATGCTCCACATGCGGGTTTCACATGCCACCAACTCCACATTCACAGGCAACTTCAGCGCCACAGCCGTTTACAGATAGCCCTCAATGCAAAGGCTCTAGACGCAAATATTGGTGTGAGAGCTAATTCAATTAAGGAAACACTGCATGTTGGTGAAGGGCATAGCGAAGAAGGATCAGCCGAGTGGTTCTTGTGGGAGAACAACTCCATTTGGCTCACTAACTTCACACACCATCAGGCTTCCAAGCAGCTCTCAAGGAAACTCAGTTTTCACAGTCTATGCTTAGTGGCCTTTGAGTGCCTAGGACTGAAATGAAGCTTGTTGAGCATCCCACACAAACGAATGCTCCACATGCGGGTTTCACATGCCACCAACTCACATTCACAGGCAACTTCAGCGCCACAGCCGCTTTCAGATAGCCCTCAATGCAAAGGCTCTAGACGCAAATATTGGTGTGAGAGCTAATTCAATCAAGGAAACACTGCATGTTGGTGAAGGGCATATTGAAGAAGGATCAGCCGAGTGGTTCTTGTGGGAGAACCACTCCATTTGGCTCACTAACTTCACACACCATCAGGCTTCCAAGCAGCTCTCAAGGAAACTCAGTTTTAACACTCTATGCTTAGTGCCCTTTGAGTGCCTAGGACTGAAATGAAGCTTGTTGAGCATCCCACACAAACGAATGCTCCACATGCGGGTTTCACATGCCACCAACTCCACATTCACAGGCAACTTCAGCGCCACAGCCGTTTTCAGATAGCCCTCAATCCAAAGGCTCTAGACGCAAATATTGGTGTGAGAGCTAATTCAATCAAGGAAACACTGCATGTTGGGGAAGGGCATATTGAAGAAGAATCAGCCGAGTGGTTCTTGTGGGAGAACAACTCCATTTGGCTCACTAACTTCACACACCATCAGGCTTCCAAGCAGCTCTCAAGGAAACTCAGTTTTCACACTCTATGCTTAGTGCCCTTTGAGTCCTAGGACTGAAATGAAGCTTGGTCAGCATCCCACACAAACGAATGCTCCACATGCGGGTTTCACATGCCACCAACTCCACATTCACAGGCAACTTCAGCGCCACAGCCGTTTTTTGACAGCCATCAATGCAAAGGCTACAGACGCAAATATTAGTGTGACAGCTAATTCAATCAAGGAAACACTGCATGTTGGGGAAGGGCATATTGAAGAGGAATCAGCCGAGTGGTTCTTGTGGGAGAACAACTCCATTTGGCTCCCTAACTTCACACACCATCAGGCTTCCAAGCAGCTCTCAAGGAAAATCAGTTTTCACACTCTATGCTTAGTGCCCTTTGAGTGCCTAGGACTGAAATTAATCTTGGTGAGCATCCCACACAAACGAATGCTCCACATGCGGGTTTCACATGCCTCCAACTCCACATTCACAGGCAACTTCAGCGCCACAGCCATTTTCAGATAGCCATCAATGCAAAGGCTCTAGACGCAAATATTGGTGTGAGAGCTAATTCAATCAAGGAAACACTGCATGTTGGTGAAGGGCATATTGAAGAAGAATCAGCCGAGTGGTTCTTGTGGGAGAACAACTCCATTTGGCTCACTAACTTCACACACCATCAGGCTTCCAAGCAGCTCTCAAGGAAACTCAGTTTTCACACTCTATGCTTAGTGCCCTTTGAGTGCATTATCTGGGAATGAACCTGGTAGAGCATCCCACACAAACGAATGCTCCACATGCGGGTTTCACATGCCACCAACTCCACATTCACAGGCAACTTCAGCGCCACAGCCGTTTTCAGATAGCCCTCAATGCAAAGGCTCTAGACGCAAATATTGGTGTGAGAGCTAATTCAATCAAGGAAACACTGCATGTTTGGGAAGGGCATATTGAAGAATAATCAGCCGAGTGGTTCTTGTGGGAGAACAACTCCATTTGGCTCACTAACTTCACACACCATCAGGCTTCCAAGCAGCTCTCAAGGAAACTCAGTTTTCACACTCTATGCTTAGTGCCCTTTGAGTGCCTAGGACTGAAATGAAGCTTGGTGAGCATCCCACACAAACGAATGCTCCACATGCGGGTTTCACATGCCACCAACTCCACATTCACAGACAACTTCAGCGCCACAGCCGTTTTCAGATAGCCCTCAATGCAAAGGCTCTAGACGCAAATATTGGTGTCAGAGCTAATTCAATCAAGGAAACACTGCATGTTGGAGAAGGGCATATTGAAGAAGAATCAGCCGAGTGGTTCTTGTGGGAGAACAACTCCATTTGGCTCACTAACTTCACACACCATCAGGCTTCCAAGCAGCTCTCAAGGAAAATCAGTTTTCACACTCTATGCTTAGTGCCCTTTGAGAGCATTATCTAGGAATGAACCTGGTAGAGCATCCCACACAAACGAATGCTCCACATGCGGGTTTTACATGCCACCAACTCCACATTCACAGGCAACTTCAGCGCCACAGCCGTTTTCAGATAGCCCTCAATGCAAAGGCTCTAGACGCAAATATTGGTGTGAGAGCTAATTCAATCAAGGAAACACTGCATGTGGTGAAGGGCATATTGAAGAGGAATCAGCCGAGTGGTTCTTGTGGGATAACAACTCCATTTGGCTCACTAACTTCACACACCATCAGGCTTCCAAGGAGCTCTCAAGGAAACTCAGTTTTCACACTCTATGCTTAGTGCCCTTTGGGTGCCTAGGACTGAAGTGAAGCTTTGAGAGCATCCCACACTAACGAATGCTCCACATGCGGGTTTCATATGCCACCAACTCCACATTCACAGGCAACTTCAGCGCCACAGCCGTTTACAGATAGCCCTCAATGCAAAGGCTCTAGACGCAAATAGTGGTGTGAGAGCTAATTCAATCAAGGAAACACTGCATGTTGGGGAAGGGCATATTGAAGAAGAATCAGCCGAGTGGTTCTTGTGGGAGAACAACTCCATTTGGCTCCCTAACTTCACACACCATCAGGCTTCCAAGCAGCTCTCAAGGAAACTCAGTTTTCACACTCTATGCTTAGTGCCCTTTGAGTGCCTAGGACTGAAATTAAGCTTGGTGAGCATCCCACACAAACGAATGCTCCACATGCGGGTTTCACATGCCACCAACTACACATTCACAGGCAACTTCAGCCTCACAGCCATTTTCAGATAGCCATCAATGAAAAGGCTCTAGACGCAAATATTGGTGTGAGAGCTAATTCAATCAAGGAAACACTGCATGTTGGTGAAGGGCATATTGAAGAAGAATCAGCCGAGTGGTTCTTGTGGGAGAACAACTCCATTTGGCTCACTAACTTCACACACCATCAGGCTTCCAAGCAGCTCTCAAGGAAACTCAGTTTTCACACTCTATGCTTAGTGCCCTTTGAGTGCATTATCTAGGAATGAACCTGGTAGAGCATCCCACACAAACGAATGCTCCACATGCGGGTTTCACATGCCACCAACTCCACATTCACAGGCAACTTCAGCGCCACAGCCGTTTTCAGATAGCCCTCAATGCAAAGGCTCTAGACGCAAATATTGGTGTGAGAGCTAATTCAATCAAGGAAACACTGCATGTTGGGGAAGGGCATATTGAAGAAGAATCAGCCGAGTGGTTCTTGTGGGAGAACAACTCCATTTGGCTCACTAACTTCACACACCATCAGGCTTCCAAGCAGCTCTCAAGGAAACTCAGTTTTCACACTCTATGCTTAGTGCCCTTTGAGTGCCTAGGACTGAAATGAAGCTTGGTGAGCATCCCACACAAACGAATGCTCCACATGCGGGTTTCACATGCCACCAACTCCACATTCACAGACAACTTCAGCGCCACAGCCGTTTTCAGATAGCCCTCAATGCAAAGGCTCTAGACGCAAATATTGGTGTCAGAGCTAATTCAATCAAGGAAACACTGCATGTTGGGGAAGGGCATATTGAAGAAGAATCAGCCGAGTGGTTCTTGTGGGAGAACAACTCCATTTGGCTCACTAACTTCACACACCATCAGGCTTCCAAGCAGCTCTCAAGGAAACTCAGTTTTCACACTCTATGCTTAGTGCCCTTTGAGTGCATTATCTAGGAAAGAACCTGGTAGAGCATCCCACACAAACGAATGCTCCACATGCGGGTTTCACATGCCACCAACTCCACATTCACAGGCAACTTCAGCGCCACAGCCGTTTTCAGATAGCCCTCAATGCAAAGGCTCTAGACGCAAATATTGGTGTGAGAGCTAATTCAATCAAGGAAACATTGCATGTGGGGAAGGGCATATTGAAGAAGGATCAGCCGAGTGGTTCTTGTGGGAGAACAACTCCATTTGGCTCACTAACTTCACACACCATCAGGCTTCCAAGCAGCTCTCAAGGAAACTCAGTTTTCACACTCTATGCTTAGTGCCCTTTGGGTGCCTAGGACTGAAGTGAAGCTTTGAGAGCATCCCACACAAACGAATGCTCCACATGCGGGTTTCACATGCCACCAACTCCACATTCACAGGCAACTTCAGCGCCACAGCCGTTTTCAGATAGCCCTCAATCCAAAGGCTCTAGACGCAAATATTGGTGTGAGAGCTAATTCAATCAAGGAAACACTGCATGTTGCTGAAGGGCATATTGAAGAAGAATCAGCCGAGTGGTTCTTGTGGGAGAACAACTCCATTTGGCTCACTAACTTCACACACCATCAGGCTTCCAAGCAGCTCTCAAGGAAAATCAGTTTTCACACTCTATGCTTAGTGCCCTTTGAGTGCATTATCTAGGAATGAACCTGGTAGAGCATCCCACACAAACGAATGCTCCACATGCGGGTTTCACATGCCACCAACTCCACATTCACAGGCAACTTCAGCGCCACAGGCGTTTTCAGATAGCCCTCAATGCAAAGGCTCTAGACGCAAAAATTGGTGTGAGAGCTAATTCAATCAAGGAAACACTGCATGTTGGGGAAGGGCATATTGAAGAAGAATCAGCCGAGTGGTTCTTGTGGGAGAACAACTCCATTTGGCTCACTAACTTCACACACCATCAGGCTTCCAAGCAGCTCTCAAGGAAACTCAGTTTTCACACTCTATGCTTAGTGCCCTTTGAGTGCCTAGGACTGAAATGAAGCTTGGTGAGCATCCCACACAAACGAATGCTCCACATGCGGGTTTCACATGCCACCAACTCCACATTCACAGGCAACTTCAGCGCCACAGCCATTTTCAGATAGCCCTCAATGCAAAGGCTCTAGACGCAAATATTGGTGTGAGAGCTAATTCAATCAAGGAAACACTGCATGTTGGTGAAGGGCATATTGAAGAAGAATCAGCTGAGTGGTTCTTGTGGGAGAACAACTCCATTTGGCTCACTAACTTCACACACCATCAGGCTTCCAAGCAGCTCTCAAGGAAACTCAGTTTTCACACTCTATGCTTAGTGCCCTTTGAGTGCATTATCTAGGAATGAACCTGGTAGAGCATCCCACACAAACGAATGCTCCACATGTGGGTTTCACATGCCACCAACTCCACATTCACAGGCAACTTCAGCGCCACAGCCGTTTACAGATAGCCCTCAATGCAAAGGCTCTAGACGCAAATATTGGTGTGAGAGCTAATTCAATCAAGGAAACACTGCATGTTGGGGAAGGGCATATTGAAGAAGAATCAGCCGAGTGGTTCTTGTGGGAGAACAACTCCATTTGGCTCACTAACTTCACACACCATCAGGCTTCCAAGCAGCTCTCAAGGAAACTCAGTTTTCACACTCTATGCTTAGTGCCCTTTGAGTGCCTAGGACTGAAATGAAGCTTGTTGAGCATCCCACACAAACGAATGCTCCACATGCGGGTTTCACATGCCACCAACTCACATTCACAGGCAACTTCAGCGCTACAGCCGTTTTTTGACAGCCCTCAATGCAAAGGCTCCAGACGCAAATATTGGTGTGAGAGCTAATTCAATCAAGGAAACACTGCATGTTGGGGAAGGGCATATTGAAGAAGAATCAGCCGAGTGGTACTTGTGGGAGAACAACTCCGTTTTGCTCACTAACTTCACACACCATCAGGCTTCCAAGCAGCTCTCAAGGATAATCAGTTTTCACACTCTATGCTTAGTGCCCTTTGAGTGCCTAGGACTGAAATGAAGCTTGTTGAGCATCCCACACAAACGAATGCTCCACATGCGGGTTTCACATGCCACCAACTCCACATTCACAGGCAACTTCAGCGCCACAGCCGTTTTCAGATAGCCATCAATGCAAAGCCTCTAGACGCAAATATTGGTGTGAGAGCTAATTCAATCAAGGAAACACTGCATGTTGGTGAAGGGCATATTGAAGAAGAATCAGCCGAGTGGTTCTTGTGGGAGAACAACTCCATTTGGCTCACTAACTTCACACACCATCAGGCTTCCAAGCAGCTCTCAAGGAAACTCAGTTTTCACACTCTATGCTTAGTGCCCTTTGAGCGCATTATCTAGGAATGAACCTGGTAGAGCATCCCACACAAACGAATGCTCCACATGCGGGTTTCACATGCCACCAACTCCACATTCACAGGCAACTTCAGCGCCACAGCCGTTTTCAGATAGCCCTCAATGCAAAGGCTCTAGACGCAAATATTGGTGTGAGAGCTAATTCAATCAAGGAAACACTGCATGTTGGTGAAGGGCATATTGAAGAAGAATGAGCCGAGTGGTTCTTGTGGGAGAACAACTCCATTTGGCACACTAACTTCACACACCATCAGGCTTCCAAGCAGCTCTCAAGGAAACTCAGTTTTCACACTCTATGCTTAGTGCCCTTTGAGTGCATTATCTAGGAATGAACCTGGTAGAGCATCCCACACAAACGAATGCTCCACATGCGGGTTTCACATGCCACCACCTCCACATTCACAGGCAACTTCAGCGCCACAGCCGCTTTCAGATAGCCCTCAATGCAAAGGCTCCAGACGCAAATATTGGTGTGAGAGCTCATTCAATCAAGGAAACACTGCATGTTGCTGAAGGGCATATTGAAGAAGAATCAGCCGAGTGGTTCTTGTGGGAGAACAACTCCGTTTGGCTCACTAACTTCACACACCATCAGGCTTCCAAGCAGCTCTCAAGGAAACTCAGTTTTCACACTCTATGCTTAGTGCCCTTTGAGTGCATTATCTAGGAATGAACCTGGCCGAGCATCCCACACAAACGAATGCTCCACATGCGGGTTTCACATGCCACCAACTCCACATTCACAGGCAACTTCAGTGCCACAGCAGTTTGCAGACAGCCCTCCATGCAAAGGCTCTAGACGCAAATATTGGTGTGAGAGCTAATTCAATCAAGGAAACACTGCATGTTGGTGAAGGGCATATTGAAGAAGGATCAGCTGAGTGGTTCTTGTGGGAGAACAACTCCATTTGGCTCACTAACTTCACACACCATCAGGCTTCCAAGCAGCTCTCAAGGAAACTCAGTTTTCACACTCTATGCTTAGTGCCCTTTGAGTGCCTAGGACTGAAATGAAGCTTGTTGAGCATCCCACACAAACGAATGCTCCACATGCGGGTTTCACATGCCACCAACTCACATTCACAGGCAACTTCAGCGCTACAGCCGTTTTTTGACAGCCCTCAATGCAAAGGCTCCAGACGCAAATATTGGTGTGAGAGCTAATTCAATCAAGGAAACACTGCATGTTGGGGAAGGGCATATTGAAGAAGAATCAGCCGAGTGGTACTTGTGGGAGAACAACTCCGTTTGGCTCACTAACTTCACACACCATCAGGCTTCCAAGCAGCTCTCAAGGAAACTCAGTTTTCACACTCTATGCTTAGTGCCCTTTGAGTGCATTATCTAGGAATGAACCTGGCCGAGCATCCCACACAAACGAATGCTCCACAAGCGGGTTTCACATGCCACCAACTCCACATTCACAGGCAACTTCAGTGCCACAGCAGTTCGCAGACAGCCCTCAATGCAAAGGCTCTAGACGCAAATATTGGTGTGAGAGCTAATTCAATCAAGGAAACACTGCATGTTGGTGAAGGGCATACTGAAGAAGAATCAGCCGAGTGGTTCTTGTGGGAGAACAACTCCGTTTGGCTCACTAACTTCACACACCATCAGGCTTCCAAGCAGCTCTCAAGGAAACTCAGTTTTCACACTCTATGCTTAGTGCCCTTTGAGTGCCTAGGACTGGAAGGAAGCTTGGTGAGCATCCCACACAAACGAATGCTCCACATGCGGGTTTCACATGCCACCAACTCCACATTCACAGGCAACTTCAGCGCCACAGCCGTTTTCAGATAGCCCTCAATCCAAAGGCTCTAGACGCAAATATTGGTGTGAGAGCTAATTCAATCAAGGAAACACTGCATGTTGGTGAAGGGCATATTGAAGAAGAATCAGCCGAGTGGTTCTTGTGGGAGAACAACTCCATTTGGCTCACTAACTTCACACACCATCAGGCTTCCAAGCAGCTCTCAAGGATAATCAGTTTTCACACTCTATGCTTAGTGCCCTTTGAGTGCCTAGGACTGAAATGAAGCTTGTTGAGCATCCCACACAAACGAATGCTCCACATGCGGGTTTCACATGCCACCAACTCCACATTCACAGGCAACTTCAGCGCCACAGCCGTTTTCAGATAGCCATCAATGCAAAGCCTCTAGACGCAAATATTGGTGTGAGAGCTAATTCAATCAAGGAAACACTGCATGTTGGTGAAGGGCATATTGAAGAAGAATCAGCCGAGTGGTTCTTGTGGGAGAACAACTCCATTTGGCTCACTAACTTCACACACCATCAGGCTTCCAAGCAGCTCTCAAGGAAACTCAGTTTTCACACTCTATGCTTAGTGCCCTTTGAGCGCATTATCTAGGAATGAACCTGGTAGAGCATCCCACACAAACGAATGCTCCACATGCGGGTTTCACATGCCACCAACTCCACATTCACAGGCAACTTCAGCGCCACAGCCGTTTTCAGATAGCCCTCAATGCAAAGGCTCTAGACGCAAATATTGGTGTGAGAGCTAATTCAATCAAGGAAACACTGCATGTTGGTGAAGGGCATATTGAAGAAGAATGAGCCGAGTGGTTCTTGTGGGAGAACAACTCCATTTGGCACACTAACTTCACACACCATCAGGCTTCCAAGCAGCTCTCAAGGAAACTCAGTTTTCACACTCTATGCTTAGTGCCCTTTGAGTGCATTATCTAGGAATGAACCTGGTAGAGCATCCCACACAAACGAATGCTCCACATGCGGGTTTCACATGCCACCACCTCCACATTCACAGGCAACTTCAGCGCTACAGCCGTTTTTTGACAGCCCTCAATGCAAAGGCTCCAGACGCAAATATTGGTGTGAGAGCTCATTCAATCAAGGAAACACTGCATGTTGGTGAAGGGCATATTGAAGAAGAATCAGCCGAGTGGTTCTTGTGGGAGAACAACTCCGTTTGGCTCACTAACTTCACACACCATCAGGCTTCCAAGCAGCTCTCAAGGAAACTCAGTTTTCACACTCTATGCTTAGTGCCCTTTGAGTGCATTATCTAGGAATGAACCTGGCCGAGCATCCCACACAAACGAATGCTCCACATGCGGGTTTCACATGCCACCAACTCCACATTCACAGGCAACTTCAGTGCCACAGCAGTTTGCAGACAGCCCTCCATGCAAAGGCTCTAGACGCAAATATTGGTGTGAGAGCTAATTCAATCAAGGAAACACTGCATGTTGGTGAAGGGCATATTGAAGAAGGATCAGCTGAGTGGTTCTTGTGGGAGAACAACTCCATTTGGCTCACTAACTTCACACACCATCAGGCTTCCAAGCAGCTCTCAAGGAAACTCAGTTTTCACACTCTATGCTTAGTGCCCTTTGAGTGCATTATCTAGGAATGAACCTGGTAGAGCATCCCACACAAACGAATGCTCCACATGCGGGTTTCACATGCCACCAACTCCACATTCACAGGCAACTTCAGCGCCACAGCCGTTTTCAGATAGCCCTCAATGCAAAGGCTCTAGACGCAAATATTGGTGTGAGAGCTAATTCAATCAAGGAAACACTGCATGTTGGGGAAGGGCATACTGAAGAAGAATGAGCCGAGTGGTTCTTGTGGGATAACAACTCCATTTGGCTCACTAACTTCACACACCATCAGGCTTCCAAGCAGCTCTCAAGGAAACTCAGTTTTCACACTCTATGCTTAGTGCCCTTTGAGTGCCTAGAACTGGAAGGAAGCTTGGTGAGCATCCCACACAAACGAATGCTCCACATGCGGGTTTCACATGCCACCAACTCCACATTCACAGGCAACTTCAGCGCCACAGCCGCTTTCAGATAGCCCTCAATGCAAAGGCTCTAGACGCAAATATTGGTGTGAGAGCTAATTCAATCAAGGAAACACTGCATGTTGGTGAAGGGCATATTGAAGAAGGATCAGCCGAGTGGTTCTTGTGGGAGAACCACTCCATTTGGCTCACTAACTTCACACACCATCAGGCTTCCAAGCAGCTCTCAAGGAAACTCAGTTTTAACACTCTATGCTTAGTGCCCTTTGAGTGCCTAGGACTGAAATGAAGCTTGTTGAGCATCCCACACAAACGAATGCTCCACATGCGGGTTTCACATGCCACCAACTCCACATTCACAGGCAACTTCAGCGCCACAGCCGTTTTCAGATAGCCCTCAATCCAAAGGCTCTAGACGCAAATATTGGTGTGAGAGCTAATTCAATCAAGGAAACACTGCATGTTGGGGAAGGGCATATTGAAGAAGAATCAGCCGAGTGGTTCTTGTGGGAGAACAACTCCATTTGGCTCACTAACTTCACACACCATCAGGCTTCCAAGCAGCTCTCAAGGAAACTCAGTTTTCACACTCTATGCTTAGTGCCCTTTGAGTCCTAGGACTGAAATGAAGCTTGGTCAGCATCCCACACAAACGAATGCTCCACATGCGGGTTTCACATGCCACCAACTCCACATTCACAGGCAACTTCAGCGCCACAGCCGTTTTTTGACAGCCATCAATGCAAAGGCTACAGACGCAAATATTAGTGTGACAGCTAATTCAATCAAGGAAACACTGCATGTTGGGGAAGGGCATATTGAAGAGGAATCAGCCGAGTGGTTCTTGTGGGAGAACAACTCCATTTGGCTCCCTAACTTCACACACCATCAGGCTTCCAAGCAGCTCTCAAGGAAAATCAGTTTTCACACTCTATGCTTAGTGCCCTTTGAGTGCCTAGGACTGAAATTAATCTTGGTGAGCATCCCACACAAACGAATGCTCCACATGCGGGTTTCACATGCCTCCAACTCCACATTCACAGGCAACTTCAGCGCCACAGCCATTTTCAGATAGCCATCAATGCAAAGGCTCTAGACGCAAATATTGGTGTGAGAGCTAATTCAATCAAGGAAACACTGCATGTTGGTGAAGGGCATATTGAAGAAGAATCAGCCGAGTGGTTCTTGTGGGAGAACAACTCCATTTGGCTCACTAACTTCACACACCATCAGGCTTCCAAGCAGCTCTCAAGGAAACTCAGTTTTCACACTCTATGCTTAGTGCCCTTTGAGTGCCTAGGACTGAAATGAAGCTTGGTGAGCATCCCACACAAACGAATGCTCCACATGCGGGTTTCACATGCCACCAACTCCACATTCACAGACAACTTCAGCGCCACAGCCGTTTTCAGATAGCCCTCAATGCAAAGGCTCTAGACGCAAATATTGGTGTCAGAGCTAATTCAATCAAGGAAACACTGCATGTTGGAGAAGGGCATATTGAAGAAGAATCAGCCGAGTGGTTCTTGTGGGAGAACAACTCCATTTGGCTCACTAACTTCACACACCATCAGGCTTCCAAGCAGCTCTCAAGGAAACTCAGTTTTCACACTCTATGCTTAGTGCCCTTTGAGTGCATTATCTAGGAATGAACCTGGTAGAGCATCCCACACAAACGAATGCTCCACATGCGGGTTTTACATGCCACCAACTCCACATTCACAGGCAACTTCAGCGCCACAGCCGTTTACAGATAGCCCTCAATGCAAAGGCTCTAGACGCAAATAGTGGTGTGAGAGCTAATTCAATCAAGGAAACACTGCATGTGCTGAAGGGCATATTGAAGAAGAATCAGCCGAGTGGTTCTTGTGGGAGAACAACTCCATTTGGCTCACTAACTTCACACACCATCAGGCTTCCAAGCAGCTCTCAAGGAAACTCAGTTTTCACACTCTATGCTTAGTGTCCATTGGGTGCCTAGGACTGAAGTGAAGCTTTGAGAGCATCCCACACAAACGAATGCTCCACATGCGGGTTTCACATGCCACCAACTCCACATTCACAGGCAACTTCAGCGCCACAGCCGTTTTCACATAGCCCTCAATCCAAAGGCTCTAGACGCAAATATTGGTGTGAGAGCTAATTCAATCAAGGAAACACTGCATGTTGCTGAAGGGCATATTGAAGAAGAATCAGCCGAGTGGTTCTTGTGGGAGAACAACTCCATTTGGCTCACTAACTTCACACACCATCAGGCTTCCAAGCAGCTCTCAAGGAAAATCAGTTTTCACACTCTATGCTTAGTGCTCTTTGAGTGCCTAGGACTGAAATGAAGCTTGGTGAGCATCCCACACAAACGAATGCTCCACAAGCGGGTTTCACATGCCACCAACTTCACATTCACAGACAACTTCAGCGCCACAGCCGTTTTTTGACAGCCATCAATGCAAAGGCTACAGACGCAAATATTGGTGTGACAGCTAATTCAATCAAGGAAACACTGCATGTTGGGGAAGGGCATATTGAAGAGGAATCAGCCGAGTGGTTCTTGTGGGATAACAACTCCATTTGGCTCACTAACTTCACACACCATCAGGCTTCCAAGCAGCTCTCAAGGAAACTCAGTTTTCACACTCTATGCTTAGTGCCCTTTGAGTGCCTAGGACTGAAATGAAGCTTTGAGAGCATCCCACACTAACGAATGCTCCACATGCGGGTTTCATATGCCACCAACTCCACATTCACAGACAACTTCAGCGCCACAGCCGTTTACAGATAGCCCTCAATGCAAAGGCTCTAGACGCAAATAGTGGTGTGAGAGCTAATTCAATCAAGGAAACACTGCATGTTGGGGAAGGGCATATTGAAGAAGAATCAGCCGATTGGTTCTTTTGGGAGAACAACTCCATTTGGCTCCCTAACTTCACACACCATCAGGCTTCCAAGCAGCTCTCAAGGAAACTCAGTTTTCACACTCTATGCTTAGTGCCCTTTGAGTGCCTAGGACTGAAATTAAGCTTGGTGAGCATCCCACACAAACGAATGCTCCACATGCGGGTTTCACATGCCACCAACTACACATTCACAGGCAACTTCAGCCTCACAGCCATTTTCAGATAGCCATCAATGCAAAGGCTCTAGACGCAAATATTGGTGTGAGAGCTAATTCAATCAAGGAAACACTGCATGTTGGTGAAGGGCATATTGAAGAAGAATCAGCCGAGTGGTTCTTGTGGGAGAACAACTCCATTTGGCTCACTAACTTCACACACCATCAGGCTTCCAAGCAGCTCTCAAGGAAACTCAGTTTTCACACTCTATGCTTAGTGCCCTTTGAGTGCATTATCTAGGAATGAACCTGGTAGAGCATCCCACACAAACGAATGCTCCACATGCGGGTTTCACATGCCACCAACTCCACATTCACAGGCAACTTCAGCGCCACAGCCGTTTTCAGATAGCCCTCAATGCAAAGGCTCTAGACGCAAATATTGGTGTGAGAGCTAATTCAATCAAGGAAACACTGCATGTTGGGGAAGGGCATATTGAAGAAGAATCAGCCGAGTGGTTCTTGTGGGAGAACAACTCCATTTGGCTCACTAACTTCACACACCATCAGGCTTCCAAGCAGCTCTCAAGGAAACTCAGTTTTCACACTCTATGCTTAGTGCCCTTTGAGTGCCTAGGACTGAAATGAAGCTTGGTGAGCATCCCACACAAACGAATGCTCCACATGCGGGTTTCACATGCCACCAACTCCACATTCACAGACAACTTCAGCGCCACAGCCGTTTTCAGATAGCCCTCAATGCAAAGGCTCTAGACGCAAATATTGGTGTCAGAGCTAATTCAATCAAGGAAACACTGCATGTTGGGGAAGGGCATATTGAAGAAGAATCAGCCGAGTGGTTCTTGTGGGAGAACAACTCCATTTGGCTCACTAACTTCACACACCATCAGGCTTCCAAGCAGCTCTCAAGGAAACTCAGTTTTCACACTCTATGCTTAGTGCCCTTTGAGTGCATTATCTAGGAAAGAACCTGGTAGAGCATCCCACACAAACGAATGCTCCACATGCGGGTTTCACATGCCACCAACTCCACATTCACAGGCAACTTCAGCGCCACAGCCGTTTTCAGATAGCCCTCAATGCAAAGGCTCTAGACGCAAATATTGGTGTGAGAGCTAATTCAATCAAGGAAACACTGCATGTGGGGAAGGGCATATTGAAGAAGAATCAGCCGAGTGGTTCTTGTGGGAGAACAACTCCATTTGGCTCACTAACTTCACACACCATCAGGCTTCCAAGCAGCTCTCAAGGAAACTCAGTTTTCACACTCTATGCTTAGTGCCCTTTGGGTGCCTAGGACTGAAGTGAAGCTTTGAGAGCATCCCACACAAACGAATGCTCCACATGCGGGTTTCACATGCCACCAACTCCACATTCACAGGCAACTTCAGCGCCACAGCCGTTTTCAGATAGCCCTCAATCCAAAGGCTCTAGACGCAAATATTGGTGTGAGAGCTAATTCAATCAAGGAAACACTGCATGTTGCTGAAGGGCATATTGAAGAAGAATCAGCCGAGTGGTTCTTGTGGGAGAACAACTCCATTTGGCTCACTAACTTCACACACCATCAGGCTTCCAAGCAGCTCTCAAGGAAAATCAGTTTTCACACTCTATGCTTAGTGCCCTTTGAGTGCATTATCTAGGAATGAACCTGGTAGAGCATCCCACACAAACGAATGCTCCACATGCGGGTTTCACATGCCACCAACTCCACATTCACAGGCAACTTCAGCGCCACAGCCGTTTTCAGATAGCCCTCAATGCAAAGGCTCTAGACGCAAAAATTGGTGTGAGAGCTAATTCAATCAAGGAAACACTGCATGTTGGGGAAGGGCATATTGAAGAAGAATCAGCCGAGTGGTTCTTGTGGGAGAACAACTCCATTTGGCTCACTAACTTCACACACCATCAGGCTTCCAAGCAGCTCTCAAGGAAACTCAGTTTTCACACTCTATGCTTAGTGCCCTTTGAGTGCCTAGGACTGAAATGAAGCTTGGTGAGCATCCCACACAAACGAATGCTCCACATGCGGGTTTCACATGCCACCAACTCCACATTCACAGGCAACTTCAGCGCCACAGCCATTTTCAGATAGCCCTCAATGCAAAGGCTCTAGACGCAAATATTGGTGTGAGAGCTAATTCAATCAAGGAAACACTGCATGTTGGTGAAGGGCATATTGAAGAAGAATCAGCTGAGTGGTTCTTGTGGGAGAACAACTCCATTTGGCTCACTAACTTCACACACCATCAGGCTTCCAAGCAGCTCTCAAGGAAACTCAGTTTTCACACTCTATGCTTAGTGCCCTTTGAGTGCATTATCTAGGAATGAACCTGGTAGAGCATCCCACACAAACGAATGCTCCACATGTGGGTTTCACATGCCACCAACTCCACATTCACAGGCAACTTCAGCGCCACAGCCGTTTACAGATAGCCCTCAATGCAAAGGCTCTAGACGCAAATATTGGTGTGAGAGCTAATTCAATCAAGGAAACACTGCATGTTGGGGAAGGGCATATTGAAGAAGAATCAGCCGAGTGGTTCTTGTGGGAGAACAACTCCATTTGGCTCACTAACTTCACACACCATCAGGCTTCCAAGCAGCTCTCAAGGAAACTCAGTTTTCACACTCTATGCTTAGTGCCCTTTGAGTGCCTAGGACTGAAATGAAGCTTGTTGAGCATCCCACACAAACGAATGCTCCACATGCGGGTTTCACATGCCACCAACTCACATTCACAGGCAACTTCAGCGCTACAGCCGTTTTTTGACAGCCCTCAATGCAAAGGCTCCAGACGCAAATATTGGTGTGAGAGCTAATTCAATCAAGGAAACACTGCATGTTGGGGAAGGGCATATTGAAGAAGAATCAGCCGAGTGGTACTTGTGGGAGAACAACTCCGTTTGGCTCACTAACTTCACACACCATCAGGCTTCCAAGCAGCTCTCAAGGAAACTCAGTTTTCACACTCTATGCTTAGTGCCCTTTGAGTGCATTATCTAGGAATGAACCTGGCCGAGCATCCCACAAAAACGAATGCTCCACAAGCGGGTTTCACATGCCACCAACTCCACATTCACAGGCAACTTCAGTGCCACAGCAGTTCGCAGACAGCCCTCAATGCAAAGGCTCTAGACGCAAATATTGGTGTGAGAGCTAATTCAATCAAGGAAACACTGCATGTTGGTGAAGGGCATACTGAAGAAGAATCAGCCGAGTGGTTCTTGTGGGAGAACAACTCCGTTTGGCTCACTAACTTCACACACCATCAGGCTTCCAAGCAGCTCTCAAGGAAACTCAGTTTTCACACTCTATGCTTAGTGCCCTTTGAGTGCCTAGGACTGGAAGGAAGCTTGGTGAGCATCCCACACAAACGAATGCTCCACATGCGGGTTTCACATGCCACCAACTCCACATTCACAGGCAACTTCAGCGCCACAGCCGTTTTCAGATAGCCCTCAATCCAAAGGCTCTAGACGCAAATATTGGTGTGAGAGCTAATTCAATCAAGGAAACACTGCATGTTGGTGAAGGGCATATTGAAGAAGAATCAGCCGAGTGGTTCTTGTGGGAGAACAACTCCATTTGGCTCACTAACTTCACACACCATCAGGCTTCCAAGCAGCTCTCAAGGAAAATCAGTTTTCACACTCTATGCTTAGTGCCCTTTGAGTGCCTAGGACTGAAATGAAGCTTGTTGAGCATCCCACACAAACGAATGCTCCACATGCGGGTTTCACATGCCACCAACTCCACATTCACAGGCAACTTCAGCGCCACAGCCGTTTTCAGATAGCCATCAATGCAAAGCCTCTAGACGCAAATATTGGTGTGAGAGCTAATTCAATCAAGGAAACACTGCATGTTGGTGAAGGGCATATTGAAGAAGAATCAGCCGAGTGGTTCTTGTGGGAGAACAACTCCATTTGGCTCACTAACTTCACACACCATCAGGCTTCCAAGCAGCTCTCAAGGAAACTCAGTTTTCACACTCTATGCTTAGTGCCCTTTGAGCGCATTATCTAGGAATGAACCTGGTAGAGCATCCCACACAAACGAATGCTCCACATGCGGGTTTCACATGCCACCAACTCCACATTCACAGGCAACTTCAGCGCCACAGCCGTTTTCAGATAGCCCTCAATGCAAAGGCTCTAGACGCAAATATTGGTGTGAGAGCTAATTCAATCAAGGAAACACTGCATGTTGGTGAAGGGCATATTGAAGAAGAATGAGCCGAGTGGTTCTTGTGGGAGAACAACTCCATTTGGCACACTAACTTCACACACCATCAGGCTTCCAAGCAGCTCTCAAGGAAACTCAGTTTTCACACTCTATGCTTAGTGCCCTTTGAGTGCATTATCTAGGAATGAACCTGGTAGAGCATCCCACACAAACGAATGCTCCACATGCGGGTTTCACATGCCACCACCTCCACATTCACAGGCAACTTCAGCGCTACAGCCGTTTTTTGACAGCCCTCAATGCAAAGGCTCCAGACGCAAATATTGGTGTGAGAGCTAATTCAATCAAGGAAACACTGCATGTTGGGGAAGGGCATATTGAAGAAGAATCAGCCGAGTGGTTCTTGTGGGAGAACAACTCCGTTTGGCTCACTAACTTCACACACCATCAGGCTTCCAAGCAGCTCTCAAGGAAACTCAGTTTTCACACTCTATGCTTAGTGCCCTTTGAGTGCATTATCTAGGAATGAACCTGGCCGAGCATCCCACACAAACGAATGCTCCACATGCGGGTTTCACATGCCACCAACTCCACATTCACAGGCAACTTCAGTGCCACAGCAGTTTGCAGACAGCCCTCCATGCAAAGGCTCTAGACGCAAATATTGGTGTGAGAGCTAATTCAATCAAGGAAACACTGCATGTTGGTGAAGGGCATATTGAAGAAGGATCAGCTGAGTGGTTCTTGTGGGAGAACAACTCCATTTGGCTCACTAACTTCACACACCATCAGGCTTCCAAGCAGCTCTCAAGGAAACTCAGTTTTCACACTCTATGCTTAGTGCCCTTTGAGTGCATTATCTAGGAATGAACCTGGTAGAGCATCCCACACAAACGAATGCTCCACATGCGGGTTTCACATGCCACCAACTCCACATTCACAGGCAACTTCAGCGCCACAGCCGTTTTCAGATAGCCCTCAATGCAAAGGCTCTAGACGCAAATATTGGTGTGAGAGCTAATTCAATCAAGGAAACACTGCATGTTGGGGAAGGGCATACTGAAGAAGAATGAGCCGAGTGGTTCTTGTGGGATAACAACTCCATTTGGCTCACTAACTTCACACACCATCAGGCTTCCAAGCAGCTCTCAAGGAAACTCAGTTTTCACACTCTATGCTTAGTGCCCTTTGAGTGCCTAGAACTGGAAGGAAGCTTGGTGAGCATCCCACACAAACGAATGCTCCACATGCGGATTTCACATGCCACCAACTCCACATTCACAGGCAACTTCAGCGCCACAGCCGTTTTCAGATAGCCCTCAATCCAAAGGCTCTAGACGCAAATATTGGTGTGAGAGCTAATTCAATCAAGGAAACACTGCATGTTGGGGAAGGGCATATTGAAGAAGAATCAGCCGAGTGGTTCTTGTGGGAGAACAACTCCATTTGGCTCACTAACTTCACACACCATCAGGCTTCCAAGCAGCTCTCAAGGAAACTCAGTTTTCACACTCTATGCTTAGTGCCCTTTGAGTGCCTAGGACTGAAATGAAGCTTTGAGAGCATCCCACACAAACGAATGCTCCACATGCGGGTTTCATATGCCACCAACTCCACATTCACAGACAACTTCAGCGCCAAGCCGTTTTCAGATAGCCCTCAATCCAAAGGCTCTAGACGCAAATAGTGGTGTGAGAGCTAATTCAATCAAGGAAACACTGTATGTTGGTGAAGGGCATATTGAAGAAGAATCAGCCGAGTGGTTCTTGTGGGAGAACAACTCCATTTGGCTCACTAACTTCACACACCATCAGGCTTCCAAGCAGCTCTCAAGGAAACTCAGTTTTCACACTCTATGCTTAGTGCCCTTTGAATATATTATCTAGGAATGAACCTGGTAGAGCATCCCACACAAACGAATGCTCCACATGCGGGTTTCACATGCCACCAACTCCACATTCACAGGCAACTTCAGCGCCACAGCCGTTTACAGATAGCCCTCAATGCAAAGGCTCTAGACGCAAATATTGGTGTGAGAGCTAATTCAATCAAGGAAACACTGCATGTTGGGGAAGGGCATATTGAAGAAGAATCAGCCGAGTGGTTCTTGTGGGAGAACAACTCCATTTGGCTCACTAACTTCACACACCATCAGGCTTCCAAGCAGCTCTCAAGGAAACTCAGTTTTCACACTCTATGCTTAGTGCCCTTTGAGTGCATGATCTAGGAATGAACCTGGCCGAGCATCCCACACAAACGAATGCTCCACAAGCGGGTTTCACATGCCACCAACTCCACATTCACAGGCAACTTCAGTGCCACAGCAGTTCGCAGACAGCCCTCAATGCAAAGGCTCTAGACGCAAATATTGGTGTGAGAGCTAATTCAATCAAGGAAACACTGCATGTTGGTGAAGGGCATACTGAAGAAGAATCAGCCGAGTGGTTCTTGGGGGAGAACAACTCCGTTTGGCTCACTAACTTCACACACCATCAGGCTTCCAAGCAGCTCTCAAGGAAACTCAGTTTTCACACTCTATGCTTAGTGCCCTTTGAGTGCCTAGGACTGGAAGGAAGCTTGGTGAGCATCCCACACAAACGAATGCTCCACATGCGGGTTTCACATGCCACCAACTCCACATTCACAGGCAACTTCAGCGCCACAGCCGTTTTCAGATAGCCCTCAATGCAAAGGCTCTAGACGCAAATATTGGTGTGAGAGCTAATTCAATCAAGGAAACACTGCATGTTGGTGAAGGGCATATTGAAGAAGAATCAGCCGAGTGGTTCTTGTGGGAGAACAACTCCATTTGGCTCACTAACTTCACACACCATCAGGCTTCCAAGCAGCTCTCAAGGAAAATCAGTTTTCACACTCTATGCTTAGTGCCCTTTGAGTGCCTAGGACTGAAATGAAGCTTGTTGAGCATCCCACACAAAAGAATGCTCCACATGCGGGTTTCACATGCCACCAACTCCACATTCACAGGCAACTTCAGCGCCACAGCCGTTTTCAGATAGCCATCAATGCAAAGCCTCTAGACGCAAATATTGGTGTGAGAGCTAATTCAATCAAGGAAACACTGCATGTTGGTGAAGGGCATATTGAAGAAGAATCAGCCGAGTGGTTCTTGTGGGAGAACAACTCCATTTGGCTCACTAACTTCACACACCATCAGGCTTCCAAGCAGCTCTCAAGGAAACTCAGTTTTCACACTCTATGCTTAGTGCCCTTTGAGCGCATTATCTAGGAATGAACCTGGTAGAGCATCCCACACAAACGAATGCTCCACATGCGGGTTTCACATGCCACCAACTCCACATTCACAGGCAACTTCAGCGCCACAGCCGTTTTCAGATAGCCCTCAATGCAAAGGCTCTAGACGCAAATATTGGTGTGAGAGCTAATTCAATCAAGGAAACACTGCATGTTGGTGAAGGGCATATTGAAGAAGAATGAGCCGAGTGGTTCTTGTGGGAGAACAACTCCATTTGGCACACTAACTTCACACACCATCAGGCTTCCAAGCAGCTCTCAAGGAAACTCAGTTTTCACACTCTATGCTTAGTGCCCTTTGAGTGCATTATCTAGGAATGAACCTGGTAGAGCATCCCACACAAACGAATGCTCCACATGCGGGTTTCACATGCCACCACCTCCACATTCACAGGCAACTTCAGCGCTACAGCCATTTTTTGACAGCCCTCAATGCAAAGGCTCCAGACGCAAATATTGGTGTGAGAGCTAATTCAATCAAGGAAACACTGCATGTTGGGGAAGGGCATATTGAAGAAGAATCAGCCGAGTGGTTCTTGTGGGAGAACAACTCCGTTTGGCTCACTAACTTCACACACCATCAGGCTTCCAAGCAGCTCTCAAGGAAACTCAGTTTTCACACTCTATGCTTAGTGCCCTTTGAGTGCATTATCTAGGAATGAACCTGGCCGAGCATCCCACACAAACGAATGCTCCACATGCGGGTTTCACATGCCACCAACTCCACATTCACAGGCAACTTCAGTGCCACAGCAGTTTGCAGACAGCCCTCCATGCAAAGGCTCTAGACGCAAATATTGGTGTGAGAGCTAATTCAATCAAGGAAACACTGCATGTTGGGGAAGGGCATATTGAAGAAGGATCAGCTGAGTGGTTCTTGTGGGAGAACAACTCCATTTGGCTCACTAACTTCACACACCATCAGGCTTCCAAGCAGCTCTCAAGGAAACTCAGTTTTCACACTCTATGCTTAGTGCCCTTTGAGTGCATTATCTAGGAATGAACCTGGTAGAGCATCCCACACAAACGAATGCTCCACATGCGGGTTTCACATGCCACCAACTCCACATTCACAGGCAACTTCAGCGCCACAGCCGTTTTCAGATAGCCCTCAATGCAAAGGCTCTAGACGCAAATATTGGTGTGAGAGCTAATTCAATCAAGGAAACACTGCATGTTGGGGAAGGGCATATTGAAGAAGAATCAGCCGAGTGGTTCTTGTGGGATAACAACTCCATTTGGCTCACTAACTTCACACACCATCAGGCTTCCAAGCAGCTCTCAAGGAAACTCAGTTTTCACACTCTATGCTTAGTGCCCTTTGAGTGCCTAGAACTGGAAGGAAGCTTGGTGAGCATCCCAACAAACGAATGCTCCACATGCGGATTTCACATGCCACCAACTCCACATTCACAGGCAACTTCAGCGCCACAGCCGTTTTCAGATAGCCCTCAATGCAAAGGCTCTAGACGCAAATATTGGTGTGAGAGCTAATTCAATCAAGGAAACACTGCATGTTGGGGAAGGGCATATTGAAGAAGAATCAGCCGAGTGGTTCTTGTGGGAGAACAACTCCATTTGGCTCACTAACTTCACACACCATCAGGCTTCCAAGCAGCTCTCAAGGAAACTCAGTTTTCACACTCTATGCTTAGTGCCCTTTGAGTGCCTAGGACTGAAATGAAGCTTTGAGAGCATCCCACACAAACGAATGCTCCACATGCGGGTTTCATATGCCACCAACTCCACATTCACAGACAACTTCAGCGCCAAGCCGTTTTCAGATAGCCCTCAATCCAAAGGCTCTAGACGCAAATATTGGTGTGAGAGCTAATTCAATCAAGGAAACACTGCATGTTGGTGAAGGGCATATTGAAGAAGAATCAGCCGAGTGGTTCTTGTGGGAGAACAACTCCATTTGGCTCACTAACTTCACACACCATCAGGCTTCCAAGCAGCTCTCAAGGAAACTCAGTTTTCACACTCTATGCTTAGTGCCCTTTGAATATATTATCTAGGAATGAACCTGGTAGAGCATCCCACACAAACGAATGCTCCACATGCGGGTTTCACATGCCACCAACTCCACATTCACAGGCAACTTCAGCGCCACAGCCGTTTACAGATAGCCCTCAATGCAAAGGCTCTAGACGCAAATATTGGTGTGAGAGCTAATTCAATCAAGGAAACACTGCATGTTGGGGAAGGGCATATTGAAGAAGAATCAGCCGAGTGGTTCTTGTGGGAGAACAACTCCATTTGGCTCACTAACTTCACACACCATCAGGCTTCCAAGCAGCTCTCAAGGAAACTCAGTTTTCACACTCTATGCTTAGTGCCCTTTGAGTGCCTAGGACTGAAATGAAGCTTGTTGAGCATCCCACACAAATGAATGCTCCACATGCGGGTTTCACATGCCACCAACTCACATTCACAGGCAACTTCAGCGCCACAGCCGCTTTCAGATAGCCATCAATGCAAAGGCTCTAGACGCAAATATTGGTGTGAGAGCTAATTCAATCAAGGAAGCACTGCATTTTGGTGAAGGGCATATTGAAGAAGAATCAGCCCTGTGGTTCTTGTGGGAGAACAACTCCATTTGGCTCCCTAACTTCACACACCATCAGGCTTCCAAGCAGCTCTCAAGGAAACTCAGTTTTCACACGCTATGCTTAGTGCCCTTTGAGTGCATTATCTAGGAATGAACCTGGCCGAGCATCCCACACAAACGAATGCTCCACATGCGGGTTTCACATGCCACCACCTCCACATTCACAGGCAACTTCAGCGCCACAGCCGTTTTCAGATAGCCCTCAATGCAAAGGCTCTAGACGCATATATTGGTGTGAGAGCTAATTCAATCAAGGAAACACTGCATGTTGGGGAAGGGCATATTGAAGAAGAATCAGCCGAGTGGTACTTGTGGGAGAACAACTCCGTTTGGCTCACTAACTTCACACACCATCAGGCTTCCAAGCAGCTCTCAAGGAAACTCAGTTTTCACACTCTATGCTTAGTGCCCTTTGAGTGCCTAGGACTGGAAGGAAGCTTGGTGAGCATCCCACACAAACGAATGCTCCACATGCGGGTTTCACATGCCACCAACTCCACATTCACAGGCAACTTCAGCGCTACAGCCGTTTTTTGACAGCCCTCAATGCAAAGGCTCCAGACGCAAATATTGGTGTGAGAGCTAATTCAATCAAGGAAACACTGCATGTTGGGGAAGGGCATATTGAAGAAGAATCAGCCGAGTGGTTCTTGTGGGAGAACAACTCCGTTTGGCTCACTAACTTCACACACCATCAGGCTTCCAAGCAGCTCTCAAGGAAACTCAGTTTTCACACTCTATGCTTAGTGCCCTTTGAGTGCATTATCTAGGAATGAACCTGGCCGAGCATCCCACACAAACGAATGCTCCACATGCGGGTTTCACATGCCACCAACTCCACATTCACAGGCAACTTCAGTGCCACAGCAGTTTGCAGACAGCCCTCCATGCAAAGGCTCTAGACGCAAATATTGGTGTGAGAGCTAATTCAATCAAGGAAACACTGCATGTTGGTGAAGGGCATATTGAAGAAGAATCAGCCGAGTGGTTCTTGTGGGAGAACAACTCCATTTGGCTCACTAACTTCACACACCATCAGGCTTCCAAGCAGCTCTCAAGGAAACTCAGTTTTCACACTCTATGCTTAGTGCCCTTTGAGTGCATTATCTAGGAATGAACCTGGTAGAGCATCCCACACAAACGAATGCTCCACATGCGGGTTTCACATGCCACCAACTCCACATTCACAGGCAACTTCAGCGCCACAGCCGTTTTCAGATAGCCCTCAATCCAAAGGCTCTAGACGCAAATATTGGTGTGAGAGCTAATTCAATCAAGGAAACACTGCATGTTGGGGAAGGGCATATTGAAGAAGAATCAGCCGAGTGGTTCTTGTGGGAGAACAACTCCATTTGGCTCACTAACTTCACACACCATCAGGCTTCCAAGCAGCTCTCAAGGAAACTCAGTTTTCACACTCTATGCTTAGTGCCCTTTGAGTGCCTAGGACTGAAATGAAGCTTTGAGAGCATCCCACACAAACGAATGCTCCACATGCGGGTTTCACATGCCACCAACTCCACATTCACAGACAACTTCAGCGGCAAGCCGTTTTCAGATAGCCCTCAATCCAAAGGCTCTAGACGCAAATATTGGTGTGAGAGCTAATTCAATCAAGGAAACACTGTATGTTGGTGAAGGGCATATTGAAGAAGAATCAGCCGAGTGGTTCTTGTGGGAGAACAACTCCATTTGGCTCACTAACTTCACACACCATCAGGCTTCCAAGCAGCTCTCAAGGAAACTCAGTTTTCACACTCTATGCTTAGTGCCCTTTGAATATATTATCTAGGAATGAACCTGGTAGAGCATCCCACACAAACGAATGCTCCACATGCGGGTTTCACATGCCACCAACTCCACATTCACAGGCAACTTCAGCGCCACAGCCGTTTACAGATAGCCCTCAATGCAAAGGCTCTAGACGCAAATATTGGTGTGAGAGCTAATTCAATCAAGGAAACACTGCATGTTGGGGAAGGGCATATTGAAGAAGAATCAGCCGAGTGGTTCTTGTGGGAGAACAACTCCATTTGGCTCACTAACTTCACACACCATCAGGCTTCCAAGCAGCTCTCAAGGAAACTCAGTTTTCACACTCTATGCTTAGTGCCCTTTGAGTGCCTAGGACTGAAATGAAGCTTGTTGAGCATCCCACACAAATGAATGCTCCACATGCGGGTTTCACATGCCACCAACTCACATTCACAGGCAACTTCAGCGCCACAGCCGCTTTCAGATAGCCATCAATGCAAAGGCTCTAGACGCAAATATTGGTGTGAGAGCTAATTCAATCAAGGAAGCACTGCATTTTGGTGAAGGGCATATTGAAGAAGAATCAGCCCTGTGGTTCTTGTGGGAGAACAACTCCATTTGGCACACTAACTTCACACACCATCAGGCTTCCAAGCAGCTCTCAAGGAAACTCAGTTTTCACACTCTATGCTTAGTGCCCTTTGAGTGCATTATCTAGGAATGAACCTGGTAGAGCATCCCACACAAACGAATGCTCCACATGCGGGTTTCACATGCCACCACCTCCACATTCACAGGCAACTTCAGCGCCACAGCCGTTTTCAGATAGCCCTCAATGCAAAGGCTCTAGACGCATATATTGGTGTGAGAGCTAATTCAATCAAGGAAACACTGCATGTTGGGGAAGGGCATATTGAAGAAGAATCAGCCGAGTGGTACTTGTGGGAGAACAACTCCGTTTGGCTCACTAACTTCACACACCATCAGGCTTCCAAGCAGCTCTCAAGGAAACTCAGTTTTCACACTCTATGCTTAGTGCCCTTTGAGTGCCTAGGACTGGAAGGAAGCTTGGTGAGCATCCCACACAAACGAATGCTCCACATGCGGGTTTCACATGCCACCAACTCCACATTCACAGGCAACTTCAGCGCTACAGCCGTTTTTTGACAGCCCTCAATGCAAAGGCTCCAGACGCAAATATTGGTGTGAGAGCTAATTCAATCAAGGAAACACTGCATGTTGGGGAAGGGCATATTGAAGAAGAATCAGCCGAGTGGTTCTTGTGGGAGAACAACTCCGTTTGGCTCACTAACTTCACACACCATCAGGCTTCCAAGCAGCTCTCAAGGAAACTCAGTTTTCACACTCTATGCTTAGTGCCCTTTGAGTGCATTATCTAGGAATGAACCTGGTAGAGCATCCCACACAAACGAATGCTCCACATGCGGGTTTCACATGCAACCAACTCCACATTCACAGGCAACTTCAGCGCCACAGCCGTTTTCAGATAGCCCTCAATCCAAAGGCTCTAGACGCAAATATTGGTGTGAGAGCTAATTCAATCAAGGAAACACTGCATGTTGGGGAAGGGCATATTGAAGAAGAATCAGCTGAGTGGTTCTTGTGGGAGAACAACTCCATTTGGCTCACTAACTTCACACACCATCAGGCTTCCAAGCAGCTCTCAAGGAAACTCAGTTTTCACACTCTATGCTTAGTGCCCTTTGAGTACCTAGGACTGAAATGAAGCTTTGAGAGCATCCCACACAAACGAATGCTCCACATGCGGGTTTCATATGCCACCAACTCCACATTCACAGGCAACTTCAGCGCCAAGCCGTTTTCAGATAGCCCTCAATCCAAAGGCTCTAGACGCAAATAGTGGTGTGAGAGCTAATTCAATCAAGGAAACACTGTATGTTGGTGAAGGGCATATTGAAGAAGAATCAGCCGAGTGGTTCTTGTGGGAGAACAACTCCATTTGGCTCACTAACTTCACACACCATCAGGCTTCCAAGCAGCTCTCAAGGAAACTCAGTTTTCACACTCTATGCTTAGTGCCCTTTGAATATATTATCTAGGAATGAACCTGGTAGAGCATCCCACACAAACCAATGCTCCACATGCGGGTTTCACATGCCACCAACTCCACATTCACAGGCAACTTCAGCGCCACAGCCGTTTACAGATAGCCCTCAATGCAAAGGCTCTAGACGCAAATATTGGTGTGAGAGCTAATTCAATCAAGGAAACACTGCATGTTGGGGAAGGGCATATTGAAGAAGAATCAGCCGAGTGGTTCTTGTGGGAGAACAACTCCATTTGGCTCACTAACTTCACACACCATCAGGCTTCCAAGCAGCTCTCAAGGAAACTCAGTTTTCACACTCTATGCTTAGTGCCCTTTGAGTGCCTAGGACTGAAATGAAGCTTGTTGAGCATCCCACACAAACGAATCTCCACATGCGGGTTTCACATGCCACCAACTCACATTCACAGGCAACTTCAGCGCCACAGCCGCTTTCAGATAGCCATCAATGCAAAGGCTCTAGACGCAAATATTGGTGTGAGAGCTAATTCAATCAAGGAAACACTGCATTTTGGTGAAGGGCATATTGAAGAAGAATCAGCCGAGTGGTTCTTGTGGGAGAACAACTCCAATTGGCACAATAACTTCACACACCATCAGGCTTCCAAGCAGCTCTCAAGGAAACTCAGTTTTCACACTCTATGCTTAGTGCCCTTTGAGTGCATTATCTAGGAATGAACCTGGTAGAGCATCCCACACAAACGAATGCTCCACATGCGGGTTTCACATGCCACCAACTCCACATTCACAGGCAACTTCAGCGCCACAGCCGTTTACAGATAGCCCTCAATGCAAAGGCTCTAGACGCATATATTGGTGCGAGAGCTAATTCAATCAAGGAAACACTGCATGTTGGGGAAGGGCATATTGAAGAAGAATCAGCCGAGTGGTACTTGTGGGAGAACAACTCCGTTTGGCTCACTAACTTCACACACCATCAGGCTTCCAAGCAGCTCTCAAGGAAACTCAGTTTTCACACTCTATGCTTAGTGCCCTTTGAGTGCCTAGGACTGGAAGGAAGCTTGGTGAGCATCCCACACAAACGAATGCTCCACATGCGGGTTTCACATGCCACGAACTCCACATTCACAGGCAACTTCAGCGCTACAGCCGTTTTTTGACAGCCCTCAATGCAAAGGCTCCAGACGCAAATATTGGTGTGAGAGCTAATTCAATCAAGGAAACACTGCATGTTGGGGAAGGGCATATTGAAGAAGAATCAGCCGAGTGGTTCTTGTGGGAGAACAACTCCGTTTGGCTCACTAACTTCACACACCATCAGGCTTCCAAGCAGCTCTCAAGGAAACTCAGTTTTCACACTCTATGCTTAGTGCCCTTTGGGTGCATTATCTAGGAATGAACCTGGTAGAGCATCCCACACAAACGAATGCTCCACATGCGGGTTTCACATGCAACCAACTCCACATTCACAGGCAACTTCAGCGCCACAGCCGTTTTCAGATAGCCCTCAATCCAAAGGCTCTAGACGCAAATATTGGTGTGAGAGCTAATTCAATCAAGGAAACACTGCATGTTGGGGAAGGGCATATTGAAGAAGAATCAGCTGAGTGGTTCTTGTGGGAGAACAACTCCATTTGGCTCACTAACTTCACACACCATCAGGCTTCCAAGCAGCTCTCAAGGAAACTCAGTTTTCACACTCTATGCTTAGTGCCCTTTGAGTACCTAGGACTGAAATGAAGCTTTGAGAGCATCCCACACAAACGAATGCTCCACATGCGGGTTTCATATGCCACCAACTCCACATTCACAGGCAACTTCAGCGCCAAGCCGTTTTCAGATAGCCCTCAATCCAAAGGCTCTAGACGCAAATAGTGGTGTGAGAGCTAATTCAATCAAGGAAACACTGTATGTTGGTGAAGGGCATATTGAAGAAGAATCAGCCGAGTGGTTCTTGTGGGAGAACAACTCCATTTGGCTCACTAACTTCACACACCATCAGGCTTCCAAGCAGCTCTCAAGGAAACTCAGTTTTCACACTCTATGCTTAGTGCCCTTTGAATATATTATCTAGGAATGAACCTGGTAGAGCATCCCACACAAACCAATGCTCCACATGCGGGTTTCACATGCCACCAACTCCACATTCACAGGCAACTTCAGCGCCACAGCCGTTTACAGATAGCCCTCAATGCAAAGGCTCTAGACGCAAATATTGGTGTGAGAGCTAATTCAATCAAGGAAACACTGCATGTTGGGGAAGGGCATATTGAAGAAGAATCAGCCGAGTGGTTCTTGTGGGAGAACAACTCCATTTGGCTCACTAACTTCACACACCATCAGGCTTCCAAGCAGCTCTCAAGGAAACTCAGTTTTCACACTCTATGCTTAGTGCCCTTTGAGTGCCTAGGACTGAAATGAAGCTTGTTGAGCATCCCACACAAATGAATGCTCCACATGCGGGTTTCACATGCCACCAACTCACATTCACAGGCAACTTCAGCGCCACAGCCGCTTTCAGATAGCCATCAATGCAAAGGCTCTAGACGCAAATATTGGTGTGAGAGCTAATTCAATCAAGGAAGCACTGCATTTTGGTGAAGGGCATATTGAAGAAGAATCAGCCCTGTGGTTCTTGTGGGAGAACAACTCCATTTGGCACACTAACTTCACACACCATCAGGCTTCCAAGCAGCTCTCAAGGAAACTCAGTTTTCACACTCTATGCTTAGTGCCCTTTGAGTGCAATATCTAGGAATGAACCTGGTAGAGCATCCCACACAAACGAATGCTCCACATGCGGGTTTCACATGCCACCAACTTCACATTCACAGGCAACTTCAGCGCCACAGCCTGTTTACAGATAGCCCTCAATGCAAAGGCTCTAGACGCATATATTGGTGTGAGAGCTAATTCAATCAAGGAAACACTGCATGTTGGGGAAGGGCATATTGAAGAAGAATCAGCCGAGTGGTACTTGTGGGAGAACAACTCCGTTTGGCTCACTAACTTCACACACCATCAGGCTTCCAAGCAGCTCTCAAGGAAACTCAGTTTTCACTCTCTATGCTTAGTGCCCTTTGAGTGCATTATCTAGGAATGAACCTGGTAGAGCATCCCACCAAACGAATGCTCCACATGCGGGTTTCACATGCCACCAACTCCACATTCACAGGCAACTTCAGCGCCACAGCAGTTTGCAGACAGCCCTCAATGCAAAGGCTCTAGACGCAAATATTGGTGTGAGAGCTAATTCAATCAAGGAAACACTGCATTTTGGTGAAGGGCATATTGAAGAAGAATCAGCCGAGTGGTTCTTGTGGGAGAACAACTCCATTTGGCACACTAACTTCACACACCATCAGGCTTCCAAGCAGCTCTCAAGGAAACTCAGTTTTCACACTCTATGCTTAGTGCCCTTTGAGTGTATTATCTAGGAATGAACCTGGTAGAGCATCCCACACAAACGAATGCTCCACATGCGGGTTTCACATGCCACCAACTCCACATTCACAGGCATCTTCAGCGCCACAGCCGTTTACAGATAGCCCTCAATGCAAAGGCTCTAGACGCATATATTGGTGTGAGAGCTAATTCAATCAAGGAAACACTGCATGTTGGGGAAGGGCATATTGAAGAAGAATCAGCCGAGTGGTACTTGTGGGAGAACAACTCCGTTTGGCTCACTAACATCACACACCATCAGGCTTCCAAGCAGCTCTCAAGGAAACTCAGTTTTCACACTCTATGCTTAGTGGCCTTTGAGTGCATTATCTAGGAATGAACCTGGCCGAGCATCCCACACAAACGAATGCTCCACATGCGGGTTTCACATGCCACCAACTCCACATTCACAGGCAACTTCAGCGCCACACCATTTACAGATAGCCCTCAATGCAAAGGCTCTAGACGCAAATATTGGTGTGAGAGCTAATTCAATCAAGGAAACACTGCATGTTGGTGAAGGGCATATTGAAGAAGAATCAGCCGAGTGGTTCTTGTGGGAGAACAACTCCATTTGGCTCACTAACTTCACACACCATCAGGCTTCCAAGCAGCTCTCAAGGAAACTCAGTTTTCACACTCTATGCTTAGTGCCCTTTGAGTGCCTAGGACTGAAATGAAGCTTGTTGAGCATCCCACACAAACGAATCTCCACATGCGGGTTTCACATGCCACCAACTCACATTCACAGGCAACTTCAGCGCCACAGCCGCTTTCAGATAGCCATCAATGCAAAGGCTCTAGACGCAAATATTGGTGTGAGAGCTAATTCAATCAAGGAAACACTGCATTTTGGTGAAGGGCATATTGAAGAAGAATCAGCCGAGTGGTTCTTGTGGGAGAACAACTCCATTTGGCACACTAACTTCACACACCATCAGGCTTCCAAGCAGCTCTCAAGGAAACTCAGTTTTCACACTCTATGCTTAGTGCCCTTTGAGTGCATTATCTAGGAATGAACCTGGTAGAGCATCCCACACAAACGAATGCTCCACATGCGGGTTTCACATGCCACCAACTCCACATTCACAGGCAACTTCAGCGCCACAGCCGTTTACAGATAGCCCTCAATGCAAAGGCTCTAGACGCATATATTGGTGCGAGAGCTAATTCAATCAAGGAAACACTGCATGTTGGTGAAGGGCATATTGAAGAAGAATCAGCCGAGTGGTACTTGTGGGAGAACAACTCCGTTTGGCTCACTAACTTCACACACCATCAGGCTTCCAAGCAGCTCTCAAGGAAACTCAGTTTTCACACTCTATGCTTAGTGCCCTTTGAGTGCCTAGGACTGGAAGGAAGCTTGGTGAGCATCCCACACAAACGAATGCTCCACATGCGGGTTTCACATGCCACGAACTCCACATTCACAGGCAACTTCAGCGCTACAGCCGTTTTTTGACAGCCCTCAATGCAAAGGCTCCAGACGCAAATATTGGTGTGAGAGCTAATTCAATCAAGGAAACACTGCATGTTGGGGAAGGGCATATTGAAGAAGAATCAGCCGAGTGGTACTTGTGGGAGAACAACTCCGTTTGGCTCACTAACTTCACACACCATCAGGCTTCCAAGCAGCTCTCAAGGAAACTCAGTTTTCACACTCTATGCTTAGTGGCCTTTGAGTGCATTATCTAGGAATGAACCTGGCCGAGCATCCCACACAAACGAATGCTCCACATGCGGGTTTCACATGCCACCAACTTCACATTCACAGGCAACTTCAGTGCCACAGCAGTTTGCAGACAGCCCTCAATGCAAAGGCTCTAGACGCAAATATTGGTGTGAGAGCTAATTCAATCAAGGAAACACTGCATGTTGGTGAAGGGCATATTGAAGAAGGATCAGCTGAGTGGTTCTTGTGGGAGAACAACTCCATTTGGCTCACTAACTTCACACACCATCAGGCTTCCAAGCAGCTCTCAAGGAAACTCAGTTTTCACACTCTATGCTTAGTGCCCTTTGAGTGCCTAGGACTGGAAGGAAGCTTGGTGAGCATCCCACACAAACGAATGCTCCACATGCGGATTTCACATGCCACCAACTCCACATTCACAGGCAACTTCAGCGCCACAGCCGTTTTCAGATAGCCCTCAATGCAAAGGCTCTAGACGCAAATATTGGTGTGAGAGCTAATTCAATCAAGGAAACACTGCCTGTTGGTGAAGGGCATATTGAAGAAGAATCAGCCGAGTGGTACTTATGGGAGAACAACTCCATTTGGCTCACTAACTTCACACACCATAAGGCTTCCAAGCAGCTCTCAAGGAAACTCAGTTTTCACACTCTATGCTTAGTGCCCTTTGAGTGCCTAGGACTGAAATGAAACTTGGTGAGCATCCCACACAAACGAATGCTCCACATGCGGGTTTCACATGCCACCAACTCCACATTCACAGGCAACTTCAGCGCCACAGCCGTTTACAGATAGCCCTCAATGCAAAGGCTCTAGACGCATATATTGGTGTGAGAGCTAATTCAATCAAGGAAACACTGCATTTTGGTGAAGGGCATATTGAAGAAGAATCAGCCGAGTGGTTCTTGTGGGAGAACAACTCCATTTGGCACACTAACGTCACACACCATCAGGCTTCCAAGCAGCTCTCAAGGAAACTCAGTTTTCACACTCTATGCTTAGTGCCCTTTGAGTGCATTATCTAGGAATGAACCTGGTAGAGCAAACCACACAAACGAATGCTCCACATGCGGGTTTCACATGCCACCAACTCCACATTCACAGGCAACTTCAGCGCCACAGCCGTTTACAGGTAGCCCTCAATGCAAAGGCTCTAGACGCATATATTGGTGTGAGAGCTAATTCAATCAAGGAAACACTGCATGTTGGTGAAGGGCATATTGCAGAAGAATCAGCCGAGTGGTACTTGTGGGAGAACAACTCCATTTGGCTCACTAACTTCACACACCATCAGGCTTCCAAGCAGCTCTCAAGGAAACTCAGTTTTCACACTCTATGCTTAGTGCCCTTTGAGTGCATTATCTAGGAATGAACCTGGCCGAGCATCCCACACAAACGAATGCTCCACATGCGGGTTTCACATGCCACCAACTCCACATTCACAGGCAACTTCAGCGCCACAGCAGTTTGCAGACAGCCCTCAATGCAAAGGCTCTAGACGCAAATATTGGTGTGAGAGCTAATTCAATCAAGGAAACACTTCATTTTGGTGAAGGGCATATTGAAGAAGAATCAGCCGAGTGGTTCTTGTGGGAGAACAACTCCATTTGGCACACTAACTTCACACACCATCAGGCTTCCAAGCAGCTCTCAAGGAAGCTCAGTTTTCACACTCTATGCTTAGTGCCCTTTGAGTATATTATCTAGGAATGAACCTGGTAGAGCATCCCACACAATCGAATGCTCCACATGCGGGTTTCACATGCCACCAACTCCACATTCACAGGCAACTTCAGCGCCACAACCGTTTTCAGATAGCCCTCAATGCAAAGGCTCTAGACGCAAATATTGGTGTGAGAGCTAATTCAATCAAGGAAACACTGCATGTTGGTGAAGGGCATACTGAAGAAGAATCAGCCGAGTGGTTCTTGTGGGAGAACAACTCCATTTGGCTCACTAACTTCACACACCATCAGGCTTCCAAGCAGCTCTCAAGGAAACTCAGTTTTCACACTCTATGCTTAGTGCCCTTTGAGTGCCTAGGACTGAAATGAAGCTTGGTGAGCATCCCACACAAACGAATGCTCCACATGCGGGTTTCACATGCCACCAACTCCACATTCACAGGCAACTTCAGCGCCACAGCCGTTTTCAGATAGCCCTCAATGCAAAGGCTCTAGACGCAAATATTGGTGTGAGAGCTAATTCAATCAAGGAAACACTGCATGTTGGGGAAGGGCATATTGAAGAAGAATCAGCCGAGCGGTTCTTGTGGGAGAACAACTCCATTTGGCTCACTAACTTCACACACCATTAGGCTTCCAAGCAGCTCTCAAGGAAACTCAGTTTTCACACTCTATGCTTAGTGCCCTTTGAGTGCCTAGGACTGGAAGGAAGCTTGGTGAGCATCCCACACAAACGAATGCTCCACATGCGGGTTTCACATGCCACCAACTCCACATTCACAGGCAACTTCAGCGCCACAGCCGTTTTCAGATAGCCCTCAATCCAAAGGCTCTAGACGCAAATATTGGTGTGAGAGCTAATTCAATCAAGGAAACACTGCATGTTGGTGAAGGGCATATTGAAGAAGAATCAGCCAAGTGATTCTTGTGGGAGGACAACTCCATTTGGCTCACTAACTTCACACACCATCAGGCTTCCAAGCAGCTCTCAAGGAAACTCAGTTTTCACACTCTATGCTTAGTGCCCTTTGAGTGCCTAGGACTGAAATGAAGCTTTGAGAGCATCCCACACAAACGAATGCTCCACATGCGGGTTTCACATGCCACCAACTCCACATTCACAGGCAACTTCAGCGCCACAGCCGTTTTCAGATAGCAGTCAATGCAAAGGCTCTAGACGCAAATATTGGTGTGAGAGCTAATTCAATCAAGAAAACACTGCATGTTGGTGAAGGGCATATTGAGGAAGAATCAGCCGAGTGGTTCTTGTGGGAGAACAACTCCATTTGGCTCACTAACTTCACTCACCATCAGGCTTCCAAGCAGCTCTCAAGGAAACTCAGTTTTCACACTCTATGCTTAGTGCCCTTTGAGTGCATTATCTAGCAATGAATCTGGTAGAGCATCCCACACAAACGAATGCTCCACATGCGGGTTTCACATGCCACCAACCCCACATTCACAGGCAACTTCAGCGCCACAGCCGTTTTCAGATAGCCCTCAATGCAAAGGCTCTAGACGCAAATATTGGTGTGAGAGCTAATTCAATCAAGGAAACACTGCATGTTGGGGAAGGGCATATTGAAGAAGAATCAGCCGAGTGGTTCTTGTGGGAGAACAACTCCATTTGGCTCACTAACTTCACACATCATCAGGCTTCCAAGCAGCTCTCAAGGAAACTCAGTTTTCACACTCTATGCTTAGTGCCCTTTGAGTGCCTATGACTGAAATGAAACTTGGTGAGCATCCCACACAAACGAATGCTCCACATGCGGATTTCACATGCCACAAACTCCACATTCACAGGCAACTTCAGCGCCACAGCCGTTTTCAGATAGCCCTCAATGCAAAGGCTCTAGACGCAAATAGTGGTGTGAGAGCTAATTCAATCAAGGAAACACTGCATGTTGGGAAAGGGCATATTCAAGAAGAATCAGCCGAGTGGTTCTTGTGGGAGAACAACTCCATTTGGCTCACTAACTTCACACACCATCAGGCTTCCAAGCAGCTCTCAAGGAAACTCAGTTTTCACACTCTATGCTTAGTGACCTTTGAGTGCATTATCTAGCAATGAACCTGGTAGAGCATCCCACACAAACGAATGCTCCACATGCGGGTTTCACATGCCACCAACTCCACATTCACAGGCAACTTCAGCGCCACAGCGTTTTCAGATAGCCCTCAATGCAAAGGCTCTAGACGCAAATATTGGTGTGAGAGCTAATTCAATCAAGGAAACACTGCATGTTGGTGAAGGGCATATTGAAGAAGAATCACCCGACTGGTTCTTGTGGGAGAACAACTCCATTTGGCTCACTAACTTCACACATCATCAGGCTTCCAAGCAGCTCTCAAGGAAACTCAGTTTTCACACTCTATGCTTAGTGCCCTTTGAGTGCCTAGGACTGAAATGAACCTGGTAGAGCATCCCACACAAACGAATGCTCCACATGCGGGTTTCACATGCCACCAACCCCACATTCACAGGCAACTTCAGCACCACAGCCGTTTTCAGATAGCCCTCAATGCAAAGGCTCTAGACGCAAATATTGGTGTGAGAGCTAATTCAATCAAGAAAACACTGCATGTTGGGGAAGGGCATATTGAAGAAGAATCAGCCGAGTGGTTCTTGTGGGAGAACAACTCCATTTGGCTCACTAACTTCACACACCATCAGGCTTCCAAGCAGCTCTCAAGGAAACTCAGTTTTCACACTCTATGCTTAGTGCCCTTTGAGTGCATTATCTAGGAATGAACCTGGTAGAGCATCCCACACAAACGAATGCTCCACATGCGGGTTTCACATGCCACCAACACCACATTCACAGGCAACTTCAGCGCCACAGCGTTTTCAGATAGCCCTCAATGCAAAGGCTCTAGACGCAAATAGTGGTGTGAGAGCTAATTCAATCAAGGAAACACTGCATGTTGGGGAAGGGCATATTGAAGAAGAATCAGCCGAGTGGTTGTTGTGGGAGAACAACTCCATTTGGCTCACTAACTTCACACACCATCAGGCTTCCAAGCAGCTCTCAAGGAAACTCAGTTTTCACACTCTATGCTTAGTGACCTTTGAGTGCCTAGGACTGAAATGAAGCTTGGTGAGCATCCCACATAAACGAATGCTCCACATGCGGGTTTCACATGCCACCAACTCCACATTCACAGACAACTTCAGCGCCACAGCCGTTTTCAGATAGCCCTCAATGCAAAGGCTCTAGACGCAAATATTGGTGTGAGAGCTAATTGAATCAAGGAAACACTGCATGTTGGTGAAGGGCATATTGAAGAAGAATCAGCCGAGTGGTTCTTGTGGGAGAACAACTCCATTTGGCAACTAATTTCACACACCATCAGGCTTCCAAGCAGCTCTCAAGGAAACTCAGTTTTCACACTCTATGCTTAGTGCCCTTTGCATTATCTAGGAATGAACCTGGTAGAGCATCCCACACAAACGAATGCTCCACATGCGGGTTTCACATGCCACCAACTCCACATTCACAGGCAACTTCAGCGCCACAGCCGTTTTCAGATAGCCCTCAATGCAAAGGCTCTAGACGCAAATATTGGTGTGAGAGCTAATTCAATCAAGGAAACACTGCATGTTGGGGAAGGGCATATTGAAGAAGAATCAGCCGAGTGGTTCTTGTGGGAGAACAACTCCATTTGGCTCACTAACTTCACACACCATCAGGCTTCCAAGCAGCTCTCAAGGAAACTCAGTTTTCACACTCTATGCTTAGTGCCCTTTGAGTGCCTAGGACTGAAATGAAGCTTGGTGAGCATCCCACACAAACGAATGCTCCACATGCGGGTTTCACATGCCACCAACTCCACATTCACAGGCATCTTCAGCGCCACACCCGTTTTCAGATAGCCCTCAATGCAAAGGCTCTAGACGCAAATATTGGTGTGAGAGCTAATTCAATCAAGAAAACACTGCATGTTGGTGAAAGGCATATTGAGGAAGAGTCAGCCGAGTGGTTGTTGTGGGAGAACAACTCCATTTGGCTCACTAACTTCACTCACCATCAGGCTTCCAAGCAGCTCTCAAGGAAACTCAGTTTTCACACTCTATGCTTAGTGCCCTTTGAGTGCCTAGGACTGAAATGAAACTTGGTGAGCATCCCACACAAACGAATGCTCCACATGCGGGTTTCACATGCCACCAACCCCACATTCACAGGCAACTTCAGCACCACAGCCGTTTTCAGATAGCCCTCAATGCAAAGGCTCTAGACGCAAATATTGGTGTGAGAGCTAATTCAATCAAGGAAACACTGCATGTTGGGGAAGGGCATATTGAAGAAGAATCAGCCGAGTGGTTCTTGTGGAAGAACAACTCCATTTGGCTCACTAACTTCACACACCATCAGGCTTCCAAGCAGCTCTCAAGGAAACTCAGTTTTCACACTCTATGCTTAGTGACCTTTGAGTGCCTAGGACTGAAATGAAGCTTGGTGAGCATCCCACATAAACGAATGCTCCACATGCGGGTTTCACATGCCACCAACTCACATTCACAGGCAACTTCAGCGCCACAGCCGTTTTCAGATAGCCCTCAATGCAAATGCTCTAGACGCAAATATTGGTGTGAGAGCTAATTCAATCAAGGAAACACTGCATGTTGGGGAAGGGCATATTGAAGAAGAATCAGCCGAGTGGTTCTTGTGGGAGAACAACTCCATTTGGCCACTAACTTCACTCACCATCAGGCTTCCAAGCAGCTCTCAAGGAAACTCAGTTTTCACACTCTATGCTTAGTGCCCTTTGAGTGCATTGGACCTAAATGAAGCTTGGTGAGCATCCCACACAAACGAATGCTCCACATGCGGGTTTCACATGCCACCAACTCCACATTCACAGGCATCTTCAGCGCCACACCCGTTTTCAGATAGCCCTCAATGCAAAGGCTCTAGACGCAAATATTGGTGTGAGAGCTAATTCAATCAAGAAAACACTGCATGTTGGTGAAAGGCATATTGAAGAAGAATCAGCCGAGTGGTTGTTGTGGGAGAACAACTCCATTTGGCTCACTAACTTCACTCACCATCAGGCTTCCAAGCAGCTCTCAAGGAAACTCAGTTTACACACTCTATGCTTAGTGCCCTTTGAGTGCCTAGGACTGAAATGAAACTTGGTGAGCATCCCACACAAACGAATGCTCCACATGCGGGTTTCACATGCCACCAACCCCACATTCACAGGCAACTTCAGCACCACAGCCGTTTTCAGATAGCCCTCAATGCAAAGGCTCTAGACGCAAATATTGGTGTGAGAGCTAATTCAATCAAGGAAACACTGCATGTTGGGGAAGGGCATATTGAAGAAGAATCAGCCGAGTGGTTCTTGTGGAAGAACAACTCCATTTGGCTCACTAACTTCACACACCATCAGGCTTCCAAGCAGCTCTCAAGGAAACTCAGTTTTCACACTCTATGCTTAGTGACCTTTGAGTGCCTAGGACTGAAATGAAGCTTGGTGAGCATCCCACATAAACGAATGCTCCACATGCGGGTTTCACATGCCACCAACTCTACATTCACAGGCAACTTCAGCGCCACAGCCGTTTTCAGATAGCCCTCAATGCAAAGGCTCTAGACGCAAATATTGGTGTGAGAGCTAATTCAATCAAGGAAACACTGCATGTTGGGGAAGGGCATATTGAAGAAGAATCAGCCGAGTGGTTCTTGTGGGAGAACAACTCCATTTGGCTCACTAACTTCACACACCATCAGGCTTCCAAGCAGCTCTCGAGGAAACTCAGTTTTCACACTCTATGCTTAGTGCTCTTTGAGTGCCTAGGACTGAAATGAAACTTGGTGAGCATCCCACACAAACGAATGCTCCACATGCGGGTTTCACATGCCACCAACTCCACATTCACAGGCAACTTCAGCGCCACAGCCGTTATCAGATAGCCATCAATGCAAAGGCTCTAGACGCAAATATTGGTGTGAGAGCTAATTCAATGAAGGAAACACTGCATGTTGGGGAAGGGCATATTGAAGAATCAGACGAGTGGTTCTTGTGGGAGAACAACTCCATTTGGCCACTAACTTCACACACCATCAGGCTTCCAAGCAGCTCTCAAGGAAACTCAGTTTTCACCCTCTATGCTTAGTGCTCTTTGAGTGCATTATCTAGCAAAGAACCTGGTAGAGCTTCCCACACAAACGAATGCTCCACATGCGGGTTTCACATGCCACCAACTCCACATTCACAGGGAACTTCAGCGCCACAGCCGTTTTCAGATAGCCCTCAATGCAAAGGCTCTAGACGCAAATATTGGTGTGAGAGCTAATTCAATCAAGGAAACACTGCATTGTGGGGAAGGGCATATTGAAGAAGAATCAGCTGAGTGGTTCATGTGGGAGAACAACTCCATTTGGCTCACTAACTTCACACACCATCAGGCTTCCAAGCAGCTCTCAAGGAAACTCAGTTTTCACACTCTATGCTATGTGTCCTTTTAGTGTCTAGGACTGAAATGAAGCTTGGTGAGCATCCCACACAAACGAATGCTCCACATGCGGGTTTCACATGCCACCAACTTTACATTCACAGACAACTTCAGCGCCACAGCCGTTTTCAGATAGCACTCAATGCAAAGGCTCTAGACGCAAATATTGGTGTGAGAGCTAATACAATCAAGGAAACACTGCATGTTGGGGAAGGGCATATTGAAGAAGAATCAGCCGAGTGGTTCTTGTGGGAGAACAACTCCATTTGGCCACTAACTTCACTCACCATCAGGCTTCCAAGCAGCTCTCAAGGAAACTCAGTTTTCACACTCTATGCTTAGTGTCCTTTGAGTGCATAATCTAGGAATGAACCTGGTAGAGCATCCCACACAAACGAATGCTCCACATGCGGGTTTCACATGCCACCAACTCCACATTCACAGGCAACTTCAGCGCCACAGCCATTTTCAGATAGCCCTCAATGCAAAGGCTCTAGACGCAAATATTGGTGTGAGAGCTAATTCAATCAAGGAAACACTGCATGTTGGGGAAGGGCATATTGAAGAAGAATCAGCCGAGTGGTTCTTGTGGGAGAACAACTCCATTTGGCTCACTAACTTCACACACCATCAGGCTTCCAAGCAGCTCTCGAGGAAACTCAGTTTTCACACTCTATGCTTAGTGCTCTTTGAGTGCCTAGGACTGAAATGAAACTTGGTGAGCATCCCACACAAACGAATGCTCCACATGCGGGTTTCACATGCCACCAACTCCACATTCACAGGCAACTTCAGCGCCACAGCCGTTATCAGATAGCCCTCAATGCAAAGGCTCTAGACGCAAATATTGGTGTGAGAGCTAATTCAATGAAGGAAACACTGCATGTTGGGGAAGGGCATATTGAAGAATCAGCCGAGTGGTTCTTGTGGGAGAACAACTCCATTTGGCTCACTAACTTCACACACCATCAGGCTTCCAAGCAGCTCTCAAGGAAACTCAGTTTTCACACTCTATGCTTAGTGCTCTTTGAGTGCATTACCTAGAAATGAACCTGGTAGAGCATCCCACACAAACGAATGCTCCACATGCGGGTTACACATGCCACCAACTCCACATTCACAGGCAACTTCAGCGCCACAGCCGTTTTCAGATAGCCCTCAATGCAAAGGCTCTGGACGCAAATATTGGTGTGAGAGCTAATTCAATCAAGGAAACACTGCATGTTGGGGAAGGGCATATTGAAGAAGAATCAGCCGAGTGGTTCTTGTGGGAGAACAACTCCATTTGGCTCACTAACTTCACACACCATCAGGCTTCCAAGCAGCTCTCAAGGAAACTCAGTTTTCACACTCTATGCTTAGCTCCCTTTTAGTGTCTAGGACTGAAATGAAGCTTGGTGAGCATCCCACACAAACGAATGCTCCACAAGCGGGTTTCATATGCCACCAACTCTACATTCACAGACAACTTCAGCGCCACAGCCGTTTTCAGATAGCCCTCAATGCAAAGGCTCTAGACGCAAATATTGGTGTGAGAGCTAATTTAATCAAGGAAACACTGCATGTTGGGGAAGGGCATATTGAAGAAGAATCAGCCGAGTGGTTCTTGTGGGAGAACAACTCCATTTGGCCACTAACTTCACACACCATCAGGCTTCCAAGCAGCTCTCAAGGAAACTCAGTTTTCACCCTCTATGCTTAGTGCTCTTTGAGTGCATTATCTAGCAAAGAACCTGGTAGAGCTTCCCACACAAACGAATGCTCCACATGCGGGTTTCACATGCCACCAACTCCACATTCACAGGCAACTTCAGCGCCACAGCCATTTTCAGATAGCCCTCAATGCAAAGGCTCTAGACGCAAATATTGGTGTGAGAGCTAATTCAATCAAGGAAACACTGCATGTTGGGGAAGGGCATATTGAAGAAGAATCAGCCGAGTGGTTCTTGTGGGAGAACAACTCCATTTGGCTCACTAACTTCACACATCATCAGGCTTCCAAGCAGCTCTCAAGGAAACTCAGTTTTCACACTCTATGCTTAGTGCCCTTTGAGTGCCTAGGACTGAAATGAAGCTTGGTGAGCATCCCACACAAACGAATGCTCCACATGCGGGTTTCACATGCCACCAACTCCACATTCACAGACAATTTCAGCGCCACAGCCGTTTTCAGATAGCCCTCAATGCAAAGGCTCTAGACGCAAATATTGGTGTGAGAGCTAATTCAATCAAGGAAACACTGCATGTTGGGGAAGGGCATATTGAAGAAGAATCAGCCGAGTGGTTCTTGTGGGAGAACAACTCCATTTGGCTCACTAACTTCACACACCATCAGGTCCAATCAGCTCTCAAGGAAACTCAGTGTTCACGCTGTATGCTTAGTGCCCTTTGAGTGCATTATCTAGTAATGAACCTGGTAGAGCATCCCACACAAACGAATGCTCCACATGCGGGTTTCACATGCCACCAACTCTACATTCACAGACAACTTCAGCGCCACAGCCGTTTTCAGATAGCCCTCAATGCAAAGGCTCTAGACGCAAATATTGGTGTGAGAGCTAATTTAATCAAGGAAACACTGCATGTTGGGGAAGGGCATATTGAAGAAGAATCAGCCGAGTGGTTCTTGTGGGAGAACAACTCCATTTGGCCACTAACTTCACACACCATCAGGCTTCCAAGCAGCTCTCAAGGAAACTCAGTTTTCACCCTCTATGCTTAGTGCTCTTTGAGTGCATTATCTAGCAAAGAACCTGGTAGAGCTTCCCACACAAACGAATGCTCCACATGCGGGTTTCACATGCCACCAACTCCACATTCACAGGCAACTTCAGCGCCACAGCCATTTTCAGATAGCCCTCAATGCAAAGGCTCTAGACGCAAATATTGGTGTGAGAGCTAATTCAATCAAGGAAACACTGCATGTTGGGGAAGGGCATATTGAAGAAGAATCAGCCGAGTGGTTCTTGTGGGAGAACAACTCCATTTGGCTCACTAACTTCACACATCATCAGGCTTCCAAGCAGCTCTCAAGGAAACTCAGTTTTCACACTCTATGCTTAGTGCCCTTTGAGTGCCTAGGACTGAAATGAAGCTTGGTGAGCATCCCACACAAACGAATGCTCCACATGCGGGTTTCACATGCCACCAACTCCACATTCACAGACAACTTCAGCGCCACAGCCGTTTTCAGATAGCCCTCAATGCAAAGGCTCTAGATGCAAATATTGGTGTGAGAGCTAATTCAATCAAGGAAACACTGCATGTTGGGGAAGGGCATATTGAAGAAGAATCAGCCGAGTGGTTCTTGTGGGAGAACAACTCCATTTTGCTCACTAACTTCACACACCATCAGGTCCAATCAGCTCTCAAGGAAACTCAGTGTTCACGCTGTATGCTTAGTGCCCTTTGAGTGCATTATCTAGTAATGAACCTGGTAGAGCATCCCACACAAACGAATGCTCCACATGCGGGTTTCACATGCCACCAACTCCACATTCACAGGCAACTTCAGCGCCACAGCCGTTTTCAGATAGCCCTCAATGCAAAGGCTCTAGACGCAAATATTGGTGTGAGAGCTAATTCAATCAAGGAAACACTGCATGTTGGGGAAGGGCATATTGAAGAAGAATCAGCCGAGTGGTTCTTGTGGGAGAACAACTCCATTTGGCTCACTAACTTCACACACCATCAGGCTTCCAAGCAGCTCTCAAGGAAACTCAGTTTTCACACTCTATGCTTAGTGCCCTTTGAGTGCCTAGGACTGAAATGAAGCTTGGTGAGCATCCCACACAAAAGAATGCTCCACATGCGGATTTCACATGCCACCAACTCCACATTCACAGGCAACTTCAGCGCCACAGCCGTTTTCAGATAGCCCTCAATGCAAAGGCTCTAGACGCAAATATTGGTTTGAGAGCTAATTCAATCAAGGAAACACTGCATGTTGGGGAAGGGCATATTGAAGAAGAATCAGCCGAGTGGTTCTTGTGGGAGAACAACTCCATTTGGCTCACTAACTTCACACACCATCAGGCTTCCAAGCAGCTCTCAAGGAAACTCAGTTTTCACACTCTATGCTTAGTGCTCTTTGAGTGCATTATCTAGGAATGAACCTGGTAGAGCATCCCACACAAACGAATGCTCCACATGCGGGTTTCACATGCCACCAACTCCACATTCACAGGCAACTTCAGCCCCACAGCCGTTTTCAGATAGCCCTCAATGCAAAGGCTCTAGACGCAAATATTGGTGTGAGAGATAATTCAATCAAGGAAACACTGCATGTTGGTGAAGGGCATATTGAAGAAGAATCAGCCGAGTGGTTCTTGTGGGAGAACAACTCCATTTGGCTCACTAACTTCACTCACCATCAGGCTTCCAAGCAGCTCTCAAGGAAACTCAGTTTTCACACTCTATGCTTAGTGCCCTTTGAGTGCATTATCTAGCAATGAACCTGGTAGAGCATCCCACACAAACGAATGCTCCACATGCGGGTTTCACATGCCACCAACCCCACATTCACAGGCAACTTCAGCGCCACAGCGTTTTCAGATAGCCCTCAATGCAAAGGCTCTAGACGCAAATATTGGTGTGAGAGCTAATTCAATCAAGGAAACACTGCATGTTGGTGAAGGGCATATTGAAGAAGAATCAGCCGACTGGCTCTTGTGGCAGAACAACTCCATTTGGCTCACTAACTTCACACATCATCAGGCTTCCAAGCAGCTCTCAAGGAAACTCAGTTTTCACACTCTATGCTTAGTGCCCTTTGAGTGCCTAGGACTGAAATGAAACTTGGTGAGCATCCCACACAAACGAATGCTCCACATGCGGATTTCACATGCCACAAACTCCACATTCACAGGCAACTTCAGCGCCACAGCCGTTTTCAGATAGCCCTCAATGCAAAGGCTCTGGACGCAAATATTGGTGTGAGAGCTAATTCAATCAAGGAAACACTGCATGTTGGGAAAGGGCATATTGAAGAAGAATCAGCCGAGTGGTTCTTGTGGGAGAACAACTCCATATGGCTCACTAACTTCACACACCATCAGGCTTCCAAGCAGCTCTCAAGGAAACTCAGTTTTCACACTCTATGCTTAGTGACCTTTGAGTGCATTATCTAGCAATGAACCTGGTAGAGCATCCCACACAAACGAATGCTCCACATGCGGGTTTCACATGCCACCAACCCCACATTCACAGGCAACTTCAGCGCCACAGCGTTTTCAGATAGCCCTCAATGCAAAGGCTCTAGACGCAAATATTGGTGTGAGAGCTAATTCAATCAAGGAAACACTGCATGTTGGTGAAGGGCATATTGAAGAAGAATCAGCCGACTGGCTCTTGTGGCAGAACAACTCCATTTGGCTCACTAACTTCACACATCATCAGGCTTCCAAGCAGCTCTCAAGGAAACTCAGTTTTCACACTCTATGCTTAGTGCCCTTTGAGTGCCTAGGACTGAAATGAAACTTGGTGAGCATCCCACACAAACGAATGCTCTACATGCGGATTTCACATGCCACAAACTCCACATTCACAGGCAACTTCAGCGCCACAGCCGTTTTCAGATAGCCCTCAATGCAAAGGCTCTGGACGCAAATATTGGTGTGAGAGCTAATTCAATCAAGGAAACACTGCATGTTGGGAAAGGGCATATTGAAGAAGAATCAGCCGAGTGGTTCTTGTGGGAGAACAACTCCATATGGCTCACTAACTTCACACACCATCAGGCTTCCAAGCAGCTCTCAAGGAAACTCAGTTTTCACACTCTATGCTTAGTGACCTTTGAGTGCATTATCTAGCAATGAACCTGGTAGAGCATCCCACACAAACGAATGCTCCACATGCGGGTTTCACATGCCACCAACTCCACATTCACAGGCAACTTCAGCGCCACAGCGTTTTCAGATAGCCCTCAATGCAAAGGCTCTAGACGCAAATATCGGTGTGAGAGCTAATTCAATCAAGGAAACACTGCATGTTAGGGCAGGGCATATTGAAGAAGAATCAGCCGACTGGTTCTTGTGGGAGAACAACTCCATTTGGCTCACTAACTTCACACATCATCAGGCTTCCAAGCAGCTCTCAAGGAAACTCAGTTTTCACACTCTATGCTTAGTGCCCTTTGAGTGCCTAGGACTGAAATGAAACTTGGTGAGCATCCCACACAAACGAATGCTCCACATGCGGGTTTCACATGCCACCAACTCCACATTCACAGACAACTTCAGCGCCACAGCCGTTTTCAGATAGCCCTCAATGCAAAGGCTCTAGATGCAAATATTGTTGTGAGAGCTAATTCAATCAAGGAAACACTGCATGTTGGGGAAGGGCATATTGAAGAAGAATCAGCCGAGTGGTTCTTGTGGGAGAACAACTCCATTTTGCTCACTAACTTCACACACCATCAGGTCCAATCAGCTCTCAAGGAAACTCAGTGATCACGCTGTATGCTTAGTGCCCTTTGAGTGCATTATCTAGTAATGAACCTGGTAGAGCATCCCACACAAACGAATGCTCCACATGCGGGTTTCACATGCCACCAACTCCACATTCACAGGCAACTTCAGCGCCACAGCCGTTTACAGATAGCCCTCAATGCAAAGGCTCTAGACGCAAATATTGGTGTGAGAGCTAATTCAATCAAGGAAACACTGCATGTTGGGGAAGGGCATATTGAAGAAGAATCAGCCGAGTGGTTCTTGTGGGAGAACAACTCCATTTGGCTCACTAACTTCACACACCATCAGGCTTCCAAGCAGCTCTCAAGGAAACTCAGTTTTCACACTCTATGCTTAGTGCCCTTTGAGTACATTATCTAGGAATGAACCTGGTAGAGCATCCCACACAAACGAATACTCCACATGCGGGTTTCACATGCCACCAACTCCACATTCACAGGCAACTTCAGCGCCACAGCCGTTTTCAGATAGCCCTCAATGCAAAGGCTCTAGACGCAAATATTGGTTTGAGAGCTAATTCAATCAAGGAAACACTGCATGTTGGGGAAGGGCATATTGAAGAAGAATCAGCCGAGTGGTTCTTGTGGGAGAACAACTCCATTTGGCTCACTAACTTCACACACCATCAGGCTTCCAAGCAGCTCTCAAGGAAACTCAGTTTTCACACTCTATGCTTAGTGCTCTTTGAGTGCATTATCTAGGAATGAACCTGGTAGAGCATCCCACACAAACGAATGCTCCACATGCGGGTTTCACATGCCACCAACTCCACATTCACAGGCAACTTCAGCGCCACAGCCGTTTTCAGATAGCCCTCAATGCAAAGGCTCTAGACGCAAATATTGGTGTGAGAGCTAATTGAATCAAGGAAACACTGCATGTTGGTGAAGGGCATATTGAAGAAGAATCAGCCGAGTGGTTCTTGTGGGAGAACAACTCCATTTGGCAACTAACTTCACACACCATCAGGCTTCCAAGCAGCTCTCAAGGAAACTCAGTTTTCACACTCTATGCTTAGTGCCCTTTGAGTGCATTATCTAGGAATGAACCTGGTAGAGCATCCCACACAAACGAATGCTCCACATGCGGGTTTCACATGCCACCAACTCCACATTCACAGGCAACTTCAGCGCCACAGCCATTTTCAGATAGCCCTCAATGCAAAGGCTCTAGACGCAAATATTGGTGTGAGAGCTAATTCAATCAAGGAAACACTGCATGTTGGGGAAGGGCATATTGAAGAAGAATCAGCCGAGTGGTTCTTGTGGGAGAACAACTCCATTTGGCTCACTAACTTCACACACCATCAGGCTTCCAAGCAGCTCTCGAGGAAACTCAGTTTTCACACTCTATGCTTAGTGCCCTTTGAGTGCCTAGGACTGAAATGAAACTTGGTGAGCATCCCACACAAACGAATGCTCCACATGCGGGTTTCACATGCCACCAACTCCACATTCACAGACAACTTCAGCGCCACAGCCATTTTCAGATAGCCCTCAATGCAAAGGCTCTGGACGCAAATATTGGTGTGAGAGCTAATTGAATCAAGGAAACACTGCATGTTGGGGAAGGGCATATTGAAGAAGAATCAGCCGAGTGGTTCTTGTGGGAGAACAACTCCATTTGGCTCACTAACTTCACACACCATCAGGCTTCCAAGCAGCTCTCAAGGAAACTCAGTTTTCACACTCTATGCTTAGCTCCCTTTTAGTGTCTAGGACTGAAATGAAGCTTGGTGAGCATCCCACACAAACGAATGCTCCACAAGCGGGTTTCATATGCCACCAACTCTACATTCACAGGCAACTTCAGCGCCACAGCCGTTTTCAGATAGCCCTCAATGCAAAGGCTCTAGACGCAAATATTGGTGTGAGAGCTAATTGAATCAAGGAAACACTGCATGTTGGGGAAGGGCATATTGAAGAAGAATCAGCCGAGTGGTTCTTGTGGGAGAACAACTCCATTTGGCCACTAACTTCACACACCATCAGGCTTCCAAGCAGCTCTCAAGGAAACTCAGTTTTCACCCTCTATGCTTAGTGCTCTTTGAGTGCATTATCTAGCAAAGAACCTGGTAGAGCTTCCCACACAAACGAATGCTCCACATGCGGGTTTCACATGCCACCAACTCCACATTCACAGGCAACTTCAGCGCCACAGCCATTTTCAGATAGCCCTCAATGCAAAGGCTCTAGACGCAAATATTGGTGTGAGAGCTAATTCAATCAAGGAAACACTGCATGTTGGGGAAGGGCATATTGAAGAAGAATCAGCCGAGTGGTTCTTGTGGGAGAACAACTCCATTTGGCTCACTAACTTCACACATCATCAGGCTTCCAAGCAGCTCTCAAGGAAACTCAGTTTTCACACTCTATGCTTAGTGCCCTTTGAGTGTCTAGGACTGAAATGAAGCTTGGTGAGCATCCCACACAAACGAATGCTCCAAATGCTGGTTTCACATGCCACCAACTCCACATTCACAGACAACTTCAGCGCCACAGCCGTTTTCAGATAGCCCTCAATGCAAAGGCTCTAGATGCAAATATTGGTGTGAGAGCTAATTCAATCAAGGAAACACTGCATGTTGGGGAAGGGCATATTGAAGAAGAATCAGCCGAGTGGTTCTTGTGGGAGAACAACTCCATTTGGCTCACTAACTTCACACACCATCAGGTCCAATCAGCTCTCAAGGAAACTCATTGTTCACGCTGTATGCTTAGTGCCCTTTGAGTGCATTATCTAGGAATGAACCTGGTAGAGCATCCCACACAAACGAATGCTCCACATGCGGGTTTCACATGCCACCAACTCCACATTCACAGGCAACTTCAGCGCCACAGCCATTTTCAGATAGCCCTCAATGCAAAGGCTCTAGACGCAAATATTGGTGTGAGAGCTAATTCAATCAAGGAAACACTGCATGTTGGGGAAGGGCATATTGAAGAAGAATCAGCCGAGTGGTTCTTGTGGGAGAACAACTCCATTTGGCTCACTAACTTCACACATCATCAGGCTTCCAAGCAGCTCTCAAGGAAACTCAGTTTTCACACTCTATGCTTAGTGCCCTTTGAGTGTCTAGGACTGAAATGAAGCTTGGTGAGCATCCCACACAAACGAATGCTCCAAATGCTGGTTTCACATGCCACCAACTCCACATTCACAGACAACTTCAGCGCCACAGCCGTTTTCAGATAGCCCTCAATGCAAAGGCTCTAGATGCAAATATTGGTGTGAGAGCTAATTCAATCAAGGAAACACTGCATGTTGGGGAAGGGCATATTGAAGAAGAATCAGCCGAGTGGTTCTTGTGGGAGAACAACTCCATTTGGCTCACTAACTTCACACACCATCAGGTCCAATCAGCTCTCAAGGAAACTCAGTGTTCACGCTGTATGCTTAGTGCCCTTTGAGTGCATTATCTAGGAATGAACCTGGTAGAGCATCCCACACAAACGAATGCTCCACATGCGGGTTTCACATGCCACCAACTCCACATTCACAGGCAACTTCAGCGCCACAGCCGTTTTCAGATAGCCCTCAATGCAAAGGCTCTAGACCCAAATATTGGTGTGAGAGCTAATTCAATCAAGGAAACACTGCATGTTGGGGAAGGGCATATTGAAGAAGAATCAGCCGAGTGGTTCTTGTGGGAGAACAACTCCATTTGGCTCACTAACTTCACACACCATCAGGCTTCCAAGCAGCTCTCAAGGAAACTCAGTTTTCACACTCTATGCTTAGTGCCCTTTGAGTGCCTAGGACTGAAATGAAGCTTGGTGAGCATCCCACACAAACGAATGCTCCATATTCTGGTTTCACATGCCACCAACTCCACATTCACAGGCATCTTCAGCGCCACAGCCGTTTTCAGATAGCCCTCAATGCAAAGGCTCTAGACGCAAATATTGGTGTGAGAGCTAATTCAATCAAGAAAACACTGCATGTTGGTGAAAGGCATATTGAGGAAGAATCAGCCGAGTGGTTCTTGTGGGAGAACAACTCCATTTGGCTCACTAACTTCACACACCATCAGGCTTCCAAGCAGCTCTCAAGGAAACTCAGTTTTCACACTCTATGCTTAGTGCCCTTTGAGTGCATTATCTAGCAATGAACCTGGTAGAGCATCCCACACAAACGAATGCTCCACATGCGGGTTTCACATGCCACCAACTCCACATTCACAGGCAACTTCAGCGCCACAGCATTTTCAGATAGCCCTCAATGCAAAGGCTCTAGACGCAAATATTGGTGTGAGAGCTAATTCAATCAAGGAAACACTGCATGTTGGTGAAGGGCATATTGAAGAATAATCAGCCGACTGGTTCTTGTGGGAGAACAACTCCATTTGGCTCACTAACTTCACACATCATCAGGCTTCCAAGCAGCTCTCAAGGAAACTCAGTTTTCACACTCTATGCTTAGTGCCCTTTGAGTGCATTATCTAGGAATGAACCTGGTAGAGCATCCCACACAAACGAATGCTCCACATGCGGGTTTCACATGCCACCAACCCCACATTCACAGGCAACTTCAGCGCCACAGCCGTTTTCAGATAGCCCTCAATGCAAAGGCTCTAGACGCAAATATTGGTGTGAGAGCTAATTCAATCAAGGAAACACTGCATGTTGGTGAAGGGCATATTGAAGAAGAATCAGCCGAGTGGTTCTTGTGGAAGAACAACTCCATATGGCTCACTAACTTCACACACCATCAGGCTTCCAAGCAGCTCTCAAGGAAACTCAGTTTTCACACTCTATGCTTAGTGCCCGTTGAGTGCCTAGGACTGAAATGAAGCTTGGTGAGCATCCCACACAAACGAATGCTCCACATGCGGGTTTCACATGCCACCAACTCTACATTCACAGGCAACTTCAGCGCCACAGCCGTTTTCAGATAGCCCTCAATGCAAAGGCTCTAGACGCAAATATTGGTGTGAGAGCTAATTGAATCAAGGAAACACTGCATGTTGGGGAAGGGCATATTGAAGAAGAATCAGCCGAGTGGTTCTTGTGGGAGAACAACTCCATTTGGCAACTAACTTCACACACCATCAGGCTTCCAAGCAGCTCTCAAGGAAACTCAGTTTTCACACTCTATGCTTAGTGTCCTTTGAGTGCATAATCTAGGAATGAACCTGGTAGAGCATCCCACACAAACGAATGCTCCACATGCGGGTTTCACATGCCACCAACTCCACATTCACAGGCAACTTCAGCGCCACAGCCGTTTTCAGATAGCCCTCAATGCAAAGGCTCTAGACGCAAATATTGGTGTGAGAGCTAATTCAATCAAGGAAACACTGCATTGTGGGGAAGGGCATATTGAAGAAGAATCAGCCAACTGGTTCATGTGGGAGAACAACTCCATTTGGCTCACTAACTTCACACACCATCAGGCTTCCAAGCAGCTCTCAAGGAAACTCAGTTTTCACACTCTATGCTATGTTTCCTTTTAGTGTCTAGGACTGAAATGAAGCTTGGTGAGCATCCCACACAAACGAATGCTCCACATGCGGGTTTCACATGCCACCAACTCTACATTCACAGACAACTTCAGCGCCACAGCCGTTTTCAGATAGCACTCAATGCAAAGGCTCTAGACGCAAATATTGGTGTGAGAGCTAATACAATCAAGGAAACACTGCATGTTGGGGAAGGGCATATTGAAGAAGAATCAGCCGAGTGGTTCTTGTGGGAGAACAACTCCATTTGGCTCACTAACTTCACACACCATCAGGCTTCCAAGCAACTCTTTAGGAAACTCAGTTTTCACACTCTATGCTTAGTGCCCTTTGAGTGCATTATCTAGGAATGAACCTGGTAGAGCATACCACACAAACGAATGCTCCACATGCGGGTTTCACATGCCACCAACTCCACATTCACAGGCAACTTCAGCGCCACAGCCATTTTCAGATAGCCCTCAATGCAAAGGTTCTAGACGCAAATATTGGTGTGAGAGCTAATTCAATCAAGGAAACACTGCATGTTGGGGAAGGGCATATTGAAGAAGAATCAGCCGAGTGGTTCTTGTGGGAGAACAACTCCATTTGGCTCACTAACTTCACACACCATCAGGCTTCCAAGCAGCTCTCAAGGAAACTCAGTTTTCACACTCTATGCTTAGTGCTCTTTGAGTGCCTAGGACTGAAATGAAACTTGGTGAGCATCCCACACAAACGAATGCTCCACATGCGGGTTTCACATGCCACCAACTCCACATTCACAGGCAACTTCAGCGCCACAGCCGTTTTCAGATAGCCCTCAATGCAAAGGCTCTAGACACAAATATTGGTGTGAGAGCTAATTCAATGAAGCAAACACTGCATGTTGGGGAAGGGCATATTGAAGAATCAGCCTAGTGGTTCTTGTGGGAGAACAACTCCATTTGGCTCACTAACTTCACACACCATCAGGCTTCCAAGCAGCTCTCAAGGAAACTCAGTGTTCACGCTGTATGCTTAGTGCCCTTTGAGTGCATTACCTAGAAATGAACATGGTAGAGCATCCCACACAAACGAATGCTCCACATGCGGGTTTCACATGCCACCAACTCCACATTCACAGGCAACTTCAGCGCCACAGCCGTTTTCAGATAGCCCTCAATGCAAAGGCTCTAGACGCAAATATTGGTGTGAGAGCTAATTCAATCAAGGAAACACTGCATGTTGGGGAAGGGCATATTGAAGAAGAATCAGCCGAGTGGTTCTTGTGGGAGAACAACTCCATTTGGCTCACTAACTTCACACACCATCAGGCTTCCAAGCAGCTCTCAAGGAAACTCATTGTTCACGCTGTATGCTTAGTGCCCTTTGAGTGCATTATCTAGGAATGAACCTGGTAGAGCATCCCACACAAACGAATGCTCCACATGCGGGTTTCACATGCCACCAACTCCACATTCACAGGCAACTTCAGCGCCACAGCCGTTTACAGATAGCCCTCAATGCAAAGGCTCTAGACGCAAATATTGGTGTGAGAGCTAATTCAATCAAGGAAACACTGCATGTTGGTGAAGGGCATATTGAAGAAGAATCAGCCGAGTGGTTCTTGTGGGAGAACAACTCCATTTGGCTCACTAACTTCACACACCATCAGGCTTCCAAGCAGCTCTCAAGGAAACTCAGTTTTCACACTCTATGCTTAGCTCCCTTTTAGTGTCTAGGACTGCAATGAAGCTTGGTGAGCATCCCACACAAACGAATGCTCCACAAGCGGGTTTCATATGCCACCAACTCTACATTCACAGACAACTTCAGCGCCACAGCCGTTTTCAGATAGCCCTCAATGCAAAGGCTCTAGACGCAAATATTGGTGTGAGAGCTAATTTAATCAAGGAAACACTGCATGTTGGGGAAGGGCATATTGAAGAAGAATCAGCCGAGTGGTTCTTGTGGGAGAACAACTCCATTTGGCCACTAACTTCACACACCATCAGGCTTCCAAGCAGCTCTCAAGGAAACTCAGTTTTCACCCTCTATGCTTATTGCTCTTTGAGTGCATTATCTAGAAAAGAACCTGGTAGAGCTTCCCACAAAAACGAATGCTCCACATGCGGGTTTCACATGCCACCAACTCCACATTCACAGGCAACTTCAGCGCCACAGCCATTTTCAGATAGCCCTCAATGCAAAGGCTCTAGACGCAAATATTGGTGTGAGAGCTAATTCAATCAAGGAAACACTGCATGTTGGGGAAGGGCATATTGAAGAAGAATCAGCCGAGTGGTTCTTGTGGGAGAACAACTCCATTTGGCTCACTAACTTCACACACCATCAGGCTTCCAAGCAGCTCTCAAGGAAACTCAGTTTTCACACTCTATGCTTAGTGCCCTTTGAGTGCATTATCTAGGAATGAACCTGGTAGAGCATCCCACACAAACGAATGCTCCACATGCGGGTTTCACATGCCACCAACTCCACATTCACAGGCAACTTCAGCGCCACAGCCATTTTCAGATAGCCCTCAATGCAAAGGCTCTAGACGCAAATATTGGTGTGAGAGCTAATTCAATCAAGGAAACACTGCATGTTGGGGAAGGGCATATTGAAGAAGAATCAGCCGACTGGTTCTTGTGGGAGAACAACTCCATTTGGCTCACTAACTTCACACACCATCAGGCTTCCAAGCAGCTCTCGAGGAAACTCAGTTTTCACACTCTATGCTTAGTGCTCTTTGAGTGCCTAGGACTGAAATGAAACTTGGTGAGCATCCCACACAAACGAATGCTCCACATGCGGGTTTCACATGCCACCAACTCCACATTCACAGGCAACTTCAGCGCCACAGCCGTTTTCAGATAGCCCTCAATGCAAAGGCTCTAGACGCAAATATTGGTGTGAGAGCTAATTCAATGAAGCAAACACTGCATGTTGGGGAAGGGCATATTGAAGAATCAGCCAAGTGGTTCTTGTGGGAGAACAACTCCATTTGGCTCACTAACTTCACACACCATCAGGCTTCCAAGCAGCTCTCGAGGAATCTCAGTTTTCACACTCTATGCTTAGTGCTCTTAGAGTGCCTAGGACTGAAATGAAACTTGGTGAGCATCCCACACAAACGAATGCTCCACATGCGGGTTTCACATGCCACCAACTCCACATTCACAGGCAACTTCAGCGCCACAGCCATTTTCAGATAGCCCTCAATGCGAAGGCTCTTGACGCAAATATTGGTGTGAGAGCTAATTCAATCAAGGAAACACTGCATGTTGGGGAAGGGCATATTGAAGAAGAATCAGCCGAGTGGTTCTTGTGGGAGAACAACTCCATTTGGCTCACTAACTTCACACACCATCAGGCTTCCAAGCAGCTCTCGAGGAAACTCAGTTTTCACACTCTATGCTTAGTGCCCTTTGAGTGCCTAGGACTGAAATGAAGCTTGGTGAGCATCCCACACAAACGAATGCTCCACATGCGGGTTTCACATGCCACCAACTCCACATTCACAGGCAACTTCAGCGCCACAGCCGTTTTCAGATAGCCCTCAATGCAAAGGCTCTAGACGCAAATATTGGTGTGAGAGCTAATTCAATGAAGGAAACACTGCATGTTGGGGAAGGGCATATTGAAGAAGAATCAGCCGAGTGGTTCTTGTGGGAGAACAACTCCATTTGGCTCACTAACTTCACACACCATCAGGCTTCCAAGCAGCTCTCAAGGAAACTCAGTTTTCACACTCTATGCTTAGTGCTCTTTGAGTGCATTATCTAGGAATGAACCTGGTAGAGCATCCCACACAAACGAATGCTCCACATGCGGGTTTCACATGCCACCAACTCCACATTCACAGTCAAATTCAGCGCCACAGCCGTTTTCAGATAGCAGTCAATGCAAAGGCTCTAGACGCAAATATTGGTGTGAGAGCTAATTCAATCAAGGAAACGCTGCATGTTGGTGAAAGGCATATTGAAGAAGAATCAGCCGAGTGGTTCTTGTGGGAGAACAACTCCATTTGGCTCACTAACTTCACACACCATCAGGCTTCCAAGCAGCTCTCAAGGAAACTCAGTTTTCACACTCTATGCTTAGTGCCCTTTGAGTGCCTAGGACTGAAATGAAGCTTGGTGAGCATCCCACACAAACGAATGCTCCACATGCGGGTTTCACATGCCACCAACTCCACATTCACAGGCAACTTCAGCGCCACAGCCGTTTTCAGATAGCACTCAACGCAAAGGCTCTAGAGGCAAATATTGGTGTGAGAGCTAATTCAATCAAGGAAACACTGCATGTTGGGGAAGGGCATATTGAAGAAGAATCAGCCGAGTGGTTCTTGTGGGAGAACAACTCCATTTGGCCACTAATTACACACACCATCAGGCTTCCAAGCAACTCTTAAGGAAACTCAGTTTTCACACTCTATGCTTAGTGCCCTTTGAGTGCATTATCTAGGAATAAACCTGGGAGAGCATACCACACAAACGAATGCTCCACATGCGGGTTTCACATGCCACCAACTCCACATTCACAGGCAACTTCAGCGCCACAGCCGTTTTCAGATAGCCCTCAATGCAAAGGCTCTAGACGCAAATATTGGTGTGAGAGCTAATTCAATCAAGGAAACACTGCATGTTGGGGAAGGGCATATTGAAGAAGAATCAGCCGAGTGGTTCTTGTGGGAGAACAACTCCATTTGGCTCACTAACTTCACACATCATCAGGCTTCCAAGCAGCTCTCAAGGAAACTCAGTTTTCACACTCTATGCTTAGTGCCCTTTGAGTGCCTAGGACTGAAATGAAGCTTGGTGAGCATCCCACACAAACGAATGCTCCACATGCGGGTTTCACAGGCCACCAACTCCACATTCACAGGCAACTTCAGCGCCACAGCCGTTTTCAGATAGCCCTCAATGCAAAGGCTCTAGACGCAAATATTGGTGTGAGAGCTAATTCAATCAAGGAAACACTGCATGTTGGGAAGGGCATATTGAAGAAGAATCAGCCGAGTGGTTCTTGTGGGAGAACAACTCCATTTGGCTCACTAACTTCACACAGCATCAGGCTTCCAAGCAGCTCTCAAGGAAACTCAGTTTTCACACTCTATGCTTAGTGCCCTTTGAGTGCATTATCTTGGAATGAACCTGGTAGAGAATCCCACACAAACGAATGCTCCACATGCGGGTTTCACATGCCACCAACTCCACATTCACAGGCAACTTCAGCGCCACAGCCGTTTTCAGATAGCCCTCAATGAAAAGCCTCTAGACGCAAGTATTGGTGTGAGAGCTAATTCAATCAAGGAAACACTGCATGTTGGTGAAGGGCATATTGAAGAAGAATCAGCCGAGTGGTTCTTGTGGGAGAACAACTACATTTGGCTCACTAACTTCACACATCATCAGGCTTCCAAGCAGCTCTCAAGGAAACTCAGTTTTCACACTCTATGCTTAGTGCCCTTTGAGTGCCTAGGACTGAAATGAAACTTGGTGAGCATCCCACACAAACGAATGCTCCACATGCGGGTTACACATGCCACCAACTCCACATTCACAGGCAACTTCAGCGCCACAGCCGTTTTCAGATAGCCCTCAATGCAAAGGCTCTGGACGCAAATATTGGTGTGAGAGCTAATTCAATCAAGGAAACACTGCATGTTGGGGAAGGGCATATTGAAGAAGAATCAGCCGAGTGGTTCTTGTGGGAGAACAACTCCATTTGGCTCACTAACTTCACACACCATCAGGCTTCCAAGCAGCTCTCAAGGAAACTCAGTTTTCACACTCTATGCTTAGTGCCCTTTGAGTGCCTAGGACTGAAATGAAGCTTGGTGAGCATCCCACACAAACGAATGCTCCACATGCGGGTTTCACATGCCACCAACTCCACATTCACAGGCAACTTCAGCGCCACAGCCGTTTTCAGATAGCCCTCAATGCAAAGGCTCTAGACGCAAATATTGGTGTGAGAGCTAATTCAATCAAGGAAACACTGCATGTTGGGGAAGGGCATATTGAAGAAGAATCAGCCGAGTGGTTCTTGTGGGAGAACAACTCCATTTGGCTCACTAACTTCACACACCATCAGGCTTCCAATCAGCTCTCAAGGAAACTCAGTTTTCACACTCTATGCTTAGTGCCCTTTGAGTGCATTATCTTGGAATGAACCTGGTAGAGCATCCCACACAAACGAATGCTCCACATGCGGGTTTCACATGCCACCAACTCCACATTCACAGGCAACTTCAGCGCCACAGCCGTTTTCAGATAGCCCTCAATGCAAAGGCTCTAGACGCAAATATTGGTGTGAGAGCTAATTCAATCAAGGAAACACTGCATGTTGGTGAAGGGCATATTGAAGAAGAATCAGCCGAGTGATTCTTGTGGGAGAACAACTCCATTTGGATCACTAACTTCAAACACCATCAGGCTTCCAAGCAGCTCTCGAGGAAACTCAGTTTTCACACTCTATGCTTAGTGCCCGTTGAGTGCCCAGGACTGAAATGAAACTTGGTGAGCATCCCACACAAACGAATGCTCCACATGCGGGTTTCACATGCCACCAACTCCACATTCACAGGCAACTTCAGCGCCACAGCCGTTTTCAGATAGCCCTCAATGCAAAGGCTCTAGACGCAAATATTGGTGTGAGAGCTAATTCAATCAAGGAAACACTGCATGTTGGGGAAGGGCATATTGAAGAAGAATCAGCCGAGTGGTTCTTGTGGGAGAACAACTCCATTTGGCTCACTAACTTCACACAGCATCAGGCTTCCAAGCAGCTCTCAAGGAAACTCAGTTTTCACACTCTATGCTTAGTGCCCTTTGAGTGCATTATCTTGGAATGAACCTGGTAGAGAATCCCACACAAACGAATGCTCCACATGCGGGTTTCACATGCCACCAACTCCACATTCACAGGCAACTTCAGCGCCACAGCCGTTTTCAGATAGCCCTCAATGCAAAGGCTCTGGACGCAAATATTGGTGTGAGAGCTAATTCAATCAAGGAAACACTGCATGTTGGGGAAGGGCATATTGAAGAAGAATCAGCCGAGTGGTTCTTGTGGGAGAACAACTCCATTTGGCTCACTAACTTCACACACCATCAGGCTTCCAAGCAGCTCTCAAGGAAACTCAGTTTTCACACTCTATGCTTAGTGCTCTTTGAGTGCATTATCTAGGAATGAACCTGGTAGAGCATCCCACACAAACGAATGCTCCACATGCGGGTTTCACATGCCACCAACTCCACATTCACAGTCAAATTCAGCGCCACAGCCGTTTTCAGATAGCAGTCAATGCAAAGGCTCTAGACGCAAATATTGGTGTGAGAGCTAATTCAATCAAGGAAACGCTGCATGTTGGTGAAAGGCATATTGAAGAAGAATCAGCCGAGTGGTTCTTGTGGGAGAACAACTCCATTTGGCTCACTAACTTCACACACCATCAGGCTTCCAAGCAGCTCTCAAGGAAACTCAGTTTTCACACTCTATGCTTAGTGCCCTTTGAGTGCCTAGGACTGAAATGAAGCTTGGTGAGCATCCCACACAAACGAATGCTCCACATGCGGGTTTCACATGCCACCAACTCCACATTCACAGGCAACTTCAGCGCCACAGCCGTTTTCAGATAGCACTCAACGCAAAGGCTCTAGAGGCAAATATTGGTGTGAGAGCTAATTCAATCAAGGAAACACTGCATGTTGGGGAAGGGCATATTGAAGAAGAATCAGCCGAGTGGTTCTTGTGGGAGAACAACTCCATTTGGCCACTAATTACACACACCATCAGGCTTCCAAGCAACTCTTAAGGAAACTCAGTTTTCACACTCTATGCTTAGTGCCCTTTGAGTGCATTATCTAGGAATAAACCTGGGAGAGCATACCACACAAACGAATGCTCCACATGCGGGTTTCACATGCCACCAACTCCACATTCACAGGCAACTTCAGCGCCACAGCCGTTTTCAGATAGCCCTCAATGCAAAGGCTCTAGACGCAAATATTGGTGTGAGAGCTAATTCAATCAAGGAAACACTGCATGTTGGGGAAGGGCATATTGAAGAAGAATCAGCCGAGTGGTTCTTGTGGGAGAACAACTCCATTTGGCTCACTAACTTCACACATCATCAGGCTTCCAAGCAGCTCTCAAGGAAACTCAGTTTTCACACTCTATGCTTAGTGCCCTTTGAGTGCCTAGGACTGAAATGAAGCTTGGTGAGCATCCCACACAAACGAATGCTCCACATGCGGGTTTCACAGGCCACCAACTCCACATTCACAGGCAACTTCAGCGCCACAGCCGTTTTCAGATAGCCCTCAATGCAAAGGCTCTAGACGCAAATATTGGTGTGAGAGCTAATTCAATCAAGGAAACACTGCATGTTGGGAAGGGCATATTGAAGAAGAATCAGCCGAGTGGTTCTTGTGGGAGAACAACTCCATTTGGCTCACTAACTTCACACAGCATCAGGCTTCCAAGCAGCTCTCAAGGAAACTCAGTTTTCACACTCTATGCTTAGTGCCCTTTGAGTGCATTATCTTGGAATGAACCTGGTAGAGAATCCCACACAAACGAATGCTCCACATGCGGGTTTCACATGCCACCAACTCCACATTCACAGGCAACTTCAGCGCCACAGCCGTTTTCAGATAGCCCTCAATGAAAAGCCTCTAGACGCAAGTATTGGTGTGAGAGCTAATTCAATCAAGGAAACACTGCATGTTGGTGAAGGGCATATTGAAGAAGAATCAGCCGAGTGGTTCTTGTGGGAGAACAACTACATTTGGCTCACTAACTTCACACATCATCAGGCTTCCAAGCAGCTCTCAAGGAAACTCAGTTTTCACACTCTATGCTTAGTGCCCTTTGAGTGCCTAGGACTGAAATGAAACTTGGTGAGCATCCCACACAAACGAATGCTCCACATGCGGGTTACACATGCCACCAACTCCACATTCACAGGCAACTTCAGCGCCACAGCCGTTTTCAGATAGCCCTCAATGCAAAGGCTCTGGACGCAAATATTGGTGTGAGAGCTAATTCAATCAAGGAAACACTGCATGTTGGGGAAGGGCATATTGAAGAAGAATCAGCCGAGTGGTTCTTGTGGGAGAACAACTCCATTTGGCTCACTAACTTCACACACCATCAGGCTTCCAAGCAGCTCTCAAGGAAACTCAGTTTTCACACTCTATGCTTAGTGCCCTTTGAGTGCCTAGGACTGAAATGAAGCTTGGTGAGCATCCCACACAAACGAATGCTCCACATGCGGGTTTCACATGCCACCAACTCCACATTCACAGGCAACTTCAGCGCCACAGCCGTTTTCAGATAGCCCTCAATGCAAAGGCTCTAGACGCAAATATTGGTGTGAGAGCTAATTCAATCAAGGAAACACTGCATGTTGGGGAAGGGCATATTGAAGAAGAATCAGCCGAGTGGTTCTTGTGGGAGAACAACTCCATTTGGCTCACTAACTTCACACACCATCAGGCTTCCAATCAGCTCTCAAGGAAACTCAGTTTTCACACTCTATGCTTAGTGCCCTTTGAGTGCATTATCTTGGAATGAACCTGGTAGAGCATCCCACACAAACGAATGCTCCACATGCGGGTTTCACATGCCACCAACTCCACATTCACAGGCAACTTCAGCGCCACAGCCGTTTTCAGATAGCCCTCAATGCAAAGGCTCTAGACGCAAATATTGGTGTGAGAGCTAATTCAATCAAGGAAACACTGCATGTTGGTGAAGGGCATATTGAAGAAGAATCAGCCGAGTGATTCTTGTGGGAGAACAACTCCATTTGGATCACTAACTTCAAACACCATCAGGCTTCCAAGCAGCTCTCGAGGAAACTCAGTTTTCACACTCTATGCTTAGTGCCCGTTGAGTGCCCAGGACTGAAATGAAACTTGGTGAGCATCCCACACAAACGAATGCTCCACATGCGGGTTTCACATGCCACCAACTCCACATTCACAGGCAACTTCAGCGCCACAGCCGTTTTCAGATAGCCCTCAATGCAAAGGCTCTAGACGCAAATATTGGTGTGAGAGCTAATTCAATCAAGGAAACACTGCATGTTGGGGAAGGGCATATTGAAGAAGAATCAGCCGAGTGGTTCTTGTGGGAGAACAACTCCATTTGGCTCACTAACTTCACACACCATCAGGCTTCCAAGCAGCTCTCAAGGAAACTCAGTTTTCACACTCTATGCTTAGTGCCCTTTGAGTGCATTATCTTGGAATGAACCTGGTAGAGAATCCCACACAAACGAATGCTCCACATGCGGGTTTCACATGCCACCAACTCCACATTCACAGGCAACTTCAGCGCCACAGCCGTTTTCAGATAGCCCTCAATGCAAAGGCTCTGGACGCAAATATTGGTGTGAGAGCTAATTCAATCAAGGAAACACTGCATGTTGGGGAAGGGCATATTGAAGAAGAATCAGCCGAGTGGTTCTTGTGGGAGAACAACTCCATTTGGCTCACTAACTTCACACACCATCAGGCTTCCAAGCAGCTCTCAAGGAAACTCAGTTTTCACACTCTATGCTTAGCGCCCTTTTAGTGTCTAGGACTGAAATGAAGCTTGGTGAGCATCCCACACAAACGAATGCTCCACTAGCGGGTTTCATATGCCACCAACTCTACTTTCACAGACAACTTCAGCGCCACAGCCGTTTTCAGATAGCCCTCAATGCAAAGGCTCTAGACGCAAATATTGGTGTGAGAGCTAATTCAATCAAGGAAACACTGCATGTTGGGGAAGGGCATATTGAAGAAGAATCAGCCGAGTGGTTCTTGTGGGAGAACAACTCGATTTGGCTCACTAACTTCACACACCATCAGGCTTCCAAGCAGCTCTCAAGGAAACTCAGTTTTCACACTCTATGCTTAGTGCCCTTTCTTTGGCTAGGACTGAAATGAAGCTTGGTGAGCATCCCACACAAACGAATGCTCCACATGCGGGTTTCACATGCCACCAACTCCACATTCACAGACAACTTCAGCGCCACAGCCGTTTTCAGATAGCCCTCAATGCAAAGGCTCTAGACGCAAATATTGGTGTGAGAGCTAATTCAATCAAGCAAACACTGCATGTTGGTGAAGGGCATATTGAAGAAGAATCAGCCGAGTGGTTCTTGTGGGAGAACAACTCCATTTGGCTCACTAACTTCACACACCATCAGGCTTCCAATCAGCTCTCAAGGAAACTCAGTGTTCACACTCTATGCTTAGTGCCCTTTGAGTGCATTATCTAGGAATGAACCTGGTAGAGCATACCACACAAACGAATGCTCCACATGCGGGTTTCACATGCCACCAACTCCACATTCACAGACAACTTCAGCGCCACAGCCGTTTACAGATAGCCCTCAATGCAAAGGCTCTAGACGCAAATATTGGTGTGAGAGCTAATTCAATCAAGGAAACACTGCATTGTGGGGAAGGGCATATTGAAGAAGAATCAGCCGAGTGGTTCTTGTGGGAGGACAACTCCATTTGGCTCACTAACTTCACACACCATCAGGCTTCCAAGCAGCTCTCAAGGAAACTCAGTTTTCACACTCTATGCTTAGTGCCCTTTGAGTGCCTAGGACTGAAATGAAGCTTGGTGAGCATCCCACACAAACGAATGCTCCACATGCGGGTTTCACATGCCACCAACTCCACATTCACAGACAACTTCAGCGCCACAGCCGTTTTCAGATAGCCCTCAATGCAAAGGCTCTAGACGCAAATATTGGTGTGAGAGCTAATTCAATCAAGGAAATACTGCATGTTGGGGAAGGGCATATTGAAGAAGAATCAGCCGAGTGGTTCTTGCGGGAGAACAACTCCATTTGGCTCACTAACTTCACACACCATCAGGCTTCCAAGCAGCTCTCAAGGAAACTCACTTTTCACACTCTATGCTTAGTGCCCTTTGAGTGCATTATCTAGGAATGAACCTGGGAGAGCATACCACACAAACGAATGCTCCACATGCGGGTTTCACCTGCCACCAACTCCACATTCACAGACAACTTCAGCGCCACAGCCGTTTACAGATAGCCCTCAATGCAAAGGCTCTAGACGCAAATATTGGTGTGAGAGCTAATTCAATCAAGGAAACACTGCATTGTGGGGAAGGGCATATTGAAGAAGAATCAGCCGAGTGGTTCTTGTGGGAGGACAACTCCATTTGGCTCACTAACTTCACACACCATCAGGCTTCCAAGCAGCTCTCAAGGAAACTCAGTTTTCACACTCTATGCTTAGTGCCCTTTGAGTGCCTAGGACTGAAATGAAGCTTGGTGAGCATCCCACACAAACGAATGCTCCACATGCGGGTTTCACATGCCACCAACTCCACATTCACAGACAACTTCAGCGCCACAGCCGTTTTCAGATAGCCCTCAATGCAAAGGCTCTAGACGCAAATATTGGTGTGAGAGCTAATTCAATCAAGGAAACACTGCATGTTGGGGAAGGGCATATTGAAGAAGAATCAGCCGAGTGGTTCTTGTGGGAGAACAACTCCATTTGGCTCACTAACTTCACACACCATCAGGCTTCCAAGCAGCTCTCAAGGAAACTCAGTTTTCACACTCTATGCTTAGTGCCCTTTGAGTGCATTATCTAGGAATGAACCTGGTAGAGCATCCCACACAAACGAATGCTCCACATGTGGGTTTCACATGCCACCAACTCCACATTCACAGGCAACTTCAGCGCCACAGCCGTTTACAGATAGCCCTCAATGCAAAGGCTCTAGACGCAAATATTGGTGTGAGAGCTAATTCAATCAAGGAAACACTGCATGTTGGGGAAGGGCATATTGAAGAAGAATCAGCCGAGTGGTTCTTGTGGGAGAACAACTCCATTTGGCTCACTAACTTCACACACCATCAGGCTTCCAAGCAGCTCTCAAGGAAACTCAGTTTTCACACTCTATGCTTAGTGCCCTTTGAGTGCCTAGGACTGAAATGAAGCTTGGTGAGCATCCCACACAAACGAATGCTCCACATGCGGGTTTCACATGCCACCAACTCCACATTCACAGACAACTTCAGCGCCACAGCCGTTTTCAGATAGCCCTCAATGCAAAGGCTCTAGATGCAAATATTGGTGTGAGAGCTAATTCAATCAAGGAAACACTGCATGTTGGGGAAGGGCATATTGAAGAAGAATCAGCCGAGTGGTTCTTGTGGGAGAACAACTCCATTTGGCTCACTAACTTCACACACCATCAGGTCCAATCAGCTCTCAAGGAAACTCAGTGTTCACGCTGTATGCTTAGTGCCCTTTGAGTGCATTATCTAGGAATGAACCTGGTAGAGCATCCCACACAAACGAATGCTCCACATGCGGGTTTCACATGCCACCAACTCCACATTCACAGACAACTTCAGCGCCACAGCCGTTTTCAGATAGCCCTCAATGCAAAGGCTCTAGACGCAAATATTGGTGTGAGAGCTAATTCAATCAAAGAAACACTGCATGTTGGTGAAGGGCATATTGAAGAAGAATCAGCCGAGTGGTTCTTGTGGGAGAACAACTCCATTTGGCTCACTAACTTCACACACCATCAGGCTTCCAAGCAGCTCTCAAGGAAACTCAGTTTTCACACTCTATGCTTAGTGCCCTTTGAGTGCATTATCTAGGAATGAACCTGGTAGAGCATCCTTCACAAACGAATGCTCCACATGCGGGTTTCACATGCCACCAACTCCACATTCACAGGCAACTTCAGCGCCACAGCCGTTTTCAGATAGCCCTCAATGCAAAGGCTCTAGACGCAAATATTGGTGTGAGAGCTAATTCTAATCAAGGAAACACTGCATGTTGGTGAAGGGCATATTGAAGAAGAATCAGCCGAGTGGTTCTTGTGGGAGGACAACTCCATTTGGCACACTAACTTCACACACCATCAGGCTTCCAAGCAGCTCTCAAGGAACTCAGTTTTCACACTCTATGCTTAGTGCCCTTTGAGTGCCTAGGACTGAAATGAAGCTTGGTGAGCATCCCACACAAACGAATGCTCCACATGCGGGTTTCACATGCCACCAACTATACATTCACAGACAACTTCAGCGCCACAGCCGTTTTCAGATAGCCCTCAATGCAAAGGCTCTAGACGCAAATATTGGCGTGAGAGCTAATTCAATCAAGGAAACACTGCATGTTGGGGAAGGGCATATTGAAGAAGAATCAGCCGAGTGGTTCTTGTGGGAGAACAACTCCATTTGGCTCACTAACTTCACACACCATCAGGTCCAATCAGCTCTCAAGGAAACTCAGTGTTCACGCAGTATGCTTAGTGCCCTTTGAGTGCATTATCTAGGAATGAACCTGGTAGAGCATCCCACACAAACGAATGCTCCACATGCGGGTTTCACATGCCACCAACTCCACATTCACAGGCAACTTCAGCGCCACAGCCGTTTACAGATAGCCCTCAATGCAAAGGCTCTAGACGCAAATATTGGTGTGAGAGCTAATTCAATCAAGGAAACACTGCATGTTGGGGAAGGGCATATTGAAGAAGAATCAGCCGAGTGGTTCTTGTGGGAGAACAACTCCATTTGGCTCACTAACTTCACACACCATCAGGCTTCCAAGCAGCTCTCAAGGAAACTCAGTTTTCACACTCTATGCTTAGTGCCCTTTGAGTGCATTATCTAGGAATGAACCTGGTAGAGCATCCTTCACAAACGAATGCTCCACATGCGGGTTTCACATGCCACCAACTCCACATTCACAGGCAACTTCAGCGCCACAGCCGTTTTCAGATAGCCCTCAATGCAAAGGCTCTAGACGCAAATATTGGTGTGAGAGCTAATTCAATCAAGGAAACACTGCATGTTGGTGAAGGGCATATTGAAGAAGAATCAGCCGAGTGGTTCTTGTGGGAGAACAACTCCATTTGGCACACTAGCTTCACACACCATCAGGCTTCCAAGCAGCTCTCAAGGAAACTCAGTTTTCACACTCTATGCTTAGTGCCCTTTGAGTGCCTAGGACTGAAATGAAGCTTGGTGAGCATCCCACACAAACGAATGCTCCACATGCGGGTTTCACATGCCACCAACTCCACATTCACAGGCAACTTCAGCGCCACAGCCGTTTACAGATAGCCCTCAATGCAAAGGCTCTAGACGCAAATATTGGTGTGAGAGCTAATTCAATCAAGGAAACACTGCATGTTGGTGAAGGGCATATTGAAGAAGAATCAGCCGAGTGGTTCTTGTGGGAGAACAACTCCATTTGGCTCACTAACTTCACACACCATCAGGCTTCCAAGCAGCTCTCAAGGAATCTCAGTTTTCACACACTATGCTTAGTGCCCTAGAGTGCAATATCTAGTAATGAACCTGGTAGAGCATCCCACACAAACGAATGCTCCACATGCGGGTTTCACATGCCACCAACTCCACATTCACAGGCAACTTCAGCGCCACAGCCGTTTTCAGATAGCCCTCAATGAAAAGCCTCTAGACGCAAGTATTGGTGTGAGAGCTAATTCAATGAAGGAAACACTGCATGTTGCGGAAGGGTATATGGAAGAATCAGCCGAGTGGTTCTTGTGGGAGAACAACTCCATTTGGCTCACTAACTTCACACACCATCAGGCTTCCAAGCAGCTCTCAAGGAAACTCAGTTTTCACACTCTATGCTTAGTGACCTTTGAGTGCATTATCTAGGAATGAACCTGGTAGAGCATCCCACACAAACGAATGCTCCACATGCGGGTTTCACATGCCACCAACTCCACATTCACAGGCAACTTCAGCGCCACAGCCGTTTTCAGATAGCCCTCAATGCAAAGGCTCTGGACGCAAATATTGGTGTGAGAGCTAATTCAATCAAGGAAACACTGCATGTTGGGGAAGGGCATATTGAAGAAGAATCAGCCGAGTGGTTCTTGTGGGAGAACAACTCCATTTGGCTCACTAACTTCACACACCATCAGGCTTCCAAGCAGCTCTCAAGGAAACTCAGTTTTCACACTCTATGCTTAGCGCCCTTTTAGTGTCTAGGACTGAAATGAAGCTTGGTGAGCATCCCACACAAACGAATGCTGCACAAGCGGGTTTCATATGCCACCAACTCTACATTCACAGACAACTTCAGCGCCACAGCCGTTTTCAGATAGCCCTCAATGCAAAGGCTCTAGACGCAAATATTGGTGTGAGAGCTAATTCAATCAAGGAAACACTGCATGTTGGGGAAGGGCATATTGAAGAAGAATCAGCCGAGTGGTTCTTGTGGGAGAACAACTCCATTTGGCTCACTAACTTCACACACCATCAGGCTTCCAAGCAGCTCTCAAGGAAACTCAGTTTTCACACTCTATGCTTAGTGCCCTTTGAGTGCCTAGGACTGAAATGAAGCTTGTTGAGCATCCCACACAAACGAATTCTCCACATGCGGGTTTCACATGCCACCAACTCCACATTCACAGGCAACTTCAGCGCCACAGCCGTTTTCAGATAGCCCTCAATGCAAAGGCTCTAGACGCAAATATTGGTGTGAGAGCTAATTCAATCAAGGAAACACTGCATGTTGGTGAAGGGCATATTGAAGAAGAATCAGCCGAGTGGTTCTTGTGGGAGGACAACTCCATTTGGCACACTAACTTCACACACCATCAGGCTTCCAAGCAGCTCTCAAGGAAACTCAGTTTTCACACTCTATGCTTAGTGCCCTTTGAGTGCCTAGGACTGAAATGAAGCTTGGTGAGCATCCCACACAAACGAATGCTCCACATGCGGGTTTCACATGCCACCAACTATACATTCACAGACAACTTCAGCGCCACAGCCGTTTTCAGATAGCCCTCAATGCAAAGGCTCTAGACGCAAATATTGGCGTGAGAGCTAATTCAATCAAGGAAACACTGCATGTTGGGGAAGGGCATATTGAAGAAGAATCAGCCGAGTGGTTCTTGTGGGAGAACAACTCCATTTGGCTCACTAACTTCACACACCATCAGGTCCAATCAGCTCTCAAGGAAACTCAGTGTTCACGCAGTATGCTTAGTGCCCTTTGAGTGCATTATCTAGGAATGAACCTGGTAGAGCATCCCACACAAACGAATGCTCCACATGCGGGTTTCACATGCCACCAACTCCACATTCACAGGCAACTTCAGCGCCACAGCCGTTTACAGATAGCCCTCAATGCAAAGGCTCTAGACGCAAATATTGGTGTGAGAGCTAATTCAATCAAGGAAACACTGCATGTTGGTGAAGGGCATATTGAAGAAGAATCAGCCGAGTGGTTCTTGTGGGAGAACAACTCCATTTGGCTCACTAACTTCACACACCATCAGGCTTCCAAGCAGCTCTCAAGGAAACTCAGTTTTCACACTCTATGCTTAGTGCCCTTTGAGTGCATTATCTAGGAATGAACCTGGTAGAGCATCCTTCACAAACGAATGCTCCACATGCGGGTTTCACATGCCACCAACTCCACATTCACAGGCAACTTCAGCGCCACAGCCGTTTTCAGATAGCCCTCAATGCAAAGGCTCTAGACGCAAATATTGGTGTGAGAGCTAATTCAATCAAGGAAACACTGCATGTTGGTGAAGGGCATATTGAAGAAGAATCAGCCGAGTGGTTCTTGTGGGAGAACAACTCCATTTGGCACACTAGCTTCACACACCATCAGGCTTCCAAGCAGCTCTCAAGGAAACTCAGTTTTCACACTCTATGCTTAGTGCCCTTTGAGTGCCTAGGACTGAAATGAAGCTTGGTGAGCATCCCACACAAACGAATGCTCCACATGCGGGTTTCACATGCCACCAACTCCACATTCACAGGCAACTTCAGCGCCACAGCCGTTTACAGATAGCCCTCAATGCAAAGGCTCTAGACGCAAATATTGGTGTGAGAGCTAATTCAATCAAGGAAACACTGCATGTTGGTGAAGGGCATATTGAAGAAGAATCAGCCGAGTGGTTCTTGTGGGAGAACAACTCCATTTGGCTCACTAACTTCACACACCATCAGGCTTCCAAGCAGCTCTCAAGGAATCTCAGTTTTCACACACTATGCTTAGTGCCCTAGAGTGCAATATCTAGTAATGAACCTGGTAGAGCATCCCACACAAACGAATGCTGCACAAGCGGGTTTCACATGCCACCAACTCCACATTCACAGGCAACTTCAGCGCCACAGCCGTTTTCAGATAGCCCTCAATGAAAAGCCTCTAGACGCAAGTATTGGTGTGAGAGCTAATTCAATGAAGGAAACACTGCATGTTGCGGAAGGGTATATGGAAGAATCAGCCGAGTGGTTCTTGTGGGAGAACAACTCCATTTGGCTCACTAACTTCACACACCATCAGGCTTCCAAGCAGCTCTCAAGGAAACTCAGTTTTCACACTCTATGCTTAGTGACCTTTGAGTGCATTATCTAGGAATGAACCTGGTAGAGCATCCCACACAAACGAATGCTCCACATGCGGGTTTCACATGCCACCAACTCCACATTCACAGGCAACTTCAGCGCCACAGCCGTTTTCAGATAGCCCTCAATGCAAAGGCTCTGGACGCAAATATTGGTGTGAGAGCTAATTCAATCAAGGAAACACTGCATGTTGGGGAAGGGCATATTGAAGAAGAATCAGCCGAGTGGTTCTTGTGGGAGAACAACTCCATTTGGCTCACTAACTTCACACACCATCAGGCTTCCAAGCAGCTCTCAAGGAAACTCAGTTTTCACACTCTATGCTTAGCGCCCTTTTAGTGTCTAGGACTGAAATGAAGCTTGGTGAGCATCCCACACAAACGAATGCTGCACAAGCGGGTTTCATATGCCACCAACTCTAAATTCACAGACAACTTCAGCGCCACAGCCGTTTTCAGATAGCCCTCAATGCAAAGGCTCTAGACGCAAATATTGGTGTGAGAGCTAATTCAATCAAGGAAACACTGCATGTTGGGGAAGGGCATATTGAAGAAGAATCAGCCGAGTGGTTCTTGTGGGAGAACAACTCCATTTGGCTCACTAACTTCACACACCATCAGGCTTCCAAGCAGCTCTCAAGGAAACTCAGTTTTCACACTCTATGCTTAGTGCCCTTTGAGTGCCTAGGACTGAAATGAAGCTTGTTGAGCATCCCACACAAACGAATTCTCCACATGCGGGTTTCACATGCCACCAACTCCACATTCACAGGCAACTTCAGCGCCACAGCCGTTTTCAGATAGCCCTCAATCCAAAGGCTCTAGACGCAAATATTGGTGTGAGAGCTAATTCAATCAAGGAAACACTGCATGTTGGGGAAGGGCATATTGAAGAAGAATCAGCCGAGTGGTTCTTGTGGGAGAACAACTCCATTTGGCTCACTAACTTCACACACCATCAGGCTTCCAAGCAGCTCTCAAGGAAACTCAGTTTTCACACTCTATGCTTAGTGCCCTTTGAGTCCTAGGACTGAAATGAAGCTTGGTCAGCATCCCACACAAACGAATGCTCCACATGCGGGTTTCACATGCCACCAACTCCACATTCTCAGGCAACTTCAGCGCCACAGCCGTTTTCAGATAGCCCTCAATGCAAAGGCTCTAGACGCAAATATTGGTTTGAGAGCTAATTCAATCAAGGAAACACTGCATGTTGGGGAAGGGCATATTGAAGAAGAATCAGCCGAGTGGTTCTTGTGGGAGAACAACTCCATTTGGCTCACTAACTTCACACACCATCAGGCTTCCAAGCAGCTCTCAAGGAAACTCAGTTTTCACACTCTATGCTTAGTGCTCTTTGAGTGCATTATCTAGGAATGAACCTGGTAGAGCATCCCACACAAACGAATGCTCCACATGCGGGTTTCACATGCCACCAACTCCACATTCACAGGCAACTTCAGCGCCACAGCCGTTTTCAGATAGCCCTCAATGCAAAGGCTCTAGACGCAAATATTGGTGTGAGAGATAATTCAATCAAGGAAACACTGCATGTTGGTGAAGGGCATATTGAAGAAGAATCAGCCGAGTGGTTCTTGTGGGAGAACAACTCCATTTGGCTCACTAACTTCACTCACCATCAGGCTTCCAAGCAGCTCTCAAGGAAACTCAGTTTTCACACTCTATGCTTAGTGCCATTTGAGTGCATTATCTAGCAATGAACCTGGTAGAGCATCCCACACAAACGAATGCTCCACATGCGGGTTTCACATGCCACCAACCCCACATTCACAGGCAACTTCAGCGCCACAGCGTTTTCAGATAGCCCTCAATGCAAAGGCTCTAGACGCAAATATTGGTGTGAGAGCTAATTTAATCAAGGAAACACTGCATGTTGGTGAAGGGCATATTGAAGAAGAATCAGCCGACTGGCTCTTGTGGCAGAACAACTCCATTTGGCTCACTAACTTCACACATCATCAGGCTTCCAAGCAGCTCTCAAGGAAACTCAGTTTTCACACTCTATGCTTAGTGCCCTTTGAGTGCCTAGGACTGAAATGAAACTTGGTGAGCATCCCACACAAACGAATGCTCCACATGCGGATTTCACATGCCACAAACTCCACATTCACAGGCAACTTCAGCGCCACAGCCGTTTTCAGATAGCCCTCAATGCAAAGGCTCTGGACGCAAATATTGGTGTGAGAGCTAATTCAATCAAGGAAACACTGCATGTTGGGAAAGGGCATATTGAAGAAGAATCAGCCGAGTGGTTCTTGTGGGAGAACAACTCCATATGGCTCACTAACTTCACACACCATCAGGCTTCCAAGCAGCTCTCAAGGAAACTCAGTTTTCACACTCTATGCTTAGTGACCTTTGAGTGCATTATCTAGCAATGAACCTGGTAGAGCATCCCACACAAACGAATGCTCCACATGCGGGTTTCACATGCCACCAACTCCACATTCACAGGCAAATTCAGCGCCACAGCGTTTTCAGATAGCCCTCAATGCAAAGGCTCTAGACGCAAATATCGGTGTGAGAGCTAATTCAATCAAGGAAACACTGCATGTTAGGGAAGGGCATATTGAAGAAGAATCACCCGACTGGTTCTTGTGGGAGAACAACTCCATTTGGCTCACTAACTTCACACATCATCAGGCTTCCAAGCAGCTCTCAAGGAAACTCAGTTTTCACACTCTATGCTTAGTGCCCTTTGAGTGCCTAGGACTGAAATGAAACTTGGTGAGCATCCCACACAAACGAATGCTCCACATGCGGGTTTCACATGCCACCAACTCCACATTCACAGACAACTTCAGCGCCACAGCCGTTTTCAGATAGCCCTCAATGCAAAGGCTCTAGATGCAAATATTGGTGTGAGAGCTAATTCAATCAAGGAAACACTGCATGTTGGGGAAGGGCATATTGAAGAAGAATCAGCCGAGTGGTTCTTGTGGGAGAACAACTCCATTTTGCTCACTAACTTCACACACCATCAGGTCCAATCAGCTCTCAAGGAAACTCAGTGTTCACGCTGTATGCTTAGTGCCCTTTGAGTGCATTATCTAGTAATGAACCTGGTAGAGCATCCCACACAAACGAATGCTCCACATGCGGGTTTCACATGCCACCAACTCCACATTCACAGGCAACTTCAGCGCCACAGCCGTTTACAGATAGCCCTCAATGCAAAGGCTCTAGACGCAAATATTGGTGTGAGAGCTAATTCAATCAAGGAAACACTGCATGTTGGGGAAGGGCATATTGAAGAAGAATCAGCCGAGTGGTTCTTGTGGGAGAACAACTCCATTTGGCTCACTAACTTCACACACCATCAGGCTTCCAAGCAGCTCTCAAGGAAACTCAGTTTTCACACTCTATGCTTAGTGCCCTTTGAGTGCCTAGGACTGAAATGAAGCTTGGTGAGCATCCCACACAAAAGAATGCTCCACATGCGGATTTCACATGCCACCAACTCCACATTCACAGGCAACTTCAGCGCCACAGCCGTTTTCAGATAGCCCTCAATGCAAAGGCTCTAGACGCAAATATTGGTGTGAGAGCTAATTCAATCAAGGAAACACTGCATGTTGGGGAAGGGCATATTGAAGAAGAATCAGCCGAGTGGTTCTTGTGGGAGAACAACTCCATTTGGCTCACTAACTTCACACACCATCAGGCTTCCAAGCAGCTCTCAAGGAAACTCAGTTTTCACACTCTATGCTTAGTGCTCTTTGAGTGCATTATCTAGGAATGAACCTGGTAGAGCATCCCACACAAACGAATGCTCCACATGCGGGTTTCACATGCCACCAACTCCACATTCACAGGCAACTTCAGCCCCACAGCCGTTTTCAGATAGCCCTCAATGCAAAGGCTCTAGACGCAAATATTGGTTTGAGAGCTAATTCAATCAAGGAAACACTGCATGTTGGGAAAGGGCATATTGAAGAAGAATCAGCCGAGTGGTTCTTGTGGGAGAACAACTCCATATGGCTCACTAACTTCACACACCATCAGGCTTCCAAGCAGCTCTCAAGGAAACTCAGTTTTCACACTCTATGCTTAGTGACCTTTGAGTGCATTATCTAGGAATGAACCTGGTAGAGCATCCCACACAAACGAATGCTCCACATGCGGGTTTCACATGCCACCAACTCCACATTCACAGGCAACTTCAGCGCCACAGCGTTTTCAGATAGCCCTCAATGCAAAGGCTCTAGACGCAAATATCGGTGTGAGAGCTAATTCAATCAAGGAAACACTGCATGTTGGTGAAGGGCATATTGAAGAAGAATCACCCGACTGGTTCTTGTGGGAGAACAACTCCATTTGGCTCACTAACTTCACACATCATCAGGCTTCCAAGCAGCTCTCAAGGAAACTCAGTTTTCACACTCTATGCTTAGTGCCCTTTGAGTGCCTAGGACTGAAATGAAACTTGGTGAGCATCCCACACAAACGAATGCTCCACATGCGGGTTTCACATGCCACCAACTCCACATTCACAGGCAACTTCAGCGCCACAGCCGTTTTCAGATAGCCCTCAATGCAAAGGCTCTAGACGCAAATATTGGTGTGAGAGCTAATTCAATCAAGCAAACACTGCATTTTGGGGAAGGGCATATTGAAGAATCAGCCGAGTGGTTCTTGTGGGAGAACAACTCCATTTGGCTCACTAACTTCACACACCATCAGGCTTCCAAGCAGCTCTCGAGGAAACTCAGTTTTCACACCCTATGCTTAGTGCTCTTTGAGTGCCTAGGACTGAAATGAAACTTGGTGAGCATCCCACACAAACGAATGCTCCACATGCGGGTTTCACATGCCACCAACTCCACATTCACAGGCAACTTCAGCGCCACAGCCATTTTCAGATAGCCCTCAATGCAAAGGCTCTAGACGCAAATATTGGTGTGAGAGCTAATTCAATCAAGGAAACACTGCATGTTGGGGAAGGGCATATTGAAGAAGAATCAGCCGAGTGGTTCTTGTGGGAGAACAACTCCATTTGGCTCACTAACTTCACACACCATCAGGCTTCCAAGCAGCTCTCGAGGAAACTCAGTTTTCACACTCTATGCTTAGTGCCCTTTGAGTGCCTAGGACTGAAATGAAACTTGGTGAGCATCCCACACAAACGAATGCTCCACATGCGGGTTTCACATGCCACCAACTCCACATTCACAGACAACTTCAGCGCCACAGCCATTTTCAGATAGCCCTCAATGCAAAGGCTCTGGACGCAAATATTGGTGTGAGAGCTAATTGAATCAAGGAAACACTGCATGTTGGGGAAGGGCATATTGAAGAAGAATCAGCCGAGTGGTTCTTGTGGGAGAACAACTCCATTTGGCTCACTAACTTCACACACCATCAGGCTTCCAAGCAGCTCTCAAGGAAACTCAGTTTTCACACTCTATGCTTAGCTCCCTTTTAGTGTCTAGGACTGAAATGAAGCTTGGTGAGCATCCCACACAAAAGAATGCTCCACATGCGGATTTCACATGCCACCAACTCCACATTCACAGGCAACTTCAGCGCCACAGCCGTTTTCAGATAGCCCTCAATGCAAAGGCTCTAGACGCAAATATTGGTGTGAGAGCTAATTCAATCAAGGAAACACTGCATGTTGGGGAAGGGCATATTGAAGAAGAATCAGCCGAGTGGTTCTTGTGGGAGAACAACTCCATTTGGCTCACTAACTTCACACACCATCAGGCTTCCAAGCAGCTCTCAAGGAAACTCAGTTTTCACACTCTATGCTTAGTGCTCTTTGAGTGCATTATCTAGGAATGAACCTGGGAGAGCATACCACACAAACGAATGCTCCACATGCGGGTTTCACATGCCACCAACTCCACATTCACAGGCAACTTCAGCCCCACAGCCGTTTTCAGATAGCCCTCAATGCAAAGGCTCTAGACGCAAATATTGGTGTGAGAGCTAATTCAATCAAGGAAACACTGCATGTTGGGAAAGGGCATATTGAAGAAGAATCAGCCGAGTGGTTCTTGTGGGAGAACAACTCCATATGGCTCACTAACTTCACACACCATCAGGCTTCCAAGCAGCTCTCAAGGAAACTCAGTTTTCACACTCTATGCTTAGTGACCTTTGAGTGCATTATCTAGGAATGAACCTGGTAGAGCATCCCACACAAACGAATGCTCCACATGCGGGTTTCACATGCCACCAACTCCACATTCACAGGCAACTTCAGCGCCACAGCGTTTTCAGATAGCCCTCAATGCAAAGGCTCTAGACGCAAATATCGGTGTGAGAGCTAATTCAATCAAGGAAACACTGCATGTTGGTGAAGGGCATATTGAAGAAGAATCACCCGACTGGTTCTTGTGGGAGAACAACTCCATTTGGCTCACTAACTTCACACATCATCAGGCTTCCAAGCAGCTCTCAAGGAAACTCAGTTTTCACACTCTATGCTTAGTGCCCTTTGAGTGCCTAGGACTGAAATGAAACTTGGTGAGCATCCCACACAAACGAATGCTCCACATGCGGGTTTCACATGCCACCAACTCCACATTCACAGGCAACTTCAGCGCCACAGCCGTTTTCAGATAGCCCTCAATGCAAAGGCTCTAGACGCAAATATTGGTGTGAGAGCTAATTCAATCAAGCAAACACTGCATGTTGGGGAAGGGCATATTGAAGAATCAGCCGAGTGGTTCTTGTGGGAGAACAACTCCATTTGGCTCACTAACTTCACACACCATCAGGCTTCCAAGCAGCTCTCGAGGAAACTCAGTTTTCACACCCTATGCTTAGTGCTCTTTGAGTGCCTAGGACTGAAATGAAACTTGGTGAGCATCCCACACAAACGAATGCTCCACATGCGGGTTTCACATGCCACCAACTCCACATTCACAGGCAACTTCAGCGCCACAGCCGTTTTCAGATAGCCCTCAATGCAAAGGCTCTAGACGCAAATATTGGTGTGAGAGCTAATTGAATCAAGGAAACACTGCATGTTGGTGAAGGGCATATTGAAGAAGAATCAGCCGAGTGGTTCTTGTGGGAGAACAACTCCATTTGGCAACTAACTTCACACACCATCAGGCTTCCAAGCAGCTCTCAAGGAAACTCAGTTTTCACACTCTATGCTTAGTGCCCTTTGAGTGCATTATCTAGGAATGAACCTGGTAGAGCATCCCACACAAACGAATGCTCCACATGCGGGTTTCACATGCCACCAACTCCACATTCACAGGCAACTTCAGCGCCACAGCCATTTTCAGATAGCCCTCAATGCAAAGGCTCTAGACGCAAATATTGGTGTGAGAGCTAATTCAATCAAGGAAACACTGCATGTTGGGGAAGGGCATATTGAAGAAGAATCAGCCGAGTGGTTCTTGTGGGAGAACAACTCCATTTGGCTCACTAACTTCACACACCATCAGGCTTCCAAGCAGCTCTCGAGGAAACTCAGTTTTCACACTCTATGCTTAGTGCCCTTTGAGTGCCTAGGACTGAAATGAAACTTGGTGAGCATCCCACACAAACGAATGCTCCACATGCGGGTTTCACATGCCACCAACTCCACATTCACAGACAACTTCAGCGCCACAGCCATTTTCAGATAGCCCTCAATGCAAAGGCTCTGGACGCAAATATTGGTGTGAGAGCTAATTGAATCAAGGAAACACTGCATGTTGGGGAAGGGCATATTGAAGAAGAATCAGCCGAGTGGTTCTTGTGGGAGAACAACTCCATTTGGCTCACTAACTTCACACACCATCAGGCTTCCAAGCAGCTCTCAAGGAAACTCAGTTTTCACACTCTATGCTTAGCTCCCTTTTAGTGTCTAGGACTGAAATGAAGCTTGGTGAGCATCCCACACAAACGAATGCTCCACAAGCGGGTTTCATATGCCACCAACTCTACATTCACAGGCAACTTCAGCGCCACAGCCGTTTTCAGATAGCCCTCAATGCAAAGGCTCTAGACGCAAATATTGGTGTGAGAGCTAATTTAATCAAGGAAACACTGCATGTTGGGGAAGGGCATATTGAAGAAGAATCAGCCGAGTGGTTCTTGTGGGAGAACAACTCCATTTGGCCACTAACTTCACACACCATCAGGCTTCCAAGCAGCTCTCAAGGAAACTCAGTTTTCACACTCTATGCTTAGTGCTCTTTGAGTGCATTATCTAGCAAAGAACCTGGTAGAGCTTCCCACACAAACGAATGCTCCACATGCGGGTTTCACATGCCACCAACTCCACATTCACAGGCAACTTCAGCGCCACAGCCATTTTCAGATAGCCCTCAATGCAAAGGCTCTAGACGCAAATATTGGTGTGAGAGCTAATTCAATCAAGGAAACACTGCATGTTGGGGAAGGGCATATTGAAGAAGAATCAGCCGAGTGGTTCTTGTGGGAGAACAACTCCATTTGGCTCACTAACTTCACACATCATCAGGCTTCCAAGCAGCTCTCAAGGAAACTCAGTTTTCACACTCTATGCTTAGTGCCCTTTGAGTGCCTAGGACTGAAATGAAGCTTGGTGAGCATCCCACACAAACGAATGCTCCAAATGCTGGTTTCACATGCCACCAACTCCACATTCACAGACAACTTCAGCGCCACAGCCGTTTTCAGATAGCCCTCAATGCAAAGGCTCTAGATGCAAATATTGGTGTGAGAGCTAATTCAATCAAGGAAACACTGCATGTTGGGGAAGGGCATATTGAAGAAGAATCAGCCGAGTGGTTCTTGTGGGAGAACAACTCCATTTGGCTCACTAACTTCACACACCATCAGGTCCAATCAGCTCTCAAGGAAACTCAGTGTTCACGCTGTATGCTTAGTGCCCTTTGAGTGCATTATCTAGGAATGAACCTGGTAGAGCATCCCACACAAACGAATGCTCCACATGCGGGTTTCACATGCCACCAACTCCACATTCACAGGCAACTTCAGCGCCACAGCCATTTTCAGATAGCCCTCAATGCAAAGGCTCTAGACGCAAATATTGGTGTGAGAGCTAATTCAATCAAGGAAACACTGCATTGTGGGGAAGGGCATATTGAAGAAGAATCAGCCGAGTGGTTCTTGTGGGAGAACAACTCCATTTGACTCACTAACTTCACACATCATCAGGCTTCCAAGCAGCTCTCAAGGAAACTCAGTTTTCACACTCTATGCTTAGTGCCCTTTGAGTGTCTAGGACTGAAATGAAGCTTGGTGAGCATCCCACACAAACGAATGCTCCACATGCTGGTTTCACATGCCACCAACTCCACATTCACAGACAACTTCAGCGCCACAGCCGTTTTCAGATAGCCCTCAATGCAAAGGCTCTAGATGCAAATATTGGTGTGAGAGCTAATTCAATCAAGGAAACACTGCATGTTGGGGAAGGGCATATTGAAGAAGAATCAGCCGAGTGGTTCTTGTGGGAGAACAACTCCATTTGGCTCACTAACTTCACACACCATCAGGTCCAATCAGCTCTCAAGGAAACTCAGTGTTCACGCTGTATGCTTAGTGCCCTTTGAGTGCATTATCTAGGAATGAACCTGGTAGAGCATCCCACACAAACGAATGCTCCACATGCGGGTTTCACATGCCACCAACTCCACATTCACAGGCAACTTCAGCGCCACAGCCGTTTTCAGATAGCCCTCAATGCAAAGGCTCTAGACGCAAATATTGGTGTGAGAGCTAATTCAATCAAGGAAACACTGCATGTTGGGGAAGGGCATATTGAAGAAGAATCAGCCGAGTGGTTCTTGTGGGAGAACAACTCCATTTGGCTCACTAACTTCACACACCATCAGGCTTCCAAGCAGCTCTCAAGGAAACTCAGTTTTCACACTCTATGCTTAGTGCCCTTTGAGTGCCTAGGACTGAAATGAAGCTTGGTGAGCATCCCACACAAACGAATGCTCCATATTCTGGTTTCACATGCCACCAACTCCACATTCACAGGCATCTTCAGCGCCACAGCCGTTTTCAGATAGCCCTCAATGCAAAGGCTCTAGACGCAAATATTGGTGTGAGAGCTAATTCAATCAAGAAAACACTGCATGTTGGTGAAAGGCATATTGAGGAAGAATCAGCCGAGTGGTTCTTGTGGGAGAACAACTCCATTTGGCTCACTAACTTCACACACCATCAGGCTTCCAAGCAGCTCTCAAGGAAACTCAGTTTTCACACTCTATGCTTAGTGCCCTTTGAGTGCATTATCTAGCAATGAACCTGGTAGAGCATCCCACACAAACGAATGCTCCACATGCGGGTTTCACATGCCACCAACTCCACATTCACAGGCAACTTCAGCGCCACAGCATTTTCAGATAGCCCTCAATGCAAAGGCTCTAGACGCAAATATTGGTGTGAGAGCTAATTCAATCAAGGAAACACTGCATGTTGGTGAAGGGCATATTGAAGAATAATCAGCCGACTGGTTCTTGTGGGAGAACAACTCCATTTGGCTCACTAACTTCACACATCATCAGGCTTCCAAGCAGCTCTCAAGGAAACTCAGTTTTCACACTCTATGCTTAGTGCCCTTTGAGTGCATTATCTAGGAATGAACCTGGTAGAGCATCCCACACAAACGAATGCTCCACATGCGGGTTTCACATGCCACCAACCCCACATTCACAGGCAACTTCAGCGCCACAGCCGTTTTCAGATAGCCCTCAATGCAAAGGCTCTAGACGCAAATATTGGTGTGAGAGCTAATTCAATCAAGGAAACACTGCATGTTGGGGAAGGGCATATTGAAGAAGAATCAGCCGAGTGGTTCTTGTGGAAGAACAACTCCATATGGCTCACTAACTTCACACACCATCAGGCTTCCAAGCAGCTCTCAAGGAAACTCAGTTTTCACACTCTATGCTTAGTGACCTTTGCTGCCTAGGACTGAAATGAAGCTTGGTGAGCATCCCACATAAACGAATGCTCCACATGCGGGTTTCACATGCCACCAACTCTACATTCACAGGCAACTTCAGCGCCACAGCCGTTTTCAGATAGCCCTCAATGCAAAGGCTCTAGACGCAAATATTGGTGTGAGAGCTAATTGAATCAAGGAAACACTGCATTGTGGGGAAGGGCATATTGAAGAAGAATCAGCCGAGTGGTTCTTGTGGGAGAACAACTCCATTTGGCAACTAACTTCACACACCATCAGGCTTCCAAGCAGCTCTCAAGGAAACTCAGTTTTCACACTCTATGCTTAGTGTCCTTTGAGTGCATAATCTAGGAATGAACCTGGTAGAGCATCCCACACAAACGAATGCTCCACATGCGGGTTTCACATGCCACCAACTCCACATTCACAGGCAACTTCAGCGCCACAGCCGTTTTCAGATAGCCCTCAATGCAAAGGCTCTAGACGCAAATATTGGTGTGAGAGCTAATTCAATCAAGGAAACACTGCATTGTGGGGAAGGGCATATTGAAGAAGAATCAGCCGACTGGTTCATGTGGGAGAACAACTCCATTTGGCTCACTAACTTCACACACCATCAGGCTTCCAAGCAGCTCTCAAGGAAACTCAGTTTTCACACTCTATGCTATGTTTCCTTTTAGTGTCTAGGACTGAAATGAAGCTTGGTGAGCATCCCACACAAACGAATGCTCCACATGCGGGTTTCACATGCCACCAACTCTACATTCACAGACAACTTCAGCGCCACAGCCGTTTTCAGATAGCCCTCAATGCAAAGGCTCTAGACGCAAATATTGGTGTGAGAGCTAATACAATCAAGGAAACACTGCATGTTGGGGAAGGGCATATTGAAGAAGAATCAGCCGAGTGGTTCTTGTGGGAGAACAACTCCATTTGGCACACTAACTTCACACACCATCAGGCTTCCAAGCAGCTCTCAAGGAAACTCAGTTTTCACACTCTATGCTTAGTGCCCTTTGAGTGCATTATCTAGGAATGAACCTGGTAGAGCATACCACACAAACGAATGCTCCACATGCGGGTTTCACATGCCACCAACTCCACATTCACAGGCAACTTCAGCGCCACAGCCATTTTCAGATAGCCCTCAATGCAAAGGTTCTAGACGCAAATATTGGTGTGAGAGCTAATTCAATCAAGGAAACACTGCATGTTGGGGAAGGGCATATTGAAGAAGAATCAGCCGAGTGGTTCTTGTGGGAGAACAACTCCATTTGGCTCACTAACTTCACACACCATCAGGCTTCCAAGCAGCTCTCGAGGAAACTCAGTTTTCACACTCTATGCTTAGTGCTCTTTGAGGGCCTAGGACTGAAATGAAACTTGGTGAGCATCCCACACAAACGAATGCTCCACATGCGGGTTTCACATGCCACCAACTCCACATTCACAGGCAACTTCAGCGCCACAGCCGTTTTCAGATAGCCCTCAATGCAAAGGCTCTAGACACAAATATTGGTGTGAGAGCTAATTCAATGAAGCAAACACTGCATGTTGGGGAAGGGCATATTGAAGAATCAGCCTAGTGGTTCTTGTGGGAGAACAACTCCATTTGGCTCACTAACTTCACACACCATCAGGCTTCCAAGCAGCTCTCAAGGAAACTCAGTGTTCACGCTGTATGCTTAGTGCCCTTTGAGTGCATTACCTAGAAATGAACCTGGTAGAGCATCCCACACAAACGAATGCTCCACATGCGGGTTTCACATGCCACCAACTCCACATTCACAGGCAACTTCAGCGCCACAGCCGTTTTCAGATAGCCCTCAATGCAAAGGCTCTAGACGCAAATATTGGTGTGAGAGCTAATTCAATCAAGGAAACACTGCATGTTGGGGAAGGGCATATTGAAGAAGAATCAGCCGAGTGGTTCTTGTGGGAGAACAACTCCATTTGGCTCACTAACTTCACACACCATCAGGCTTCCAAGCAGCTCTCAAGGAAACTCAGTGTTCACGCTGTATGCTTAGTGCCCTTTGAGTGCATTATCTAGGAATGAACCTGGTAGAGCATCCCACACAAACGAATGCTCCACATGCGGGTTTCACATGCCACCAACTCCACATTCACAGGCAACTTCAGCGCCACAGCCGTTTACAGATAGCCCTCAATGCAAAGGCTCTAGACGCAAATATTGGTGTGAGAGCTAATTCAATCAAGGAAACACTGCATGTTGGTGAAGGGCATATTGAAGAAGAATCAGCCGAGTGGTTCTTGTGGGAGAACAACTCCATTTGGCTCACTAACTTCACACACCATCAGGCTTCCAAGCAGCTCTCAAGGAAACTCAGTTTTCACACTCTATGCTTAGCTCCCTTTTAGTGTCTAGGACTGAAATGAAGCTTGGTGAGCATCCCACACAAACGAATGCTCCACAAGCGGGTTTCATATGCCACCAACTCTACATTCACAGACAACTTCAGCGCCACAGCCGTTTTCAGATAGCCCTCAATGCAAAGGCTCTAGACGCAAATATTGGTGTGAGAGCTAATTTAATCAAGGAAACACTGCATGTTGGGGAAGGGCATATTGAAGAAGAATCAGCCGAGTGGTTCTTGTGGGAGAACAACTCCATTTGGCCACTAACTTCACACACCATCAGGCTTCCAAGCAGCTCTCAAGGAAACTCAGTTTTCACCCTCTATGCTTATTGCTCTTTGAGTGCATTATCTAGAAAAGAACCTGGTAGAGCTTCCCACAAAAACGAATGCTCCACATGCGGGTTTCACATGCCACCAACTCCACATTCACAGGCAACTTCAGCGCCACAGCCATTTTCAGATAGCCCTCAATGCAAAGGCTCTAGACGCAAATATTGGTGTGAGAGCTAATTCAATCAAGGAAACACTGCATGTTGGGGAAGGGCATATTGAAGAAGAATCAGCCGAGTGGTTCTTGTGGGAGAACAACTCCATTTGGCTCACTAACTTCACACACCATCAGGCTTCCAAGCAGCTCTCAAGGAAACTCAGTTTTCACACTCTATGCTTAGTGCCCTTTGAGTGCATTATCTAGGAATGAACCTGGTAGAGCATCCCACACAAACGAATGCTCCACATGCGGGTTTCACATGCCACCAACTCCACATTCACAGGCAACTTCAGCGCCACAGCCATTTTCAGATAGCCCTCAATGCAAAGGCTCTAGACGCAAATATTGGTGTGAGAGCTAATTCAATCAAGGAAACACTGCATGTTGGGGAAGGGCATATTGAAGAAGAATCAGCCGAGTGGTTCTTGTGGGAGAACAACTCCATTTGGCTCACTAACTTCACACACCATCAGGCTTCCAAGCAGCTCTCGAGGAAACTCAGTTTTCACACTCTATGCTTAGTGCTCTTTGAGTGCCTAGGACTGAAATGAAACTTGGTGAGCATCCCACACAAACGAATGCTCCACATGCGGGTTTCACATGCCACCAACTCCACATTCACAGGCAACTTCAGCGCCACAGCCGTTTTCAGATAGCCCTCAATGCAAAGGCTCTAGACGCAAATATTGGTGTGAGAGATAATTCAATGAAGCAAACACTGCATGTTGGGGAAGGGCATATTGAAGAATCAGCCAAGTGGTTCTTGTGGGAGAACAACTCCATTTGGCTCACTAACTTCACACACCATCAGGCTTCCAAGCAGCTCTCGAGGAATCTCAGTTTTCACACTCTATGCTTAGTGCTCTTAGAGTGCCTAGGACTGAAATGAAACTTGGTGAGCATCCCACACAAACGAATGCTCCACATGCGGGTTTCACATGCCACCAACTCCACATTCACAGGCAACTTCAGCGCCACAGCCATTTTCAGATAGCCCTCAATGCGAAGGCTCTTGACGCAAATATTGGTGTGAGAGCTAATTCAATCAAGGAAACACTGCATGTTGGGGAAGGGCATATTGAAGAAGAATCAGCCGAGTGGTTCTTGTGGGAGAACAACTCCATTTGGCTCACTAACTTCACACACCATCAGGCTTCCAAGCAGCTCTCGAGGAAACTCAGTTTTCACACTCTATGCTTAGTGCCCTTTGAGTGCCTAGGACTGAAATGAAGCTTGGTGAGCATCCCACACAAACGAATGCTCCACATGCGGGTTTCACATGCCACCAACTCCACATTCACAGGCAACTTCAGCGCCACAGCCGTTTTCAGATAGCCCTCAATGCAAAGGCTCTAGACGCAAATATTGGTGTGAGAGCTAATTCAATGAAGGAAACACTGCATGTTGGGGAAGGGCATATTGAAGAAGAATCAGCCGAGTGGTTCTTGTGGGAGAACAACTCCATTTGGCTCACTAACTTCACACACCATCAGGCTTCCAAGCAGCTCTCAAGGAAACTCAGTTTTCACACTCTATGCTTAGTGCTCTTTGAGTGCATTATCTAGGAATGAACCTGGTAGAGCATCCCACACAAACGAATGCTCCACATGCGGGTTTCACATGCCACCAACTCCACATTCACAGTCAAATTCAGCGCCACAGCCGTTTTCAGATAGCAGTCAATGCAAAGGCTCTAGACGCAAATATTGGTGTGAGAGCTAATTCAATCAAGGAAACGCTGCATGTTGGTGAAAGGCATATTGAAGAAGAATCAGCCGAGTGGTTCTTGTGGGAGAACAACTCCATTTGGCTCACTAACTTCACACACCATCAGGCTTCCAAGCAGCTCTCAAGGAAACTCAGTTTTCACACTCTATGCTTAGTGCCCTTTGAGTGCCTAGGACTGAAATGAAGCTTGGTGAGCATCCCACACAAACGAATGCTCCACATGCGGGTTTCACATGCCACCAACTCCACATTCACAGGCAACTTCAGCGCCACAGCCGTTTTCAGATAGCACTCAACGCAAAGGCTCTAGAGGCAAATATTGGTGTGAGAGCTAATTCAATCAAGGAAACACTGCATGTTGGGGAAGGGCATATTGAAGAAGAATCAGCCGAGTGGTTCTTGTGGGAGAACAACTCCATTTGGCCACTAATTACACACACCATCAGGCTTCCAAGCAACTCTTAAGGAAACTCAGTTTTCACACTCTATGCTTAGTGCCCTTTGAGTGCATTATCTAGGAATAAACCTGGGAGAGCATACCACACAAACGAATGCTCCACATGCGGGTTTCACATGCCACCAACTCCACATTCACAGGCAACTTCAGCGCCACAGCCGTTTTCAGATAGCCCTCAATGCAAAGGCTCTAGACGCAAATATTGGTGTGAGAGCTAATTCAATCAAGGAAACACTGCATGTTGGGGAAGGGCATATTGAAGAAGAATCAGCCGAGTGGTTCTTGTGGGAGAACAACTCCATTTGGCTCACTAACTTCACACAGCATCAGGCTTCCAAGCAGCTCTCAAGGAAACTCAGTTTTCACACTCTATGCTTAGTGCCCTTTGAGTGCCTAGGACTGTAATGAAGCTTGGTGAGCATCCCACACAAACGAATGCTCCACATGCGGGTTTCACAGGCCACCAACTCCACATTCACAGGCAACTTCAGCGCCACAGCCGTTTTCAGATAGCCCTCAATGCAAAGGCTCTAGACGCAAATATTGGTGTGAGAGCTAATTCAATCAAGGAAACACTGCATGTTGGGAAGGGCATATTGAAGAAGAATCAGCCGAGTGGTTCTTGTGGGAGAACAACTCCATTTGGCTCACTAACTTCACACACCATCAGGCTTCCAAGCAGCTCTCAAGGAAACTCAGTTTTCACACTCTATGCTTAGTGCCCTTTGAGTGCATTATCTTGGAATGAACCTGGTAGAGAATCCCACACAAACGAGTGCTCCACATGCGGGTTTCACATGCCACCAACTCCACATTCACAGGCAACTTCAGCGCCACAGCCGTTTTCAGATAGCCCTCAATGAAAAGCCTCTAGACGCAAGTATTGGTGTGAGAGCTAATTCAATCAAGGAAACACTGCATGTTGGTGAAGGGCATATTGAAGAAGAATCAGCCGAGTGGTTCTTGTGGTAGAACAACTACATTTGGCTCACTAACTTCACACATCATCAGGCTTCCAAGCAGCTCTCAAGGAAACTCAGTTTTCACACTCTATGCTTAGTGCCCTTTGAGTGCATTATCTAGGAATGAACCTGGTAGAGCATCCCACACAAACGAATGCTCCACATGCGGGTTACACATGCCACCAACTCCACATTCACAGGCAACTTCAGCGCCACAGCCGTTTTCAGATAGCCCTCAATGCAAAGGCTCTGGACGCAAATATTGGTGTGAGAGCTAATTCAATCAAGGAAACACTGCATGTTGGGGAAGGGCATATTGAAGAAGAATCAGCCGAGTGGTTCTTGTGGGAGAACAACTCCATTTGGCTCACTAACTTCACACACCATCAGGCTTCCAAGCAGCTCTCAAGGAAACTCAGTTTTCACACTCTATGTTTAGTGCCCTTTGAGTGCCTAGGACTGAAATGAAGCTTGGTGAGCATCCCACACAAACGAATGCTCCACATGCGGGTTTCACATGCCACCAACTCCACATTCACAGGCAACTTCAGCGCCACAGCCGTTTTCAGATAGCCCTCAATGCAAAGGCTCTAGACGCAAATATTGGTGTGAGAGCTAATTCAATCAAGGAAACACTGCATGTTGGGGAAGGGCATATTGAAGAAGAATCAGCCGAGTGGTTCTTGTGGGAGAACAACTCCATTTGGCTCACTAACTTCACACACCATCAGGCTTCCAATCAGCTCTCAAGGAAACTCAGTTTTCACACTCTATGCTTAGTGCCCTTTGAGTGCATTATCTTGGAATGAACCTGGTAGAGCATCCCACACAAACGAATGCTCCACATGCGGGTTTCACATGCCACCAACTCCACATTCACAGGCAACTTCAGCGCCACAGCCGTTTTCAGATAGCCCTCAATGCAAAGGCTCTAGACGCAAATATTGGTGTGAGAGCTAATTCAATCAAGGAAACACTGCATGTTGGTGAAGGGCATATTGAAGAAGAATCAGCCGAGTGATTCTTGTGGGAGAACAACTCCATTTGGCTCACTAACTTCACACACCATCAGGCTTCCAAGCAGCTCTCAAGGAAACTCAGTTTTCACACTCTATGCTTAGTGCCCTTTGAGTGCATTATCTTGGAATAAACCTGGTAGAGCATCCCACACAAACGAATGCTCCACATGCGGGTTTCACATGCCACCAACTCCACATTCACAGGCAACTTCAGCGCCACAGCCGTTTTCAGATAGCCCTCAATGCAAAGGCTCTAGACGCAAATATTGGTGTGAGAGCTAATTCAATCAAGGAAACACTGCATGTTGGGGAAGGGCATATTGAAGAAGAATCAGCCGAGTGGTTCTTGTGGGAGAACAACTCCATTTGGCTCACTAACTTCACACACCATCAGGCTTCCAAGCAGCTCTCAAGGAAACTCAGTTTTCACACTCTATGCTTAGTGCCCTTTGAGTGCATTATCTTGGAATGAACCTGGTAGAGAATCCCACACAAACGAATGCTCCACATGCGGGTTTCACATGCCACCAACTCCACATTCACAGGCAACTTCAGCGCCACAGCCGTTTTCAGATAGCCCTCAATGCAAAGGCTCTGGACGCAAATATTGGTGTGAGAGCTAATTCAATCAAGGAAACACTGCATGTTGGGGAAGGGCATATTGAAGAAGAATCAGCCGAGTGGTTCTTGTGGGAGAACAACTCCATTTGGCTCACTAACTTCACACACCATCAGGCTTCCAAGCAGCTCTCAAGGAAACTCAGTTTTCACACTCTATGCTTAGCGCCCTTTTAGTGTCTAGGACTGAAATGAAGCTTGGTGAGCATCCCACACAAACGAATGCTCCACTAGCGGGTTTCATATGCCACCAACTCTACTTTCACAGACAACTTCAGCGCCACAGCCGTTTTCAGATAGCCCTCAATGCAAAGGCTCTAGACGCAAATATTGGTGTGAGAGCTAATTCAATCAAGGAAACACTGCATGTTGGGGAAGGGCATATTGAAGAAGAATCAGCCGAGTGGTTCTTGTGGGAGAACAACTCGATTTGGCTCACTAACTTCACACACCATCAGGCTTCCAAGCAGCTCTCAAGGAAACTCAGTTTTCACACTCTATGCTTAATGCCCTTTGAGTGCCTAGGACTGAAATGAAGCTTGGTGAGCATCCCACACAAACGAATGCTCCACATGCGGGTTTCACATGCCACCAACTCCACATTCACAGACAACTTCAGCGCCACAGCCGTTTTCAGATAGCCCTCAATGCAAAGGCTCTAGACGCAAATATTGGTGTGAGAGCTAATTCAATCAAGGAAACACTGCATGTTGGGGAAGGGCATATTGAAGAAGAATCAGCCGAGTGGTTCTTGTGGGAGAACAACTCCATTTGGCTCACTAACTTCACACACCATCAGGCTTCCAAGCAGCTCTCAAGGAAACTCAGTGTTCACACTCTATGCTTAGTGCCCTTTGAGTGCATTATCTAGGAATGAACCTGGTAGAGCATACCACACAAACGAATGCTCCACATGCGGGTTTCACATGCCACCAACTCCACATTCACAGACAACTTCAGCGCCACAGCCGTTTACAGATAGCCCTCAATGCAAAGGCTCTAGACGCAAATATTGGTGTGAGAGCTAATTCAATCAAGGAAACACTGCATTGTGGGGAAGGGCATATTGAAGAAGAATCAGCCGAGTGGTTCTTGTGGGAGGACAACTCCATTTGGCTCACTAACTTCACACACCATCAGGCTTCCAAGCAGCTCTCAAGGAAACTCAGTTTTCACACTCTATGCTTAGTGCCCTTTGAGTGCCTAGGACTGAAATGAAGCTTGGTGAGCATCCCACACAAACGAATGCTCCACATGCGGGTTTCACATGCCACCAACTCCACATTCACAGACAACTTCAGCGCCACAGCCGTTTTCAGATAGCCCTCAATGCAAAGGCTCTAGACGCAAATATTGGTGTGAGAGCTAATTCAATCAAGGAAACACTGCATGTTGGGGAAGGGCATATTGAAGAAGAATCAGCCGAGTGGTTCTTGCGGGAGAACAACTCCATTTGGCTCACTAACTTCACACACCATCAGGCTTCCAAGCAGCTCTCAAGGAAACTCACTTTTCACACTCTATGCTTAGTGCCCTTTGAGTGCATTATCTAGGAATGAACCTGGGAGAGCATACCACACAAACGAATGCTCCACATGCGGGTTTCACCTGCCACCAACTCCACATTCACAGACAACTTCAGCGCCACAGCCGTTTACAGATAGCCCTCAATGCAAAGGCTCTAGACGCAAATATTGGTGTGAGAGCTAATTCAATCAAGGAAACACTGCATTGTGGGGAAGGGCATATTGAAGAAGAATCAGCCGAGTGGTTCTTGTGGGAGGACAACTCCATTTGGCTCACTAACTTCACACACCATCAGGCTTCCAAGCAGCTCTCAAGGAAACTCAGTTTTCACACTCTATGCTTAGTGCCCTTTGAGTGCCTAGGACTGAAATGAAGTTTGGTGAGCATCCCACACAAACGAATGCTCCACATGCGGGTTTCACATGCCACCAACTCCACATTCACAGACAACTTCAGCGCCACAGCCGTTTTCAGATAGCCCTCAATGCAAAGGCTCTAGACGCAAATATTGGTGTGAGAGCTAATTCAATCAAGGAAACACTGCATGTTGGGGAAGGGCATATTGAAGAAGAATCAGCCGAGTGGTTCTTGTGGGAGAACAACTCCATTTGGCTCACTAACTTCACACACCATCAGGCTTCCAAGCAGCTCTCAAGGAAACTCAGTTTTCACACTCTATGCTTAGTGCCCTTTGAGTGCATTATCTAGGAATGAACCTGGTAGAGCATCCCACACAAACGAATGCTCCACATGTGGGTTTCACATGCCACCAACTCCACATTCACAGGCAACTTCAGCGCCACAGCCGTTTACAGATAGCCCTCAATGCAAAGGCTCTAGACGCAAATATTGGTGTGAGAGCTAATTCAATCAAGGAAACACTGCATGTTGGGGAAGGGCATATTGAAGAAGAATCAGCCGAGTGGTTCTTGTGGGAGAACAACTCCATTTGGCTCACTAACTTCACACACCATCAGGCTTCCAAGCAGCTCTCAAGGAAACTCAGTTTTCACACTCTATGCTTAGTGCCCTTTGAGTGCCTAGGACTGAAATGAAGCTTGGTGAGCATCCCACACAAACGAATGCTCCACATGCGGGTTTCACATGCCACCAACTCCACATTCACAGACAACTTCAGCGCCACAGCCGTTTTCAGATAGCCCTCAATGCAAAGGCTCTAGATGCAAATATTGGTGTGAGAGCTAATTCAATCAAGGAAACACTGCATGTTGGGGAAGGGCATATTGAAGAAGAATCAGCCGAGTGGTTCTTGTGGGAGAACAACTCCATTTGGCTCACTAACTTCACACACCATCAGGTCCAATCAGCTCTCAAGGAAACTCAGTGTTCACGCTGTATGCTTAGTGCCCTTTGAGTGCATTATCTAGGAATGAACCTGGTAGAGCATCCCACACAAACGAATGCTCCACATGCGGGTTTCACATGCCACCAACTCCACATTCACAGGCAACTTCAGCGCCACAGCCGTTTTCAGATAGCCCTCAATGCAAAGGCTCTAGACGCAAATATTGGTGTGAGAGCTAATTCAATCAAAGAAACACTGCATGTTGGTGAAGGGCATATTGAAGAAGAATCAGCCGAGTGGTTCTTGTGGGAGAACAACTCCATTTGGCTCACTAACTTCACACACCATCAGACTTCCAAGCAGCTCTCAAGGAAACTCAGTTTTCACACTCTATGCTTAGTGCCCTTTGAGTGCATTATCTAGGAATGAACCTGGTAGAGCATCCTTCACAAACGAATGCTCCACATGCGGGTTTCACATGCCACCAACTCCACATTCACAGGCAACTTCAGCGCCACAGCCGTTTTCAGATAGCCCTCAATGCAAAGGCTCTAGACGCAAATATTGGTGTGAGAGCTAATTCAATCAAGGAAACACTGCATGTTGGTGAAGGGCATATTGAAGAAGAATCAGCCGAGTGGTTCTTGTGGGAGGACAACTCCATTTGGCACACTAACTTCACACACCATCAGGCGTCCAAGCAGCTCTCAAGGAAACTCAGTTTTCACACTCTATGCTTAGTGCCCTTTGAGTGCCTAGGACTGAAATGAAGCTTGGTGAGCATCCCACACAAACGAATGCTCCACATGCGGGTTTCACATGCCACCAACTATACATTCACAGACAACTTCAGCGCCACAGCCGTTTTCAGATAGCCCTCAATGCAAAGGCTCTAGACGCAAATATTGGCGTGAGAGCTAATTCAATCAAGGAAACACTGCATGTTGGGGAAGGGCATATTGAAGAAGAATCAGCCGAGTGGTTCTTGTGGGAGAACAACTCCATTTGGCTCACTAACTTCACACACCATCAGGTCCAATCAGCTCTCAAGGAAACTCAGTGTTCACGCAGTATGCTTAGTGCCCTTTGAGTGCATTATCTAGGAATGAACCTGGTAGAGCATCCCACACAAACGAATGCTCCACATGCGGGTTTCACATGCCACCAACTCCACATTCACAGGCAACTTCAGCGCCACAGCCGTTTTCAGATAGCCCTCAATGCAAAGGCTCTAGACGCAAATATTGGTGTGAGAGCTAATTCAATCAAGGAAACACTGCATGTTGGTGAAGGGCATATTGAAGAAGAATCAGCCGAGTGGTTCTTGTGGGAGAACAACTCCATTTGGCTCACTAACTTCACACACCATCAGGCTTCCAAGCAGCTCTCAAGGAAACTCAGTTTTCACACTCTATGCTTAGTGCCCTTTGAGTGCATTATCTAGGAATGAACCTGGTAGAGCATCCTTCACAAACGAATGCTCCACATGCGGGTTTCACATGCCACCAACTCCACATTCACAGGCAACTTCAGCGCCACAGCCGTTTTCAGATAGCCCTCAATGCAAAGGCTCTAGACGCAAATATTGGTGTGAGAGCTAATTCAATCAAGGAAACACTGCATGTTGGTGAAGGGCATATTGAAGAAGAATCAGCCGAGTGGTTCTTGTGGGAGAACAACTCCATTTGGCACACTAACTTCACACACCATCAGGCTTCCAAGCAGCTCTCAAGGAAACTCAGTTTTCACACTCTATGCTTAGTGCCCTTTGAGTGCCTAGGACTGAAATGAAGCTTGGTGAGCATCCCACACAAACGAATGCTCCACATGCGGGTTTCACATGCCACCAACTCCACATTCACAGGCAACTTCAGCGCCACAGCCGTTTTCAGATAGCCCTCAATGCAAAGGCTCTAGACGCAAATATTGGTGTGAGAGCTGAATCAATCAAGGAAACACTGCATGTTGGTGAAGGGCATATTGAAGAAGAATCAGCCGAGTGGTTCTTGTGGGAGAACAACTCCATTTGGCTCACTAACTTCACACACCATCAGACTTCCAAGCAGCTCTCAAGGAAACTCAGTTTTCACACTCTATGCTTAGTGCCCTTTGACTACCCAGGACTGAAATAAAGCTTGGTGAGCATCCCACACAAACGAATGATCCACATGCGGGTTTCACATGCCACCAACTCCACATTCACAGGCAACTTCAGCGCCACAGCCGTTTTCAGATACCATTCAATGCAAAGGCTCTAGACACAAATATTGGTGTGAGAGCTAATTCAATCAAGGAAGCACTGCATGTTGGTGAAGGGCATATTGAAGAAGAATCAGCCGAGTGGTTCTTGTGGGAGAACAACTCCATTTGGCTCACTAACTTCACACACCATCAGGCTTCCAAGCAGCTCTCAAGGAATCTCAGTTTTCACACACTATGCTTAGTGCCCTAGAGTGCAATATCTAGTAATGAACCTGGTAGAGCATCCCACACAAACGAATGCTCCACATGCGGGTTTCACATGCCACCAACTCCACATTCACAGGCAACTTCAGCGCCACAGCCGTTTTCAGATAGCCCTCAATGAAAAGCCTCTAGACGCAAGTATTGGTGTGAGAGCTAATTCAATGAAGGAAACACTGCATGTTGCGGAAGGGTATATGGAAGAATCAGCCGAGTGGTTCTTGTGGGAGAACAACTCCATTTGGCTCACTAACTTCACACACCATCAGGCTTCCAAGCAGCTCTCAAGGAAACTCAGTTTTCACACTCTATGCTTAGTGCCCTTTGAGTGCATTACCTAGAAATGAACCTGGTAGAGCATCCCACACAAACGAATGCTCCACATGCGGGTTTCACATGCCACCAACTCCACATTCACAGGCAACTTCAGCGCCACAGCCGTTTTCAGATAGCCCTCAATGCAAAGGCTCTGGACGCAAATATTGGTGTGAGAGCTAATTCAATCAAGGAAACACTGCATGTTGGGGAAGGGCATATTGAAGAAGAATCAGCCGAGTGGTTCTTGTGGGAGAACAACTCCATTTGGCTCACTAACTTCACACACCATCAGGCTTCCAAGCAGCTCTCAAGGAAACTCAGTTTTCACACTCTATGCTTAGCGCCCTTTTAGTGTCTAGGACTGAAATGAAGCTTGGTGAGCATCCCACACAAACGAATGCTCCACAAGCGGGTTTCATATGCCACCAACTCTACATTCACAGACAACTTCAGCGCCACAGCCGTTTTCAGATAGCCCTCAATGCAAAGGCTCTAGACGCAAATATTGGTGTGAGAGCTAATTCAATCAAGGAAACACTGCATGTTGGGAAAGGGCATATTGAAGAAGAATCAGCCGAGTGGTTCTTGTGGGAGAACAACTCCATTTGGCTCACTAACTTCACACACCATCAGGCTTCCAAGCAGCTCTCAAGGAAACTCAGTTTTCACACTCTATGCTTAGTGCCCTTTGAGTGCATTATCTAGGAATGAACCTGGTAGAGCATCCCACACAAACGAATGCTCCACATGCGGGTTTCACATGCCACCAACTCCACATTCACAGGCAACTTCAGCGCCACAGCCGTTTTCAGATAGCCCTCAATGCAAAGGCTCTAGACGCAAATATTGGTGTGAGAGCTGAATCAATCAAGGAAACACTGCATGTTGGTGAAGGGCATATTGAAGAAGGATCAGCCGAGTGGTTCTTGTGGGAGAACAACTCGATTTGGCTCACTAACTTCACACACCATCAGGCTTCCAAGCAGCTCTCAAGGAAACTCAGGTTTCACACTCTATGCTTAGTGCCCTTTGTGTTCCTAGGACTGAAATGAAGCTTGGTCAGCATCCCACACAAACGAATGCTCCACATGCGGGTTTCACATGCCACCAACTCCACATTCACAGGAACTTCAGCGCCACAGCCGTTTTCAGATAGCCCTCAATGCAAAGGCTCTAGATGCAAATATTGGTGTGAGAGCTAATTCAATCAAGGAAACACTGCATGTTGGTGAAGGGCATATTGAAGAAGGATCAGCCGAGTGGTTCTTGTGGGAGAACAACTCCATTTGGCTCACTAACTTCACACACCATCAGGCTTCCAAGCAGCTCTCAAGGAAACTCAGTTTTCACACTCTATGCTTAGTGCCCTTTGAGTGCATTATCTAGGAATGAACCTGGTAGAGCATCCCACACAAACGAATGCTCCACATGCGGGTTTCACATGCCACCAACTCCACATTCACAGGCAACTTCAGCGCCACAGCCGTTTTCAGATAGCCCTCAATGCAAAGGCTCTAGACGCAAATATTGGTGTGAGAGCTAATTCAATCAAGGAAACACTGCATGTTGGTGAAGGGCATATTGAAGAAGGATCAGCCGAGTGGTTCTTGTGGGAGAACAACTCGATTTGGCTCACTAACTTCACACACCATCAGGCTTCCAAGCAGCTCTCAAGGAAACTCAGGTTTCACACTCTATGCTTAGTGCCCTTTGTGTTCCTAGGACTGAAATGAAGCTTGGTCAGCATCCCACACAAACGAATGCTCCACATGCGGGTTTCACATGCCACCAACTCCACATTCACAGGAACTTCAGCGCCACAGCCGTTTTCAGATAGCCCTCAATGCAAAGGCTCTAGATGCAAATATTGGTGTGAGAGCTAATTCAATCAAGGAAACACTGCATGTTGGTGAAGGGCATATTGAAGAAGGATCAGCCGAGTGGATCTTGTGGGAGAACAACTCCATTTGGCTCACTAACTTCACACACCATCAGGCTTCCAAGCAGCTCTCAAGGAAACTCAGTTTTCACACTCTATGCTTAGTGCCCTTTGAGTGCATTATCTAGGAATGAACCTGGTAGAGCATCCCACACAAACGAATGCTCCACATGCGGGTTTCACATGCCACCAACTCCACATTCACAGGCAACTTCAGCGCCACAGCCGTTTTCAGATAGCCCTCAATGCAAAGGCTCTAGACGCAAATATTGGTGTGAGAGCTAATTCAATCAAGGAAACACTGCATGTTGGTGAAGGGCATATTGAAGAAGGATCAGCCAAGTGGTTCTTGTGGGAGAACAACTCCATTTGGCTCACTAACTTCACACACCATCAGGCTTCCAAACAGCTCTCAAGGAAACTCAGTTTTCACACTCTATGCTTAGTGCCCTTTGAGTGCCTAGGACTGAAATGAAGCTTGGTGAGCATCCCACACAAACGAATGCTCCACATGCGGGTTTCACATGCCACCAACTCCACATTCACAGGCAACTTCAGCGCCACAGCCGTTTTCAGATAGCCCTCAATGCAAAGGCTCTAGACGCAAATATTGGTGTGAGAGCTGAATCAATCAAGGAAACACTGCATGTTGGTGAAGGGCATATTGAAGAAGAATCAGCCGAGTGGTTCTTGTGGGAGAACAACTCCATTTGGCTCACTAACTTCACACACCATCAGGCTTCCAAGCAGCTCTCAAGGAAACTCAGTTTTCACACTCTATGCTTAGTGCCCTTTGACTACCCAGGACTGAAATAAAGCTTGGTGAGCATCCCACACAAACGAATGATCCACATGCGGGTTTCACATGCCACCAACTCCACATTCACAGGCAACTTCAGCGCCACAGCCGTTTTCAGATACCATTCAATGCAAAGGCTCTAGACACAAATATTGGTGTGAGAGCTAATTCAATCAAGGAAGCACTGCATGTTGGTGAAGGGCATATTGAAGAAGAATCAGCCGAGTGGTTCTTGTGGGAGAACAACTCCATTTGGCTCACTAACTTCACACACCATCAGGCTTCCAAGCAGCTCTCAAGGAATCTCAGTTTTCACACACTATGCTTAGTGCCCTAGAGTGCAATATCTAGTAATGAACCTGGTAGAGCATCCCACACAAACGAATGCTCCACATGCGGGTTTCACATGCCACCAACTCCACATTCACAGGCAACTTCAGCGCCACAGCCGTTTTCAGATAGCCCTCAATGAAAAGCCTCTAGACGCAAGTATTGGTGTGATAGCTAATTCAATGAAGGAAACACTGCATGTTGCGGAAGGGTATATGGAAGAATCAGCCGAGTGGTTCTTGTGGGAGAACAACTCCATTTGGCTCACTAACTTCACACACCATCAGGCTTCCAAGCAGCTCTCAAGGAAACTCAGTTTTCACACTCTATGCTTAGTGCCCTTTGAGTGCATTACCTAGAAATGAACCTGGTAGAGCATCCCACACAAACGAATGCTCCACATGCGGGTTTCACATGCCACCAACTCCACATTCACAGGCAACTTCAGCGCCACAGCCGTTTTCAGATAGCCCTCAATGCAAAGGCTCTGGACGCAAATATTGGTGTGAGAGCTAATTCAATCAAGGAAACACTGCATGTTGGTGAAGGGCATATTGAAGAAGGATCAGCCGAGTGGTTCTTGTGGGAGAACAACTCGATTTGGCTCACTAACTTCACACACCATCAGGCTTCCAAGCAGCTCTCAAGGAAACTCAGGTTTCACACTCTATGCTTAGTGCCCTTTGTGTTCCTAGGACTGAAATGAAGCTTGGTCAGCATCCCACACAAACGAATGCTCCACATGCGGGTTTCACATGCCACCAACTCCACATTCACAGGCAACTTCAGCGCCACAGCCGTTTTCAGATAGCCCTCAATGCAAAGGCTCTAGATGCAAATATTGGTGTGAGAGCTAATTCAATCAAGGAAACACTGCATGTTGGTGAAGGGCATATTGAAGAAGGATCAGCCGAGTGGTTCTTGTGGGAGAACAACTCCATTTGGCTCACTAACTTCACACACCATCAGGCTTCCAAGCAGCTCTCAAGGAAACTCAGTTTTCACACTCTATGCTTAGTGCCCTTTGAGTGCATTATCTAGGAATGAACCTGGTAGAGCATCCCACACAAACGAATGCTCCACATGCGGGTTTCACATGCCACCAACTCCACATTCACAGGCAACTTCAGCGCCACAGCCGTTTTCAGATAGCCCTCAATGCAAAGGCTCTAGACGCAAATATTGGTGTGAGAGCTAATTCAATCAAGGAAACATGGCATGTTGGTGAAGGGCATATTGAAGAAGGATCAGCCAAGTGGTTCTTGTGGGAGAACAACTCCATTTGGCTCACTAACTTCACACACCATCAGGCTTCCAAACAGCTCTCAAGGAAACTCAGTTTTCACACTCTATGCTTAGTGCCCTTTGAGTGCCTAGGACTGAAATGAAGCTTGGAGAGCATCCCACATAAACGAATGCTCCACATGCGGGTTTCACATGCCACCAACTCCACATTCACAGGCAACTTCAGCGCCACAGCCGTTTTCAGATAGCCCTCAATGCAAAGGCTCTAGACGCAAATATTGGTGTGAGAGCTAATTCAATCAAGGAAACACTGCATGTTGATGAAGGGCATATTGAAGAAGGATCAGCCGAGTGGTTCTTGTGGGAGAACAACTCCATTTGGCTCACTAACTTCACACACCATCAGGCTTCCAAGCAGCTCTCAAGGAAACTCAGTTTTCACACTCTATGCTTAGTGCCCTTTGTGTGCCTAGGACTGAAATGAAGCTTGGTGAGCATCCCACATAAACGAATGCTCCACATGCGGGTTTCACATGCCACCAACTCCACATTCACAGGCAACTTCAGCGCCACAGCCGTTTTCAGATAGCCCTCAATGCAAAGGCTCTAGACGCAAATATTGGTGTGAGAGCTAATTCAATCAAGGAAACACTGCATGTTGGTGAAGGGCATATTGAAGAAGGATCAGCCGAGTGGTTCTTGTGGGAGAACAACTCCATTTGGCTCACTAACTTCACACACCATCAGGCTTCCAAGCAGCTCTCAAGGAAACTCAGTTTTCACACTCTTGTTTAGTGCTCTTTGAGTGCATTATCTAGGAATGAACCTGGTAGAGCATCCCACACAAACGAATGCTCCACATGCGGGTTTCACATGCCACCAACTCCACATTCACAGGCAACTTCAGCGCCACAGCCGTTTTCAGATAGCCCTCAATGCAAAGGCTCTAGACGCAAATATTGGTGTGAGAGCTAATTCAATCAAGGAAACACTGCATGTTGGTGAAGGGCATATTGAAGAAGGATCAGCCGAGTGGTTCTTGTGGGAGAACAACTCCATTTGGCTCACTAACTTCACACACCATCAGGCTTCCAAGCAGCTCTCAAGGAAACTCAGGTTTCACACTCTATGCTTAGTGCCCTTTGTGTTCCTAGGACTGAAATGAAGCTTGGTCAGCATTGCACAGAAACGAGTGCTCCACATGCGGGTTTCACATGCCACCAACTCCACATTCACAGGCAACTTCAGCGCCACAGCCGTTTTCAGATAGCCCTCAATGCAACGGCTCTAGATGCAAATATTGGTGTGAGAGCTAATTCAATCAAGGAAACACTGCATGTTGGTGAAGGGCATATTGAAGAAGGATCAGCCGAGTGGTTCTTGTGGGAGAACAACTCCATTTGGCTCACTAACTTCACACACCATCAGGCTTCCAAGCAGCTCTCAAGGAAACTCAGTTTTCACACTCTATGCTTAGTGCCCTTTGAGTGCATTATCTAGGAATGAACCTGGTAGAGCATCAAACACAAACGAATGCTCCACATGCGGGTTTCACATGCCACCAACTCCACATTCACAGGCAACTTCAGCACCACAGCCGTTTTCAGATAGCCCTCAATGCAAAGGCTCTAGACGCAAATATTGGTGTGAGAGCTAATTCAATCAAGGAAGCACTGCATGTTGGTGAAGGGCATATTGAAGAAGAATCAGCCGAGTGGTTCTTGTGGGAGAACAACTCCATTTGGCTCACTAACTTCACACACCATCAGGCTTCCAAGCAGCTCTCAAGGAATCTCAGTTTTCACACACTATGCTTAGTGCCCTAGAGTGCATTATCTAGTAATGAACCTGGTAGAGCATCCCACACAAACGAATGCTCCACATGCGGGTTTCACATGCCACCAACTCCACATTCACAGGCAACTTCAGCGCCACAGCCGTTTTCAGATAGCCCTCAATGAAAAGCCTCTAGACGCAAGTATTGGTGTGAGAGCTAATTCAATCAAGGAAACACTGCATGTTGGGGAAGGGCATATTGAAGAAGAATCAGCCGAGTGATTCTTGTGGGAGAACAACTCCATTTGGATCACTAACTTCACACACCATCAGGCTTCCAAGCAGCTCTCGAGGAAACTCAGTTTTCACACTCTATGCTTAGTGCTCTTTGAGTGCCTAGGACTGAAATGAAACTTGGTGATCATCCCACACAAACGAATGCTCCACATGCGGGTTTCACATGCCACCAACTCCACATTCACAGGCAACTTCAGCGCCACAGCCGTTTTCAGATAGCCCTCAATGCAAAGGCTCTAGACGCAAATATTGGTGTGAGAGCTAATTCAATGAAGGAAACACTGCATGTTGGGGAAGGGTATATGGAAGAATCAGCCGAGTGGTTCTTGTGGGAGAACAACTCCATTTGGCTCACTAACTTCACACACCATCAGGCTTCCAAGCAGCTCTCAAGGAAACTCAGTTTTCACACTCTATGCTTAGTGCCCTTTGAGTGCATTACCTAGAAATGAACCTGGTAGAGCATCCCACACAAACGAATGCTCCACATGCGGGTTTCACATGCCACCAACTCCACATTCACAGGCAACTTCAGCGCCACAGCCGTTTTCAGATAGCCCTCAATGCAAAGGCTCTGGACGCAAATATTGGTGTGAGAGCTAATTCAATCAAGGAAACACTGCATGTTGGGGAAGGGCATATTGAAGAAGAATCAGCCGAGTGGTTCTTGTGGGAGAACAACTCCATTTGGCTCACTAACTTCACACACCATCAGGCTTCCAAGCAGCTCTCAAGGAAACTCAGTTTTCACACTCTATGCTTAGCGCCCTTTTAGTGTCTAGGACTGAAATGAAGCTTGGTGAGCATCCCACACAAACGAATGCTCCACAAGCGGGTTTCATATGCCACCAACTCTACATTCACAGACAACTTCAGCGCCACAGCCGTTTTCAGATAGCCCTCAATGCAAAGGCTCTAGACGCAAATAGTGGTGTGAGAGCTAATTCAATCAAGGAAACACTGCATGTTGTGGAAGGGCATATTGAAGAAGAATCAGCCGAGTGGTTCTTGTGGGAGAACAACTCCATTTGGCTCACTAACTTCACACACCATCAGGCTTCCAAGCAGCTCTCAAGGAAACTCAGTTTTCACACTCTATGCTTAGTGCCCTTTGAGTGCATTATCTAGGAATGAACCTGGTAGAGCATCCCACACAAACGAATGCTCCACATGCGGGTTTCACATGCCACCAACTCCACATTCACAGGCAACTTCAGCGCCACAGCCGTTTTCAGATAGCCCTCAATGCAAAGGCTCTAGACGCAAATAGTGGTGTGAGAGCTAATTCAATCAAGGAAACACTGCATGTTGGGGAAGGGCATATTGAAGAAGAATCAGCCGAGTGGTTCTTGTGGGAGAACAATTCCATTTGGCTCACTAACTTCACACACCATCAGGCTTCCAAGCAGCTCTCAAGGAAACTCAGTTTTCACACTCTATGCTTAATGCCCTTTGAGTGCCTAGGACTGAAATGATGCTTGGTGAGCATCCCACACAAACCAATGCTCCACATGCGGGTTTCACATGCCACCAAGTCCACATTCACAGACAACTTCAGCGCCTCAGCCATTTTCAGATAGCCCTCAATGCAAAGGCTCTAGACGCAAATATTGGTGTGAGAGTTGAATCAATCAAGGAAACACTGCATGTTGGGGAAGGGCATATTGAAGAAGAATCAGCCGAGTGGTTCTTGTGGGAGAACAACTTCATTTGGCTCACTAACTTCACACCATCGGGCTTCCAAGCAGCTCTCAAGGAAACTCAGTTTTCACACTCTATGCTTAGTGCCCTTTGAGTGTATTATCTAGGAATGAACCTGGTAGAGCATCCCACACAAACGAATGCTCCACATGCGGGTTTCACATGCCACCACCTCCACCTTCACAGGCAACTTCAGCGCCACAGCCGTTTTCAGATAGCCCTCAATGCAAAGGCTCTAGACACAAATATTGGTGTGAGAGCTAATTCTATCAAGGAAACACTGCATGTTGGGGAAGGGCATATTGAAGAAGAATCAGCCGAGTGGTTCTTGTGGGAGAACAACTCCATTTGGCTCACTAACTTCACACACCATCAGGCTTCCAAGCAGCTCTCAAGGAAACTCAGTTTTCACACTCTATGCTTAGTGCTCTTTGAGTGCATTATCTAAGAATGAACCTGGTAGAGCATCCCACACAAACGAATACTCCATATGCGGGTTTCATATGCACCCAACTCCACATTCACAGGCAACTTCAGCGCCACAGCCGTTTTCAGATAGCCCTCAATGCAAAGGCTCTAGACGCAAATATTGGTGTGAGAGCTAATTCAATCAAGGAAACACTGCATGTTGGGGAAGGGCATATTGAAGAAGAATCAGCCGAGTGGTTCTTGTGGGAGAACAACTCCATTTGGCTCACTAACTTCACACACCATCAGGCTTCCAAGCAGCTCTCAAGGAAACTCAGTTTTCACACTCTATGCTTAGTGCCCTTTGAGTGCCTAGGACTGAAATGAAGCTTGGTGAGCATCCCACACAAACGAATGCTCCACATGCGGGTTTCACATGCCACCAACTCCACATTCACAGGCAACTTCAGCGCCACAGCCGTTTTCAGATAGCCCTCAATGCAAAGGCTCTAGACGCAAATATTGGTGTGAGAGCTAATTCAATCAAGGAAACACTTCATGTTGGGGAAGGGCATATTGAAGAAGAATCAGCCGAGTGGTTCTTGTGGGAGAACACCTCCATTTGGCTCACTAACTTCACACACCATCAGGCTTCCAAGCATCTCTCAAGGAAACTTAGTTTTCACACTCTATGCTTAGTGCTCTTTGAGTGCCTAGGACTGAAATGAGCCTGGTGAGCATCCCACACAAACGATTGCTCCACATGCGGGTTTCACATGCCACCAACTCCACATTCACAGGCAACTTCAGCGCCACAGCCGTTTTCAGATAGCCCTCAATGAAAAGCCTCTAGACGCAAATATTGGTGTGAGAGCTAATTCAATCAAGGAAACACTGCATTGTGGGGAAGGGCATATTGAAGAAGAATCAGCCGAGTGGTTCTTGTGGGAGAACAACTCCATTTGGCTCACTAACTTCACACACCATCAGGCTTCCAAGCAGCTCTCAAGGAAACTCAGTTTTCACACTCTATGCTTAGTGCCCTTTGAGTGCATTATCTAGGAATGAACCTGGTAGAGCATCCCACACAAACGAATACTCCACATGCGGGTTTCACATGCCACCAACTCCACATTCACAGGCAACTTCAGCGCCACAGCCGTTTTCAGATAGCCCTCAATGCAAAGGCTCTAGACGCAAATATTGGTGTGAGAGCTAATTCAATCAAGGAAACACTGCATGTTGGGGAAGGACATATTGAAGAAGAATCAGCCGAGTGGTTCTTGTGGGAGAACAACTCCATTTAGGTCACTAACTTCACACACCATCAGGCTTCCAAGCAGCTCTCAAGGAAACTCAGTTTTCACACTCTATGCTTAGTGCCCGTTGATTGCCTAGGACTGAAATGAAGCTTGTTGAGCATCCCACACAAACGAATCTCTACATGCGGGTTTCACATGCCACCAAGTCTACATTCACAGACAACTTCTGTGCCAAAGTAACGTTCAGATAGCCCTCAATGCAAAGGCTCTAGACGCAAATATTGGTGTGAGAGCTAATTCAATCAAGGAAACACTGCATGTTGGGGAAGGGCATATTGAAGAAGAATCAGCCGAGTGGTTCTTGTGGGAGAACAACTCCATTTGGCTCACTAACTTCACACACCATCAGGCTTCCAAGCAGCTCTCAAGGAAACTCAGTTTTCACACTCTATGCTTAGTGCCCTTTGAGTGCCCAGGGCTGAAATGAAGCTTGGTGAGCATCCCACACAAACCAATGCTCCACATGCGGGTTTCACATGCCACCAAATCCACATTCACAGGCAAATTCAGCGCCACAGCCGTTTTCAGATAGCCCTCAATGCAAAGGCTCTAGTCGCAAATATTGGTGTGAGAGCTAATTCAATCAAGGAAACACTGCATGTTGGGGAAGGGCATATTGAAGAAGAATCAGCCGAGTGGTTCTTGTGGGAGAACAACTCCATTTGGCTCACTAACTTCACACACCATCAGGCTTCCAAGCAGCTCTCAAGGAAACTCAGTTTTCACACTCTATGCTTAGTGCCCTTTGAGTGCCTAAGACTGAAATGAAGCTGGTAGAGCATCCCACACAAACCAATGCTCCACATGCGGGTTTCACATGCCACCAACTCCACATTCACAGGCAACTTCAGCGCCACAGCCGCTTTCAGATAGCCCTCAATGCAAAGGCTCTAGACGCAAATATTGGTGTGAGAGCTAATTCAATCAAGGAAACACTGCATGTTGGGGAAGGGCATATTGAAGAAGAATGAGCCGAGTGGTTCTTGTGGGAGAACAATTCCATTTGGCTCACTAACTTCACACACCATCAGGCTTCCAAGCAGCTCTCAAGGAAACTCAGTTTTCACACTCTATGCTTAGTGCCCGTTGAGTGTATTATGTAGGAATGAACCTGGTAGAGCATCCCACACAAACCAATGCTCCACATGCGGGTTTCACATGCCACCAAGTCCACATTCACAGACAACTTCAGCGCCACAGCCGTTTACAGATAGCCCTCAATGCAAAGGCTCTAGACGCAAATATTGGTGTGAGAGCTAATTCAATGAAGGAAACACTGCATGTTGGTGAAGGGCATATTGAAGAAGAATCAGCCGAGTGGTTCTTGTGGGAGAACAACTCCATTTGGCTCACTAACTTCACACACCATCAGGCTTCCAAGCAGCTCTCAAGGAAACTCAGTTTTCACACTCTATGCTTAGTGCCCTTTGAGTGCATTACCTAGAAATGAACCTGGTAGAGCATCCCACACAAACGAATGCTCCACATGCGGGTTTCACATGCCACCAACTCCACATTCACAGACAACTTCAGCGCCACAGCCGTTTTCAGATAGCCCTCAATGCAAAGGCTCTAGTCGCAAATATTGGTGTGAGAGCTAATTCAATCAAGGAAACACTGCATTGTGGGGAAGGGCATATTGAAGAAGAATCAGCCGAGTGGTTCTTGTGGGAGAACACCTCCATTTGGCTCACTAACTTCACACACCATCAGGCTTCCAAGCATCTCTCAAGGAAACTTAGTTTTCACACTCTATGCTTAGAGCTCTTTGAGTGCATTATCTAGGAATGAGCCTGGTGAGCATCCCACACAAACGAATGCTCCACATGCGGGTTTCACATGCCACCAACTCCACATTCACAGGCAACTTCAGCGCCACAGCCGTTTTCAGATAGCCCTCAATGCAAAGGCTCTAGACGCAAATATTGGTGTGAGAGCTAATTCAATCAAGGAAACACTGCATGTTGGTGAAGGGCATATTGAAGAAGAATCAGCCGAGTGGTTCTTGTGGGAGAACAATTCCATTTGGCTCACTAACTTCACACACCATCAGGCTTCCAAGCAGCTCTCAAGGAAACTCAGTTTTCACACTCTATGCTTAGTGCCCTTTGAGTGCCTAGGACTGAAATGAAGCTTGGTGAGCATCCCACACAAACGAATGCTCCACATGCGGGTTTCACATGCCACCAACTCCACATTCACAGGCAACTTCAGCGCCACAGCCGTTTTCAGATAGCCCTCAATGCAAAGGCTCTAGACGCAAATATTGGTGTGAGAGCTAATTCAATCAAGGAAACACTGCATGTTGGTGAAGGGCATATTGAAGAAGAATGAGCCGAGTGGTTCTTGTGGGAGAACAACTCCATTTGGCTCACTAACTTCACACACCATCAGGCTTCCAAGCAGCTCTCAAGGAAACTCACTTTTCACACTCTATGCTTAGTGCCCTTTGAGTGCATTATCTAGGAATGAACCTGGTAGAGCATCCCACACAAACGAATGCTCCACATGCGGGTTTCACATGTCACCAACTCCACATTCACAGGCAACTTCAGCGCCACAGCCGTTTTCAGATAGCAGTCAATGCAAAGGCTCTAGACGCAAATATTGGTGTGAGAGCTAATTCAATCAAGGAAACACTGCATGTTGGGGAAGGGCATATTGAAGAAGAATCAGCCGAGTGGTTCTTGTGGGAGAACAACTTCATTTGGCTCACTAACTTCACACACCATCAGGCTTACAAGCAGTTCTCATGGAAACTCAGTTTTCACACTCTACGCTTAGTGCCGTTTGAGTGTATTATGTAGGAATGAACCTGGTAGAGCATCCCACACAAACGAATGCTCCACATGCGGGTTTCACATGCCACCAACTCCACATTCACAGGCAACTTCAGCGCCACAGCCGTTTTCAGATAGCCCTCAATGCAAAGGCTCTAGACGCAAATATTGGTGTGAGAGCTAATTCAATCAAGGAAACACTGCATGTTGGTGAAGGGCATATTGAAGAAGAATGAGCCGAGTGGTTCTTGTGGGAGAACAACTCCATTTGGCTCACTAACTTCACACACCATCAGGCTTCCAAGCAGCTCTCAAGGAAACTCAGTTTTCACACTCTATGCTTAGTGCTCTTTGTGTGCCAAGGACTGAAATGAAGCTTGGTCAGCATCCCACACAAACGAATGCTCCACATGCGGGTTTCACATGCCACCAACTCCACATTCACAGGCAACTTCAGCGCCACAGCCGTTTTCAGATAGCCCTCAATGCAAAGGCTCTAGACGCAAATATTGGTGTGAGAGCTAATTCAATCAAGGAAACACTGCATGTTGGTGAAGGGCATATTGAAGAAGGATCAGCCGAGTGGTTCTTGTGGGAGAACAACTCCATTTGGCTCACTAACTTCACACACCATCAGGCTTCCAAGCAGCTCTCAAGGAAACTCAGTTTTCACACTCTATGCTTAGTGCTCTTTGTGTGCTCAGGACTGAAATGAAGCTTGGTCAGCATCCCACACAAACGAATGCTCCACATGCGGGTTTCACATGCCACCAACTCCACATTCACAGGCAACTTCAGCGCCACGGCCGTTTTCAGATAGCCCTCAATGCAAAGGCTCTAGACGCAAATATTGGTGTGAGAGCTAATTCAATCAAGGAAACACTGCCTGTTGGTGAAGAGCATATTGAAGAAGGATCAGCCGAGTGGTTCTTGTGGGAGAACAACTCCATTTGGCTCACTAACTTCACACACCATCAGGCTTCCAAGCAGCTCTCAAGGAAACTCAGTTTTCACACTCTATGCTTAGTGCCCTTTGAGTGCATTATCTAGGAATGAACCTGGTAGAGCATCTCACACAAACGAATGCTCCACATGCGGGTTTCACATGCCACCAACTCCACATTCACAGGCAACTTCAGCGCCACAGCCGTTTTCAGATAGCCCCCAATGCAAAGGCTCTAGACGCAAATATTGGTGTGAGAGCTAATTCAATCAAGGAAACACTGCATGTTGGTGAAGGGCATATTGAAGAAGGATCAGCCGAGTGGTTCTTGTGGGAGAACAACTCCATTTGGCTCACTAACTTCACACACCATCAGGCTTCCAAGCAGCTCTCAAGGAAACTCAGTTTTCACACTCTATGCTTAGTGCTCTTTGTGTGCTCAGGACTGAAATGAAGCTTGGTCAGCATCCCACACAAACGAATGCTCCACATGCGGGTTTCACATGCCACCAACTCCACATTCACAGGCAACTTCAGCGCCACAGCCGTTTTCAGATGGCCCTCAATGCAAAGGCTCTAGACGCAAATATTGGTGTGAGAGCTAATTCAATCAAGGAAACACTGCATGTTGGTGAAGGGCATATTGAAGAAGGATCAGCCGAGTGGTTCTTGTGGGAGAACAACTCCATTTGGCTCACTAACTTCACACACCATCAGGCTTCCAAGCAGCTCTCAAGGAAACTCAGTTTTCACACTCTATGCTTAGTGCTCTTTGTGTGCCAAGAACTGAAATGAAGCTTGGTCAGCATCCCACACAAACGAATGCTCCACATGCGGGTTTCACATGCCACCAACTCCACATTCACAGGCAACTTCAGCGCCACAGCCGTTTTCAGATAGCCCTCAATGCAAAGGCTCTAGACGCAAATATTGGTGTGAGAGCTAATTCAATCAAGGAAACACTGCATGTTGGTGAAGGGCATATTGAAGAAGGATCAGCCGAGTGGTTCTTGTGGGAGAACAACTCCATTTGGCTCACTAACTTCACACACCATCAGGCTTCCAAGCAGCTCTCAAGGAAACTCAGTTTTCACACTCTATGCTTAGTGCTCTTTGTGTGCATTATCTAGGAATGAACCTGGTAGAGCATCCCACACAAACGAATGCTCCACATGCGGGTTTCACATGCCACCAACTCCACATTCACAGGCAACTTCAGTGCCACAGCCGTTTTCAGATAGCCCTCAATGCAAAGGCTCTAGACGCAAATATTGGTGTGAGAGCTAATTCAATCAAGGAAACACTGCATGTTGGTGAAGGGCATATTGAAGAAGGATCAGCCGAGTGGTTCTTGTGGGAGAACAACTCCATTTGGCTCACTAACTTCACACACCATCAGGCTTCCAAGCAGCTCTCAAGGAAACTCAGTTTTCACACTCTATGCTTAGTGCTCTTTGTGTGCATTATCTAGGAATGAACCTGGTAGAGCATCCCACACAAACGAATGCTCCACATGCGGGTTTCACATGCCACCAACTCCACATTCACAGGCAACTTCAGCGCCACAGCCGTTTTCAGATAGCCCTCAATGAAAAGCCTCTAGACGCAAATATTGGTGTGAGAGCTAATTCAATCAAGGAAACACTGCATTGTGGGGAAGGGCATATTGAAGAAGAATCAGCCGAGTGGTTCTTGTGGGAGAACAACTCCATTTGGCTCACTAACTTCACACACCATCAGGCTTCCAAGCAGCTCTCAAGGAAACTCAGTTTTCACACTCTATGCTTAGTGCCCTTTGAGTGCATTATCTAGGAATGAACCTGGTAGAGCATCCCACACAAACGAATACTCCACATGCGGGTTTCACATGCCACCAACTCCACATTCACAGGCAACTTCAGCGCCACAGCCGTTTTCAGATAGCCCTCAATGCAAAGGCTCTAGACGCAAATATTGGTGTGAGAGCTAATTCAATCAAGGAAACACTGCATGTTGGGGAAGGACATATTGAAGAAGAATCAGCCGAGTGGTTCTTGTGGGAGAACAACTCCATTTAGGTCACTAACTTCACACACCATCAGGCTTCCAAGCAGCTCTCAAGGAAACTCAGTTTTCACACTCTATGCTTAGTGCCCGTTGATTGCCTAGGACTGAAATGAAGCTTGTTGAGCATCCCACACAAACGAATCTCTACATGCGGGTTTCACATGCCACCAAGTCTACATTCACAGACAACTTCTGTGCCAAAGTAACGTTCAGATAGCCCTCAATGCAAAGGCTCTAGACGCAAATATTGGTGTGAGAGCTAATTCAATCAAGGAAACACTGCATGTTGGGGAAGGGCATATTGAAGAAGAATCAGCCGAGTGGTTCTTGTGGGAGAACAACTCCATTTGGCTCACTAACTTCACACACCATCAGGCTTCCAAGCAGCTCTCAAGGAAACTCAGTTTTCACACTCTATGCTTAGTGCCCTTTGAGTGCCCAGGGCTGAAATGAAGCTTGGTGAGCATCCCACACAAACCAATGCTCCACATGCGGGTTTCACATGCCACCAAATCCACATTCACAGGCAAATTCAGCGCCACAGCAGTTTTCAGATAGCCCTCAATGCAAAGGCTCTAGTCGCAAATATTGGTGTGAGAGCTAATTCAATCAAGGAAACACTGCATGTTGGGGAAGGGCATATTGAAGAAGAATCAGCCGAGTGGTTCTTGTGGGAGAACAACTCCATTTGGCTCACTAACTTCACACACCATCAGGCTTCCAAGCAGCTCTCAAGGAAACTCAGTTTTCACACTCTATGCTTAGTGCCCTTTGAGTGCCTAAGACTGAAATGAAGCTGGTAGAGCATCCCACACAAACCAATGCTCCACATGCGGGTTTCACATGCCACCAACTCCACATTCACAGGCAACTTCAGCGCCACAGCCGCTTTCAGATAGCCCTCAATGCAAAGGCTCTAGACGCAAATATTGGTGTGAGAGCTAATTCAATCAAGGAAACACTGCATGTTGGTGAAGGGCATATTGAAGAAGAATGAGCCGAGTGGTTCTTGTGGGAGAACAATTCCATTTGGCTCACTAACTTCACACACCATCAGGCTTCCAAGCAGCTCTCAAGGAAACTCAGTTTTCACACTCTATGCTTAGTGCCCGTTGAGTGTATTATGTAGGAATGAACCTGGTAGAGCATCCCACACAAACCAATGCTCCACATGCGGGTTTCACATGCCACCAAGTCCACATTCACAGACAACTTCAGCGCCACAGCCGTTTACAGATAGCCCTCAATGCAAAGGCTCTAGACGCAAATATTGGTGTGAGAGCTAATTCAATGAAGGAAACACTGCATGTTGGTGAAGGGCATATTGAAGAAGAATCAGCCGAGTGGTTCTTGTGGGAGAACAACTCCATTTGGCTCACTAACTTCACACACCATCAGGCTTCCAAGCAGCTCTCAAGGAAACTCAGTTTTCACACTCTATGCTTAGTGCCCTTTGAGTGCATTACCTAGAAATGAACCTGGTAGAGCATCCCACACAAACGAATGCTCCACATGCGGGTTTCACATGCCACCAACTCCACATTCACAGACAACTTCAGCGCCACAGCCGTTTTCAGATAGCCCTCAATGCAAAGGCTCTAGTCGCAAATATTGGTGTGAGAGCTAATTCAATCAAGGAAACACTGCATTGTGGGGAAGGGCATATTGAAGAAGAATCAGCCGAGTGGTTCTTGTGGGAGAACACCTCCATTTGGCTCACTAACTTCACACACCATCAGGCTTCCAAGCATCTCTCAAGGAAACTTAGTTTTCACACTCTATGCTTAGAGCTCTTTGAGTGCATTATCTAGGAATGAGCCTGGTGAGCATCCCACACAAACGAATGCTCCACATGCGGGTTTCACATGCCACCAACTCCACATTCACAGGCAACTTCAGCGCCACAGCCGTTTTCAGATAGCCCTCAATGCAAAGGCTCTAGACGCAAATATTGGTGTGAGAGCTAATTCAATCAAGGAAACACTGCATGTTGGGGAAGGGCATATTGAAGAAGAATCAGCCGAGTGGTTCTTGTGGGAGAACAATTCCATTTGGCTCACTAACTTCACACACCATCAGGCTTCCAAGCAGCTCTCAAGGAAACTCAGTTTTCACACTCTATGCTTAGTGCCCTTTGAGTGCCTAGGACTGAAATGAAGCTTGGTGAGCATCCCACACAAACGAATGCTCCACATGCGGGTTTCACATGCCACCAACTCCACATTCACAGGCAACTTCAGCGCCACAGCCGTTTTCAGATAGCCCTCAATGCAAAGGCTCTAGACGCAAATATTGGTGTGAGAGCTAATTCAATCAAGGAAACACTGCATGTTGGTGAAGGGCATATTGAAGAAGAATCAGCCGAGTGGTTCTTGTGGGAGAACAACTCCATTTGGCTCACTAACTTCACACACCATCAGGCTTCCAAGCAGCTCTCAAGGAAACTCACTTTTCACACTCTATGCTTAGTGCCCTTTGAGTGCATTATCTAGGAATGAACCTGGTAGAGCATCCCACACAAACGAATGCTCCACATGCGGGTTTCACATGTCACCAACTCCACATTCACAGGCAACTTCAGCGCCACAGCCGTTTTCAGATAGCAGTCAATGCAAAGGCTCTAGACGCAAATATTGGTGTGAGAGCTAATTCAATCAAGGAAACACTGCATGTTGGGGAAGGGCATATTGAAGAAGAATCAGCCGAGTGGTTCTTGTGGGAGAACAACTTCATTTGGCTCACTAACTTCACACACCATCAGGCTTACAAGCAGTTCTCATGGAAACTCAGTTTTCACACTCTACGCTTAGTGCCGTTTGAGTGTATTATGTAGGAATGAACCTGGTAGAGCATCCCACACAAACGAATGCTCCACATGCGGGTTTCACATGCCACCAACTCCACATTCACAGGCAACTTCAGCGCCACAGCCGTTTTCAGATAGCCCTCAATGCAAAGGCTCTAGACGCAAATATTGGTGTGAGAGCTAATTCAATCAAGGAAACACTGCATGTTGGTGAAGGGCATATTGAAGAAGAATGAGCCGAGTGGTTCTTGTGGGAGAACAACTCCATTTGGCTCACTAACTTCACACACCATCAGGCTTCCAAGCAGCTCTCAAGGAAACTCACTTTTCACACTCTATGCTTAGTGCCCTTTGAGTGCATTATCTAGGAATGAACCTGGTAGAGCATCCCACACAAACCAATGCTCCACATGCGGGTTTCACATGTCACCAACTCCACATTCACAGGCAACTTCAGCGCCACAGCCGTTTTCAGATAGCAGTCAATGCAAAGGCTCTAGACGCAAATATTGGTGTGAGAGCTAATTCAATCAAGGAAACACTGCATGTTGGGGAAGGGCATATTGAAGAAGAATCAGCCGAGTGGTTCTTGTGGGAGAACAACTTCATTTGGCTCACTAACTTCACACACCATCAGGCTTACAAGCAGTTCTCATGGAAACTCAGTTTTCACACTCTACGCTTAGTGCCGTTTGAGTGTATTATGTAGGAATGAACCTGGTAGACCATCCCACACAAACGAATGCTCCACATGCGGGTTTCACATGCCACCAACTCCACATTCACAGGCAACTTCAGCGCCACAGCCGCTTTCAGATAGCCCTCAATGCAAAGGCTCTAGACGCAAATATTGGTGTGAGAGCTAATTCAATCAAGGAAACACTGCATGTTGGTGAAGGGCATATTGAAGAAGAATCAGCCGAGTGGTTCTTGTGGGGGAACAGCTCCATTTGGCTCACTAACTTCACACACCATCAGGCTTCCAAGCAGCTCTCAAGGAAACTCAGTTTTCACACTCTATGCTTAGTGCCCTTTGAGTGCCTAGGACTGAAATGAAGCTTGGTGAGCATCCCACACAAACGAATGCTCCACATGCGGGTTTCACATGCCACCAACTCCACATTCACAGGCAACTTCATCGCCACAGCCGTTTTCAGATAGCCCTCAATGCAAAGGCTCTAGACGCAAATATTGGTGTGAGAGCTAATTCAATCAAGGAAACACTGCATGTTGGGGAAGGGCATATTGAAGAAGAATTAGTCGAGTGGTTCTTGTGGGAGAACAACTCCATTTGGCTCACTAACTTCACACACCATCAGGCTTCCAAGCAGCTCTCAAAGAAACTCGGTTTTCACACTCTATGCTTAGAGCTCCTTGAGTGCCTAGGACTGAAATGAAGCTGGTAGAGCATCCCACACAAACGAATGCTCCACATGCGGGTTTCACATGCCACCAACTCTACATTCACAGACAACTTCAGCGCCACAGCCGTTTTCAGATAGCCCTCAATGCAAAGGCTCTAGACGCAAATATTGGTGTGAGAGCTAATTCAATCAAGGAAACACTGCATGTTGGGGAAGGGTATATTGAAGAAGAATCAGCCGAGTGGTTCATGTGGGAGAACAACTCCATTTAGCTCACTAACTTCACACACCATCAGGCTTCCAAACAGCTCTCAAGGAAACTCAGTTTTGCACACTCTATGCTTAGTGCCAGTTGATTGCCTAGGACTGAAATGAAGCTTGGTGAGCATCCCACACAAACGAATCTCCACATGCGGGTTTCACATGCCACCAACTCCACATTCACAGACAACTTCAGCGCCAAAATCACCTTCAGATAGCCCTCAATGCAAAGGCTCTAGACGCAAATATTGGTGTGAGAGCTAATTCAATCAAGGAAACACTGCATGTTGAGGAAGGGCATATTGAAGAAGAATCAGCCGAGTGGTTCTTGTGGGAGAACAACTCCATTTGGCTCACTAAATTCACACCATCAGGCTTCCAAGCAGCTCTCAAGAAAACTCAGTTTTCACACTCTATGCTTAGTGCCCTTTGAGTGTATTATCTAGGAATGAACCTGGTAGAGCATCCCACACAAACGAATGCTCCACATGCGGGTTTCATATGCCACCACCTCCACATTCACAGACAAATTCAGCGCCACAGCCGTTTTCAGATAGCCCTCAATGCAAAGCCTCGAGACGCAAATATTGCTGTGAGAGCTAATTCAATCAAGGAAACACTGCATGTTGGGGAAGGGCATATTGCAGAAGAATCAGCCGAGTGGTTCTTGTGGGAGAACAACTCCATTTGGCTCACTAACTTCACACACCATCATGCTTCCAAGCAGCTCTCAAAGAAACTCGGTTTTCACACTCTATGCTTAGAGCTCCTTGAGTGCCTAGGACTGAAATGAAGCTGGTAGAGCATCCCACACAAACGAATACTCCACATGCGGGTTTCACATGCCACCAACTCCACATTCACAGGCAACTTCAGCGCCACAGCCGTTTTCAGATAGCCTTCAATGCAAAGGCTCTAGACGCAAATATTGGTGTGAGAGCTAATTCAATCAAGGAAACACTGCATGTTGGGGAAGGGCATATTGAAGAAGAATCAGCCGAGTGGTTCATGTGGGAGAACAACTCCATTTGGCTCACTAACTTCACACACCATCAGGCTTCCAAGCAGCTCTCAAGGAAACTCAGTTTTCACACTCTATGCTTAGTGCCCGTTGAGTGCCCAGGACTGAAATGATGCTTGGTGAGCATCCCACACAAACGAATCTCCACATGCGGGTTTCACATGCCACCAACTCCACATTCACAGACAACTTCAGCGCCAAAGTCACATTCAGATAGCCCTCAATGCAAAGGCTCTAGACGCAAATATTGGTGTGAGAGCTAATTCAATGAAGGAAACACTGCATGTTGGTGAAGGGCATATTGAAGAAGAATCAGCCGAGTGGTTCTTGTGGGAGAACAACTCCATTTGGCTCACTAACTTCACACCATCAGGCTTCCAAGCAGCTCTCAAGGAAACTCAGTTTTCACATTCTATGCTTAGTGCCCTTTGAGTGCCTAAGACTGAAAAGAAGCTTGCTGAGCATCCCACACAAACGAATACTCCACATGCGGGTTTCACATGCCACCAACTCCACATTCACAGGCAACTTCAGTGCCACAGCCGTTTTCAGATAGCCCTCAATGCAAAGGCTCTAGACGCAAATATTGGTGTGAGAGCTAATTCAATCAAGGAAACACTGCATGTTGGGGAAGGGCATATTGAAGAAGAATCAGCCGAGAGGATCTTGTGGGAGAACAACTCCATTTGGCTCACTAACTTCACACCATCGGGCTTCCAAGCAGCTCTCAAGGAAACTCAGTTTTCACACTCTATGTTTAGTGCCCTTTGAGTGCATTATCAAGGAATGAACCTGGTAGAGAATCCCACACAAACGAATGCTCCACATGCGGGTTTCACATGCCACCAACTCCACATTCACAGGCAACTTCAGCGCCACAGCCGTTTTCAGATAGCCCTCAATGAAAAGCCTCTAGACGCAAGTATTGGTGTGAGAGCTAATTCAATCAAGGAAACACTGCATGTTGGTGAAGAGCATATTGAAGAAGAATCAGCCGAGTGGTTCTTGTGGGAGAACAACTCCATTTGGCTCACTAACTTCACACACCATCAGGCTTCCAAGCAGCTCTCAAGGAAACTCAGTTTTCACACTCTATGCTTAGTGCCCTTTGAGTGCCTAGGACTGAAATGAAGCTTGGTGAGCATCCCACACAAACGAATACTCCACATGCGGGTTTCACATGCCACCAACTCCACATTCACAGGCAACTTCAGCGCCACAGCCGTTTTCAGATAGCCCTCAATGCGAAGGCTCTTGACGCAAATATTGGTGTGAGAGCTAATTCAATCAAGGAAACACTGCATGTTGGGGAAGGGCATATTGAAGAAGAATCAGCCGAGTGGTTCTTGTGGGAGAACAACTCCATTTAGCTCACTAACTTCACACACCATCAGGCTTCCAAGCAGCTCTCAAGGAAACTCAGTTTTCACACTCTATGCTTAGTGCTCTTTGAGTGCATTATCTAAGAATGAACCTGGTAGAGCATCCCACACAAACGAATACTCCACATGCGGGTTTCACATGCCACCAACTCCACATTCACAGGCAACTTCAGCGCCACAGCCGTTTTCAGATAGCCCTCAATGCAAAGGCTCTAGACGCAAATATTGGTGTGAGAGCTAATTCAATCAAGGAAACACTGCATGTTGGGGAAGGGCATATTGAAGAAGAATCAGCCGAGTGGTTCTTGTGGGAGAACAACTCCATTTGGCTCACTAACTTCACACACCATCAGGCTTCCAAGCAGCTCTCAAGGAAACTCAGTTTTCACACTCTATGCTTAGTGCCCTTTGAGTGTCTAGGACTGAAATGAAGCTTGGTGAGCATCCCACACAAACGAATGCTCCACATGCGGGTTTCACATGCCACCAACTCCACATTCACAGGCAACTTCAGCGCCACAGCCGTTTTCAGATAGCCCTCAATGCAAAGGCTCTAGACGCAAATATTGGTGTGAGAGCTAATTCAATCAAGGAAACACTGCATGTTGGGGAAGGGCATATTGAAGAAGAATCAGCCGAGTGGTTCTTGTGGGAGAACACCTCCATTTGGCTCACTAACTTCACACACCATCAGGCTTCCAAGCATCTCTCAAGGAAACTCAGTTTTCACACTCTATGCTTAGTGCTCTTTGAGTGCCTAGGACTGAAATGAGCCTGGTGAGCATCCCACACAAACGAATGCTCCACATGCGGGTTTCACATGCCACCAACTCCACATTCACAGGCAACTTCAGCGCCACAGCCGTTTTCAGATAGCCCTCAATGCAAAGGCTCTAGATGCAAATATTGGTGTGAGAGCTAATTCAATCAAGGAAACACTGCATTGTGGGGAAGGGCATATTGAAGAAGAATCAGCCGAGTGGTTCTTGTGGGAGAACAACTCCATTTAGCTCACTAACTTCACACACCATCAGGCTTCCAAGCAGCTCTCAAGGAAACTCAGTTTTCACACTCTATGCTTAGTGCCCTTTGAGTGCATTATCTAGGAATGAACCTGGTAGAGCATCCCACACAAACGAATACTCCACATGCGGGTTTCACATGCCACCAACTCCACATTCACAGGCAACTTCAGCGCCACAGCCGTTTTCAGATAGCCCTCAATGCAAAGGCTCTAGACGCAAATATTGGTGTGAGAGCTAATTCAATCAAGGAAACACTGCATGTTGGGGAAGGACATATTGAAGAAGAATCAGCCGAGTGGTTCTTGTGGGAGAACAACTCCATTTAGGTCACTAACTTCACACACCATCAGGCTTCCAAGCAGCTCTCAAGGAAACTCAGTTTTCACACTCTGTGCTTAGTGCCCGTTGATTGCCTAGGACTGAAATGAAGCTTGTTGAGCATCCCACACAAACGAATCTCTACATGCGGGTTTCACATGCCACCAACTCTACATTCACAGACAACTTCTGTGCCAAAGTCACGTTCAGATAGCCCTCAATGCAAAGGCTCTAGACGCAAATATTGGTGTGAGAGCTAATTCAATCAAGGAAACACTGCATGTTGGGGAAGGGCATATTGAAGAAGAATCAGCCGAGTGGTTCTTGTGGGAGAACAACTCCATTTGGCTCACTAACTTCACACACCATCAGGCTTCCAAGCAGCTCTCAAGGAAACTCAGTTTTCACACTCTATGCTTAGACCCTTTGAGTGCCCAGGGCTGAAATGAAGCTTGGTGAGCATCCCACACAAACCAATGCTCCACATGCGGGTTTCACATGCCACCAACTCCACATTCACAGGCAACTTCAGCGCCACAGCCGTTTTCAGATAGCCCTCAATGCAAAGGCTCTAGTCGCAAATATTGGTGTGAGAGCTAATTCAATCAAGGAAACACTGCATGTTGGGGAAGGGCATATTGAAGAAGAATCAGCCGAGTGGTTCTTGTGGGAGAACAACTCCATTTGGCTCACTAACTTCACACACCATCAGGCTTCCAAGCATCTCTCAAGGAAACTCAGTTTTCACACTCTATGCTTAGTGCCCTTTGAGTGCCTAGGACTGAAATGAAGCTTGGTGAGCATCCCACACAAACGAATACTCCACATGCGGGTTTCACATGCCACCAACTCCACATTCACAGGCAACTTCAGCGCCACAGCCGTTTTCAGATAGCCCTCAATGCGAAGGCTCTTGACGCAAATATTGGTGTGAGAGCTAATTCAATCAAGGAAACACTGCATGTTGGGGAAGGGCATATTGAAGAAGAATCAGCCGAGTGGTTCTTGTGGGAGAACACCTCCATTTGGCTCACTAACTTCACACACCATCAGGCTTCCAAGCAGCTCTCAAGGAAACTCAGTTTTCACACTCTATGCTTAGTGCTCTTTGAGTGCATTATCTAAGAATGAACCTGGTAGAGCATCCCACACAAACGAATACTCCACATGCGGGTTTCACATGCCCCCAACTCCACATTCACAGGCAACCTCAGCGCCACAGCCGTTTTCAGATAGCCCTCAATGCAAAGGCTCTAGACGCAAATATTGGTGTGAGAGCTAATTCAATCAAGGAAACACTGCATGTTGGGGAAGGGCATATTGAAGAAGAATCAGCCGAGTGGTTCTTGTGGGAGAACAACTCCATTTGGCTCACTAACTTCACACACCATCAGGCTTCCAAGCAGCTCTCAAGGAAACTCAGTTTTCACACTCTATGCTTAGTGCCCTTTGAGTGTCTAGGACTGAAATGAAGCTTGGTGAGCATCCCACACAAACGAATGCTCCACATGCGGGTTTCACATGCCACCAACTCGACATTCACAGGCAACTTCAGCGCCACAGCCGTTTTCAGATAGCCCTCAATGCAAAGGCTCTAGACGCAAATATTGGTGTGAGAGCTAATTCAATCAAGGAAACACTTCATGTTGGGGAAGGGCATATTGAAGAAGAATCAGCCGAGTGGTTCTTGTGGGAGAACACCTCCATTTGGCTCACTAACTTCACACACCATCAGGCTTCCAAGCAGCTCTCAAGAAAACTCAGTTTTCACACTCTATGCTTAGTGCCCTTTGAGTGCCTAGGACTGAAATGAAGCTTGGTGAGCATCCCACACAAACGAATGCTCCACATGCGGGTTTCACATGCCACCAACTCCACATTCACAGGCAACTTCAGCGCCACAGCCGTTTTCAGATAGCCCTCAATGCAAAGGCTCTAGTCGCAAATATTGGTGTGAGAGCTAATTCAATCAAGGAAACACTGCATTGTGGGGAAGGGCATATTGAAGAAGAATCAGCCGAGTGGTTCTTGTGGGAGAACAACTCCATTTGGCTCACTAACTTCACACACCATCAGGCTTCCAAGCAGCTCTCAAGGAAACTCAGTTTTCACACTCTATGCTTAGTGCCCTTTGAGTACATTATCTAGGAATGAACCTGGTAGAGCATCCCACACAAACGAATACTCCACATGCGGGTTTCACATGCCACCAACTCCACATTCACAGGCAACTTCAGCGCCACAGCCGTTTTCAGATAGCCCTCAATGCAAAGGCTCTAGACGCAAATATTGGTGTGAGAGCTAATTCAATCAAGGAAACACTGCATGTTGGGGAAGGACATATTGAAGAAGAATCAGCCGAGTGGTTCTTGTGGGAGAACAACTCCATTTAGGTCACTAACTTCACACACCATCAGGCTTCCAAGCAGCTCTCAAGGAAACTCAGTTTTCACATTCTATGCTTAGTGCCCGTTGATTGCCTAGGACTGAAATGAAGCTTGTTGAGCATCCCACACAAACGAATCTCTACATGCGGGTTTCACATGCCACCAACTCTACATTCACAGACAACTTCTGTGCCAAAGTCACGTTCAGATAGCCCTCAATGCAAAGGCTCTAGACGCAAATATTGGTGTGAGAGCTAATTCAATCAAGGAAACACTGCATGTTGGGGAAGGGCATATTGAAGAAGAATCAGCCGAGTGGTTCTTGTGGGAGAACAACTCCATTTGGCTCACTAACTTCACACACCATCAGGCTTCCAAGCAGCTCTCAAGGAAACTCAGTTTTCACACTCTATGCTTAGACCCTTTGAGTGCCCAGGGCTGAAATGAAGCTTGGTGAGCATCCCACACAAACCAATGCTCCACATGCGGGTTTCACATGCCACCAACTCCACATTCACAGGCAACTTCAGCGCCACAGCCGTTTTCAGATAGCCCTCAATGCAAAGGCTCCAGACGCAAATATTGGTGTGAGAGCTAATTCAATCAAGGAAACACTGCATGTTGGTGAAGGGCATATTGAAGAAGAATCAGCCGAGTGGTTCTTGTGGGAGAACAACTCCATTTGGCTCACTAACTTCACACACCATCAGGCTTCCAAGCAGCTCTCAAGGAAACTCAGTTTTCACACTCTATGCTTAGTGCCCTTTGAGTGCCTAAGACTGAAATGAAGCTGGTAGAGAATCCCACACAAACCAATGCTCCACATGCGGGTTTCACATGCCACCAACTCCACATTCACAGGCAACTTCAGCGCCACAGCCGCTTTCAGATAGCCCTCAATGCAAAGGCTCTAGACGCAAATATTGGTGTGAGAGCTAATTCAATCAAGGAAACACTGCATGTTGGTGAAGGGCATATTGAAGAAGAATGAGCCGAGTGGTTCTTGTGGGAGAACAATTCCATTTGGCTCACTAACTTCACACACCATCAGGCTTCCAAGCAGCTCTCAAGGAAACTCAGTTTTCACACTCTATGCTTAGTGCCCGTTGAGTGTATTATGTAGGAATGAACCTGGTAGAGCATCCCACACAAACGAATGCTCCACATGCGAGTTTCACATGCCACCAACTCCACATTCACAGACAACTTCAGCGCCAAAATCATCTTCAGATAGCCCTCAATGCAAAGGCTCTAGACGCAAATATTGGTGTGAGAGCTAATTCAATCAAGGAAACACTGCATGTTGGTGAAGGGCATATTGAAGAAGAATCAGCCGAGTGGTTCTTGTGGGAGAACAACTCCATTTGGCTCACTAACTTCACACACCATCAGGCTTCCAAGCAGCTCTCAAGGAAACTCAGTTTTCACACTCTATGCTTAGTGCCCTTTGAGTGAATAGGACTGAAATGATGCTTGGTGAGCATCCCACACAAACCAATGCTCCACATGCGGGTTTCACATGCCACCAACTCCACATTCACAGGCAACTTCAGCGCCACAGCCGTTTTCAGATAGCCCTCAATGCAAAGGCTCTAGTCGCAAATATTGGTGTGAGAGCTAATTCAATCAAGGAAACACTGCATTGTGGGGAAGGGCATATTGAAGAAGAATCAGCCGAGTGGTTCTTGTGGGAGAACACCTCCATTTGGCTCACTAACTTCACACACCATCAGGCTTCCAAGCATCTCTCAAGGAAACTTAGTTTTCACACTCTATGCTTAGTGCTCTTTGAGTGCATTATCTAGGAATGAGCCTGGTGAGCATCCCACACAAACGAATGCTCCACATGCGGGTTTCACATGCCACCAACTCCACATTCACAGGCAACTTCAGCGCCACAGCCGTTTTCAGATAGCCCTCAATGCAAAGCCTCGAGACGCAAATATTGGTGTGAGAGCTAATTCAATCAAGGAAACACTGCATGTTGGGGAAGGACATATTGAAGAAGAATCAGCCGAGTGGTTCTTGTGGGAGAACAACTCCATTTAGGTCACTAACTTCACACACCATCAGGCTTCCAAGCAGCTCTCAAGGAAACTCAGTTTTCACACTCTATGCTTAGTGCCCGTTGATTGCCTAGGACTGAAATGAAGCTTGTTGAGCATCCCACACAAACGAATCTCTACATGCGGGTTTCACATGCCACCAACTCTACATTCACAGACAACTTCTGTGCCAAAGTCACGTTCAGATAGCCCTCAATGCAAAGGCTCTAGACGCAAATATTGGTGTGAGAGCTAATTCAATCAAGGAAACACTGCATGTTGGGGAAGGGCATATTGAAGAAGAATCAGCCGAGTGGTTCTTGTGGGAGAACAACTCCATTTGGCTCACTAACTTCACACACCATCAGGCTTCCAAGCAGCTCTCAAGGAAACTCAGTTTTCACACTCTATGCTTAGACCCTTTGAGTGCCCAGGGCTGAAATGAAGCTTGGTGAGCATCCCACACAAACCAATGCTCCACATGCGGGTTTCACATGCCACCAACTCCACATTCACAGGCAACTTCAGCGCCACAGCCGTTTTCAGATAGCCCTCAATGCAAAGGCTCTAGTCGCAAATATTGGTGTGAGAGCTAATTCAATCAAGGAAACACTGCATGTTGGTGAAGGGCATATTGAAGAAGAATCAGCCGAGTGGTTCTTGTGGGAGAACAACTCCATTTGGCTCACTAACTTCACACACCATCAGGCTTCCAAGCAGCTCTCAAGGAAACTCAGTTTTCACACTCTATGCTTAGTGCCCTTTGAGTGCCTAAGACTGAAATGAAGCTGGTAGAGCATCCCACACAAACCAATGCTCCACATGCGGGTTTCACATGCCACCAACTCCACATTCACAGGCAACTTCAGCGCCACAGCCGCTTTCAGATAGCCCTCAATGCAAAGGCTCTAGACGCAAATATTGGTGTGAGAGCTAATTCAATCAAGGAAACACTGCATGTTGGGGAAGGGCATATTGAAGAAGAATGAGCCGAGTGGTTCTTGTGGGAGAACAATTCCATTTGGCTCACTAACTTCACACACCATCAGGCTTCCAAGCAGCTCTCAAGGAAACTCAGTTTTCACACTCTATGCTTAGTGCCCGTTGAGTGTATTATGTAGGAATGAACCTGGTAGAGCATCCCACACAAACGAATGCTCCACATGCGAGTTTCACATGCCACCAACTCCACATTCACAGACAACTTCAGCGCCACAGCAGTTTTCAGATAGCCCTCAATGCAAAGGCTCTAGACGCAAATATTGGTGTGAGAGCTAATTCAATCAAGGAAACACTGCATGTTGGTGAAGGGCATATTGAAGAAGAATCAGCCGAGTGGTTCTTGTGGGAGAACAACTCCATTTGGCTCACTAACTTCACACACCATCAGGCTTCCAAGCAGCTCTCAAGGAAACTCAGTTTTCACACTCTATGCTTAGTGCCCTTTGAGTGAATAGGACTGAAATGATGCTTGGTGAGCATCCCACACAAACGAATGCTCCACATGCGGGTTTCACATGCCACCAACTCCACATTCACAGACAACTTCAGCGCCACAGCCGTTTTCAGATAGCCCTCAATGCAAAGGCTCTAGTCGCAAATATTGGTGTGAGAGCTAATTCAATCAAGGAAACACTGCATTGTGGGGAAGGGCATATTGAAGAAGAATCAGCCGAGTGGTTCTTGTGGGAGAACACCTCCATTTGGCTCACTAACTTCACACACCATCAGGCTTCCAAGCATCTCTCAAGGAAACTTAGTTTTCACACTCTATGCTTAGTGCTCTTTGAGTGCATTATCTAGGAATGAGCCTGGTGAGCATCCCACACAAACGAATGCTCCACATGCGGGTTTCACATGCCACCAACTCCACATTCACAGGCAACTTCAGCGCCACAGCCGTTTTCAGATAGCCCTCAATGCAAAGGCTCTAGACGCAAATATTGGTGTGAGAGCTAATTCAATCAAGGAAACACTGCATGTTGGGGAAGGGCATATTGAAGAAGAATCAGCCGAGTGGTTCTTGTGGGAGAACAATTCCATTTGGCTCACTAACTTCACACACCATCAGGCTTCCAAGCAGCTCTCAAGGAAACTCAGTTTTCACACTCTATGCTTAGTGCCCTTTGAGTGCCTAGGACTGAAATGAAGCTTGGTGAGCATCCCACACAAACGAATGCTCCACATGCGGGTTTCACATGCCACCAACTCCACATTCACAGGCAACTTCAGCGCCACAGCCGTTTTCAGATAGCCCTCAATGCAAAGGCTCTAGACGCAAATATTGGTGTGAGAGCTAATTCAATCAAGGAAACACTGCATGTTGGTGAAGGGCATATTGAAGAAGAATCAGCCGAGTGGTTCTTGTGGGAGAACAACTCCATTTGGCTCACTAACTTCACACACCATCAGGCTTCCAAGCAGCTCTCAAGGAAACTCACTTTTCACACTCTATGCTTAGTGCCCTTTGAGTGCATTATCTAGGAATGAACCTGGTAGAGCATCCCACACAAACGAATGCTCCACATGCGGGTTTCACATGTCACCAACTCCACATTCACAGGCAACTTCAGCGCCACAGCCGTTTTCAGATAGCAGTCAATGCAAAGGCTCTAGACGCAAATATTGGTGTGAGAGCTAATTCAATCAAGGAAACACTGCATGTTGGTGAAGGGCATATTGAAGAAGAATCAGCCGAGTGGTTCTTGTGGGAGAACAACTCCATTTGGCTCACTAACTTCACACACCATCAGGCTTCCAAGCAGCTCTCAAGGAAACTCAGTTTTCACACTCTATGCTTAGTGCCCTTTGAGTGAATAGGACTGAAATGATGCTTATTGAGCATCCCACACAAACGAATGCTCCACATGCGGGTTTCACATGCCACCAACTCCACATTCACAGACAACTTCAGCGCCACAGCCGTTTTCAGATAGCCCTCAATGCAAAGGCTCTAGTCGCAAATATTGGTGTGAGAGCTAATTCAATCAAGGAAACACTGCATTGTGGGGAAGGGCATATTGAAGAAGAATCAGCCGAGTGGTTCTTGTGGGAGAACACCTCCATTTGGCTCACTAACTTCACACACCATCAGGCTTCCAAGCATCTCTCAAGGAAACTTAGTTTTCACACTCTATGCTTAGTGCTCTTTGAGTGCATTATCTAGGAATGAGCCTGGTGAGCATCCCACACAAACGAATGCTCCACATGCGGGTTTCACATGCCACCAACTCCACATTCACAGACAACTTCAGCGCCACAGCCGTTTTCAGATAGCCCTCAATGCAAAGGCTCTAGTCGCAAATATTGGTGTGAGAGCTAATTCAATCAAGGAAACACTGCATTGTGGGGAAGGGCATATTGAAGAAGAATCAGCCGAGTGGTTCTTGTGGGAGAACACCTCCATTTGGCTCACTAACTTCACACACCATCAGGCTTCCAAGCATCTCTCAAGGAAACTTAGTTTTCACACTCTATGCTTAGTGCTCTTTGAGTGCATTATCTAGGAATGAGCCTGGTGAGCATCCCACACAAACGAATGCTCCACATGCGGGTTTCACATGCCACCAACTCCACATTCACAGGCAACTTCAGCGCCACAGCCGTTTTCAGATAGCCCTCAATGCAAAGGCTCTAGACGCAAATATTGGTGTGAGAGCTAATTCAATCAAGGAAACACTGCATGTTGGGGAAGGACATATTGAAGAAGAATCAGCCGAGTGGTTCTTGTGGGAGAACAACTCCATTTAGGTCACTAACTTCACACACCATCAGGCTTCCAAGCAGCTCTCAAGGAAACTCAGTTTTCACATTCTATGCTTAGTGCCCGTTGATTGCCTAGGACTGAAATGAAGCTTGTTGAGCATCCCACACAAACGAATCTCTACATGCGGGTTTCACATGCCACCAACTCTACATTCACAGACAACTTCTGTGCCAAAGTCACGTTCAGATAGCCCTCAATGCAAAGGCTCTAGACGCAAATATTGGTGTGAGAGCTAATTCAATCAAGGAAACACTGCATGTTGGGGAAGGGCATATTGAAGAAGAATCAGCCGAGTGGTTCTTGTGGGAGAACAACTCCATTTGGCTCACTAACTTCACACACCATCAGGCTTCCAAGCAGCTCTCAAGGAAACTCAGTTTTCACACTCTATGCTTAGACCCTTTGAGTGCCCAGGGCTGAAATGAAGCTTGGTGAGCATCCCACACAAACCAATGCTCCACATGCGGGTTTCACATGCCACCAACTCCACATTCACAGGCAACTTCAGCGCCACAGCCGTTTTCAGATAGCCCTCAATGCAAAGGCTCTAGTCGCAAATATTGGTGTGAGAGCTAATTCAATCAAGGAAACACTGCATGTTGGGGAAGGGCATATTGAAGAAGGATCAGCCGAGTGGTTCTTGTGGGAGAACAACTCCATTTGGCTCACTAACTTCACACACCATCAGGCTTCCAAGCAGCTCTCAAGGAAACTCAGGTTTCACACTCTATGCTTAGTGCCCTTTGAGTGCCTAAGACTGAAATGAAGCTGGTAGAGCATCCCACACAAACCAATGCTCCACATGCGGGTTTCACATGCCACCAACTCCACATTCACAGGCAACTTCAGCGCCACAGCCGCTTTCAGATAGCCCTCAATGCAAAGGCTCTAGACGCAAATATTGGTGTGAGAGCTAATTCAATCAAGGAAACACTGCATGTTGGGGAAGGGCATATTGAAGAAGAATGAGCCGAGTGGTTCTTGTGGGAGAACAATTCCATTTGGCTCACTAACTTCACACACCATCAGGCTTCCAAGCAGCTCTCAAGGAAACTCAGTTTTCACACTCTATGCTTAGTGCCCTTTGAGCGCATTATCTAGGAATGAACCTGGTAGAGCATCCCACACAAACGAATGCTCCACATGCGAGTTTCACATGCCACCAACTCCACATTCACAGACAACTTCAGCGCCACAGCAGTTTTCAGATAGCCCTCAATGCAAAGGCTCTAGACGCAAATATTGGTGTGAGAGCTAATTCAATCAAGGAAACACTGCATGTTGGTGAAGGGCATATTGAAGAAGAATCAGCCGAGTGGTTCTTGTGGGAGAACAACTCCATTTGGCTCACTAACTTCACACACCATCAGGCTTCCAAGCAGCTCTCAAGGAAACTCAGTTTTCACACTCTATGCTTAGTGCCCTTTGAGTGAATAGGACTGAAATGATGCTTGGTGAGCATCCCACACAAACGAATGCTCCACATGCGGGTTTCACATGCCACCAACTCCACATTCACAGACAACTTCAGCGCCACAGCCGTTTTCAGATAGCCCTCAATGCAAAGGCTCTAGTCGCAAATATTGGTGTGAGAGCTAATTCAATCAAGGAAACACTGCATTGTGGGGAAGGGCATATTGAAGAAGAATCAGCCGAGTGGTTCTTGTGGGAGAACACCTCCATTTGGCTCACTAACTTCACACACCATCAGGCTTCCAAGCATCTCTCAAGGAAACTTAGTTTTCACACTCTATGCTTAGTGCTCTTTGAGTGCATTATCTAGGAATGAGCCTGGTGAGCATCCCACACAAACGAATGCTCCACATGCGGGTTTCACATGCCACCAACTCCACATTCACAGGCAACTTCAGCGCCACAGCCGTTTTCAGATAGCCCTCAATGCAAAGGCTCTAGACGCAAATATTGGTGTGAGAGCTAATTCAATCAAGGAAACACTGCATGTTGGTGAAGGGCATATTGAAGAAGAATCAGCCGAGTGGTTCTTGTGGGAGAACAATTCCATTTGGCTCACTAACTTCACACACCATCAGGCTTCCAAGCAGCTCTCAAGGAAACTCAGTTTTCACACTCTATGCTTAGTGCCCTTTGAGTGCCTAGGACTGAAATGAAGCTTGGTGAGCATCCCACACAAACGAATGCTCCACATGCGGGTTTCACATGCCACCAACTCCACATTCACAGGCAACTTCAGCGCCACAGCCGTTTTCAGATAGCCCTCAATGCAAAGGCTCTAGACGCAAATATTGGTGTGAGAGCTAATTCAATCAAGGAAACACTGCATGTTGGTGAAGGGCATATTGAAGAAGAATCAGCCGAGTGGTTCTTGTGGGAGAACAACTCCATTTGGCTCACTAACTTCACACACCATCAGGCTTCCAAGCAGCTCTCAAGGAAACTCACTTTTCACACTCTATGCTTAGTGCCCTTTGAGTGCATTATCTAGGAATGAACCTGGTAGAGCATCCCACACAAACGAATGCTCCACATGCGGGTTTCACATGTCACCAACTCCACATTCACAGGCAACTTCAGCGCCACAGCCGTTTTCAGATAGCAGTCAATGCAAAGGCTCTAGACGCAAATATTGGTGTGAGAGCTAATTCAATCAAGGAAACACTGCATGTTGGTGAAGGGCATATTGAAGAAGAATCAGCCGAGTGGTTCTTGTGGGAGAACAACTCCATTTGGCTCACTAACTTCACACACCATCAGGCTTCCAAGCAGCTCTCAAGGAAACTCAGTTTTCACACTCTATGCTTAGTGCCCTTTGAGTGAATAGGACTGAAATGATGCTTGGTGAGCATCCCACACAAACGAATGCTCCACATGCGGGTTTCACATGCCACCAACTCCACATTCACAGACAACTTCAGCGCCACAGCCGTTTTCAGATAGCCCTCAATGCAAAGGCTCTAGTCGCAAATATTGGTGTGAGAGCTAATTCAATCAAGGAAACACTGCATTGTGGGGAAGGGCATATTGAAGAAGAATCAGCCGAGTGGTTCTTGTGGGAGAACACCTCCATTTGGCTCACTAACTTCACACACCATCAGGCTTCCAAGCATCTCTCAAGGAAACTTAGTTTTCACACTCTATGCTTAGTGCTCTTTGAGTGCATTATCTAGGAATGAGCCTGGTGAGCATCCCACACAAACGAATGCTCCACATGCGGGTTTCACATGCCACCAACTCCACATTCACAGGCAACTTCAGCGCCACAGCCGTTTTCAGATAGCCCTCAATGCAAAGGCTCTAGACGCAAATATTGGTGTGAGAGCTAATTCAATCAAGGAAACACTGCATGTTGGTGATGGGCATATTGAAGAAGAATCAGCCGAGTGGTTCTTGTGTGAGAACAATTCCATTTGGTTCACTAACTTCACACACCATCAGGCTTCCAAGCAGCTCTCAAGGAAACTCAGTTTTCACACTCTATGCTTAGTGCCCTTTGAGTGCCTAGGACTGAAATGAAGCTTGGTGAGCATCCCACACAAACGAATGCTCCACATGCGGGTTTCACATGCCACCAACTCCACATTCACAGGCAACTTCAGCGCCACAGCCGTTTTCAGATAGCCCTCAATGCAAAGGCTCTAGACGCAAATATTGGTGTGAGAGCTAATTCAATCAAGGAAACACTGCATGTTGGTGAAGGGCATATTGAAGAAGAATCAGCCGAGTGGTTCTTGTGGGAGAACAACTCCATTTGGCTCACTAACTTCACACACCATCAGGCTTCCAAGCAGCTCTCAAGGAAACTCACTTTTCACACTCTATGCTTAGTGCCCTTTGAGTGCATTATCTAGGAATGAACCTGGTAGAGCATCCCACACAAACGAATGCTCCACATGCGGGTTTCACATGTCACCAACTCCACATTCACAGGCAACTTCGGCGCCACAGCCGTTTTCAGATAGCAGTCAATGCAAAGGCTCTAGACGCAAATATTGGTGTGAGAGCTAATTCAATCAAGGAAACACTGCATGTTGGGGAAGGGCATATTGAAGAAGAATCAGCCGAGTGGTTCTTGTGGGAGAACAACTTCATTTGGCTCACTAACTTCACACACCATCAGGTTTACAAGCAGTTCTCATGGAAACTCAGTTTTCACACTCTACGCTTAGTGCCGTTTGAGTGTATTATGTAGGAATGAACCTGGTAGAGCATCCCACACAAACGAATGCTCCACATGCGGGTTTCACATGCCACCAACTCCACATTCACAGGCAACTTCAGCGCCACAGCCGTTTTCAGATAGCCCTCAATGCAAAGGCTCTAGACGCAAATATTGGTGTGAGAGCTAATTCAATCAAGGAAACACTGCATGTTGGTGAAGGGCATATTGAAGAAGAATCAGCCGAGTGGTTCATGTGGGGGAACAGCTCCATTTTGCTCACTAACTTCACACACCATCAGGCTTCCAAGCAGCTCTCAAGGAAACTCAGTTTTCACACTCTATGCTTAGTGCCCGTTGGTTGCCTAGGACTGAAATGAAGCTTGGTGAGCATCCCACACAAATGAATCTCCACATGCTGGTTTCACATGCCACCAACTCCACATTCACAGACAATTTCAGCGCAAAAGTCACGTTCAGATAGCCCTCAATGCAAAGGCTCTAGACGCAAATATTGGTGTGAGAGCTAATTCAATCAAGGAAACACTGCATCTTGGGGAAGGGCATATTGAAGAAGAATCAGCCGAGTGGTTCATGTGGGAGAACAACTCCATTTGGCTCACTAACTTCACACACCATCAGGCTTCCAAGCAGCTCTCAAGGAAACTCAGTTTTCACACTCTATGCTTAGTGCCCTTTGAGTGTATTATCTAGGAATGAACCTGGTAGAGCATCCCACACAAACGAATGCTCCACATGCGGGTTTCATATGCCACCACCTCCACATTCACAGACAACTTCAGCGCCACAGCCGTTTTCAGATAGCCCTCAATGCAAAGCCTCGAGACGCAAATATTGCTGTGAGAGCTAATTCAATCAAGGAAACACTGCATGTTGGTGAAGGGCATATTGAAGAAGAATCAGCCGAGTGGTTCTTGTGGGAGAACAACTCCATTTGGCTCACTAACTTCACACACCATCATGCTTCCAAGCAGCTCTCAAAGAAACTCGGTTTTCACACTCTATGCTTAGAGCTCCTTGAGTGCCTAGGACTGAAATGAAGCTGGTAGAGCATCCCACACAAACGAATACTCCACATGCGGGTTTCACATGCCACCAACTCCACATTCACAGGCAACTTCAGCGCCACAGCCGTTTTCAGATAGCAGTCAATGCAAAGGCTCTAGACGCAAATATTGGTGTGAGAGCTAATTCAATCAAGGAAACACTGCATGTTGGGGAAGGGCATATTGAAGAAGAATCAGCCGAGTGGTTCATGTGGGAGAACAACTCCATTTGGCTCACTAACTTCACACACCATCAGGCTTCCAAGCAGCTCTCAAGGAAACTCAGTTTTCACACTCTATGCTTAGTGCTCTTTGAGTGCCTAGGACTGAAATGAAGCTTGGTGAGCATCCCACACAAACGAATGCTCCACATGCGGGTTTCACATGCCACCAACTTCACATTCACAGACAACATCAGCGCCAAAGCCACATTCAGATAGCCCTCAATGCAGAGGCTCTAGACGCAAATATTGGTGTGAGAGCTAATTCAATCAAGGAAACACTGCATGTTGGGGAAGGGCATATTGAAGAAGAATCAGCCGAGAGGTTCTTGTGGGAGAACAACTCCTTTTGGCTCACTAACTTCACACCATCAGGCTTCCAAGCAGCTCTCAAGGAAACTCAGTTTTCACACTCTATGCTTAGTGCCCTTTGAGTGCCTAAGACTGAAAAGAAGCTTGCTGAGCATCCCACACAAACGAATACTCCACATGCGGGTTTCACATGCCACCAACTCCACATTCACAGGCAACTTCAGTGCCACAGCCGTTTTCAGATAGCCCTCAATGCAAAGGCTCTAGACGCAAATATTGGTGTGAGAGCTAATTCAATCAAGGAAACACTGCATTGTGGGGAAGGGCATATTGAAGAAGAATCAGCAGAGAGGTTCTTGTGGGAGAACAACTCCATTTGGCTCACTAACTTCACACCATCGGGCTTCCAAGCAGCTCTCAAGGAAACTCAGTTTTCACACTCTATGTTTAGTGCCCTTTGAGTGCATTATCAAGGAATGAACCTGGTAGAGCATCCCACACAAACGAATGCTCCACATGCGGGTTTCACATGCCACCAACTCCACATTCACAGGCAACTTCAGCGCCACAGCCGTTTTCAGATAGCCCTCAATGAAAAGCCTCTAGACGCAAGTATTGGTGTGAGAGCTAATTCAATCAAGGAAACACTGCATGTTGGTGAAGAGCATATTGAAGAAGAATCAGCCGAGTGGTTCTTGTGCTAGAACAACTCCATTTGGCTCACTAACTTCACACACCATCAGGCTTCCAAGCAGCTCTCAAGGAAACTCAGTTTTCACACTCTATGCTTAGTGCCCTTTGAGTGCCTAGGACTGAAATGAAGCTTGGTGAGCATCCCACACAAACGAATACTCCACATGCGGGTTTCACATGCCACCAACTCCACATTCACAGGCAACTTCAGCGCCACAGCCGTTTTCAGATAGCCCTCAATGCGAAGGCTCTTGACGCAAATATTGGTGTGAGAGCTAATTCAATCAAGGAAACACTGCATGTTGGGGAAGGGCATATTGAAGAAGAATCAGCCGAGTGGTTCTTGTGGGAGAACAACTCCATTTAGCTCACTAACTTCACACACCATCAGGCTTCCAAGCAGCTCTCAAGGAAACTCAGTTTTCACACTCTATGCTTTGTGCCCTTTGAGTGCCTAAGACTGAAATGAAGCTGGTAGAGCATCCCACACAAACGAATGCTCCACATGCGGGTTTCACATGCCACCAACTCCACATTCACAGGCAACTTCAGCGCCACAGCCGTTTTCAGATAGCCCTCAATGCAAAGGCTCTAGACGCAAATATTGGTGTGAGAGCTAATTTAATCAAGGAAACACTGCATGTTGGGGAAGGGCATATTGAAGAAGAATCAGCCGAGTGGTTCATGTGGGAGAACAACTCCATTTGGCTCACTAACTTCACACACCATCAGGCTTCCAAGCAGCTCTCAAGGAAACTCAGTTTTCACACTCTATGCTTAGTGCCCTTTGAGTGCCTAGGACTGAAATGAAGCTTGGTGAGCATCCCACACAAACGAATACTCCACATGCGGGTTTCACATGCCACCAACTCCACATTCACAGGCAACTTCAGCGCCACAGCCGTTTTCAGATAGCCCTCAATGCGAAGGCTCTTGACGCAAATATTGGTGTGAGAGCTAATTCAATCAAGGAAACACTGCATGTTGGGGAAGGGCATATTGAAGAAGAATCAGCCGAGTGGTTCTTGTGGGAGAACAACTCCATTTAGCTCACTAACTTCACACACCATCAGGCTTCCAAGCAGCTCTCAAGGAAACTCAGTTTTCACACTCTATGCTTTGTGCCCTTTGAGTGCCTAAGACTGAAATGAAGCTGGTAGAGCATCCCACACAAACGAATGCTCCACATGCGGGTTTCACATGCCACCAACTCCACATTCACAGACAACTTCAGCGCCAAAGTCACATTCAGATAGCCCTCAATGCAAAGGCTCTAGACGCAAATATTGGTGTGAGAGCTAATTCAATCAAGGAAACACTGCATGTTGGGGAAGGGCATATTGCAGAAGAATCAGCTGAGTGGTTCTTGTGGGAGAACAACTCCATTTGGCTCACTAACTTCACACACCATCATGCTTCCAAGCAGCTCTCAAAGAAACTCAGTTTTCACACTCTATGCTTAGAGCTCCTTGAGTGCCTAGGACTGAAATGAAGCTGGTAGAGCATCCCACACAAACGAATGCTCCACATGCGGGTTTCACATGCCACCAACTCCACATTCACAGGCAACTTCAGCGCCACAGCCGTTTTCAGATAGCCCTCAATGCAAAGGCTCTAGACGCAAATATTGGTGTGAGAGCTAATTCAATCAAGGAAACACTGCATGTTGGGGAAGGGCATATTGAAGAAGAATCAGCCGAGTGGTTCATGTGGGAGAACAACTCCATTTGGCTCACTAACTTCACACACCATCAGGCTTCCAAGCAGCTCTCAAGGAAACTCAGTTTTCACACTCTATGCTTAGTGCCCTTTGAATATATTATCTAGGAATGAACCTGGTAGAGCATCCCACACAAACGAATGCTCCACATGCGGGTTTCACATGCCACCAACTCCACATTCACAGGCAACTTCAGCGCCACAGCCGTTTTCAGATAGCAGTCAATGCAAAGGCTCTAGACGCAAATATTGGTGTGAGAGCTAATTCAATCAAGGAAACACTGCATGTTGGGGAAGGGCATATTGAAGAAGAATCAGCCGAGTGGTTCTTGTGGGAGAACAACTCCATTTGGCTCACTAACTTCACACACCATCAGGCTTCCAAGCAGCTCTCAAGGAAACTCAGTTTTCACACTCTATGCTTAGTGCCCTTTGAGAGCATTATCTAGGAATGAACCTGGTAGAGCATCCCACACAAACGAATGCTCCACATGCGGGTTTCACATGCCACCAACTCCACATTCACAGGCAACTTCAGAGCCACAGGCTTTTTCAGATAGCCCTCAATGCGAAGGCTCTTGACGCAAATATTGGTGTGAGAGCTAATTCAATCAAGGAAACACTGCATTGTGGGGAAGGGCATATTGAAGAAGAATCAGCCGAGTGGTTCTTGTGGGAGAAAAATTCCATTTGGCTCACTAACTTCGCACACCATCAGGCTTCCAAGCAGCTCTCAAGGAAACTCAGTTTTCACACTCTATGCTTAGTGCCCGTTGAGTGCCTAGCACTGAAATGATGCTTGGTGAGCATCCCACACAAACGAATCTCTACATGCGGGTTTCACATGCCACCAACTCCACATTCACAGACAACTTCAGCGCCAAAGTCACATTCTGATAGCCCTCAATGCAAAGGCTCTAGACGCAAATATTGGTGTGAGAGCTAATTCAATCAAGGAAACACTGCATGTTGGGGAAGGGCATATTGAAGAAGAATCAGCCGAGTGGTTCTTGTGGGAGAACAACTCCATTTGGCTGACTAACTTCACACACCATCAGGCTTCCAAGCAGCTCTCAAGGAAACTCAGTTTTCACACTCTATGCTTAGTGCCCGTTGATTGCCTAGGACTGAAATGAAGCTTGGTGAGCATCCCACACAAACGAATCTCCACATGCGGGTTTCACATGCCACCAACTCTACATTCACAGACAACTTCAGCGCCACAGCCGTTTTCAGATAGCCCTCAATGCAAAGGCTCTAGACGCAAATATTGGTGTGAGAGCTAATTCAACCAAGGAAACACTGCATGTTGGGGAAGGGCATATTGAAGAAGAATCAGCCGAGTGGTTCTTGTGGGAGAACAACTCCATTTGGCTCACTAACTTCACACCATCGGGCTTCCAAGCAGCTCTCAAGGAAACTCAGTTTTCACACTCTATGCTTAGTGCCCTTTGAATATATTATCTAGGAATGAACCTGGTAGAGCATCCCACACAAACGAATGCTCCACATGCGGGTTTCACATGCCACCAACTCCACATTCACAGGCAACTTCAGCGCCACAGCCGTTTTCAGATAGCAGTCAATGCAAAGGCTCTAGACGCAAATATTGGTGTGAGAGCTAATTCAATCAAGGAAACACTGCATGTTGGGGAAGGGCATATTGAAGAAGAATCAGCCGAGTGGTTCTTGTGGGAGAACAACTCCATTTGGCTCACTAACTTCACACACCATCAGGCTTCCAAGCAGCTCTCAAGGAAACTCAGTTTTCACACTCTATGCTTAGTGCCCTTTGAGAGCATTATCTAGGAATGAACCTGGTAGAGCATCCCACACAAACGAATGCTCCACATGCGGGTTTCACATGCCACCAACTCCACATTCACAGGCAACTTCAGAGCCACAGGCTTTTTCAGATAGCCCTCAATGCGAAGGCTCTTGACGCAAATATTGGTGTGAGAGCTAATTCAATCAAGGAAACACTGCATGTTGGGGAAGGGCATATTGAAGAAGAATCAGCCGAGTGGTTCTTGTGGGAGAAAAATTCCATTTGGCTCACTAACTTCGCACACCATCAGGCTTCCAAGCAGCTCTCAAGGAAACTCAGTTTTCACACTCTATGCTTAGTGCCCGTTGAGTGCCTAGCACTGAAATGATGCTTGGTGAGCATCCCACACAAACGAATCTCTACATGCGGGTTTCACATGCCACCAACTCCACATTCACAGACAACTTCAGCGCCAAAGTCACATTCTGATAGCCCTCAATGCAAAGGCTCTAGACGCAAATATTGGTGTGAGAGCTAATTCAATCAAGGAAACACTGCATGTTGGGGAAGGGCATATTGAAGAAGAATCAGCCGAGTGGTTCTTGTGGGAGAACAACTCCATTTGGCTGACTAACTTCACACACCATCAGGCTTCCAAGCAGCTCTCAAGGAAACTCAGTTTTCACACTCTATGCTTAGTGCCCGTTGATTGCCTAGGACTGAAATGAAGCTTGGTGAGCATCCCACACAAACGAATCTCCACATGCGGGTTTCACATGCCACCAACTCTACATTCACAGACAACTTCAGCGCCACAGCCGTTTTCAGATAGCCCTCAATGCAAAGGCTCTAGACGCAAATATTGGTGTGAGAGCTAATTCAACCAAGGAAACACTGCATGTTGGGGAAGGGCATATTGAAGAAGAATCAGCCGAGTGGTTCATGTGGGAGAACAACTCCATTTGGCTCACTAACTTCACACCATCGGGCTTCCAAGCAGCTCTCAAGGAAACTCAGTTTTCACACTCTATGCTTAGTGCCCTTTGAGTGTATTATCTAGGAATGAACCTGGTAGAGCATCCCACACAAACGAATGCTCCACATGCGGGTTTCACATGCCACCACCTCCACCTTCACAGGCAACTTCAGCGCCACAGCCGTTTTCAGATACCAGTCAATGCAAAGGCTCTAGACGCAAATATTGGTGTGAGAGCTAATTCAATCAAGGAAACACTGCATGTTGGGGAAGGGCATATTGAAGAAGAATCAGCCGAGTGGTTCTTGTGGGAGAACAACTCCATTTGGCTCACTAACTTCACACACCATCAGGCTTCCAAGCAGCTCTCAAGGAAACTCAGTTTTCACACTCTATGCTTAGTGCTCTTTGAGTGCATTATCCAAGAATGAACCTGGTAGAGCATCCCACACAAACGAATACTCCACATGCGGGTTTCACATGCCCCCAACTCCACATTCACAGGCAACTTCAGCGCCACAGCCGTTTTCAGATAGCCCTCAATGCAAAGGCTCTAGACGCAAATATTGGTGTGAGAGCTAATTCAATCAAGGAAACACTGCATGTTGGGGAAGGGCATATTGAAGAAGAATCAGCCGAGTGGTTCTTGTGGGAGAACAACTCCATTTGGCTCACTAACTTCACACACCATCAGGCTTCCAAGCAGCTCTCAAGGAAACTCAGTTTTCACACTCTATGCTTAGTGCCCTTTGAGTGTCTAGGACTGAAATGAAGCTTGGTGAGCATCCCACACAAACGAATGCTCCACATGCGGGTTTCACATGCCACCAACTCCACATTCACAGGCAACTTCAGCGCCACAGCCGTTTTCAGATAGCCCTCAATGCAAAGGCTCTAGACGCAAATATTGGTGTGAGAGCTAATTCAATCAAGGAAACACTGCATGTTGGGGAAGGGCATATTGAAGAAGAATCAGCCGAGTGGTTCTTGTGGGAGAACACCTCCATTTGGCTCACTAACTTCACACACCATCAGGCTTCCAAGCAGCTCTCAAGGAAACTTAGTTTTCACACTCTATGCTTAGTGCTCTTTGAGTGCCTAGGACTGAAATGAGCCTGGTGAGCATCCCACACAAACGAATGCTCCACATGCGGGTTTCACATGCCACCAACTCCACATTCACAGGCAACTTCAGCGCCACAGCCGTTTTCAGATAGCCCTCAATGCAAAGGCTCTAGTCGCAAATATTGGTGTGAGAGCTAATTCAATCAAGGAAACACTGCATTGTGGGGAAGGGCATATTGAAGAAGAATCAGCCGAGTGGTTCTTGTGGGAGAACAACTCCATTTGGCTCACTAACTTCACACACCATCAGGCTTCCAAGCAGCTCTCAAGGAAACTCAGTTTTCACACTCTATGCTTAGTGCCCTTTGAGTGAATAGGACTGAAATGATGCTTGGTGAGCATCCCACACAAACGAAAGCTCCACATGCGGGTTTGACATGCCACCAACTCCACATTCACAGACAACTTCAGCGCCACAGCCGTTTTCAGATAGCAGTCAATGCAAAGGCTCTAGTCGCAAATATTGGTGTGAGAGCTAATTCAATCAAGGAAACACTGCATTGTGGGGAAGGGCATATTGAAGAAGAATCAGCCGAGTGGTTCTTGTGGGAGAACACCTCCATTTGGCTCACTAACTTCACACACCATCAGGCTTCCAAGCATCTCTCAAGGAAACTTAGTTTTCACACTCTATGCTTAGTGCTCTTAGAGTGCATTATCTAGGAATGAGCCTGGTGAGCATCCCACACAAACGAATGCTCCACATGCGGGTTTCACATGCCACCAACTCCACATTCACAGGCAACTTCAGCGCCACAGCCGTTTTCAGATAGCCCTCAATGCAAAGGCTCTAGACGCAAATATTGGTGTGAGAGCTAATTCAATCAAGGAAACACTGCATGTTGGTGAAGGGCATATTGAAGAAGAATCAGCCGAGTGGTTCTTGTGGGAGAACAATTCCATTTGGCTCACTAACTTCACACACCATCAGGCTTCCAAGCAGCTCTCAAGGAAACTCAGTTTTCGCACTCTATGCTTAGTGCCCTTTGAGTGCCTAGGACTGAAATGAAGCTTGGTGAGCATCCCACACAAACGAATGCTCCACATGCGGGTTTCACATGCCACCAACTCCACATTCACAGGCAACTTCAGCGCCACAGCCGTTTTCAGATAGCCCTCAATGCAAAGGCTCTAGACGCAAATATTGGTGTGAGAGCTAATTCAATCAAGGAAACACTGCATGTTGGTGAAGGGCATATTGAAGAAGAATCAGCCGAGTGGTTCATGTGGGGGAACAGCTCCATTTTGCTCACTAACTTCACACACCATCAGGCTTCCAAGCAGCTCTCAAGGAAACTCAGTTTTCACACTCTATGCTGAGTGCCCGTTGGTTGCCTAGGACTGAAATGAAGCTTGGTGAGCATCCCACACAAACGAATCTCCACATGCTGGTTTCACATGCCACCACCTCCACATTCACAGACAATTTCAGCGCAAAAGTCACGTTCAGATAGCCCTCAATGCAAAGGCTCTAGACGCAAATATTGGTGTGAGAGCTAATTCAATCAAGGAAACACTGCATGTTGAGGAAGGGCATATTGAAGAAGAATCAGCCGAGTGGTTCTTGTGGGAGAACAACTCCATTTGGCTCACTAAATTCACACCATCAGGCTTCCAAGCAGCTCTCAAGAAAACTCAGTTTTCACACTCTATGCTTAGTGCCCTTTGAGTGTATTATCTAGGAATGAACCTGGTAGAGCATCCCACACAAACGAATGCTCCACATGCGGGTTTCATATGCCACCACCTCCACATTCACAGACAAATTCAGCGCCACAGCCGTTTTCAGATAGCCCTCAATGCAAAGCCTCGAGACGCAAATATTGCTGTGAGAGCTAATTCAATCAAGGAAACACTGCATGTTGGGGAAGGGCATATTGCAGAAGAATCAGCCGAGTGGTTCTTGTGGGAGAACAACTCCATTTGGCTCACTAACTTCACACACCATCATGCTTCCAAGCAGCTCTCAAAGAAACTCGGTTTTCACACTCTATGCTTAGAGCTCCTTGAGTGCCTAGGACTGAAATGAAGCTGGTAGAGCATCCCACACAAACGAATACTCCACATGCGGGTTTCACATGCCACCAACTCCACATTCACAGGCAACTTCAGCGCCACAGCCGTTTTCAGATAGCCTTCAATGCAAAGGCTCTAGACGCAAATATTGGTGTGAGAGCTAATTCAATCAAGGAAACACTGCATGTTGGGGAAGGGCATATTGAAGAAGAATCAGCCGAGTGGTTCATGTGGGAGAACAACTCCATTTGGCTCACTAACTTCACACACCATCAGGCTTCCAAGCAGCTCTCAAGGAAACTCAGTTTTCACACTCTATGCTTAGTGCCCGTTGAGTGCCCAGGACTGAAATGATGCTTGGTGAGCATCCCACACAAACGAATCTCCACATGCGGGTTTCACATGCCACCAACTCCACATTCACAGACAACTTCAGCGCCAAAGTCACATTCAGATAGCCCTCAATGCAAAGGCTCTAGACGCAAATATTGGTGTGAGAGCTAATTCAATGAAGGAAACACTGCATGTTGGTGAAGGGCATATTGAAGAAGAATCAGCCGAGTGGTTCTTGTGGGAGAACAACTCCATTTGGCTCACTAACTTCACACCATCAGGCTTCCAAGCAGCTCTCAAGGAAACTCAGTTTTCACATTCTATGCTTAGTGCCCTTTGAGTGCCTAAGACTGAAAAGAAGCTTGCTGAGCATCCCACACAAACGAATACTCCACATGCGGGTTTCACATGCCACCAACTCCACATTCACAGGCAACTTCAGTGCCACAGCCGTTTTCAGATAGCCCTCAATGCAAAGGCTCTAGACGCAAATATTGGTGTGAGAGCTAATTCAATCAAGGAAACACTGCATGTTGGGGAAGGGCATATTAAAGAAGAATCAGCCGAGAGGATCTTGTGGGAGAACAACTCCATTTGGCTCACTAACTTCACACCATCGGGCTTCCAAGCAGCTCTCAAGGAAACTCAGTTTTCACACTCTATGTTTAGTGCCCTTTGAGTGCATTATCAAGGAATGAACCTGGTAGAGAATCCCACACAAACGAATGCTCCACATGCGGGTTTCACATGCCACCAACTCCACATTCACAGGCAACTTCAGCGCCACAGCCGTTTTCAGATAGCCCTCAATGAAAAGCCTCTAGACGCAAGTATTGGTGTGAGAGCTAATTCAATCAAGGAAACACTGCATGTTGGTGAAGAGCATATTGAAGAAGAATCAGCCGAGTGGTTCTTGTGGGAGAACAACTCCATTTGGCTCACTAACTTCACACACCATCAGGCTTCCAAGCAGCTCTCAAGGAAACTCAGTTTTCACACTCTATGCTTAGTGCCCTTTGAGTGCCTAGGACTGAAATGAAGCTTGGTGAGCATCCCACACAAACGAATACTCCACATGCGGGTTTCACATGCCACCAACTCCACATTCACAGGCAACTTCAGCGCCACAGCCGTTTTCAGATAGCCCTCAATGCGAAGGCTCTTGACGCAAATATTGGTGTGAGAGCTAATTCAATCAAGGAAACACTGCATGTTGGGGAAGGGCATATTGAAGAAGAATCAGCCGAGTGGTTCTTGTGGGAGAACAACTCCATTTAGCTCACTAACTTCACACACCATCAGGCTTCCAAGCAGCTCTCAAGGAAACTCAGTTTTCACACTCTATGCTTAGTGCTCTTTGAGTGCATTATCTAAGAATGAACCTGGTAGAGCATCCCACACAAACGAATACTCCACATGCGGGTTTCACATGCCACCAACTCCACATTCACAGGCAACTTCAGCGCCACAGCCGTTTTCAGATAGCCCTCAATGCAAAGGCTCTAGACGCAAATATTGGTGTGAGAGCTAATTCAATCAAGGAAACACTGCATGTTGGGGAAGGGCATATTGAAGAAGAATCAGCCGAGTGGTTCTTGTGGGAGAACAACTCCATTTGGCTCACTAACTTCACACACCATCAGGCTTCCAAGCAGCTCTCAAGGAAACTCAGTTTTCACACTCTATGCTTAGTGCCCTTTGAGTGTCTAGGACTGAAATGAAGCTTGGTGAGCATCCCACACAAACGAATGCTCCACATGCGGGTTTCACATGCCACCAACTCCACATTCACAGGCAACTTCAGCGCCACAGCCGTTTTCAGATAGCCCTCAATGCAAAGGCTCTAGACGCAAATATTGGTGTGAGAGCTAATTCAATCAAGGAAACACTGCATGTTGGGGAAGGGCATATTGAAGAAGAATCAGCCGAGTGGTTCTTGTGGGAGAACACCTCCATTTGGCTCACTAACTTCACACACCATCAGGCTTCCAAGCATCTCTCAAGGAAACTCAGTTTTCACACTCTATGCTTAGTGCTCTTTGAGTGCCTAGGACTGAAATGAGCCTGGTGAGCATCCCACACAAACGAATGCTCCACATGCGGGTTTCACATGCCACCAACTCCACATTCACAGGCAACTTCAGCGCCACAGCCGTTTTCAGATAGCCCTCAATGCAAAGGCTCTAGATGCAAATATTGGTGTGAGAGCTAATTCAATCAAGGAAACACTGCATTGTGGGGAAGGGCATATTGAAGAAGAATCAGCCGAGTGGTTCTTGTGGGAGAACAACTCCATTTAGCTCACTAACTTCACACACCATCAGGCTTCCAAGCAGCTCTCAAGGAAACTCAGTTTTCACACTCTATGCTTAGTGCCCTTTGAGTGCATTATCTAGGAATGAACCTGGTAGAGCATCCCACACAAACGAATACTCCACATGCGGGTTTCACATGCCACCAACTCCACATTCACAGGCAACTTCAGCGCCACAGCCGTTTTCAGATAGCCCTCAATGCAAAGGCTCTAGACGCAAATATTGGTGTGAGAGCTAATTCAATCAAGGAAACACTGCATGTTGGGGAAGGACATATTGAAGAAGAATCAGCCGAGTGGTTCTTGTGGGAGAACAACTCCATTTAGGTCACTAACTTCACACACCATCAGGCTTCCAAGCAGCTCTCAAGGAAACTCAGTTTTCACACTTTGTGCTTAGTGCCCGTTGATTGCCTAGGACTGAAATGAAGCTTGTTGAGCATCCCACACAAACGAATCTCTACATGCGGGTTTCACATGCCACCAACTCTACATTCACAGACAACTTCTGTGCCAAAGTCACGTTCAGATAGCCCTCAATGCAAAGGCTCTAGACGCAAATATTGGTGTGAGAGCTAATTCAATCAAGGAAACACTGCATGTTGGGGAAGGGCATATTGAAGAAGAATCAGCCGAGTGGTTCTTGTGGGAGAACAACTCCATTTGGCTCACTAACTTCACACACCATCAGGCTTCCAAGCAGCTCTCAAGGAAACTCAGTTTTCACACTCTATGCTTAGACCCTTTGAGTGCCCAGGGCTGAAATGAAGCTTGGTGAGCATCCCACACAAACCAATGCTCCACATGCGGGTTTCACATGCCACCAACTCCACATTCACAGGCAACTTCAGCGCCACAGCCGTTTTCAGATAGCCCTCAATGCAAAGGCTCTAGTCGCAAATATTGGTGTGAGAGCTAATTCAATCAAGGAAACACTGCATGTTGGGGAAGGGCATATTGAAGAAGAATCAGCCGAGTGGTTCTTGTGGGAGAACAACTCCATTTGGCTCACTAACTTCACACACCATCAGGCTTCCAAGCATCTCTCAAGGAAACTCAGTTTTCACACTCTATGCTTAGTGCCCTTTGAGTGCCTAGGACTGAAATGAAGCTTGGTGAGCATCCCACACAAACGAATACTCCACATGCGGGTTTCACATGCCACCAACTCCACATTCACAGGCAACTTCAGCGCCACAGCCGTTTTCAGATAGCCCTCAATGCGAAGGCTCTTGACGCAAATATTGGTGTGAGAGCTAATTCAATCAAGGAAACACTGCATGTTGGGGAAGGGCATATTGAAGAAGAATCAGCCGAGTGGTTCTTGTGGGAGAACACCTCCATTTGGCTCACTAACTTCACACACCATCAGGCTTCCAAGCAGCTCTCAAGGAAACTCAGTTTTCACACTCTATGCTTAGTGCTCTTTGAGTGCATTATCTAAGAATGAACCTGGTAGAGCATCCCACACAAACGAATACTCCACATGCGGGTTTCACATGCCCCCAACTCCACATTCACAGGCAACCTCAGCGCCACAGCCGTTTTCAGATAGCCCTCAATGCAAAGGCTCTAGACGCAAATATTGGTGTGAGAGCTAATTCAATCAAGGAAACACTGCATGTTGGGGAAGGGCATATTGAAGAAGAATCAGCCGAGTGGTTCTTGTGGGAGAACAACTCCATTTGGCTCACTAACTTCACACACCATCAGGCTTCCAAGCAGCTCTCAAGGAAACTCAGTTTTCACACTCTATGCTTAGTGCCCTTTGAGTGTCTAGGACTGAAATGAAGCTTGGTGAGCATCCCACACAAACGAATGCTCCACATGCGGGTTTCACATGCCACCAACTCGACATTCACAGGCAACTTCAGCGCCACAGCCGTTTTCAGATAGCCCTCAATGCAAAGGCTCTAGACGCAAATATTGGTGTGAGAGCTAATTCAATCAAGGAAACACTTCATGTTGGGGAAGGGCATATTGAAGAAGAATCAGCCGAGTGGTTCTTGTGGGAGAACACCTCCATTTGGCTCACTAACTTCACACACCATCAGGCTTCCAAGCAGCTCTCAAGAAAACTCAGTTTTCACACTCTATGCTTAGTGCCCTTTGAGTGCCTAGGACTGAAATGAAGCCTGGTGAGCATCCCACACAAACGAATGCTCCACATGCGGGTTTCACATGCCACCAACTCCACATTCACAGGCAACTTCAGCGCCACAGCCGTTTTCAGATAGCCCTCAATGCAAAGGCTCTAGTCGCAAATATTGGTGTGAGAGCTAATTCAATCAAGGAAACACTGCATTGTGGGGAAGGGCATATTGAAGAAGAATCAGCCGAGTGGTTCTTGTGGGAGAACAACTCCATTTGGCTCACTAACTTCACACACCATCAGGCTTCCAAGCAGCTCTCAAGGAAACTCAGTTTTCACACTCTATGCTTAGTGCCCTTTGAGTACATTATCTAGGAATGAACCTGGTAGAGCATCCCACACAAACGAATACTCCACATGCGGGTTTCACATGCCACCAACTCCACATTCACAGGCAACTTCAGCGCCACAGCCGTTTTCAGATAGCCCTCAATGCAAAGGCTCTAGACGCAAATATTGGTGTGAGAGCTAATTCAATCAAGGAAACACTGCATGTTGGGGAAGGACATATTGAAGAAGAATCAGCCGAGTGGTTCTTGTGGGAGAACAACTCCATTTAGGTCACTAACTTCACACACCATCAGGCTTCCAAGCAGCTCTCAAGGAAACTCAGTTTTCACATTCTATGCTTAGTGCCCGTTGATTGCCTAGGACTGAAATGAAGCTTGTTGAGCATCCCACACAAACGAATCTCTACATGCGGGTTTCACATGCCACCAACTCTACATTCACAGACAACTTCTGTGCCAAAGTCACGTTCAGATAGCCCTCAATGCAAAGGCTCTAGACGCAAATATTGGTGTGAGAGCTAATTCAATCAAGGAAACACTGCATGTTGGGGAAGGGCATATTGAAGAAGAATCAGCCGAGTGGTTCTTGTGGAGAACAACTCCATTTGGCTCACTAACTTCACACACCATCAGGCTTCCAAGCAGCTCTCAAGGAAACTCAGTTTTCACACTCTATGCTTAGACCCTTTGAGTGCCCAGGGCTGAAATGAAGCTTGGTGAGCATCCCACACAAACCAATGCTCCACATGCGGGTTTCACATGCCACCAACTCCACATTCACAGGCAACTTCAGCGCCACAGCCGTTTTCAGATAGCCCTCAATGCAAAGGCTCCAGACGCAAATATTGGTGTGAGAGCTAATTCAATCAAGGAAACACTGCATGTTGGTGAAGGGCATATTGAAGAAGAATCAGCCGAGTGGTTCTTGTGGGAGAACAACTCCATTTGGCTCACTAACTTCACACACCATCAGGCTTCCAAGCAGCTCTCAAGGAAACTCAGTTTTCACACTCTATGCTTAGTGCCCTTTGAGTGCCTAAGACTGAAATGAAGCTGGTAGAGAATCCCACACAAACCAATGCTCCACATGCGGGTTTCACATGCCACCAACTCCACATTCACAGGCAACTTCAGCGCCACAGCCGCTTTCAGATAGCCCTCAATGCAAAGGCTCTAGACGCAAATATTGGTGTGAGAGCTAATTCAATCAAGGAAACACTGCATGTTGGGGAAGGGCATATTGAAGAAGAATGAGCCGAGTGGTTCTTGTGGGAGAACAATTCCATTTGGCTCACTAACTTCACACACCATCAGGCTTCCAAGCAGCTCTCAAGGAAACTCAGTTTTCACACTCTATGCTTAGTGCCCGTTGAGTGTATTATGTAGGAATGAACCTGGTAGAGCATCCCACACAAACGAATGCTCCACATGCGAGTTTCACATGCCACCAACTCCACATTCACAGACAACTTCAGCGCCAAAATCATCTTCAGATAGCCCTCAATGCAAAGGCTCTAGACGCAAATATTGGTGTGAGAGCTAATTCAATCAAGGAAACACTGCATGTTGGTGAAGGGCATATTGAAGAAGAATCAGCCGAGTGGTTCTTGTGGGAGAACAACTCCATTTGGCTCACTAACTTCACACACCATCAGGCTTCCAAGCAGCTCTCAAGGAAACTCAGTTTTCACACTCTATGCTTAGTGCCCTTTGAGTGAATAGGACTGAAATGATGCTTGGTGAGCATCCCACACAAACCAATGCTCCACATGCGGGTTTCACATGCCACCAACTCCACATTCACAGGCAACTTCAGCGCCACAGCCGTTTTCAGATAGCCCTCAATGCAAAGGCTCTAGTCGCAAATATTGGTGTGAGAGCTAATTCAATCAAGGAAACACTGCATTGTGGGGAAGGGCATATTGAAGAAGAATCAGCCGAGTGGTTCTTGTGGGAGAACACCTCCATTTGGCTCACTAACTTCACACACCATCAGGCTTCCAAGCATCTCTCAAGGAAACTTAGTTTTCACACTCTATGCTTAGTGCTCTTTGAGTGCATTATCTAGGAATGAGCCTGGTGAGCATCCCACACAAACGAATGCTCCACATGCGGGTTTCACATGCCACCAACTCCACATTCACAGGCAACTTCAGCGCCACAGCCGTTTTCAGATAGCCCTCAATGCAAAGCCTCGAGACGCAAATATTGGTGTGAGAGCTAATTCAATCAAGGAAACACTGCATGTTGGGGAAGGACATATTGAAGAAGAATCAGCCGAGTGGTTCTTGTGGGAGAACAACTCCATTTAGGTCACTAACTTCACACACCATCAGGCTTCCAAGCAGCTCTCAAGGAAACTCAGTTTTCACACTCTATGCTTAGTGCCCGTTGATTGCCTAGGACTGAAATGAAGCTTGTTGAGCATCCCACACAAACGAATCTCTACATGCGGGTTTCACATGCCACCAACTCTACATTCACAGACAACTTCTGTGCCAAAGTCACGTTCAGATAGCCCTCAATGCAAAGGCTCTAGACGCAAATATTGGTGTGAGAGCTAATTCAATCAAGGAAACACTGCATGTTGGGGAAGGGCATATTGAAGAAGAATCAGCCGAGTGGTTCTTGTGGGAGAACAACTCCATTTGGCTCACTAACTTCACACACCATCAGGCTTCCAAGCAGCTCTCAAGGAAACTCAGTTTTCACACTCTATGCTTAGACCCTTTGAGTGCCCAGGGCTGAAATGAAGCTTGGTGAGCATCCCACACAAACCAATGCTCCACATGCGGGTTTCACATGCCACCAACTCCACATTCACAGGCAACTTCAGCGCCACAGCCGTTTTCAGATAGCCCTCAATGCAAAGGCTCTAGTCGCAAATATTGGTGTGAGAGCTAATTCAATCAAGGAAACACTGCATGTTGGTGAAGGGCATATTGAAGAAGAATCAGCCGAGTGGTTCTTGTGGGAGAACAACTCCATTTGGCTCACTAACTTCACACACCATCAGGCTTCCAAGCAGCTCTCAAGGAAACTCAGTTTTCACACTCTATGCTTAGTGCCCTTTGAGTGCCTAAGACTGAAATGAAGCTGGTAGAGCATCCCACACAAACCAATGCTCCACATGCGGGTTTCACATGCCACCAACTCCACATTCACAGGCAACTTCAGCGCCACAGCCGCTTTCAGATAGCCCTCAATGCAAAGGCTCTAGACGCAAATATTGGTGTGAGAGCTAATTCAATCAAGGAAACACTGCATGTTGGGGAAGGGCATATTGAAGAAGAATGAGCCGAGTGGTTCTTGTGGGAGAACAATTCCATTTGGCTCACTAACTTCACACACCATCAGGCTTCCAAGCAGCTCTCAAGGAAACTCAGTTTTCACACTCTATGCTTAGTGCCCGTTGAGTGTATTATGTAGGAATGAACCTGGTAGAGCATCCCACACAAACGAATGCTCCACATGCGAGTTTCACATGCCACCAACTCCACATTCACAGACAACTTCAGCGCCACAGCAGTTTTCAGATAGCCCTCAATGCAAAGGCTCTAGACGCAAATATTGGTGTGAGAGCTAATTCAATCAAGGAAACACTGCATGTTGGTGAAGGGCATATTGAAGAAGAATCAGCCGAGTGGTTCTTGTGGGAGAACAACTCCATTTGGCTCACTAACTTCACACACCATCAGGCTTCCAAGCAGCTCTCAAGGAAACTCAGTTTTCACACTCTATGCTTAGTGCCCTTTGAGTGAATAGGACTGAAATGATGCTTGGTGAGCATCCCACACAAACGAATGCTCCACATGCGGGTTTCACATGCCACCAACTCCACATTCACAGACAACTTCAGCGCCACAGCCGTTTTCAGATAGCCCTCAATGCAAAGGCTCTAGTCGCAAATATTGGTGTGAGAGCTAATTCAATCAAGGAAACACTGCATTGTGGGGAAGGGCATATTGAAGAAGAATCAGCCGAGTGGTTCTTGTGGGAGAACACCTCCATTTGGCTCACTAACTTCACACACCATCAGGCTTCCAAGCATCTCTCAAGGAAACTTAGTTTTCACACTCTATGCTTAGTGCTCTTTGAGTGCATTATCTAGGAATGAGCCTGGTGAGCATCCCACACAAACGAATGCTCCACATGCGGGTTTCACATGCCACCAACTCCACATTCACAGGCAACTTCAGCGCCACAGCCGTTTTCAGATAGCCCTCAATGCAAAGGCTCTAGACGCAAATATTGGTGTGAGAGCTAATTCAATCAAGGAAACACTGCATGTTGGGGAAGGGCATATTGAAGAAGAATCAGCCGAGTGGTTCTTGTGGGAGAACAATTCCATTTGGCTCACTAACTTCACACACCATCAGGCTTCCAAGCAGCTCTCAAGGAAACTCAGTTTTCACACTCTATGCTTAGTGCCCTTTGAGTGCCTAGGACTGAAATGAAGCTTGGTGAGCATCCCACACAAACGAATGCTCCACATGCGGGTTTCACATGCCACCAACTCCACATTCACAGGCAACTTCAGCGCCACAGCCGTTTTCAGATAGCCCTCAATGCAAAGGCTCTAGACGCAAATATTGGTGTGAGAGCTAATTCAATCAAGGAAACACTGCATGTTGGTGAAGGGCATATTGAAGAAGAATCAGCCGAGTGGTTCTTGTGGGAGAACAACTCCATTTGGCTCACTAACTTCACACACCATCAGGCTTCCAAGCAGCTCTCAAGGAAACTCACTTTTCACACTCTATGCTTAGTGCCCTTTGAGTGCATTATCTAGGAATGAACCTGGTAGAGCATCCCACACAAACGAATGCTCCACATGCGGGTTTCACATGTCACCAACTCCACATTCACAGGCAACTTCAGCGCCACAGCCGTTTTCAGATAGCAGTCAATGCAAAGGCTCTAGACGCAAATATTGGTGTGAGAGCTAATTCAATCAAGGAAACACTGCATGTTGGTGAAGGGCATATTGAAGAAGAATCAGCCGAGTGGTTCTTGTGGGAGAACAACTCCATTTGGCTCACTAACTTCACACACCATCAGGCTTCCAAGCAGCTCTCAAGGAAACTCAGTTTTCACACTCTATGCTTAGTGCCCTTTGAGTGAATAGGACTGAAATGATGCTTATTGAGCATCCCACACAAACGAATGCTCCACATGCGGGTTTCACATGCCACCAACTCCACATTCACAGACAACTTCAGCGCCACAGCCGTTTTCAGATAGCCCTCAATGCAAAGGCTCTAGTCGCAAATATTGGTGTGAGAGCTAATTCAATCAAGGAAACACTGCATTGTGGGGAAGGGCATATTGAAGAAGAATCAGCCGAGTGGTTCTTGTGGGAGAACACCTCCATTTGGCTCACTAACTTCACACACCATCAGGCTTCCAAGCATCTCTCAAGGAAACTTAGTTTTCACACTCTATGCTTAGTGCTCTTTGAGTGCATTATCTAGGAATGAGCCTGGTGAGCATCCCACACAAACGAATGCTCCACATGCGGGTTTCACATGCCACCAACTCCACATTCACAGACAACTTCAGCGCCACAGCCGTTTTCAGATAGCCCTCAATGCAAAGGCTCTAGTCGCAAATATTGGTGTGAGAGCTAATTCAATCAAGGAAACACTGCATTGTGGGGAAGGGCATATTGAAGAAGAATCAGCCGAGTGGTTCTTGTGGGAGAACACCTCCATTTGGCTCACTAACTTCACACACCATCAGGCTTCCAAGCATCTCTCAAGGAAACTTAGTTTTCACACTCTATGCTTAGTGCTCTTTGAGTGCATTATCTAGGAATGAGCCTGGTGAGCATCCCACACAAACGAATGCTCCACATGCGGGTTTCACATGCCACCAACTCCACATTCACAGGCAACTTCAGCGCCACAGCCGTTTTCAGATAGCCCTCAATGCAAAGGCTCTAGACGCAAATATTGGTGTGAGAGCTAATTCAATCAAGGAAACACTGCATGTTGGGGAAGGACATATTGAAGAAGAATCAGCCGAGTGGTTCTTGTGGGAGAACAACTCCATTTAGGTCACTAACTTCACACACCATCAGGCTTCCAAGCAGCTCTCAAGGAAACTCAGTTTTCACATTCTATGCTTAGTGCCCGTTGATTGCCTAGGACTGAAATGAAGCTTGTTGAGCATCCCACACAAACGAATCTCTACATGCGGGTTTCACATGCCACCAACTCTACATTCACAGACAACTTCTGTGCCAAAGTCACGTTCAGATAGCCCTCAATGCAAAGGCTCTAGACGCAAATATTGGTGTGAGAGCTAATTCAATCAAGGAAACACTGCATGTTGGGGAAGGGCATATTGAAGAAGAATCAGCCGAGTGGTTCTTGTGGGAGAACAACTCCATTTGGCTCACTAACTTCACACACCATCAGGCTTCCAAGCAGCTCTCAAGGAAACTCAGTTTTCACACTCTATGCTTAGACCCTTTGAGTGCCCAGGGCTGAAATGAAGCTTGGTGAGCATCCCACACAAACCAATGCTCCACATGCGGGTTTCACATGCCACCAACTCCACATTCACAGGCAACTTCAGCGCCACAGCCGTTTTCAGATAGCCCTCAATGCAAAGGCTCTAGTCGCAAATATTGGTGTGAGAGCTAATTCAATCAAGGAAACACTGCATGTTGGGGAAGGGCATATTGAAGAAGGATCAGCCGAGTGGTTCTTGTGGGAGAACAACTCCATTTGGCTCACTAACTTCACACACCATCAGGCTTCCAAGCAGCTCTCAAGGAAACTCAGGTTTCACACTCTATGCTTAGTGCCCTTTGAGTGCCTAAGACTGAAATGAAGCTGGTAGAGCATCCCACACAAACCAATGCTCCACATGCGGGTTTCACATGCCACCAACTCCACATTCACAGGCAACTTCAGCGCCACAGCCGCTTTCAGATAGCCCTCAATGCAAAGGCTCTAGACGCAAATATTGGTGTGAGAGCTAATTCAATCAAGGAAACACTGCATGTTGGGGAAGGGCATATTGAAGAAGAATGAGCCGAGTGGTTCTTGTGGGAGAACAATTCCATTTGGCTCACTAACTTCACACACCATCAGGCTTCCAAGCAGCTCTCAAGGAAACTCAGTTTTCACACTCTATGCTTAGTGCCCGTTGAGTGTATTATGTAGGAATGAACCTGGTAGAGCATCCCACACAAACGAATGCTCCACATGCGAGTTTCACATGCCACCAACTCCACATTCACAGACAACTTCAGCGCCAAAATCACCTTCAGATAGCCCTCAATGCAAAGGCTCTAGACGCAAATATTGGTGTGAGAGCTAATTCAATCAAGGAAACACTGCATGTTGGTGAAGGGCATATTGAAGAAGAATCAGCCGAGTGGTTCTTGTGGGAGAACAACTCCATTTGGCTCACTAACTTCACACACCATCAGGCTTCCAAGCAGCTCTCAAGGAAACTCAGTTTTCACACTCTATGCTTAGTGCCCTTTGAGTGAATAGGACTGAAATGATGCTTGGTGAGCATCCCACACAAACCAATGCTCCACATGCGGGTTTCACATGCCACCAACTCCACATTCACAGGCAACTTCAGCGCCACAGCCGTTTTCAGATAGCCCTCAATGCAAAGGCTCTAGTCGCAAATATTGGTGTGAGAGCTAATTCAATCAAGGAAACACTGCATTGTGGGGAAGGGCATATTGAAGAAGAATCAGCCGAGTGGTTCTTGTGGGAGAACACCTCCATTTGGCTCACTAACTTCACACACCATCAGGCTTCCAAGCATCTCTCAAGGAAACTTAGTTTTCACACTCTATGCTTAGTGCTCTTTGAGTGCATTATCTAGGAATGAGCCTGGTGAGCATCCCACACAAACGAATGCTCCACATGCGGGTTTCACATGCCACCAACTCCACATTCACAGGCAACTTCAGCGCCACAGCCGTTTTCAGATAGCCCTCAATGCGAAGGCTCTTGACGCAAATATTGGTGTGAGAGCTAATTCAATCAAGGAAACACTGCATGTTGGGGAAGGACATATTGAAGAAGAATCAGCCGAGTGGTTCTTGTGGGAGAACAACTCCATTTAGGTCACTAACTTCACACACCATCAGGCTTCCAAGCAGCTCTCAAGGAAACTCAGTTTTCACACTCTATGCTTAGTGCCCGTTGATTGCCTAGGACTGAAATGAAGCTTGTTGAGCATCCCACACAAACGAATCTCTACATGCGGGTTTCACATGCCACCAACTCTACATTCACAGACAACTTCTGTGCCAAAGTCACGTTCAGATAGCCCTCAATGCAAAGGCTCTAGACGCAAATATTGGTGTGAGAGCTAATTCAATCAAGGAAACACTGCATGTTGGGGAAGGGCATATTGAAGAAGAATCAGCCGAGTGGTTCTTGTGGGAGAACAACTCCATTTGGCTCACTAACTTCACACACCATCAGGCTTCCAAGCAGCTCTCAAGGAAACTCAGTTTTCACACTCTATGCTTAGACCCTTTGAGTGCCCAGGGCTGAAATGAAGCTTGGTGAGCATCCCACACAAACCAATGCTCCACATGCGGGTTTCACATGCCACCAACTCCACATTCACAGGCAACTTCAGCGCCACAGCCGTTTTCAGATAGCCCTCAATGCAAAGGCTCTAGTCGCAAATATTGGTGTGAGAGCTAATTCAATCAAGGAAACACTGCATGTTGGTGAAGGGCATATTGAAGAAGAATCAGCCGAGTGGTTCTTGTGGGAGAACAACTCCATTTGGCTCACTAACTTCACACACCATCAGGCTTCCAAGCAGCTCTCAAGGAAACTCAGTTTTCACACTCTATGCTTAGTGCCCTTTGAGTGCCTAAGACTGAAATGAAGCTGGTAGAGCATCCCACACAAACCAATGCTCCACATGCGGGTTTCACATGCCACCAACTCCACATTCACAGGCAACTTCAGCGCCACAGCCGCTTTCAGATAGCCCTCAATGCAAAGGCTCTAGACGCAAATATTGGTGTGAGAGCTAATTCAATCAAGGAAACACTGCATGTTGGGGAAGGGCATATTGAAGAAGAATGAGCCGAGTGGTTCTTGTGGGAGAACAATTCCATTTGGCTCACTAACTTCACACACCATCAGGCTTCCAAGCAGCTCTCAAGGAAACTCAGTTTTCACACTCTATGCTTAGTGCCCGTTGAGTGTATTATGTAGGAATGAACCTGGTAGAGCATCCCACACAAACGAATGCTCCACATGCGAGTTTCACATGCCACCAACTCCACATTCACAGACAACTTCAGCGCCACAGCAGTTTTCAGATAGCCCTCAATGCAAAGGCTCTAGACGCAAATATTGGTGTGAGAGCTAATTCAATCAAGGAAACACTGCATGTTGGTGAAGGGCATATTGAAGAAGAATCAGCCGAGTGGTTCTTGTGGGAGAACAACTCCATTTGGCTCACTAACTTCACACACCATCAGGCTTCCAAGCAGCTCTCAAGGAAACTCAGTTTTCACACTCTATGCTTAGTGCCCTTTGAGTGAATAGGACTGAAATGATGCTTGGTGAGCATCCCACACAAACGAATGCTCCACATGCGGGTTTCACATGCCACCAACTCCACATTCACAGACAACTTCAGCGCCACAGCCGTTTTCAGATAGCCCTCAATGCAAAGGCTCTAGTCGCAAATATTGGTGTGAGAGCTAATTCAATCAAGGAAACACTGCATTGTGGGGAAGGGCATATTGAAGAAGAATCAGCCGAGTGGTTCTTGTGGGAGAACACCTCCATTTGGCTCACTAACTTCACACACCATCAGGCTTCCAAGCATCTCTCAAGGAAACTTAGTTTTCACACTCTATGCTTAGTGCTCTTTGAGTGCATTATCTAGGAATGAGCCTGGTGAGCATCCCACACAAACGAATGCTCCACATGCGGGTTTCACATGCCACCAACTCCACATTCACAGGCAACTTCAGCGCCACAGCCGTTTTCAGATAGCCCTCAATGCAAAGGCTCTAGACGCAAATATTGGTGTGAGAGCTAATTCAATCAAGGAAACACTGCATGTTGGTGAAGGGCATATTGAAGAAGAATCAGCCGAGTGGTTCTTGTGGGAGAACAATTCCATTTGGCTCACTAACTTCACACACCATCAGGCTTCCAAGCAGCTCTCAAGGAAACTCAGTTTTCACACTCTATGCTTAGTGCCCTTTGAGTGCCTAGGACTGAAATGAAGCTTGGTGAGCATCCCACACAAACGAATGCTCCACATGCGGGTTTCACATGCCACCAACTCCACATTCACAGGCAACTTCAGCGCCACAGCCGTTTTCAGATAGCCCTCAATGCAAAGGCTCTAGACGCAAATATTGGTGTGAGAGCTAATTCAATCAAGGAAACACTGCATGTTGGTGAAGGGCATATTGAAGAAGAATCAGCCGAGTGGTTCTTGTGGGAGAACAACTCCATTTGGCTCACTAACTTCACACACCATCAGGCTTCCAAGCAGCTCTCAAGGAAACTCACTTTTCACACTCTATGCTTAGTGCCCTTTGAGTGCATTATCTAGGAATGAACCTGGTAGAGCATCCCACACAAACGAATGCTCCACATGCGGGTTTCACATGTCACCAACTCCACATTCACAGGCAACTTCAGCGCCACAGCCGTTTTCAGATAGCAGTCAATGCAAAGGCTCTAGACGCAAATATTGGTGTGAGAGCTAATTCAATCAAGGAAACACTGCATGTTGGTGAAGGGCATATTGAAGAAGAATCAGCCGAGTGGTTCTTGTGGGAGAACAACTCCATTTGGCTCACTAACTTCACACACCATCAGGCTTCCAAGCAGCTCTCAAGGAAACTCAGTTTTCACACTCTATGCTTAGTGCCCTTTGAGTGAATAGGACTGAAATGATGCTTGGTGAGCATCCCACACAAACGAATGCTCCACATGCGGGTTTCACATGCCACCAACTCCACATTCACAGACAACTTCAGCGCCACAGCCGTTTTCAGATAGCCCTCAATGCAAAGGCTCTAGTCGCAAATATTGGTGTGAGAGCTAATTCAATCAAGGAAACACTGCATTGTGGGGAAGGGCATATTGAAGAAGAATCAGCCGAGTGGTTCTTGTGGGAGAACACCTCCATTTGGCTCACTAACTTCACACACCATCAGGCTTCCAAGCATCTCTCAAGGAAACTTAGTTTTCACACTCTATGCTTAGTGCTCTTTGAGTGCATTATCTAGGAATGAGCCTGGTGAGCATCCCACACAAACGAATGCTCCACATGCGGGTTTCACATGCCACCAACTCCACATTCACAGGCAACTTCAGCGCCACAGCCGTTTTCAGATAGCCCTCAATGCAAAGGCTCTAGACGCAAATATTGGTGTGAGAGCTAATTCAATCAAGGAAACACTGCATGTTGGTGAAGGGCATATTGAAGAAGAATCAGCCGAGTGGTTCTTGTGTGAGAACAATTCCATTTGGTTCACTAACTTCACACACCATCAGGCTTCCAAGCAGCTCTCAAGGAAACTCAGTTTTCACACTCTATGCTTAGTGCCCTTTGAGTGCCTAGGACTGAAATGAAGCTTGGTGAGCATCCCACACAAACGAATGCTCCACATGCGGGTTTCACATGCCACCAACTCCACATTCACAGGCAACTTCAGCGCCACAGCCGTTTTCAGATAGCCCTCAATGCAAAGGCTCTAGACGCAAATATTGGTGTGAGAGCTAATTCAATCAAGGAAACACTGCATGTTGGTGAAGGGCATATTGAAGAAGAATCAGCCGAGTGGTTCTTGTGGGAGAACAACTCCATTTGGCTCACTAACTTCACACACCATCAGGCTTCCAAGCAGCTCTCAAGGAAACTCACTTTTCACACTCTATGCTTAGTGCCCTTTGAGTGCATTATCTAGGAATGAACCTGGTAGAGCATCCCACACAAACGAATGCTCCACATGCGGGTTTCACATGTCACCAACTCCACATTCACAGGCAACTTCGGCGCCACAGCCGTTTTCAGATAGCAGTCAATGCAAAGGCTCTAGACGCAAATATTGGTGTGAGAGCTAATTCAATCAAGGAAACACTGCATGTTGGGGAAGGGCATATTGAAGAAGAATCAGCCGAGTGGTTCTTGTGGGAGAACAACTTCATTTGGCTCACTAACTTCACACACCATCAGGCTTACAAGCAGTTCTCATGGAAACTCAGTTTTCACACTCTACGCTTAGTGCCGTTTGAGTGTATTATGTAGGAATGAACCTGGTAGAGCATCCCACACAAACGAATGCTCCACATGCGGGTTTCACATGCCACCAACTCCACATTCACAGGCAACTTCAGCGCCACAGCCGTTTTCAGATAGCCCTCAATGCAAAGGCTCTAGACGCAAATATTGGTGTGAGAGCTAATTCAATCAAGGAAACACTGCATGTTGGTGAAGGGCATATTGAAGAAGAATCAGCCGAGTGGTTCATGTGGGGGAACAGCTCCATTTTGCTCACTAACTTCACACACCATCAGGCTTCCAAGCAGCTCTCAAGGAAACTCAGTTTTCACACTCTATGCTTAGTGCCCGTTGGTTGCCTAGGACTGAAATGAAGCTTGGTGAGCATCCCACACAAACGAATCTCCACATGCTGGTTTCACATGCCACCAACTCCACATTCACAGACAATTTCAGCGCAAAAGTCACGTTCAGATAGCCCTCAATGCAAAGGCTCTAGACGCAAATATTGGTGTGAGAGCTAATTCAATCAAGGAAACACTGCATCTTGGGGAAGGGCATATTGAAGAAGAATCAGCCGAGTGGTTCATGTGGGAGAACAACTCCATTTGGCTCACTAACTTCACACACCATCAGGCTTCCAAGCAGCTCTCAAGGAAACTCAGTTTTCACACTCTATGCTTAGTGCCCTTTGAGTGTATTATCTAGGAATGAACCTGGTAGAGCATCCCACACAAACGAATGCTCCACATGCGGGTTTCATATGCCACCACCTCCACATTCACAGACAACTTCAGCGCCACAGCCGTTTTCAGATAGCCCTCAATGCAAAGCCTCGAGACGCAAATATTGCTGTGAGAGCTAATTCAATCAAGGAAACACTGCATGTTGGTGAAGGGCATATTGAAGAAGAATCAGCCGAGTGGTTCTTGTGGGAGAACAACTCCATTTGGCTCACTAACTTCACACACCATCATGCTTCCAAGCAGCTCTCAAAGAAACTCGGTTTTCACACTCTATGCTTAGAGCTCCTTGAGTGCCTAGGACTGAAATGAAGCTGGTAGAGCATCCCACACAAACGAATACTCCACATGCGGGTTTCACATGCCACCAACTCCACATTCACAGGCAACTTCAGCGCCACAGCCGTTTTCAGATACCAGTCAATGCAAAGGCTCTAGACGCAAATATTGGTGTGAGAGCTAATTCAATCAAGGAAACACTGCATGTTGGGGAAGGGCATATTGAAGAAGAATCAGCCGAGTGGTTCATGTGGGAGAACAACTCCATTTGGCTCACTAACTTCACACACCATCAGGCTTCCAAGCAGCTCTCAAGGAAACTCAGTTTTCACACTCTATGCTTAGTGCTCTTTGAGTGCCTAGGACTGAAATGAAGCTTGGTGAGCATCCCACACAAACGAATGCTCCACATGCGGGTTTCACATGCCACCAACTTCACATTCACAGACAACATCAGCGCCAAAGCCACATTCAGATAGCCCTCAATGCAGAGGCTCTAGACGCAAATATTGGTGTGAGAGCTAATTCAATCAAGGAAACACTGCATGTTGGGGAAGGGCATATTGAAGAAGAATCAGCCGAGAGGTTCTTGTGGGAGAACAACTCCTTTTGGCTCACTAACTTCACACCATCAGGCTTCCAAGCAGCTCTCAAGGAAACTCAGTTTTCACACTCTATGCTTAGTGCCCTTTGAGTGCCTAAGACTGAAAAGAAGCTTGCTGAGCATCCCACACAAACGAATACTCCACATGCGGGTTTCACATGCCACCAACTCCACATTCACAGGCAACTTCAGTGCCACAGCCGTTTTCAGATAGCCCTCAATGCAAAGGCTCTAGACGCAAATATTGGTGTGAGAGCTAATTCAATCAAGGAAACACTGCATTGTGGGGAAGGGCATATTGAAGAAGAATCAGCAGAGAGGTTCTTGTGGGAGAACAACTCCATTTGGCTCACTAACTTCACACCATCGGGCTTCCAAGCAGCTCTCAAGGAAACTCAGTTTTCACACTCTATGTTTAGTGCCCTTTGAGTGCATTATCAAGGAATGAACCTGGTAGAGCATCCCACACAAACGAATGCTCCACATGCGGGTTTCACATGCCACCAACTCCACATTCACAGGCAACTTCAGCGCCACAGCCGTTTTCAGATAGCCCTCAATGAAAAGCCTCTAGACGCAAGTATTGGTGTGAGAGCTAATTCAATCAAGGAAACACTGCATGTTGGTGAAGAGCATATTGAAGAAGAATCAGCCGAGTGGTTCTTGTGCTAGAACAACTCCATTTGGCTCACTAACTTCACACACCATCAGGCTTCCAAGCAGCTCTCAAGGAAACTCAGTTTTCACACTCTATGCTTAGTGCCCTTTGAGTGCCTAGGACTGAAATGAAGCTTGGTGAGCATCCCACACAAACGAATACTCCACATGCGGGTTTCACATGCCACCAACTCCACATTCACAGGCAACTTCAGCGCCACAGCCGTTTTCAGATAGCCCTCAATGCGAAGGCTCTTGACGCAAATATTGGTGTGAGAGCTAATTCAATCAAGGAAACACTGCATGTTGGGGAAGGGCATATTGAAGAAGAATCAGCCGAGTGGTTCTTGTGGGAGAACAACTCCATTTAGCTCACTAACTTCACACACCATCAGGCTTCCAAGCAGCTCTCAAGGAAACTCAGTTTTCACACTCTATGCTTTGTGCCCTTTGAGTGCCTAAGACTGAAATGAAGCTGGTAGAGCATCCCACACAAACGAATGCTCCACATGCGGGTTTCACATGCCACCAACTCCACATTCACAGGCAACTTCAGCGCCACAGCCGTTTTCAGATAGCCCTCAATGCAAAGGCTCTAGACGCAAATATTGGTGTGAGAGCTAATTTAATCAAGGAAACACTGCATGTTGGGGAAGGGCATATTGAAGAAGAATCAGCCGAGTGGTTCATGTGGGAGAACAACTCCATTTGGCTCACTAACTTCACACACCATCAGGCTTCCAAGCAGCTCTCAAGGAAACTCAGTTTTCACACTCTATGCTTAGTGCCCTTTGAGTGCCTAGGACTGAAATGAAGCTTGGTGAGCATCCCACACAAACGAATACTCCACATGCGGGTTTCACATGCCACCAACTCCACATTCACAGGCAACTTCAGCGCCACAGCCGTTTTCAGATAGCCCTCAATGCGAAGGCTCTTGACGCAAATATTGGTGTGAGAGCTAATTCAATCAAGGAAACACTGCATGTTGGGGAAGGGCATATTGAAGAAGAATCAGCCGAGTGGTTCTTGTGGGAGAACAACTCCATTTAGCTCACTAACTTCACACACCATCAGGCTTCCAAGCAGCTCTCAAGGAAACTCAGTTTTCACACTCTATGCTTTGTGCCCTTTGAGTGCCTAAGACTGAAATGAAGCTGGTAGAGCATCCCACACAAACGAATGCTCCACATGCGGGTTTCACATGCCACCAACTCCACATTCACAGACAACTTCAGCGCCAAAGTCACATTCAGATAGCCCTCAATGCAAAGGCTCTAGACGCAAATATTGGTGTGAGAGCTAATTCAATCAAGGAAACACTGCATGTTGGGGAAGGGCATATTGCAGAAGAATCAGCTGAGTGGTTCTTGTGGGAGAACAACTCCATTTGGCTCACTAACTTCACACACCATCATGCTTCCAAGCAGCTCTCAAAGAAACTCAGTTTTCACACTCTATGCTTAGAGCTCCTTGAGTGCCTAGGACTGAAATGAAGCTGGTAGAGCATCCCACACAAACGAATGCTCCACATGCGGGTTTCACATGCCACCAACTCCACATTCACAGGCAACTTCAGCGCCACAGCCGTTTTCAGATAGCCCTCAATGCAAAGGCTCTAGACGCAAATATTGGTGTGAGAGCTAATTCAATCAAGGAAACACTGCATGTTGGGGAAGGGCATATTGAAGAAGAATCAGCCGAGTGGTTCATGTGGGGGAACAACTCCATTTGGCTCACTAACTTCACACACCATCAGGCTTCCAAGCAGCTCTCAAGGAAACTCAGTTTTCACACTCTATGCTTAGTGCCCTTTGAATATATTATCTAGGAATGAACCTGGTAGAGCATCCCACACAAACGAATGCTCCACATGCGGGTTTCACATGCCACCAACTCCACATTCACAGGCAACTTCAGCGCCACAGCCGTTTTCAGATAGCAGTCAATGCAAAGGCTCTAGACGCAAATATTGGTGTGAGAGCTAATTCAATCAAGGAAACACTGCATGTTGGGGAAGGGCATATTGAAGAAGAATCAGCCGAGTGGTTCTTGTGGGAGAACAACTCCATTTGGCTCACTAACTTCACACACCATCAGGCTTCCAAGCAGCTCTCAAGGAAACTCAGTTTTCACACTCTATGCTTAGTGCCCTTTGAGAGCATTATCTAGGAATGAACCTGGTAGAGCATCCCACACAAACGAATGCTCCACATGCGGGTTTCACATGCCACCAACTCCACATTCACAGGCAACTTCAGAGCCACAGGCTTTTTCAGATAGCCCTCAATGCGAAGGCTCTTGACGCAAATATTGGTGTGAGAGCTAATTCAATCAAGGAAACACTGCATTGTGGGGAAGGGCATATTGAAGAAGAATCAGCCGAGTGGTTCTTGTGGGAGAAAAATTCCATTTGGCTCACTAACTTCGCACACCATCAGGCTTCCAAGCAGCTCTCAAGGAAACTCAGTTTTCACACTCTATGCTTAGTGCCCGTTGAGTGCCTAGCACTGAAATGATGCTTGGTGAGCATCCCACACAAACGAATCTCTACATGCGGGTTTCACATGCCACCAACTCCACATTCACAGACAACTTCAGCGCCAAAGTCACATTCTGATAGCCCTCAATGCAAAGGCTCTAGACGCAAATATTGGTGTGAGAGCTAATTCAATCAAGGAAACACTGCATGTTGGGGAAGGGCATATTGAAGAAGAATCAGCCGAGTGGTTCTTGTGGGAGAACAACTCCATTTGGCTGACTAACTTCACACACCATCAGGCTTCCAAGCAGCTCTCAAGGAAACTCAGTTTTCACACTCTATGCTTAGTGCCCGTTGATTGCCTAGGACTGAAATGAAGCTTGGTGAGCATCCCACACAAACGAATCTCCACATGCGGGTTTCACATGCCACCAACTCTACATTCACAGACAACTTCAGCGCCACAGCCGTTTTCAGATAGCCCTCAATGCAAAGGCTCTAGACGCAAATATTGGTGTGAGAGCTAATTCAACCAAGGAAACACTGCATGTTGGGGAAGGGCATATTGAAGAAGAATCAGCCGAGTGGTTCTTGTGGGAGAACAACTCCATTTGGCTCACTAACTTCACACCATCGGGCTTCCAAGCAGCTCTCAAGGAAACTCAGTTTTCACACTCTATGCTTAGTGCCCTTTGAATATATTATCTAGGAATGAACCTGGTAGAGCATCCCACACAAACGAATGCTCCACATGCGGGTTTCACATGCCACCAACTCCACATTCACAGGCAACTTCAGCGCCACAGCCGTTTTCAGATAGCCCTCAATGCAAAGGCTCTAGACGCAAATATTGGTGTGAGAGCTAATTCAATCAAGGAAACACTGCATGTTGGGGAAGGGCATATTGAAGAAGAATCAGCCGAGTGGTTCTTGTGGGAGAACAACTCCATTTGGCTCACTAACTTCACACACCATCAGGCTTCCAAGCAGCTCTCAAGGAAACTCAGTTTTCACACTCTATGCTTAGTGCCCTTTGAGAGCATTATCTAGGAATGAACCTGGTAGAGCATCCCACACAAACGAATGCTCCACATGCGGGTTTCACATGCCACCAACTCCACATTCACAGGCAACTTCAGAGCCACAGGCTTTTTCAGATAGCCCTCAATGCGAAGGCTCTTGACGCAAATATTGGTGTGAGAGCTAATTCAATCAAGGAAACACTGCATGTTGGGGAAGGGCATATTGAAGAAGAATCAGCCGAGTGGTTCTTGTGGGAGAAAAATTCCATTTGGCTCACTAACTTCGCACACCATCAGGCTTCCAAGCAGCTCTCAAGGAAACTCAGTTTTCACACTCTATGCTTAGTGCCCGTTGAGTGCCTAGCACTGAAATGATGCTTGGTGAGCATCCCACACAAACGAATCTCTACATGCGGGTTTCACATGCCACCAACTCCACATTCACAGACAACTTCAGCGCCAAAGTCACATTCTGATAGCCCTCAATGCAAAGGCTCTAGACGCAAATATTGGTGTGAGAGCTAATTCAATCAAGGAAACACTGCATGTTGGGGAAGGGCATATTGAAGAAGAATCAGCCGAGTGGTTCTTGTGGGAGAACAACTCCATTTGGCTGACTAACTTCACACACCATCAGGCTTCCAAGCAGCTCTCAAGGAAACTCAGTTTTCACACTCTATGCTTAGTGCCCGTTGATTGCCTAGGACTGAAATGAAGCTTGGTGAGCATCCCACACAAACGAATCTCCACATGCGGGTTTCACATGCCACCAACTCTACATTCACAGACAACTTCAGCGCCACAGCCGTTTTCAGATAGCCCTCAATGCAAAGGCTCTAGACGCAAATATTGGTGTGAGAGCTAATTCAACCAAGGAAACACTGCATGTTGGGGAAGGGCATATTGAAGAAGAATCAGCCGAGTGGTTCATGTGGGAGAACAACTCCATTTGGCTCACTAACTTCACACCATCGGGCTTCCAAGCAGCTCTCAAGGAAACTCAGTTTTCACACTCTATGCTTAGTGCCCTTTGAGTGTATTATCTAGGAATGAACCTGGTAGAGCATCCCACACAAACGAATGCTCCACATGCGGGTTTCACATGCCACCACCTCCACCTTCACAGGCAACTTCAGCGCCACAGCCGTTTTCAGATACCAGTCAATGCAAAGGCTCTAGACGCAAATATTGGTGTGAGAGCTAATTCAATCAAGGAAACACTGCATGTTGGGGAAGGGCATATTGAAGAAGAATCAGCCGAGTGGTTCTTGTGGGAGAACAACTCCATTTGGCTCACTAACTTCACACACCATCAGGCTTCCAAGCAGCTCTCAAGGAAACTCAGTTTTCACACTCTATGCTTAGTGCTCTTTGAGTGCATTATCCAAGAATGAACCTGGTAGAGCATCCCACACAAACGAATACTCCACATGCGGGTTTCACATGCCCCCAACTCCACATTCACAGGCAACTTCAGCGCCACAGCCGTTTTCAGATAGCCCTCAATGCAAAGGCTCTAGACGCAAATATTGGTGTGAGAGCTAATTCAATCAAGGAAACACTGCATGTTGGGGAAGGGCATATTGAAGAAGAATCAGCCGAGTGGTTCTTGTGGGAGAACAACTCCATTTGGCTCACTAACTTCACACACCATCAGGCTTCCAAGCAGCTCTCAAGGAAACTCAGTTTTCACACTCTATGCTTAGTGCCCTTTGAGTGTCTAGGACTGAAATGAAGCTTGGTGAGCATCCCACACAAACGAATGCTCCACATGCGGGTTTCACATGCCACCAACTCCACATTCACAGGCAACTTCAGCGCCACAGCCGTTTTCAGATAGCCCTCAATGCAAAGGCTCTAGACGCAAATATTGGTGTGAGAGCTAATTCAATCAAGGAAACACTGCATGTTGGGGAAGGGCATATTGAAGAAGAATCAGCCGAGTGGTTCTTGTGGGAGAACACCTCCATTTGGCTCACTAACTTCACACACCATCAGGCTTCCAAGCAGCTCTCAAGGAAACTTAGTTTTCACACTCTATGCTTAGTGCTCTTTGAGTGCCTAGGACTGAAATGAGCCTGGTGAGCATCCCACACAAACGAATGCTCCACATGCGGGTTTCACATGCCACCAACTCCACATTCACAGGCAACTTCAGCGCCACAGCCGTTTTCAGATAGCCCTCAATGCAAAGGCTCTAGTCGCAAATATTGGTGTGAGAGCTAATTCAATCAAGGAAACACTGCATTGTGGGGAAGGGCATATTGAAGAAGAATCAGCCGAGTGGTTCTTGTGGGAGAACAACTCCATTTGGCTCACTAACTTCACACACCATCAGGCTTCCAAGCAGCTCTCAAGGAAACTCAGTTTTCACACTCTATGCTTAGTGCCCTTTGAGTGAATAGGACTGAAATGATGCTTGGTGAGCATCCCACACAAACGAAAGCTCCACATGCGGGTTTCACATGCCACCAACTCCACATTCACAGACAACTTCAGCGCCACAGCCGTTTTCAGATAGCCCTCAATGAAAAGGCTCTAGTCGCAAATATTGGTGTGAGAGCTAATTCAATCAAGGAAACACTGCATTGTGGGGAAGGGCATATTGAAGAAGAATCAGCCGAGTGGTTCTTGTGGGAGAACACCTCCATTTGGCTCACTAACTTCACACACCATCAGGCTTCCAAGCATCTCTCAAGGAAACTTAGTTTTCACACTCTATGCTTAGTGCTCTTAGAGTGCATTATCTAGGAATGAGCCTGGTGAGCATCCCACACAAACGAATGCTCCACATGCGGGTTTCACATGCCACCAACTCCACATTCACAGGCAACTTCAGCGCCACAGCCGTTTTCAGATAGCCCTCAATGCAAAGGCTCTAGACGCAAATATTGGTGTGAGAGCTAATTCAATCAAGGAAACACTGCATGTTGGTGAAGGGCATATTGAAGAAGAATCAGCCGAGTGGTTCTTGTGGGAGAACAATTCCATTTGGCTCACTAACTTCACACACCATCAGGCTTCCAAGCAGCTCTCAAGGAAACTCAGTTTTCGCACTCTATGCTTAGTGCCCTTTGAGTGAATAGGACTGAAATGAAGCTTGGTGAGCATCCCACACAAACGAATGCTCCACATGCGGGTTTCACATGCCACCAACTCCACATTCACAGGCAACTTCAGCGCCACAGCCGTTTTCAGATAGCCCTCAATGCAAAGGCTCTAGACGCAAATATTGGTGTGAGAGCTAATTCAATCAAGGAAACACTGCATGTTGGTGAAGGGCATATTGAAGAAGAATCAGCCGAGTGGTTCATGTGGGGGAACAGCTCCATTTTGCTCACTAACTTCACACACCATCAGGCTTCCAAGCAGCTCTCAAGGAAACTCAGTTTTCACACTCTATGCTTAGTGCCCGTTGGTTGCCTAGGACTGAAATGAAGCTTGGTGAGCATCCCACACAAACGAATCTCCACATGCTGGTTTCACATGCCACCACCTCCACATTCACAGACAATTTCAGCGCAAAAGTCACGTTCAGATAGCCCTCAATGCAAAGGCTCTAGACGCAAATATTGGTGTGAGAGCTAATTCAATCAAGGAAACACTGCATCTTGGGGAAGGGCATATTGAAGAAGAATCAGCCGAGTGGTTCATGTGGGAGAACAACTCCATTTGGCTCACTAACTTCACACACCATCAGGCTTCCAAGCAGCTCTCAAGGAAACTCAGTTTTCACACTCTATGCTTAGTGCCCTTTGAGTGTATTATCTACCCATGAACCTGGTAGAGCATCCCACACAAACGAATGCTCCACATGCGGGTTTCATATGCCACCACCTCCACATTCACAGACAACTTCAGCGCCACAGCCGTTTTCAGATAGCCCTCAATGCAAAGCCTCGAGACGCAAATATTGGTGTGAGAGCTAATTCAATCAAGGAAACACTGCATGTTGGGGAAGGGCATATTGAAGAAGAATTAGCCGAGTGGTTCTTGTGGGAGAACAACTCCATTTGGCTCACTAACTTCACACACCATCATGCTTCCAAGCAGCTCTCAAAGAAACTCGGTTTTCACACTCTATGCTTAGAGCTCCTTGAGTGCCTAGGACTGAAATGAAGCTGGTAGAGCATCCCACACAAACGAATACTCCACATGCGGGTTTCACATGCCACCAACTCCACATTCACAGGCAACCTCAGCGCCACAGCCGTTTTCAGATAGCCCTCAATGCAAAGGCTCTAGACGCAAATATTGGTGTGAGAGCTAATTCAATCAAGGAAACACTGCATGTTGGGGAAGGGCATATTGAAGAAGAATCAGCCGAGTGGTTCATGTGGGAGAACAACTCCATTTGGCTCACTAACTTCACACACCATCAGGCTTCCAAGCAGCTCTCAAGGAAACTCAGTTTTCACACTCTATGCTTAGTGCCCGTTGAGTGCCCAGGACTGAAATGATGCTTGGTGAGCATCCCACACAAACGAATGCTCCACATGCGGGTTTCACATGCCACCAACTCCACATTCACAGACAACTTCAGCGCCAAAGTCACATTCAGATAGCCCTCAATGCAAAGGCTCTAGACGCAAATATTCGTGTGAGAGCTAATTCAATCAAGGAAACACTGCATGTTGGGGAAGGGCATATTGAAGAAGAATCAGCCGAGTGGTTCTTGTGGGAGAACAACTCCATTTGGCTCACTAACTTCACACCATCAGGCTTCCAAGCAGCTCTCAAGGAAACTCAGTTTTCACACTCTATGCTTAGTGCCCTTTGAGTGCCTAAGACTGAAAAGAAGCTTGCTGAGCATCCCACACAAACGAATACTCCACATGCGGGTTTCACATGCCACCAACTCCACATTCACAGGCAACTTCAGTGCCACAGCCGTTTTCAGATAGCCCTCAATGCAAAGGCTCTAGACGCAAATATTGGTGTGAGAGCTAATTCAATCAAGGAAACACTGCATGTTGGTGAAGGGCATATTGAAGAAGAATCAGCCGAGTGGTTCTTGTGGGAGAACAACTCCATTTGGCTCACTAACTTCACACCATCGGGCTTCCAAGCAGCTCTCAAGGAAACTCAGTTTTCACACTCTATGCTTAGTGCCCTTTGAGTGCATTATCAAGGAATGAACCTGGTAGAGCATCCAACACAAACGAATGCTCCACATGCGGGTTTCACATGCCACCAACTCCACATTCACAGGCAACTTCAGCGCCACAGCCGTTTTCAGATAGCCCTCAATGAAAAGCCTCTAGACGCAAGTATTGGTGTGAGAGCTAATTCAATCAAGGAAACACTGCATGTTGGGGAAGGGCATATTGAAGAAGAATCAGCCGAGTGGTTCTTGTGGGAGAACAACTCCATTTAGCTCACTAACTTCACACACCATCAGGCTTCCAAGCAGCTCTCAAGGAAACTCAGTTTTCACACTCTATGCTTTGTGCCCTTTGAGTGCCTAAGACTAAAATGAAGCTGGTAGAGCATCCCACACAAACGAATGCTCCACATGCGGGTTTCACATGCCACCAACTCCACATTCACAGGCAACTTCAGCGCCACAGCCATTTTCAGATAGCCCTCAATGCAAAGGCTCTAGACGCAAATATTGGTGTGAGAGCTAATTCAATCAAGGAAACACTGCATGTTGGGGAAGGGCATATTGAAGAAGAATCAGCCGAGTGGTTCATGTGGGAGAACAACTCCATTTGGCTCACTAACTTCACACACCATCAGGCTTCCAAGCAGCTCTCAAGGAAACTCAGTTTTCACACTCTATGCTTAGTGCCCGTTGAGTGCCTAGGACTGAAATGATGCTTGGTGAGCATACCACACAAACGAATCTCCACATGCGGGTTTCACATGCCACCAACTCCACATTCACAGACAACTTCAGCGCCAAAGTCACATTCAGATAGCCCTCAATGCAAAGGCTCTAGACGCAAATATTGGTGTGAGAGCTAATTCAATCAAGGAAACACTGCATGTTGGGGAAGGGCATATTGAAGAAGAATCAGCCGAGTGGTTCTTGTGCTAGAACAACTCCATTTGGCTCACTAACTTCACACACCATCAGGCTTCCAAGCATCTCTCAAGGAAACTCAGTTTTCACACTCTATGCTTAGTGCCCTTTGAGTGCCTAGGACTGAAATGAAGCTTGGTGAGCATCCCACACAAACGAATACTCCACATGCGGGTTTCACATGCCACCAACTCCACATTCACAGGCAACTTCAGCGCCACAGCCGTTTTCAGATAGCCCTCAATGCAAAGGCTCTAGACGCAAATATTGGTGTGAGAGCTAATTCAATCAAGGAAACACTGCAGGTTGGGGAAGGGCATATTGAAGAAGAATCAGCCGAGTGGTTCATGTGGGAGAACAACTCCATTTAGCTCACTAACTTCACACACCATCAGGCTTCCAAGCAGCTCTCAAGGAAACTCAGTTTTCACACTCTATGCTTTGTGCCCTTTGAATATATTATCTAGGAATGAACCTGGTAGAGCATCCCACACAAACGAATGCTCCACATGCGGGTTTCACATGCCACCAACTCCACATTCACAGGCAACTTCAGCGCCACAGCCGTTTTCAGATACCAGTCAATGCAAAGGCTCTAGACGCAAATATTGGTGTGAGAGCTAATTCAATCAAGGAAACACTGCATGTTGGGGAAGGGCATATTGAAGAAGAATCAGCCGAGTGGTTCTTGTGGGAGAACAACTCCATTTGGCTCACTAACTTCACACACCATCAGGCTTCCAAGCAGCTCTCAAGGAAACTCAGTTTTCACACTCTATGCTTAGTGCCCTTTGAGAGCATTTTCTAGGAATGAACCTGGTAGAGCATCCCACACAAACGAATGCTCCACATGCGGGTTTCACATGCCACCAACTCCACATTCACAGGCAACTTCAGCGCCACAGGCTTTTTCAGATAGCCCTCAATGCGAAGGCTCTTGACGCAAATATTGGTGTGAGAGCAAATTCAATCAAGGAAACACTGCATGTTGGGGAAGGGCATATTGAAGAAGAATCAGCCGAGTGGTTCATGTGGGAGAAAAATTCCATTTGGCTCACTAACTTCGCACACCATCAGGCTTCCAAGCAGCTCTCAAGGAAACTCAGTTTTCACACTCTATGCTTAGTGCCCTTTGAGTGCCTAGGACTGAAATGATGCTTGGTGAGCATCACACACAAACGAATCTCTACATGCGGGTTTCACATGCCACCAACTCCACATTCACAGACAACTTCAGCGCCAAAGTCACATTCAGATAGCCCTCAATGCAAAGGCTCTAGACGCAAATACTGGTGTGAGAGCTAATTCAATCAAGGAAACACTGCATGTTGGTGAAGGGCATATTGAAGAAGAATCAGCCGAGTGGTTCTTGTGCTAGAACAACTCCATTTGGCTCACTAACTTCACACCATCAGGCTTCCAAGCAGCTCTCAAGGAAACTCAGTTTTCACACTCTATGCTTAGTGCCCTTTGAGTGCCTAAGACTGAAAAGAATCTTGCTGAGCATCCCACACAAACGAATACTCCACATGCGGGTTTCACATGCCACCAACTCCACATTCACAGGCAACTTCAGTGCCACAGCCGTTTTCAGATAGCCCTCAATGCAAAGGCTCTAGACGCAAATATTGGTGTGAGAGCTAATTCAATCAAGGAAACACTGCATGTTGGGGAAGGGCATATTGAAGAAGAATCAGCCGAGAGGTTCTTGTGGGAGAACAACTCCATTTGACTCACTAACTTCACACCATCGGGCTTCCAAGCAGCTCTCAAGGAAACTCAGTTTTCACACTCTATGCTTAGTGCCCTTTGAGTGCATTATCAAGGAATGAACCTGGTAGAGCATCCAACACAAACGAATGCTCCACATGCGGGTTTCACATGCCACCAACTCCACATTCACAGGCAACTTCAGCGCCACAGCCGTTTTCAGATAGCCCTCAATGAAAAGCCTCTAGACGCAAGTATTGGTGTGAGAGCTAATTCAATCGAGGAAACACTGCATGTTGGGGAAGGGCATATTGAAGAAGAATCAGCCGAGTGGTTCTTGTGGGAGAACAACTCCATTTGGCTCACTAACTTCACACACCATCAGGCTTCCAAGCAGCTCTCAAGGAAACTCAGTTTTCACACTCTATGCTTAGTGCCCTTTGAGTGCCTAGGACTGAAATGAAGCTTGGTGAGCATCCCACCCAAACGAATACTCCACATGCGGGTTTCACATGCCACCAACTCCACATTCACAGGCAACTTCAGCGCCACAGCCGTTTTCAGATAGCCCTCAATGCAGAGGTTCTAGACGCAAATATTGGTGTGAGAGCTAATTCAATCAAGGAAACACTGCATGTTGGGGAAGGGCACATTGAAGAAGAATCAGCCGAGTGGTTCTTGTGGGAGAACAACTCCATTTGGCTCACTAACTTCACACACCATCAGGCTTCCAAGCAGCTCTCAAGGAAACTCAGTTTTCACAGTCTATGCTTAGTGCTCTTTGAGTGCATTATCTAGGAATCAACCTGGTAGAGCATCCCACACAAACGAATGCTCCACATGCGGGTTTCACATGCTACCAACGCCACATTCACAAGCAACTTCAGCGCCACAGCCGTTTTCAGATAGCCCTCAATGCAAAGGCTCTAGACGCAAATATTGGTGTGAGAGCTAATTCAATCAAGGAAACACTGCAGGTTGGGGAAGGGCATATTGAAGAAGAATCAGCCGAGTGGTTCTTGTGGGAGAACAACTCCATTTGGCTCACTAACTTCACTCACCATCAGGCTTCCAAGCAGCTCTCAAGGAAACTCAGTTTTCACATTCTATGCTTAGTGCCCTTTGAGTGCCTAGGACTGAAATGAAGCTTGGTGAGCATCCCACACAAACGAATGCTCCACATGCGGGTTTCACATGCCACCAACTCCACATTCACAGGCAACTTCAGCGCCACAGCCGTTTTCAGATAGCCCTCAATGCAAAGGCTCTAGACGCAAATATTGGTGTGAGAGCTAATTCAATCAAGGAAACACTGCATGTTGGGGAAGGGCATATTGAAGAAGAATCAGCCGAGTGGTTCATGTGGGAGAACAACTCCATTTGGCTCACTAACTTCACACACCATCAGGCTTCCAAGCAGCTCTCAAGGAAACTCAGTTTTCACACTCTATGCTGAGTGCCCTTTGAGTGCATTATCTAGCAATGAACCTGGTAGAGCATCCCACAAAAACGAATGCTCCACATGCGGGTTTCACATTCCACCAACTCCACATTCACAGGCAACTTCAGCGCCACAGCCGTTTTCAGATAGCCCTCAATGCAAAGGCTCTAGACGCAAATATTGGTGTGAGAGCTAATTCAATCAAGGAAACACTGCATGTTGGGGAAGGGCACATTGAAGAAGAATCAGCCGAGTGGTTCTTGTGGGAGAACAACTCCATTTGGCTCACTAACTTCACACACCATCAGGCTTCCAAGCAGCTCTCAAGGAAACTCAGTTTTCACAGTCTATGCTTAGTGCTCTTTGAGTGCATTATCTAGGAATGAACCTGGTAGAGCATCCCACACAAACGAATGCTCCACATGCGGGTTTCACATGCTACCAACGCCACATTCACAAGCAACTTCAGCGCCACAGCCGTTTTCAGATAGCCCTCAATGCAAAGGCTCTAGACGCAAATATTGGTGTGAGAGCTAATTCAATCAAGGAAACACTGCAGGTTGGGGAAGGGCATATTGAAGAAGAATCAGCCGAGTGGTTCTTGTGGGAGAACAACTCCATTTGGCTCACTAACTTCACTCACCATCAGGCTTCCAAGCAGCTCTCAAGGAAACTCAGTTTTCACATTCTATGCTTAGTGCCCTTTGAGTGCCTAGGACTGAAATGAAGCTTGGTGAGCATCCCACACAAACGAATGCTCCACATGCGGGTTTCACATGCCACCAACTCCACATTCACAGGCAACTTCAGCGCCACAGCCGTTTTCAGATAGCCCTCAATGCAAAGGCTCTAGACGCAAATATTGGTGTGAGAGCTAATTCAATCAAGGAAACACTGCATGTTGGGGAAGGGCATATTGAAGAAGAATCAGCCGAGTGGTTCATGTGGGAGAACAACTCCATTTGGCTCACTAACTTCACACACCATCAGGCTTCCAAGCAGCTCTCAAGGAAACTCAGTTTTCACACTCTATGCTGAGTGCCCTTTGAGTGCATTATCTAGCAATGAACCTGGTAGAGCATCCCACAAAAACGAATGCTCCACATGCGGGTTTCACATTCCACCAACTCCACATTCACAGGCAACTTCAGCGCCACAGCCGTTTTCAGATAGCCCTCAATGCAAAGGCTCTAGACGCAAATATTGGTGTGAGAGCTAATTCAATCAAGGAAACACTGCATGTTGTTGAAGGGCATATTGAAGAAGAATCAGCCGAGTGGTTCTTGTGTGAGAACAACTCCATTTGGCTCACTAACTTCACACACCATCAGGCTTCCAAGCAGCTCTCAAGGAAACTCAGTTTTCACACTCTATGCTTAGTGCCCTTTGAGTGCATTATATAGGAATCAACCTGGTAGAGCATCCCACACAAACGAATGCTCCACATGCGGGTTTCACATGCCACCAACTCCACATTCACAGGCAACTTCAGCGCCACATCCGTTTTCAGATAGCCCTCAATGCAAAGGCTCTAGACGCAAATATTGGTGTGAGAGCTAATTCAATCAAGGAAACACTGCATGTTTGGGAAGGGCATATTGAAGAAGCATCAGCCGAGTGGTTCTTGTGGGAGAACAAATCCATTTGGCTCACTAACTTCACTCACCATCAGGCTTCCAAGCAGCTCTCAAGGAAACTCAGTTTTCACACTCTATGCTTAGTGCCCTTTGAGTGCATTATCTAGCAATGAACCTGGTAGAGCATCCCACACAAACGAATGCTCCACATGCAGGTTTCACATGCCACAGACTCCACATTCACAGGCAACTTCAGTGCCACAGCCGTTTTCAGATAGCACTCAATGCAAAGGCTCTAGACTCAAATATTGGTGTGAGAGCTAATTCAATCAAGGAAACACTGCAGGTTGGGGAAGGGCATATTGAAGAAGAATCAGCCGAGTGGTTCTTGTGGGAGAACAACTCCATTTGGCTCACTAACTTCACTCACCATCAGGCTTCCAAGCAGCTCTCAAGGAAACTCAGTTTTCACATTCTATGCTTAGTGCCCTTTGAGTGCCTAGGACTGAAATGAAGCTTGGTGAGCATCCCACACAAACGAATGCTCCACATGCGGGTTTCACATGCCACCAACTCCACATTCACAGGCAACTTCAGCGCCACAGCCGTTTTCAGATAGCCCTCAATGCAAAGGCTCTAGACGCAAATATTGGTGTGAGAGCTAATTCAATCAAGGAAACACTGCATGTTGGGGAAGGGCATATTGAAGAAGAATCAGCCGAGTGGTTCATGTGGGAGAACAACTCCATTTGGCTCACTAACTTCACACACCATCAGGCTTCCAAGCAGCTCTCAAGGAAACTCAGTTTTCACACTCTATGCTGAGTGCCCTTTGAGTGCATTATCTAGCAATGAACCTGGTAGAGCATCCCACAAAAACGAATGCTCCACATGCGGGTTTCACATTCCACCAACTCCACATTCACAGGCAACTTCAGCGCCACAGCCGTTTTCAGATAGCCCTCAATGCAAAGGCTCTAGACGCAAATATTGGTGTGAGAGCTAATTCAATCAAGGAAACACTGCATGTTGTTGAAGGGCATATTGAAGAAGAATCAGCCGAGTGGTTCTTGTGTGAGAACAACTCCATTTGGCTCACTAACTTCACACACCATCAGGCTTCCAAGCAGCTCTCAAGGAAACTCAGTTTTCACACTCTATGCTTAGTGCCCTTTGAGTGCATTATATAGGAATCAACCTGGTAGAGCATCCCACACAAACGAATGCTCCACATGCGGGTTTCACATGCCACCAACTCCACATTCACAGGCAACTTCAGCGCCACATCCGTTTACAGATAGCCCTCAATGCAAAGGCTCTAGACGCAAATATTGGTGTGAGAGCTAATTCAATCAAGGAAACACTGCATGTTTGGGAAGGGCATATTGAAGAAGCATCAGCCGAGTGGTTCTTGTGGGAGAACAAATCCATTTGGCTGACTAACTTCACTCACCATCAGGCTTCCAAGCAGCTCTCAAGGAAACTCAGTTTTCACACTCTATGCTTAGTGCCCTTTGAGTGCATTATCTAGCAATGAACCTGGTAGAGCATCCCACACAAACGAATGCTCCACATGCAGGTTTCACATGCCACAGACTCCACATTCACAGGCAACTTCAGTGCCACAGCCGTTTTCAGATAGCACTCAATGCAAAGGCTCTAGACTCAAATATTGGTGTGAGAGCTAATTCAATCAAGGAAACACTGCATGTTGATGAAGGGCATATTGAGGAAGAATCAGCCAAGTGGTTCTTGTGGGAGAACAACTCCATTTGGCTCACTAACTTCACACACAATCAGGCTGCCAAGCAGCTCTCAAGGAAACTCAGTTTTCACACTCTATGCTTAGTGCTCTTTGAGTGCATTTTCTAGGAATGAACCTGGTAGAGCATCCCACAAAAACGAATGCTCCACATGCGGGTTTCACATGCCACCAACTCCACATTCACAGACAACTTCAGCGACACAGCCGTTTTCAGATAGCCCTCAATGCAGAGGTTCTAGACGCAAATATTGGTGTGAGAGCTAATTCAATCAAGGAAACACTGCATGTTGGTGAAGGGCATATTGAAGAAGAATCAGCCGAGTGGTTCTTGTGGGAGAACAACTACATTTGGCTCACTAACTTCACTCACCATCAGACTTCCAAGCAGCTCTCAAGGAAACTCAGTTTTCACACTCTATGCATTGTGCTCTTTGAGTGCATTATCTAGGAATGAACCTGGTAGAGAATCCCACACAAACGAATGCTCCACATGCGGGTTTCACATGCCACCAACTCCACATTCACAGGCAACTTCAGTGCCACAGCCGTTTTCAGATAGCACTCAATGCAAAGTCTCTAGACACAAATATTGGTGTGAGAGCTAATTCAATCAAGGAAACACTGCATGTTGGGGAAGGGCATATTGAAGAAGAATCAGCCGAGTGGTTCTTGTGGGAGAACAACTCCATTTGGCTCACTAACTTCACACACTATCAGGCTTCCAAGCAGCTCTCAAGGAAACTCAGTTTTCACACTCTATGCTTAGTGCTCTTGGAGTGCATTATCTAGGAATGAACCTAGTAGAGCATCCCACACAAATGAATGCTCCACATGCGAGTTTCACATGCCACCAACTCCACTTTCACAGGCAACTTCAGCGCCACAGCCGTTTTCAGATAGCCCTCAATGCAAAGGCTCTAGACGCAAGTATTGGTGTGAGAGCTAATTCAATCAAGGAAACACTGCATGTTGGGGAAGGGCATATTGAAGAAGAATCAGCCGAGTGGTTCTTGTGGGAGAACAACTCCATTTGGCTCACTAACTTCACACACCATCAGGCTTCCAAGCATCTCTCAAGGAAACTCAGTTTTCACACTCTATGCTTAGTGCCCTTTGAGAGCATTATCTAGCAATGAACCTGGTAGAGCATCCCACACAAACGAATGCTCCACATGCGGGTTTCACATGCCACCAACTCCACATTCACAGGCAACTTCAGCGCCACAGCCGTTTTCAGATAGCCCTCAATGCAAAGGCTCTAGACGCAAATATTGGTGTGAGAGCTAATTCAATCAAGGAAACACTGCATGTTGGTGAAGGGCATATTGAAGAAGAATCAGCCGAGTGGTTCTTGTGGGAGAACAAATCCATTTGGTTCACTAACTTCACTCACCATCAGGCTTCCAAGCATCTCTCAAGGAAACTCAGTTTTCACACTCTATGCTTAGTGCTCTTTGAGTGCATTATCTAGCAATGAACCTGGTAGAGCATCCCACACAAACGAATGCTCCACATGCGGGTTTCACATGCCACCAACTCCACATTCACAGGCAACTTCAGTGCCACAGCCGTTTTCAGATAGCACTCAATGCAAAGGCTCTAGACGCAAATATTGGTGTGAGAGCTAATTCAATCAAGGAAACACTGCATGTTGGTGAAGGGCATATTGAAGAAGAATCAGCCGAGTGGTTCTTGTGTGAGAACAACTCCATTTGGCTCACTAACTTCACACACCATCAGGCTTCCAAGCAGCTCTCAAGGAAACTCAGTTTTCACACTCTATGCTTACTGCCCTAGAGTGCATTATCTAGCAATGAACCTGGTAGAGCATCCCACAAAAACGAATGCTCCACATGCGGGTTTCACATGCCACCAACTCCACATTCACAGGCAACTTCAGCGCCACAGCCGTTTTCAGATAGCCCTCAATGCAAAGGCTCTAGACGCAAATATTGGTGTGAGAGCTAATTCAATCAAGGAAACACTGCATGTTGGTGAAGGGCATATTGAAGAAGAATCAGCCGAGTGGTTCTTGTGGGAGAACAACTCCATTTGGCTCACTAACTTCACTCACCATCAGGCTTCCAAGCAGCTCTCAAGGAAACTCAGTTTTCACACTCTATGCTTAGTGCCCTTTGAGTGCATTATCTAGGAATGAACCTGGTAGAGAATCCCACACAAACGAATGCTCCACGTGCGGGTTTCACATGCCACCAACTCCACATTCACAGGCAACTTCAGTGCCACAGCCGTTTTCAGATAGCCCTCAATTCAAAGGCTCTAGACGCAAATATTGGTGTGAGAGCTAATTCAATCAAGGAAACACTGCATGTTGGGGAAGGGCATATTGAAGAAGAATCAGCCGAGTGGTTCTTGTGGGAGAACAACTCCATTTGGCTCACTAACTTCACTCACCATCAGGCTTCCAAGCAGCTCTCAAGGAAACTCAGTTTTCACACTCTATGCTTAGGGCCCTTTGAGTGCTTAGGACTGAAATGAAGCTTGGTGAGCATCCCACAAAAACGAATGCTCCACATGCGGGTTTCACATGCCACCAACTCCACATTCACAGGCAACTTCAGCGCCACAGCCATTTTCAGATAGCCCTCAATGCAAAGGCTCTAGACGCAAATATTGGTGTGAGAGCTAATTCAATCAAGGAAACACTGCATGTTGGGGAAGGGCATATTGAAGAAGAATCAGCCGAGTGGTTCTTGTGGGAGAACAACTCTATTTGGCTCACTAACTTCACACACCATCAGGCTTCCAAGCAGCTCTCAAGGAAACTCAGTTTTCACACTCTATGCTTAGTGCTCTTTGAGTGCATTATCTAGGAATGAACCTGGTACAGCATCCCACTCAAACGAATGCTCCACATGCGGGTTTCACATGCCACCAACTCCACATTCACAGGCAACTTCAGTGCCACAGCTGTTTTCAGATAGCCCTCAATGCAAAGGCTCTCGACGCAAATATTGGTGTGAGAGCTAATTCAATCAAGGAAACACTGCATGTTGGTGAAGGGCATATTGAAGAAGAATCAGCCGAGTGGTTTTTGTGGGAGAACAACTCCATTTGGCTCACTAACTTCACACACCATCAGGCTTCCAAGCAGCTCTCAAGGAAACTCAGTTTTCACACTCTATGCTTAGTGCCCTTTGAGTGCATTATATAGGAATCAACCTGGTAGAGCATTCCACAAAAACGAATGCTCCACATGCGGATTTCACATGCCACCAACTCCACATTCACAGGCAACTTCAGCGCCACAGCCATTTTCAGATAGCCCTCAATGCAAAGGCTCTAGACGCAAATATTGGTGTGAGAGCTAATTCAATCAAGGAAACACTGCATGTTGGGGAAGGGCATATTGAAGAAAATCAGCCGAGTGGTTCTTGTGGGAGAACAAATCCATTTGGCTCACTAACTTCACTCACAATCAGGCTTCCAAGCAGCTCTCAAGGAAACTCAGTTTTCACACTCTATGCTTAGTGCGCTTTGAGTGCATTATCTAGCAATGAACCTGGTAGAGCATCCCACACAAACGAATGCTCCACATGCAGGTTTCACATGCCACCAACTCCACATTCACAGGCAACTTCAGTGCCACAGCCGTTTTCAGATAGCCCTCAATGCAAAGGCTCTAGACTCAAATATTGGTGTGAGAGCTAATTCAATCAAGGAAACACTGCATGTTGATGAAGGGCATATTGAGGAAGAATCAGCCAAGTGGTTCTTGTGGGAGAACAACTCCATTTGGCTCACTAACTTCACACACAATCAGGCTGCCAAGCAGCTCTCAAGGAAACTCAGTTTTCACACTCTATGCTTAGTGCTCTTTGAGTGCATTATCTAGGAATGAACCTGGTAGAGCATTCCACAGAAAAACGAATGCTCCACATGCGGGTTTCACATGCCACCAACTCCAGATTCACAGGCAACTTCAGCGACACAGCCGTTTTCAGATAGCCCTCAATGCAGAGGTTCTAGACGCAAATATTGGTGTGAGAGCTAATTCAATCAAGGAAACACTGCATGTTGGGGAAGGGCATATTGAAGAAGAATCAGCCGAGTGGTTCTTGTGGGAGAACAACTCCATTTGGCTCACTAACTTCACTCACCATCAGGCTTCCAAGCAGCTCTCAAGGAAACTCAGTTTTCACACTCTATGCATTGTGCCCTTTGAGTGCATTATCTAGGAATGAACCTGGTAGAGAATCCCACACAAACGAATGCTCCACATGCGGGTTTCACATGCCACCAACTCCACATTCACAGGCAACTTCAGTGCCACAGCCGTTTTCAGATAGCACTCAATGCAAAGTCTCTAGACACAAATATTGGTGTGAGAGCTAATTCAATCAAGGAAACACTGCATGTTGGGGAAGGGCATATTGAAGAAGCATCAGCCGAGTGGTTCTTGTGGGAGAACAACTCCATTTGGCTCACTAACTTCACACACTATCAGGCTTCCAAGCAGCTCTCAAGGAAACTCAGTTTTCACACTCTATGCTTAGTGCTCTTGGAGTGCATTATCTAGGAATGAACCTAGTAGAGCATCCCACACAAACGAATGCTCCACATGCGAGTTTCACATGCCACCAACTCCACTTTCACAGGCAACTTCAGCGCCACAGCCGTTTTCAGATAGCCCTCAATGCAAAGGCTCTAGACGCAAATATTGGTGTGAGAGCTAATTCAATCAAGGAAACACTGCATGTTGGTGAAGGGCATATTGAAGAAGAATCAGCCGAGTGGTTCTTGTGGGAGAACAAATCCATTTGGCTCACTAACTTCACACACCATCAGGCTTCCAAGCATCTCTCAAGGAAACTCAGTTTTCACACTCTATGCTTAGTGCTCTTTGAGTGCATTATCTAGCAATGAACCTGGTAGAGCATCCCACACAAACGAATGCTCCACATGCGGGTTTCACATGCCACCAACTCCACATTCACAGGCAACTTCAGTGCCACAGCCGTTTTCAGATAGCACTCAATGCAAAGGCTCTAGACGCAAATATTGGTGTGAGAGCTAATTCAATCAAGGAAACACTGCATGTTGGTGAAGGGCATATTGAAGAAGAATCAGCCGAGTGGTTCTTGTGTGAGAACAACTCCATTTGGCTCACTAACTTCACACACCATCAGGCTTCCAAGCAGCTCTCAAGGAAACTCAGTTTTCACACTCTATGCTTAGGGCCCTTTGAGTGCTTAGGACTGAAATGAAGCTTGGTGAGCATTCCACACAAACGAATGCTCCACATGCGGGTTTCACATGCCACCAACTCCACATTCACAGGCAACTTCAGCGCCACAGCCATTTTCAGATAGCCCTCAATGCAAAGGCTCTAGACGCAAATATTGGTGTGAGAGCTAATTCAATCAAGGAAACACTGCATGTTGGGGAAGGGCATATTGAAGAAGAATCAGCCGAGTGGTTCTTGTGGGAGAACAACTCTATTTGGCTCACTAACTTCACACACCATCAGGCTTCCAAGCAGCTCTCAAGGAAACTCAGTTTTCACACTCTATGCTTAGTGCTCTTTGAGTGCATTATCTAGGAATGAACCTGGTAGAGCATCCCACTCAAACGAATGCTCCACATGCGGGTTTCACATGCCACCAACTCCACATTCACAGGCAACTTCAGTGCCACAGCCGTTTTCAGATAGCCCTCAATGCAAAGGCTCTAGACGCAAATATTGGTGTGAGAGCTAATTCAATCAAGGAAACACTGCATGTTGGTGAAGGGCATATTGAAGAAGAATCAGCCGAGTGGTTTTTGTGGGAGAACAACTCCATTTGGCTCACTAACTTCACACACCATCAGGCTTCCAAGCAGCTCTCACGGAAACTCAGTTTTCACACTGTATGCTTAGTGCTCTTGGAGTGCATTATCTAGGAATGAACCTGGTAGAGCATCCCACACAAACGAATGCTCCACATGCGGGTTTCACATGCCACCAACTCCACATTCACAGGCAACTTCAGCGCCACAGCCGTTTTCAGATAGCCCTCAATGCAAAGGCTCTAGACGCAAATATTGGTGTGAGAGCTAATTCAATCAAGCAAACACTGCATGTTGGTGAAGGGCATATTGAAGAAGAATCAGCCGAGTTCCCTAGGTGTCCTATCCACTTTCAGACATATGTGGTGCCAGAGCACTTGGTTTCCATGGCAGCAGGAAAAGGCTTGGGCGCTGAACTTGTGTTTGGCTGTGGAGTTTTCAGCGGCTTGAGTGAGGAGCTCCATGTTAATTTTGAAAGTGTCCTCATCCTGCTTGATTCCATCCCACTGGGCTCAATGGGCATTGGACCGGAAGTGACCAAACAGGGTTTCCTAGCACGCTGCTAGCACAGCTGATGGTATGTGAAGTTCATGAGGCAGGTGGAGTTGTTTTGGCACTGGAAGAGCTGTGCGGCTGCTTCGGGCAGTTGCCATTCACCACGGCCTGCCTGAGTTCCCTAGGTGTCAGATCCACTTTCAGACATATGTGGTGCCAGAGCACTTGGTTTCCATGGCAGCGGGAAATGGCTTCGGCAGTGAACTTGTGTTTGGCTGTGGTGTTTTTGGCGGCTTCAGTGAGGAGCTCCATGTTAGTTTAGTGTGGGTGCTCAACCTGCTTGATTCCATCACACTGGGCTCAATGGGCATTGGACCGGAAGTGACCAAACAGGGTTTCCTAGAAAGCTGCTAGCACAGCTGATGGTATGTGAAGTTCATGAGGCAGGTGGAGTTGTTTTGGCACTGGAAGAGCTGTGCTGCTGCTTCGGGCAGTTGCCATTCACCACCACCTGCCTGAGTTCCCTAGGTGTCATATCCATTTTCAGACATATGTGCTGCCAGAGCACTTGGTTTCCATGGCAGCGGGAAATGGCTTGTTCTCTGAACTTGTGTTTGGCTGTGAAGTTTTGAGCGGCTTGAGTGAGGAGCTCCATGACAGTTTAGCGTGGTGCTCAACCTGCTTGATTCTTTCCCACTGGGCTCAATGGGTATTGGACCGGAAGTGACCAAACAGGGTTTCCAAGATAGCTGCTAGCACAGCTGATGGTATGTGAAGTTCATGAGGCAGGTGGAGTTGTTTTGGCACTGGAAGAGCTGTGCTGCTGCTTCGGGCAGTTGCCATTCACCACCACCATGAGTTCCCTAGGTGTCATATACACTTTCAGACATATGTGATGCCAGAGCACTTGGTTTCCATGGCAGCCGGAAATGGCTTTTGTTCTGAGCTTGTGTTTGGCTGTGGAGTATGGAGCGCCTTGAATGAGGAGCTCCATGTAAGTTTAGTGTTTGTGCTCAACCTGCTTGATTGCATCCCATTGGGCTCAAAGGGCATTGGACCGGAAATGACCAAATAGGGTTTCCTAGATAGCTGCTAGCACAGCTGATGGTATGTGAAGTTCATGAGGCATGTGGAGTTGTTTTGGCACTGGAAGAGCTGTGCTGCTGCTTCGGGCAGTTGCCATTTACCACCACACTGAGGTCCCTAGGTGTCATATCCACTTTCAGACATATGTGGTGCCAGAGCACTTGGTTTCCATGGCAGCGGGAGATGGCTTGGGCACTGAACTTGTGTTTGGCTGTGGAGTTTTGAGTGCCTTGAGTGAGGAGCTCCATGTTAATTTTGAAAGTTTGCTCAACCTGCTTGATTCCATCCCACTGGGCTCAATGGGCATTGGACCGGAAGTGACCAAACAGGGTTTCCTAGAACGCTGCTAGCACAGCTGATGGTATGTGAAGTTCATGAGGCAGGTGGAGTTGTTTTGGCACTGGAAGAGCTGTGCTGCTGCTTCGGGCAGTTGGCATTCACCACCACCTCCCTGAGTTCCCTAGGTGTCAGATCCACTTGCAGACATATGTGGTGCCAGAGCACTTGGTTTCCATGGCAGCAGGAAATGGCTTGGGTACTGAACTTGTGTTTGGCTGTGGAGTTTTGAGCGGCTTGAGTGAGGAGCTCCATGTTAGTTTAGTGTGGGTGCTCAACCTGCTTGATTCCATCACACTGGGCTCAATGGGCATTGGACCAGAAGTGACCAAACAGGGTTTCCTAGATAGCTGCTAGCCCAGCTGATGGTATGTGAAGTTCATGAGGCAGGTGGAGTTGTTTTGGCACTGGATGAGCTGTGCTGCTGCTTCGGGCAGTTGCCATTCACCACCACCTGCCTGAGTTCCCTAGGTGTCATATCCACTTTCAGACATATGTGCTGCCAGAGCACTTGGTTTCCATGGCAGCGGGAAATGGCTTGTTCGCTGAACTTGTGTTTGGCTGTGAAGTTTTGAGCGGCTTGAGTGAGGAGCTCCATGTTAGTTTAGTTTGGGTGCTCAACCTGCTTGATTCTTTCCCACTGGGCGCCATGGGCATTGGACCGGAAGTGACCAAACAGTGTTTCCTAGAGAGCTGCTAGCACAGGTGATGGTATGTGAAGTTCATGAGGCAGGTGGACTTGTTTTGGCACTGGAAGAGCTGTGCTACTGCTTCGGGCAGTTGCCATTCACCACCGCCCTGAGTTCCCTAGGTGTCATATCCACTTTCAGACATATGTGGTGCCAGAGCACTTGGTTTCCATGGCAGCGGGAAATGTCTTGGGCGCTGAACTTATGTTTGGCTGTGGATTTTTGAGCGCCTTGAGGGAGGAGCTCCATGTTAGTTTAGTGTGGGTGCTCAACCTGCTTGATTGCATCCCACTGGGTTCAAAGGGCATTGGACCGGAAGTGACCAAACAGGGTTTCCTAGATAGCTGCTAGCACAGCTGATGGTATGTGAAGTTCATGAGGCATGTGGAGTTGTTTTGGCACTCGAAGAGCTGTGCTGCTGCTTCGGGCAGTTGCCATTCAGCACCACCTCCCTGAGTTCCCTAGGTGTCATATCCACTTTCAGACATATGTGGTGCCAGAGCACTTGGTTTCCATGGCAGCGGGAGATGGCTTGGGCACTGAACTTGTGTTTGGCTGTGGAGTTTTGAGTGCCTTTAGTTTGGAGCTCCATGTCAGTTTAGTGTGGCTGCTCATCCTGCTTGATTCCATCCCACTGTGCTCAATGGGCATTGGACCGGAAGTGACCAAGCAGGGTTTGCTAGATAGCTGCTAGCACAGCTGATGGTATGTGAAGTTCATGAGGCAGGTGGAGTTGTTTTGGCACTGGAAGAGCTGTGCTGCTGCTCCGGGCAGTTGCCATTCACCACCGCCCTGAGTTCCCTAGGTGTCATATCCACTTTCAGACATATGTGGTGCCAGAGCACTTGGTTTCCATGGCAGCAGGAAATGGCTTGGGCGCCGAACTTGTGTTTGGCTGTGGAGTTTTGAGCGGCTTGAGTGAGGAGCTCCATGTTAATTTTGAAAGTGTCCTCAACCTGCTTGATTCCATCCCACTGGGCTCAATGGGCATTGGACCGGAAGTGACCAAACAGGGTTTCCTAGAAAGCTGCTAGCACAGCTGATGGTATGTGAACTTCATGAGGCAGGTGGAGTTGTTTTGCACTGGAAGAGCTGTGCTGCTGCTTCGGGCAGTTGCCATTCAGCACCGCCTCCCTGAGGTCCCTAGGTGTCATATCCACTTTCAGACATATGTGGTGCCAGAGCACTTGGTTTCCATGGCAGCGGGAAATGGCTTGGGCGCTGAACTTGTGTTTGGCTATGGAGTTTTGAGCACCTTGAGTGAGGAGCTCCATGTTAGCTTAGTGTGGGTGCTCAACCTGCTTGATTCCATCACACTGGGCTCAATGGGCATTGGACCGGAAGTGACCAAACAGGGTTTCCTATTTAGCTGCTAGCACAGCTGATGGTATGTGAACTTCATGAGGCAGGTGGAGTTGTTTTGGCACTGGAAGAGCTGTGCTGCTGCTTCGGGCAGTTGCCATTCACCACCGCCTCCCTGAGTTCCCTAGGTGTCATATCCACTTTCAGACATATGTGGTGCCAGAGCACTTGGTTTCCATGGCAGCGGGAAATGTCTTGTGCACTGAACTTGTGTTTGGCTGTGGAGTTTTGAGCGGCTTGAGTGAGGAGCTCCATGTTAGTTTAGTGTGGGTGCTCAACCTGCTTGATTCCATCACACTGGGCTCAATGGGCATTGGACCGGAAGTGACCAAACAGGGTTTCCTAGAAAGCTGCTAGCACAGCTGATGGTATGTGAAGTTCATGAGGCAGGTGGAGTTGTTTTGGCACTGGATGAGCTGTGCTGCTGCTTCGGGCAGTTGCCATTCACCACCACCTGCCTGAGTTCCCTAGGTGTCATATCCACTTTCAGACATATGTGCTGCCAGAGCACTTGGTTTCCATGGCAGCGGGAAATGGCTTGTTCGCTGAACTTGTGTTTGGCTGTGAAGTTTTGAGCGGCTTGAGTGAGGAGCTCCATGTTAGTTTAGTTTGGGTGCTCAACCTGCTTGATTCTTTCCCACTGGGCTCAATGGGTATTGGACCGGAAGTGACCAAACAGGGTTTCCCAGAGAGCTACTAGCACAGCTGATGGTATGTGAAGTTCATGAGGCAGGTGGAGTTGTTTTGGCACTGGAAGAGCTGTGCTGCTGCTTCGGGCAGTTGCCATTCACCACCACCATGAGTTCCCTAGGTGTCATATACACTTTCAGACATATGTGATGCCAGAGCACTTGGTTTCCATGGCAGCCGGAAATGGCTTTTGTTCTGAGCTTGTGTTTGGCTGTGGCGTATGGAGCGCCTTGAATGAGGAGCTCCATGTAAGTTTAGTGTTTGTGCTCAACCTGCTTGATTGCATCCCATTGGGCTCAAAGGGCATTGGACCGGAAATGACCAAATAGGGTTTCCTAGATAGCTGCTAGCACAGCTGATGGTATGTGAAGTTCATGAGGCAGGTGGAGTTGTTTTGGCACTGGAAGAGCTGTGCTGCTGCTTCGGGCAGTTGCCATTTACCACCACACTGAGGACCCTAGGTGTCATATCCACTTTCAGACATATGTGGTGCCAGAGCACTTGGTTTCCATGGCAGCGGGAAATGGCTTGGGCACTGAACTTGTGTTTGGCTATGGAGTTTTGAGCACCTTGAGTGAGGAGCTCCATGTTAGTTGAGTGTGTGTGCTCAACCTGCTTGATTCCATGCCACTAGGCTCAATGGGCATTGGACCGGAAGTGACCATCAGGGTTTCCTAGAGAGCTGCTAGCACAGCTGATGGTATGTGAAGTTCATGAGGCAGGTGGAGTTGTTTTGGCACTGGAAGAGCTGTGCTGATGCTTCGGGCAGTTGCCATTCACCACCGCCTCCCTGAGTTCCCTAGGTGTCATATCCACTTTCAGACATATGTGCTGCCAGAGCACTTGGTTTCCATGGCAGCGGGAAATGGCTTGTGCGCTGAACTTGTGTTTGGCTGTGGAGTTTTGAGCACCTTGAGTGAGGAGATTCATGTTAGTTTGGTGTGGGTGCTCAACCTGCTTGATTCCATCACACTGGGCTCAATGGGCATTGGACCGGAAGTGACCAAACAGGGTTTGCTAGATAGCTGCTAGCACAGCTGATGGTATGTGAAGTTCATGAGGCAGGTGGAGTTGTTTTGGCACTGGAAGAGCTGTGCTGATGCTTCGGGCAGTTGCCATTCACCACCGCCTCCCTGAGTTCCCTAGGTGTCAGATCCACTTTCAGACATATGTGGTGCCAGAGCACTTGGTTTCCATGGCAGCGGGAAATGGCTTGGGTGCTGAAATTGTGTTTGGCTGTGGAGTTTTGAGCGGCTTGAGTGAGGAGCTCCATGACAGTTTAGCGTGGTGCTCAACCTGCTTGATTCCATCACACTGGGCTCAATGGGCATTGGACCGGAAGTGACCAAACAGGGTTTCCTAGAACGCTGCTAGCACAGCTGATGGTATGTGAACTTCATGAGGCAGGTGGAGTTGTTTTGGCACTGGAAGAGCTGTGCTGCTGCTTCGGGCAGTTGCCATTCACCACCGCCTCCCTGAGTTCCCTAAGTGTCAGATCCACTTGCAGACATATGTGGTGCCAGAGCGCTTGGTTTCCATGGCAGCAGGAAATGGCTTGGGTACTGAACTTGTGTTTGGCTGTGGAGTTTTGAGCGGCTTGAGTGAGGAGCTCCATGTTAGTTTAGTGTGGGTGCTCAACCTGCTTGATTCCATCACACTGGGCTCAATGGGCATTGGACCGGAAGTGACCAAATAGGGTTTCCTAGATAGCTGCTAGCCCAGCTGATGGTATGTGAAGTTCATGAGGCAGGTGGAGTTGTTTTGGCACTGGAAGAGCTGTGCTGCTGCTTCGGGCAGTTGCCATTCACCACCACCTCCCTGAGTGCCCTAGGTGTCATATCCACTTTCAGACATATGTGCTGCCAGAGCACTTGGTTTCCATGGCAGCGGGAAATGGCTTGTTCGCTGAACTTGTGTTTGGCTGTGAAGTTTTGAGCGGCTTGAGTGAGGAGCTCCATGTTAGTTTAGTTTGGGTGCTCAACCTGCTTGATTCTTTCCCACTGGGCGCCATGGGCATTGGACAGGAAGTGACCAAACAGGGTTTCCTAGAGAGCTGCTAACACAGGTGATGGTATGTGAAGTTCATGAGGCAGGTGGAGTTGTTTTGGCACTGGAAGAGCTGTGCTGCAGCTTCGGGCAGTTGCCATTCACCACCGCCCTGAGTTCCCTAGGTGTCATATCCACTTTCAGACATATGTGGTGCCAGAGCACTTGGTTTCCATGGCAGCGGGAAATGTCTTGGGTGCTGAACTTATGTTTGGCTGTGGAGTTTTGAGCGCCTTGAGTGAGGAGCTCCATGTTAGTTTAGTGTGGGTGCTCAACCTGCTTGATTGCATCCCACTGGGTTCAATGGGCATTGGACCGGAAGTGACCAAACAGGGTTTCCGAGATAGCTGCTAGCACACCTGATTTTATGTGAAGTTCATGAGGCAGGTGGAGTTGTTTTGGAACTGGAAGAGCTGTGCTGCTGCTTCGGGCAGTTGCCATTGACCACCGCCCTCAGTTCCCTAGGTGTCATATCCACTTTCAGACATATGTGGTGCCAGAGCACTTGGTTTCCATGGCAGCGGGAGATGGCTTGGGCACTGAACTTGTGTTTGGCTGTGGAGTTTTGAGTGCCTTGAGTTTGGAGCTCCATGTCAGTTTAGTGTGGGTGCTCATCCTGCTTGATTCCATCCCACTGTGCTCAATGGGCATTGGACCGGATGTGACGAAACAGGGTTTCCTAGAACGCTGCTAGCACAGCTGATGGTATGTGAAGTTCATGAGGCAGGTGGAGTTGTTTTGGCACTGGAAGAGCTGTGCTGCTGCTCCGGCAGTTGCCATTCACCACCGCCCTCAGTTCCCTAGGTGTCATATCCACTTTCAGACATATGTGGTGCCAGAGAACTTGGTTTCCATGGCAGCAGGAAAAGGCTTCGGCGCTGAACTTGTGTTTGGCTGTGGAGTTTTGAGCGGCTTGAGTGAGGAGCTCCATGTTAATTTTGAAAGTGTCCTCAACCTGCTTGATTCCATCCCACTGGGCTCAATGGGCATTGGACCGGAAGTGACCAAACAGGGTTTCCTAGAACGCTGCTAGCACAGCTGATGGTATGTCAACTTCATGAGGCAGGTGGAGTTGTTTTGGCACTGGAAGAGCTGTGCTGCTGCTTCGGGCAGTTGGCATTCACCACCGCCTCCCTGAGGTCCCTAGGTGTCATATCCACTTTCAGACATATGTGCTGCCAGAGCACTTGGTTTCCATGGCAGCGGGAAATGTCTTGTGCACTGAACTTGTGTTTGGCTGTGGAGTTTTGAGCGGCTTGAGTGAGGAGCTTCATGTTAGTTTAGTGTTGGTGCTCAACCTGCTTGATTCCATCACACTGGGCTCAATGGGCATTGGACCGGAAGTGACCAAACAGGGTTTCCTAGAGAGCTGCTAGCACAGCTGATGGTATGTGAAGTTCATGAGGCAGGTGGAGTTGTTTTGGCACTGGAAGAGCTGTGCTGCTGCTTCGGGCAGTTGCCATTCACCACCACCTCCCTGAGTGCCCTAGGTGTCATATCCACTTTCAGACATATGTGCTGCCAGAGCACTTGGTTTCCATGGCAGCGGGAAAAGGCTTGGGCGCAGAACTTGTGTTTGGCTGTGGAGTTTTGAGCACCTTGAGTGAGGAGCTCCATGTTAGTTTAGTGTGGGTGCTCAACCTGCTTGATTCCATCACACTGGGCTCAATGGGCATTGGACCGGAAGTGATCAAATAGGGTTTCCTAGATAGCTGCTAGCCCAGCTGATGGTATGTGAAGTTCATGAGGCAGGTGGAGTTGTTTTGGCACTGGAAGAGCTGTGCTGCTGCTTCGGGCAGTTGCCATTCACCACCACCTGCCTGAGTTCCCTAGGTGTCATATCCACTTTCAGACATATGTGCTGCCAGAGCACTTGGTTTCCATGGCAGCGGGAAATGGCTTGTTCGCTGAACTTGTGTTTGGCTGTGAAGTTTTGAGCGGCTTGAGTGAGGAGCTCCATGTTAGTTTAGTTTGGGTGCTCAACCTGCTTGATTCTTTCCCACTGGGCGCCATGGGCTTTGGACCGGAAGTGACCAAACAGGGTTTCCTAGAAAGCTGCTAGCACAGGTGATGGTATGTGAAGTTCATGAGGCAGGTGGAGTTGTTTTGGCACTGGAAGAGCTGTGCTGCAGCTTCGGGCAGTTGCCATTCACCACCGCCCTGAGTTCCCTAGGTGTCATATCCACTTTCAGACATATGTGGTGCCAGAGCACTTGGTTTCCATGGCAGCGGGAAATGTCTTGGGTGCTGAACTTATGTTTGGCTGTGGAGTTTTGAGCGCCTTGAGTGAGGAGCTCCATGTTAGTTTAGTGTGGGTGCTCAACCTGCTTGATTGCATCCCACTGGGTTCAATGGGCATTGGACCGCAAGTGACCAAACAGGGTTTCCGAGATAGCTGCTAGCACACCTGATTTTATGTGAAGTTCATGAGGCAGGTGGAGTTGTTTTGGCACTGGAAGAGCTGTGCTGCTGCTTCGGGCAGTTGCCATTGACCACCGCCCTCAGTTCCCTAGGTGTCATATCCACTTTCAGACATATGTGGTGCCAGAGCACTTGGTTTCCATGGCAGCGGGAGATGGCTTGGGCACTGAACTTGTGTTTGGCTGTGGAGTTTTGAGTGCCTTTAGTTTGGAGCTCCATGTCAGTTCAGTGTGGGTGCTCATCCTGCTTGATTCCATCCCACTGTGCTCAATGCGCATTGGATCGGATGTGACGAAACAGGGTTTCCTAGAACGCTGCTAGCACAGCTGATGGTATGTGAAGTTCATGAGGCAGGTGGAGTTGTTTTGGCACTGGAAGAGCTGTGCTGCTGCTCCGGGCAGTTGCCATTCACCACCGCCCTCAGTTCCCTAGGTGTCATATCCACTTTCAGACATATGTGGTGCCAGAGAACTTGGTTTCCATGGCAGCAGGAAAAGGCTTGGGCGCTGAACTTGTGTTTGGCTGTGGAGTTTTGAGCGGCTTGAGTGAGGAGCTCCATGTTAATTTTGAAAGTGTCCTCAACCTGCTTGATTCCATCCCACTGGGCTCAATGGGCATTGGACCGGAAGTGACCAAACAGGGTTTCCTAGAACGCTGCTAGCACAGCTGATGGTATGTGAAGTTCATGAGGCAGGTGGAGTTGTTTTGGCACTGGAAGAGCTGTGCTGATGCTTCGGGCAGTTGCCATTCAGCACCGCCTCCCTGAGGTCCCTAGGTGTCATATCCACTTTCAGACATATGTGCTGCCAGAGCACTTGGTTTCCATGGCAGCGGGAAATGGCTTGGGCGCTGAACTTGTGTTTGGCTATGGAGTTTTGAGCACCTTGAGTGAGGAGCTCCATGTTAGCTTAGTGTGGGTGCTCAACCTGCTTGATTCCATCACACTGGGCTCAATGGGCATTGGACCGGAAGTGACCAAACAGGGTTTCCTAGAACGCTGCTAGCACAGCTGATGGTATGTCACTTCATGAGGCAGGTGGAGTTGTTTTGGCACTGGAAGAGCTGTGCTGCTGCTTCGGGCAGTTGGCATTCACCACCGCCTCCCTGAGTTCCCTAGGTGTCATATCCACTTTCAGACATATGTGGTGCCAGAGCACTTGGTTTCCATGGCAGCGGGAAATGTCTTGTGCACTGAACTTGTGTTTGGCTGTGGAGTTTTGAGCGGCTTGAGTGAGGAGCTTCATGTTAGTTTAGTGTTGGTGCTCAACCTGCTTGATTCCATCACACTGGGCTCAATGGGCATTGGACCGGAAGTGACCAAACAGGGTTTCCTAGAGAGCTGCTAGCACAGCTGATGGTATGTGAAGTTCATGATGCAGGTGGAGTTGTTTTGGCACTGGAAGAGCTGTGCTGCTGCTCCGGGCAGTTGCCATTCACCACCGCCCTGAGTTCCCTAGGTGTCATATCCACTTTCAGACATATGTGCTGCCAGAGCACTTGGTTTCCATGGCAGCGGGAAATGGCTTGGGTACTGAACTTATGTTTGGCTGTGGAGTTTTGAGCGGCTTGAGTGAGGAGCTCCATGTTAGTTTAGTGTGGGTGCTCAACCTGCTTGATTCCATGCAACTGGGCTCAATGGGCATTGGACCGGAAGTGACCAAATAGGGTTTCCTAGAACGCTGCTAGCACAGCTGATGGTACGTGAAGTTGATGAGGAAGTTGGAGTTGTTTTGGCACTGGAAGAGCTGTGCTGCTGCTTCGGGCAGTTGCCATTCACCACTGCCCTGAGTTCCCTAGGTGTCCTATCCACTTTCAGACATATGTGGTGCCAGAGCACTTGGTTTCCATGGCAAAGGAAAAGGCATCGACGCTGAACTTGTGTTTGGCTGTGGAGTTTTGAGCGGCTTGAGTGAGGAGCTCCATGTTAATTTCGAAAGTGTGCTCAACCTGCTTGATTCCATCCCACTGGGCTCAATGGGCATTGGGCCGGAAGTGACCAAACAGGGTTTGCTAGATAGCTGCTAGCACAGCTGATGGTATGTGAAGTTCATGAGGCAGGTGGAGTTGTTTTGGCACTGGAAGAGCTGTGCTGCTGCTTCGGGCAGTTGCCATTCACCACCGCCTCCCTGAGTTCCCTAGGTGTCATATCCACTTTCAGACATATGTGCTGCCAGAGAACTTGGTTTCCATGGCCGCGGGAAATGGCTTGGGCGCTGAACTTGTGTTTGGCTGTGGAGTTTTGAGCACCTTGAGTGAGGAGCTCCATGTTAGTTTAGTGTGGGTGCTCAACCTGCTTGATTCCATCCCACTGGGCTCAATGGGCATTGGACCGGAAGTGACCAAACAGGGTTTCCTAGAACGCTGCTAGCACAGCTGATGGTATGTGAAGTTCATGACTGAGGTGGAGTTGTTTTGGCACTGGAAGAGCTGTGCTGCTGCTTCGGGCAGTTGCCATTCACCACCGCCTCACTGAGGTCCCTAGGTGTCATATCCACTTTCAGACATATGTGGTGCCAGAGCACTTGGTTTCCATGGCAGCAGGAAATGGCTTGGGTGCTGAACTTGTGTTTGGCTGTGGAGTTTTGAGCGGCTTGAGTGAGGAGCTCCATGACAGGTTAGCGTGGTGCTCAACCTGCTTGATTCCATCCCACTGGGCTCAATGGGCATTGGACCGGAAGTGACCAAACAGGGTTTCCTACAACGCTGCTAGCACAGCTGATGGTATGTGAAGTTCATGAGGCCGGTTGAGTTGTTTTGGCACTGGAAGAGCTGTGCTGCTTCGGGCAGTTGCCATTCACCACCGCCCTCAGTTCCCTAGGTGTCATATCCACTTTCAGACATATGTGGTGCCAGAGCACTTGGTTTCCATGGCAGCGGGAAATGGCTTGTGCGCTGAACTTGTGTTTGGCTGTGGAGTTTTGAGCGTCTTGAGTGAGGAGCTCCATGTTAGTTTAGTGTGGGTGCTCAACCTGCTTGATTCCATCACACTGGGCTCAATGGGCATTGGACCGGAAGTGACCAAACAGGGTTTCCTAGAACGCTGCTAGCACAGCTGATGGTATGTCAACTTCATGAGGCAGGTGGAGTTGTTTTGGCACTGGAAGAGCTGTGCTGCTGCTTCGGGCAGTTGGCATTCACCACCGCCTCCCTGAGTTCCCTAGGTGTCATATCCACTTGCAGACATATATGGTGCCAGAGCACTTGGTTTCCATGGCAGCGGGAAATGGCTTGGGTACTGAACTTGTGTTTGGCTTTGGAGTTTTGAGCACCTTGAGTGAGTTGCTCCATGTTAGTTTAGTGTGGGTGCTCAACCTGCTTGATTCCATCGCACTGGGCTCAATGGGCATTGGACCGGAAGTGACCAAACAGGGTTTCCTAGAACGCTGCTAGCACAGCTGATGGTACGTGAAGTTGATGAGGCAGGTGGAGTTGTTTTGGCACTGGAAGAGCTGTGCTGCTGCTTCGGGCAGTTGCCATTCACCACGGCCTCCCTGAGTTCCCTAGGTGTCATATCCACTTTCAGACATATGTGGTGCCAGAGCACTTGGTTTCCATGGCAGCGGGAAAAGGCTTGGGTGCTGAACTTGTGTTTGGCTGTGGAGTTTTGAGCAGCTTGAGTGAGGAGCTCCATGACAGTTTAGCGTGGTGCTCAACCTGCTTGATTCCATCCCACTGGGTTCAATGGGCATTGGACCGGAAGTGACCAAACAGGGTTTCCTAGAACGCTGCTAGCACAGCTGATGGTATGTGAAGTTCATGAGGCAGGTGGAGTTGTTTTGGCACTGGAAGAGCTGTGCTGCTGCTTCGGGCAGTTGCCATTCACCACCGCCTCCCTGAGTTCCCTAGGTGTCATATCCACTTTCAGACATATGTGGTGCCAGAGCACTTGGTTTCCATGGCAGCGGGAAATGGCTTGGGTACTGAACTTGTGTTTGGCTGTGGAGTTTTGAGCGGCTTGAGTGAGGAGCTCCATGTTAGTTTAGTGTGGGTGCTCAACATGCTTGATTCCATCGCACTGGGCTCAATGGGCATTGGACCGGAAGTGACCAAACAGGGTTTCCTAGAACGCTGCTAGCACAGCTGATGGTATGTGAAGTTCATGAGGCAGGTGGAGTTGTTTTGGCACTGGAAGAGCTGTGCTGCTGCTTCGGGCAGTTGCCATTCACCACGGCCTCCCTGAGTTCCCTAGGTGTCAGATCCACTTTCAGGCATATGTGGTGCCAGAGCACTTGGTTTCCATGGCAGCGGGAAATGGCTTCGGCACTGAACTTGTGTTTGGCTGTGGTGTTTTCGGGCTGCAGTGAGGAGCTCCATGTTAGTTTAGTGTGGGTGCTCAACCTGCTTGATTCCATCACACTGGGCTCAATGGGCATTGGACCGGAAGTGATCAAATAGGGTTTCCTAGATAGCTGCTAGCCCAGCTGATGGTATGTGAAGTTCATGAGGCAGGTGGAGTTGTTTTGGCACTGGAAGAGCTGTGCTGCTGCTTCGGGCAGTTGCCATTCACCACCGCCTCCCTGAGTTCCCTAGGTGTCATATCCACTTTCAGACATATGTGCTGCCAGAGCACTTGGTTTCCATGGCAGCGGGAAATGGCTTGGGTGCTGAAATTGTGTTTGGCTGTGGAACTTTGAGTGCCTTTAGTTTGGAGCTCCATGACAGTTTAGCGTGGTGCTCAACCTGCTTGATTCCATCCCACTGGGCTCAATGGGCATTGGACCGGAAGTGACCAAACAGGGTTTCCTAGAACGCTGCTAGCACAGCTGATGGTATGTGAAGTTCATGAGGCAGGTGGAGTTGTTTTGGCACTGGAAGAGCTGTGCTGCTGCTTCGGGCAGTTGGCATTCACCACCGCCTCCCTGAGTTCCCTAGGTGTCATATCCACTTTCAGACATATGTGGTGCCAGAGCACTTGGTTTCCATGGCAGCGGGAAATGGCTTGGGCGCTGAACTTGTGTTTGGCTGTGGAGTTTTGAGCGGCTTGAGTGAGGAGCTCCATGTTAGTTTAGTGTGGGTGCTCAACCTGCTTGATTCCATCACACTGGGCTCAATGGGCATTGGACCGGAAGTGACCAAACAGTGTTTCCTAGAACGCTGCTAGCACAGCTGATGGTATGTCAACTTCATGAGGCAGGTGGAGTTGTTTTGGCACTGGAAGAGCTGTGCTGCAGCTTCGGGCAGTTGCCATTCACCACCGCCCTGAGTTCCCTAGGTGTCATATCCACTTTCAGACATATGTGGTGCCAGAGCACTTGGTTTCCATGGCAGCGGGAAATGGCTTGGGCGCTGAACTTGTGTTTGGCTGTGGAGTTTTGAGCGGCTTGAGTGAGGAGCTCCATGTTAGTTTAGTGTGGGTGCTCAACCTGCTTGATTCCATCACACTGGGCTCAATGGGCATTGGACCGGAAGTGACCAAACAGGGTTTCCGAGATAGCTGCTAGCACAGCTGATGGTATGTGAAGTTCATGAGGCAGGTGGAGTTGTTTTGGCACTGGAAGAGCTGTGCTGCTGCTTCGGGCAGTTGCCATTCACCACCGCCCTCAGTTCCCTAGGTGTCATATCCACTTTCAGACATATGTGGTGCCAGAGCACTTGGTTTCCATGGCAGCAGGAAATGGCTTGGGTGCTGAAATTGTGTTTGGCTGTGGAGTTTTGAGCGGCTTGAGTGAGGAGCTCCATGACAGTTTAGCGTGGTGCTCAACCTGCTTGATTCCATCCCACTGGGCTCAATGGGCATTGGACCGGAAGTGACCAAACAGGGTTTCCTAGAACGCTGCTAGCACAGCTGATGGTATGTCAACTTCATGAGGCAGGTGGAGTTGTTTTGGCACTGGAAGAGCTGTGCTGCTGCTTCGGGCAGTTGCCATTCACCACCGCCTCCCTGAGTTCCCTAGGTGTCATATCCACTTTCAGACATATGTGGTGCCAGAGCACTTGGTTTCCATGGCAGCGGGAAATGGCTTGGGTACTGAACTTGTGTTTGGCTGTGGAGTTTTGAGCGGCTTGAGTGAGGAGCTCCATGTTAGTTTAGTGTGGGTGCTCAACCTGCTTGATTCCATCGCACTGGGCTCAATGGGCATTGGACCGGAAGTGACCAAACAGGGTTTCCTAGAACGCTGCTAGCACAGCTGATGGTATGTCAACTTCATGAGGCAGGTGGAGTTGTTTTGGCACTGGAAGAGCTGTGCTGCTGCTTCGGGCAGTTGCCATTCACCACCGCCTCCCTGAGTTCCCTAGGTGTCAGATCCACTTGCAGACATATGTGGTGCCAGAGCACTTGGTTTCCATGGCAGCGGGAAATGGCTTGGGTACTGAACTTGTGTTTGGCTTTGGAGTTTTGAGCACCTTGAGTGAGTTGCTCCATGTTAGTTTAGTGTGGGTGCTCAACCTGCTTGATTCCATCGCACTGGGCTCAATGGGCATTGGACCGGAAGTGACCAAACAGGGTTTCCTAGAACGCTGCTAGCACAGCTGATGGTATGTGAAGTTGATGAGGCAGGTGGAGTTGTTTTGGCACTGGAAGAGCTGTGCTGCTGCTTCGGGCAGTTGCCATTCACCACCGCCTCCCTGAGTTCCCTAGGTGTCATATCCACTTTCAGACATATGTGGTGCCAGAGCACTTGGTTTCCATGGCAGCAGGAAATGGCTTGGGTGCTGAAATTGTGTTTGGCTGTGGAGTTTTGAGCGGCTTGAGTGAGGAGCTCCATGACAGTTTAGCGTGGTGCTCAACCTGCTTGATTCCATCCCACTGGGCTTAATGGGCATTGGACCGGAAGTGACCAAACAGGGTTTCCTAGAACACTGCTAGCACAGCTGATGGTATGTCAACTTCATGAGGCAGGTGGAGTTGTTTTGGCACTGGAAGAGCTGTGCTGCTGCTTCGGGCAGTTGCCATTCACCACCGCCTCCCTGAGTTCCCTAGGTGTCATATCCACTTTCAGACATATGTGGTGCCAGAGCACTTGGTTTCCATGGCAGCGGGAAATGGCTTGGGTACTGAACTTGTTTTTGGCTGTGGAGTTTTGAGCGGCTTGAGTGAGGAGCTCCATGTTAGTTTAGTGTGGGTGCTCAACCTGCTTGGTTCCATCGCACTGGGCTCAATGGGCATTGGACCGGAAGTGACCAAACAGGGTTTCCTAGAACACTGCTAGCACAGCTGATGGTACGTGAAGTTCATGAGGCAGGTGGAGTTGTTTTGGCACTGGAAGAGCTGTGCTGCTGCTTCGGGCAGTTGGCATTCACCACGGCCTCCCTGAGTTCCCTAGGTGTCAGATCCACTTGCAGACATATGTGGTGCCAGAGCACTTGGTTTCCATGGCAGCGGGAAAAGGCTTCTGCACTGAACTTGTGTTTGGCTGTGGTGTTTTCGGGCTGCAGTGAGGAGCTCCATGTTAGTTTAGTGTGGGTGCTCAACCTGCTTGATTCCATCCCACTGGGCTCAATGGGCATTGGACCGGAAGTGATCAAATAGGGTTTCCTAGAGAGCTGCTAGCCCAGCTGATGGTATGTGAAGTTCATGAGGCAGGTGGAGTTGTTTTGGCACTGGAAGAGCTGTGCTGCTGCTTCGGGCAGTTGCCATTCACCACCGCCTCCCTGAGTTCCCTAGGTGTCATATCCACTTTCAGACATATGTGGTGCCAGAGCACTTGGTTTCCATGGCAGCGGGAAATGGCTTGGGCGCTGAACTTGTGTTTGGCTGTGGAGTTTTGAGCGGCTTGAGTGAGGAGCTCCATGACAGTTTAGCGTGGTGCTCAACCTGCTTGATTCCATCCCACTGGGCTTAATGGGCATTGGACCGGAAGTGACCAAACAGGGTTTCCTAGAACGCTGCTAGCACAGCTGATGGTATGTGAAGTTCATGAGGCAGGTGGAGTTGTTTTGGCACTGGAAGAGCTGTGCTGCTGCTTCGGGCAGTTGCCATTCAGCACCGCCCTGAGTTCCCTAGGTGTCCTATCCACTTTGAGACATATGTGCTGCCAGAGCACTTGGTTTCCATGGCCGCGGGAAATGGCTTGGGCGCTGAACTTGTGTTTGGCTATGGAGTTTTGAGCACCTTGAGTGAGGAGCTCCATGTTAGTTTAGTGTGGGTGCTCAACCTGCTTGATTCCATCCCACTGGGCTCAATGGGCATTGGAGCAGAAGTGACCAAACAGGGTTTCCTAGAACGCTGCTAGCACAGCTGATGGTATGTGAAGTTCATGAGGCAAGTGGAGTTGTTTTGGCACTGGAAGAGCTGTGCTGCTGCTTCGGGCAGTTGGCATTCACCACGGCCTCCCTGAGTTCCCTAGGTGTCATATCCACTTTCAGACATATGTGGTGCCAGAGCACTTGGTTTCCATGGCAGCGGGAAATGTCTTGTGCACTGAACTTGTGTTTGGCTGTGGAGTTTTGAGCGGCTTGAGTGAGGAGCTTCATGTTAGTTTGGTGTGGGTGCTCAACCTGCTTGATTCCATCACACTGGGCTCAATGGGCATTGGACCGGAAGTGACCAAACAGGTTTTGCTAGATAGCTGCTAGCACAGCTGATGGTATGTGAAGTTCATGAGGCAGGTGGAGTTGTTTAGGCACTGGAAGAGCTGTGCTGCTGCTTTGGGCAGTTGCCATTCACCACCGCCTCCCTGAGTTCCCTAGGGGTCATATCCACTTTCAGACATATGTGCTGCCAGAGAACTTGGTTTCCATGGCAGCGGGAAATGGCTTGGGCGCTGAACTTGTGTTTGGCTGTGGAGTTTTGAGCACCTTGAGTGAGGAGCTCCATGTTAGTTTAGTGTGGGTGCTCAACCTGCTTGATTCCATCCCACTGGGCTCAATGGGCATTGGACCGGAAGTGACCAAACAGGGTTTCCTAGATAGCTGCTAGCACAGCTGATGGTATGTGAAGTTCATGAGGCAGGTGGAGTTGTTTTGGCACTGGAAGAGCTGTGCTGCTGCTTCGGGCAGTTGCCATTCACCACCGCCCTCAGTTCCCTAGGTGTCATATCCACTTTCAGACATATGTGGTGCCAGAGCACTTGGTTTCCATGGCAGCAGGAAATGGCTTGGGTGCTGAAATTGTGTTTGGCTGTGGAGTTTTGAGCGGCTTGAGTGAGGAGCTCCATGACAGTTTAGCGTGGTGCTCAACCTGCTTGATTCCATCCCACTGGGCTCAATGGGCATTGGACCGGAAGTGACCAAACAGGGTTTCCTAGAACGCTGCTAGCACAGCTGATGGTATGTCAACTTCATGAGGCAGGTGGAGTTGTTTTGGCACTGGAAGAGCTGTGCTGCTGCTTCGGGCAGTTGCCATTCACCACCGCCTCCCTGAGTTCCCTAGGTGTCATATCCACTTTCAGACATATGTGCTGCCAGAGCACTTGGTTTCCATGGCAGCGGGAAATGGCTTGGGTACTGAACTTGTGTTTGGCTGTGGAGTTTTGAGCGGCTTGAGTGAGGAGCTCCATGTTAGTTTAGTGTGGGTGCTCAACCTGCTTGATTCCATCGCACTGGGCTCAATGGGCATTGGACCGGAAGTGACCAAACAGGGTTTCCTAGAACGCTGCTAGCACAGCTGATGGTATGTCAACTTCATGAGGCAGGTGGAGTTGTTTTGGCACTGGAAGAGCTGTGCTGCTGCTTCGGGCAGTTGCCATTCACCACCGCCTCCCTGAGTTCCCTAGGTGTCAGATCCACTTGCAGACATATGTGGTGCCAGAGCACTTGGTTTCCATGGCAGCGGGAAATGGCTTGGGTACTGAACTTGTGTTTGGCTTTGGAGTTTTGAGCACCTTGAGTGAGTTGCTCCATGTTAGTTTAGTGTGGGTACTCAACCTGCTTGATTCCATCGCACTGGGCTCAATGGGCATTGGACCGGAAGTGACCAAACAGGGTTTCCTAGAACGCTTCTAGCACAGCTGATGGTACGTGAAGTTGATGAGGCAGGTGGAGTTGTTTTGGCACTGGAAGAGCTGTGCTGCTGCTTCGGGCAGTTGCCATTCACCACCGCCTCCCTGAGTTCCCTAGGTGTCATATCCACTTTCAGACATATGTGGTGCCAGAGCACTTGGTTTCCATGGCAGCAGGAAATGGCTTGGGTGCTGAAATTGTGTTTGGCTGTGGAGTTTTGAGCGGCTTGAGTGAGGAGCTCCATGACAGTTTAGCGTGGTGCTCAACCTGCTTGATTCCATCCCACTGGGCTTAATGGGCATTGGACCGGAAGTGACCAAACAGGGTTTCCTAGAACACTGCTAGCACAGCTGATGGTATGTCAACTTCATGAGGCAGGTGGAGTTGTTTTGACACTGGAAGAGCTGTGCTGCTGCTTCGGGCAGTTGCCATTCACCACCGCCTCCCTGAGTTCCCTATTTGTCATATCCACTTTCAGACATATGTGGTGCCAGAGCACTTGGTTTCCATGGCAGCGGGAAATGGCTTGGGTACTGAACTTGTGTTTGGCTGTGGAGTTTTGAGCGGCTTGAGTGAGGAGCTCCATGTTAGTTTAGTGTGGGTGCTCAACCTGCTTGGTTCCATCGCACTGGGCTCAATGGGCATTGGACCGGAAGTGACCAAACAGGGTTTCCTAGATAGCTGCTAGCACAGCTGATGGTACGTGAAGTTCATGAGGCAGGTGGAGTTGTTTTGGCACTGGAAGAGCTGTGCTGCTGCTTCGGGCAGTTGGCATTCACCACGGCCTCCCTGAGTTCCCTAGGTGTCAGATCCACTTGCAGACATATGTGGTGCCAGAGCACTTGGTTTCCATGGCAGCGGGAAAAGGCTTCGGCACTGAACTTGTGTTTGGCTGTGGTGTTTTCGGGCTGCAGTGAGGAGCTCCATGTTAGTTTAGTGTGGGTGCTCAACCTGCTTGATTCCATCCCACTGGGCTCAATGGGCATTGGACCGGAAGTGATCAAATAGGGTTTCCTAGATAGCTGCTAGCCCAGCTGATGGTATGTGAAGTTCATGAGGCAGGTGGAGTTGTTTTGGCACTGGAAGAGCTGTGCTGCTGCTTCGGGCAGTTGCCATTCACCACCGCCTCCCTGAGTTCCCTAGGTGTCATATCCACTTTCAGACATATGTGGTGCCAGAGCACTTGGTTTCCATGGCAGCGGGAAATGGCTTGGGTGCTGAAATTGTGTTTGGCTGTGGAGTTTTGAGCGGCTTGAGTGAGGAGCTCCATGACAGTTTAGCGTGGTGCTCAACCTGCTTGATTCCATCCCACTGGGCTCAATGGGCATTGGACCGGAAGTGACCAAACAGGGTTTCCTAGAACGCTGCTAGCCCAGCTGATGGTATGTGAAGTTCATGAGGCAGGTGGAGTTGTTTTGGCACTGGAAGAGCTGTGCTGCTGCTTCGGGCAGTTGCCATTCACCACCGCCCTGAGTTCCCTAGGTGTCATATCCACTTTCAGACATATGTGGTGCCAGAGCACTTGGTTTCCATGGCAGCGGGAAATGGCTTGGGTACTGAACTTGTGTTTGGCTGTGGAGTTTTGAGCGGCTTGAGTGAGGAGCTCCATGTTAGTTTAGTGTGGGTGCTCAACCTGCTTGATTCCATCGCACTGGGCTCAATGGGCATTGGAGCGGAAGTGACCAAACAGGGTTTCCTAGAACGCTGCTAGCACAGCTGATGGTATGTGAACTTCATGAGGCAGGTGGAGTTGTTTTGGCACTGGAAGAGCTGTGCTGCTGCTTCGGGCAGTTGCCATTCACCACCGCCTCCCTGAGTTCCCTAGGTGTCATATCCACTTTCAGATATATGTGCTGCCAGAACACTTGGTTTCCATGGCAGCGGGAAATGGCTTGGGTGCTGAACTTGTGTTTGGCTGTGAAGTTTTGAGCGGCTTGAGTGAGGAGCTCCATGTTAGTTTAGTTTGGGTGCTCAACCTGCTTGATTCTTTCCCACTGGGCTCAATGGGCATTGGACCGGAAGTGACCAAACAGGGTTTCCTAGAGAGCTGCTAGCACAGCTGATGGTATGTGAAGTTCATGAGGCAGGTGGAGTTGTTTTGGCACTGGAAGAGCTGTGCTGCTGCTTCGGGCAGTTGCCATTCACCACCGCCCTCAGTTCCCTAGGTGTCATATCCACTTTCAGACATATGTGGTGCCAGAGCACTTGGTTTCCATGGCAGCGGGAAATGGCTTGTGCGCTGAACTTGTGTTTGGCTGTGGAGTTTTGAGCGCCTTGAGTGAGGAGCTCCATGTAGTTTAGTGTGGGTGCTCAACCTGTTTGATTCCATCCCACTGGGCTCAATGGGCTTTGGACCGGATGTGACCAAACAGGGTTTCCTAGATAGCTGCTAGCACAGCTGATGGTATGTGAAGTTCATGAGGCAGGTGGAGTTGTTTTGGCACTGGAAGAGCTTTGCTGCTGCTTCGGGCAGTTGCCATTCACCACCGCCTCCCTGAGTTTCCTAGGTGTCAGATCCACTTTCAGACATATGTGGTGCCAGAGCACTTGGTTTCCATGGCAGCGGGAAATGGCTTGTGCGCTGAACTTGTGTTTGGCTGTGGAGTTTTGAGTGCCTTGATTGAGGAGCTCCATGTTAGTTTAGAGTGTGTGCTCAACATGCTTGATTCCATGCCACTGGGCTTAATGGGCATATGACTGGAAGTGACCAAACCGGGTTTCCAAGATAGCTGCTAGCACAGCTGATGGTATGTGAAGTTCATGAGGCAGGTGGAGTTGTTTTGGCACTGGAAGAGCTGTGCTGCTGCTTCGGGCAGTTGCCATTCACCACCTCCCTGAGTTCCCTAGGTGTCCTATCCACTTTCAGACATATGTGGTGCCAGAGCACTTGGTTTCCATGGCAGCGGGAAATGGCTTGGGCGCTGAACTTGTGTTTGGCTGTGGAGTTTTGAGCGGCTTGACTGAGGAGCTCCATGTTAGTTTATTGTGGGTGCTCAACCTGCTTGATTCCATGCCACTGGGCTCAATGAGCATTGGACTGGAAGTGACCAAACAGGTTTTCCAAAACGCTGCTAGCACAGCTGATGGTATGTGAATTTCATGAGGCAGGTGGAGTTGTTTTGGCACTCGAAGAGCTGTGCTGCTGCTTCGGGCAGTTGCCATTCACCACCGCCCTGAGTTCCCTAGGTGTCATATCCACTTTCAGGCATATGTGGTGCCAGAGCACTTGGTTTCCATGGCAGCGGGAAATGGCTTGGGCGTTGAACTTGTGTTTGGCTGTGGAGTTTTGAGCGCCTTGAGTGAGGAGCTCCATGTTAGTTTAGAGTGTGTGCTCACCCTGCTTGATTCCATCCCCTGGGCTCAATGGGCATTGGACCGGAAGTGACCAAACAGGGTTTCCTAGATAGCTGCTAGCACAGCTGATGGTATGTGAAGTTCATGAGGCAGGTTGAGTTGTTTTGGCACTGGAAGAGCTGTGCTGCTGCTTCGGGCAGTTGCCATTCAGCACCGCCTCCCTGAGTTCCCTAGGTGTCATATCCACTTTCAGGCATATGTGGTGCCAGAGCACTTGGTTTCCATGGCAGTGGGAAATGGCTTGTGCGTTGAACTTGTGTTTGGCTGTGGAGTTTTGAGCACCTTGAGTGAGGAGCTCCATGTTAGTTGAGTGTGTGTGCTCAACCTCCTTGATTCCATCCCACTGGGCTCAATGGGCATTGGACCGGAATTGACCAAACAGGGTTTCCTAGAGAGCTGCTAGCACAGCTGATGGTATGTGAAGTTCATGAGGCAGGTGGAGTTGTTTTGGCACTGGAAGAGCTGTGCTGCTGCTTTGGGCAGTTGCCATTCACCACCGCCCTCAGTTCCCTAGGTGTCATATCCACTTTCAGACATATGTGGTGCCAGAGCACTTGGTTTCCATGGCAGCGGGAAATGGCTTGTGCGCTGAACTTGTGTTTGGCTGTGGAGTTTTGAGCGGCTTCAGTGAGGAGCTCCATGTTAGTTTAGTGTGGGTGCTCAACCTGCTTGATTCCATCCCACTGGGCTCAATGGGCATTGGACCGGAAGTGACCAAACAGGGTTTCCTAGAACGCTGCTACCACAGCTGATGGTATGTGAAGTTCATGAGGCAGGTGGAGTTGTTTTGGCACTGGAAGAGCTGTGCTGCTGCTTCGGGCAGTTGCCATTGACCACCGCCCTCAGTTCCCTAGGTGTCATATCCACTTTCAGACATATGTGCAGCCAGAGCAATTGGTTTCCATGGCAGCGGGAAATGGCTTGGGCGCTGAACTTGTGTTTGGCTGTGGAGTTTTGAGCGGCTTGAGTGAGGAGCTCCATGTTAGTTTAGAGTGTGTGCTCACCCTGCTTGATTCCATCCCACTGGGCTCAATGGGCCATGTACCAGAAGTGACCATCAGGGTTTCCTAGAACGCTGCTAGCACAGCAGATGGTATGTGAAGTTCATGAGGCAGGTGGAGTTGTTTTGGCACTGGAAGAGCTGTGCTGCTGCTTCGGGCAGTTGGCATTCACCACCGCCCTGAGTTCCCTAGGTTTCCTATCCACTTTCAGACATATGTGGTGCCAGAGCACTTGGTTTCCATGGCAATGGGAAATGGCTTGGGCGCTGAACTTGTGTTTGGCTGTGGAGTTTTGAGCGGCTTGAGTGAGGAGCTCCATGTTAGTTTAGAGTATGTGCTCACCCTGCTTGATTCCATCACACTGGGCTCAATGGGCATTGGACCGGAAGTGACCAAACAGGGTTTCCTAGAGAACTGCTAGCACAGCTGATGGTATGTGAAGTTCATGAGGCAGGTGGAGTTGTTTTGGCACTGGAAGAGCTGTGCTGCTGCTTCGGGCAGTTGCCATTCACCACCGCCTCCCTGAGTTCCCTAGGGGTCATATCCACTTGCAGACATATGTGGTGCCAGAGCACTTGGTTTCCATGGCAGCGGGAAATGGCTTGTGCGCTGAACTTGTGTTTGGCTGTGGAGTTTTGAGCACCTTGAGTGAGGAGCTCCATGTTAATTTCGAAAGTGTGCTCAACCTGCTTGATTCCATCCCACTGGGCTCAATGGGCATTGGACCGGAAGTGACCAAACAGGGTTTCCTAGAACGCTGCTGCTTGCACAGCTGATGGTATGTGAAGTTCATGAGGCAGGTGGAGTTGTTTTGGCACTGGAAGAGCTGTGCTGCTGCTTCGGGCAGTTGCCATTCACCACCTCCCTGAGTTCCCTAGGTGTCCTATCCACTTTCAGACATATGTGGTGCCAGAGCACTTGGTTTCCATGGCAGCGGGAAAAGGCTTGTGCGCTGAACTTGTGTTTGGCTGTGGAGTTTTGAGCACCTTGAGTGAGGAGCTCCATGTTAGTTTAGTGTGGGTGCTCAACCTGCTTGATTCCATCCCACTGGGCTCAATGGGCATTGGACCGGAAGTGATCAAATAGGGTTTCCTAGATAGCTGCTAGCCCAGCTGATGGTATGTGAAGTTCATGAGGCAGGTGGAGTTGTTTTGGCACTGGAAGAGCTGTGCTGCTGCTTCGGGCAGTTGCCATTCACCACCGCCTCCCTGAGTTCCCTAGGTGTCATATCCACTTTCAGACATATGTGGTGCCAGAGCACTTGGTTTCCATGGCAGCGGGAAATGGCTTGGGTGCTGAAATTGTGTTTGGCTGTGGAGTTTTGAGCGGCTTCAGTGAGGAGCTCCATGACAGTTTAGCGTGGTGCTCAACCTGCTTGATTCCATCCCACTGGGCTCAATGGGCATTGGACCGGAAGTGACCAAACAGGGTTTCCTAGAACGCTGCTAGCCCAGCTGATGGTATGTGAAGTTCATGAGGCAGGTGGAGTTGTTTTGGCACTGGAAGAGCTGTGCTGCTGCTTCGGGCAGTTGCCATTCACCACCGCCCTGAGTTCCCTAGGTGTCATATCCACTTTCAGACATATGTGGTGCCAGAGCACTTGGTTTCCATGGCAGCGGGAAATGGCTTCGGTACTGAACTTGTGTTTGGCTGTGGAGTTTTGAGCGGCTTGAGTGAGGAGCTCCATGTTAGTTTAGTGTGGGTGCTCAACCTGCTTGATTCCATCGCACTGGGCTCAATGGGCATTGGAGCGGAAGTGACCAAACAGGGTTTCCTAGAACGCTGCTAGCACAGCTGATGGTATGTGAACTTCATGAGGCAGGTGGAGTTGTTTTGGCACTGGAAGAGCTGTGCTGCTGCTTCGGGCAGTTGCCATTCACCACCGCCTCCCTGAGTTCCCTAGGTGTCATATCCACTTTCAGATATATGTGCTGCCAGAACACTTGGTTTCCATGGCAGCGGGAAATGGCTTGGGTGCTGAACTTGTGTTTGGCTGTGAAGTTTTGAGCGGCTTGAGTGAGGAGCTCCATGTTAGTTTAGTTTGGGTGCTCAACCTGCTTGATTCTTTCCCACTGGGCTCAATGGGCATTGGACCGGAAGTGACCAAACAGGGTTTCCTAGAGAGCTGCTAGCACAGCTGATGGTATGTGAAGTTCATGAGGCAGGTGGAGTTGTTTTGGCACTGGAAGAGCTGTGCTGCTGCTTCGGGCAGTTGCCATTCACCACCGCCCTCAGTTCCCTAGGTGTCATATCCACTTTCAGACATATGTGGTGCCAGAGCACTTGGTTTCCATGGCAGCGGGAAATGGCTTCTGCGCTGAACTTGTGTTTGGCTGTGGAGTTTTGAGCGCCTTGAGTGAGGAGCTCCATGTAGTTTAGTGTGGGTGCTCAACCTGTTTGATTCCATCCCACTGGGCTCAATGGGCTTTGGACCGGAAGTGACCAAACAGGGTTTCCTAGATAGCTGCTAGCACAGCTGATGGTATGTGAAGTTCATGAGGCAGGTGGAGTTGTTTTGGCACTGGAAGAGCTTTGCTGCTGCTTCGGGCAGTTGCCATTCACCACCGCCTCCCTGAGTTTCCTAGGTGTCAGATCCACTTTCAGACATATGTGGTGCCAGAGCACTTGGTTTCCATGGCAGCGGGAAATGGCTTGTGCGCTGAACTTGTGTTTGGCTGTGGAGTTTTGAGTGCCTTGATTGAGGAGCTCCATGTTAGTTTAGAGTGTGTGCTCAACATGCTTGATTCCATGCCACTGGGCTTAATGGGCATATGACTGGAAGTGACCAAACCGGGTTTCCAAGATAGCTACTAGCACAGCTGATGGTATGTGAAGTTCATGAGGCAGGTGGAGTTGTTTTGGCACTGGAAGAGCTGTGCTGCTGCTTCGGGCAGTTGCCATTCACCACCGCCCTGAGTTCCCTAGGTGTCCTATCCACTTTCAGACATATGTGGTGCCAGAGCACTTGGTTTCCATGGCAGCGGGAAATGGCTTGGGCGCTGAACTTGTGTTTGGCTGTGGAGTTTTGAGCGGCTTGACTGAGGAGCTCCATGTTAGTTTATTGTGGGTGCTCAACCTGCTTGATTCCATGCCACTGGGCTCAATGAGCATTGGACTGGAAGTGACCAAACAGGTTTTCCAAAACGCTGCTAGCACAGCTGATGGTATGTGAATTTCATGAGGCAGGTGGAGTTGTTTTGGCACTCGAAGAGCTGTGCTGCTGCTTCGGGCAGTTGCCATTCACCACCGCCCTGAGTTCCCTAGGTGTCATATCCACTTTCAGGCATATGTGGTGCCAGAGCACTTGGTTTCCATGGCAGCGGGAAATGGCTTGGGCGTTGAACTTGTGTTTGGCTGTGGAGTTTTGAGCGCCTTGAGTGAGGAGCTCCATGTTAGTTTAGAGTGTGTGCTCACCCTGCTTGATTCCATCCCCTGGGCTCAATGGGCATTGGACCGGAAGTGACCAAACAGGGTTTCCTAGATAGCTGCTAGCACAGCTGATGGTATGTGAAGTTCATGAGGCAGGTTGAGTTGTTTTGGCACTGGAAGAGCTGTGCTGCTGCTTCGGGCAGTTGCCATTCAGCACCGCCTCCCTGAGTTCCCTAGGTGTCATATCCACTTTCAGGCATATGTGGTGCCAGAGCACTTGGTTTCCATGGCAGTGGGAAATGGCTTGTGCGTTGAACTTGTGTTTGGCTGTGGAGTTTTGAGCACCTTGAGTGAGGAGCTCCATGTTAGTTGAGTGTGTGTGCTCAACCTCCTTGATTCCATCCCACTGGGCTCAATGGGCATTGGACCGGAATTGACCAAACAGGGTTTCCTAGAGAGCTGCTAGCACAGCTGATGGTATGTGAAGTTCATGAGGCAGGTGGAGTTGTTTTGGCACTGGAAGAGCTGTGCTGCTGCTTTGGGCAGTTGCCATTCACCACCGCCCTCAGTTCCCTAGGTGTCATATCCACTTTCAGACATATGTGGTGCCAGAGCACTTGGTTTCCATGGCAGCGGGAAATGGCTTGTGCGCTGAACTTGTGTTTGGCTGTGGAGTTTTGAGCGGCTTCAGTGAGGAGCTCCATGTTAGTTTAGTGTGGGTGCTCAACCTGCTTGATTCCATCCCACTGGGCTCAATGGGCATTGGACCGGAAGTGACCAAACAGGGTTTCCTAGAACGCTGCTAGCACAGCTGATGGTATGTGAAGTTCATGAGGCAGGTGGAGTTGTTTTGGCACTGGAAGAGCTGTGCTGCTGCTTCGGGCAGTTGCCATTGACCACCGCCCTCAGTTCCCTAGGTGTCATATCCACTTTCAGACATATGTGCAGCCAGAGCACTTGGTTTCCATGGCAGCGGGAAATGGCTTGGGCGCTGAACTTGTGTTTGGCTGTGGAGTTTTGAGCGGCTTGAGTGAGGAGCTCCATGTTAGTTTAGAGTGTGTGCTCACCCTGCTTGATTCCATCCCACTGGGCTCAATGGGCCATGTACCAGAAGTGACCATCAGGGTTTCCTAGAACGCTGCTAGCACAGCAGATGGTATGTGAAGTTCATGAGGCAGGTGGAGTTGTTTTGGCACTGGAAGAGCTGTGCTGCTGCTTCGGGCAGTTGGCATTCACCACCGCCCTGAGTTCCCTAGGTGTCCTATCCACTTTCAGACATATGTGGTGCCAGAGCACTTGGTTTCCATGGCAATGGGAAATGGCTTGGGCGCTGAACTTGTGTTTGGCTGTGGAGTTTTGAGCGGCTTGAGTGAGGAGCTCCATGTTAGTTTAGAGTATGTGCTCACCCTGCTTGATTCCATCACTCTGGGCTCAATGGGCATTGGACCGGAAGTGACCAAACAGGGTTTCCTAGAGAACTTCTAGCACAGCTGATGGTATGTGAAGTTCATGAGGCAGGTGGAGTTGTTTTGGCACTGGAAGAGCTGTGCTGCTGCTTCGGGCAGTTGCCATTCACCACCGCCTCCCTGAGTTCCCTAGGGGTCATATCCACTTGCAGACATATGTGGTGCCAGAGCACTTGGTTTCCATGGCAGCGGGAAAAGGCTTGTGCGCTGAACTTGTGTTTGGCTGTGGAGTTTTGAGCACCTTGAGTGAGGAGCTCCATGTTAGTTTAGTGTGGGTGCTCAACCTGCTTGATTCCATCCCACTGGGCTCAATGGGCATTGGACCGGAAGTGACCAAACAGGGTTTCCTAGAACGCTGCTAGCACAGCTGATGGTATGTGAAGTTCATGAGGCCGGTGGAGTTGTTTTGGCACTGGAAGAGCTGTGCTGCTGCTTCGGGCAGTTGCCATTCACCACCGCCCTCAGTTCCCTAGGTGTCATATCCACTTTCAGACATATGTGGTGCCAGAGCACTTGGTTTCCATGGCAGCGGGAAATGGCTTGTGCGCTGAACTTGTGTTTGGCTGTGGAGTTTTGAGCGGCTTGAGTGAGAAGCCCCATGTTAGTTTAGTGTGGGTGCTCAACCTGCTTGATTCCATCCCACTGGGCTCAATGGGCATTGGAGCGGAAGTGACCAAACAGGGTTTCCGAAATTGCTGCTAGCACAGCTGATGGTATGTGAAGTTCATGAGGCAGGTGGAGTTGTTTTGGCACTGGAAGAGCTGTGCTGCTGCTTCGGGCTGTTGCCATTCACCACCGCATCCCTGAGTTCCCTAGTTGTCATATCCGCTTTCAGACATATGTGGTGCCAGAGCACTTGGTTTCCATGGCAGCGGGAAATGGCTTGTGCGCTGAACTTGTGTTTGGCTGTGGAGTTTTGAGCGGCTTGAGTGAGGAGCTCCATGTTAGTTAGTGTGGGTGCTCAACGTGCTTCATTCCATCCCACTTGGCTTAATGGGCAATGGACCGGAAGTGACCATCAGGGTTTCCTAGAGAGCTGCTAGCTCAGCTGATGGTATGCGAAGTTAATGACTGAGGTGGAGTTGTTTTGGCACTGGAAGAGCTGTGCTGCTGCTTCTGGCAGTTGCCATTCAGCACCGCCTCCCTGAGTTCCCTAGGTGTCATATCCACTTTCAGACATATGTGGTGCCAGAGCACTTGGTTTCCATGGCAGCGGGAAATGGTTTAGGCCCTGAACTTGTGTTTGGCTGTGGAGTTTTGAGCGCCTTGAGTGAGGAGATCCATGTTAGTTTAGTGTGGGTGCTCAACGTGCTTCATTCCATCCCACTTGGCTTAATGGGCAATGGACCGGAAGTGACCATCAGGGTTTCCTAGAGAGCTGCTAGCTCAGCTGATGGTATGCGAAGTTAATGACTGAGGTGGAGTTGTTTTGGCACTGGAAGAGCTGTGCTGCTGCTTCTGGCAGTTGCCATTCAGCACCGCCTCCCTGAGTTCCCTAGGTGTCATATCCACTTTCAGACATATGTGGTGCCAGAGCACTTGGTTTCCATGGCAGCGGGAAATGGTTTAGGCCCTGAACTTGTGTTTGGCTGTGGAGTTTTGAGCGGCTTGAGTGAGGAGCTCCATGTTAGTTTATTGTGGGTGCTCAACCTGCTTGATTCCATGCCACTGGGCTCAATGGGTTTTGGACCGGAAGTGACCAAACAGGGTTTCCGAAATTGCTGCTAGCACAGCTGATGGTATGTGAATTTCATGAGGCAGGTGGATTTGTTTTGGCACTGGAAGAGCTGTGCTGCTGCTTCGGGCAGTTGCCATTCACCACCGCCCTGAGTTCCCTAGGTGTCATATCCACTTTCAGGCATATGTGGTGCCAGAGCACTTGGTTTCCATGGCAGCGGGAAATGGCTTGGGCGTTGAACTTGTGTTTGGCTGTGGAGTTTTGAGCGCCTTGAGTGAGGAGCTCCATGTTAGTTTAGAGTGTGTGCTCACCCTGCTTGATTCCATCCCCTGGGCTCAATGGGCATTGGACCGGAAGTGACCAAACAGGGTTTCCTAGATAGCTGCTAGCACAGCTGATGGTATGTGAAGTTCATGAGGCAGGTGGAGTTGTTTTGGCACTGGAAGAGCTGTGCTGCTGCTTCGGGCAGTTGCCATTCAGCACCGCCTCCCTGAGTTCCCTAGGTGTCATATCCACTTTCAGACATATGTGGTGCCAGAGCACTTGGTTTCCATGGCAGTGGGAAATGGCTTGTGCGTTGAACTTGTGTTTGGCTGTGGAGTTTTGAGCACCTTGAGTTAGGAGCTCCATTTTAGTTAGTGTGTGTGCTCAACCTCCTTGATTCCATCCCACTGGGCTCAATGGGCATTGGACCGGAAGTGACCAAACAGGGTTTCCTAGAGAGCTGCTAGCCCAGCTGATGGTATGTGAAGTTCATGAGGCATGTGGAGTTGTTTTGGCACTGGAAGAGCTGTGCTGCTGCTTCGGGCAGTTGCCATTCACCACCGCCCTCAGTTCCCTAGGTGTCATATCCACTTTCAGACATATGTGGTGCCAGAGCACTTGGTTTCCATGGCAGCGGGAAATGGCTTGTGCGCTGAACATGTGTTTGGCTGTGGAGTTTTGAGCGGCTTGAGTAAGAAGCCCCATGTTAGTTTAGTGTGGGTGCTCAACCTGCTTGATTCCATCCCACTGGGCTCAATGGGCATTGGACCGGAAGTGACCAAACAGGGTTTCCGAAATTGCTGCTAGCACAGCTGATGGTATGTGAAGTTCATGAGGCAGGTGGAGTTGTTTTGGCACTGGAAGAGCTGTGCTGCTGCTTCGGGCAGTTGCCATTCACCACCGCCCTGAGTTCCCTAGCTGTCATATCCACTTTCAGACATATGTGCTGCCAGAGCACTTGGTTTCCATGGCAGCCGGAAATGGCTTGGGCACTGAACTTGTGTTTGGCTGTGGAGTTTTGAGCACCTTGAGTGAGGAGCTCCATGTTAGTTTAGTGTGTGTGCTCAACCTCCTTGTTTCCATCCCCCTGGGCTCAATGGGCTTTGGACCGGAAGTGACCAAACAGGGTTTCCGAAATTGCTGCTAGCACAGCTGATGGTATGTGAAGTTCATGAGGCAGGTGGAGTTGTTTTGGCACTGGAAGAGCTGTGCTGCTGCTTCGGGCAGTTGCCATTCACCACCTCCCTGAGTTCCCTAGGTGTCCTATCCACTTTCAGACATATGTGGTGCCAGAGCACTTGGTTTCCATGGCAGCGGAAAAAGGTTTAGGCCCTGAACTTGTGTTTGGCTGTGGAGTTTTGACCGCCTAGAGTGAGGAGATCCATGTTAGTTTAGTGTGGGTGCTCAACGTGCTTCATTCCATCCCACTGGGCTCAATGGGCATTGGACCGGAAGTGACCAATCAGGGTTTCCTAGATAGCTGCTAGCACAGCTGATGGTATGTGAAGTTCATGAGGCAGGTGGAGTTGTTTTGGAACTGGAAGAGCTGTGCTGCTGCTTCGGGCTGTTGCCATTCACCACCGCATCCCTGAGTTCCCTAGGTGTCATATCCGCTTTCAGACATATGTGGTGCCAGAGCACTTGGTTTCCATGGCAGCGGGAAATGGCTTGGGCGCTGAACTTGTGTTTGGCTGTGGAGTTTTGAGCGGCTTCAGTGAGGAGCTCCATGTTAGTTAGTGTGGGTGCTCAACGTGCTTCATTCCATCCCACTTGGCTTAATGGGCAATGGACCGGAAGTGACCATCAGGGTTTCCTAGAGAGCTGCTAGCTCAGCTGATGGTATGCGAAGTTAATGACTGAGGTGGAGTTGTTTTGGCACTGGAAGAGCTGTGCTGCTGCTTCGGGCAGTTGCCATTCAGCACCGCCTCCCTGAGTTCCCTAGGTGTCATATCCACTTTCAGGCATATGTGGTGCCAGAGTACTTGGTTTCCATGGCAGAGGGAAATGGTTTAGGCCCTGAACTTGTGTTTGGCTGTGGAGTTTTGACCGCCTTGAGTGAGGAGATCCATGTTAGTTTAGAGTGTGTGCTCAACGTGCTTGATTCCATCCCACTGGGCTTAATGGGCATTGGACTGGAAGTGACCAAACCGGGTTTCCAAGATAGCTGCTAGCACAGCTGATGGTATGTGAAGTTCATGAGGCAGGTGGAGTTGTTTTGTCACTGGAAGAGCTGTGCTGCTGCTTCGGGCAGTTGCCATTTACCACCGCCCTGATTTGTAGGTGTCCTATCCACTTTCAGACATATGTGGTGCCAGAGCACTTGGTTTCCATGGCAGCGGGAAATGGCTTGTCCGCTGAACTTGTGTTTGGCTGTGGAGTTTTGAGCGGCTTGTGTGAGGAGCTCCATGTTAGTTTATTGTGGGTGCTCAACCTACTTGATTCCATGCCACTGGGCTCAATGGGTTTTGGACCGGAAGTGACCAAACAGGGTTTCCTAGAACGCTGCTAGCACAGCTGATGGTATGTGAATTTCATGAGGCAGGTGGAGTTGTTTTGGCACTGGAAGAGCTGTGCTGCTGCTTCGGGCAGTTGCCATTCACCACCGCCCTGAGTTCCCTAGGTGTCATATCCACTTTCAGGCATATGTGGTGCCAGAGCACTTGGTTTCCATGGCAGCGGGAAATGGCTTGGGCGTTGAACTTGTGTTTGGCTGTGGAGTTTTGAGCGCCTTGAGTGAGGAGCTCCATGTTAGTTTAGAGTGTGTGCTCACCCTGCTTGATTCCATCCCCTGGGCTCAATGGGCATTGGACCGGAAGTGATCAAACAGGGTTTCCTAGATAGCTGCTAGCACAGCTGATGGTATGTGAAGTTCATGAGGCAGGTGGAGTTGTTTTGTCACTGGAAGAGCTGTGCTGCTGCTTCGGGCAGTTGCCATTCAGCACCGCCTCCCTGAGTTCCCTAGGTGTCATATCCACTTTCAGACATATGTGGTGCCAGAGCACTTGGTTTCCATGGCAGTGGGAAATGGCTTGTGCGTTGAACTTGTGTTTGGCTGTGGAGTTTTGAGCACCTTGAGTGAGGAGCTCCATGTTAGTTGAGTGTGTGTGCTCAACGTCCTTGATTCCATCCCACTGGGCTCAATGGGCATTGGACCGGAAGTGACCAAACAGGGTTTCCTAGAGAGCTGCTAGCTCAGCTGATGGTATGTGAAGTTCATGAGGCAGGTGGAGTTGTTTTGGCACTGGAAGAGCTGTGCTGCAGCTTTGGGCAGTTGCCATTCACCACCGCCCTGAGTTCCCTAGGTGTCATATCCACTTTCAGACATATGTGGTGCCAGAGCACTTGGTTTCCATGGCAGCGGGATGTGCCTTGGGCGCTGAACTTGTGTTTGGCTGTGGAGTTTTGAGCGCCTTGAGTGAGGAGCTCCATGTTAGTTTAGAGTGTGTGCTCACCCTGCTTGATTCCATCCCCTGGGCACAATGGGCATTGGACCGGAAGTGACCTAACAGGGTTTGCTAGATAGCTGCTAGCACAGCTGATGGTATGTGAAGTTCATGAGGCAGGTGGAGTTGTTTTGGCACTGGAAGAGCTGTGCTGCTGCTTCGGGCAGTTGCCATTCACCACCGCCCTCAGTTAACTAGGTGTCATATCCACTTTCAGACATATGTGCAGCCAGAGCACTTGGTTTCCATGGCAGCGGGAAATGGCTTGGGCACTGAACTTGTGTTTGGCTGTGGAGTTTTGAGCGGCTTGAGTGAGGAGCTCCATGTTAGTTTAGTGTGGGTGCTCAACCTGCTTGATTCCATCCCACTGGGCTCAATGGGCATTGGACCGGAAGTGACCAAACAGGGTTTCCTAGGATGCTGCTAGCACAGCTGATGGTATGTGAAGTTCATGAGGCAGGTGGAGTTGTTTTGGCACTGGAAGAGCTGTGCTGCTGCTTCGGGCAGTTGCCATTCAGCACCGCCTCCCTGAGTTCCCTAGGTGTCATATCCACTTTCAGACATATGTGGTGCCAGAGCACTTGGTTTCCATGACAGCGGAAATGGCTTGTGCGCTGAACTTGTGTTTGGCTGTGGAGTTTTGAGCGGCTTGTGTGAGGAGCTGCATGACAGTTTAGTGTGGGTGCTCAACCTGCTTCATTCCATCCCACTGGGCTCAATGGGCCATGTACCAGAAGTGACCATCAGGGTTTCCTAGATGGCTGCTAGCACAGCAGATGGTATGTGAAGTTCATGAGGCAGGTGGAGTTGTTTTGGCACTGGAAGAGCTGTGCTGCTACTTAGGGCAGTTGCCATTCACCACCGCCCTGAGTTTCCTAGGTGTCCTATCCACTTTCAGACATATGTGGTGCCAGAGCACTTGGTTTCCATGGCAGTGGGAAATGGCTTGGGCGCTGAACTTGTGTTTGGCTGTGGAGTTTTGAGCGGCTTGAGTGAGGAGCTCCATGTTAGTTTAGAGTGTGTGCTCACCCTGCTTTATTCCATCCCACTGGGCTCAATGGGCATTGGACCGGAAGTGACCAAACAGGGTTTCCTAGAGAACTGCTAGCACAGCTGATGGTATGTGAAGTTCATGAGGCAGGTGGAGTTGTTTTGGCCCTGGAAGAGCTGTGCTGCTGCTTCGGGCAGTTGCCATTCACCACCGCCTCCCTGAGTTCCCTAGGGGTCATATCCACTTTCAGACATATGTGGTGCCAGAGCACTTGGTTTCCATGGCAGCGGGAAATGGCTTGTGCACTGAACTTGTGTTTGGCTGTGGAGTTTTGAGCACCTTGAGTGAGGAGCTCCATGTTAGTTTAGTGTGGGTGCTCAACCTGCTTGATTCCATCCCCTGGGCTCAATGGGCATTGGACCGGAAGTGACCAAACAGGGTTTCCTAGAACGCTGCTAGCACAGCTGATGGTATGTGAAGTTCATGAGGCCGGTGGAGTTGTTTTGGCACTGGAAGAGCTGTGCTGCTGCTTCGGGCAGTTGCCATTCACCACCGCCCTCAGTTCCCTAGGTGTCATATCCACTTTCAGACATATGTGGTGCCAGAGCACTTGGTTTCCATGGCAGCGGGAAATGGCTTGTGCGCTGAACTTGTGTTTGGCTGTGGAGTTTTGAGCGGCTTGAGTAAGGAGATCCATGTTAGTTTAGTGTGGGTGCTCAACCTGCTTGATTCCATCCCCTGGGCTCAATGGGCATTGGACCGGAAGTGACCAAACAGGGTTTCCGAAATTGCTGCTAGCACAGCTGATGGTATGTGAAGTTCATGAGGCAGGTGGAGTTGTTTTGGCACTCGAAGAGCTGTGCTGCTGCTTCGGGCAGTTGCCATTCACCACCGCCCTGAGTTCCCTAGCTGTCATATCCACTTTCAGACATATGTGCTGCCAGAGCACTTGGTTTCCATGGCAGCGGGAAATGGCTTGGGCACTGAACTTGTGTTTGGCTGTGGAGTTTTAGCACCTTGAGTGAGGAGCTCCATGTTAGTTTAGTGTGTGTGCTCAACCTGCTTGATTCCATCCCACTGGGCTCAATGGGCATTGGACCGGAAGTGACCAAACAGGGTTTCCTAGAATGCTGCTAGCACAGCTGATGGTATGTGAAGTTCATGAGGCAGGTGGAGTTGTTTTGTCACTGGAAGAGCTGTGCTGCTGCTTCGGGCAGTTGCCATTCACCACCTCCCTGAGTTCCCTAGGTGTCCTATCCACTTTCAGACATATGTGGTGCCAGAGCACTTGGTTTCCATGGCAGCGGGAAATGGTTTAGGCCCTGAACTTGTGTTTGGCTGTGGAGTTTTGACCGCCTTGAGTGAGGAGATCCATGTTAATTTAGTGTGGGTGCTCAACGTGCTTCATTCCATCACACTGGGCTCAATGGGCATTGGACCGGAAGTGACCAATCAGGGTTTCCTAGATAGCTGCTAGCACAGCTGATGGTATGTGAAGTTCATGAGGCAGGTGGAGTTGTTTTGGCACTGGAAGAGCTGTGCTGCTGCTTCGGGCTGTTGCCATTCACCACCGCATCCCTGAGTTCCCTAGGTGTCATATCCGCTTTCAGACATATGTGGTGCCAGAGCACTTGGTTTCCATGGCAGCGGGAAATGGCTTGTGCGCTGAACTTGTGTTTGGCTGTGGAGTTTTGAGCGGCTTCAGCGAGGAGCTCCATGTTAGATAGTGTGGGTGCTCAACGTGCTTCATTCCATCCCACTTGGCTCAAAGGGTTTTGGACCGGAAGTGACCATCAGGGTTTCCTAGAGAGCTGCTAGCTCAGGTGATGGTATGTGAAGTTAATGACTGAGGTGGAGTTGTTTTGGCACTGGAAGAGCTGTGCTGCTGCTTCGGGCAGTTGCCATTCACCACCTCCCTGAGTTCCCTAGGTGTCATATCCACTTTCAGACATATGTGGTGCCAGAACACTTGGTTTCCATGGCAGCGGGAAATGGCTTGTGCGCTGAACTTGTGTTTGGCTGTGGTGTTTTCGGCGGCTTGAGTGAGGAGCTCCATGTTAGTTTAGTGTGGGTGCTCAACCTGCTTGATTGCATCCCCCTGGGCTCAATGGGCATCGGCAGGAAGTGACCAAACAGGGTTTCCTAGAGAGCTGCTAGCACAGCTGATGGTATGTGAAGTTCATGAGGCAGGTGGGGTTGTTTTGGCATTTCTAAGAGCTGTGCTGCTGCTTCGAGCAGTTGCCATTCACCACCGCCCTGAGTTCCCTAGGTGTCATATCCACTTTCAGACATATGTGCTGCCAGAGCACTTGGTTTCCATGGCAGCGGGAAATGGCTTGGGCACTGAACTTGTGTTTGGCTGTGGAGTTTTAGCACCTTGAGTGAGGAGCTCCATGTTAGTTTAGTGTGTGTGCTCAACCTCCTTGATTCCATCCCACTGGGCTCAATGGGCATTGGAGCAGAAGTGACCAAACAGGGTTTCCTAGAACGCTGCCAGCACAGCTGATGGTATGCGAAGTTAATGACTGAGGTGGAGTTGTTTTGTCACTGGAAGAGCTGTGCTGCTGCTTCGGGCAGTTGCCATTCACCACCGCCGTGAGTTCCCTAGGTGTCATATCCACTTTCAGGCATATGTGGTGCCAGAGCACTTGGTTTCCATGGCAGCGGGAAATGGCTTGGGCGCTGAACTTGTGTTTGGCTGTGGAGTTTTGAGCGCCTTGAGTGAGGAGATCCATGTTAGTTTAGTGTGGGTGCTCAACCTGCTTGATTCCATCCCACTGGGCTCAATGGGCATTGGACCGGAAGTGACCAAACAGGGTTTCCGAAATTGCTGCTAGCACAGCTGATGGTATGTGAAGTTCATGAGGCAGGTGGAGTTGTTTTGGCACTGGAAGAGCTGTGCTGCTGCTTCGGGCAGTTGCCATTCACCACCGCAACCCTGAGTTCCCTAGGTGTCATATCCGCTTTCAGACATATGTGGTGCCAGAGCACTTGGTTTCCATGGCAGCGGGAAATGGCTTGGGCGCTGAACTTGTGTTTGGCTGTGGAGTTTTGAGCGGCTTCAGTGAGGAGCTCCATGTTAGTTAGTGTGGGTGCTCAACGTGCTTCATTCCATCCCACTTGGCTTAATGGGCAATGGACCGGAAGTGACCATCAGGGTTTCCTAGAGAGCTGCTAGCTCAGCTGATGGTATGCGAAGTTAATGACTGAGGTGGAGTTGTTTTGGCACTGGAAGAGCTGTGCCGCTGCTTCGAGCAGTTGCCATTCAGCACCGCCTCCCTGAGTTCCCTAGGTGTCATATCCACTTTCAGACATATGTGGTGCCAGAGCACTTGGTTTCCATGGCAGCGGGAAATGGTTTAGGCCCTGAACTTGTGTTTGGCTGTGGAGTTTTGACCGCCTTGAGTGAGGAGATCCATGTTAGTTTAGTGTGGGTGCTCAACGTGCTTCATTCCATCACACTGGGCTCAATGGGCATTGGACCGGAAGTGACCAATCAGGGTTTCCTAGATAGCTGCTAGCACAGCTGATGGTATGTGAAGTTCATGAGGCAGGTGGAGTTGTTTTGGCACTGGAAGAGCTGTGCTGCTGCTTCGGGCAGTTGCCATTCAGCACCGCCTCCCTGAGTTCCCTAGGTGTCATATCCACTTTCAGACATATGTGGTGCCAGAACACTTGGTTTCCATGGCAGCGGGAAATGGCTTGTGCGCTGAACTTGTGTTTGGCTGTGGAGTTTTGACCGCCTTGAGTGAGGAGATCCATGTTAGTTTAGTGTGGGTGCTCAACCTGCTTGATTCCATCACACTGGGATCAATGGGCATTGGACCGGAAGTGACCAAACAGGGTTTCCTAGAGAGCTACTAGCACAGCTGATGGTATGTGAAGTTCATGAGGCAGGTGGAGTTGTTTTGGCATTTCTAAGAGCTGTGCTGCTGCTTCGGGGAGTTGCCATTCACCACCGCCTCACTGAGTTCCCTAGGTGTCATATCCACTTTCAGACATATGTGGTGCCAGAGCACTTGGTTTCCATGGCAGCGGGAAATGGCTTGGGCACTGAACTTGTGTTTGGCAGCGGATTTTTGAGCACCTTGAGTGAGGAGCTCCATGTTAGTTTAGTGCGGGTGGTCAACCTGCTTAATTCCATCCCACTGGGCTCAATGGGCATTGGACCGGAAGTGACCAAACAGGGTTTCCTAGATAGCTGCTAGCACAGCTGATGGTATGTGAAGTTGATGAGGCAGGTGGAGTTGTTTTGGCACTGGAAGAGCTGTGCTGCTGCTTCGGGCAGTTGCCATTCACTACCGCCCTGAGTTCCCTAGGTGTCATATCCACTTTCAGACATATGTGGTGCCAGAGCACTTAGTTTCCATGGCAGCGGAAAATGGCTTGTGCGTTGAACTTGTGTTTGGCTGTGGAGTTTTGAGCGGCCTTGAGTGAGGAGCTCCATGTTAGTTTAGTGTGGGTGCTCAACGTGCTTCATTCCATCACACTGGGCTCAATGGGCATTGGACCGGAAGTGACCATCAGGGTTTCCTAGAGAGCTGCTAGCACAGCTGATGGTATGTGAAGTTCATGAGGCAGGTGGAGTTGTTTTGCCACTGGAAGAGCTGTGCTGCTGCTTCGGGCAGTTGCCATTCACCACCACACTGAGGTCCCTAGGTGTCATATCCACTTTCAGACATATGTGGTGCCAGAGCACTTGGTTTCCATGGCAGCGGGAAATGGCTTGTGCACTGAAGTTGTGTTTGTCTGTGGAGTTTTGAGCGGCTTGAGTAAGGAGATCCATGTTAGTTTAGTGTGGGTGCTCAACCTGCTTGATTCCATCCCACTGGGCTCAATGGGCATTGGACCGGAAGTGACCAAACAGGGTTTCCTAGATAGCTGCTAGCACAGCTGATGGTATGTGAAGTTCATGAGGCAGGTGGAGTTGTTTTGGCACTGGAAGAGCTGTGCTGCTGCTTCGGGCAGTTGCCATTCAGCACCGCCTCACTGAGTTCCCTAGGTGTCATATCCACTTTCAGACATATGTGCTGCCAGAGCATTTGGTTTCCATGGCAGCGGGAAATGGCTTGGGCACTGATATTGTGTTTGGCTGTGGAGTTTTGAGCGGCTTGAGTGAGGAGCTCCATGTTAGTTTAGTTTGGGTGCTCAACCTGTTTGATTCCATCCCACTGGTCTCAATGAGCATTGGACTGGAAGTGACCAAACATTTTTTCCAAAACGCTGCTAGCACAGCTGATGGTATGTGAAGTTCATGAGGCAGGTGGAGTTGTTTTGGCACTGGAAGAGCTGTGCTGCCGCTTCGGGCAGTTGCCATTCACCACCGCCTCCCTGAGTTCCCTAGGTGTCATATCCACTTTCAGACATATGTGGTGCCAGAGCACTTGGTTTCCATGGCAGCGGGAAATGGCTTGTGTGCTGAACTTGTGTTTGGCTGTGGAGTTTTGAGCGGCTTGAGTGAGGAGCTCCATGTTAGTTTAGTGTGGGTGCTCAACGTGCTTCATTCCATCCCACTGGGCTCAAAGGGCATTGGACCGGAATTGACCATCAGGGTTTCCTAGAGAGCTGCTAGCACAGCTGATGGTATGTGAAGTTCATGAGGCAGGTGGAGTTGTTTTGGCACTGGAAGAGCTGTGCTGCTGCTTCGGGTAGTTGCCATTCACCACCGCCCTGAGTTCCCTAGGTGTCATATCCACTTTCAGGCATATGTGGTGCCAGAGCACTTGGTTTCCATGGCAGCGGGAAATGGTTTAGACGCTGAACTTGTGTTTGGCTGTGGAGTTTTGAGCGGCTTGAGTGAGGAGCTCCATGACATTTTAGTGTGGGTGCTAAACGTGCTTCATTCCATCCCACTGGGCTCAATGGGCATTGGACCGGAAGTGACCAAACAGGGTTTCCTATTTAGCTGCTAGCACAGCTGATGGTAGGTGAAGTTCTTGAGGCAGGTGGAGTTGTTATGGCACTGGAAGAGCTGTGCTGCTGCTTCGGGCAGTTGCCATTCACCACCGCCCTAGGTGTCATATCCACTTTCAGACATATGTGGTGCCAGAGCACTTGGTTTCCATGGCAGCGGGAAATAGTTTGGGCACTGAACTTGTGCTTGGCTGTGGAGTTTTGAGCGGCTTGATTGAGGAGCTCCATGTGAGTTTAGTGTTTGTGCTCAACCTGCTTGATTCCATCCCACTTGGCTCAATGGGCATTGGAGCGGAAGTGACCAAACAGGGTTTCCTAGAACGCTGCTAGCACAGCTGATGGTATGTGAAGTTCATGATTCAGGTGGAGTTGTTTTGGCACTGGAAGAGCTGTGCTGCTTCTTTGGGCAGTTGCCATTCACTACCACCTCCCTGAGTTCCCTAGGTGTCATATCCACTTTCAGACATATGTGGTGCCAGAGCACTTGGTTTCCATGGCAGCGGGAAATGGTTTGGGCGCTGAACTTGTGCTTGGCTGTGGAGTTTTGAGCGGCTTGAGTGAGGAGCTCCATGTTAGTTTAGTGTGGGTGCTCAACCTGTTTGATTCCATCACACTGGGCTGAATGGGCAATGGACCGGAAGTGACCAAACAGGGTTTCCTAGAACGCTGCTAGCACAGCTGATGGTATGTGAAGTTCATGATACAGGTGGAGTTGTTTTGGCACTGGAAGAGCTGTGCTGCTGCTTCGGGGAGTTGCCATTCAGGACCGACTCCCTGAGTTCCCTAGGTGTCATATCCACTTTCAGACATATGTGGTGCCAGAGCACTTGGTTTCCATGGCAGCGGGAAATGGCTTGGGCGCTGAACTTGTGTTTGGCTGTGGAGTTTTGAGCGGCTTGAGTGAGGAGCTCCATGTTAGTTTAGTGTGGGTGCTCAACCTGCTTGATTGCATCCCACTGGGCTCAATGGGCATTGGACCGGAAGTAACCAAACAGGGTTTCCTAGATAGCTGCTAGCACAGCTGATGGTATGTGAAGTTCATGAGGCAGGTGGAGTTGTTTTGGCACTGGAATAACTGTGCTGCTGCTTCGGGCAGTTGCCATTCACCACCGCCCTGTGTTCCCTAAGTGTCATATCCACTTTCAGACATATGTGGTGCCAGAGCACTTGGTTTCCATGGCAGCGGGAAATGTCTTGTACACTGAACTTGTGTTTGGCTGTGGTTTTTTCGGCGGCTTGAGTGAGGAGCTCCATGTTAGTTTAGTGCGGGTGGTCAACCTGCTTAATTCCATCCCACTGGGCTCAATGGGCATTGGACCGGAAGTGATCAAACAGGGTTTCGTAGATAGCTGCTAGCACAGCTGATGGTATGTGAAGTTGATGAGCCAGGTGGAGTTGTTTTGGCACTGGAAGAGCTGTGCTGCTGCTTCGGGTAGTTGCCATTCACCACCGCCCTGAGTTCCCTAGGTTTCCTATCCACTTTCAGACATATGTGGTGCCAGAGCACTTGGTTTCCATGGCAGCGGGAAATGGCTTGTGCGTTGAACTTCTGTTTGGCTGTGGAGTTTTGAGCGGCCTTGAGTGAGGAGCTCCATGTTAGTTTAGTGTGGGTGCTCAACGTGCTTCATTCCATCACACTGGGCTCAATGGGCATTGGACCGGAAGTGACCATCAGGGTTTCCTAGAACGCTGCTAGCACAGCTGATGGTATGTGAAGTTCATGAGGCAGGTGGAGTTGTTTTGGCACTGGAAGAGCTGTGCTGCTGCTTCGGGCAGTTGCCATTCACCACCACCTCCCTGAGTTCCCTAGGTGTCATATCCACTTTCAGACATATGTGGTGCCAGAGCACTTGGTTTCCATGGCAGCGGGAAATGGCTTGGGCACTGAAGTTGTGTTTGGCTGTGGAGTTTTGAGCGGCTTGAGTACGGAGATCCATGTTAGTTTAGTGTGGGTGCTCAACCTGCTTGATTGCATCCCCCTGGGCTCAATGGGCATTGGACCGGAAGTGACCAAACAGGGTTTCCTAGATAGCTGCTAGCACTTCTGATGGTATGTGAAGTTCATGAGGCAGGTGGAGTTGTTTTGGCACTGGAAGAGCTGTGCTGCTGCTTCGGGCAGTTGCCATTCACCACCGCCTCCCTGAGTTCCCCAGGTGTCATAGCCATTTTCAGACATATGTGGTGCCAGAGCACTTGGTTTCCATGGCAGCGGGAAATGGCTTGTGCGTTGAACTTGTGTTTGGCTGTGGAGTTTTGAGCGCCTTGAGTGAGGAGATCCATGTTAGTTTAGTGTGGGTGCTCAACCTGTTTGATTCCATCCCACTGGGCTCAATGGGCATTGGACCGGAAGTGACCATCAGGGTTTCCTAGAGACCTGCTAGCACAGCTGATGGTATGTGAAGTTCATGCGGCAGGTGGAGTTGTTTTGGCACTGGAAGAGCTGTGCTGCTGCTTCGGGCAGTTGCCATTCAGCACCGCCTCACTGAGTTCCCTAGGTGTCATATCCACTTTCAGACATATGTGGTGCCAGAGCACTTGGTTTCCATGGCAGCGGGAAATGGCTTGGGCACTGAACTTGTGTTTGGCTGTGGAGTTTTGAGCACCTTGAGTGAGGAGCTCCATGTTAGTTTTAGTGTGGGTGCTCAACCTGCTTGATTCCATCACCCTGGGCTCAATGAGCATTGGACTGGAAGTGACCAAACAGGTTTTCCAAAACGCTGCTAGCACAGCTGATGGTATGTGAAGTTCATGAGGCAGGTGGAGTTGTTTTGGCACTGGAAGAGCTGTGCTGCCGCTTCGGGCAGTTGCCATTCAGGACCGCCTCCCTGAGTTCCCTAGGTGTCATATCCACTTTCAGACATATGTGGTGCCAGAGCACTTGGTTTCCATGGCAGCGGGAAATGGCTTGGGCAATGAAGTTGTGTTTGGCTGTGGAGTTTTGAGCGGCTTGAGTGAGGAGCTCCATGTTAGTTTAGTGTGGGTACTCAACTTGCTTGATTCCATCCCCCTGGGCTCAATGGGCATTGGACCGGAAGTGACCAAACAGGGTTTCCTAGATAGCTGCTAGCACAGCTGATGGTATGTGAAGTTCATGAGGCAGGTGGAGTAGTTTTGCCACTAGAAGAGCTGTGCTGCTGCTTCGGGCAGTTGCCATTCACCACCGCCCTGAGTGCCCTAGGTGTCATATCCATTTTCAGACATTTGTGGTGCCAGAGCACTTGGTTTCCATGGCAGCGGGAAATGGTTTAGGCACTGAACTTGTGTTTGGCTGTGGAGTTTTGAGCGGCTTGAGTGAGGAGCTCCATGTTAGTTAGTGTGGGTGCTCAACGTGCTTCATTCCATCCCACTGGGCTCAATGGGCATTGGACCGGAAGTGACCAAACAGGGTTTCCTATTTAGCTGCTAGCACAGCTGATGGTAGGTGAAGTTCATGAGGCAGGTGGAGTTGTTTTGGCACTGGAAGAGCTGTGCTGCTGCTTCGGGCAGTTGCCATTCACTACCGCCCTGAGTGCCCTAGGTGTCATATCCACTTTCAGACATATGTGGTGCCAGAGCACTTGGTTTCCATGGCAGCGGGAAATGGCTTGGGTACTGAACTTGTGTTTGGCTGTGGAGTTTTGAGCGTCTTGAGTGAGGAGCTCCATGTTAGTTTAGTGTGGGTGCTCAACCTGCTTGATTCCATCCCACTGATCTCAATGGGCATTGGACCGGAAGTGACCAAACAGGGTTTCCTAGATAGCTGCTAGCACAGCTGATGGTATGTGAAGTTCATGAGGCAGGTGGAGTTGTTTTGGCACTGGAAGAGCTGTGCTGCTGCTTCGGTCAGTTGCCATTCACCACCGCCCTGAGTTCCCTAGGTGTCATATCCACTTTCAGACATATGTGGTGCCAGAGCACTTGGTTTCCATGGCAGCGGGAAATGGCTTGTGCGTTGAACTTGTGTTTGGCTGTGGTGTTTCGACCGCCTTGAGTGAGGAGCTCCATGTTAGTTTGGTGTGTGTGCTCAACCTGTTTGATTACATCCCACTTAGCTCCATGGGCATTGGACCGGAAGTAACCATCAGGGTTTCCTAGAGAGCTGCTAGCACAGCTGATGGTATGTGAAGTTCATGATTCAGGTGGAGTTGTTTTGGCACTGGAAGAGCTGTGCTGCCACTTCGGGCAGTTGCCATTCAGGACCGCCCTGAGTTCCCTAGGTGTCATATCCACTTTCAGACATTTGTGGCGCCAGAGCACTTGGTTTCCATGGCAGCGGGAAATGGCTTGTGCACTGAACTTGTGTTTGGCTGTGGAGTTTTGAGCGGCCTTGATTGAGGAGCTCCATGTTCGTTTCGCGTGGGTGCTCAACGTGCTTGATTCCATCCCACTGGGCTCAATGGGCATTGGACCGGAAGTGACCATCAGGGTTTCCTAGAGAGCTGCTAGCACAGCTGATGGTATGTGAAGTTCATGAGGCAGGTGGAGTTGTTTTGGCACTGGAAGAGCTGTGCTGCTGCTTCGGGCAGTTGCCATTCACCACCACACTGAGGTCCCTAGGTGTCATATCCACTTTCAGACATATGTGGTGCCAGAGCACTTGGTTTCCATGGCAGCGGGAAATGGCTTGGGCACTGATGTTGTGTTTGGCTGTGGAGTTTTGACCGCCTTGAGTGAGGAGATCCATGTTAGTTTAGTGTGGGTGCTCAACCTGCTTGATTGCATCCCACTGGGCTCAATGGGCATCGGACCGGAAGTGACCAAACAGGGTTTCTTTTTTTTTTTTTTTTTTAATTTTATTTTAAATTCATTAATTGCATTGTATTATGTGACACAGTTTCATAGGTACTGGGATTCTCCCCACCCCTCCCCAAACCCTCCCACCATGGTGGATTCCTCCACCTTGTTGCATAACCACAGTTCAAGTTCAGTTGAGATTCCCCCATTGCAAGCATATACCAAACATAGAGTCCAGCATCTTATTGTCTAGTCAAGTTCAACGGCTTCTTAGGTATACCCTCTCTGGTCTGAAGACAGAGCCAGCAGAGTATCATCCCAATCAATTAAAAGCTCCAACATGCCATCAGCAAAAATTTACATCATTATGGAATTAATTGACATAGTAATGAGTAACCAATATGGTAAAAGTAAATGCGATTTCTTATCCACCTTCTGTGACCACCTCATTGACATTTCAATTTTGGTTTATACACAACATACAACATTCATAACATAACTTGTTATACATAACATCATATCAAATTAAGGCAAACATGTGGTATTTAACCTTTTGGGATTGGCTCATTTCCCTTAGCATTATGGTTTCCAGTTTGGCCCATTTGGCCACAAAGAACTGCATTTTGTTTTTTTTAATAGCTGAGTAGTATTTCATGGAGTAGATGAACCATAGCTTTCTTATCCAATCCTCTGTTGATGGGCATTTTGGCTGCTTCCATGTTTTTGCAATTACTGATTGTGCTGCTATGAACATAGGAGTGCATGTTGGTTTCTCATAAAACAATTGTTCTGGATATATTCCTAGGAGTGCTATTGCTGGGTCATACGGTATGTTGTATTTGAGTTGTTTGAATGTTCTCCATACTGATTTCCATAGAGGCTGTACCAGCCTGCAGCCCCACCAGCAGTGGAGTAGGGTTCCCTTTTCCCCGCAACCTCGCCAACAAGTGTTGTTGGTGCTTTTATTCATGTGGGCCAGTCTTACTGGCGTTAGGTGGTACCTCATTGATGTTTTAATTTGGATTTCCCTTATTGCCAGGGAACTTGAGCATTTTTTCATATGTTTATTTGCCATTTGGGTTTGTTCCTTTGTGAAGTGTTTGCCCATTTCCCGTGCCCATTTCTTGAGTGGCTTGTTTGTTTTGACATTTTGGTTGTTTTGTAGCTCTTTGTATATTCTGGAGATCAGCCCTCTATCACCTAAGTCGTGTGCGAAGATCTTCTCCCATTCTGTGGGTTGCCTTTTTACTTTGTTGATTGTTTCTCTAGCTGTACAGAAGCTTCTTAGTTTGATGAGGTCCCACTTGTTTATTTTGGTCTTGATTTCTACTGCATTTGGAGTCTTTTTTAGGAAGTGAGGGCCTACCCCTAAGTGTTCCAGTGTGTTTCCAACATTTTCTTCCAAAAGTTTGAAGGTTTCTGGATGTAGGTTTAAATCTTTTATCCATTTGGATTTGATCTTAGTATATGGTGAGAGATGTGGGTCTATCTTTTTGTTTCTGCAGGCTATCAACCAGTTGTCCCAACAGCATTTATTGAACAGACCTTCCCATTTGCCTGGGTTGTCGTTTGTCTTTTTGTCAAAGATTATTTGGCTGTATTTGTGTGGGTTCCCATCTGGTGTTTCTATTCTGCTCCATTGATCTTCTTCTCTATTTTTTTGCCAGTACCAGGCTGTTTTGATAACCACTGCCCTATAGTATGTCCAGAGGTCTGGGACTGTGATTCCCCCTGCTAACTTCCTGTTCTTGAGAATGGTTCTAGCTATTCGTGGTTTTTTGTGTTTCCAGATGAACCTTTGAATCATTGTTTCCAGATCTGTGAAGAATGTTTTGGGCAGGTAGGCATAGATGGAAAAATCCACAACATAATCAAAGCAATATATGCAAAACCCAATGCCAGCATCATACTGAATGGAGAAAAACTGGAACCCTTCCCACTGAGATCTGGAACAAGACAGGGATGTCCGCTTTCTCCGCTGCTATTCAACATAGTTCTAGAGGTACTCGCTGAGGCCATAAGACAAGAAAAAGAAATCAAAGGAATCCAAATGGGAAATGAAGAAGTCAAGCTTTCACTATATGCAGATGACATGATTCTTTATATGGAAGAGCCAAAAGGCTCAACACAGAGACTACTAGAACTTATACGAGAGTTCGGTAGAGTGGCAGGGTACAAAATTAATGAACAAAAATCAACAGCCATAGTGTATGCTAACAGCCCCAAGTTGGAAAAAGATCTAACCAGCAAGATACCATTCAAAGTAACAAAGGTAAGCATGAAGTATCTGGGAATTAACCTAACCAAAAATGTTGGAGACCTATTTGAGGAAAACTACAAACTACTTAAAAAAGAAATTGAACAAGATCTAGAAAGATGGAGTAACATCCCATGCTCCTGGATAGGTAAAATCAATATCATTAAAATGTCTATACTGCCAAAGGCAATATATACATTCAACGCAATCACAATCAAACAGGGTTTCCTAGAGAGCTGCTAGCACAGCTGATGGTATGTGAAGTTCATGAGGCAGGTGGAGTTGTTTTGGCACTGGAAGAACTGTGCTGCTGCTTCGGGCAGTTGCCATTCACCACCGCCCTGAGTTCCCTAGGTGTCATATCCACTTTCAGAATTTTGCGGTGGTAGAGCACTTGGTTTCCATGGCAGCGGGAAATGGCTTGTGCACTGAATTTGTGTTTGGCTGTGGTGTTTTCGGAGCTTGAGTGAGGAGCTCCATGTTAGTTTAGTGTGGGTGCTCAACCTGCTTGATTCCATCCCACTGGGCTCAATGGGCATTGGACCGGAAGTGACCCAACAGGGTTTCCTAGAACGCTGCTAGCACAGCTGATGGTATGTGAAGTTCATGAGGCAGGTGGAGTTGTTTTGGCACTGGAAGAGCTGTGCTGCTGCTTCGGGCAGTTGCCATTCACCACCGCCTCACTGAGTTCCCTAGGTGTCATATCCACTTTCAGACATATGTGGTGCCAGAGCACTTGGTTTCCATGGCAGCGGGAAATGGCTTGTGCGCTGAACTTGTGTTTGGCTGTGCAGTTTTGAGCACCTTGAGTGAGGAGCTCCATGTTAGTTTAGTGCGGGTGCTCAGCCTGCTTAATTCCATCCTCTGGGCTCAATGGGCATTGGACCGGAAGTGACCAAACAGGGTTTCCTAGATAGCTGCTAGCACAGCTGATGGTATGTGAAGTTCATGAGGCAGGTGGAGTTGTTTTGGCACTGGAAGAGCTGTGCTGCTGCTTCGGGTAGTTACCATTCACCACCGCCCTGAGTTCCCTAGGTGTCATATCCACTTTCAGACATATGTGGTGCCAGAGCACTTGGTTTCCATGGCAGCGGGAAATGGTTTGGGCGCTGAACTTGTGCTTGGCTGTGGAGTTTTGAGCGGCTTGAGTGAGGAGCTCCATGTTAGTTTAGTGTGGGTGCTCAACCTGTTTGATTCCATCACACTGGGCTGAATGGGCAATGGACCGGAAGTGACCAAACAGGGTTTCCTAGAACGCTGCTAGCACAGCTGATGGTATGTGAAGTTCATGATACAGGTGGAGTTGTTTTGGCACTGGAAGAGCTGTGCTGCTGCTTCGGGGAGTTGCCATTCAGGACCGACTCCCTGAGTTCCCTAGGTGTCATATCCACTTTCAGACATATGTGGTGCCAGAGCACTTGGTTTCCATGGCAGCGGGAAATGGCTTGGGCGCTGAACTTGTGTTTGGCTGTGGAGTTTTGACCGCCTTGAGTGAGGAGATCCATGTTAGTTTAGTGTGGGTGCTCAACCTGCTTGATTGCATCCCACTGGGCTCAATGGGCATTGGACCGAAAGTAACCAAACAGGGTTTCCTAGATAGCTGCTAGCACAGCTGATGGTATGTGAAGTTCATGAGGCAGGTGGAGTTGTTTTGGCACTGGAAGAGCTGTGCTGCTGCTTCGGGCAGTTGCCATTCACCACCGCCCTGTGTTCCCTAAGTGTCATATCCACTTTCAGACTTTTGCGGTGCCAGAGCACTTGGTTTCCATGGCAGCGGGAAATGTCTTGTGCACTGAACTTGTGTTTGGCTGTGGTTTTTTCGGCGGCTTGAGTGAGGAGCTCCATGTTAGTTTAGTGTGGGTGCTCAACCTGCTTGATTGCATCCCACTGGGCTCAATGGGCATTGGACCGGAAGTGACCAAACAGGGTTTCCTAGAACGCTGCTAGCACAGCTGATGGTATGTGAAGTTCATGAGGCAGGTGGAGTTGTTTTGGCACTGGAAGAGCTGTGCTGCTGCTTCGGGCAGTTGGCATTCACCACCGCCTCCCTGAGTTCCCTAGGTGTCATATCCACTTTCAGACATATGTGCTGCCAGAGCACTTGGTTTCCATGGCAGCGGGAAATGGCTTGTGCACTGAACTTGTGTTTGGCTGAGGTGTTTTGAGCACCTTGAGTGAGGAGCTCCATGTTAGTTTAGTGCGGGTGGTCAACCTGCTTAATTCCATCCCACTGGGCTCAATGGGCATTGGACCGGAAGTGATCAAACAGGGTTTCGTAGATAGCTGCTAGCACAGCTGATGGTATGTGAAGTTGATGAGCCAGGTGGAGTTGTTTTGGCACTGGAAGAGCTGTGCTGCTGCTTCGGGTAGTTGCCATTCACCACCGCCCTGAGTTCCCTAGGTTTCCTATCCACTTTCAGACATATGTGGTGCCAGAGCACTTGGTTTCCATGGCAGCGGGAAATGGCTTGTGCGTTGAACTTCTGTTTGGCTGTGGAGTTTTGAGCGGCCTTGAGTGAGGAGCTCCATGTTAGTTTAGTGTGGGTGCTCAACGTGCTTCATTCCATCACACTGGGCTCAATGGGCATTGGACCGGAAGTGACCATCAGGGTTTCCTAGAACGCTGCTAGCACAGCTGATGGTATGTGAAGTTCATGAGCCAGGTGGAGTTGTTTTGGCACTGGAAGAGCTGTGCTGCTGCTTCGGGCAGTTGCCATTCACCACCGCCCTGAGTTCCCTAGGTGTCATATCCACTTTCAGACATATGTGGTGCCAGAGCACTTGGTTTCCATGGCAGCGGGAAATGGCTTGGGCACTGAAGTTGTGTTTGTCTGTGGAGTTTTGAGCGGCTTGAGTACGGAGATCCATGTTAGTTTAGTGTGGGTGCTCAACCTGCTTGATTGCATCCCCCTGGGCTCAATGGGCATTGGACCGGAAGTGACCAAACAGGGTTTCCTAGATAGCTGCTAGCACTTCTGATGGTATGTGAAGTTCATGAGGCAGGTGGAGTTGTTTTGGCACTGGAAGAGCTGTGCTGCTGCTTCGGGCAGTTGCCATTCACCACCGCCTCACTGAGTTCCCTAGGTGTCATAGCCATTTTCAGACATATGTGGTGCCAGAGCACTTGGTTTCCATGGCAGCGGGAAATGGCTTGTGCGTTGAACTTGTGTTTGGCTGTGGAGTTTTGAGCGCCTTGAGTGAGGAGCTCCATGTTAGTTTAGTGTGGGTGCTCAACCTGTTTGATTCCATCACACTGGGCTCAATGGGCATTGGACCGGAAGTGACCATCAGGGTTTCCTAGAGACCTGCTAGCACAGCTGATGGTATGTGAAGTTCATGCGGCAGGTGGAGTTGTTTTGGCACTGGAAGAGCTGTGCTGCTGCTTCGGGCAGTTGCCATTCAGCACCGCCTCACTGAGTTCCCTAGGTGTCATATCCACTTTCAGACATATGTGGTGCCAGAGCACTTGGTTTCCATGGCAGCGGGAAATGGCTTGGGCACTGAACTTGTGTTTGGCTGTGGAGTTTTGAGCACCTTGAGTGAGGAGCTCCATGTTAGTTTTAGTGTGGGTGCTCAACCTGCTTGATTCCATCACCCTGGGCTCAATGAGCATTGGACTGGAAGTGACCAAACAGGGTTTCCTATTTAGCTGCTAGCACAGCTGATGGTATGTGAAGTTCATGAGGCAGGTGGAGTTGTTTTGGCACTGGAAGAGCTGTGCTGCTGCTTCGGGCAGTTGCCATTCAGGACCGCCTCCCTGAGTTCCCTAGGTGTCATATCCACTTTCAGACATATGTGGTGCCAGAGCACTTGGTTTCCATGGCAGCGGGAAATGGCTTGGGCAATGAAGTTGTGTTTGGCTGTGGAGTTTTGAGTGGCTTGAGTGAGGAGCTCCATGTTAGTTTAGTGTGGGTACTCAACTTGCTTGATTCCATCCCCCTGGGCTCAATGGGCATTGGACCGGAAGTGACCAAACAGGGTTTCCTAGATAGCTGCTAGCACAGCTGATGGTATGTGAAGTTCATGAGGCAGGTGGAGTAGTTTTGCCACTAGAAGAGCTGTGCTGCTGCTTCGGGCAGTTGCCATTCACCACCGCCCTGAGTGCCCTAGGTGTCATATCCATTTTCAGACATTTGTGGTGCCAGAGCACTTGGTTTCCATGGCAGCGGGAAATGGTTTAGGCACTGAACTTGTGTTTGGCTGTGGAGTTTTGAGCGGCTTGAGTGAGGAGCTCCATGTTAGTTAGTGTGGGTGCTCAACGTGCTTCATTCCATCCCACTGGGCTCAATGGGCATTGGACCGGAAGTGACCAAACAGGGTTTCCTATTTAGCTGCTAGCACAGCTGATGGTAGGTGAAGTTCATGAGGCAGGTGGAGTTGTTTTGGCACTGGAAGAGCTGTGCTGCTGCTTCGGGCAGTTGCCATTCACTACCGCCCTGAGTGCCCTAGGTGTCATATCCACTTTCAGACATATGTGGTGCCAGAGCACTTGGTTTCCATGGCAGCGGGAAATGGCTTGGGTACTGAACTTGTGTTTGGCTGTGGAGTTTTGAGCGGCTTGAGTGAGGAGCTCCATGTTAGTTTAGTGTGGGTGCTCAACCTGCTTGATTCCATCCCACTGGGCTCAATGGGCATTGGACCGGAAGTGACCAAACAGGGTTTCCTAGATAGCTGCTAGCACAGCTGATGGTATGTGAAGTTCATGAGGCAGGTGGAGTTGTTTTGGCACTGGAAGAGCTGTGCTGCTGCTTCGGTCAGTTGCCATTCACCACCGCCCTGAGTTCCCTAGGTGTCATATCCACTTTCAGACATATGTGGTGCCAGAGCACTTGGTTTCCATGGCAGCGGGAAATGGCTTGTGCGTTGAACTTGTGTTTGGCTGTGGTGTTTCGACCGCCTTGAGTGAGGAGCTCCATGTTAGTTTGGTGTGTGTGCTCAACCTGTTTGATTACATCCCACTTAGCTCCATGGGCATTGGACCGGAAGTAACCATCAGGGTTTCCTAGAGAGCTGCTAGCACAGCTGATGGTATGTGAAGTTCATGATTCAGGTGGAGTTGTTTTGGCACTGGAAGAGCTGTGCTGCCACTTCGGGCAGTTGCCATTCAGGACCGCCCTGAGTTCCCTAGGTGTCATATCCACTTTCAGACATTTGAGGCGCCAGAGCACTTGGTTTCCATGGCAGCGGGAAATGGCTTGTGCGTTGAACTTGTGTTTGGCTGTGGAGTTTTGAGCGGCCTTGATTGAGGAGCTCCATGTTCGTTTCGCGTGGGTGCTCAACGTGCTTGATTCCATCCCACTGGGCTCAATGGGCATTGGACCGGAAGTGACCATCAGGGTTTCCTAGAGAGCTGCTAGCACAGCTGATGGTATGTGAAGTTCATGAGGCAGGTTGAGTTGTTTTGGCACTGGAAGAGCTGTGCTGCTGCTTCGGGCAGTTGCCATTCACCACCACACTGAGGTCCCTAGGTGTCATATCCACTTTCAGACATATGTGGTGCCAGAGCACTTGGTTTCCATGGCAGCGGGAAATGGCTTGGGCACTGATGTTGTGTTTGGCTGTGGAGTTTTGACCGCCTTGAGTGAGGAGATCCATGTTAGTTTAGTGTGGGTGCTCAACCTGCTTGATTGCATCCCACTGGGCTCAATGGGCATCGGACCGGAAGTGACCAAACAGGGTTTCTTTTTTTTTTTTTTTTTTAATTTTATTTTAAATTCATTAATTGCATTGTATTATGTGACACAGTTTCATAGGTACTGGGATTCTCCCCACCCCTCCCCAAACCCTCCCACCATGGTGGATTCCTCCACCTTGTTGCATAACCACAGTTCAAGTTCAGTTGAGATTCCCCCATTGCAAGCATATACCAAACATAGAGTCCAGCATCTTATTGTCTAGTCAAGTTCAACGGCTTCTTAGGTATACCCTCTCTGGTCTGAAGACAGAGCCAGCAGAGTATCATCCCAATCAATTAAAAGCTCCAACATGCCATCAGCAAAAATTTACATCATTATGGAATTAATTGACATAGTAATGAGTAACCAATATGGTAAAAGTAAATGCGATTTCTTATCCACCTTCTGTGACCACCTCATTGACATTTCAATTTTGGTTTATACACAACATATAACATTCATAACATAACTTGTTATACATAACATCATATCAAATTAAGGCAAACATGTGGTATTTAACCTTTTGGGATTGGCTCATTTCCCTTAGCATTATGGTTTCCAGTTTGGCCCATTTGGCCACAAAGAACTGCATTTTGTTTTTTTTAATAGCTGAGTAGTATTCCATGGAGTAGATGAACCATAGCTTTCTTATCCAATCCTCTGTTGATGGGCATTTTGGCTGCTTCCATGTTTTTGCAATTACTGATTGTGCTGCTATGAACATAGGAGTGCATGTTGGTTTCTCATAAAACAATTGTTCTGGATATATTCCTAGGAGTGCTATTGCTGGGTCATACGGTATGTTGTATTTGAGTTGTTTGAATGTTCTCCATACTGATTTCCATAGAGGCTGTACCAGCCTGCAGCCCCACCAGCAGTGGAGTAGGGTTCCCTTTTCCCCGCAACCTCGCCAACAAGTGTTGTTGGTGCTTTTATTCATGTGGGCCAGTCTTACTGGCGTTAGGTGGTACCTCATTGATGTTTTAATTTGGATTTCCCTTATTGCCAGGGAACTTGAGCATTTTTTCATATGTTTATTTGCCATTTGGGTTTGTTCCTTTGTGAAGTGTTTGCCCATTTCCCGTGCCCATTTCTTGAGTGGCTTGTTTGTTTTGACATTTTGGTTGTTTTGTAGCTCTTTGTATATTCTGGAGATCAGCCCTCTATCACCTAAGTCGTGTGCGAAGATCTTCTCCCATTCTGTGGGTTGCCTTTTTACTTTGTTGATTGTTTCTCTAGCTGTACAGAAGCTTCTTAGTTTGATGAGGTCCCACTTGTTTATTTTGGTCTTGATTTCTACTGCATTTGGAGTCTTTTTTAGGAAGTGAGGGCCTACCCCTAAGTGTTCCAGTGTGTTTCCAACATTTTCTTCCAAAAGTTTGAAGGTTTCTGGATGTAGGTTTAAATCTTTTATCCATTTGGATTTGATCTTAGTATATGGTGAGAGATGTGGGTCTATCTTTTTGTTTCTGCAGGCTATCAACCAGTTGTCCCAACAGCATTTATTGAACAGACCTTCCCATTTGCCTGGGTTGTCGTTTGTCTTTTTGTCAAAGATTATTTGGCTGTATTTGTGTGGGTTCCCATCTGGTGTTTCTATTCTGCTCCATTGATCTTCTTCTCTATTTTTTTGCCAGTACCAGGCTGTTTTGATAACCACTGCCCTATAGTATGTCCAGAGGTCTGGGACTGTGATTCCCCCTGCTAACTTCCTGTTCTTGAGAATGGTTCTAGCTATTCGTGGTTTTTTGTGTTTCCAGATGAACCTTTGAATCATTGTTTCCAGATCTGTGAAGAATGTTTTGGGCAGGTAGGCATAGATGGAAAAATCCACAACATAATCAAAGCAATATATGCAAAACCCAATGCCAGCATCATACTGAATGGAGAAAAACTGGAACCCTTCCCACTGAGATCTGGAACAAGACAGGGATGTCCGCTTTCTCCGCTGCTATTCAACATAGTTCTAGAGGTACTCGCTGAGGCCATAAGACAAGAAAAAGAAATCAAAGGAATCCAAATGGGAAATGAAGAAGTCAAGCTTTCACTATATGCAGATGACATGATTCTTTATATGGAAGAGCCAAAAGGCTCAACACAGAGACTACTAGAACTTATACGAGAGTTCGGTAGAGTGGCAGGGTACAAAATTAATGAACAAAAATCAACAGCCATAGTGTATGCTAACAGCCCCAAGTTGGAAAAAGATCTAACCAGCAAGATACCATTCAAAGTAACAAAGGTAAGCATGAAGTATCTGGGAATTAACCTAACCAAAAATGTTGGAGACCTATTTGAGGAAAACTACAAACTACTTAAAAAAGAAATTGAACAAGATCTAGAAAGATGGAGTAACATCCCATGCTCCTGGATAGGTAAAATCAATATCATTAAAATGTCTATACTGCCAAAGGCAATATATACATTCAACGCAATCACAATCAAACAGGGTTTCCTAGAGAGCTGCTAGCACAGCTGATGGTATGTGAAGTTCATGAGGCAGGTGGAGTTGTTTTGGCACTGGAAGAACTGTGCTGCTGCTTCGGGCAGTTGCCATTCACCACCGCCCTGAGTTCCCTAGGTGTCATATCCACTTTCAGACTTTTGCGGTGGTAGAGCACTTGGTTTCCATGGCAGCGGGAAATGGCTTGTGCACTGAATTTGTGTTTGGCTGTGGTGTTTTCGGAGCTTGAGTGAGGAGCTCCATGTTAGTTTAGTGTGGGTGCTCAACCTGCTTGATTCCATCCCACTGGGCTCAATGGGCATTGGACCGGAAGTGACCCAACAGGGTTTCCTAGAACGCTGCTAGCACAGCTGATGGTATGTGAAGTTCATGAGGCAGGTGGAGTTGTTTTGGCACTGGAAGAGCTGTGCTGCTGCTTCGGGCAGTTGCCATTCACCACCGCCTCACTGAGTTCCCTAGGTGTCATATCCACTTTCAGACATATGTGGTGCCAGAGCACTTGGTTTCCATGGCAGCGGGAAATGGCTTGTGCGCTGAACTTGTGTTTGGCTGTGCAGTTTTGAGCACCTTGAGTGAGGAGCTCCATGTTAGTTTAGTGCGGGTGCTCAGCCTGCTTAATTCCATCCTCTGGGCTCAATGTGCATTGGACCGGAAGTGACCAAACAGGGTTTCCTAGATAGCTGCTAGCACAGCTGATGGTATGTGAAGTTCATGAGGCAGGTGGAGTTGTTTTGGCACTGGAAGAGCTGTGCTGCTGCTTCGGGTAGTTACCATTCACCACCGCCCTGAGTTCCCTAGGTGTCATATCCACTTTCAGACATTTGTGGCGCCAGAGCACTTGGTTTCCATGGCAGCGGGAAATGGCTTGTGCGTTGAACTTGTGTTTGGCTGTGGAGTTTTGAGTGCCTTGAGTGAGGAGCTCCATGACAGTTTAGTTTGGGTGCTCAACGTGCTTGATTCCATCCCACTGGGCTCAATGGGCATTGGACCGGAAGTGACCCAACAGGGTTTCCTAGAACGCTGCTAGCACAGCTGATGGTATGTGAAGTTCATGATTCAGGTGGAGTTGTTTTGGCACTGGAAGAGCTGTGCTGCTGCTTCGGGCAGTTGCCATTCAGCACCATCTCACTGAGTTCCCTAGGTGTCATATCCACTTTCAGACATATGTGGTGGCAGAGCACTTGGTTTCCATGGCAGCGGGAAATGGCTTGGGCACTGAACTTGTGCTTGGCTGTGGAGTTTTGAGCGGCTTGAGTGAGGAGCTCCATGTTAGTTTAGTGTGGGTGCTCAACCTGCTTGATTCCATCCCACTGGGCTCAATGGGCATTGGACCGGAAGTGACCAAACAGGGTTTCCTAGATAGCTGCTAGCACAGCTGATGGTATGTGAAGTTGATGAGGTAGGTGGAGTTGTTTTGGCACTGGAAGAGCTGTGCTGCTGCATCGGGTAGTTGCCATTCAGCACCGCCTCCCTGAGTTCCCTAGGTGTCATATCCACTTTCAGACATTTGAGGCGCCAGAACACTTGGTTTCCATGGCAGCGGGAAATGGCTTGTGCGTTGAACTTGTGTTTGGCTGTGGAGTTTTGAGCGGCCTTGAGTGAGAAGCTCCATGTTAGTTTAGTGTGGGTGCTCAACGTGCTTCATTCCATCACACTGGGCTCAATGGGCATTGGACCGGAAGTGACCATCAGGGTTTCCTAGAGAGCTGCTAGCACAGCTGATGGTATGTGAAGTTCATGAGGCAGGTGGAGTTGTTTTGGCACTGGAAGAGCTGTGCTGCTGCTTCGGGCAGTTGCCATTCAGCACCGCCTCACTGAGTTCCCTAGGTGTCATATCCACTTTCAGACATATGTGGTGCCAGAGCACTTGGTTTCCATGGCAGCGGGAAATGGCTTGGGCACTGAACTTGTGTTTGGCTGTGGAGTTTTGAGCGGCTTGAGTGAGGAGCTCCATGTTAGTTTTAGTGTGGGTGCTCACCCTGCTTGATTCCATCACACTGGGCTCAATGGGCATTGGACCGGAAGTGACCAAACAGGGTTTCCTAGAGAACTGCTAGCACAGCTGATGGTATGTGAAGTTCATGAGGCAGGTGGAGTTGTTTTGGCACTGGAAGAGCTGTGCTGCTGCTTCGGGCAGTTGCCATTCAGCACCGCCTCCCTGAGTTCCCTAGGTGTCATATCCACTTTCAGACATATGTGGTGCCAGAGCACTTGGTTTCCATGGCAGCGGGAAATGGCTTGTGTGCTGAACTTGTGTTTGGCTGTGGAGTTTTGAGCGGCTTGAGTGAGGAGCTCCATGTTAGTTTAGTGTGGGTGCACAACGTGCTTCATTCCATCACACTGGGCTCAATGGGCATTGGACCGGAAGTGACCATCAGGGTTTCCTAGAGAGCTGCTAGCACAGCTGATGGTATGTGAAGTTCATGAGGCAGGTGGAGTTGTTTTGGCACTGGAAGAGCTGTGCTGCTGCTTCGGGCAGTTGCCATTCACCACCACACTGAGGTCCCTAGGTGTCATATCCACTTTCAGACATATGTGGTGCCAGAGCACTTGGTTTCCATGGCAGCGGGAAATGGCTTGGGCAATGAAGTTGTGTTTGACTGTGGAGTTTTGAGCGGCTTGAGTGAGGAGCTCCATGTTAGTTTAGTGTGGGTGCTCAACCTGCTTGATTGCATCCCACTGGGCTCAATGGGCATCGGACCGGAAGTAACAAACAGGGTTTCCTTGATAGCTGCTAGCACAGCTGATGGTATGTGAAGTTCATGAGGCAGGTGGAGTTGTTTTGACACTGGAAGAACTGTGCTGCTGCTTCGGGCAGTTGCCATTCACCACCGCCCTGAGTTCCCTAGGTGTCATATCCACTTTCAGACATATGTGGTGCCAGAGCACTTGGTTTCCATGGCAGCGGGAAATGGCTTGTGCGCTGAACTTGTGTTTGGCTGTGGAGTTTTGAGCGCCTTGAGTGAGGAGCTCCATGACAGTTTAGCGTGGGTGCTCAACGTGCTTCATTCCATCACACTAGGCTCAATGGGCATTGGACCGGAAGTAACCAAACAGGGTTTCCTAGAACGCTGCTAGCACAGCTGATGGTATGTGAAGTTCATGATTCAGGTGGAGTTGTTTTGGCACTGGAAGAGCTGTGCTGCTGCTTTGGGCAGTTGCCACTCAGCACCATCTCACTGAGTTCCCTAGGTGTCATATCCACTTTCAGACATATGTGGTGCCAGAGCACTTGGTTTCCATGGCAGCGGGAAATGGTTTGGGCCCTGAACTTGTGCTTGGCTGTGGAGTTTTGAGCGTCTTGAGTGAGGAGCTCCATGTTAGTTTAGTGTGGGTGCTCAACCTGCTTGATTCCATCCCACTGTTCTCAATGGGCATTGGACTGGAAGTGACCAAACAGGGTTTCCTAGAACGCTGCTAGCACAGCTGATGGTATGTGAAGTTCATGATTCAGGTGGAGCTGTTTTGGCACTGGAAGAGCTGTGCTGCTGCTTCGGGCAGTTGCCATTCACCACCACACTGAGGTCCCTAGGTGTCATATCCACTTTCAGACATATGTGGTGCCAGAGCACTTGGTTTCCATGGCAGTGGGAAATGGCTTGGGCAATGAAGTTGTGTTTGGCTGTGGAGTTTTGAGCGGCTTGAGTGAGGAGCTCCATGTTAGTTTAGTGTGGGTGCTCAACCTGCTTGATTGCATCCCACTGGGCTCAATGGGCATCGGACCGGAAGTAACCAAACAGGGTTTCCTTGATAGCTGCTAGCACAGCTGATGGTATGTGAAGTTCATGAGGCAGGTGGAGTTGTTTTGGCACTGGAAGAACTGTGCTGCTGCTTCGGGCAGTTGCCATTCACCACCGCCTCACTGAGTTCCCTAGGTGTCATATCCACTTTCAGACATATGTGGTGCCAGAGCACTTGGTTTCCATGGCAGCGGGAAATGGCTTGGGCACTGAACTTGTGTTTGGCTGTGGAGTTTTGAGCGCCTTGAGTGAGGAGCTCCATGACAGTTTAGCGTGGGTGCTCAACGTGCTTCATTCCATCACACTAGGCTCAATGGGCATTGGACCGGAAGTAACCAAACAGGGTTTCCTAGAACGCTGCTAGCACAGCTGATGGTATGTGAAGTTCATGATTCAGGTGGAGTTGTTTTGGCACTGGAAGAGCTGTGCTGCTGCTTTGGGCAGTTGCCACTCAGCACCATCTCACTGAGTTCCCTAGGTGTCATATCCACTTTCAGACATATGTGGTGCCAGAGCACTTGGTTTCCATGGCAGCGGGAAATGGTTTGGGCCCTGAACTTGTGCTTGGCTGTGGAGTTTTGAGCGGCTTGAGTGAGGAGCTCCATGTTAGTTTAGTGTGGGTGCTCAACCTGCTTGATTCCATCCCACTGGGCTCAATGGGCATTGGACCGGAAGTGACCAAACAGGGTTTCCTAGAACGCTGCTAGCACAGCTGATGGTATGTGAAGTTCATGAGGCAGGTGGAGTTGTTTTCTCACTGGAAGAGCTGTGCTGCTGCTTCGGGCAGTTGCCATTCACCACCGCCTCCCTGAGTTCCCTAGGTGTCATATCCACTTTCAAGACATATGTGGTGCCAGAGCACTTGGTTTCCATGGCAGCGGGAAATGGCTTGTGCGCTGAACTTGTGTTTGGCTGTGGAGTTTTGAGCGGCTTGAGTGAGGAGCTCCATGTTAGTTTAGTGTGGGTGCTGAACCTGCTTGATTCCATCACACTGGGCTCAATGGGCATTGGTCCGGAAGTGACCAAACAGGGTTTCAGAGAGAGCTGCTAGCACAGCTGATGGTATGTGAAGTTCATGAGGCAGGTGGAGTTGTTTTGGCACTGGAAGAGCTGTGCTGCTGCTTCAGGCAGTTGCCATTCACCACCACCGCCCTGAGTTCCCTAGGTGTCATCTACTTTCAGACATATGTGGTGCCAGAGCACTTGGTTTCCATGGCAGCGGGAAATATCTTGGGCGCTGAACTTGTATTTGGCTGGTTAGTTTTCAGCGGCTTGAGTGAGGAGCTCCATGTTAGTTTAGTGTGGGTGCTCAACCTGCTTGATTCCATCCCACTAGACTCAATGGAAATTGCACCGGAAATGACCAAACACTGTTTCAGAGAGACCTGCTAGCCCAGCTGATGGTATGTGAAGTTCATGACTGAGGTGCAGTTGTTTTGGCACTGGAAGAGCTGTGCTGCTGCTTCGGGCAGTTGCCATTCACCACCGCCGTGAGCTCCCTAGGTGTCATATCCACTTTCAGACATATGTGGTAACAGAGCACTTGGTTTCCATGGCAGCGGGAAATGGCCTGGGTGCTGAAATTGAGTTTGGCTGTGGAGTTTTGAGCGGCTTGAGTGAGGAGCTCCATGTAAGTTTAGTGTGGGTGCTCAACCTGCTTGATTCCATCCCACTGGGCTCAATGGGCATTGGAGTGGAAGTGACCAAACAGGGTTTCCTAGATTGCTGCTAGCACAGCTGATGGTATGTGAAGTTCATGAGGCAGGTGGAGTTGTTTTCTCACTGGAAGAGCTGTGCTGCTGCTTCGGGCAGTTGCCATTCACCACCGCCCTGAGTTCCCTAGGTGTCATATCCACTTTCAGACATATGTGGTGCCAGAGCACTTGGTTTCCATGGCAGCGGGAAATGGCTTGGGCGCTGAACTTGTACTTGGCAGCGGATTTTTGAGCACCTTGAGTGAGGAGCTCCATGTTAGTTTAGTGTGGGTGCTCAACCTGCTTGATTTCATCCCACTGGGCTCAATGGGCATTGGGCCGGAAGTGACCAAACAGGGTTTCCTAGTACGCTGCTAGTACAGCTGATGGTATGTGAAGTTCATGACTGAGGTGCAGTTGTTTTGGCACTTTAAGAGCTGTGCTGCTGCTTCGGGCAGTTGCCATTCACCACCGCCTCCCTGAGTTCCCTAGGTGTCATATCCACTTTCAGACATATGTGGTGCCAGAGCACTTGGTTTCCATGGCAGTGGGAAATGTCTTGGGCGCTGAACTTGTGTTTGGCTGTGGAGTATGGAGCACCTTGAGTGAGGAGCTCCATGTTAGTTTAGTGTGGGTGCTCAACCTGCTTGATTCCATCCCACTGGGCTCAATGGGCATTGGACCGGAAGTGACCAAACAGGGTTTCCTAGAACGCTGCTAGCCCAGCTGATGGTATGTGAAGTTCATGAGGCAGGTGGAGTTGTTTTGGCACTGGAAGAGCTGTGCTGCTGCTTCGGGCAGTTGCCATTCACCACCGCCCTGAGTTCCCTAGGTGTCATATCCACTTTCAGACATATGTGGTGCCAGAGCACTTGGTTTCCATGGCAGTGGGAAATGTCTTGGGCGCTGAACTTGTGTTTGGCTGTGGAGTATGGAGCACCTTGAGTGAGGAGCTCCATGTTAGTTTAGTGTGGGTGCTCAACCTGCTTGATTCCATCCCACTGGGCTCAATGGGCATTGGACCGGAAGTGACCAAACAGGGTTTCCTAGAACGCTGCTAGCCCAGCTGATGGTATGTGAAGTTCATGAGGCAGGTGGAGTTGTTTTGGCACTGGAAGAGCTGTGCTGCTGCTTCGGGCAGTTGCCATTCACCACCGCCCTGAGTTCCCTAGGTGTCATATCCACTTTCAGACATATGTGGTGCCAGAGCACTTGGTTTCCATGGCAGTGGGAAATGGCTTGTGTGCTGAACTTGTGTTTGGCTGTGGAGTATGGAGCACCTTGAGTGAGGAGCTCCATGTTAGTTTAGTGTGGGTGCTCAACCTGCTTGATTCCATCCCACTGGGCTCAATGGGCATTGGACCGGAAGTGACCAAACAGGGTTTCCTAGAACGCTGCTAGCCCAGCTGATGGTATGTGAAGTTCATGAGGCAGGTGGAGTTGTTTTGGCACTGGAAGAGCTGTGCTGCTGCTTCGGGCAGTTGCCATTCACCACCGCCCTGAGTTCCCTAGGTGTCATATCCACTTTCAGACATATGTGGTGCCAGAGCACTTGGTTTCCATGGCAGCGGGCAATGGCTTTGGCGTTGAACTTGTGTTTGGCTGTGGAGTTTTGAGCGTCTTGAGTGAGGAGCTCCATGTTAGTTTAGTGTGGGTGCTCAACCTGCTTGATTCCATCACACTGGGCTCAATGGGCATTGGACCGGAAGTGACCAAACAGGGTTTCCTAGATAGCTGCTAGCACAGCTGATGGTATGTGAAGTTCATGAGGCAGGTGGAGTTGTTTTGGCACTGGAAGAGCTGTGCTGCTGCTTCAGGCAGTTGCCATTCACCACCGCCCTGAGTTCCCTAGGTGTCATATCCACTTTCAGACATATGTGGTGCCAGAGCACTTGGTTTCCATGGCAGCGGGAAATGGCTTGTGTGCTGAACTTGTGTTTGGCTGTGGAGTTTTGAGCGTCTTGAGTGAGGAGCTCCATGTTAGTTTAGTGTGGGTGCTCAACCTGCTTGATTCCATCACACTGGGCTCAATGGGCATTGGACCGGAAGTGACCAAACAGGGTTTCCTAGATAGCTGCTAGCACAGCTGATGGTATGTGAAGTTCATGAGGCAGGTGGAGTTGTTTTGGCACTGGAAGAGCTGTGCTGCTGCTTCGGGCAGTTGCCATTCACCACCGCCCTGAGTTCCCTAGGTGTCATATCCACTTTCAGACATATGTGGTGCCAGAGCACTTGGTTTCCATGGCAGCGGGAAATGGCTTGTGTGCTGAACTTGTGTTTGGCTGTGGAGTTTTGAGCGTCTTGAGTGAGGAGCTCCATGTTAGTTTAGTGTGGGTGCTCAACCTGCTTGATTCCATCACACTGGGCTCAATGGGCATTGGACCGGAAGTGACCAAACAGGGTTTCCTAGATAGCTGCTAGCACAGCTGATGGTATGTGAAGTTCATGAGGCAGGTGGAGTTGTTTTGGCACTGGAAGAGCTGTGCTGCTGCTTCAGGCAGTTGCCATTCACCACCGCCCTGAGTTCCCTAGGTGTCATATCCACTTTCAGACATATGTGGTGCCAGAGCACTTGGTTTCCATGGCAGCGGGAAATGGCTTGTGTGCTGAACTTGTGTTTGGCTGTGGAGTTTTGAGCGTCTTGAGTGAGGAGCTCCATGTTAGTTTAGTGTGGGTGCTCAACCTGCTTGATTCCATCACACTGGGCTCAATGGGCATTGGACCGGAAGTGACCAAACAGGGTTTCCTAGATAGCTGCTAGCACAGCTGATGGTATGTGAAGTTCATGAGGCAGGTGGAGTTGTTTTGGCACTGGAAGAGCTGTGCTGCTGCTTCGGGCAGTTGCCATTCACCACCGCCCTGAGTTCCCTAGGTGTCATATCCACTTTCAGACATATGTGGTGCCAGAGCACTTGGTTTCCATGGCAGCGGGAAATGGCTTGTGTGCTGAACTTGTGTTTGGCTGTGGAGTTTTGAGCGTCTTGAGTGAGGAGCTCCATGTTAGTTTAGTGTGGGTGCTCAACCTGCTTGATTCCATCACACTGGGCTCAATGGGCATTGGACCGGAAGTGACCAAACAGGGTTTCCTAGAACGCTGCTAGCACAGCTGATGGTATGTGAAGTTCATGAGGCAGGTGGAGTTGTTTTGGCACTGGAAGAGCTGTGCTGCTGCTTCGGGCAGTTGCCATTCACCACCGCCTCCCTGAGTTCCCTAGGTGTCATATCCACTTTCAGACATATGTGGTGCCAGAGCACTTGGTTTCCATGGCAGTGGGAAATGTCTTGGGCACTGAACTTGTGTTTGGCTGTGGAGTATGGAGCACCTTGAGTGAGGAGCTCCATGTTAGTTTAGTGTGGGTGCTCAACCTGCTTGATTCCATCCCACTGGGCTCAATGGGCATTGGACCGGAAGTGACCAAACAGGGTTTCCTAGAACGCTGCTAGCCCAGCTGATGGTATGTGAAGTTCATGAGGCAGGTGGAGTTGTTTTGGCACTGGAAGAGCTGTGCTGCTGCTTCGGGCAGTTGCCATTCACCACCGCCCTGAGTTCCCTAGGTGTCATATCCACTTTCAGACATATGTGGTGCCAGAGCACTTGGTTTCCATGGCAGCGGGAAATGGCTTGTGTGCTGAACTTGTGTTTGGCTGTGGAGTTTTGAGCGTCTTGAGTGAGGAGCTCCATGTTAGTTTAGTGTGGGTGCTCAACCTGCTTGATTCCATCACACTGGGCTCAATGGGCATTGGACCGGAAGTGACCAAACAGGGTTTCCTAGATAGCTGCTAGCACAGCTGATGGTATGTGAAGTTCATGAGGCAGGTGGAGTTGTTTTGGCACTGGAAGAGCTGTGCTGCTGCTTCGGGCAGTTGCCATTCACCACCGCCCTGAGTTCCCTAGGTGTCATATCCACTTTCAGACATATGTGGTGCCAGAGCACTTGGTTTCCATGGCAGCGGGAAATGGCTTGTGTGATGAACTTGTGTTTGGCTGTGGAGTTTTGAGCGTCTTGAGTGAGGAACTCCATGTTAGTTTAGTGTGGGTGCTCAACCTGCTTGATTCCATCACACTGGGCTCAATGGGCATTGGACCGGAAGTGACCAAACAGGGTTTCCTAGATAGCTGCTAGCACAGCTGATGGTATGTGAAGTTCATGAGGCAGGTGGAGTTGTTTTGGCACTGGAAGAGCTGTGCTGCTGCTTCGGGCAGTTGCCATTCACCACCGCCTCCCTGAGTTCCCTAGGTGTCATATCCACTTTCAGACATATGTGGTGCCAGAGCACTTGGTTTCCATGGCAGTGGGAAATGTCTTGGGCACTGAACTTGTGTTTGGCTGTGGAGTATGGAGCACCTTGAGTGAGGAGCTCCATGTTAGTTTAGTGTGGGTGCTCAACCTGCTTGATTCCATCCCACTGGGCTCAATGGGCATTGGACCGGAAGTGACCAAACAGGGTTTCCTAGAACGCTGCTAGCCCAGCTGATGGTATGTGAAGTTCATGAGGCAGGTGGAGTTGTTTTGGCACTGGAAGAGCTGTGCTGCTGCTTCGGGCAGTTGCCATTCACCACCGCCCTGAGTTCCCTAGGTGTCATATCCACTTTCAGACATATGTGGTGCCAGAGCACTTGGTTTCCATGGCAGCGGGAAATGGCTTGTGTGCTGAACTTGTGTTTGGCTGTGGAGTTTTGAGCGGCTTGAGTGAGGAGCTCCATGTTAGTTTAGTGTGGGTGCTCAACCTGCTTGATTCCATCCCACTGGGCTCAATGGGCATTGGACCGGAAGTGACCAAACAGGGTTTCCTAGATAGCTGCTAGCACAGCTGATGGTATGTGAAGTTCATGAGGCAGGTGGAGTTGTTTTGGCACTGGAAGAGCTGTGCTGCTGCTTCGGGCAGTTGCCATTCACCACCGCCGTGAGCTCCCTAGGTGTCATATCCACTTTCAGACATATGTGGTGCCAGAGCACTTGGTTTCCATGGCAGCGGGAAATGGCCTGGGCGCTGAACTTGTGTTTGGCTGTGGAGTTTTGAGCAGCTTGAGTGAGGAGCTCCATGTTAGTTTAGTGTGGGTGCTCAACCTGCTTGATTCCATCCCACTGGGCTCAATGGGCATTGGACCGGAAGTGACAAAACAGGGTTTCCTAGATAGCTGCTAGCACAGCTGATGGTATGTGAAGTTCATGATTGAGGTGGAATTGTTCTGGCACTGGAAGAGCTGTGCGGCTGCTTCGGGCAGTTGCCATTCACCACCACCCTGAGTTCCCTAGGTGTCATATCCACTTTCAGACATATGTGGTGCCAGAGCACTTGGTTTCCATGGCAGCGGGAAATGGCTTGGGCGCTGAACTTGTGTTTGGCTGTGGAGTTTTGAGCGTCTTGAGTGAGGAGCTCCATGTTAGTTTAGTGTGGGTGCTCAACCTGCTTGATTCCATCCCACTGGGCTCAATGGGCATTGGACCGGAAGCGACCAAACAGGGTTTCCTAGAACGCTGCTAGCGCAGCTGATGGTATGTGAAGTTCATGAGGCAGGTGGAGTTGTTTTGGCACTGGAAGAGCTGTGCTGCTGCTTCGGGCAGTTGCCATTCACCACCGCCTCCCTGAGTTCCCTAGGTGTCATATCCACTTTCAGACATATGTGGTGCCAGAGCTCTTGGTTTCCATGGCAGCGGGAAATGGCATTTGCGCTGAACTTGTGTTTGGCTGTGGAGTTTTGAGCGCCTTGTGTGACGAGCTCCATGTTAGTTTAGTGTGGGTGCTCAACCTGCTTGATTCCATCACACTGGGCTCAATGGGCATTGGTCCGGAAGTGACCAAACAGGGTTTCAGAGAGAGCTGCTAGCACAGCTGATGGTATGTGAAGTTCATGAGGCAGGTGGAGTTGTTTTGGCACTGGAAGAGCTGTGCTACTGCTTCAGGCAGTTGCCATTCACCACCACCGCCCTGAGTTCCCTAGGTGTCATCCACTTTCAGACATATGTGGTGCCAGAGCACTTGGTTTCCATGGCAGCGGGAAATGGCTTTGGTGCTGAACTTGTATTTGGCTGCGGATTTTTGAGCACCTTGAATGAGGAGCTCCATGTTAGTTTAGTGTGGGTGCTCAACCTGCTTGATTCCATCCCACTGGGCTCAATGGAAATTGCACCAGAATTGACCAAACAGGGTTTCCTAGAACGCTGCTAGTACAGCTGATGGTATGTGAAGTTCATGAGTGAGGTGGAGTTGTTTTGGCACTTTAAGTGCTGTGCTGCTGCTTCTGGCAGTTGCCATTCACCACCGCCCTGAGTTCCCTAGGTGTCATATCCACTTTCAGACATATGTGGTGCCAGAGCACTTGGTTTCCATGGCAGCGGGAAATGGCTTGGGCGCTGAACTTGTGTTTGGCTGTGGAGTTTTGAGCGGCTTGCGTGAGGAGCTCCATGTAAGTTTAGTGTGGGTGCTCAACCTGCTTGATTCCATCCCACTAGGCTCAATGGGCATTGGACCGGAAGTGACCAAACAGGGTTTCCTAGATAGCTGCTAGCCCAGCTGATGGTATGTGAAGTTCATGAGGCAGGTGGAGTTGTTTTGGCACTGGAAGAGCTGTGCTGCTGCTTCGGGCAGTTGCCATTCACCACCGCCGTGAGCTCCCTAGGTGTCATATCCACTTTCAGACATATGTGGTAACAGAGCACTTGGTTTCCATGGCAGCGGGAAATGGCCTGGGTGCTGAAATTGAGTTTGGCTATGGAGTTTTGAGCGGCTTGAGTGAGGAGCTCCATGTAAGTTTAGTGTGGGTGCTCAACCTGCTTGATTCCATCCCACTGGGCTCAATGGGCATTGGAGTGGAAGTGACCAAACAGGGTTTCCTAGATTGCTGCTAGCACAGCTGATGGTATGTGAAGTTCATGAGGCAGGTGGAGTTGTTTTGGCACTTTAAGTGCTGTGCTGCTGCTTCTGGCAGTTGCCATTCACCACCGCCCTGAGTTCCCTAGGTGTCATATCCACTTTCAGACATATGTGGTGCCAGAGCACTTGGTTTCCATGACAGCGGGAAATGGCTTGGGCGCTGAACTTGTACTTGGCAGCGGATTTTTGAGCACCTTGAGTGAGGAGCTCCATGTTAGTTTAGTGTGGGTGCTCAACCTGCTTGATTTCATCCCAGTGGGCTCAATGGGCATTGGGCCGGAAGTGACCAAACAGGGTTTCCTAGTACGCTGCTAGTACAGCTGATGGTATGTGAAGTTCATGACTGAGGTGCAGTTGTTTTGGCACTTTAAGAGCTGTGCTGCTGCTTCGGGCAGTTGCCATTCACCACCGCCTCCCTGAGTTCCCTAGGTGTCATATCCACTTTCAGACATATGTGGTGCCAGAGCACTTGGTTTCCATGGCAGTGGGAAATGTCTTGGGCGCTGAACTTGTGTTTGGCTGTGGAGTATGGAGCACCTTGAGTGAGGAGCTCCATGTTAGTTTAGTGTGGGTGCTCAACCTGCTTGATTCCATCCCACTGGGCTCAATGGGCATTGGACCGGAAGTGACCAAACAGGGTTTCCTAGAACGCTGCTAGCCCAGCTGATGGTATGTGAAGTTCATGAGGCAGGTGGAGTTGTTTTGGCACTGGAAGAGCTGTGCTGCTGCTTCGGGCAGTTGCCATTCACCACCGCCCTGAGTTCCCTAGGTGTCATATCCACTTTCAGACATATGTGGTGCCAGAGCACTTGGTTTCCATGGCAGTGGGAAATGTCTTGGGCGCTGAACTTGTGTTTGGCTGTGGAGTATGGAGCACCTTGAGTGAGGAGCTCCATGTTAGTTTAGTGTGGGTGCTCAACCTGCTTGATTCCATCCCACTGGGCTCAATGGGCATTGGACCGGAAGTGACCAAACAGGGTTTCCTAGAACGCTGCTAGCCCAGCTGATGGTATGTGAAGTTCATGAGGCAGGTGGAGTTGTTTTGGCACTGGAAGAGCTGTGCTGCTGCTTCGGGCAGTTGCCATTCACCACCGCCCTGAGTTCCCTAGGTGTCATATCCACTTTCAGACATATGTGGTGCCAGAGCACTTGGTTTCCATGGCAGTGGGAAATGGCTTGTGTGCTGAACTTGTGTTTGGCTGTGGAGTATGGAGCACCTTGAGTGAGGAGCTCCATGTTAGTTTAGTGTGGGTGCTCAACCTGCTTGATTCCATCACACTGGGCTCAATGGGCATTGGACCGGAAGTGACCAAACAGGGTTTCCTAGAACGCTGCTAGCCCAGCTGATGGTATGTGAAGTTCATGAGGCAGGTGGAGTTGTTTTGGCACTGGAAGAGCTGTGCTGCTGCTTCGGGCAGTTGCCATTCACCACCGCCCTGAGTTCCCTAGGTGTCATATCCACTTTCAGACATATGTGGTGCCAGAGCACTTGGTTTCCATGGCAGTGGGAAATGGCTTGTGTGCTGAACTTGTGTTTGGCTGTGGAGTTTTGAGCGTCTTGAGTGAGGAGCTCCATGTTAGTTTAGTGTGGGTGCTCAACCTGCTTGATTCCATCCCACTGGGCTCAATGGGCATTGGACCGGAAGTGACCAAACAGGGTTTCCTAGATAGCTGCTAGCACAGCTGATGGTATGTGAAGTTCATGAGGCAGGTGGAGTTGTTTTGGCACTGGAAGAGCTGTGCTGCTGCTTCAGGCAGTTGCCATTCACCACCACCCTGAGTTCCCTAGGTGTCATATCCACTTTCAGACATATGTGGTGCCAGAGCACTTGGTTTCCATGGCAGCGGGAAATGGCTTGTGTGATGAACTTGTGTTTGGCTGTGGAGTTTTGAGCGTCTTGAGTGAGGAGCTCCATGTTAGTTTAGTGTGGGTGCTCAACCTGCTTGATTCCATCACACTGGGCTCAATGGGCATTGGACCGGAAGTGACCAAACAGGGTTTCCTAGATAGCTGCTAACACAGCTGATGGTATGTGAAGTTCATGAGGCAGGTGGAGTTGTTTTGGCACTGGAAGAGCTGTGCTGCTGCTTCGGGCAGTTGCCATTCACCACCGCCCTGAGTTCCCTAGGTGTCATATCCACTTTCAGACATATGTGGTGCCAGAGCACTTGGTTTCCATGGCAGCGGGAAATGGCTTGTGTGCTGAACTTGTGTTTGGCTGTGGAGTTTTGAGCGTCTTGAGTGAGGAGCTCCATGTTAGTTTAGTGTGGGTGCTCAACCTGCTTGATTCCATCCCACTGGGCTCAATGGGCATTGGACCGGAAGTGACCAAACAGGGTTTCCTAGATAGCTGCTAGCACAGCTGATGGTATGTGAAGTTCATGAGCCAGGTGGAGTTGTTTTGGCACTGGAAGAGCTGTGCTGCTGCTTCGGGCAGTTGCCATTCACCACCGCCTCCCTGAGTTCCCTAGGTGTCATATCCACTTTCAGACATATGTGGTGCCAGAGCACTTGGTTTCCATGGCAGTGGGAAATGTCTTGGGCGCTGAACTTGTGTTTGGCTGTGGAGTATGGAGCACCTTGAGTGAGGAGCTCCATGTTAGTTTAGTGTGGGTGCTCAACCTGCTTGATTCCATCCCACTGGGCTCAATGGGCATTGGACCGGAAGTGACCAAACAGGGTTTCCTAGAACGCTGCTAGCCCAGCTGATGGTATGTGAAGTTCATGAGGCAGGTGGAGTTGTTTTGGCACTGGAAGAGCTGTGCTGCTGCTTCGGGCAGTTGCCATTCACCACCGCCCTGAGTTCCCTAGGTGTCATATCCACTTTCAGACATATGTGGTGCCAGAGCACTTGGTTTCCATGGCAGCGGGAAATGGCTTGTGTGCTGAACTTGTGTTTGGCTGTGGAGTTTTGAGCGTCTTGAGTGAGGAGCTCCATGTTAGTTTAGTGTGGGTGCTCAACCTGCTTGATTCCATCACACTGGGCTCAATGGGCATTGGACCGGAAGTGACCAAACAGGGTTTCCTAGATAGCTGCTAGCACAGCTGATGGTATGTGAAGTTCATGAGGCAGGTGGAGTTGTTTTGGCACTGGAAGAGCTGTGCTGCTGCTTCGGGCAGTTGCCATTCACCACCGCCCTGAGTTCCCTAGGTGTCATATCCACTTTCAGACATATGTGGTGCCAGAGCACTTGGTTTCCATGGCAGCGGGAAATGGCTTGTGTGCTGAACTTGTGATTGGCTGTGGAGTTTTGAGCGTCTTGAGTGAGGAGCTCCATGTTAGTTTAGTGTGGGTGCTCAACCTGCTTGATTCCATCACACTGGGCTCAATGGGCATTGGACCGGAAGTGACCAAACAGGGTTTCCTAGATAGCTGCTAGCACAGCTGATGGTATGTGAAGTTCATGAGGCAGGTGGAGTTGTTTTGGCACTGGAAGAGCTGTGCTGCTGCTTCGGGCAGTTGCCATTCACCACCGCCTCCCTGAGTTCCCTAGGTGTCATATCCACTTTCAGACATATGTGGTGCCAGAGCACTTGGTTTCCATGGCAGTGGGAAATGTCTTGGGCGCTGAACTTGTGTTTGGCTGTGGAGTATGGAGCACCTTGAGTGAGGAGCTCCATGTTAGTTTAGTGTGGGTGCTCAACCTGCTTGATTCCATCCCACTGGGCTCAATGGGCATTGGACCGGAAGTGACCAAACAGGGTTTCCTAGAACGCTGCTAGCCCAGCTGATGGTTTGTGAAGTTCATGAGGCAGGTGGAGTTGTTTTGGCACTGGAAGAGCTGTGCTGCTGCTTCGGGCAGTTGCCATTCACCACCGCCCTGAGTTCCCTAGGTGTCATATCCACTTTCAGACATATGTGGTGCCAGAGCACTTGGTTTCCATGGCAGCGGGAAATGGCTTGTGTGCTGAACTTGTGTTTGGCTGTGGAGTTTTGAGCGTCTTGAGTGACGAGCTCCATGTTAGTTTAGTGTGGGTGCTCAACCTGCTTGATTCCATCACACTGGGCTCAATGGGCATTGGACCGGAAGTGACCAAACAGGGTTTCCTAGATTGCTGCTAGCACAGCTGATGGTATGTGAAGTTCATGAGGCAGGTGGAGTTGTTTTGGCACTGGAAGAGCTGTGCTGCTGCTTCGGGCAGTTGCCATTCACCACCGCCGTGAGCTCCCTAGGTGTCATATCCACTTTCAGACATATGTGGTGCCAGAGCACTTGGTTTCCATGGCAGCGGGAAATGGCCTGGGCGCTGAACTTGTGTTTGGCTGTGGAGTTTTGAGCAGCTTGAGTGAGGAGCTCCATGTTAGTTTAGTGTGGGTGCTCAACCTGCTTGATTCCATCCCACTGGGCTCAATGGGCATTGGACCGGAAGTGACAAAACAGGGTTTCCTAGAACGCTGCTAGCACAGCTGATGGTATGTGAAGTTCATGATTGAGGTGGAGTTGTTCTGGCACTGGAAGAGCTGTGCGGCTGCTTCGGGCAGTTGCCATTCACCACCACCCTGAGTTCCCTAGGTGTCATATCCACTTTCAGACATATGTGGTGCCAGAGCACTTGGTTTCCATGGCAGCGGGAAATGGCTTGGGCGCTGAACTTGTGTTTGGCTGTGGAGTTTTGAGCGTCTTGAGTGAGGAGCTCCATGTTAGTTTAGTGTGGGTGCTCAACCTGCTTGATTCCATCCCACTGGGCTCAATGGGCATTGGACCGGAAGCGACCAAACAGGGTTTCCTAGAACGCTGTTAGCGCAGCTGATGGTATGTGAAGTTCATGAGGCAGGTGGAGTTGTTTTGGCACTGGAAGAGCTGTGCTGCTGCTTCGGGCAGTTGCCATTCACCACCGCCTCCCTGAGTTCCCTAGGTGTCATATCCACTTTCAGACATATGTGGTGCCAGAGCTCTTGGTTTCCATGGCAGCGGGAAATGGCATTTGCGCTGAACTTGTGTTTGGCTGTGGAGATATGAGCGCCTTGTGTGACGAGCTCCATGTTAGTTTAGTGTGGGTGCTCAACCTGCTTGATTCCATCACACTGGGCTCAATGGGCATTGGACCGGAGGTGAAGAAACAGGGTTTCCTAGAACGCTGCTAGCCCAGCTGATGGTATGTGAAGTTCATGAGGCAGGTGCAGTTGTTTTGACACTGGAAGAGCTGTGCTGCTGCTTCGGGCAGTTGCCATTCACCACCGCACTGAGTTCCCTAGTTGTCATATCCACTTTCAGACATATGTGGTGCCAGAGCACTTGGTTTCCATGGCAGCGGGAAATGGCTTGGGCGCTGAACTTGTGTTTGGCTGTGGAGTTTTGAGCACCTTGAGTGAGGAGCTCCATGTAAGTTTAGTGTGGGTGCTCAACCTGCTTGATTCCATCCCACTGGGCTCAATGGGCATTGGAGTGGAAGTGACCAAACAGGGTTTCCTAGTACGCTGCTAGCAGAGCTGATGGTATGTGAAGTTCATGAGGCAGGTGGAGTTGTTTTCTCACTGGAAGAGCTGTGCTGCTGCTTCGGGCAGTTGCCATTCACCACCGCCCTGAGTTCCCTAGGTGTCATATCCACTTTCAGACATATGTGGTGCCAGAGCACTTGGTTTCCATGGCAGCGGGAAATGGCTTGGGCGCTGAACTTGTGTTTGGCTGTGGAGTTTTGACCGGCTTAAGTGAGGAGCTCCATGTAAGTTTAGTGTGGGTGCTCAACCTGCTTGATTCCATCCCACTGGGCTCAATGTGCATTGGACTGGAAGTGACCAAACAGGGTTTCCTAGAACGCTGCTAGCGCAGCTGATGGTATGTGAAGTTCATGAGGCAGGTGGAGTTGTTTTCTCACTGGAAGAGCTGTGCTGCTGCTTCGGGCAGTTGCCATTCACCACCGCCCTGAGTTCCCTAGGTGTCATATCCACTTTCAGACATATGTGGTGCCAGAGCACTTGGTTTCCATGGCAGCGGGAAATGGCTTGGGCGCTGAACTTGTACTTGGCAGCGGATTTTTGAGCACCTTGAGTGAGGAGCTCCATGTTAGTTTAGTGTGGGTGCTCAACCTGCTTGATTTCATCCCACTGGGCTCAATGGGCATTGGGCCGGAAGTGACCAAACAGGGTTTCCTAGTACGCTGCTAGCAGAGCTGATGGTATGTGAAGTTCATGACTGAGGTGCAGTTGTTTTGGCACTTTAAGAGCTGTGCTGCTGCTTCGGGCAGTTGCCATTCACCACCGCCTCCCTGAGTTCCCTAGGTGTCATATCCACTTTCAGACATATGTGGTGCCAGAGCACTTGGTTTCCATGGCAGTGGGAAATGTCTTGGGCGCTGAACTTGTGTTTGGCTGTGGAGTATGGAGCACCTTGAGTGAGGAGCTCCATGTTAGTTTAGTGTGGGTGCTCAACCTGCTTGATTCCATCCCACTGGGCTCAATGGGCATTGGACCGGAAGTGACCAAACAGGGTTTCCTAGAACGCTGCTAGCCCAGCTGATGGTATGTGAAGTTCATGAGCCAGGTGGAGTTGTTTTGGCACTGGAAGAGCTGTGCCGCTGCTTCGGGCAGTTGCCATTCACCACCGCCCTGAGTTCCCTAGGTGTCCTATCCACTTTCAGACATATGTGGTGCCAGAGCACTTGGTTTCCATGGCATCGGGAAATGGTTTTGGGCTGAACTTGTGATTGGCTGTGGAGTTTTGAGCACCTTGAGTGAGGATCTCCATGTTATTTTAGTGTGGGTGCTCAACCTGCTTGATTCCATCCCACTGGGCTCAATGGGCATTGGACGGGAAGTGACCAAACAGGGTTTCCTCGTACGCTGCTAGCACAGCTGATGGTATGTGAAGTTCATGAGGCAGGTGGAGTTGTTTTGGCACTGGAAGAGCTGTGCTGCTGCTTCGGGCAGTTGACATTCACCACCGCCTCCCTGAGTTCCCTAGGTGTCATATCCACTTTCAGACATATGTGGTGCCAGAGCACTTGGTTTCCATGGCAGCAGGAAATGGCTTGGGTGCTGAACTTGTGTTTGGCTGTGGAGTTTTGAGCGGCTTCAGTGAGGAGCTCCATGTTAGTTTAGTGTGGGTGCTCAACCTGCTTGATTCCATCCCACTGGGCTCAATGGGCATTTGACTGGAAGTGACCAAACAGGGTTTCCTAGAGAGCTGCTAGCACAGCTGATGGTATGTGAAGTTCATGAGGCAGGTGGAGTTGTTTTGGCACTGGAAGAGCTGTGCTGCTGCTTCGGGCAGTTGCCATTCAACATCGCACTGAGTTCCCTAGGTGTCATATCCACTTTCAGACATATGTGGTGCCAGAGCACTTGGTTTCCATGGCAGCGGGAAATAGCCTGGGCGCTGAACTTGTGTTTGGCTGTGGAGTTTTGACCGGCTTAAGTGAGGAGCTCCATGTAAGTTTAGTGTGGGTGCTCAACCTGCTTGATTCCATCACACTGGGCTCAATGGGCATTGGACCGGAAGTGACCAAACAGGGTTTCCTAGAGAGCTGCTAGCAGAGCTGATGGTATGTGAAGTTCATGAGGCAGGTGCAGTTGTTTGGTACTGGAAGAGCTGTGCTGCTGCTTCGGGCAGTTGCCATTCACCACCGCCGTGAGCTCCCTAGGTGTCATATCCACTTTCAGACATATGTGGTGCCAGAGCACTTGGTTTCCATGGCAGCAGGAAATGGCTTTGGTGCTGAACTTGTATTTGGCTGTGGAGTTTTGAGCGTCTTGAGTGAGGAGCTCCATGTTAGTTTAGTGTGGGTGCTCAACCTGCTTGATTCCATCCCACTGGGCTCAATGGGCATTGGACCGGAAGTGACCAAACAGGGTTTCCTAGAACGCTGCTAGCCCAGCTGATGGTATGTGAAGTTCATGAGCCAGGTGGAGTTGTTTTGGCACTGGAAGAGCTGTGCCGCTGCTTCGGGCAGTTGCCATTCACCACCGCCCTGAGTTCCCTAGGTGTCCTATCCACTTTCAGACATATGTGGTGCCAGAGCACTTGGTTTCCATGGCATCGGGAAATGGTTTTGGGCTGAACTTGTGATTGGCTGTGGAGTTTTGAGCACCTTGAGTGAGGATCTCCATGTTATTTTAGTGTGGGTGCTCAACCTGCTTGATTCCATCCCACTGGGCTCAATGGGCATTGGACGGGAAGTGACCAAACAGGGTTTCCTCGTACGCTGCTAGCACAGCTGATGGTATGTGAAGTTCATGAGGCAGGTGGAGTTGTTTTGGCACTGGAAGAGCTGTGCTGCTGCTTCGGGCAGTTGACATTCACCACCGCCTCCCTGAGTTCCCTAGGTGTCATATCCACTTTCAGACATATGTGGTGCCAGAGCACTTGGTTTCCATGGCAGCAGGAAATGGCTTGGGTGCTGAACTTGTGTTTGGCTGTGGAGTTTTGAGCGGCGTCAGTGAGGAGCTCCATGTTAGTTTAGTGTGGGTGCTCAACCTGCTTGATTCCATCCCACTGGGCTCAATGGGCATTGGACTGGAAGTGACCAAACAGGGTTTCCTAGAGAGCTGCTAGCACAGCTGATGGTATGTGAAGTTCATGAGGCAGGTGGAGTTGTTTTGGCACTGGAAGAGCTGTGCTGCTGCTTCGGGCAGTTGCCATTCAACATCGCACTGAGTTCCCTAGGTGTCATATCCACTTTCAGACATATGTGGTGCCAGAGCACTTGGTTTCCATGGCAGCGGGAAATAGCCTGGGCGCTGAAATTGTGTTTGGCTGTGGAGTTTTGACCGGCTTAAGTGAGGAGCTCCATGTAAGTTTAGTGTGGGTGCTCAACCTGCTTGATTCCATCACACTGGGCTCAATGGGCATTGGACCGGAAGTGACCAAACAGGGTTTCCTAGAGAGCTGCTAGCAGAGCTGATGGTATGTGAAGTTCATGAGGCAGGTGCAGTTGTTTGGTACTGGAAGAGCTGTGCTGCTGCTTCGGGCAGTTGCCATTCACCACCGCCGTGAGCTCCCTAGGTGTCTTATCCACTTTCAGACATATGTGGTGCCAGAGCACTTGGTTTCCATGGCAGCAGGAAATGGCTTTGGTGCTGAACTTGTATTTGGCTGTGGAGTTTTGAGCGTCTTGAGTGAGGAGCTCCATGTTAGTTTAGTGTGGGTGCTCAACCTGCTTGATTCCATCCCACTGGGCTCAATGGGCATTGGACCGGAAGTGACCAAACAGGGTTTCCTAGATAGCTGCTAGCAGAGCCGATGGTATGTGAAGTTCATGAGGCAGGTGGAGTTGTTTTGGCACTGGAAGAGCTGTGCTGCTGCTTCGGGCAGTTGCCATTCACCACCGCCCTGAGTTCCCTAGGTGTCATATCCACTTTCAGACATATGTGGTGCCAGAGCACTTGGTTTCCATGGCAGCGGGAAATGGCCTGGGTGCTGAAATTGAGTTTGGCTGTGGAGTTTTGAGCGGCTTGAGTGAGGAGCTCCATGTAAGTTTAGTGTGGGTGCTCAACCTGCTTGATTCCATCCCACTGGGCTCAATGGGCATTGGAGTGGAAGTGACCAAACAGGGTTTCCTAGATTGCTGCTAGCACAGCTGATGGTATGTGAAGTTCATGAGGCAGGTGGAGTTGTTTTCTCACTGGAAGAGCTGTGCTGCTGCTTCGGGCAGTTGCCATTCACCACCGCCCTGAGTTCCCTAGGTGTCATATCCACTTTCAGACATATGTGGTGCCAGAGCACTTGGTTTCCATGGCAGCGGGAAATGGCTTGGGCGCTGAACTTGTACTTGGCAGCGGATTTTTGAGCACCTTGAGTGAGGAGCTCCATGTTAGTTTAGTGTGGGTGCTCAACCTGCTTGATTTCATCCCACTGGGCTCAATGGGCATTGGGCCGGAAGTGACCAAACAGGGTTTCCTAGTAAGCTGCTAGTACAGCTGATGGTATGTGAAGTTCATGACTGAGGTGCAGTTGTTTTGGCACTTTAAGAGCTGTGCTGCTGCTTTGGGCAGTTGCCATTCACCACCGCCTCCCTGAGTTCCCTAGGTGTCATATCCACTTTCAGACATATGTGGTGCCAGAGCACTTGGTTTCCATGGCAGTGGGAAATGTCTTGGGCGCTGAACTTGTGTTTGGCTGTGGAGTATGGAGCACCTTGAGTGAGGAGCTCCATGTTAGTTTAGTGTGGGTGCTCAACCTGCTTGATTCCATCCCACTGGGCTCAATGGGCATTGGACCGGAAGTGACCAAACAGGGTTTCCTAGAACGCTGCTAGCCCAGCTGATGGTATGTGAAGTTCATGAGGCAGGTGGAGTTGTTTTGGCACTGGAAGAGCTGTGCTGCTGCTTCGGGCAGTTGCCATTCACCACCGCCCTGAGTTCCCTAGGTGTCATATCCACTTTCAGACATATGTGGTGCCAGAGCACTTGGTTTCCATGGCAGTGGGAAATGGCTTGTGTGCTGAACTTGTGTTTGGCTGTGGAGTTTTGAGCGTCTTGAGTGAGGAGCTCCATGTTAGTTTAGTGTGGGTGCTCAACCTGCTTGATTCCATCACACTGGGCTCAATGGGCATTGGACCGGAAGTGACCAAACAGGGTTTCCTAGATAGCTGCTAGCACAGCTGATGGTATGTGAAGTTCATGAGGCAGGTGGAGTTGTTTTGGCACTGGAAGAGCTGTGCTGCTGCTTCAGGCAGTTGCCATTCACCACCGCCCTGAGTTCCCTAGGTGTCATATCCACTTTCAGACATATGTGGTGCCAGAGCACTTGGTTTCCATGGCAGCGGGAAATGGCTTGTGTGCTGAACTTGTGTTTGGCTGTGGAGTTTTGAGCGTCTTGAGTGAGGAGCTCCATGTTAGTTTAGTGTGGGTGCTCAACCTGCTTGATTCCATCACACTGGGCTCAATGGGCATTGGACCGGAAGTGACCAAACAGGGTTTCCTAGATAGCTGCTAGCACAGCTGATGGTATGTGAAGTTCATGAGGCAGGTGGAGTTGTTTTGGCACTGGAAGAGCTGTGCTGCTGCTTCGGGCAGTTGACATTCACCACCGCCTCCCTGAGTTCCCTAGGTGTCATATCCACTTTCAGACATATGTGGTGCCAGAGCACTTGGTTTCCATGGCAGCGGGAAATGGCTTGTGTGCTGAACTTGTGTTTGGCTGTGGAGTTTTGAGCGTCTTGAGTGAGGAGCTCCATGTTAGTTTAGTGTGGGTGCTCAACCTGCTTGATTTCATCCCACTGGGCTCAATGGGCATTGGGCCGGAAGTGACCAAACAGGGTTTCCTAGTAAGCTGCTAGTACAGCTGATGGTATGTGAAGTTTATGACTGAGGTGCAGTTGTTTTGGCACTTTAAGAGCTGTGCTGCTGCTTTGGGCAGTTGCCATTCACCACCGCCTCCCTGAGTTCCCTAGGTGTCATATCCACTTTCAGACATATGTGGTGCCAGAGCACTTGGTTTCCATGGCAGTGGGAAATGTCTTGGGCGCTGAACTTGTGTTTGGCTGTGGAGTATGGAGCACCTTGAGTGAGGAGCTCCATGTTAGTTTAGTGTGGGTGCTCAACCTGCTTGATTCCATCCCACTGGGCTCAATGGGCATTGGACCGGAAGTGACCAAACAGGGTTTCCTAGAACGCTGCTAGCCCAGCTGATGGTATGTGAAGTTCATGAGGCAGGTGGAGTTGTTTTGGCACTGGAAGAGCTGTGCTGCTGCTTCGGGCAGTTGCCATTCACCACCGCCCTGAGTTCCCTAGGTGTCATATCCACTTTCAGACATATGTGGTGCCAGAGCACTTGGTTTCCATGGCAGTGGGAAATGGCTTGTGTGCTGAACTTGTGTTTGGCTGTGGAGTTTTGAGCGTCTTGAGTGAGGAGCTCCATGTTAGTTTAGTGTGGGTGCTCAACCTGCTTGATTCCATCACACTGGGCTCAATGGGCATTGGACCGGAAGTGACCAAACAGGGTTTCCTAGATAGCTGCTAGCACAGCTGATGGTATGTGAAGTTCATGAGGCAGGTGGAGTTGTTTTGGCACTGGAAGAGCTGTGCTGCTGCTTCAGGCAGTTGCCATTCACCACCGCCCTGAGTTCCCTAGGTGTCATATCCACTTTCAGACATATGTGGTGCCAGAGCACTTGGTTTCCATGGCAGCGGGAAATGGCTTGGGTGCTGAACTTGTGTTTGGCTGTGGAGTTTTGAGCGTCTTGAGTGAGGAGCTCCATGTTAGTTTAGTGTGGGTGCTCAACCTGCTTGATTCCATCACACTGGGCTCAATGGGCATTGGACCGGAAGTGACCAAACAGGGTTTCCTAGAACGCTGCTAGCCCAGCTGATGGTATGTGAAGTTCATGAGGCAGGTGGAGTTGTTTTGGCACTGGAAGAGCTGTGCTGCTGCTTCGGGCAGTTGCCATTCACCACCGCCCTGAGTTCCCTAGGTGTCATATCCACTTTCAGACATATGTGGTGCCAGAGCACTTGGTTTCCATGGCAGTGGGAAATGGCTTGTGTGCTGAACTTGTGTTTGGCTGTGGAGTTTTGAGCGTCTTGAGTGAGGAGCTCCATGTTAGTTTAGTGTGGGTGCTCAACCTGCTTGATTCCATCACACTGGGCTCAATGGGCATTGGACCGGAAGTGACCAAACAGGGTTTCCTAGATAGCTGCTAGCACAGCTGATGGTATGTGAAGTTCATGAGGCAGGTGGAGTTGTTTTGGCACTGGAAGAGCTGTGCTGCTGCTTCAGGCAGTTGCCATTCACCACCGCCCTGAGTTCCCTAGGTGTCATATCCACTTTCAGACATATGTGGTGCCAGAGCACTTGGTTTCCATGGCAGCGGGAAATGGCTTGTGTGCTGAACTTGTGTTTGGCTGTGGAGTTTTGAGCGTCTTGAGTGAGGAGCTCCATGTTAGTTTAGTGTGGGTGCTCAACCTGCTTGATTCCATCCCACTGGGCTCAATGGGCATTGGACCGGAAGTGACCAAACAGGGTTTCCTAGATAGCTGCTAGCCCAGCTGATGGTATGTGAAGTTCATGAGCCAGGTGGAGTTGTTTTGGCACTGGAAGAGCTGTGCCGCTGCTTCGGGCAGTTGCCATTCACCACCGCCCTGAGTTCCCTAGGTGTCCTATCCACTTTCAGACATATGTGGTGCCAGAGCACTTGGTTTCCATGGCATCGGGAAATGGTTTTGGGCTGAACTTGTGATTGGCTGTGGAGTTTTGAGCACCTTGAGTGAGGATCTCCATGTTATTTTAGTGTGGGTGCTCAACCTGCTTGATTCCATCCCACTGGGCTCAATGGGCATTGGACGGGAAGTGACCAAACAGGGTTTCCTCGTACGCTGCTAGCACAGCTGATGGTATGTGAAGTTCATGAGGCAGGTGGAGTTGTTTTGGCACTGGAAGAGCTGTGCTGCTGCTTCGGGCAGTTGACATTCACCACCGCCTCCCTGAGTTCCCTAGGTGTCATATCCACTTTCAGACATATGTGGTGCCAGAGCACTTGGTTTCCATGGCAGCAGGAAATGGCTTGGGTGCTGAACTTGTGTTTGGCTGTGGAGTTTTGAGCGGCTTCAGTGAGGAGCTCCATGTTAGTTTAGTGTGGGTGCTCAACCTGCTTGATTCCATCCCACTGGGCTCAATGGGCATTTGACTGGAAGTGACCAAACAGGGTTTCCTAGAGAGCTGCTAGCACAGCTGATGGTATGTGAAGTTCATGAGGCAGGTGGAGTTGTTTTGGCACTGGAAGAGCTGTGCTGCTGCTTCGGGCAGTTGCCATTCAACATCGCACTGAGTTCCCTAGGTGTCATATCCACTTTCAGACATATGTGGTGCCAGAGCACTTGGTTTCCATGGCAGCGGGAAATAGCCTGGGCGCTGAACTTGTGTTTGGCTGTGGAGTTTTGACCGGCTTAAGTGAGGAGCTCCATGTAAGTTTAGTGTGGGTGCTCAACCTGCTTGATTCCATCACACTGGGCTCAATGGGCATTGGACCGGAAGTGACCAAACAGGGTTTCCTAGAGAGCTGCTAGCAGAGCTGATGGTATGTGAAGTTCATGAGGCAGGTGCAGTTGTTTGGTACTGGAAGAGCTGTGCTGCTGCTTCGGGCAGTTGCCATTCACCACCGCCGTGAGCTCCCTAGGTGTCATATCCACTTTCAGACATATGTGGTGCCAGAGCACTTGGTTTCCATGGCAGCAGGAAATGGCTTTGGTGCTGAACTTGTATTTGGCTGTGGAGTTTTGAGCGTCTTGAGTGAGGAGCTCCATGTTAGTTTAGTGTGGGTGCTCAACCTGCTTGATTCCATCCCACTGGGCTCAATGGGCATTGGACCGGAAGTGACCAAACAGGGTTTCCTAGAACGCTGCTAGCCCAGCTGATGGTATGTGAAGTTCATGAGCCAGGTGGAGTTGTTTTGGCACTGGAAGAGCTGTGCCGCTGCTTCGGGCAGTTGCCATTCACCACCGCCCTGAGTTCCCTAGGTGTCCTATCCACTTTCAGACATATGTGGTGCCAGAGCACTTGGTTTCCATGGCATCGGGAAATGGTTTTGGGCTGAACTTGTGATTGGCTGTGGAGTTTTGAGCACCTTGAGTGAGGATCTCCATGTTATTTTAGTGTGGGTGCTCAACCTGCTTGATTCCATCCCACTGGGCTCAATGGGCATTGGACGGGAAGTGACCAAACAGGGTTTCCTCGTACGCTGCTAGCACAGCTGATGGTATGTGAAGTTCATGAGGCAGGTGGAGTTGTTTTGGCACTGGAAGAGCTGTGCTGCTGCTTCGGGCAGTTGACATTCACCACCGCCTCCCTGAGTTCCCTAGGTGTCATATCCACTTTCAGACATATGTGGTGCCAGAGCACTTGGTTTCCATGGCAGCAGGAAATGGCTTGGGTGCTGAACTTGTGTTTGGCTGTGGAGTTTTGAGCGGCTTCAGTGAGGAGCTCCATGTTAGTTTAGTGTGGGTGCTCAACCTGCTTGATTCCATCCCACTGGGCTCAATGGGCATTGGACTGGAAGTGACCAAACAGGGTTTCCTAGAGAGCTGCTAGCACAGCTGATGGTATGTGAAGTTCATGAGGCAGGTGGAGTTGTTTTGGCACTGGAAGAGCTGTGCTGCTGCTTCGGGCAGTTGCCATTCAACATCGCACTGAGTTCCCTAGGTGTCATATCCACTTTCAGACATATGTGGTGCCAGAGCACTTGGTTTCCATGGCAGCGGGAAATAGCCTGGGCGCTGAAATTGTGTTTGGCTGTGGAGTTTTGACCGGCTTAAGTGAGGAGCTCCATGTAAGTTTAGTGTGGGTGCTCAACCTGCTTGATTCCATCACACTGGGCTCAATGGGCATTGGACCGGAAGTGACCAAACAGGGTTTCCTAGAGAGCTGCTAGCAGAGCTGATGGTATGTGAAGTTCATGAGGCAGGTGCAGTTGTTTGGTACTGGAAGAGCTGTGCTGCTGCTTCGGGCAGTTGCCATTCACCACCGCCGTGAGCTCCCTAGGTGTCATATCCACTTTCAGACATATGTGGTGCCAGAGCACTTGGTTTCCATGGCAGCAGGAAATGGCTTTGGTGCTGAACTTGTATTTGGCTGTGGAGTTTTGAGCGTCTTGAGTGAGGAGCTCCATGTTAGTTTAGTGTGGGTGCTCAACCTGCTTGATTCCATCCCACTGGGCTCAATGGGCATTGGACCGGAAGTGACCAAACAGGGTTTCCTAGAACGCTGCTAGCCCAGCTGATGGTATGTGAAGTTCATGAGGCAGGTGGAGTTGTTTTGGCACTGGAAGAGCTGTGCTGCTGCTTCGGGCAGTTGCCATTCACCACCGCCCTGAGTTCCCTAGGTGTCATATCCACTTTCAGACATATGTGGTGCCAGAGCACTTGGTTTCCATGGCAGCGGGAAATGGCCTGGGTGCTGAAATTGAGTTTGGCTGTGGAGTTTTGAGCGGCTTGAGTGAGGAGCTCCATGTAAGTTTAGTGTGGGTGCTCAACCTGCTTGATTCCATCCCACTGGGCTCAATGGGCATTGGAGTGGAAGTGACCAAACAGGGTTTCCTAGATTGCTGCTAGCACAGCTGATGGTATGTGAAGTTCATGAGGCAGGTGGAGTTGTTTTCTCACTGGAAGAGCTGTGCTGCTGCTTCGGGCAGTTGCCATTCACCACCGCCCTGAGTTCCCTAGGTGTCATATCCACTTTCAGACATATGTGGTGCCAGAGCACTTGGTTTCCATGGCAGCGGGAAATGGCTTGGGCGCTGAACTTGTACTTGGCAGCGGATTTTTGAGCACCTTGAGTGAGGAGCTCCATGTTAGTTTAGTGTGGGTGCTCAACCTGCTTGATTTCATCCCACTGGGCTCAATGGGCATTGGGCCGGAAGTGACCAAACAGGGTTTCCTAGTAAGCTGCTAGCCCAGCTGATGGTATGTGAAGTTCATGACTGAGGTGCAGTTGTTTTGGCACTTTAAGAGCTGTGCTGCTGCTTTGGGCAGTTGCCATTCACCACCGCCTCCCTGAGTTCCCTAGGTGTCATATCCACTTTCAGACATATGTGGTGCCAGAGCACTTGGTTTCCATGGCAGTGGGAAATGTCTTGGGCGCTGAACTTGTGTTTGGCTGTGGAGTATGGAGCACCTTGAGTGAGGAGCTCCATGTTAGTTTAGTGTGGGTGCTCAACCTGCTTGATTCCATCCCACTGGGCTCAATGGGCATTGGACCGGAAGTGACCAAACAGGGTTTCCTAGAACGCTGCTAGCCCAGCTGATGGTATGTGAAGTTCATGAGGCAGGTGGAGTTGTTTTGGCACTGGAAGAGCTGTGCTGCTGCTTCGGGCAGTTGCCATTCACCACCGCCCTGAGTTCCCTAGGTGTCATATCCACTTTCAGACATATGTGGTGCCAGAGCACTTGGTTTCCATGGCAGTGGGAAATGGCTTGTGTGCTGAACTTGTGTTTGGCTGTGGAGTTTTGAGCGTCTTGAGTGAGGAGCTCCATGTTAGTTTAGTGTGGGTGCTCAACCTGCTTGATTCCATCACACTGGGCTCAATGGGCATTGGACCGGAAGTGACCAAACAGGGTTTCCTAGATAGCTGCTAGCACAGCTGATGGTATGTGAAGTTCATGAGGCAGGTGGAGTTGTTTTGGCACTGGAAGAGCTGTGCTGCTGCTTCAGGCAGTTGCCATTCACCACCGCCCTGAGTTCCCTAGGTGTCATATCCACTTTCAGACATATGTGGTGCCAGAGCACTTGGTTTCCATGGCAGCGGGAAATGGCTTGTGTGCTGAACTTGTGTTTGGCTGTGGAGTTTTGAGCGTCTTGAGTGAGGAGCTCCATGTTAGTTTAGTGTGGGTGCTCAACCTGCTTGATTCCATCACACTGGGCTCAATGGGCATTGGACCGGAAGTGACCAAACAGGGTTTCCTAGATAGCTGCTAGCACAGCTGATGGTATGTGAAGTTCATGAGGCAGGTGGAGTTGTTTTGGCACTGGAAGAGCTGTGCTGCTGCTTCGGGCAGTTGCCATTCACCACCGCCTCCCTGAGTTCCCTAGTTGTCATATCCACTTTCAGACATATGTGGTGCCAGAGCACTTGGTTTCCATGGCAGCGGGAAATGGCTTGTGTGCTGAACTTGTGTTTGGCTGTGGAGTTTTGAGCGTCTTGAGTGAGGAGCTCCATGTTAGTTTAGTGTGGGTGCTCAACCTGCTTGATTTCATCCCACTGGGCTCAATGGGCATTGGGCCGGAAGTGACCAAACAGGGTTTCCTAGTAAGCTGCTAGTACAGCTGATGGTATGTGAAGTTTATGACTGAAGTGCAGTTGTTTTGGCACTTTAAGAGCTGTGCTGCTGCTTTGGGCAGTTGCCATTCACCACCGCCTCCCTGAGTTCCCTAGGTGTCATATCCACTTTCAGACATATGTGGTGCCAGAGCACTTGGTTTCCATGGCAGTGGGAAATGTCTTGGGCGCTGAACTTGTGTTTGGCTGTGGAGTATGGAGCACCTTGAGTGAGGAGCTCCATGTTAGTTTAGTGTGGGTGCTCAACCTGCTTGATTCCATCCCACTGGGCTCAATGGGCATTGGACCGGAAGTGACCAAACAGGGTTTCCTAGAACGCTGCTAGCCCAGCTGATGGTATGTGAAGTTCATGAGGCAGGTGGAGTTGTTTTGGCACTGGAAGAGCTGTGCTGCTGCTTCGGGCAGTTGCCATTCACCACCGCCCTGAGTTCCCTAGGTGTCATATCCACTTTCAGACATATGTGGTGCCAGAGCACTTGGTTTCCATGGCAGTGGGAAATGGCTTGTGTGCTGAACTTGTGTTTGGCTGTGGAGTTTTGAGCGTCTTGAGTGAGGAGCTCCATGTTAGTTTAGTGTGGGTGCTCAACCTGCTTGATTCCATCACACTGGGCTCAATGGGCATTGGACCGGAAGTGACCAAACAGGGTTTCCTAGATAGCTGCTAGCACAGCTGATGGTATGTGAAGTTCATGAGGCAGGTGGAGTTGTTTTGGCACTGGAAGAGCTGTGCTGCTGCTTCAGGCAGTTGCCATTCACCACCGCCCTGAGTTCCCTAGGTGTCATATCCACTTTCAGACATATGTGGTGCCAGAGCACTTGGTTTCCATGGCAGCGGGAAATGGCTTGTGTGCTGAACTTGTGTTTGGCTGTGGAGTTTTGAGCGTCTTGAGTGAGGAGCTCCATGTTAGTTTAGTGTGGGTGCTCAACCTGCTTGATTCCATCACACTGGGCTCAATGGGCATTGGACGGGAAGTGACCAAACAGGGTTTCCTAGATAGCTGCTAGCACAGCTGATGGTATGTGAAGTTCATGAGGCAGGTGGAGTTGTTTTGGCACTGGAAGAGCTGTGCTGCTGCTTCGGGCAGTTGCCATTCACCACCGCCTCCCTGAGTTCCCTAGGTGTCATATCCACTTTCAGACATATGTGGTGCCAGAGCACTTGGTTTCCATGGCAGCGGGAAATGGCTTGTGTGCTGAACTTGTGTTTGGCTGTGGAGTTTTGAGCGTCTTGAGTGAGGAGCTCCATGTTAGTTTAGTGTGGGTGCTCAACCTGCTTGATTCCATCCCACTGGGCTCAATGGGCATTGGACCGGAAGTGACCAAACAGGGTTTCCTAGATAGCTGCTAGCACAGCTGATGGTATGTGAAGTTCATGAGCCAGGTGGAGTTGTTTTGGCACTGGAAGAGCTGTGCTGCTGCTTCGGGCAGTTGCCATTCACCACCGCCTCCCTGAGTTCCCTAGGTGTCATATCCACTTTCAGACATATGTGGTGCCAGAGCACTTGGTTTCCATGGCAGTGGGAAATGTCTTGGGCGCTGAACTTGTGTTTGGCTGTGGAGTATGGAGCACCTTGAGTGAGGAGCTCCATGTTAGTTTAGTGTGGGTGCTCAACCTGCTTGATTCCATCCCACTGGGCTCAATGGGCATTGGACCGGAAGTGACCAAACAGGGTTTCCTAGAACGCTGCTAGCCCAGCTGATGGTATGTGAAGTTCATGAGGCAGGTGGAGTTGTTTTGGCACTGGAAGAGCTGTGCTGCTGCTTCGGGCAGTTGCCATTCACCACCGCCCTGAGTTCCCTAGGTGTCATATCCACTTTCAGACATATGTGGTGCCAGAGCACTTGGTTTCCATGGCAGCGGGAAATGGCTTGTGTGCTGAACTTGTGTTTGGCTGTGGAGTTTTGAGCGTCTTGAGTGAGGAGCTCCATGTTAGTTTAGTGTGGGTGCTCAACCTGCTTGATTCCATCACACTGGGCTCAATGGGCATTGGACCGGAAGTGACCAAACAGGGTTTCCTAGATAGCTGCTAGCACAGCTGATGGTATGTGAAGTTCCTGAGGCAGGTGGAGTTGTTTTGGCACTGGAAGAGCTGTGCTGCTGCTTCGGGCAGTTGCCATTCACCACCGCCCTGAGCTCCCTAGGTGTCATATCCACTTTCAGACATATGTGGTGCCAGAGCACTTGGTTTCCATGGCAGCGGGAAATGGCTTGTGTGCTGAACTTGTGTTTGGCTGTGGAGTTTTGAGCGTCTTGAGTGAGGAGCTCCATGTTAGTTTAGTGTGGGTGCTCAACCTGCTTGATTCCATCACACTGGGCTCAATGGGCATTGGACCGGAAGTGACCAAACAGGGTTTCCTAGATAGCTGCTAGCACAGCTGATGGTATGTGAAGTTCATGAGGCAGGTGGAGTTGTTTTGGCACTGGAAGAGCTGTGCTGCTGCTTCGGGCAGTTGCCATTCACCACCGCCTCCCTGAGTTCCCTAGGTGTCATATCCACTTTCAGACATATGTGGTGCCAGAGCACTTGGTTTCCATGGCAGCGGGAAATGGCTTGTGTGCTGAACTTGTGTTTGGCTGTGGAGTTTTGAGCGTCTTGAGTGAGGAGCTCCATGTTAGTTTAGTGTGGGTGCTCAACCTGCTTGATTCCATCACACTGGGCTCAATGGGCATTGGACCGGAAGTGACCAAACAGGGTTTCCTAGATAGCTGCTAGCACAGCTGATGGTATGTGAAGTTCATGAGGCAGGTGGAGTTGTTTTGGCACTGGAAGAGCTGTGCTGCTGCTTTGGGCAGTTGCCATTCACCACCGCCTCCCTGAGTTCCCTAGGTGTCATATCCACTTTCAGACATATGTGGTGCCAGAGCACTTGGTTTCCATGGCAGCGGGAAATGGCTTGTGTGCTGAACTTGTGTTTGGCTGTGGAGTTTTGAGCGTCTTGAGTGAGGAGCTCCATGTTAGTTTAGTGTGGGTGCTCAACCTGCTTGATTCCATCACACTGGGCTCAATGGGCATTGGACCGGAAGTGACCAAACAGGGTTTCCTAGATAGCTGCTAGCACAGCTGATGGTATGTGAAGTTCATGAGCCAGGTGGAGTTGTTTTGGCACTGGAAGAGCTGTGCTGCTGCTTCGGGCAGTTGCCATTCACCACCGCCTCCCTGAGTTCCCTAGGTGTCATATCCACTTTCAGACATATGTGGTGCCAGAGCACTTGGTTTCCATGGCAGTGGGAAATGTCTTGGGCGCTGAACTTGTGTTTGGCTGTGGAGTATGGAGCACCTTGAGTGAGGAGCTCCATGTTAGTTTAGTGTGGGTGCTCAACCTGCTTGATTCCATCCCACTGGGCTCAATGGGCATTGGACCGGAAGTGACCAAACAGGGTTTCCTAGAACGCTGCTAGCCCAGCTGATGGTATGTGAAGTTCATGAGGCAGGTGGAGTTGTTTTGGCACTGGAAGAGCTGTGCTGCTGCTTCGGGCAGTTGCCATTCACCACCGCCCTGAGTTCCCTAGGTGTCATATCCACTTTCAGACATATGTGGTGCCAGAGCACTTGGTTTCCATGGCAGTGGGAAATGGCTTGTGTGCTGAACTTGTGTTTGGCTGTGGAGTTTTGAGCGTCTTGAGTGAGGAGCTCCATGTTAGTTTAGTGTGGGTGCTCAACCTGCTTGATTCCATCACACTGGGCTCAATGGGCATTGGACCGGAAGTGACCAAACAGGGTTTCCTAGATAGCTGCTAGCACAGCTGATGGTATGTGAAGTTCATGAGGCAGGTGGAGTTGTTTTGGCACTGGAAGAGCTGTGCTGCTGCTTCAGGCAGTTGCCATTCACCACCGCCCTGAGTTCCCTAGGTGTCATATCCACTTTCAGACATATGTGGTGCCAGAGCACTTGGTTTCCATGGCAGCGGGAAATGGCTTGGGTGCTGAACTTGTGTTTGGCTGTGGAGTTTTGAGCGTCTTGAGTGAGGAGCTCCATGTTAGTTTAGTGTGGGTGCTCAACCTGCTTGATTCCATCACACTGGGCTCAATGGGCATTGGACCGGAAGTGACCAAACAGGGTTTCCTAGAACGCTGCTAGCCCAGCTGATGGTATGTGAAGTTCATGAGGCAGGTGGAGTTGTTTTGGCACTGGAAGAGCTGTGCTGCTGCTTCGGGCAGTTGCCATTCACCACCGCCCTGAGTTCCCTAGGTGTCATATCCACTTTCAGACATATGTGGTGCCAGAGCACTTGGTTTCCATGGCAGTGGGAAATGGCTTGTGTGCTGAACTTGTGTTTGGCTGTGGAGTTTTGAGCGTCTTGAGTGAGGAGCTCCATGTTAGTTTAGTGTGGGTGCTCAACCTGCTTGATTCCATCCCACTGGGCTCAATGGGCATTGGACCGGAAGTGACCAAACAGGGTTTCCTAGATAGCTGCTAGCACAGCTGATGGTATGTGAAGTTCATGAGGCAGGTGGAGTTGTTTTGGCACTGGAAGAGCTGTGCTGCTGCTTCAGGCAGTTGCCATTCACCACCGCCCTGAGTTCCCTAGGTGTCATATCCACTTTCAGACATATGTGGTGCCAGAGCACTTGGTTTCCATGGCAGCGGGAAATGGCTTGTGTGCTGAACTTGTGTTTGGCTGTGGAGTTTTGAGCGTCTTGAGTGAGGAGCTCCATGTTAGTTTAGTGTGGGTGCTCAACCTGCTTGATTCCATCCCACTGGGCTCAATGGGCATTGGACCGGAAGTGACCAAACAGGGTTTCCTAGATAGCTGCTAGCCCAGCTGATGGTATGTGAAGTTCATGAGCCAGGTGGAGTTGTTTTGGCACTGGAAGAGCTGTGCCGCTGCTTCGGGCAGTTGCCATTCACCACCGCCCTGAGTTCCCTAGGTGTCCTATCCACTTTCAGACATATGTGGTGCCAGAGCACTTGGTTTCCATGGCATCGGGAAATGGTTTTGGGCTGAACTTGTGATTGGCTGTGGAGTTTTGAGCACCTTGAGTGAGGATCTCCATGTTATTTTAGTGTGGGTGCTCAACCTGCTTGATTCCATCCCACTGGGCTCAATGGGCATTGGACGGGAAGTGACCAAACAGGGTTTCCTCGTACGCTGCTAGCACAGCTGATGGTATGTGAAGTTCATGAGGCAGGTGGAGTTGTTTTGGCACTGGAAGAGCTGTGCTGCTGCTTCGGGCAGTTGACATTCACCACCGCCTCCCTGAGTTCCCTAGGTGTCATATCCACTTTCAGACATATGTGGTGCCAGAGCACTTGGTTTCCATGGCAGCAGGAAATGGCTTGGGTGCTGAACTTGTGTTTGGCTGTGGAGTTTTGAGCGGCTTCAGTGAGGAGCTCCATGTTAGTTTAGTGTGGGTGCTCAACCTGCTTGATTCCATCCCACTGGGCTCAATGGGCATTTGACTGGAAGTGACCAAACAGGGTTTCCTAGAGAGCTGCTAGCACAGCTGATGGTATGTGAAGTTCATGAGGCAGGTGGAGTTGTTTTGGCACTGGAAGAGCTGTGCTGCTGCTTCGGGCAGTTGCCATTCAACATCGCACTGAGTTCCCTAGGTGTCATATCCACTTTCAGACATATGTGGTGCCAGAGCACTTGGTTTCCATGGCAGCGGGAAATAGCCTGGGCGCTGAACTTGTGTTTGGCTGTGGAGTTTTGACCGGCTTAAGTGAGGAGCTCCATGTAAGTTTAGTGTGGGTGCTCAACCTGCTTGATTCCATCACACTGGGCTCAATGGGCATTGGACCGGAAGTGACCAAACAGGGTTTCCTAGAGAGCTGCTAGCAGAGCTGATGGTATGTGAAGTTCATGAGGCAGGTGCAGTTGTTTGGTACTGGAAGAGCTGTGCTGCTGCTTCGGGCAGTTGCCATTCACCACCGCCGTGAGCTCCCTAGGTGTCATATCCACTTTCAGACATATGTGGTGCCAGAGCACTTGGTTTCCATGGCAGCAGGAAATGGCTTTGGTGCTGAACTTGTATTTGGCTGTGGAGTTTTGAGCGTCTTGAGTGAGGAGCTCCATGTTAGTTTAGTGTGGGTGCTCAACCTGCTTGATTCCATCCCACTGGGCTCAATGGGCATTGGACCGGAAGTGACCAAACAGGGTTTCCTAGAACGCTGCTAGCCCAGCTGATGGTATGTGAAGTTCATGAGCCAGGTGGAGTTGTTTTGGCACTGGAAGAGCTGTGCCGCTGCTTCGGGCAGTTGCCATTCACCACCGCCCTGAGTTCCCTAGGTGTCCTATCCACTTTCAGACATATGTGGTGCCAGAGCACTTGGTTTCCATGGCATCGGGAAATGGTTTTGGGCTGAACTTGTGATTGGCTGTGGAGTTTTGAGCACCTTGAGTGAGGATCTCCATGTTATTTTAGTGTGGGTGCTCAACCTGCTTGATTCCATCCCACTGGGCTCAATGGGCATTGGACGGGAAGTGACCAAACAGGGTTTCCTCGTACGCTGCTAGCACAGCTGATGGTATGTGAAGTTCATGAGGCAGGTGGAGTTGTTTTGGCACTGGAAGAGCTGTGCTGCTGCTTCGGGCAGTTGACATTCACCACCGCCTCCCTGAGTTCCCTAGGTGTCATATCCACTTTCAGACATATGTGGTGCCAGAGCACTTGGTTTCCATGGCAGCAGGAAATGGCTTGGGTGCTGAACTTGTGTTTGGCTGTGGAGTTTTGAGCGGCTTCAGTGAGGAGCTCCATGTTAGTTTAGTGTGGGTGCTCAACCTGCTTGATTCCATCCCACTGGGCTCAATGGGCATTGGACTGGAAGTGACCAAACAGGGTTTCCTAGAGAGCTGCTAGCACAGCTGATGGTATGTGAAGTTCATGAGGCAGGTGGAGTTGTTTTGGCACTGGAAGAGCTGTGCTGCTGCTTCGGGCAGTTGCCATTCACCACCGCCCTGAGTTCCCTAGGTGTCATATCCACTTTCAGACATATGTGGTGCCAGAGCACTTGGTTTCCATGGCAGCGGGAAATAGCCTGGGCGCTGAAATTGTGTTTGGCTGTGGAGTTTTGACCGGCTTAAGTGAGGAGCTCCATGTAAGTTTAGTGTGGGTGCTCAACCTGCTTGATTCCATCACACTGGGCTCAATGGGCATTGGACCGGAAGTGACCAAACAGGGTTTCCTAGAGAGCTGCTAGCAGAGCTGATGGTATGTGAAGTTCATGAGGCAGGTGCAGTTGTTTGGTACTGGAAGAGCTGTGCTGCTGCTTCGGGCAGTTGCCATTCACCACCGCCGTGAGCTCCCTAGGTGTCATATCCACTTTCAGACATATGTGGTGCCAGAGCACTTGGTTTCCATGGCAGCAGGAAATGGCTTTGGTGCTGAACTTGTATTTGGCTGTGGAGTTTTGAGCGTCTTGAGTGAGGAGCTCCATGTTAGTTTAGTGTGGGTGCTCAACCTGCTTGATTCCATCCCACTGGGCTCAATGGGCATTGGACCGGAAGTGACCAAACAGGGTTTCCTAGAACGCTGCTAGCCCAGCTGATGGTATGTGAAGTTCATGAGGCAGGTGGAGTTGTTTTGGCACTGGAAGAGCTGTGCTGCTGCTTCGGGCAGTTGCCATTCACCACCGCCCTGAGTTCCCTAGGTGTCATATCCACTTTCAGACATATGTGGTGCCAGAGCACTTGGTTTCCATGGCAGCGGGAAATGGCCTGGGTGCTGAAATTGAGTTTGGCTGTGGAGTTTTGAGCGGCTTGAGTGAGGAGCTCCATGTAAGTTTAGTGTGGGTGCTCAACCTGCTTGATTCCATCCCACTGGGCTCAATGGGCATTGGAGTGGAAGTGACCAAACAGGGTTTCCTAGATTGCTGCTAGCACAGCTGATGGTATGTGAAGTTCATGAGGCAGGTGGAGTTGTTTTCTCACTGGAAGAGCTGTGCTGCTGCTTCGGGCAGTTGCCATTCACCACCGCCCTGAGTTCCCTAGGTGTCATATCCACTTTCAGACATATGTGGTGCCAGAGCACTTGGTTTCCATGGCAGCGGGAAATGGCTTGGGCGCTGAACTTGTACTTGGCAGCGGATTTTTGAGCACCTTGAGTGAGGAGCTCCATGTTAGTTTAGTGTGGGTGCTCAACCTGCTTGATTTCATCCCACTGGGCTCAATGGGCATTGGGCCGGAAGTGACCAAACAGGGTTTCCTAGTAAGCTGCTAGCCCAGCTGATGGTATGTGAAGTTCATGACTGAGGTGCAGTTGTTTTGGCACTTTAAGAGCTGTGCTGCTGCTTTGGGCAGTTGCCATTCACCACCGCCTCCCTGAGTTCCCTAGGTGTCATATCCACTTTCAGACATATGTGGTGCCAGAGCACTTGGTTTCCATGGCAGTGGGAAATGTCTTGGGCGCTGAACTTGTGTTTGGCTGTGGAGTATGGAGCACCTTGAGTGAGGAGCTCCATGTTAGTTTAGTGTGGGTGCTCAACCTGCTTGATTCCATCCCACTGGGCTCAATGGGCATTGGACCGGAAGTGACCAAACAGGGTTTCCTAGAACGCTGCTAGCCCAGCTGATGGTATGTGAAGTTCATGAGGCAGGTGGAGTTGTTTTGGCACTGGAAGAGCTGTGCTGCTGCTTCGGGCAGTTGCCATTCACCACCGCCCTGAGTTCCCTAGGTGTCATATCCACTTTCAGACATATGTGGTGCCAGAGCACTTGGTTTCCATGGCAATGGGAAATGGCTTGTGTGCTGAACTTGTGTTTGGCTGTGGAGTTTTGAGCGTCTTGAGTGAGGAGCTCCATGTTAGTTTAGTGTGGGTGCTCAACCTGCTTGATTCCATCACACTGGGCTCAATGGGCATTGGACCGGAAGTGACCAAACAGGGTTTCCTAGATAGCTGCTAGCACAGCTGATGGTATGTGAAGTTCATGAGGCAGGTGGAGTTGTTTTGGCACTGGAAGAGCTGTGCTGCTGCTTCAGGCAGTTGCCATTCACCACCGCCCTGAGTTCCCTAGGTGTCATATCCACTTTCAGACATATGTGGTGCCAGAGCACTTGGTTTCCATGGCAGCGGGAAATGGCTTGTGTGCTGAACTTGTGTTTGGCTGTGGAGTTTTGAGCGTCTTGAGTGAGGAGCTCCATGTTAGTTTAGTGTGGGTGCTCAACCTGCTTGATTCCATCACACTGGGCTCAATGGGCATTGGACCGGAAGTGACCAAACAGGGTTTCCTAGATAGCTGCTAGCACAGCTGATGGTATGTGAAGTTCATGAGGCAGGTGGAGTTGTTTTGGCACTGGAAGAGCTGTGCTGCTGTTTCGGGCAGTTGCCATTCACCACCGCCTCCCTGAGTTCCCTAGGTGTCATATCCACTTTCAGACATATGTGGTGCCAGAGCACTTGGTTTCCATGGCAGCGGGAAATGGCTTGTGTGCTGAACTTGTGTTTGGCTGTGGAGTTTTGAGCGTCTTGAGTGAGGAGCTCCATGTTAGTTTAGTGTGGGTGCTCAACCTGCTTGATTTCATCCCACTGGGCTCAATGGGCATTGGGCCGGAAGTGACCAAACAGGGTTTCCTAGTAAGCTGCTAGTACAGCTGATGGTATGTGAAGTTTATGACTGAGGTGCAGTTGTTTTGGCACTTTAAGAGCTGTGCTGCTGCTTTGGGCAGTTGCCATTCACCACCGCCTCCCTGAGTTCCCTAGGTGTCATATCCACTTTCAGACATATGTGGTGCCAGAGCACTTGGTTTCCATGGCAGTGGGAAATGTCTTGGGCGCTGAACTTGTGTTTGGCTGTGGAGTATGGAGCACCTTGAGTGAGGAGCTCCATGTTAGTTTAGTGTGGGTGCTCAACCTGCTTGATTCCATCCCACTGGGCTCAATGGGCATTGGACCGGAAGTGACCAAACAGGGTTTCCTAGAACGCTGCTAGCCCAGCTGATGGTATGTGAAGTTCATGAGGCAGGTGGAGTTGTTTTGGCACTGGAAGAGCTGTGCTGCTGCTTCGGGCAGTTGCCATTCACCACCGCCCTGAGTTCCCTAGGTGTCATATCCACTTTCAGACATATGTGGTGCCAGAGCACTTGGTTTCCATGGCAGTGGGAAATGGCTTGTGTGCTGAACTTGTGTTTGGCTGTGGAGTTTTGAGCGTCTTGAGTGAGGAGCTCCATGTTAGTTTAGTGTGGGTGCTCAACCTGCTTGATTCCATCACACTGGGCTCAATGGGCATTGGACCGGAAGTGACCAAACAGGGTTTCCTAGATAGCTGCTAGCACAGCTGATGGTATGTGAAGTTCATGAGGCAGGTGGAGTTGTTTTGGCACTGGAAGAGCTGTGCTGCTGCTTCAGGCAGTTGCCATTCACCACCGCCCTGAGTTCCCTAGGTGTCATATCCACTTTCAGACATATGTGGTGCCAGAGCACTTGGTTTCCATGGCAGCGGGAAATGGCTTGTGTGCTGAACTTGTGTTTGGCTGTGGAGTTTTGAGCGTCTTGAGTGAGGAGCTCCATGTTAGTTTAGTGTGGGTGCTCAACCTGCTTGATTCCATCACACTGGGCTCAATGGGCATTGGACCGGAAGTGACCAAACAGGGTTTCCTAGATAGCTGCTAGCACAGCTGATGGTATGTGAAGTTCATGAGGCAGGTGGAGTTGTTTTGGCACTGGAAGAGCTGTGCTGCTGCTTCGGGCAGTTGCCATTCACCACCGCCTCCCTGAGTTCCCTAGGTGTCATATCCACTTTCAGACATATGTGGTGCCAGAGCACTTGGTTTCCATGGCAGCGGGAAATGGCTTGTGTGCTGAACTTGTGTTTGGCTGTGGAGTTTTGAGCGTCTTGAGTGAGGAGCTCCATGTTAGTTTAGTGTGGGTGCTCAACCTGCTTGATTCCATCACACTGGGCTCAATGGGCATTGGACCGGAAGTGACCAAACAGGGTTTCCTAGATAGCTGCTAGCACAGCTGATGGTATGTGAAGTTCATGAGGCAGGTGGAGTTGTTTTGGCACTGGAAGAGCTGTGCTGCTGCTTCGGGCAGTTGCCATTCACCACCGCCTCCCTGAGTTCCCTAGGTGTCATATCCACTTTCAGACATATGTGGTGCCAGAGCACTTGGTTTCCATGGCAGTGGGAAATGTCTTGGGCGCTGAACTTGTGTTTGGCTGTGGAGTATGGAGCACCTTGAGTGAGGAGCTCCATGTTAGTTTAGTGTGGGTGCTCAACCTGCTTGATTCCATCCCACTGGGCTCAATGGGCATTGGACCGGAAGTGACCAAACAGGGTTTCCTAGAACGCTGCTAGCCCAGCTGATGGTATGTGAAGTTCATGAGGCAGGTGGAGTTGTTTTGGCACTGGAAGAGCTGTGCTGCTGCTTCGGGCAGTTGCCATTCACCACCGCCCTGAGTTCCCTAGGTGTCATATCCACTTTCAGACATATGTGGTGCCAGAGCACTTGGTTTCCATGGCAGCGGGAAATGGCTTGTGTGCTGAACTTGTGTTTGGCTGTGGAGTTTTGAGCGTCTTGAGTGAGGAGCTCCATGTTAGTTTAGTGTGGGTGCTCAACCTGCTTGATTCCATCACACTGGGCTCAATGGGCATTGGACCGGAAGTGACCAAACAGGGTTTCCTAGATAGCTGCTAGCACAGCTGATGGTATGTGAAGTTCATGAGGCAGGTGGAGTTGTTTTGGCACTGGAAGAGCTGTGCTGCTGCTTCGGGCAGTTGCCATTCACCACCGCCCTGAGCTCCCTAGGTGTCATATCCACTTTCAGACATATGTGGTGCCAGAGCACTTGGTTTCCATGGCAGCGGGAAATGGCTTGTGTGCTGAACTTGTGTTTGGCTGTGGAGTTTTGAGCGTCTTGAGTGAGGAGCTCCATGTTAGTTTAGTGTGGGTGCTCAACCTGCTTGATTCCATCACACTGGGCTCAATGGGCATTGGACCGGAAGTGACCAAACAGGGTTTCCTAGATAGCTGCTAGCACAGCTGATGGTATGTGAAGTTCATGAGGCAGGTGGAGTTGTTTTGGCACTGGAAGAGCTGTGCTGCTGCTTCGGGCAGTTGCCATTCACCACCGCCTCCCTGAGTTCCCTAGGTGTCATATCCACTTTCAGACATATGTGGTGCCAGAGCACTTGGTTTCCATGGCAGCGGGAAATGGCTTGTGTGCTGAACTTGTGTTTGGCTGTGGAGTTTTGAGCGTCTTGAGTGAGGAGCTCCATGTTAGTTTAGTGTGGGTGCTCAACCTGCTTGATTCCATCACACTGGGCTCAATGGGCATTGGACCGGAAGTGACCAAACAGGGTTTCCTAGATAGCTGCTAGCACAGCTGATGGTATGTGAAGTTCATGAGGCAGGTGGAGTTGTTTTGGCACTGGAAGAGCTGTGCTGCTGCTTCGGGCAGTTGCCATTCACCACCGCCTCCCTGAGTTCCCTAGGTGTCATATCCACTTTCAGACATATGTGGTGCCAGAGCACTTGGTTTCCATGGCAGCGGGAAATGGCTTGTGTGCTGAACTTGTGTTTGGCTGTGGAGTTTTGAGCGTCTTGAGTGAGGAGCTCCATGTTAGTTTAGTGTGGGTGCTCAACCTGCTTGATTCCATCACACTGGGCTCAATGGGCATTGGACCGGAAGTGACCAAACAGGGTTTCCTAGATAGCTGCTAGCACAGCTGATGGTATGTGAAGTTCATGAGCCAGGTGGAGTTGTTTTGGCACTGGAAGAGCTGTGCTGCTGCTTCGGGCAGTTGCCATTCACCACCGCCTCCCTGAGTTCCCTAGGTGTCATATCCACTTTCAGACATATGTGGTGCCAGAGCACTTGGTTTCCATGGCAGTGGGAAATGTCTTGGGCGCTGAACTTGTGTTTGGCTGTGGAGTATGGAGCACCTTGAGTGAGGAGCTCCATGTTAGTTTAGTGTGGGTGCTCAACCTGCTTGATTCCATCCCACTGGGCTCAATGGGCATTGGACCGGAAGTGACCAAACAGGGTTTCCTAGAACGCTGCTAGCCCAGCTGATGGTATGTGAAGTTCATGAGGCAGGTGGAGTTGTTTTGGCACTGGAAGAGCTGTGCTGCTGCTTCGGGCAGTTGCCATTCACCACCGCCCTGAGTTCCCTAGGTGTCATATCCACTTTCAGACATATGTGGTGCCAGAGCACTTGGTTTCCATGGCAGCGGGAAATGGCTTGTGTGCTGAACTTGTGTTTGGCTGTGGAGTTTTGAGCGTCTTGAGTGAGGAGCTCCATGTTAGTTTAGTGTGGGTGCTCAACCTGCTTGATTCCATCACACTGGGCTCAATGGGCATTGGACCGGAAGTGACCAAACAGGGTTTCCTAGTAAGCTGCTAGCACAGCTGATGGTATGTGAAGTTCATGAGGCAGGTGGAGTTGTTTTGGCACTGGAAGAGCTGTGCTGCTGCTTCGGGCAGTTGCCATTCACCACCGCCCTGAGCTCCCTAGGTGTCATATCCACTTTCAGACATATGTGGTGCCAGAGCACTTGGTTTCCATGGCAGCGGGAAATGGCTTGTGTGCTGAACTTGTGTTTGGCTGTGGAGTTTTGAGCGTCTTGAGTGAGGAGCTCCATGATAGTTTAGTGTGGGTGCTCAACCTGCTTGATTCCATCACACTGGGCTCAATGGGCATTGGACCGGAAGTGACCAAACAGGGTTTCCTAGATAGCTGCTAGCACAGCTGATGGTATGTGAAGTTCATGAGGCAGGTGGAGTTGTTTTGGCACTGGAAGAGCTGTGCTGCTGCTTCGGGCAGTTGCCATTCACCACCGCCTCCCTGAGTTCCCTAGGTGTCATATCCACTTTCAGACATATGTGGTGCCAGAGCACTTGGTTTCCATGGCAGTGGGAAATGTCTTGGGCGCTGAACTTGTGTTTGGCTGTGGAGTATGGAGCACCTTGAGTGAGGAGCTCCATGTTAGTTTAGTGTGGGTGCTCAACCTGCTTGATTCCATCCCACTGGGCTCAATGGGCATTGGACCGGAAGTGACCAAACAGGGTTTCCTAGAACGCTGCTAGCCCAGCTGATGGTATGTGAAGTTCATGAGGCAGGTGGAGTTGTTTTGGCACTGGAAGAGCTGTGCTGCTGCTTCGGGCAGTTGCCATTCACCACCGCCGTGAGCTCCCTAGGTGTCATATCCACTTTCAGACATATGTGGTGCCAGAGCACTTGGTTTCCATGGCAGCGGGAAATGGCCTGGGCGCTGAACTTGTGTTTGGCTGTGGAGTTTTGAGCAGCTTGAGTGAGGAGCTCCATGTTAGTTTAGTGTGGGTGCTCAACCTGCTTGATTCCATCCCACTGGGCTCAATGGGCATTGGACCGGAAGTGACAAAACAGGGTTTCCTAGAACGCTGCTAGCACAGCTGATGGTATGTTAAGTTCATGATTGAGGTGGAGTTGTTCTGGCACTGGAAGAGCTGTGCGGCTGCTTCGGGCAGTTGCCATTCACCACCACCCTGAGTTCCCTAGGTGTCATATCCACTTTCAGACATATGTGGTGCCAGAGCACTTGGTTTCCATGGCAGCGGGAAATGGCTTGGGCGCTGAACTTGTGTTTGGCTGTGGAGTTTTGAGCGTCTTGAGTGACGAGCTCCATGTTAGTTTAGTGTGGGTGCTCAACCTGCTTGATTCCATCACACTGGGCTCAATGGGCATTGGACCGGAGGTGACCAAACAGGGTTTCAGAGAGAGCTGCTAGCAGAGCTGATGGTATGTGAAGTTCATGAGGCAGGTGGAGTTGTTTTGACACTGGAAGAGCTGTGCTGCTGCTTCGGGCAGTTGCCATTCACCACCGCACTGAGTTCCCTAGGTGTCATATCCACTTTCAGACATATGTGGTGCCAGAGCACTTGGCTTCCATGGCAGCGGGAAATGGCTTGGGCGCTGAACTTGTGTTTGGCTGTGGAGTTTTGAGCACCTTGAGTGAGGAGCTCCATGTAAGTTTAGTGTGGGTGCTCAACCTGCTTGATTCCATCCCACTGGGCTCAATGGGCATTGGAGTGGAAGTGACCAAACAGGGTTTCCTAGATAGCTGCTAGCACAGCTGATGGTATGTGAAGTTCATGAGGCAGGTGGAGTTGTTTTCTCACTGGAAGAGCTGTGCTGCTGCTTCGGGCAGTTGCCATTCACCACCGCCCTGAGTTCCCTAGGTGTCATATCCACTTTCAGACATATGTGGTGCCAGAGCACTTGGTTTCCATGGCAGCGGGAAATGGCTTGGGCGCTGAACTTGTGTTTGGCTGTGGAGTTTTGACCGGCTTAAGTGAGGAGCTCCATGTAAGTTTAGTGTGGGTGCTCAACCTGCTTGATTCCATCCCACTGGGCTCAATGGGCATTGGAGTGGAAGTGACCAAACAGGGTTTCCTAGAACGCTGCTAGCGCAGCTGATGGTATGTGAAGTTCATGAGGCAGGTGGAGTTGTTTTCTCACTGGAAGAGCTGTGCTGCTGCTTCGGGCAGTTGCCATTCACCACCGCCCTGAGTTCCCTAGGTGTCATATCCACTTTCAGACATATGTGGTGCCAGAGCACTTGGTTTCCATGGCAGCGGGAAATGGCTTGGGCGCTGAACTTGTGTTTGGCTGTGGAGTATGGAGCACCTTGAGTGAGGAGCTCCATGTTAGTTTAGTGTGGGTGCTCAACCTGCTTGATTCCATCCCACTGGGCTCAATGGGCATTGGACCGGAAGTGACCAAACAGGGTTTCCTAGAACGCTGCTAGCCCAGCTGATGGTATGTGAAGTTCATGAGCCAGGTGGAGTTGTTTTGGCACTGGAAGAGCTGTGCTGCTGCTTCGGGCAGTTGCCATTCACCACCGCCTCCCTGAGTTCCCTAGGTGTCATATCCACTTTCAGACATATGTGGTGCCAGAGCACTTGGTTTCCATGGCAGCGGGAAATGGTTTTGGGCTGAACTTGTGATTGGCTGTGGAGTTTTGAGCACCTTGAGTGAGGATCTCCATGTTATTTTAGTGTGGGTGCTCAACCTGCTTGATTCCATCCCACTGGGCTCAATGGGCATTGGACGGGAAGTGACCAAACAGGGTTTCCTCGTACGCTGCTAGCACAGCTGATGGTATGTGAAGTTCATGAGGCAGGTGGAGTTGTTTTGGCACTGGAAGAGCTGTGCTGCTGCTTCGGGCAGTTGACATTCACCACCGCCTCCCTGAGTTCCCTAGGTGTCATATCCACTTTCAGACATATGTGGTGCCAGAGCACTTGGTTTCCATGGCAGCAGGAAATGGCTTGGGTGCTGAACTTGTGTTTGGCTGTGGAGTTTTGAGCGTCTTGAGTGAGGAGCTCCATGTTAGTTTAGTGTGGGTGCTCAACCTGCTTGATTCCATCCCACTGGGCTCAATGGGCATTGGACTGGAAGTGACCAAACAGGGTTTCCTAGAGAGCTGCTAGCACAGCTGATGGTATGTGAAGTTCATGAGGCAGGTGGAGTTGTTTTGGCACTGGAAGAGCTGTGCTGCTGCTTCGGGCAGTTGCCATTCACCACCGCCCTGAGTTCCCTAGGTGTCATATCCACTTTCAGACATATGTGGTGCCAGAGCACTTGGTTTCCATGGCAGCGGGAAATGGCTTGGGCGCTGAACTTGTGTTTGGCTGTGGAGTTTTGACCGGCTTAAGTGAGGAGCTCCATGTAAGTTTAGTGTGGGTGCTCAACCTGCTTGATTCCATCCCACTGGGCTCAATGGGCATTGGAGTGGAAGTGACCAAACAGGGTTTCCTAGATTGCTGCTAGCACAGCTGATGGTATGTGAAGTTCAGGAGGCAGGTGGAGTTGTTTTCTCACTGGAAGAGCTGTGCTGCTGCTTCGGGCAGTTGCCATTCACCACCGCCCTGAGTTCCCTAGGTGTCATATCCACTTTCAGACATATGTGGTGCCAGAGCACTTGGTTTCCATGGCAGCGGGAAATGGCTTGGGCGCTGAACTTGTACTTGCCAGCGGATTTTTGAGCACCTTGAGTGAGGAGCTCCATGTTAGTTTAGTGTGGGTGCTCAACCTGCTTGATTTCATTCCACTGGGCTCAATGGGCATTGGGCCGGAAGTGACCAAACAGGGTTTCCTAGTACGCTGCTAGTACAGCTGATGGTATGTGAAGTTCATGACTGAGGTGCAGTTGTTTTGGCACTTTAAGAGCTGTGCTGCTGCTTCGGGCAGTTGCCATTCACCACCGCCTCCCTGAGTTCCCTAGGTGTCATATCCACTTTCAGACATATGTGGTGCCAGAGCACTTGGTTTCCATGGCAGTGGGAAATGTCTTGGGCGCTGAACTTGTGTTTGGCTGTGGAGTATGGAGCACCTTGAATGAGGAGCTCCATGTTAGTTTAGTGTGGGTGCTCAACCTGCTTGATTCCATCACACTAGGCTCAATGGGCATTGGAGCGCAAGTGACCCAACAGGGTTTCCTAGAACGCTGCTAGCACAGCTGATGGTATGTGAAGTTCATGAGGCAAGTGGAGTTGTTTTGGCACTGGAAGAGCTGTGCTGCTGCTTCGGGCAGTTGACATTCACCACCGCCTCCCTGAGTTCCCTAGGTGTCATATCCACTTTCAGACATATGTGGTGCCAGAGCACTTGGTTTCCATGGCAGCGGGAAATGGCTTGGGTGCTGAACTTGTGTTTGGCTGTGGAGTATGGAGCGTCTTGAGTGAGGAGCTCCATGTTAGTTTAGTGTGGGTGCTCAACCTGCTTGATTCCATCCCACTGGGCTCAATGGGCATTGGACTGGAAGTGACCAAACAGGGTTTCCTAGAGAGCTGCTAGCCCAGCTGATGGTATGTGAAGTTCATGAGGCAGGTGGAGTTGTTTTGGCACTGGAAGAGCTGTGCTGCTGCTTCGGGCAGTTGCCATTCAACACCGCACTGAGTTCCCTAGGTGTCATATCCACTTTCAGACATATGTGGTGCCAGAGCACTTGGTTTCCATGGCAGTGGGAAATGGCCTGGGCGCTGAAATTGTGTTTGGCTGTGGAGTTTTGAGCGGCTTGAGTGAGGAGCTCCATGTTAGTTTAGTGTGGGTGCTCAACCTGCTTGATTCCATCCCACTGGGCTCAATGGGCATTGGACCGGAAGTGACAAAACAGGGTTTCCTAGAACGCTGTTAGCACAGCTGATGGTATGTGAAGTTCATGATTGAGGTGGAGTTGTTCTGGCACTGGAAGAGCTGTGCGGCTGCTTCGGGCAGTTGCCATTCACCACCACCCTGAGTTCCCTAGGTGTCATATCCACTTTAAGACATATGTGGTGCCAGAGCAGTTGGTTTCCATGGCAGCGGGAAATGGCTTGGGCGCTGAAGTTGTGTTTGGCTGTGGAGTTTTGAGCGTCTTGAGTGAGGAGCTCCATGTTAGTTTAGTGTGGGTGCTCAACCTGCTTGATTCCATCACACTGGGCTCAATGGGCATTGGACCGGAAGTGACCAAACAGGGTTTCCTAGAACGCTGCTAGCGCAGCTGATGGTATGTGAAATTCATGAGGCAGGTGGAGTTGTTTTGGCACTGGAAGAGCTGTGCTGCTGCTTCGGGCAGTTGCCATTCACCACCGCCGTGAGCTCCCTAGGTGTCATATCCACTTTCAGACATATGTGGTGCCAGAGCACTTGGTTTCCATGGCAGCAGGAAATGGCTTTGGTGCTGAACTTGTATTTGGCTGTGGAGTTTTGAGCGTCTTGAGTGAGGAGCTCCATGTTAGTATAGTGTGGGTGCTCAACCTGCTTGATTCCATCCCACTGGGCTCAATGGGCATTGGACCGGAAGTGACCAAACAGGGTTTCATAGAGAGCTGCTAGCAGAGCTGATGGTATGTGAAGTTCATGAGGCAGGTGGAGTTGTTTTGGCACTGGAAGAGCTGTGCTGCTGCTTCGGGCAGTTGCCATTCACCACCGCACTGAGTTCCCTAGTTGTCATATCCACTTTCAGACATATGTGGTGCCAGAGCACTTGGTTTCCATGGCAGCGCGAAATGGCTTGGGCGCTGAACTTGTGTTTGGCTGTGGAGTTTTGACCGGCTTAAGTGAGGAGCTCCATGTAAGTTTAGTGTGGGTGCTCAACCTGCTTGATTCCATCCCACTGGGCTCAATGGGCATTGGAGTGGAAGTGACCAAACAGGGTTTCCTAGATTGCTGCTAGCACAGCTGATGGTATGTGAAGTTCATGAGGCAGGTGGAGTTGTTTTGGCACTGGAAGAGCTGTGCTGCTGCTTCGGGCAGTTGCCATTCACCACCGCCCTGAGTTCCCTAGGTGTCATATCCACTTTCAGACATATGTGGTGCCAGAGCACTTGGTTTCCATGGCAGCGGGAAATGGCTTGGGCGCTGAACTTGTACTTGGCAGCGGATTTTTGAGCACCTTGAGTGAGGAGCTCCATGTTAGTTTAGTGTGGGTGCTCAACCTGCTTGATTTCATCCCACTGGGCTCAATGGGCATTGGGCCGGAAGTGACCAAACAGGGTTTCCTAGTACGCTGCTAGTACAGCTGATGGTATGTGAAGTTCATGAGGCAGGTGGAGTTGTTTTGGCACTGGAAGAGCTGTGCTGCTGCTTCGGGCAGTTGCCATTCACCACCGCCTCCCTGAGTTCCCTAGGTGTCATATCCACTTTCAGACATATGTGGTGCCAGAGCACTTGGTTTCCATGGCAGCGGGAAATGTCTTGGGCGCTGAACTTGTGTTTGGCTGTGGAGTTTTGAGCGTCTTGAGTTAGGATCTCCATGTTAGTTTAGTGTGGGTGCTCAACCTGCTTGATTCCATCACACTAGGCTCAATGGGCATTGGACTGGAAGTGACCAAACAGGGTTTCCTAGAGAGCTGCTAGCACAGCTGATGGTATGTGAAGTTCATGAGGCAAGTGGAGTTGTTTTGGCACTGGAAGAGCTGTGCCGCTGCTTCGGGCAGTTGACATTCACCACCGCCTCCCTGAGTTCCCTAGGTGTCATATCCACTTTCAGACATATGTGGTGCCAGAGCACTTGGTTTCCATGGCAGCAGGAAATGGCTTGGGTGCTGAACTTGTGTTTGGCTGTGGAGTTTTGAGCGTCTTGAGTGAGGAGCTCCATGTTAGTTTAGTGTGGGTGCTCAACCTGCTTGATTCCATCCCACTGGGCTCAATGGGCATTGGACCGGAAGTGACCAAACAGGGATTCCTAGAACGCTGCTAGCCCAGCTGATGGTATGTGAAGTTCATGAGGCAGGTGGAGTTGTTTTGGCACTGGAAGAGCTGTGCTGCTGCTTCGGGCAGTTGCCATTCAACACCGCACTGAGTTCCCTAGGTGTCATATCCATTTTCAGACATATGTGGTGCCAGAGCAGTTGGTTTCCATGGCAGCGGGAAATGGCCTGGGCGCTGAAATTGTGTTTGGCTGTGGAGTTTTGAGCGGCTTGAGTGAGGAGCTCCATGTTAGTTTAGTGTGGGTGCTCAACCTGCTTGATTCCATCCCACTGGGCTCAATGGGCATTGGACCGGAAGTGACAAAATAGGGTTTCCTAGAACGCTGCTAGCACAGCTGATGGTATGTGAAGTTCATGATTGAGGTGGAGTTGTTCTGGCACTGGAAGAGCTGTGCGGCTGCTTCGGGCAGTTGCCATTCACCACCACCCTGAGTTCCCTAGGTGTCATATCCACTTTAAGACATATGTGGTGCCAGAGCAGTTGGTTTCCATGGCAGCGGGAAATGGCTTGGGCGCTGAAGTTGTGTTTGGCTGTGGAGTTTTGAGCGTCTTGAGTGAGGAGCTCCATGTTAGTTTAGTGTGGGTGCTCAACCTGCTTGATTCCATCCCACTGGGCTCAATGGGCATTGGACCGGAAGTGACCAAACAGGGTTTCCTAGAACGCTGCTAGCGCAGCTGATGGTATGTGAAATTCATGAGGCAGGTGGAGTTGTTTTGGCACTGGAAGAGCTGTGCTGCTGCTTCGGGCAGTTGCCATTCACCACCGCCTCCCTGAGTTCCCTAGGTGTCATATCCACTTTCAGACATATGTGGTGCCAGAGCTCTTGGTTTCAATGGCAGCGGGAAATGGCATTTGCGCTGAACTTGTGTTTGGCTGTGGAGATATGAGCGCCTTGTGTGAGGAGCTCCATGTTAGTTTAGTGTGGGTGCTCAACCTGCTTGATTCCATCACACTGGGCTCAATGGGCATTGGACCGGAAGTGACCAAACAGGGTTTCCTAGAGAGCTGCTAGCAGAGCTGATGGTATGTGAAGTTCATGAGGCAGGTGCAGTTGTTTTGGTACTGGAAGAGCTGTGCTGCTGCTTCGGGCAGTTGCCATTCACCACCGCCGTGAGCTCCCTAGGTGTCATATCCACTTTCAGACATATGTGGTGCCAGAGCACTTGGTTTCCATGGCAGCAGGAAATGGCTTTGGTGCTGAACTTGTATTTGGCTGTGGAGTTTTGAGCGTCTTGAGTGAGGAGCTCCATGTTAGTTTAGTGTGGGTGCTCAACCTGCTTGATTCCATCCCACTGGGCTCAATGGGCATTGGACCGGAAGTGACCAAACAGGGTTTCATAGAGAGCTGCTAGCAGAGCTGATGGTATGTGAAGTTCATGAGGCAGGTGGAGTTGTTTTGGCACTGGAAGAGCTGTGCTGCTGCTTCGGGCAGTTGCCATTCACCACCGCACTGAGTTCCCTAGTTGTCATAACCACTTTCAGACATATGTGGTGCCAGAGCACTTGGTTTCCATGGCAGCGGGAAATGGCTTGGGCGCTGAACTTGTGTTTGGCTGTGGAGTTTTGACCGGCTTAAGTGAGGAGCTCCATGTTAGTTTAGTGTGGGTGCTCAACCTGCTTGATTCCATCCCACTGGGCTCAATGGGCATTGGAGTGGAAGTGACCAAACAGGGTTTCCTAGATTGCTGCTAGCACAGCTGATGGTATGTGAAGTTCATGAGGCAGGTGGAGTTGTTTTCTCACTGGAAGAGCTGTGCTGCTGCTTCGGGCAGTTGCCATTCACCACCGCCCTGAGTTCCCTAGGTGTCATTTCCACTTTCAGACATATGTGGTGCCAGAGCACTTGGTTTCCATGGCAGCGGGAAATGGCTTGGGCGCTGAACTTGTACTTGGCAGCGGATTTTTGAGCACCTTGAGTGAGGAGCTCCATGTTAGTTTAGTGTGGGTGCTCAACCTGCTTGATTTCATCCCACTGGGCTCAATGGGCATTGGGCCGGAAGTGACCAAACAGGGTTTCCTAGTACGCTGCTAGTACAGCTGATGGTATGTGAAGTTCAAGACTGAGGTGCAGTTGTTTTGGCACTTTAAGAGCTGTGCTGCTGCTTCGGGCAGTTGCCATTCACCACCGCCTCCCTGAGTTCCCTAGGTGTCATATCCACTTTCAGACATATGTGGTGCCAGAGCACTTGGTTTCCATGGCAGTGGGAAATGTCTTGGGCGCTGAACTTGTGTTTGGCTGTGGAGTATGGAGCACCTTGAGTGAGGAGCTCCATGTTACTGTAGTGTGGGTGCTCAACCTGCTTGATTCCATCCCACTGGGCTCAATGGGCATTGGACCGGAAGTGACCAAACAGGGTTTCAGAGAGACCTGCTAGCACAGCTGATGGTATGTGAAGTTCATGACTGAGGCAGGTGGAGTTGTTTTGGCACTGGAAGAGCTGTGCTGCTCCTTCTGGCAGTTGCCATTCACCACCGCCCTGAGTTCCCTAGGTGTCCTATCCACTTTCAGACATATGTGGTGCCAGAGCACTTGGTTTCCATGGCAGCGGGAAATGGCTTGGGCGCTGAACTTGTATATGGCTGTGGATTTTTGAGCACCTTGAGTGAGGAGCTGCATGTTAGTTTAGTGTGGGTGCTCAACCTGCTTCATTTCATCCCACTGGGCTCAATGGGCATTGGGCCGGAAGTGACCAAACAGGGTTTCTTAGTACGCTGCTAGTACAGCTGATGGTATGTGAAGTTCATGACTGAGGTGCAGTTGTTTTGGCACTGGAAGAGCTGTGCTGCTGCTTCGGGCAGTTGCAATTCATCACCGCCCTGAGTTCCCTAGGTGTCAGATCCACTTTCAGACAGATGTGGTGCCAGAGCACTTGGTTTCCATGGCAGCAGGAAATGGCTTGGGCTCTGAACTTGTGTTTGGCTGTGGAGTTTTAAGCGGCTTGAGTGAGGAGCTCCATGTAAGTTTAAAGTGGTTGCTCAACCTGCTTGATTCCATCCCACTGGGCTCAATGGGCATTGGACCGGAAGTGATCAAACAGGGTTTCCTAGTACGCTGCTAGCACAGCTGATGGTATGTGAAGTTCATGAGGCAGGTGGAGTTGTTTTGGCACTGGAAGAGCTGTGCTGCTGCTTCGGGCAGTTGCCATTCACCACCGCCCTGAGTTCCCTAGGTGTCATATCCACTTTCAGACATATGTGGTGCCAGAGCACTTGGTTTCCATGGCAGCGGGAAATGGCTTGGGTGCTGAACTTGTGTTTGGCTGTGGAGTTTTGAGCGTCTTGAGTGAGGAGCTCCATGTTAGTTTAGTGTGGGTGCCCAACCTGCTTGATTCCATCACACTGGGCTCAATGGGCTTTGGACCATAAGTGACCAAACAGGGTTTCCTAGATAGCTGCTAGCACAGCTGATGGTATGTGAAGTTCATGAGGCAGGTGGAGTTGTTTTCTCACTGGAAGAGCTGTGCTGCTGCTTCGGGCAGTTGTCATTCACCACGGCCCTGAGTTCCCTAGGTGTCATATCCACTTTCAGACATATGTGCTGCCAGAGCACTTGGTTTCCATGGCAGTGGGAAATGTCTTCGGCGCTGAACTTGTGTTTGGCTGTGGAGTTTTGAGCGCCTTGAGTGAGGAGCTCCATGTTAGTTTTGTGTGGGTGCTCCACCTGCTTGATTCCATCCCACTGGGCTCAATGGGCATTGGACCGGAAGTGACCCAACAGGGTTTCCTAGATAGCTGCTAGCACAGCTGATGGTATGTGAAGTTCATGAGGCAGGTGGAGTTGTTTTGGCACTGGAAGAGCTGTGCTGCTGGTTCGGGCAGTTGCCATTCACCACCGCCGTGAGCTCCCTAGGTGTCATATCCACTTTCAGACATATGTGGTGCCAGAGCACTTGGTTTCCATGGCAGCGGGAAATGGCTTTTGCGCTGGACTTGTGTTTGGCTGTGGAGGTTTGAGCGCCTTGTGTGAGGAGCTCCATGTAAGTTTAGTGTGGTTGCTCAACCTGCTTGATTCCATCCCACTGGGCTCAATGGGCATTGGACCGGAAGTGACCAAACAGGGTTTCCTAGAGAGCTGCTAGCACAGCTGATGGTATGTGAAGTTCATGAGGCAGGTGGAGTTGTTTTGGCACTGGAAGAGCTGTGCTGCTGCTTCGGGCAGTTGTTATTGACCACCGCCCTGAGTTCCCTAGGTGTCATATCCACTTTCAGACATATGTGGTGCCAGAGCATTTGGAATCCATGGCAGCGGGAAATGGCTTGGGCGCTGAACTTGTGTTTGGCTGTGGAGTTTTGAGCGGCTTGAGTGAGGAGCTCCATGTTAGTTGAGTGTGGGTGCTCAGCCTGCTTGATTCCATCACACTGGGCTCAATGGGCATTGGACAGGAAGTGACCCAAGACGGTTTTCTAGATAGATGCTAGCACAGCTGATGGCATGTGAAGTTCATGAGGCAGGTGGAGTTGTTTTGCAACTGGAAGAGCTATGCTGCTGCTTCAGGCAGTAGCCACTCACCTCCGAACTGAGTTCCCAGGTGTCATAGCCTCTTTCATACATATGTGTTGCCAGAGCATTCGATATCCATGGCAGCGGGCAATGGCTTGGGCGCTGAACTTGTGTTTGGCTGTGGAGTTTTGAGCGCCTTGAGTGAGGAGCTCCATGTTGGTTTCGTGTGGGTGCTCAACCTGCTTGATTCCATCACACTGGGCTCAATGGGCATTGGACCGGAAGTGGCAAAACAGGGTTTCCTAGATAGCTGCTAGCTAGCACAGCTGATGGTATATGAAGTTCATGAAGCAGGTGGAGTTGTTTTGGCACTGGACGCGCTGTGCTGCTGCTTCAGGCAGTTGCCATTCATCACCACCGAGTTGCTTGATGTAATAGCCACTTTCAGACATATGTGCTGCCAGAGCATTAGGTATCCATGGCAGCGGGAAATGGCTTGGGCGCTGAAGTTGTGTTTGGCTGTGGAGTTTTGAGCGCCTTGAGTGAGGAGCTCCATGTTAGTTCAGTGTGGGTGCTCAGCCTGCTTGATTCCATCACACTGGGCTCAATGGGCATTGTACCAGAAGTGACCAAACAGGGTTTCCTGGATTGCTGCTAGCTAGCACAGCTGATGGTATGTAAAGTTCCTGAGCCAGGTGGAGTTGTTTTGGCACTGGAAGCGCTGTGCTGCTGCTTCGGGCAGTTGCCATTAACCACCACACAACCTTCCCTTGGTGTCCTAGCCACTTTCAGACATATGTGGTGCCAGAGCACTTGGTTTCCATGGCAGCAGGCAATGGCTTGGGCGCTGAACTTGTGTTTGCCTGTGGAGTTTTGAGCGCCTTGAGTGAGGAGCTCAACGTTAGTTTAGTGTGGGTGCTCACCCTGTTTGATTCCATCACACTGGGCTCAATGGGCATTGGACCGGAAGTGACCAAACAGGGTTTCCTAGATACCTGCTAGCTGTCACAGCTGATGGCTTGTGAAGTTCATGAGCCAGGAGAAGTTGTTTTGGCACTGGAAGAGCTGTGCTGCTGCTTCAGGCAGTTGCCATTCACCACCGCCCTGAGTTCCCTAGGTGTCATATCCATTTTCAGACATATGTGTTGCCAGAGCATTTGGTATCCATGGCAGCGGGCAATGGCTTGGGCGCTGAACTTGTGTTTGGCTGTGGAGTTTTGAGCAACTGGAGTGAGGAGCTTCATCTTAGTTTCGTGTGGGTGCTCAACCTGCTTGATTCCATCACACTGGGCTCAGTGGGCATTGCACCAGAAGTGACCAAACAGGGTTTCCTAGATACCTGCTAGAAGGCAGCTGATGGTATGTGATGTTCCTGAGCCAGGTGGAGTTGTTTTGGCACTGGAAGAGCTGTGTGGCTGCGTAGGGCAGTTGCCATTCACCTCCGAACTGAGTTCCCTAGGTGTCATATCCACTTTCAGACATATGTGGTGCCAGAGCACTTGGTTTCCATGGCAGCAGGCAATGGCTTGGGCGCTGAACTTGTGTTTGCCTGTGGAGTTTTGAGCGCCTTGAGTGAGGAGCTCAACGTTAGTTTAGTGTGGGTGCTAACCCTGGTTGATTCCATCACACTGGGCTCAATGGGCATTGGACCGGAAGTGACCAAACAGGGTTTCCTAGATACCTGCTAGCTATCACAGCTGATGGCATGTGAAGTTCATGAGCCAGGTGAAGTTGTTTTGGCACTGGAGAGCTGTGCTGCTGCTTCGGGCAGTTGCCATTCACCACCGCCCTGAGTTCCCTAGGTGTCATATCCACTTTCAGACATATGTGGTGCCAGAGCACTTGGTTTGCATGGCAGCGGGAAATGGCTGTTGCACTAAACTTGTGTTTGGCTGTGGAGTTTAGAGCGGCTTGAGTGAGGAGCTCCATGTTAGTTTAGTGTGGGTGCTCACCCTGCTTGATTCCATCACACTGGGCTCAATGGGCATTGGACCGGAAGTGACCCAAGACGGTTTGCTAGATAGATGCTAGCACAGCTGATGGTATGTGAAGTTGATGAGCCAGGTGGAGTTGTTTTGGCACTGGAAGAGCTGTGATGCTGCTTCGGGCAGTTGCCATTCACCACCGCCCTGAGTTCCCTAGGTGTCATATCCATTTTCAGACATATGTGTTGCCAAAGCACTTGGTTTCCATGGCAGCGGGAAATGGCTTGTGCGCTGAACTTGTGTTTGGCTGTGGAGTTTTGAGCGCCTTGAGTGAGGAGCTCCATGTTAGTTTAGTGTGGGTGCTCAACCTGCTTGATTCCATCCGACTGGACTCAATTGGCATTTAACCGGAAGTGACCAAAAGGGTTTCCTAGATAGCTGCTAGCACAGCTGATAATATTTGAAGTTCATGAGGCAGGTGGAGTTGTTTTGGCACTGGAAGAGCTGTGCTGCTGCTTCGGGCAGTTGCCATTGACCACCGCCACACTAAGTTCCCTACGTGTCATATCCACTTTCAGACATATGTGGTGCCAGAGCACTTGGTTTCCATGTCAGCGGGCAATGGCTTTGGCGTTGAACTTGTGTTTGGCTGTGGAGTTTTGAACTGCTTGAGTGAGGAGCTCCAGGTCAGTTTAGTGTGGGTGCTCAACCTGCTTGATTCCATCCCACTTTGCTAAATGGGCATTGGACCGGAAATGACCAAACAGGATTTTCTAGAACGCTGTTAGCACAGCTATTGTATGTGACATTCCTGATGCAGGTGGAGTTGTTTTGGCCGTGAAAGTTCTGTGCTGCTGCTTCGGGCAGTTGACATTCACCACCGCCCTGAGTTCCCTGAGTGTCATATCCACTTTCAGACATATGTGGTGCCAGAGCACTTGGATTCCATGGCAGCAGGAAATGGCTTGGGCGCTGAACTTGTGTTTTGCTGTGGAGTTTTGAGCGCCTTGAGTGAGGAGCTTCATGTTGGTTTCGAGTGTTTGCTCAACCTGCTTGTTTCCATCACACTGGGCTCAATGGGCAATGGACCGGAAGTGACGCAACAGGGTTTCCTAGATAGCTGCTAGCACAGCTGATGATATTTGAAGTTCATGAGGCAGGTGGAGTTGTTTTGCAACTGGAAGAGCTGTGCTGCTGCTTCGGAGTGTTGCCATTCACCACCGTCCTGAGTTCCCTAGGTGTCATATCCACTTTCAGACATATGTGGTGCCAGAGCACTTGGTTCCCATGGCAGCGGGCAATGGCGTGTGTGTTGAACTTGTGTTTTGCTGTGGAGTTTTGAGCGGCTTGAGTGAGCAGCTCCATGTTATTTTAGTGTGGGTGCTCAACCTGCTTGGTTCCACCACACTGGGCTCAATGGTCGTTGGACCAGAGATGACCCAACAGGGTTTCCTAGAACAGTGCTAGCACAGCTGATGGTATGTGAAGTTCATGAGGCAGGTGGAGTTGATTTGGCACTGGGAGAGCTGTGCTGCTGCTTCGGAGAGTTGCCATTCACCACCACACTACCTTCCCTAGGTGTCATATCCACTTTCAGACATATGTGGTGCCACAATACTTGGTTTCCATGGCAGCTGGAAATGGCTTGGGCGCTGAACCTGTGTTTAGCTGTGGAGTTTTGAGCACCTTGAGTGAGGAGCTCCATCTTAGTTTAGTGTGGGTGCGCCACCTGCTTATTCCATCCCACTGGGCTCAATGGGCATTGGACCACAAGTGACCCAACAGAATTTCCTATATAGCTGCTAGCACAGCTAATGGTATTTGAAGTTCATGAGGCAGGTGGAGTTGTTTTGGCACTGGAAGAGCTGTGCTGCTTCGTGCAGTTGCCATTGACCACCGCCCTGAGTTGTCTAGGTGTTTTATCCACTTTCAGACATATGTAATGCAAGAGCACTTGGTTTCAATGGCAGCGGGAAATGGCTTGTGCGCTAAACTTGTGTTTGGCTGTGGAGTTTTGAGCGGCTTGAGTGAAGAGCTCCATGTAAGTTTAGTGTGGGTGCTCAACCTGCTTATTTCCATCACACTGGGCTCAATGGGCATGGACCAGAAGTTAACCAACAGGAATTCCTAGATAGCTGCTAGCACAGCTGATGGTATGTGAAGTTCATGAGGCAGGTGTAGTTGTTTTAGCACTGGAAGAGCTGTGCTGCTGCTTCGGGCAGTTGCCATTCACCACCGCCCTGAGTTCCCTAGGTGTCATATCCAATTTCAGACATATGTGGTGCCAGAGAACTTGGTTTCCATGTCACCGGGAAATGGCTTGGGCGCTGAACTTGTGTTTGGCTGTGGAAGTTTGAGCATCTTGTGTGAGGAGCTCCATGTTAGTTTAGTGTGGGTGCTCAACCTGCTTTATTCCATCACACTGGGCTCAAAGGGCATTGGAGCGGAAGTGACCAAACAGGATTTCCTGGATAGCTGCTAGCACAGCTGATAATATTTAAAGTTCCTGAGGCAGGTGGAGTTGTTTTGGCACTGGAAGAGCTGTGCTGCTGCATCGGACAGTTGCCATTCACCACCGCACTGAGTTCCCTAGGTGTCATATCCACTTTCAGACATATGTGGTGCCAGACCACTTGGATTCCATGGCAGCGGGCAATGGCTTGGGCGCTGAACTTGTGTTTAGCTGTGGAGTTTTGAGCGTCTTGAGTGAGGACCTCCATGTTAGTTTAGTGTGGGTGCTCAACCTGATTGATTACATCCCACTGCGCTCAATGGGCATTGGACCACCAGTGACCCTAGAGGGTTTCCTAGATAGCTGCTAGCACAGCTGATGGTATGTGAAGTTCATGAGGCAGGTGGAGTTGTTTTAGCACTGGAAGAGCTGTGCTGCTGCTTCGGACAGTTGCCATTCACCACCACACTACCTTCCCTAGGTGTCATATCCACTTTCAGACATATGTGGTAACAGAGCACTTGGTTTCCATGGCAGTGGGAAATGGCTTGTGCGCTGAACTTGTCTTTGGCTGTGGAGTTTTGAGCAGCTTGAGTGAGGAGCTTCATGTTACTTTAATGTGGGTGCTCAACTAGCTTGATTCCATCCCACTGGGCTCAATGGGCATTGGACCGGAAGTGACCAAACAGGGTTTTCTAGATAGCTGCTAGCACAGCTGATGGCATGTGAAGTTCATGAGGCAGGTGGAGTGGTTTTGGCACTGGAAGAGCTGAGCTGCTGCTTTGGGCAGTTGCCATTCACCACCGCCCTGAGTTCCCTAGGTGTCATATCCACTTTCAGACATATGCTGTGCCAGAGCACTTGGTTTCCATGGCAGCGGGAAATGGCTTGGGCACTGAACTTGTGTTTGGCTGTGGAGTTTTGCGTGCCTTGAGTGAGCAGCTCCATGTTAGTTTAGTGTGGGTGCTCAACCTGCTTGATTCCATCACAGTGGGCTCAAAGGGCATTGGAGCAGAAGTGACCAAACAGGATTTCCTGGATAACTGCTAGCACAGCTGATGGTATGTGAAGTTCCTGAGGCAGGTGGAGTTGTTTTGGCACTGGAAGAGCTGTGCTGCTGCTTCGGGCAGTTGCCATTCACCACCGCCCTTAGTTCCCTAGGTGTCATATCCACTTTCAGACATATGTGGTGCCAGAGCACTTGGTTTCCATGGCAGCGGGCAATGGCTTGGGCGCTGAACTTGTGTTTGGCTGTGGAGTTTTGAGCGGCTTCAGTGAGGAACTCCATGTTAGTTTCATGTGGGTGCTCAACCTGCTTGATTCCATCACACTGAGCTCAATGGGCATTGGACCGGAAGTGACCCAACAGGGTTTCCTAGATAGCTCCTTGCCGGCGTCCAGCTCCAGCCTGGGTTTCGGAACTCGGGAAGGGTGCGTGGACGAGGCGCACAAAGAAAGAGACGGACCACTAGGTTTCCATGATGATAGTGGACACGGCAATAAAGCTGTCTGCTTTATTTATACAGAAGCAGTTAAACTCTGGGTCAGACTTTTTACGTCATGATCAAATGGGTGTTTCTAAGGACAACCATGCCATCTGCTTTATCCAAAAACAATAGAAATTCCTGCTACAATTCTTATCCTACAACCTGATCTTGTTTCACAAAGAAAAGGAGAACCTAAAGATTAAGGAGAGGATGAACCCTAAACACAGGTCCCTTGATTAGCATAAGGTCAATGGGGACAGCCAAAACAGTAGGAATAATAGAAGGCCCTTTTGTAAGACATTATCATTGACATTAACCTCCAAGTTCACATTGTGTAAAAAGCCAGTCTCACAATAGCAAAAATGCCTGGACAGATTAGAATTCTTTCGCTGAGCCGGCATAGTAGGCACGGCGAATGTCCAAGTGAAAAGCACTGACACACAGAGACCATGGTGGTGGTAGAAGTGCTGGGCGCGGCCTGCTCCTAAGCCTCCTTGTTACATATTATCTCCTCTTCCCCCCAAGTCCATCAACAGGACAATAGGACGCCAATGAGTCTGCAAAGGCCAGGTGCTACTGCCTTAGGTCTGATTACTGAGTGCTCAGCTAAAGCAATGTAAATCAGCTCCACAGCCCACAACATATTCCCCCTTCTGTATTAAAGCAGACTTGAATGTGCCTGTCTTAGGTTGTGGACTCTCAGGTTTAACAGCCTTACCCGTCATGGGGTATCTCCGTAGCATGACGGAGTCCCTGTCTTAGGTCGGTCCGTGCCTGTGTCCATCTTACCCGTCACTGGCTGCCATTCAATGCGTTGTCTGCTGCAGCTGCTCAAACCATACTTGGGGAGGCTGGCAACCCTGTTCCAAGGCTAGGAGTGACATCAACTCAGTAGCAATGAGCAAACACCAGTTCCCGGGCTTGGGAAAACAAAGCACTTCACAGGTGAAACATACATAAAAGGCACAATGGGAGACAAGAGGCCATGAACTTAGGAGTAACATAGCTCAGTAGCAATGAGCAGACAGCAGTTCCCAGGCTTGGGAAAACATTTTGCATTTGCACAGATGATACACCAGAAATGCATAAAATACAACAGAAATGCATATGATGGGGTACAGGAGGCTTAGACCAAATCTAACAATATCTGCTATTTCTTTTCCAACAAATCAACCCACAGTCACAGCATAAGCATGCCCACCCGCTCATGTTCATCAGTAAAGTCCTGTTCCATAACTCTGGCAGTCTGTTCTGCAACCTTGTTACTGGCTATGATGGTTGCCGTTATGCCAAAGTCTCTTTTATTCTTATTCAGTCCCAACAGGCACAGGCAGGATTCAGGGCAGCTGCAGGATAACAGCAGAATCGCAATTGCCATTCCAGCATGCTGTCAGGGTGCACCGGAACTTGGTGTCATTCACTTCAGAAGCGTCTCCTGTACAGTCAAGGGGTCCTTCCACATAACATAACCCTTCTGCTTCTGGTATCCAAGCAAAGGAAGGTGGAGCTGCATCCAGGTGACTGTAGACATCCGCTGGGCCCTGCCTCTGTGGGAAGTTCCTTGTGGCCCTGCCTCATTGGAACAATGTCCTCACATGCTTGTGTCTCCCACATCCACTGCACGGACCCCAACATAGCACAGAGGATGACTGGGCCGGAGAACAATACGAAAAGGAGAATAATTAGTGCAATTCCTAAATTTATACAAAATGAAAACAGTAGCAGTATACCATAGTTCAGGCAAATTTACAGCTAACATTACATATGAGGACCTTCTCAAGACAACAAAAGTATCAGGCATCTAGTAACAATTAACAATGCACTAGTACAAATTACAGTGTATACAGAACCATCTCAGGGAAGCTGGAAGGAGCTTAAGGCTCCATCTTGTAAGGGAGGAATGTTACTTATCAATAGTCCTTTTGGAAGTGGCTTGAGTTCTGTGCAGAGATGTCTTCCGTGGTAGAAGGTAGTCAGCAGATGTACACATGACGTGTCCTCATGGCAGGTGTTGATCTTCAGACTCAGCCTTTAAAACAGTCCTGGGTGGGAGTGTCTGTCCCGATCCCAGCAAGCATAGCACGGAGGCTAGAGAAACTCTTTCCGTTGTTATGGCCACAGGGAGGCAAGAAGGAGAGATAGCACCCTGGTACCTAGCTTGCTATTCTTCCTCTGGGCCTCTGGGAAAGTGGGCTGTAGAGGCAATCCTTGGGATTTCAGGTCCATAAGTTAGCCACACCTATATAAACTCTGGAGATCTAGCTGCATATTCTGAGAGGCCCTTTGGAGGTTTTGGAGAGGAAGTATAAGAGAAGTGAAGGAAAAGTTAAAATAATTAAAAATAATTATATAGATCACTCTCAGTAACAATATCAGGTGAAAACCATCAAAAAACAGCCTTAGAAAATATTTGCCCAAAGGTCCAATGTTTGCTATAAATTTAAAATAAAGGCACATACCCAAGTAAAAAGGCAATGAGAGTATAACATGAGAAACATGGCCATAAGTGAACTTAAGCAAAAGCATATGACTGACTAAAAAACATTTTCAATGATAGTCTGAGATTTAAATTAAGTGAGCCAAAAAACAATATTAGCTTAGCACAATAAAGTAGCTTCAATAATGATCTAAGAGCTTTAGACATTTAAAATTATAAATTGGTTAGAATTACCCTATTGTTTGTAGTAAAATAAGTTTGCATGGTTATTCAGGTGGTTTTCAAATATAGAATAGAAAATGGATTATAGTAAAAATTTTACCAAGATGGCTTAGGAAACATATATCAGACAAATATATCTGTTCTTTAAATAATTTTTGTTACAAAACCTTTAAGAGTTAGTTAAAAGTATAGTATTTCCCAAATAGCAAATGCAGTAATGTATAACAGCAATTAAAAATTGTTCTGTAATAACTAGCTAGGAAAAATGGCATAAAACTAAGATCTATCATGTACCCATTTCTCATCTGATCTCAAGGAACATTGAAGACAAACAATAAAACAAACACACACACACGTATACATTCTCCCTCTTTTTTTTTTTAAACTATAGAGGATTATAAGAGTAAAATTTCAAACAATTTTAACAAAAAGACGTACAGCAAGACAGACATACGTGGCCGCCACACTCACTCAATTTTAAATAGCTAATAAGCCATGACTTCTCATATCCTGACTCAAGAAGTTGTGTTGCATCCAGTCCTCTCAAGTCCCAGATGAGTACTCAAGACAAGCAAATTTGGATGATGAGGTACCTGTATAAAGGCAGGTCAGTGCAAATCCTGCGAGCCAGGAAGCCAGGACTGGCAGTGGGGCCATGTTAATCATCACGGTGGCCTCCCCAGACTACCGAGTCAGACTCTAGAACTCAGGATGGCTGCTACCTTCTGACTGAGGCCTTCAAAATGTTGCAAAGTGCACAAGAGATCATGTCAGATAAATTTAGGATTAACTAAGGTGCCTTTATAAACCAAGCTTGGTGATAGCAGCGCCCATTAGAAAATTACTAAGTGATAAGTCAATAATGATAATTCAGTTTAAACTGAAACCCTGAGGGAAAAAAAAATTGGTCATTACTGAAGACCTTGATTTTAGTTATCTGAGCAATTTAAATTAGCCTAAGAGATAAGCAGTCAACAGCTTAGACATATTTATAAAACCGTAAACATTTATCCTTTTCTGGCTTTTTTGTTGTTAAGCATTACCTGTCCTGGAACTCTTGGAAATACAGAAATTTGAATTAACTGCTGTAAAAAAAATTGTTTTATGGTAGTATATTGATATGACAAAATTTTGCCCCACTTGGCATCTGGCAGTATCTTTAATACAATCCAAATGCTTACTCAGTAGCATCTATTAAATAAAACTTTTGAATTTTTAAAATGCATATCAAGGATGTCAAGATCTATAACATCTATTTGAAACAGAATCTTTATATAACACAATATAGATTAGATGTAATTATTGGTATTAAGTGATCTCTTTAAATACCTATAGAAGAAGTACATAACTTTTATCAATCTTAAGCAATGTGAGCATACTGAAAGGCAGAAAACACAAAGATTACTTCAATATAGAATCTTATCATATTCAGAGACACTTCAGCAAGGTCAGATCTGGAGTTCACTGGAGCTAACTAGAAAAATTTAATCATTAATTATATAAAAGCAATTAAGAAGATGTTATAATATTTGGGTTTAAAACTTTGTTGTTATGACAGAGGATCAGATTTTAATTCCATGTATCAATGATGAATATGTTAGAAAATGCTGCAAACAGTATTTTAAAGACTATAGATCTAAATTAAAAACTAGCAGATATAAGCACGGGTACATCCCATACCTGGGAAAAATTTAACAGTGAATTAAATGTTACTTTCATATTCAGTTACAGTTTATATTTGGTGTAAATGTTACACTTTCAAAGCAACGCCTTAAACAATACCTTAAGAGTTATATTCGTAAAATTCAAAAATTCAATATAAAAATTTAATAGTTAAAAGAGATGTTAATTATGAAAAAAAACATTGTATATGAAGTACAAGAGGCTAGGTGTTCTTCTGGGGACCCAATTTAGTTTATCTCCCATCACTCTGCTCTTGGCTAAAAAGGTTGGAGGAATGCTTGACAAAGGAATTAAAACAAAATACCTGCTGAAGAGAAGAGAATTTAACCCTGAAGTTGCTGGGCAGGAGGAAGAACTTTTGTAGAGGATACTTGCTGCTGCGAAACGGCAGGGGGGTGGAAATGTAAATTGGATAAGATCTAGAGCCCTAGTCAGCAAGTCCACACCCTGTGGAAAAAAGAAAGCATTCCCTCCTCCAAAAGTTACAAGGAAACCATGTCCTTCCCATTGGCCTGTAAGGACGTTTTCAAAATCTATGATTAAAGAAGCTGTTGTTATATGACCATCTGTAAAGACTAAAGAAGCAGGTTAAGGAAACAAAAAAGGTTAAAAACAAAGGAGTTAAGAAACAAATCTTTTGAAATATAACCAAATGACTTTTAACAAAATGTAAGAGAGGATTTTCAGCTAACTGGTTTGAAATTGAATCTACAAGGGTTAAGAGTGCTATTTGTCTTATCTCAACCTTGGATATTAAAAAAAGTAAGCTGTTTAGAGCTATAAGGAATAATTATTTACATCTTTGCCAAAAAAGCTCCTTATTCTTATGACATCTCTTTGTAATTAAGGTGGAGCTCAAAACACAATAAGAAGTAATAATTTTTTATACATGAAAAGAGATGGAGCCACTCTAATGACCTTGTTGCCACAAGCATCCAGTTGGGGTATGAACAGTAGGTAGTATAATTAATTGCCAATGAAAATACCAACTTTTAATTAGCATATCCACAATCAATATCAGGTTTTAGTCTGTTACTCTTCTATAGGCACAGCTTGGATTAAGATAATGCTGTCTTTTAAACCTCTGATTGTTCAAGGCCCAAGACTGGCCCCGCCACGAGTTTCCTGACCACAGGCGCTGGCCATTATGATCAATTTTAGATTTGCATTTACATACTTTTGCCCAATGATCCTTAGCAGTATAGGTGCCACACTTTTGAGCTAAAAGAGATGCTGTTCGGCATTGCTTTGGAAGGTGGCTGGGTTTCCCACAATTATGACATTTAAATCTATTTTGCTTTAACCCATTGCTTAAGGTAGCACTCAACATTTTAGTTTTGTACCTTTCAGAGACAATATCCATACATGACCCTATTACTTGGGGGGCCCAGGACTGGGCCCTCCCGCTTCCCTGCTTCTGACCCTGTACAGACTGATTACCCAATCTAGATCGACTGTGAGGCAACAGAACTGTTCCATTCTTGTGGAATTTAGACTGACAAGCCTTCTGCCAATGAAATCCCTTCTCACACCGTGGACAGACAGTGCGAGGAATGTTTAAATTGGGGCTAGCAATGTCCCTATAAGTTTCTTCCTGTTTGAAATTTTGAGATGAGTTTCTGGCAGGACAACTGTGGCTAAAATGCCCTACTCCACCACAAGAATAGCAATTGTTTCTTTTTTTACGTCTTTGATTGCCTCTTATGTTCTTTAAAATCTGAATCGCAGTTTGACCTTGAAGAGCTGCAGCAATAGTTAACCCTTGAACGTAAGATGGAGTTACCTCGGCACAAGCTCGAACATAGTCTGACAACTTTCCTTTCCTTCTCACTGGCTGAATTAAGGTTTGGCAAGTTGGAGTAGCATTTTCAAAAGCTAACTGTTTAACTATAAGATCTGCAGCTGTACTGTTAATTACTGTCCGGCTCACCGCTTCTGTGAGTCGAGCTACAAAATCTTCAAGACTCCTCCGCTTTCTGTTTAACATTTACAAAACCTGAAGACTTTTGATCTGGAGGTGGCAGGCGTTTCCATGCTCCCAATGCCAGGGAGGAGATAAGCTGTAGAGTTTCCTTAGGCAGAGTAAGTTGTTCTGAAACGCCAATATGAGTGCCCTGTCCTAAAAGCATGTCTAAGGTAAAAGAAGGTTTGCCACACCTCACAGATCCCTGAGACTTTACTTCTGCCTTTGCTAATTCCTCATACTCCATTTTCCACACAAGGAAGTCTCCTCCTGTGAGGCAAGCCTTGGCAGTCTGAAACCAATCATACGGAGTCATCCACTTTGCTCCTAAGCTCTCCACCATTGCCATAGTGTACGGGGAGTTTGGCCCGTAGTCTGAGATAGCATGCTTTAATTCTTTAATAAGCTTATAAGGCAACGGTTCCCGTTCAGGTTCATCCCATTCGTAAATCACAGGAAAACAGAAAAAATCGCCTTCCTTATGAGCTTGCTGCATTGCTCCTTTAAAACCAATCTTTGCTATATCTAGTCTATCTGGAAATGGATGGGAATGCTTAGCTGAATACCTTGAAGGCTTATCATTAACAGCAGGAGACCTTTTATCATGTAATTCAGCCATTTGCCCCTTTTCACAATCTCTAACTCCTGGTCTAAATATTTCTGGTTTAAAAAAATCTTCCTCATCTGTTAAACCTTCCTGGTCAGTTTTACAATATTTTACATTATCTTCAGGACAGACACTTTCTATTGAGCCATAACCAAGGCCTAAGCCTCCCTTCTCAGGATCAAGAAGGGGAGTATGTTCTCTCCGCTGAGATGAAGGTGCGGGATAAGGCTCGAGTCCCACATCTAATGCCTGCCTTAAAACATTCCAAATGGCATATGCAGAGGATGGCATGCCCACTCTTCCATTACTCCGATACCACCTTTTCATATCATTCCCTACCTGATCCCATGTGTGTAAGTCTAAAGTGCCCTGCTCAGTAAATCACGGGCTAACTTTTTGTACAAATTGTAAAAATTCTTATAGTTGCTTTCTGCTAACTTTAATGCTCTTCCTATGCAAGGTATGTTTAATAATATCAGCATATAAACTTCTTTGACTAGAATCACTCTGGCCCATTTTTACAGCACAGAGGGTACACGAATTCTCAATATAAGTCCTGACTATTCACCCCTTCTAACCTGACCTTCTGTCAGGGGGTCTGCAGTGCCCTGGGTGAAGTCCTGCCAACGCCGCAAAGAGACAGAAAAGACCTACCTTCGTCGAGTCACTCACGTTGGCGCCACTTGCCGGAGTCAGCTCCAGCCTGGGTTTCGGAACTCGGGAAGGGTGCGTGGACGAGGCGCACAAAGAAAGAGACGGACCACTAGGTTTCCATGATGATAGTGGACACGGCAATAAAGCCGTCTGCTTTATTTATACAGAATCAGTTAAACTCTGGCTCAGACTTTTTACGTCATGATCAAATGGGTGTTTCTAAGGACAACCATGCCATCTGCTTTATCCAAAAACAATAGAAATTCCTGCTACAATTCTTATCCTACAACCTGATCTTGTATCACAAAGAAAAGGAGAACCTAAAGATTAAGGAGAGGATGAACCCTAAACACAGGTCCCTTGATTAGCATAAGGTCAATGGGGACAGCCAAAACAGTAGGAATAATAGAAGGCCCTTTTGTAAGACATTATCATTGACATTAACCTCCAAGTTCACATTGTGTAAAAAGCCAGTCTCACAATAGCAAAAATGCCTGGACAGATTAGAATTCTTTCGCTGAGCCGGCATAGTAGGCACAGCGAATGTCCAAGTGAAAAGCACTGATACACAGAGACCATGGTGGTGGTAGAAGTGCTGGGTGCGGCCTGCTCCTAAGCCTCCTTGTTACATATTATCTACTCTTCCCCCCAAGTCCATCAACAGGACAATAGGACGCCAATGAGTCTGCAAAGGCCAGGTGCTACTGCCTTAGGCATGATTACTGAGTGCTCAGCTAAAGCAATTTAAATCAGCTATACAGCCCACAACAGCTGCTAGCAGAGCTGATTGCATGTGAAGTTCATGAGGCAGGTGGAGTTGTTTTGGCACTGGAAGAGCTGTGCTGCTGCTTCGGTCAGTTGCCATTCACCACCGCCCTGAGTTCCCTATGTGTCATATCCACTTTCAGACATATGTGCTGCCACAGCACTTGGTTTCCATGGCAGCGGGAAATGGCTTGTGCGCTGAACTTGTGTTTGGCTGTGGAGTTTTGAGTAGCTTGAGTGAGCAGCTCCATGTTAGTTTAGTGTGGGTGCTCACCCTGCTTGATTCCATCACACTGGGCTCAATGAGCATTGGACAGGAAGTGACCAAACAGGGTTTCCTAGATAGCTGCTAGCACAGCTGATGGTATGTGAAGTTCCTGAGGCAGGTGGAGTTGTTTTTGCACTGGAAGAGCTGTGCTGCTGCTACGGGCAGTTGCCATTGACCACCGCCCTGAGTTTGTAGGTGTCAGATCCACTTTCAGACATATGTGGTGCCAGAGCACTTGGTTTCCATGGCAGCGGGAAATGGCTTGGGCGCTGAACTTGTTTTGGCTGTGGAGATTTGAGCGGCTTGAGTGAGGAGCTCCATGTTAGTTTAGTGTGGGTGCTCACCCTGCTTGATTCTATCACACTGGGCTCAATGGGCATTGGACCGGACGTGGCACAACGGGGTTTCCTAGAACGCTGCTAGCACAGCTGATGGTATGTGAAGTTCATGAGACTGGTGGAGTTGTTTTGGCACTGGAAGAGCTGTGCTGCTGCTTTGGGCAGTTGACATTCACCACGACCCCCCTTAGTTCCCTAGGTGTCATATCCACTTTCAGACATATGTGGTGCCAGAGCACTTGGTTTCCATGGCAGCGAGAAATGGCTTGGGAATTGAACTTGTGTTTGGCTATGGAGTTTTGAGCGGCTTCAGCGAATAACTCCATGTTAGTTTAGTGTGGGTGCTCAACCTGCTTGATTCCATCCCACTGGGCTCAATGCGCATTGGACCGGAAGTGACCAAAGAGGGTTTCCTAGAACGCTGCTAGCACAGCTGATGGTATGTGAAGTTCATGAGACTGGTGGAGTTGTTTTGGCGCTGGAAGAGCTGTGCTGCTGCTTCGGGCAGTTGCCATTGACCACCGGCCTTAGTTCCCTAGGTATCATATCCACTTTCAGACATATGTGGTGCCAGAGCACTTGGTTTCCATGGCAGCAGGAAATGGCTTTTGGGCGTTGAACTTGTGCTTGGCTCTGGAGTTTTGAGCCGCTTGAGTGAGGAGCTCCATATTAGTTTAGTGTGGGTGCTCACCCTGCTTGATTCCATCACACTGGGCTCAATGGGCATTGGACCGGAAGTGACCCAACAGGATTTCTAGATAGCTGCTAGCACAGCTGATGGTATGTGAAGTTCATGAGGCAGGTGGAGTTGTTTTCGCACTGGAAGAGCTGTGCTGCTCCTTCAGGCATTTGCCATTGACCACCGGCCTGAGTTCCCTAGGTGTCATATCCACTTTCAGACATATGTGGTGCCAGAGCACTTGGTTTCCATGGCAGCGGGAAATGGCTTGGGCGCTGAACTTGTGTTTGGCTGTGGAGTTTTGAGCGGCTTGAGTGAGGAGCCCCATGTTAGTTTAGTGTGGGTGCTCACCCTGCTTGATTCCATCACACTGGGCTCAATGGGCATTGGACCGGAAGTGACCAAACAGGGTTTCCTAGAACGCTGCTAGCACAGCTGATGGTATGTGAAGTTCATGAGGCAGGTGGAGTTGTTTTGGCACTGGAAGAGCTGTGCTGCTGCTTCGGGCAGTTGCCATTGACCACCGGCCTTAGTTCACTAGGTGTCATATCCATTTTCAGACATATGTGGTGCCAGAGCACTTGGTTTCCATGGCAGTGGGAAATGGCTTGGACGCTGAACTTGTGTTTGGCTGGGGAGCATGGAGCGGCTTGAGTGAGGAGTTCCATGTTGGTTTAGTGTGGGTGCTCACCCTGCTTGATTCCATCCCACTGGGCTCAATGCGCATTGGACCGGAAGTGACCAAACAGGGTTTCCTAGATAGCTGCTAGCACAGCTGATGGTATGTGAAGTTCATGAGGCAGGTGGAGTTGTTTTGGCACTGGAAGAGCTGTGCTGCTGCTTCGGGCAGTTGCCATTGACCACCGCCCTGAGTTCCCTAGGTGTCATATCCATTTTCAGACATATGTGGTGCCAGAGCACTTGGTTTCCATGGCAGCGGGAAATGGCTTGGGCGCTGAACTTGTATTTGGCTGTGGAGTTTTGAGCGGCTTGAGTGAGGAGCTCCATATTAGTTTAGTGTGGGTGCTCATCCTGCTTGATTCCATCTCACTGGGCTCAATGTGCATTGGACCGGAAGTGACCCAACACGGTTTCCTAAATAGCTGCTAGCACAGCTGATTGTATGTGAAGTTCATGAGGCTGGTGGAGTTGTTTTGGCACTGGAAGAGCTGTGCTGCTGCTTCAGGCATTTGACATCACCACCACCCCCCTTAGTTTCCTAGGTGTCATATCCACTTTCAGACATATGTGGTGCCAGAGCGCTTGGTTTCCATGGCAGAGGGAAATGGCTTGGGCGCTGAACTTGTGTTTGGCTGTGGAGATTTGAGCGGCTTCAGTGAAGAACTCCATGTTAGTTTTGTGTGGGTGCTCAACCTGCTTGATTCCATCACACTGGGCTCAATCGGCATTGGACCGGAAGTGACCCTAGAGGGTTTCCTAGATAGCTGCTAGCACAGCTGATTGTATGTGAAGTTCATGAGGCAGGTAGAGTTTTTTGGCACTGGAAGAGCTGTGCTGCTGCTTCGCGCAGTTGCCATTGACCACCGGCCTGAGTTCCCTAGGTGTCATATCCACTTTCAGACATATGTGGTGCCAGAGCACTTGGTTTCCATGGCAGCGGGAAATGGCTTGTGCGCTGAACTTGTGTTTGGCTGTGGAGTTTTGAGCGCCTTGAGTGAGGAGCTCCATGTTAGTTTAGTGTGGGTGCTCAACCCTGCTTGATTCCATCACACTGGGCTCAATGGGCATTGGACCGGAAGTGACCCAACAGGGTTTCCTATAACGCTGATAGCACAGCTGATGGTATGTGAAGCTCATGAGGCAGGTGGAGTTGTTTTGGCACTGTAAGAGATGTGCTGCTGCTTCGGGCAGTTGTTATTGACCACCGGCCTGAGTTCCCTAGGTGTCATATCCACTTTCAGACATATGTGGTGCCAGAGCACTTGGTTTCCATGGCAGCGGCCAATGGCTTGTGCGCTGAACTTGTGTTTGCCCTGGAGTTTTGAGCGGCTTGAGTGAGGAGCTCCATGTTAGTTTAGTGTGAGTGCACAACCTGCATGATTCCATCACACTGAATTCAATGGGCATTTGACAGGAAGTGACCCAACAGGGTTTCCTAGATAGCTGCTAGCATAGCTGATGGTATGTGAAGTTCATGAGGCAGGTGGAGTTGTTTTGGCACTGGAAGAGCTGTGCCTCTGCTTCGGGCAGTTGCCATGGACCACTGGCCTTAGTTCCCTAGGTGTCATATCCACTTTCAGACATATGTGGTGCCAGAGCACTTGGTTTCCATGGCAGCGGGAAATGGCTGTTGCACTAAACTTGTGTTCGTCTGTGGAGTATGGAGCCGCTTGAGTGAGGAGCTCCATGTTAGTTTAATGTGGGTGCTCAACCTGCTTGATTACATCACACTGTGCTCAATGGGCATTGGACCGGAAGTGACCAAACAGGGATTGCTAGATAACTGTTAGCACAGCTGATGGTATGTGAAGTTCATGAGGCAGGTGGAGTTGTTTTGGCACTGGAAGAGCTGTGCTGCTGCTTCGGACAGTTGCCATTGACCACCGGCCTGAGTTCCCTAGGTGTCATATCCACTTTCAGACATATGTGGTGCCAGAGCACTTGGTTTCCATGGCAGCGGGCAATGGCTTGGGCGCTGAACTTGTGTTTGGCTGTGGAGTTTTCATCGGCTTGAGTGAGGAGCTCCATGTTAGTTTAGTGTGGGTGCTCACCCTGCTTGATTACTTCACACTGGGCTCAATGGGCATTGTACCGGAAGTGACCCAACAGGGTTTCCTAGTACGCTGCTAGCACAGCTGATGGCATGTGAAGTTCATGAGGCAGGCGGAGTTGTTTTGGCACTGGAAGAGCTGTGCTGCTGCTACAGGCAGTTGCCATTCACCACCGCCCTGAGTTCCCTAGGTATCATATCCATTTTAAGACATATGTGGTGCCAGAGCACTTGGTTTCCATGGCAGCGGGCAATGGCTTCGGTGCTGAACTTGTGTTTGGCTGTGAAGCATGGAGCGGCTTGAGTGAGGAGCTCCATGTTGGTTTAGTGTGGGTGCTCACCCTGCTTGATTCTATCACACTGGGCTCAATGTGCATTGGACCGGAAGTGACCAAACAGGGTTTCCTAGATAGCTGTTAGCGCAGCTGATAATATTTAAAGTTCATGAGGCAGGTGGAGTTGTTTTTGCACTGGAAAAGCTGTGCTGCTGCTTTGGGCAGTTGCCATTGACCACCGCCCTGAGTTCCCAAGGTGTCATATCCACTTTCAGTCATATGTGGTGCCAGAGCACTTGGTTTCCATGGCAGCGGGAAATGGTTTGGGAGCTGAACTTCTGTTTGGCTGTGGAGTTTTGAGCGCCTTGAGTGAGGAGCTCCATGTTAGTTTAGTGTGGGTGCTCACCCTGCTTGATTCTATCACACTGGGCTCAATGGGCATTGGACCTGAAGTGACCAAAGAGGGTTTCCTACAACGCTGCTGGCACAGCTGATAGTATCTTAAGTTATTGGGACTGGTGGAGTTGTTTTGGCACTGGAAGAGCTGTGCTGCTGCTTCGGGCAGTTGCCATTCACCACCGCCTCCCTGAGTTCCCTAGGTGTCATATCCACTTTCAGACATATGTGGTGCCAGAGCACTTGGTTTCCATGGCAGCGGGAAATGGCTGTTGCACTGAACTTGTGTTTGGCTGTGGAGTTTTGAGCGGCTAGAGTGAGGAGCTCCACGTTAGTTTAGTGTGGGTGCTCACCCTGCTTGATTCCATCACACTGGGCTCAATGGGCATTGGACCGGAAGTGACCCAACAGGGTTTCCTAGAACGTCTATGCAAGCACAGCTGATGGTATGTGAAGTTCATGAGGCAGGTGGAGTTGTTTTATCACTGGAAGATCTGTGCTACTGCTTCGGGCAGTTGCCCTTGACCACCGCCCTGAGTTCCCTAGGTGTCATATCCACTTTCAGACATATGTGCTGCCAGAGCACTTGGTTTCCATGGCAGCGGGAAATGGCTTGGGCGCTGAACTTGTGTTTGGCTGTGGAGTTTTGAGCGGCTTGAGTTGGGAGCTCCATATTAGTTTAGTGTGGGTGCTCACCCTGCTTGATTCCATCACACTGGGCTCAATGTGCATTGGACCGGAAGTGACCCAACAGGATTTCCTAGATAGCTGCTAGAACAGCTGATGGTATGTGAAGTTCCTGAGGCAGGTGGAGTTGTTTTGGCACTGGAAGAGCTGTGCTGCTGCTTCGGGCAGTTGTTATTGACCACCGGCCTGAGTTCCCTAGGTGTCATATCCACTTTCAGACAGACATATGTGGTGCCAGAGCACTTGGTTTCCATGGCAGCGGGAAATGGCTTGGGCGCTGAGCTAGTGTTTGGCTGTGGAGTTTTGAGCGGCTTGAGTGAGGAGCTCCACGTTAGTTTAGTGCGGGTGCTCACCCTGCTTGATTCCATCACACTGGGCTCAATGGGCATTGGACCGGAAGTGACCCAACAGGGTTTCCTAGAACGCTGCTGGTACAGCTGATAGTATCTGAAGTTCCTGAGGCAGGTGGAGTTGTTTTGGCGCTGGAAGAGCTGTGCTGCTGCTTCGGGCAGTTGTTATTGACCACCGCCCTGAGTTCACTAGGTGTCATATCCACTTTCAGACATATGTGGTGCCAGAGCACTTGGTTTCCATGGCAGCGGGCAATGGCTTGGACGCCGAACTTGTGTTTGGCTTTGGAGTTTTGAGCGGCTTGAGTGAGGAGCTCCACGTTAGTTTAGTGCGGGTGCTCACCCTGCTTGATTCCATCACACTGGGCTCAATGGGCATTGGACCGAAAGTGACCAAACAGGGTTTCCTAGAACGTCTATGCAAGCACAGCTGATGGTATGTGAAGTTCATGAGGCAGGTGGAGTTGTTTTGGCACTGGAAGAGCTGTGCTATTGCTTCGGGTAGTTGCTATTGACCACTACCCTGAGTTCCCTAGGTGTCATATCCACTTTCAGACATATGTGGTGCCAGAGCACTTGGTTTCCATGGCAGCGGGCAATGGCTTGTGCGCTGAACTTGTGTTTGGCTGTAGAGTATGGAGCGGCGTGTGTGGGGAGCTCCATGTTAGTTTAGTGTTGGTGCTCAACCTGCTTGATTCCATCACACTGGGCTCAATGGGCATTGGACTGGAAGTGACCAAACAGGGTTTCCTAGAACGCTGCTAGCACAGCTGATGGTATGTGAAGTTGATGAGGCAGGTGGAGTTGTTTTGGCACTGGAAGAGCTTTGCTGCTGCTTCGGGCAGTTGCCATTCACCACCGCTGCACTGAGTTCCCTAGGTGTCATATCCACTTTCAGACATATGTGGTGCCAGAGCACTTTGTTTCCATGGCAGCGGGAAATGTCGTGGGCGCTGAACTTGTGTTTGGCTGTGGAGTTTTGAGCGGCTTGAGTGAGGAGCTACACGTTAGTTTAGTGTGAGTGCTCACCCTGCTTGATTCCATCCCACTGGGCTCAATGGGCATTGGACCAGAAGTGACCAAACAGGGTTTCCTGGATAGCTGCTAGCACAGCTGATGGTATGTGAAGTTCCTGAGGCAGGTGGAGTTGTTTTGGCACTGGAAGAGCTGTGCTGCTGCTTCGGGCAGTTGACATTCACCCCCGCTCTTAGTTCTGAGTTCCCTAGGTGTCATATCCACTTTCAGACATATGTGGTGCCAGAGCACTTGGTTTCCATGGCAGTGGGCAATGGCTTGGGCGCTGAACTTGTGTTTGGCTGTGGAGTATGGAGCGGCGTGAGTGAGGAGCTCCATGTTAGTTTAGTGTGGGTGCTCACCCTGGTTAATTCCATCCCACTGGGCTCAATGTGCATTGGACAGGAAGTGACCAAACAGGGTTTCCTAGATAGCTGCTGACACAGCTGATAATATTTGAAGTTCATGAGCTAGCTGCAGTTGTTTTGGCACTGGAAGAGCTGTGCTGCTGCTTCGGGCAGTTGCCATTCACCACCGGCCTGAGTTCCCTAGGTGTCATATCCACTTTCAGACATATGTGGTGCCAGAGCACTTGGTTTCCATGGCAGCGGGCAATGGCTTGGACGCCGAACTTGTGTTTGGCTGTGGAGTTTTGAGCAGCTTGAGTGGGGAGCTCCATATTAGTTTAGTGTTGGTGCTCACCCTGCTTGATTCCGTCACACTGGGTTCAATGGGCATTGGTCCGGAAGTGACCCAACAGGGTTTCCTAGATAGCTGCTAGCACAGCTGGTGGTATGTGAAGTTCCTGAGGCAGGTGGAGTTGTTTTGGCACTGGAAGAGCTGTGCTGCTGCTTCGGTAAGTTGTTATTGACCACCGCCCTGAGTTCCCTAGGTGTCATATCCACTTTCAGACATATGTGGTGCCAGAGCACTTGGTTTCCATGGCAGCGGGCAATGTCGTGGGCGCTGAACTTGTGTTTGGCTGTGGAGTTTTGAGCGGCTTGAGTGGGGAGCTCCATGTTAGTTTAGTGTGGGTGCACAACCTGCGTTATTCCATCACACTGGCCTCAACGGGCATTGGACCGGAAGTGACCCAACAGGGTTTCCTAGATAGCTGCTGGCACAGCTGATAATATTTGAAGTTCCTGAGGCAGGTGGAGTTGTTTTGGCACTGGAAGAGCTGTGCTGCTGCTTCGGGCAGTTGACATTCACCACCGCTCTTAGTTCTGAGTTCCCTAGGTGTCATATCCACTTTCAGACATATGTGGTGCCAGAGCACTTGGTTTCCACGGCAACGGGCAATGGCTTGTGCGATAAACTTGTGTTTGGCTGTGGAGTTTTGAGCGGCTTGAGTGAGGAGCTCCATGTTAGTTTAGTGTGGGTGCTCTACCTGCTTGATTCCATCACACTGGGCTCAATGGGCATTGGACCGGAAGTGACCCAAACAGGGTTTCCTAGAACGCTGCTGGCACAGCTAATGGTATGTGAAATTCATGAGGCAGGTGGAGTTGTTTTGGCACTGGAAGAGCTGTGCTGCTGCTTCGGGCAGTTGCCATTCACCACCACACTGAGTTCCTTGGTGTCATATCCACTTTCAGACATATGTGCTGCCAGAGCGCTTGGTTTCCATTGCAGAGGGAAATGGCTTGGGCGCTGAACTTGTGTTTGGCTGTGGAGTTTTCAGCGGCTTGAGTGGGGAGCTCCATATTAGTTTAGTGTGGGTGCTCACCCTCCTTGATTCCATCACACTGGGCTCAATGTGCATTGGGCCACAAGTGACCCAACAGGGTTTCCGAGATAGCTGCTAGCACAGCTGATGATATGTGAAGTTCATGAGACAGGTCGAGTTCTTTTGGCACTGGAAGAGCTGTGCTGCTGCTTCGGGCAGTTGTTATTGACCACCGCCCTGAGTTCCCTAGATGTCATATCCACTTTCAGACATATATGGTGCCAGAGCACTTGGTTTCCATGGCAGCGCAAATGGCTTGGGCACTGAACTTGTGTTTGGCTGTGGAGTTTTGAGCGGCTTGAGTGAGGAGCTCCACTTTTTTTAGTGTGGGTGCTCAACCTGCTTGATTACATCACACTGGGCTCAATGTGAATTGGACAGGAAGTGACCCAACAGGGTTTCTTAGATAGCTGTTAGTACAGCTGATGGTATGTGAAGTTCATGAGGCAGGTGGAGTTGTTTTGGCACTGGAAGAGCTGTGCTGCTGCTTCGGGCAGTTACCATTCACCACCACAATACCTTCCCTAGGTGTCATATCCACTTTAAGACATATGTGGTGCCAGAGCATTTGGTTTCCATGGCAGTGGGCAATGGCCTGTGCGCTAAACTTGTGTTTGGCTGTGGAGTTTTGAGCGGCTTGAGTGAGGAGCTCCATGTTAGTTTAGTGTGGGTGCTCACCCTGCTTGATTCCATCACACTGGGCTCAATGGGAATTGGACCGGAAGTGACCAAACAGGGTTTCCTAGAACGTAAATGCAAGCACAGCTGATGGTATGTGAAGTTCATGAGGCAGGTGGAGTTGTTTTGGCACTGGAAGAGCTGTGCTGCTGCTTCGGGCAGTTGACATTCACCACCGCACTGAGTTCCCTAGGTGTCATATCCACTTTCAAACATACGTGGTGCCAGAGCACTTGGTTTCCATGGCTGCGGGAAATGGCTTGGGTGCTGAACTTGTGTTTGGCTGTGGAGTTTTGAGCGCCTTGAGTGAGGAGCTCCACGTTCGTTTAGTGTGGGTGCACAACCTGCGTGATTGAATCACACTGGGCTCAACGGGCATTGGACCGGAAGTGACCCAACAGGGTTTCCTAGAACTCTGCTGGCACAGCTGATCGTATGTGAAGTTCCTGAGGCAGCTGGATTTGTTTTGGCACTTGAAGAGCTGTGCTGCTGCTTCGGTCAGTTGTTATTGACCACCGGCCTGAGTTCCCTAGGTGTCATATCCAGTTTGAGACATATGTGGTGCCAGAGCACTTGGTTTCCATAGCAGCGGGCAATGGCTTGGGTGCTGAACTTGTGTTTGGCTGTGGAGTTTTGAGCGCCTTGAGTGAGGAGCTCCACGTTCGTTTAGTGTGGGTGCTCACCCTGCTTGATTACATGACACTGGGCTCAATGGGCACTGGACCGGAAGTGACCCAACAGGGTTTCCTAGATAGCTGCTAGCACAGCTAATGGTATGTGAAGTTCATGAGGCAGGTGGAGTTGTTTTGGCACTGGAAGAGCTGTGCTGCTGCTTCGGGCAGTTGACATTCACCACCGCTCTTAGTTCTGAGTTCCCTAGGTGTCATATCCACTTTCAGACATATGTGGTGCCAGAGCACTTGGTTTCCATGGCAGCGGGCAATGGCTTGGGCGCTGAACTTGTGTTTGGCTGTGGAGTTTTGAGCGGCTTGAGTGAGGAGCTCCATGTTAGTTTAGTGTGGGTGCTCAACCTGCTTGATTCCATCACACTGGGCTCAACGGGCATTGGACCGGAAGTGACCCAACAGGGTTTCCTAGATAGCTGCTAGCACAGCTGATGGTATGTGAAGTTCCTGAGGCAGGTGGAGTTGTTTTTGCACTGGAAGAGCTGTGCTGCTGCTTCGGGCAGTTGCCATTGACCACCGGCCTGAGTTCCCTAGGGGTCATATCCACTTTCAGACATATGTGGTGCCAGAGCACTTGGTTTCCATGGCAGCGGGAAATGGCTTGGGCGCTGAACTTGTGTTTGGCTGTGGAGTTTTGAGCGGCTTGAGTGAGGAGCTACACGTTAGTTTAGTGTGAGTGCTCACCCTGGTTGATTCCATCCCACTGGGCTCAATGTGCATTGGACCGGAAGTGACCCAACAGGGTTTCCTAGATAGCTGCTAGCACAGCTGATGGTATGTGAATTTCCAGAGGCAGGTGGAGTTGTTTTGGCACTTTAAGAGCTGTGCTGCTGCTTCGGGCAGTTAACATTCACCAAAGCACTGAGTTCCCTAGGTGTCATATCCACTTTCAGACATATGTGTTGCCAGAGCACTTGGTTTCCATGGCAGCGGGAAATGGCTTGGGCGCCGAACTTGTGTTTGGCTGTGGAGTTTTGACGGCTTGAGTGGGGAGCTCCATATTAGTTTAGTGTGGGTGCTCACCCTGCTTGATTCCATCCCACTGGGCTCAATGGGCATTGGACCAGAAATGACCAAACCGGGGTTCTTAGAATGCTGCTAGCACAGCTGATGGTATGTGAAGTTGATGAGGCAGGTGGAGTTGTTTTGGCACTTGAAGAGCTGTGCTGCTGCTTCGGTCAGTTGTTATTGACCACCGGCCTGAGTTCCCTAGGTGTCATATCCACTTTGAGACATATGTGGTGCCAGAGCACTTGGTTTCCATAGCAGCGGGCAATGGCTTGGGTGCTGAACTTGTGTTTGGCTGTGGAGTATGGAGCGGCTTGAGTGAGGAGCTCCACATTAGTTTAGTGTGGGTGCTCACCCTGCTTGATTCCATCACACTGGGCTCAATGGGCATTGGATCGGAAGTGACCAAACAGGGTTTCCTAGAACGTCTATGCAAGCACAGCTGATGGTATGTGAAGTTCATGAGGCAGGTGGAGTTGTTTTGGCACTGGAAGAGCTGTGCTGCTGCTTCGGGCAGTTGTTATTGACCACCGCCCTGAGTTCCCTAGGTGTCATATCCACTTTCAGACATATGTGGTGCCAGAGCACTTGGTTTCCATAGCAGCGGGCAATGGCTTGGGTGCTGAACTTGTGTTTGGGTGTGGAGTTTTGAGCGGCTTGAGTGGTGAGATCCATATTAGTTTAGTGTTGGTGCTCACCCTGCTTCATTCCATCCCACTGGGCTCAATGGGCATTGGACCGGAAGTGACCAAACAGGGTTTCCTAGATAGCTGGTGGCACAGTTGATAATATTTGAAGTTCATGAGGCAGGTGGAGTTGTTTAGGCACTGGAAGAGCTGTGCTGCTGCTTCGGGCAGTTGTTATTGACCACCGCCCTGAGTTCCCTAGGTGTCATATCCACTTTCAGACATATGTGGTGCCAGAGCGCTTGGTTTCCATGGCAGCGGGAAATGGCTTGGGCGCTGAACTTGTGTTTGGCTGTGGAGTATGGAGCGGCTTGAGTGAGGAGCTCCATGTTAGTTCAGTGTGGGTGCTCAACCTGCTTCATTCCATCCCACTGGGCTCAATGGGCATTGGACCGGAAGTGACCCAACAGGGTTTCCTAGATAGCTGGTGGCACAGTTGATAATATTTGAAGTTCATGAGGCAGGTGGAGCTGTTTTGGCACTGGAAGAGCTGTGCTGCTGCTTCTGGCAGTACCCATTGACCACCGCCCTGAGTTCCCTAGGTGTCATATCCACTTTCAGACATATGTGGTGCCAGAGCACTTGGTTTCCATGGCAGCGGGAAATGGCTTGTGCGCTAAGCTTGTGTTTGGCTGTGGAGTTTTGAGCGGCTTGAGTGAGGAGCTCCACGTTAGTTTAGTGTGGGTGCTCAGCCTGCTTGATTCCATCACACTGGGCTCAATGGGCATTGGACCGTAAGTGACCAAACAGGGTTTCCTAGAACGTCTATGCAAGCACAGCTGATGGTATGTGAAGTTCATGAGGCAGGTGGAGTTGTTTTGGCACTGGAAGAGCTGTGTTGCTGCTTCGGGCAGTTGCTATTGATCTCCGGCCTGAGTTCCCTAGGTGTCATATCCACTTTCAGACATATGTGGTGCCAGAGCACTTGGTTTCCATGGCAGCGGGCAATGGCTTGGGCGCCGAACTTGTGTTTGGCTGTGGAGTATGGAGCGGCGTGAGTGAGGAGCTCCATGTTAGTTTAGTGTTGGTGCTCAACCTGCTTGATTCCATCCCACTGGGCTCAATGGGCATTGGACAGGAAGTGACCCAACAGGGTTTCCTAGATAGCTGCTGGCACAGCTGATAATATTTGAAGTTCATGAGGCAGGTGGAGTTGTTTTGGCACTGGAAGAGCTGTGCTGCTGCTTCGGGCAGTTGCCATTCACCACCGGCCTGAGTTCCCTAGGTGTCATATCCACTTTCAGACATATGTGGTGCCAGAGCACTTGGTTTCCATGGCAGCGGGAAATGCCTTGGGCGCCGAACTTGTGCTTGGCTGTGGAGTTTTGAGCGGCTTGAGTGGGGAGCTCCATATTAGTTTAGTGTTGGTGCTCACCCTGCTTGATTCCATCACACTGGGCTCAATTTGCATTTTACCGGAAGTGACCCAACAGGGTTTCCGAGATAGCTGCTAGCACAGCTGATGGTATGTGAAGTTCATGAGGCAGGTGGAGTTGTTTTGGCGCTGGAAGAGGTGTGCTGCTGCTTCGGGCAGTTGCTATTGATCTCCGGCCTGAGTTCCCTAGGTGTCATATCCACTTTCAGACATATGTGGTGCCAGAGCACTTGGTTTCCATGGCAGCGGGCAATGTCGTGGGCGCTGAACTTGTGTTTGGCTGTGGAGTTTTGAGCGGCTTGAGTGAGGAGCTACACGTTAGTTTAGTGTGAGTGCTCACCCTGGTTGATTCCATCCCACTGGGCTCAATGTGCATTGGACCGGAAGTGACCCAACAGGGTTTCCTGGATAGCTGCTAGCACAGCTGATGGTATGTGAAGTTCCTGAGGCAGGTGGAGTTGTTTTGGCACTGGAAGACCTGTGCTGCTGCTTCGGGCAGTTGACATTCACCACCGCTCTTAGTTCTGAGTTCCCTAGGTGTCATATCCACTTTCAGACATATGTGGTGCCAGAGCACTTGGTTTCCATGGCAGCGGGCAATGGCTTGGGCGCTGAACTTGTGTTTGGCTGTGGAGTTTTGAGCGGCTTGAGTGAGGAGCTCCACGTTAGTTTAGTGTGGGTGCTCACCCTGCTTGATTCCATCCCACTGGGCTCAATGTGCATTGGACCGGAAGTGACCCAACAGGGTTTCCTAGAGAGCTGCTAGCACAGCTGATGGTATGTGAAGTTCCTGAGGCAGGTGGAGTTGTTTTGCACTGGAAGAGCTGTGCTGCTGCTTCGGGCAGTTGCCATTCACCACCGGCCTGAGTTCCTTAGGTGTCATATCCACTTTCAGACATATGTGGTGCCAGAGCACTTGGTTTCCATGGCAGCGGGAAATGGCTTGGGCGCCGAACTTGTGTTTGGCTGTGGAGTTTTGAGCGGCTTGAGTGGGGAGATCCATATTAGTTTACTGTGGGTGCTCACCCTGCTTGATTCCATCACACTAGGCTCAATGGGCATTGGACCACAAGTGACCCAACAGGGTTTCCGAGATAGCTGCTAGCACAGCTGATGGTATGTGAAGTTCCTGAGGCAGGTGGAGTTGTTTTGGCACTGGAAGAGCTGTGCTGCTGCTTCGGGCAGTTGCCATTGACCACCGCCCTGAGTTCCCTAGGTGTCATATCCACTTTCAGACATATGTGGTGCCAGAGCACTTGGTTTCCATGGCAGCGGGCAATGGCTTGTGCGCTAAACTTGTGTTTGGCTGTGGAGTTTTGAGCGGCTTGAGTGAGGAGCTCCATGTTAGTTTAGTGTGGGTGCTCACTCTGCTTGATTCCATCACACTGGGCTCAATGGGCATTGGACCGGAAGTGACCAAACAGGGTTTCCTAGAACGTCTATGCATGCACAGCTGATGGTATGTGAAGTTCATGAGACAGGTCGAGTTCTTTTGGCACTGGAAGAGCTGTGCTGCTGCTTCGGGCAGTTGCCATTCACCACCGCCCTTAGTTCTGAGTTCCTTAGGTGTCATATCCACTTTCAGACATATGTGGTGCCAGAGCACTTGGTTTCCATGGCAGCGGGAAATGGCTTGGATGATGAACTTGAGTTTGGCTGTGGAGTTTTGAGCGGCTTGAGTGAGGAGCTCCACGTTAGTTTAGTGTGGGTGCTCACCCTGCTTGATTCCATCCCACTGGGTTCAATGCGCATTGGACCGGAAGAGACCCAAGACGGTTTCCTAGATAGCTGCTAGCACAGCTGGTGGTATGTGAAGTTCCTGACGCAGGTGGAGTTGTTTTGGCACTGGAAGAGCTGTGCTGCTGCTTCGGGCAGTTGCCATTCACCACCGCCCTTAATTCTGAGTTCCCTAGGTGTCATATCCTCTTTCAGAAATATGTGGTGCCAGGGCACTTGGTTTCCATGGCAGCGGGCAATGGCTTGGGTGCTGAACTTGTGTTTGGCTGTGGAGCATAGAGTGGCTTGAGTGAGGAGCTCCATGTTAGTTTAGAGTGGGTGCTCAACCTGCTTCATTCCATCCCACTGGGCTCAATGGGCATTGGACCGGAAGTGACCCAACAGGGTTTCCTAGATAGCTGCTGGCACAGCTGATAATATTTGAAATTCATGAGGCAGGTGGAGTTGTTTTGGCACTGGAATAGCTGTGCTGCTGCTTCGGGCAGTTGACATTCACCACCGCTCTTAGTTCTGAGTTCCCTAGGTGTCATATCCACTTTCAGACTTATGTGGTGCCAGAGCACTTGGTTTCCACGGCAGCGGGCAATGGCTTGTGCGATAAACTTGTGTTTGGCTGTGGAGTTTTGAGCGGCTTGAGTGAGGAGCTCCATGTTAGTTTAGTGTGGGTGCTCACTCTGCTTGATTCCATCACACTGGGCTCAATGGGCATTGGACCGGAAGTGACCAAACAGGGTTTCCTAGAACGTCTATGCATGCACAGCTGATGGTATGTGAAGTTCATGAGACAGGTCGAGTTCTTTTGGCACTGGAAGAGCTGTGCTGCTGCTTCGGGCAGTTGCCATTCACCACCGCCCTTAGTTCTGAGTTCCTTAGGTGTCATATCCACTTTCAGACATATGTGGTGCCAGAGCACTTGGTTTCCATGGCAGCGGGAAATGGCTTGGATGATGAACTTGAGTTTGGCTGTGGAGTTTTGAGCGGCTTGAGTGAGGAGCTCCACGTTAGTTTAGTGTGGGTGCTCACCCTGCTTGATTCCATCCCACTGGGCTCAATGCGCATTGGACCGGAAGAGACCCAAGACGGTTTCCTATATAGCTGCTAGCACAGCTGATGGTATGTGAAGTTCCTGACGCAGGTGGAGTTGTTTTGGCACTGGAAGAGCTGTGCTGCTGCTTCGGGCAGTTGCCATTCACCACCGCCCTTAATTCTGAGTTCCCTAGGTGTCATATCCTCTTTCAGAAATATGTGGTGCCAGGGCACTTGGTTTCCATGGCAGCGGGCAATGGCTTGGGTGCTGAACTTGTGTTTGGCTGTGGAGCATAGAGTGGCTTGAGTGAGGAGCTCCATGTTAGTTTAGAGTGGGTGCTCAACCTGCTTCATTCCATCCCACTGGGCTCAATGGGCATTGGACCGGAAGTGACCCAACAGGGTTTCCTAGATAGCTGCTGGCACAGCTGATAATATTTGAAATTCATGAGGCAGGTGGAGTTGTTTTGGCACTGGAAGAGCTGTGCTGCTGCTTCGGGCAGTTGACATTCACCACCGCTCTTAGTTCTGAGTTCCCTAGGTGTCATATCCACTTTCAGACTTATGTGGTGCCAGAGCACTTGGTTTCCACGGCAGCGGGCAATGGCTTGTGCGATAAACTTGTGTTTGGCTGTGGAGTTTTGAGCGGCTTGAGTGAGGAGCTCCATGTTAGTTTAGTGTGGGTGCTCACTCTGCTTGATTCCATCACACTGGGCTCAATGGGCATTGGACCGGAAGTGACCAAACAGGGTTTCCTAGAACGTCTATGCATGCACAGCTGATGGTATGTGAAGTTCATGAGACAGGTCGAGTTCTTTTGGCACTGGAAGAGCTGTGCTGCTGCTTCGGGCAGTTGCCATTCACCACCGCCCTTAGTTCTGAGTTCCTTAGGTGTCATATCCACTTTCAGACATATGTGGTGCCAGAGCACTTGGTTTCCATGGCAGCGGGAAATGGCTTGGATGATGAACTTGAGTTTGGCTGTGGAGTTTTGAGCGGCTTGAGTGAGGAGCTCCACGTTAGTTTAGTGTGGGTGCTCACCCTGCTTGATTCCATCCCACTGGGCTCAATGCGCATTGGACCGGAAGAGACCCAAGACGGTTTCCTATATAGCTGCTAGCACAGCTGATGGTATGTGAAGTTCCTGACGCAGGTGGAGTTGTTTTGGCACTGGAAGAGCTGTGCTGCTGCTTCGGGCAGTTGCCATTCACCACCGCCCTTAATTCTGAGTTCCCTAGGTGTCATATCCTCTTTCAGAAATATGTGGTGCCAGGGCACTTGGTTTCCATGGCAGCGGGAAATGGCTTGGGTGCTGAACTTGTGTTTGGCTGTGGAGCATGGAGCGGCTTGAGTGAGGAGCTCCATGTTAGTTTAGTGTGGGTGCTCAACCTGCTTCATTCCATCCCACTGGGCTCAATGGGCATTGGACCGGAAGTGACCCAACAGGGTTTCCTAGATAGCTGCTGGCACAGCTGATAATATTTGAAGTTCATGAGGCAGGTGGAGTTGTTTTGGCACTGGAAGACCTGTGCTGCTGCTTCGGGCAGTTGACATTCACCACCGCTCTTAGTTCTGAGTTCCCTAGGTGTCATATCCACTTTCAGACATATGTGGTGCCAGAGCATTTGGTTTCCACGGCAGCGGGCAATGGCTTGTGCGATAAACTTGTGTTTGGCTGTGGAGTTTTGAGCGGCTTGAGTGAGGAGCTCCATGTTAGTTTAGTGTGGGTGCTCTACCTGCTTGATTGCATCCCACTGGGCTCAATGGGCATTGGACCGGAAGTGACCCAAACAGCGTTTCCTAGAACGCTGCTGGCACAGCTAATGGTATGTGAAATTCATGAGGCAGGTGGAGTTGTTTTGGCACTGGAAGAGCTGTGCTGCTGCTTCGGGCAGTTGCCATTCACCACCACACTGAGTTCCTTGGTGTCATATCCACTTTCAGACATATGTGCTGCCAGAGCGCTTGGTTTCCATGGCAGAGGGAAATGGCTTGGGCGCTGAACTTGTGTTTGGCTGTGGAGTTTTGAGCGGCTTGAGTGAGGAGCTCCATGTTAGTTTAGTGTGGGTGCACAACCTGCGTGATTGAATCACACTGGGCTCAATGGGCATTGGACCGGAAGTGACCCAACAAGGTTTCCTAGAACTCTGCTGGCACAGCTGATGGTATTTGAAGTTCATGAGGCAGGTGGAGTTGTTTTGGCACTTGAAGAGCTGTGCTGCTGCTTCGGTCAGTTGTTATTGACCACCGGCCTGAGTTCCCTAGGTGTCATATCCACTTTGAGACATATGTGGTGCCAGAGCACTTGGTTTCCATGGCTGCGGGAAATGGCTTGGGCGCTGAACTTGTGTTTGGCTGTGGAGTTTTGAGCGGCTTGAGTGAGGAGCTCCATGTTAGTTTAGTGTGGGTGCTCAACCTGCTTGATTCCATCACACTGGGCTCAACGGGCATTGGACCGGAAGTGACCCAACAGGGTTTCCTAGATAGCTGCTAGCACAGCTGATGGTATGTGAAGTTCCTGAGGCAGGTGGAGTTGTTTTGGCACTGGAAGAGCTGTGCTGCTGCTTCGGGCAGTTGACATTCACCACCGGCCTGAGTTCCCTAGGTGTCATATCCACTTTCAGACATATGTGGTGCCAGAGCACTTGGTTTCAATGGCAGCGGGAAATGGCTTGGGCGCCGAACTTGTGTTTGGCTGTGGAGTTTTGACCGGCTTGAGTGGGGAGCTCCATATTAGTTTAGTGTGGGTGCTCACCCTGCTTGATTCCATCACACTGGGCTCAATGGGAATTGGACCAGAGATGACCAAACCGGGGTTCTTAGAATGCTGCTAGCACAGCTGATGGTATGTGAAGTTGATGAGGCAGGTGGAGTTGTTTTGGCACTTGAAGAGCTGTGCTGCTGCTTCGGTCAGTTGTTATTGACCACCGGCCTGAGTTCCCAAGGTGTCATATCCACTTTGAGACATATGTGGTGCCAGAGCACTTGGTTTCCATAGCAGCGGGCAATGGCTTGGGTGCTGAACTTGTGTTTGGCTGTGGAGTATGGAGCGGCTTGAGTGAGGAGCTCCATGTTAGTTCAGTGTGGGTGCTCAACCTGCTTCATTCCATCCCACTGGGCTCAATGGGCATTGGACCACAAGTGACCCAACAGGGTTTCCTAGATAGCTGGTGGCACAGTTGATAATATTTGAAGTTCATGAGGCAGGTGGAGCTGTTTTGGCACTGGAAGAGCTGTGCTGCTGCTTCGGGCAGTTGCCATTCACCACCGCCCTGAGTTCCCTAGGTGTCATATCCACTTTCAGACATATGTGGTGCCAGAGCACTTGGTTTCCATGGCAGCGGGCAATGGCTTGTGCGCTGAACTTGTGTTTGGCTGTGGAGTTTTGAGCGGCTTGAGTGAGGAGCTCCACATTAGTTTAGTGTGGGTGCTCACCCTGCTTGATTCCATCACACTGGGCTCAATGGGCATTGGACCGGAAGTGACCAAACAGGGTTTCCTCGAACGTCTATGCAAGCACAGCTGATGGTATGTGAAGTTCATGAGGCAGGTGGAGTTGATTTGGCACTGGAAGAGCTGTGCTGCTGCTTCGGGCAGTTGTTATTGACCACCGCCCTGAGTTCCCTAGGTGTCATATCCACTTTCAGACATATGTGGTGCCAGAGCACTTGGTTTCCATGGCAGCGGGAAATGGCTTGGGCGCCGAACTTGTGTGTGGCTGTGGAGTTTTGAGCGGCTTGAGTGGTGAGATCCATATTAGTTTAGTGTTGGTGCTCACCCTGCTTCATTCCATCCCACTGGGCTCAATGGGCATTGGACCGGAAGTGACCCAACAGGGTTTCCTAGATAGCTGGTGGCACAGTTGATAATATTTGAAGTTCATGAGGCAGGTGGAGTTGTTTAGGCACTGGAAGAGCTGTGCTGCTGCTTCGGGCAGTTGTTATTGACCACCGGCCTGAGTTCCCTAGGTGTCATATCCACTTTCAGACATATGTGGTGCCAGAGCACTTGGTTTCCATGGCAGCGGGAAATGGCTTGGGCGCTGAACTTGTGTTTGGCTGTGGAGTATGGAGCGGCTTGAGTGAGGAGCTCCATGTTAGTTCAGTGTGGGTGCTCAACCTGCTTCATTCCATCCCACTGGGCTCAATGGGCATTGGACCGGAAGAGACCAAACAGGGTTTCCTAGATAGCTGGTGGCACAGTTGATAATATTTGAAGTTCATGAAGCAGGTGGAGCTGTTTTGGCACTGGAAGAGCTGTGCTGCTGCTTCGGGCAGTTGCCATTCACCACCGCCCTGAGTTCCCTAGGTGTCATATCCACTTTGAGACATATGTGGTGCCAGAGCACTTGGTTTCCATGGCAGCGGGCAATGGCATGGGCGCTGAACTTGTGTTTGGCTGTGGAGTTTTGAGCGCCTTAAGTGAGGAGCTCCACATTAGTTTACTGTGGGTGCTCACCCTGCTTGATTCCATCACACTGGGCTCAATGGGCATTGGACCGGAAGTGACCCAACAGGGTTTCCTAGAACGCTGCTGGCACAGCTGATAATATTTGAAGTTCATGAGGCAGGTGGAGTTGTTTTGGCACTGGAAGAGCTGTGCCTCTGTTTCGGGCACTTGCCATTCACCACCGCCCTGAGTTCCCTAGGTGTCATATCCACTTTCAGACATATGTGGTGCCAGGGCACTTGGTATCCATGGCAGCGGGCAATGGCTTGGGTGCTGAACTTGTGTTTGGCTGTGGAGTATGGAGCGGCTTGAGTGAGGAGCTCCATGTAAATTTAGTGTGGGTGCTCAACCTACATGATTCCATCACTCTGGGCTCAATGGGCATTGGACCGGAAGTGACCAAACAGGGTTTCCTAGATAGCTGCTAGCACAGCTGGTGGTATGTGAAGTTCATGAGGCAGGTGGATTTGTTTTGGCACTGGAAGAGCTGTGCTGCTGCTTCGGGCAGTTGTTATTGACCACCGCCCTGAGTTCCCTAGGTGTCATATCCACTTTCAGACATATGTGGGGCCAGAGCACTTGGTTTCCATGGCAGCGGGCAATGGCGTGGGCGCTGAACTTGTGTTTGGCTGTGGAGTTTTGAGCGGCTTGAGTGAGGATCTGCATGTTAGTTTAGTGTGGGTGCACAACCTGTGTTATTCCATCACACTGGCCTCAACGGGCATTGGACCGGAAGTGATCCAAGACGGTTTCATAGAACTCTGCTGGCACAGCGGATGGTATGTGAAGTTCATGAGACAGGTGGAGTTGTTTTGGCACTGGAAGAGCTGTGCCGCTGTTTCTGGCATTTGCTATTGACCACCGCCCTGAGTTCCCTAGGTGTCATATCCACTTTCAGACATATGTGGTGCCAGAGCACTTGGTTTCCATGGCAGCGGGCAATGGCGTGGGCGCTGAACTTGTGTTTGGCTGTGGAGTTTTGAGCGCCTTGAGTGAGGAGCTCCACTTTTTTTAGTGTGGGTGCTCACCCTGCTTGATTCCATCACACTGGGCTCAATGTGAATTGGACAAGAAGTGACCCAACAGGGTTTCTTAGATAGCTGTTAGTACTGCTGATGGTATGTGAAGTTCATGAGGCAGGTGGAGTTGTTTTGGCACTGGAAGAGCTGTGCTGCTGCTTCGGGCAGTTGCCATTCACCACCACAATACCTCCCTTAGGTGTCATATCCACTTTCAGACATATGTGGTGCCAGAGCATTTGGTTTCCATGGCAGCGGGAAATGGTTTGGGCGCTGAACTTGTGTTTGGCTGTGGAGTTTTGAGTGGCTTGAGTGAGGAGCTCAATGTTAGTTTAGTGTGGGTGCTCAATCTGCTTGATTCCATCCCACTTTGCTCAATGGGAATTTATATAGGAAATGAACAAACAGGGTTTCCTAGATAGCTGCTAGGACAGCTGATGGTATGTGAAGTTCCTGAGGTAGGTGGAGTGGTTTTGGCACTGGAAGAGCTGTGCTACAGCTACAGGCAGTTGACATTGACCACCGGCCTGAGTTCCCTAGGTGTCATATCCACTTTCAGACATATGTGGTGCCAGAGCACTTGCTTTCCATGGCAGCGGGAAATGGCTTGGGCGCTGAACTTGTGTTTGGTTGTGGAGTTTTGAATGGCTTGACTGAGGAGCTCCATGATAGTGTAGTGTGGGTGCTCAACCTGCTTGATTCCATCCCACTGGGCTCAATGGGCATTGGACCGGAAGTGACCAAACAGGGTTTCCTAGAACGCTGCTGGCACAGCTGATAATATTTGAAATTCATGAGGCAGGTGGAGTTGTTTTGGCACTGGAAGAGCTGTGCTGCTGCTTCGGGCAGTTGACATTCACCACCGCCCTGAGTTCCCTAGGTGTCATATCCACTTTCGGACATATGTGGTGCCAGAGCACTTGGTTTCCATGGCAGCGGGCAATGGCTTGGGCGCTGAACTTGTGTTTGGCTGTGGAGTTTTGAGCGGCTTGAGTGAGGAGCTCCATATTAGTTTAGTGTGGGTGCTCATCCTGCTTGATTCCATCACACTGGGCTCAATGGGCATTGGACCGGAAGTGACCAAACATGGTTTCCTAGATAGCTGCCGGCACAGCTGATAATATTTAACGTTCATGAGGCAGTTGGAGTTGTTTTGGCACTGGAAGAGCTGTGCTGCTGCTTCGGGCAGTTGCCATTGACCACCGTCCTGAGTTCCCTAAGTGTCATATCCACTTTCAGACATATGTGGTGCCAGAGCACTTGGTTTCCATGGCAGCGGGAAATGGCTTGGGCGCTGAACTTGTGTTTGGCTGTGGAGTTTTCAGCGGCTTGAGTGAGGAGCTCCATGTTAGTTTAGTGTGGGTGCACAACCTGCTTGGTTCCATCACACTGGATTCAATGGGCATTGGACCGGAAGTGACCCAACGGGGTTTCCTAGAACGCTGCTAGGACAGATGATGGTATGTGAAGTTCCTGAGGCAGGTGGAGTTGTTTTGGCACTGGAAGAGCTGTGCCTCTGCTTCGGGCAGTTGCCATTGACCACCGCACTCTTTTCCCTAGGTGTCATATCCACTTTCAGACATATGTGGTGCCAGAGCACTTGGTTTCCATGGCAGCGGGAAATGGCTTGGGCGCTGAACTTGTGTTTGGCTGTGGAGTTTTGAGCGGCTTGATTGAGGAGCTCCATGTTAGTTTAGTGTGGGTGCTCACCCTGCTTGATTCCATCACACTGGGCTCAATGGGCATTGGACCGGAAGTGACCCAACAGGGTTTCCTAGATAGCTGCTGGCACAGCTGATGGTATGTGAAGTTCCTGAGGCAGGTGGATTTGTTTTGGCACTGGAAGAGCTGTGCTGCTGCTTCGGGCAGTTGCCATTGACCACCGCCCTGAGTTCCCTAGGTGTCATATCCACTTTCAGACATATGTGGTGCCAGAGCACTTGGTTTCCATGGCAGCGGGCAACGGCTTGGGCGCTGAACTTGTGTTTGGTTGTGGAGTTTTGAGCGGCTTGACTGAGGAGCTCCATGTTAGTTTAGTGTGGGTGCTCAACCTGCTTGATTCCATCCCACTGGGCTCAATGTGCATTGGACCGGAAGTGACCCAACAGGGTTTCCTAGAACGCTGCTAGCACTGCTGATGGTATGTGAAGTTCCTGAGGCAGGTGGAGTGGTTTTGGCAGTGGAAGAGCTGTGCTGCTTCGGGCAGTTGCCCTTGACCACCGCCCTGAGTTCCCTAGGTGTCATATCCACTTTCAGACTTATGTGGTGCCAGAGCACTTGGTTTCCATGTCAGCGGGAAATGGCTTGGGCGCTGAACTTGTGTTTGGCTGTGGAGTTTTGAGTGGCTTGACTGAGGAGCTCCATGTTAGTTTAGTGTGGGTACCTAACCTGCTTGATTCCATCACACTGGGCTCAATAAGCATTGGACCGGAAGTGACCCAAGAGGGTTTCCTAGATAGCTGCTAGCACAGCTGATGGTATGTGAAGTTCTTGAGGTAGGTGGATTTGTTTAGGCACTGGAAGAGCTGTGCTGCTGCTTCAGGCAGTTGCCATTCACCACCGTCCTGAGTTCTGAGTTCCCTAGGTGTCATATCCACTTTCAGACATATGTGGTGCCAGAGCACTTGGTTTCCATGGCAGCGGGAAATGGCTTGGGCGCTGAACTTGTGTTTGGCTGTGGAGTTTTGAGCGGCTTGAGTGAGGAGCTCCATGTTAGTTTAGTGTGGGTGCTCACCCTGCTTGATTCCATCACACTGGGCTCAATGGGCATTGGACCGGAAGTGACCAAACAGGGTTTCCTAGAACGCTGCTGGCACAGCTGATGGTATGTGAAGTTCATGAGGCAGGTGGATTTGTTTTGGCACTGGAAGAGCTGTGCTGCTGCTTCGGGCAGTTGCCATTCACCACCGTCCTGAGTTCTGAGTTCCCTAGGTGTCATATCCACTTTCAGACATATGTGGTGCCAGAGCACTTGGTTTCCATGGCAGCGGGAAATGGTTTGGCGCTGAACTTGTGTTGGGTTGTGGAGTTTTGAGCGGCTAGAGTGAGGAACTCCATGTTAGTTTAGTGTGGGTGCTCACCCTGCTTGATTCCATTCCACTGGGCTCAATGGGCATTGGGCAGGAAGTGACCCAAGACGTTTTCCTAGATAGATGCTAGCACAGCTGATGGTATGTGAAGTTCATGAGACAGGTCGAGTTCTTTTGGCACTGGAAGAGCTGTGCTGCTGCTTCGGGCAGTTGCCATTCACCACCGCCCTTAGTTCTGAGTTCCTTAGGTGTCATATCCACTTTCAGACATATGTGGTGCCAGAGCACTTGGATTCCATGGCAGCGGGAAATGGCTTGGGCGCTGAACTTGTGTTTCGCTGTGGAGTTTTGTGCGCTTTGAGTGAGGAGCTCCACGTTAGTTTAGTGTGGGTGCTCAACCTGCGTGATTCCATCACACTGGGCTCAATGGGCATTGGACCGGAAGTGATCAAACAGGATTTCCTAGATAGCTGCTTGCACAGCTGATAATATTTGAAGTCAATGAGGCAGGTGGAGTTGTTTTGGCACTGGAAGAGCTGTGCTGCTGCTTCGGGCAGTTGCCATTGACCACCGCCCTGAGTTCCCTAGGTGTCATATCCACTTTCAGACATATGTGGTGCCAGAGCACTTGGATTCCATGGCAGCGGGAAATGGCTTGGGCGCTGAACTTGTGTTTGGCTGCAGAGATTTGAGCGGCTTGAGTGAGCAGCTCCATGTTAGTTTAGTGTGGGTGCTCAACCTGCTTGATTCCATCACACTGGGCTCAATGGGCATTGGACCTGAAGTGACCAAGCAAGGTTTCCTAGAACGCTGCTACCACAGCTGATGGTATGTGAAGTTCCTGAGGCAGGTGGAGTGGTTTTGGCACTGGAAGAGCTGTGCTGCTTCGGGCAGTTGCCCTTGACCACCGCCCTGAGTTCCCTAGGTGTCCTATCCACTTTCAGACATATGTGGTGCCAGAGCACTTGGTTTCCATGTCAGCGGGAAATGGCTTGGGCGCTGAACTTGTGTTTGGCTGTGGAGTTTTGAGTGGCTTGACTGAGGAGCTCCATGTTAGTTTAGTGTGGGTACCTAACCTGCCTGATGCCATCACACTGGGCTCAATAAGCATTGGACCGGAAGTGACCCAAGAGGGTTTCCTAGAGAGCTGCTAGCACAGCTGATAGTATGTGAAGTTCTTGAGGTAGGTGGATTTGTTTAGGCACTGGAAGAGCTGTGCTGCTGCTTCGGGCAGTTGCCATTCACCACCGTCCTGAGTTCTGAGTTCCCTAGGTGTCATATCCACTTTCAGACATATGTGGTGCCAGAGCACTTGGTTTCCATGGCAGCGGGAAATGGCTTGGGCGCTGAACTTGTGTTTGGCTGTGGAGTTTTGAGCAGCTTGAGTGAGGAGCTCCATGTTAGTTTAGTGTGGGTGCTCAATCTGCTTGATTCCATCACACTTTGCTCAATGGGAATTTATATAGGAAGTGACCAAACAGGGTTACCTAGATAGCTGCTAGGACAGCTGATGGTATGTGAAGTTCATGAGGCAGGTGGAGTTGTTTTGGCACTGGAAGAGCTGTGCTGCCTCTTCGGGCAGTAGCCATTCACCAACGCCCTCTTTTCCCTAGGTGTCATATCCACTTTCAGACATATGTGGTGCCAGAGCACTTGGTTTCCATGGCAGCGGGAAATGGCTTGTGCACTGAACTTGTGTTTGGCTGTGGAGTTTTGTGCACTTTGAGTGAGGAGCTCCACGTTAGTTTAGTGTGGGTGCTCAACCTGCTTGATTCCATCACACTGGGCTCAATGGCATTGGACCGCAAGTGACCCAACAGGGTTGCCTAGATAGCTGCTAGCACAGCTGATGGTATGTGAAGTTCATGAGGCAGGTGGAGTTGTTTTGGCACTGGAAGAGCTGTGCTGCCTCTTCGGGCAGTTGTTATTGACCACCGGCCTGAGTTCCCTAGGTGTCATATCCACTTTCAGACATATGTGGTGCCAGAGCACTTGGTTTCCATGGCAGCGGGAAATGGCTTGGGCGCTGAACTTGTGTTTGGCTGTGGAGTTTTGAGCGGCTTGAGTGAGGAGCTCCATGTTAGTTTAGTGTGGGTGCTCAACCTGCTTGATTCCATCACACTGGGCTCAATGGGCATTGGATCACAAGCGACCCAACAGGGTTTCCTAGAACACTGCTAGCACAGCTGATGGTATATGAAGTTGCTGCGGCAGGTGGAGTTGTTTAGGCACTGGAAGAGCTGTGCTGCTGCTTCGGGCAGTTGCCATTCACCACCGTCCTGAGTTCTGAGTTCCCTAGGTGTCATATCCACTTTCAGACATATGTGGTGCCAGAGCACTTGGATTCCATGGCTACGGGAAATGTCTTGGGCACTGAACTTGTGTTTGGCTGTGGAGTTTTGAGTGGCTTGAGTGAGGAGCTCCATGTTAGTTTAGTGTGGGTGCTCAACCTGCTTGATTCCATCACACTGGGCTCAATGGGCATTGGACCGGAAGTGACCCAACAGGATTTCCTATAACGCTGATAGCACAGCTGATGATATGTGAAGTTCATGAGGCAGGTGGAGTTGTTTTGGCACTGGAAGAGCTGTGCTGCTTCGAACAGTTACCATTGACCACCGCCCTGAGTTCCCTAGGTGCCATATCCACTTTCAGACATATGTGGTGCCAGAGCACTTGGTTTCCATGGCAGCGGGAAATGCCTTGGGCGCTGAACTTGTGTTTGGCTGTGGAGTTTTGAGCGGCGTGAATGAAGAGCTCCATGTTAGTTTAGTGTGGGTGCTCACCCTGCTTGATTCCATCACACTGGGCTCAATGGGCATTGGACCGGAAGTGACCCAACAGGGTTTCCTATAACGCTGATAGCACAGCTGATGGTATGTTAAGTTCCTGAGGCAGGTGGAGTTGTTTTGGCACTGGAAGAGCTGTGCTGTGCTTCGGGCAGTTGCCATTGACCACCGCCCTGAGTTCCCTAGGTGTCATATCCACTTTCAGACATATGTGGTGCCAGAGCACTTGGTTTCCATGGCAGCGGGAAATGGCTTGGGCGCTGAACTTGTGTTTGGCTGTGGAGTTTTCAGCGGCTTGAGTGAGGAGCTGCACGTTAGTTTAGTGTGGGTGCTCACCCTGCTTGATTACATCACACTGGGACCAATGGGCATAGGACCGGAAGTGACCCAACAGGGTTTCCTAGAGCACTGCTAGCACAGCTGATGGTATGTGAAGTTGCTGCGGCAGGTGGAGTTGTTTAGGCACTGGAAGAGCTGTGCTGCTGCTTCGGGCAGTTGTTATTGACCACCGCCCTGAGTTCTGAGTTCCCTATGTGTCATATCCACTTTCAGACATATGTGGTGCCAGAGCACTTGGATTCCATGGCTACGGGAAATGTCTTGGGCACTGAACTTGTGTTTGGCTGTGGAGTTTTGAGCGGCTTGAGTGAGGAACTCCATGTTAGTTTAGTGTGGGTGAACAACCTGCTTGATTCCATCACACTGGGCTCAATGGGCATTGGACCGGAAGTGACCAAACAGGATTTCCTAGATAGCTGCTAGCACAGCTGATAATATTTGAAGTTCATGAGACTGGTGGAGTTGTTTTGGCCCTGGAAGAGCTGTGCTGCTGCTTCGGGCAGTTGCCATTCACCACCGCCCTGAGTTCCCTAGGTGCCATATCCACTTTCAGACATATGTGGTGCCAGAGCACTTGGTTTCCATGGCAGCGGGAAATGGCTTGCGTGCTGAACATATGTTTGGCTGTGGAGTTTGAGCGCATTGAGTGACGAGCTCCATGTTAGTTTATTGTGGGTGCTCACCCTGCTTGATTCCATCACCCTGGGCTCAATAGGCATTGGACCGGAAGTGACCAAACAGTGTTTTCTAGACAGCTGCTAGCACAGCTGATGGTATGTGAAGTTCATGAGGCAGGTGGAGTTGTTTTGGCACTGGAAGAGCTGTGCTGCTGCTTCGAGCAGTTGCCATTCACCACCATACTGAGTTCCCTAAGTGTCATATCCACTTTCAGACATATGTGGTGCCAGAGCACTTGGTTTCCATGGCAGCGGGAAATGGCTTGGGCGCTGAGCTTGTGTTTGGCTGTGGAGTTTTGAGCGGCTTGAGTGAGGAGCTCCATGTCAGTTTAGTGTGGGTGCTCAACCTGCTTGATTCCATCACACTGGGCTCAATGGGCATTGGACCGGAAGTGACCAAAGAGGGTTTCCTAGAACGCTGCTAGCACAGCTGATGGTATGTGAAGTTCATGAGGCAGGTGGAGCTGTTTTGGCACTGGAAGAGCTGTGCTGCTGATTCGGGCAGTTGCCATTCACCGCCCTGAGTTCCCTAAGTGTCATATCCACTTTCAGTCATATGTGGTGCCAGAACACTTGGATTCCATGGCAGCGGGCAATGGCTTGGGCGCTGAACTTGTGTTTGGCTGTGGAGTTTGAGCACCTTGACTGAGGAGCTCCATGTTAGTTTAGTGTGGGTGATCAACCTGCTTGATTCCATCACACTGGGCTCAATGTGCATTGGACCGGAAGTGACCAAACAGGGTTTCCTGGAACGCTTCTAGCACAGCTGATTGCATGTGAAGTTCATGAGGCAGGTGGAGTTGTTTTGGCACTGGAAGAGCTGTGCTGCTGCTTCGGGCAGTTGCCATTCACCACCGGCCTGAGTTCCCTAGGTGTCATATCCACCTTCAGACATATGTGGTGCCAGAGCACTTGGTTTCCATGGCAGCGGGAAATGGCTTGGGCGTTGAACTTGTGTTTGGCTGTGGAGTTCTGAGCGGCTTGAGTGAGGAGCTCCATGTTAGTTTAGTGTGGGTGCTCAACCTGCTTGTTTCCATCACACTGGGCTCAATGGGCATTGGACCGGAATGACACAGCAGGGTTTCCTAGAACGCTGCTAGCACAGCTGATGGTATGTGAAGTTCATGAGGCCGGTGGAGTTGTTTTGGCACTGGAAGAGCTGTGCTGCTGCTTGGGGCAGTTGCCATTGACCACCGGCCTGAGTTCCCTAGGTGTCATATCCACTTTAAGACATATGTGGTGCCAGAGCACTTGGTTTCCATGGCAGCGGGAAATGGCTTGTGTGCTGAACATGTGTTTGGCTGTGGAGTTTGAGCGCATTGAGTGAGGAGCTTCATGTTAGTTTAGTGTGGATGCTCACCCTGCTTGATTCCATCACACTGGGCTCAATGGGCATTGGACCGGAAGTGACCAAACAGGGTTTCCTAGATAGCTGCTAGCACAGCTGATGGTATGTGAAGTTCATGAGGCAGGTGGAGTTGTTTTGGCACTGGAAGAGCTGTGATGCTGCTTCGGACAGTTGCCATTCATCACCACACTGCCTTCCCTAGGTGTCATATCCACTTTCAGACATATGTGGTGCCAGAGCACTTGGTTTCCATGGCAGCAGTAAATGGCTTAGGCGCTGAACTTGTGTTTGGCTGTGGAGTTTTGAGCGGCTTGAGTGAGGAGCTCCATGTCAGTTTAGTGTGGGTGCTCACCCTGCTTGATTCCATCCCACTGGGCTCAATGGACATTGGACCGGTAGTGACCAAACAGGGTTTCCTAGAGAGCTGCTAGCACAGCTGATGGTTTGTGAAGTTCATGGGGCAGGTGGAGTTGTTTTGGCACTGGAAGAGCTGTGCTGCTGCTTCAGGCAGTTGCCATTGACCACAGCCCTGAGTTCTGAGTTCCCTAGGTGTCATATCCACTTTCAGACATATGTGGTGCCAGAGCACTTGGTTTCCATGGCAGTGGCAAATGGCTTGGGCGCTGAACTTGTGTTTGGCTGTGGAGTTTTGAGTGGCTTGAGTGAGGAGCTCCATGTTAGTTTAGTGTGGGTGCTCACCCTGGTTGATTTCATCACACTGGGCTCAAAGGACATAGGACCGGAAGTGACCAAACAAGATTTCCTAGATAGCTCCTCGAACACCTGATGGCATGTGAAGTTCATGAGGCCGGTGGAGTTGTTTTGGCACTGAAAGAGCTGTGCTGCTGCTTCAGGCAGTTGCCATTGACCACAGCCCTGAGTTCTGAGTTCCCTAGGTGTCATATCCACTTTCAGACATATGTGGTGCCAGAGCACTTGGTTTCCATGGCAGCGGGAAATGGCTTGTGTGTGGAACATGTGTTTGGCTGTGGAGTTTGAGCGCATTGAGTGACGAGCTCCATGTTAGTTTAGTGTGGGTGCTCACCCTGCTTGATTCCATCACACTGGGCTCAATGGGCATTGGACCGGAAGTGACCAAACAGGGTTTTCTAGATAGCTGCTAGCACAGCTGATGGTATGTGAAGTTCATGAGGCAGGTGGAGTTGTTTTGGCACTGGAAGAGCTGTGCTGCTGCTTCGAGCAGTTGCCATTCACCACCGCCCCGAGTTCCCTAAGTGTCATATCCACTTTCAGACATATGTGGTGCCAGAGCACTTGGTTTCCATGGCAGCGGGAAATGGCTTGGGCATTGAACTTGTGTTTGGCTGCGGAGTTTTGAGCGGCTTGAGTGAGGAGCTCCACGTTAGTTTAGTGTGGGTGCTCAACCTGCTTGATTCCATCACACTGGGCTCAATGGCATTGGACCGCAAGTGACCCAACAGGGTTGCCTAGATAGCTGCTAGCACAGCTGATTGTATGTTAAGTTCGTGAGGCAGGTGGAGTTGTTTTGGCACTGGAAGAGCTGTGCTGCTGCTTCGGGCAGTTGTTATTGACCACCGGCCTGAGTTCTCTAGGTGTCATATCCACTTTCAGACATATGTGGTGCCAGAGCACTTGGTTTCCATGGCAGCGGGAAATGGCTTGTGTGCTGAACTTGTGTTTGCCTGTGGAGTTTTGAGAGGCTTGAGTGAGGAGCTCCATGTCAGTTTAGTGTGGGTACTCAACCTGCTTGATTCCATCACACTGGGCTCAATGGGCATAGGACCGGAAGTGACACAACAGGGTTTCCTAGAACGCTGCTAGCACAGCTGATGGTATGTGAAGTTCATGAGGCAGGTGGAGTTGTTTTGGCACTGGAAGAGCTGTGCTGCTGCTTCGGGCCGTTGCCATTGACCACCGCACTGAGTTCCCTAGGTGTCAGATCCACTTTCAGACATATGTGGTGCCAGAGCACTTGGTTTCCATGGCAGCGGGAAATGGCTTGGGCGCTGAACTAGTGTTTGGCTGTGGAGTTTTGAACGCCTTGAGTGAGGAACTCCATGTCAGTTTACTGTTGGTGCTCACCCTGCTTGATTCCATCACACTGGGCTCAATGTGCATTGGATCGGAAGTGACACAACAGGGTTTCCTAGAACGCTGCTAGCACAGCTGATGGTATGTGAAGTTCATGAGGCAGGTGGAGTTGTTTTGGCACTGGAAGAGCTGTGCTGCTGCTTCGGGCAATTGCCATTCACCGCCGCCCTGAGTTCCCTAGGTGTCATATCCACTTTCAGACATATGTGGTGCCAGAGCACTTGGATTCCATGGCAGCGGGAATTGGCTTGTGTGCTGAATTTGTGTTTTGCTGTGGAGTTTTGAGCGGCTTGAGTGAGGAGCTCCATGTTAGTGTAGTGTTGGTACTCATCCTGCTTGGTTCCATCACACTGGGCTCAATGGGCATTGGAGTGGAAGTGACCAAACAGGGTTTCCTAGAACGCTGCTAGCACAGCTGATGGTATGTGAAGTTCATGAGGCAGGTGGAGTTGTTTTGGCACTGGAAGAGCTGTGCTGCTGCTTCGGGTGGTTGCCATTCACCACCGCCCTGAGTTCCCTAGGTGTCATATCCACTTTCAGACATATGTGGTGCCAGAGCACTTGGTTTCCATGGCAGCGGGAAATGGCTTGGGCGATGAACTTCTGTTTGGTTGTGGATATTTGAGCACCTTGAGTGAAGAGCTCCATGTTAGTTTAGTGTGGGTGCTCAACCTGCTTGATTCCTTCCCACTGGGCTCAATGGGCATTGGACTGGAAGTGACCCAACAGGGTTTCCAAGAACGCTGCAAGCACAGCTGATGGTATATGCAGTTCATGAGGCAGGTGGAGTTGTTCTGGCACTGGAAGAGCTGTGCTGCTGCTTCGGGCAGTCGCCATTGACCACCGCGGTCTTTTCCCTAGGTGTCATATCCACTTTCAGACATATGTGGTGCCAGAGCACTTGGTTTCCATGGCAGCGGGAAATGTCTTGGGCGCTGAATTTGTGTTTGGCTGTGGAGTTTTGAGCGGCTTTAGTGAGGAGCTCCATGTCAGTTTAGTGTGGGTGCTCAACCTGCTTGATTCCATCACACTGGTCTCAAAGGGCATTGGACCGGATGTGACCCAACAAGATTTCCTAGATACCTGCTCGCACACCTGATGGCATGTGAAGTTCATGAGTCAGGTGGAGTTGTTTTGCACTGGAAGAGCTGTGCTGCTGCTTCGGGCAGTTGCCATTCACCACCGGCCTGAGTTCCCTAGGTGTCCTATCCACTTTCAGACATATGTGGTGCCAAACCACTTGATTTCCATGGCAGCAGGAAATCTCTTGGGCGCTGAACTTGTGTTTGGCTGTGGAGTTTTGAGCGGCTTGAGTGAGGAGCTCCACGTTAGTTTAGTGTGCGTTCTCAACCTGCTTGATTCCATCACACTGGGCTCAATGGGCATAGGACCGGAAGTGACCCAACAGGGTTTCCTAGAACGCTGCTAGCACAGCTGATCGTATTTGAAGTTCATGAGGCAGGTGGAGTTGTTTTGTCACTGGAAGAGCTGTGCTGCTGCTTCGGACAGTTGCCATTCACCACCACACTACCTTCCCTAGGTGTCATATCCACTTTCAGACATATGTGTTGCTAGAGCACTTTGTTTCCATGGCAGCGGGAAATGTCTTGGGCGCTGAACTTGTGTTTGGCTCTGGAGTTTGGAGCGGCTTGAGTGAGGAGCTCCACGTTAGTTTAGTGTGGGTGCTCACCATGCTTAATTCCATCACACTGGGCTCAAAGGGCTTCGGAGAGCATGTTACCCAACAGGGTTTCCTAGAACGCTGCTAGCACAGCTGATCGTATTTGAAGTTCATGAGGCAGGTGGAGTTGTTTTGGCACTGGAAGAGCTGTGCTGCTGCTTCGGGCAGTTGCCATTCACCACCGCCCTGAGTTCCCTATGTGTCATATACACTTTCAGACATATATGGTGCCAGAGCACTTCGTTTCCATGGCAGTGGGAAATGGTTTGGGCGTTGAACTTGTGTCTGGCTGTGGAGTTTTGAGCGCTTTGAGTGAGGAGCTCCATGTTAGTTTAGTGTGGGTGCTCAACCTGCTTGATTCCATCACACTGGGTTCAATGCGCATTGAACCGGAAGTGACAAAAAAGGGTTTCCTAGAACGCTGCTAGCACAGCTGATGGTATGTGAAGTTCATGAGGCAGGTGGAGTTGTTTTGGCACTGGAAGAGCTGTGCTGCTGCTTCGGGCAGTTGCCATTGACCACGGCCCGAGTTCCCTAGCTGTCATAACGACTTTCAGACATATGTGGTGCCAGAGCACTTGGTTTCCATGGCAGCGGGAAATGACTTGTTCGCAGAACTTGTGTTTGGCTGTGGAGTTTTGAGAGGCTTGACTAAAGAGCTCCATGTTATTTTAGTGTGGGTGCTCAACCTGCTTGATTCCATCACCCTGGGCTCAATGGGCATTGGACTGGAAGTGACACAACAGGGTTTCCTAGATAGCTGCTAGCACAGCTGATGGTATGTGAAGTTCATGAGGCAGGTGGAGTTGTTTTGGCACTGGAAGAGCTGTGCTGCTGCTTCGAGCAGTTGCCATAGAGCAATGCCCTGAGTTCCCTATGTGTCATATCCACTTTCAGACATATGTGGTGCCAGAGCACTTGGTTTCCATGGCAGCGGAAAATGGCTTATGCGTTGAACTTGTGTTTGGCTGTGGAGTTTTGAGCGGCTTGACTGAAGAGCTCCATGTTAGTTTAGTGTGAGTGCTGACCCTGGTTGATTCCATCCCACTGGGCTCAATGGGCATTGGACCGGAACTGACCCTACAGGGTTTCCTAGATAGCTGCTAGCACAGCTGATGGTATGTGAAGTTCATGAGGCAGGTGGAGTGGTTTTGGCACTGGAAGAGTTGTGCTGCTGCTTCGGGCAGTTGCCATTCTCTGCTGCCCTGAGTTCTGAGTTCCCTAGGTGTCATATCCACTTTCAGACATATGTGGTGCCAGAGCACTTGGTTTCCATGGCAGCGGTAAATGGCTTTGGGCGTTGAAATTTTGTTTGGCTGTGGAGTTTTGAGCGGCTTGAGTGAGGAGCTCCATTTTAGTTGAGTTTGGGTGCTCACCCTGCTTGATTCCACCCCACTGGGCTCAATGGGCATAGGAACGGAAGTGACCAAACAGAGTTTCCTAGATAGCTGCTAGCACAGCTGATGGTATGTGAAGTTCATGAGGCAGGTGGAGTAGTTTTGGCACTGGAAGAGCTCTGCTGCTGCTTCGGGCAGTTACCTTTGACCACCGGCCTGAGTTCCCTAGGTGTCATATCCACTTTCAGACATATGTGGTGCCAGAGCACTTGGTTTCCATGGCAGTGGGAAATGGCTTGTGTGCTGAACATATGTTTGGCTGTGGAATTTGAGTGCTTTGAGTGAGGAGCTCCATGTTAGCTTAGTGTGGGTGCTCACCCTGCTTGATTCCATCACACTGGGATCAATGTGCATTAGACCGGAAGTGACCCAACAGGGTTTCCTAGAACGCTGCTAGCACAGCTGATGGTATGTGAAGTTCATGAGGCAGGTGGAGTTGTTTTGGCACTGGAAGAGCTGTGCTGCTGCTTCGGGCAGTTGCCATTCACCACCGGCCTTAGATCCCTAGGTGTCAGATCCACTTTCAGACATATGTGGTGCCAGAGTACTTGGTTTCCATGGCAGCGGGAAATGTCTTGGGCGCTGAATTTGTGTTTGGCTGTGGAGTTTTGAGCGGCTTGAGTGAGGAGCTCCATGTCAGTTTAGTGTGGGTGCTCAACCTGCTTGATTCCATCACACTGGTCTCAAAGGGCATTGGACCGGATGTGACCCAACAAGATTTCCTAGATACGTGCTCGCACACCTGATGGCATGTGAAGTTCATGAGGCATGTGGAGTTATTTTGCACTGGAAGAGCTGTGCTGCTGCTTTGGGCAGTTGCCATTCACCACTGGCCTGAGTTCCCTAGGTGTCCTATCCACTTTCAGACATATGTGGTGCCAAACCACTTGATTTCCATGGCAGCAGGAAATGGCTTGGTCGCTGAACTTGTGTTTGGCTGTGGAGTTTTGAGCGCCTTGAGTGAGGAGCTCCACGTTAGTTTAGTGTGCGTGCTCAACCTGCTTGATTCCATCACACTGGGCTCAATGGGCATAGGACCGTTAGTGACCCAACAGGGTTTCCTAGAACGCTGCTAGCACAGCTGATGGTATGTGAAGTTCATGAGGCAGGTGGAGTTGTTTTGTCACTGGAAGAGCTGTGCTGCTGCTTCGGACAGTTGCCATTCACCACCACACTACCTTCCCTAGGTGTCATATCCACTTTCAGACATATGTGGTGCTAGAGCACTTGGTTTCCATGGCAGCGGGAAATGTCTTGGGCGCTGAACTTGTGTTTGGCTCTGGAGTTTGGAGAGGCTTGAGTGAGGAGCTCCACGTTAGTTTAGTGTGGGTGCTCACCATGCTTAATTCCATCACACTGGGCTCAAAGGGCTTCGGAGAGCATGTTACCCAACAGGGTTTCCTAGAACGCTGCTAGCACAGCTGATCGTATTTGAAGTTCATGAGGCAGGTGGAGTTGTTTTGGCACTGGAAGAGCTGTGCTGCTGCTTCGGGCAGTTGCCATTCACCACCGACTCCCTGAGTTCCCTATGTGTCATATCCACTTTCAGACATATGTGGTGTCAGAGCACTTCGTTTCCATGGCAGTGGGAAATGGTTTGGGCGTTGAACTTGTGTTTGGCTGTGGAGTTTTGAGCGCTTTGAGTGAGGATCTCCATGTTAGTTTACTGCGGGTGCTCAACCTGCTTGATTCCATCACACTGGGTTCAATGTGCGTTGGACGGGAAGTGACAAACAGGGTTTCCTAGAACGCTGCTAGCACAGCTGATGGTATGTGAAGTTCATGAGGCAGGTGGAGTTGTTTTGGCACTGGAAGAGCTGTGCTGCTGCTTCGGGCAGTTGCCATTCATCACTGCCCTGAGTTCCCTAGGTATCAGATTCACTTTCAGATATATGTGGTGCCAGAGCACTTGGTTTCCATGGCAGCAGGAAATGGCTTGGGCGTTAAACTTGTGTTTGGCTGTGGAGTTTTGAGCGGCTTGAGTGAGGAGCTCCATGTTAGTTTAGTGTGGGTGCTCACCCTGCTTGATTACATCACACTGAGCTCAATGGGCATTGGACCGGAAGTGACCCTACAGGGTTTCCTAGATAGCTGCTAGCACAGCTGATGGTATGTGAAGTTCATGAGGCAGGTGGAGTTGTTTTGGCACTGGAAGAGTTGTGCTGCTGCTTCAGGCAGTTGCCATTCTCCACGGCCCAAGTTCCCTAGGTGTCATAACCACTTTCAGACATATGTGGTGCCAGAGCACTTGGTTTCCATGGCAGCGGGAAATGTCTTGGGCGTTGAACGTGTGTTTGGCTGTGGAGTTTTGAGCGGCTTGAGTGAGGAGCTCCATGTTAGTTTAGTGTGGGTGCTAACCCTGCTGGATTCCATCACACTGGGCTCAATGGGCATTGGACCAAAAGTGACCAAACAGGGTTTCCAAAATGCTGCTAGCACAGCTGATGGTATGTGAAGTTCATGAGGCTGGTGGAGTTGTTTTGGCACTGGAAGAGTTGTGCTGCTGCTTCGGGCAGTTGCCATTCTCCACTGCCCTGAGTTCTGAGTTCCCTAGCTGTCATATCCACTTTCAGACAGTGGTGCCAGAACACTTGGTTTGCATGGCAGCGGGAAATGGCTTTGGGCGTTGAAATTGTGTTTGGCTGTGGAGTTTTGAGCGGCTTGAGTGAGGAGCTCCATGTTAGTTTAGTGTGGGTGCTCACCCTGCTTGATTCCATCCCCCTGGGCTCAATGGGCATTGGACAGGAAGTGGCCCAACAGGGTTTCCTAGAACGCTGCTAGCACAGCTGATGGTATGTGAAGTTCATGACTGAGGTGGAGTTGTTTTGGCACTGGAAGAGCTGTGCTGCTGCTTTGGGCAGTTGCCATTGAACACCGGCCTGAGTTCCCTAGGTGTCATATCCACTTTCAGACATATGTGGTGCCAGAGCACTTGGTTTCCATGGCAGCGGAAAATGGCTTATGCGCTGAACTTGTGTTTGGCTGTGGAGTTTTGAGCGGCTTGAGTGAGGAGCTCCATGTTAGTTTAGTGTGGGTGCTCACCCTGTTTGATTCCATCACACTGGCCTCAATGAGCATTGGACCAGAACTGACCCTACAGGGTTTCCTAGATAGCTGCTAGCACAGCTGATGGTATGTGAAGTTCACAAGGCAGGTGGAGTTGTTTTGGCACTGGAAGAGCTGTGCTGCTGCTTCGGGCAGTTGCTATTCACCACCGCCTCCCTGAGTTCCCTAGGTATCAGATACACTTTCAGACATATGTGCTGCCAGAGCACATGGTTTCCATGGCAGTGGGAAATGGCTTGGGCGCTGAACTTGTGTTTGGCTGTGGAGTTTTGAGCGGCTTGAGTGAGGAGCTCCATGTTCGTTTAGTGTGGGTGCTCACCCTGCTTGATTCCATCACACTGGGCTCAATGGGCATTGGGGCAGAAGTGACGAAACAGGGTTTCCTAGACAGCTGCTAGCACAGCTGATGGTATGTGAATTTCATGAGGCAGGTGGAGTTGTTTTGGCACTGGAAGAGCTGTGCTGCTGCTTCGGGCAGTTGCCATTGACCACCGCCCTGAGTTCCTTAGGTATCAGATCCACTTTCAGACATATGTGTTGCCAGAGCACTTGGTTTCCATGGCAGCGAGAAATGGCTTGGGCGCCGAACTTGTGTTTGGCTGTGGAGTTTTGAGCGCCTTGAGTGACGAGCTCCATGTTAGTTTTTTGTGGGTGCTCACCCTGCTTGATTACATCATACTGGGCTCAATGTGCATTGGACCGAAAGTGACCAAACAGGGTTTCCAAAATGCTGCTGGTACAGCTGATGGTATGTGAAGTTCATGAGGCAGGTGGAGTTGTTTTGGCACTGGAAGAGTTGTGCTGCTGCTTCGGGCAGTTGCCATTCTCCACTGCCCTGAGTTCTGAGTTCCCTAGGTGTCATATCCACTTTCAGACATATGTGGTGCCAGAGCACTTGGTTTCCATGGCAGCGCGAAATGGCTTGGGCGCTGAACTTGTGTTTGGCTGTGGAGTATGAGCGGCTTGAGTGAGGAGCTCCATGTTAGTTTAGTGTGGGTGCTCACCCTGCTTGATTCCATCACACTTGGCTCCTTGGGCATTTGACGGCAATTGACCCAACAGGGTTTCCTAGAACGCTTCTAGCACTGCTGATGGTATGTGAAGTTCATGACTGAGGTGGAGTTGTTTTGGCACTGGAAGAGCTGTGCTGCTTCGGGCAGTTGCCATTGACCTCGCCCTGAGTTCCCTAGGTGTCATATCCACTTTCAGACATATGTGGTGCCAGAGCACTTGGTTTCCATGGCCGCGGGAAATGGCTTGTACCGTGAAATTGTGTTTGGCTGTGGAGTTTTGAGCACCTTGAATGAGGAGCTCCATGTTAGTTTAGTGTGGGTGCTCACCCTGCTTGATTCCATCACACTGGGTTCAATGCGCATTGGACCGGAAGTGACAAACAGGGTTTCCTAGAGAGCTGCTAGCACAGCTGATGGTATGTGAAGTTCATGAGGCAGGTGGAGTTGTTTTGGCACTGGAAGAGCTGTGCTGCTGCTTCGGGCAGTTGCCATTCACCACGGCCTGAGTTCCCTAGGTGTCCTATCCACTTTCAGACATATGTGGTGCTAGAGCACTTGGTTTCCATGGCAGCGGGAAATGTCTTGGGCGTTGAAATTGTGTTTGGCTCTGGAGTTTGGAGCGGCTTGAGTGAGGAGCTCCACGTTAGTTTAGTGTGGGTGCTCACCATGCTTAATTCCATCACACTGGGCTCAAAGGGCTTCGGAGAGCATGTTACCCAACAGGGTTTCCTAGAACGCTGCTAGCACAGCTGATCGTATTTGAAGTTCATGAGGCAGGTGGAGTTGTTTTGGCACTGGAAGAGCTGTGCTGCTGCTTCGGGCAGTTGCCATTCACCACCGCCCTGAGTTCCCTAGGTGTCATATCCACTTTCAGACATATGTGGTGTCAGAGCACTTCGTTTCCATGGCAGTGGGAAATGGTTGGGCGTTGAACTTGTGTCTGGCTGTGGAGTTTTGAGCGCTTTGAGTGAGGAGCTCCATGTTAGTTTAGTGTGGGTGCTCAACCTGCTTGATTCCATCACACTGGGTTCAATGCGCATTGGACCGGAAGTGACAAACAGGGTTTCCTAGAACGCTGCTAGCACAGCTGATGGTATGTGAAGTTCCTGAGGCAGGTGGAGTTGTTTTGGCACTGGAAGAGCTGTGCTGCTGCTTCGGGCAGTTGCCATTCACCACCATACTGAGTTCCCTAGGTGTCATATCCACTTTCAGACATATGTGGTGCCAGAGCACTTGGTTTCCATGGAAGCGTTAAATGGCTTGGGCGTTGAACATGTGTTTGGCTGTGGAGTTTTGAGCGGCTTGAGTGAGGAGCTCCATGTTAGTTTAGTGTGGGTGCTCAACCTGCTTGATTCCATCACACTGGGCTCAATGGGCATTGGACAGGAAGTGACCAAACAGGGTTTCCTAGACAGCTGCTAGCACAGCTGATGGTATGTGAAGTTCATGAGGCAGGTGGAGTTGTTTTGGCACTGGAAGAGCTGTGCTGCTGCTTCAGGCAGTTGCCATTCATCACTGCCCTGAGTTCCCTAGGTATCAGATTCACTTTCAGATATATGTGGTTCCAGAGCACTTGGTTTCCATGGCAGCAGGAAATGGCTTGGGCGTTAAACTTGTGTTTGGCTGTGGAGTTTTCAGCGGCTTGAGTGAGGAGCTCCATGTTAGTTTAGTGTGGGTGCTCACCCTGCTTGATTACATCACACTGAGCTCAATGGGCATTGGACCGGAAGTGACCCTACAGGGTTTCCTAGATAGCTGCTAGCACAGCTGATGGCATGTGAAGTTCATGAGGCAGGTGGAGATGTTTTGGCACTGGAAGAGTTGTGCTGCTGCTTCAGGCAGTTGCCATTCTCCACAGCCCGAGTTCCCTAGGTGTCATAACCACTTTCAGACATATGTGGTGCCAGAGCACTTGGTTTCCATGGCAGCGGGAAATGTCTTGGGCGTTGAACGTGTGTTTGGCTGTGGAGTTTTGAGCGGCTTGAGTGAGGAGCTCCATGTTAGTTTAGTGTGGGTGCTAACCCTGCTGGATTCCATCACACTGGGCTCAATGGGCATTGGACCAAAAGTGACCAAACAGGGTTTCCAAAATGCTGCTAGCACAGCTGATGGTATGTGAAGTTAATGAGGCTGGTGGAGTTGTTTTGGCACTGGAAGAGTTGTGCTGCTGCTTCGGGCAGTTGCCATTCTCCACTGCCCTGAGTTCTGAGTTCCCTAGCTGTCATATCCACTTTCAGACAGTGGTGCCAGAACACTTGGTTTGCATGGCAGCGGGAAATGGCTTTGGGCGTTGAAATTGTGTTTGGCTGTGGAGTTTTGAGCGGCTTGACTGAGGAGCTCCATGTTAGTTTAGTGTGGGTGCTCACCCTGCTGGATTCCATCACACTGGGCTCAATGGGCATTGGACAGGAAGTGGCCCAACAGGGTTTCCTAGAACGCTGCTAGCACAGCTGATGGTATGTGAAGTTCATGACTTAGGTGGAGTTGTTTTGGCACTGGAAGAGCTGTGCTGCTGCTTTGGGCAGTTGCCATTTAACACCGGCCTGAGTTCCCTAGGTGTCATATCCACTTTCAGACATATGTGGTGCCAGAGCACTTGGTTTCCATGGCAGCGGAAAATGGCTTATGCGCTGAACTTGTGTTTGGCTGTGGAGTTTTGAGCGGCTTGAGTGAGGAGCTCCATGTTAGTTTAGTGTGGGTGCTCACCCTGTTTGATTCCATCACACTGGCCTCAATGAGCATTGGACCAGAACTGACCCTACAGGGTTTCCTAGATAGCTGCTAGCACAGCTGATGGTATGTGAAGTTCACAAGGCAGGTGGAGTTGTTTTGGCACTGGAAGAGCTGTGCTGCTGCTTCGGGCAGTTGCCATTCACCACCGCCCTGAGTTCCCTAGGTGTCATATCCACTTTCAGACATATGTGGTGTCACAGCACTTCGTTTCCATGGCAGTGGGAAATCTTTGGGCGTTGAACTTGTGTCTGGCTGTGGAGTTTTGAGCGCTTTGAGTGAGGAGCTCCATGTTAGTTTAGTGTGGGTGCTCAACCTGCTTGATTCCATCACACTGGGTTCAATGCGCATTGGACCGGAAGTGACAAACAGGGTTTCCTAGAACGCTGCTAGCACAGCTGATGGTATGTGAAGTTCCTGAGGCAGGTGGAGTTGTTTTGGCACTGGAAGAGCTGTGCTGCTGCTTCGGGCAGTTGCCATTCACCACCATACTGAGTTCCCTAGGTGTCCTATCCACTTTCAGACATATGTGGTGCCAGAGCACTTGGTTTCCATGGAAGCGTTAAATGGCTTGGGCGTTGAACATGTGTTTGGCTGTGGAGTTTTGAGCGGCTTGAGTGAGGAGCTCCATGTTAGTTTAGTGTGGGTGCTCAACCTGCTTGATTCCATCACACTGGGCTCAATGGGCATTGGACAGGAAGTGACCAAACAGGGTTTCCTAGACAGCTGCTAGCACAGCTGATGGTATGTGAAGTTCATGAGGCAGGTGGAGTTGTTTTGGCACTGGAAGAGCTGTGCTGCTGCTTCGGGCAGTTGCCATTCATCACTGCCCTGTGTTCCCTAGGTATCAGATTCACTTTCAGATATATGTGGTTCCAGAGCACTTGGTTTCCATGGCAGCAGGAAATGGCTTGGGCGTTAAACTTGTGTTTGGCTGTGGAGTTTTCAGCGGCTTGAGTGAGGAGCTCCATGTTCGTTTAGTGTGGGTGCTCACCCTGCTTGATTCCATCACACTGGGCTCAATGGGCATTGGGGCCGAAGTGACGAAACAGGGTTTCCTAGACAGCTGCTAGCACAGCTGATGGTATGTGAAGTTCATGAGGCAGGTGGAGTTGTTTTGGCACTGGAAGAGCTGTGCTGCTGCTTCGGGCAGTTGCCATTCACCACCGCCCTGAGTTCCCTAGGTATCAGATCCACTTTCAGACATATGTGTTGCCAGAGCACTTGGTTTCCATGGCAGCGGGAAATGGCTTGGGCGCCGAACTTGTGTTTGGCTGTGGAGTTTTGAGCGCCTTGAGTGACGAGCTCCATGTTAGTTTTTTGTGGGTGCTCACCCTGCTTGATTACATCATACTGGGCTCAATGTGCATTGGACCGAAAGTGACCAAACAGGGTTTCCAAAATGCTGCTGGTACAGCTGATGGTATGTGAAGTTCATGAGGCAGGTGGAGTTGTTTTGGCACTGGAAGAGTTGTGCTGCTGCTTCGGGCAGTTGCCATTCTCCACTGCCCTGAGTTCTGAGTTCCCTAGGTGTCATATCCACTTTCAGACATATGTGGTGCCAGAGCACTTGGTTTCCATGGCAGCGCGAAATGGCTTGGGCGCTGAACTTGTGTTTGGCTGTGGAGTTTGAGCGGCTTGAGTGAGGAGCTCCATGTTAGCTTAGTGTGGGTGCTCACCCTGCTTGATTCCATCACACTTGGCTCCTTGGGCATTTGACGGCAATTGACCCAACAGGGTTTCCTAGAACGCTTCTAGCACTGCTGATGGTATGTGAAGTTCATGACTGAGGTGGAGTTGTTTTGGCACTGGAAGAGCTGTGCTGCTTCGGGCAGTTGCCATTGACCTCGCCCTGAGTTCCCTAGGTGTCATATCCACTTTCAGACATATGAGGTGCCAGAGCACTTGGTTTCCATGGCCGCGGGAAATGGCTTGTACCGTGAACTTGTGTTTGGCTGTGGAGTTTTGAGCACCTTGAATGAGGAGCTCCATGTTAGTTTAGTGTGGGTGCTCACCCTGCTTGATTCCATCACACTGGGTTCAATGCGCATTGGACCGGAAGTGACAAACAGGGTTTCCTAGAGAGCTGCTAGCACAGCTGATGGTATGTGAAGTTCCTGAGGCAGGTGGAGTTGTTTTGGCACTGGAAGAGCTGTGCTGCTGCTTCGGGCAGTTGCCATTCACCACGGCCTGAGTTCCCTAGGTGTCCTATCCACTTTCAGACATATGTGGTGCTAGAGCACTTGGTTTCCATGGCAGCGGGAAATGTCTTGGGCGTTGAAATTGTGTTTGGCTCTGGAGTTTGGAGCGGCTTGAGTGAGGAGCTCCACGTTAGTTTAGTGTGGGTGCTCACCATGCTTAATTCCATCACACTGGGCTCAAAGGGCTTCGGAGAGCATGTTACCCAACAGGGTTTCCTAGAACGCTGCTAGCACAGCTGATCGTATTTGAAGTTCATGAGGCAGGTGGAGTTGTTTTGGCACTGGAAGAGCTGTGCTGCTGCTTCGGGCAGTTGCCATTCACCACCGCCCTGAGTTCCCTATGTGTCATATCCACTTTCAGACATATGTGGTGTCAGAGCACTTCGTTTCCATGGCAGTGGGAAATGGTTGGGCGTTGAACTTGTGTCTGGCTGTGGAGTTTTGAGCGCTTTGAGTGAGGAGCTCCATGTTAGTTTAGTGTGGGTGCTCAACCTGCTTGATTCCATCACACTGGGTTCAATGCGCATTGGACCGGAAGTGACAAACAGGGTTTCCTAGAACGCTGCTAGCACAGCTGATGGTATGTGAAGTTCCTGAGGCAGGTGGAGTTGTTTTGGCACTGGAAGAGCTGTGCTGCTGCTTCGGGCAGTTGCCATTCACCACCATACTGAGTTCCCTAGGTGTCCTATCCAGTTTCAGACATATGTGGTGCCAGAGCACTTGGTTTCCATGGTAGCGGGAAATGGCTTGGGCGTTGAACATGTGTTTGGCTGTGGAGTTTTGAGCGGCTTGAGTGAGGAGCTCCATGTTAGTTTAGTGTGGGTGCTCAACCTGCTTGATTCCATCACACTGGGCTCAATGGGCATTGGACCGGAAGTGACCAAACAGGGTTTCCTTGACAGCTGCTAGCACAGCTGATGGTATGTGAAGTTCATGAGGCAGGTGGAGTTGTTTTGGCACTGGAAGAGTTGTGCTGCTGCTTCAGGCAGTTGCCATTCTCCACGGCCCGAGTTTCCTAGGTGTCATAACCACTTTCAGACATATGTGGTGCCAGAGCACTTGGTTTCCATGGCAGCGGGAAATGTCTTGGGCGTTGAACGTGTGTTTGGCTGTGGAGTTTTGAGCGGCTTGAGTGAGGAGCTCCATGTTAGTTTAGTGTGGGTGCTAACCCTGCTGGATTCCATCACACTGGGCTCAATGGGCATTGGACCAAAAGTGACCAAACAGGGTTTCCAAAATGCTGCTAGCACAGCTGATGGTATGTGAAGTTCATGAGGCTGGTGGAGTTGTTTTGGCACTGGAAGAGTTGTGCTGCTGCTTCGGGCAGTTGCCATTCTCCACTGCCCTGAGTTCTGAGTTCCCTAGCTGTCATATCCACTTTCAGACAGTGGTGCCAGAGCACTTGGTTTGCATGGCAGCGGGAAATGGCTTTGGGCGTTGAAATTGTGTTTGGCTGTGGAGTATGGAGCGGCTTGACTAAGGAGCTCCATGTTAGTTTAGTGTGGGTGCTCACCCTGCTTGATTACATCACACTGGGCTCAATGGGCATTGGACAGGAAGTGGCCCAACAGGGTTTCCTAGAACGCTGCTAGCACAGCTGATGGTATGTGAAGTTCACAAGGCAGGTGGAGTTGTTTTGGCACTGGAAGAGCTGTGCTGCTGCTTCGAGCAGTTGCCATTCACCACCGGCCTGAGTTCCCTAGGTGTCATAACCACTTTCAGACATATGTGGTGCCAGAGCACTTGGTTTCCATGGAAGCGGGAAATGTCTTCTGCATTGAACTTGTGTTTGGCTGTGGAGTTTTGAGCGGCTTGAGTGAGGAGCTCCATGTTAGTTTAGTGTGGGTGCTCAACCTGCTTGATTCCATCACACTGGGCTCAATGGGCGTTGGCCCGGAAGTGACCCAACAGGGTTTCTCAGAACGCTGCTAGCACAGCTGATGGTATGTGAAGTTCCTGAGGCAGGTGGAGCTGTTTTGGCACTGGAAGAGCTGTGCTGCTGCTTCGGGCAGTTGCCATTGACCACCGCCCTGAGTTCTGAGTTCCCTAAGTGTCATATCCACTTTAAGACATATGTGCTGCCAGAGCACATGGTTTCCCTGGCAGTGGGAAATGGCTTGGGCGTTGAACTTGTGTTTGGCTGTGGAGTTTTGAGCGGCTTGAGTGAGGAGCTCCATGTTCGTTTAGTGTGGGTGCTCACCCTGCTTGATTCCATCACACTGGGCTCAATGGGCATTGGACCGGAAGTGACCCAACAGGGTTTCCTAGACAGCTGCTAGCACAGCTGATGGTATGTGAAGTTCCTGAGGCAGGTGGAGTTGTTTTGGCACTGGAAGAGCTGTGCTGCTGCTTCGGGCAGTTGCCATTGACCACCGCCCTGAGTTCCCTAGGTATCAGATCCACTTTCAGACATATGTGTTGCCAGAGCACTTGGTTTCAATGGCAGCGGGAAATGGCTTGGGCGCTGAACTTGTGTTTGGCTGTGGAGTTTTGAGCGGCTTGAGTGACGAGCTCCATGTTAGTTTTTTGTGGGTGCTCACCCTGCTTGATTACATCATACTGGGCTCAATGTGCATTGGACCGAAAGTGACCAAACAGGGTTTCCAAAATGCTGCTGGTACAGCTGATGGTATGTGAAGTTCATGAGGCAGGTGGAGTTGTTTTGGCACTGGAAGAGTTGTGCTGCTGCTTCGGGCAGTTGCCATTCTCCACTGCCCTGAGTTCTGAGTTCCCTAGGTGTCATATCCACTTTCAGACATATGTGGTGCCAGAGCACTTGGTTTCCATGGCAGCGCGAAATGGCTTGGGCGCTGAACTTGTGTTTGGCTGTGGAGTTTGAGAGGCTTGAGTGAGGAGCTCCATGTTCGTTTAGTGTGGGTGCTCAACCTGCTTGATTCCATCACACTTGGCTCCTTGGGCATTTGACGGCAATTGACCAACAGGGTTTCCTAGAACGCTTCTAGCACAGCTGATGGTGTGTGAAGTTCATGACTGAGGTGAAGTTGTTTTGGCACTGGAAGAGCTGTGCTGATTCGGGCAGTTGCCATTGACCTCGCCCTGAGTTCCCTAGGTGTCATATCCACTTTCAGACATATGTGGTGCCAGAGCACTTGGTTTCCATGGAAGCGTTAAATGGCTTGGGCGTTGAACATGTGTTTGGCTGTGGAGTTTTGAGCGGCTTGAGTGAGGAGCTCCATGTTAGTTTAGTGTGGGTGCTCAACCTGCTTGATTCCATCACACTGGGCTCAATGGGCATTGGACAGGAAGTGACCAAACAGGGTTTCCTAGACAGCTGCTAGCACAGCTGATGGTATGTGAAGTTCATGAGGCAGGTGGAGTTGTTTTGGCACTGGAAGAGCTGTGCTGCTGCTTCGGGCAGTTGCCATTCATCACTGCCCTGAGTTCCCTAGGTATCAGATTCACTTTCAGATATATGTGGTTCCAGAGCACTTGGTTTCCATGGCAGCAGGAAATGGCTTGGGCGTTAAACTTGTGTTTGGCTGTGGAGTTTTCAGCGGCTTGAGTGAGGAGCTCCATGTTCGTTTAGTGTGGGTGCTCACCCTGCTTGATTCCATCACACTGGGCTCAATGGGCATTGGGGCCGAAGTGACGAAACAGGGTTTCCTAGACAGCTGCTAGCACAGCTGATGGTATGTGAAGTTCATGAGGCAGGTGGAGTTGTTTTGGCACTGGAAGAGCTGTGCTGCTGCTTCGGGCAGTTGCCATTCACCACCGCCCTGAGTTCCCTAGGTATCAGATCCACTTTCAGACATATGTGTTGCCAGAGCACTTGGTTTCCATGGCAGCGGGAAATGGCTTGGGCGCCGAACTTGTGTTTGGCTGTGGAGTTTTGAGCGCCTTGAGTGACGAGCTCCATGTTAGTTTTTTGTGGGTGCTCACCCTGCTTGATTACATCATACTGGGCTCAATGTGCATTGGACCGAAAGTGACCAAACAGGGTTTCCAAAATGCTGCTGGTACAGCTGATGGTATGTGAAGTTCATGAGGCAGGTGGAGTTGTTTTGGCACTGGAAGAGTTGTGCTGCTGCTTCGGGCAGTTGCCATTCTCCACTGCCCTGAGTTCTGAGTTCCCTAGGTGTCATATCCACTTTCAGACATATGTGGTGCCAGAGCACTTGGTTTCCATGGCAGCGCGAAATGGCTTGGGCGCTGAACTTGTGTTTGGCTGTGGAGTTTGAGCGGCTTGAGTGAGGAGCTCCATGTTAGCTTAGTGTGGGTGCTCACCCTGCTTGATTCCATCACACTTGGCTCCTTGGGCATTTGACGGCAATTGACCCAACAGGGTTTCCTAGAACGCTTCTAGCACTGCTGATGGTATGTGAAGTTCATGACTGAGGTGGAGTTGTTTTGGCACTGGAAGAGCTGTGCTGCTTCGGGCAGTTGCCATTGACCTCGCCCTGAGTTCCCTAGGTGTCATATCCACTTTCAGACATATGAGGTGCCAGAGCACTTGGTTTCCATGGCCGCGGGAAATGGCTTGTACCGTGAACTTGTGTTTGGCTGTGGAGTTTTGAGCACCTTGAATGAGGAGCTCCATGTTAGTTTAGTGTGGGTGCTCACCCTGCTTGATTCCATCACACTGGGTTCAATGCGCATTGGACCGGAAGTGACAAACAGGGTTTCCTAGAGAGCTGCTAGCACAGCTGATGGTATGTGAAGTTCCTGAGGCAGGTGGAGTTGTTTTGGCACTGGAAGAGCTGTGCTGCTGCTTCGGGCAGTTGCCATTCACCACGGCCTGAGTTCCCTAGGTGTCCTATCCACTTTCAGACATATGTGGTGCTAGAGCACTTGGTTTCCATGGCAGCGGGAAATGTCTTGGGCGTTGAAATTGTGTTTGGCTCTGGAGTTTGGAGCGGCTTGAGTGAGGAGCTCCACGTTAGTTTAGTGTGGGTGCTCACCATGCTTAATTCCATCACACTGGGCTCAAAGGGCTTCGGAGAGCATGTTACCCAACAGGGTTTCCTAGAACGCTGCTAGCACAGCTGATCGTATTTGAAGTTCATGAGGCAGGTGGAGTTGTTTTGGCACTGGAAGAGCTGTGCTGCTGCTTCGGGCAGTTGCCATTCACCACCGCCCTGAGTTCCCTATGTGTCATATCCACTTTCAGACATATGTGGTGTCAGAGCACTTCGTTTCCATGGCAGTGGGAAATGGTTGGGCGTTGAACTTGTGTCTGGCTGTGGAGTTTTGAGCGCTTTGAGTGAGGAGCTCCATGTTAGTTTAGTGTGGGTGCTCAACCTGCTTGATTCCATCACACTGGGTTCAATGCGCATTGGACCGGAAGTGACAAACAGGGTTTCCTAGAACGCTGCTAGCACAGCTGATGGTATGTGAAGTTCCTGAGGCAGGTGGAGTTGTTTTGGCACTGGAAGAGCTGTGCTGCTGCTTCGGGCAGTTGCCATTCACCACCATACTGAGTTCCCTAGGTGTCCTATCCAGTTTCAGACATATGTGGTGCCAGAGCACTTGGTTTCCATGGTAGCGGGAAATGGCTTGGGCGTTGAACATGTGTTTGGCTGTGGAGTTTTGAGCGGCTTGAGTGAGGAGCTCCATGTTAGTTTAGTGTGGGTGCTCAACCTGCTTGATTCCATCACACTGGGCTCAATGGGCATTGGACCGGAAGTGACCAAACAGGGTTTCCTTGACAGCTGCTAGCACAGCTGATGGTATGTGAAGTTCATGAGGCAGGTGGAGTTGTTTTGGCACTGGAAGAGTTGTGCTGCTGCTTCAGGCAGTTGCCATTCTCCACGGCCCGAGTTTCCTAGGTGTCATAACCACTTTCAGACATATGTGGTGCCAGAGCACTTGGTTTCCATGGCAGCGGGAAATGTCTTGGGCGTTGAACGTGTGTTTGGCTGTGGAGTTTTGAGCGGCTTGAGTGAGGAGCTCCATGTTAGTTTAGTGTGGGTGCTAACCCTGCTGGATTCCATCACACTGGGCTCAATGGGCATTGGACCAAAAGTGACCAAACAGGGTTTCCAAAATGCTGCTAGCACAGCTGATGGTATGTGAAGTTCATGAGGCTGGTGGAGTTGTTTTGGCACTGGAAGAGTTGTGCTGCTGCTTCGGGCAGTTGCCATTCTCCACTGCCCTGAGTTCTGAGTTCCCTAGCTGTCATATCCACTTTCAGACAGTGGTGCCAGAGCACTTGGTTTGCATGGCAGCGGGAAATGGCTTTGGGCGTTGAAATTGTGTTTGGCTGTGGAGTATGGAGCGGCTTGACTAAGGAGCTCCATGTTAGTTTAGTGTGGGTGCTCACCCTGCTTGATTACATCACACTGGGCTCAATGGGCATTGGACAGGAAGTGGCCCAACAGGGTTTCCTAGAACGCTGCTAGCACAGCTGATGGTATGTGAAGTTCACAAGGCAGGTGGAGTTGTTTTGGCACTGGAAGAGCTGTGCTGCTGCTTCGAGCAGTTGCCATTCACCACCGGCCTGAGTTCCCTAGGTGTCATAACCACTTTCAGACATATGTGGTGCCAGAGCACTTGGTTTCCATGGAAGCGGGAAATGTCTTCTGCATTGAACTTGTGTTTGGCTGTGGAGTTTTGAGCGGCTTGAGTGAGGAGCTCCATGTTAGTTTAGTGTGGGTGCTCAACCTGCTTGATTCCATCACACTGGGCTCAATGGGCGTTGGACCGGAAGTGACCCAACAGGGTTTCTTAGAACGCTGCTAGCACAGCTGATGGTATGTGAAGTTCCTGAGGCAGGTGGAGCTGTTTTGGCACTGGAAGAGCTGTGCTGCTGCTTCGGGCAGTTGCCATTGACCACCGCCCTGAGTTCTGAGTTCCCTAAGTGTCATATCCACTTTAAGACATATGTGCTGCCAGAGCACATGGTTTCCCTGGCAGTGGGAAATGGCTTGGGCGTTGAACTTGTGTTTGGCTGTGGAGTTTTGAGCGGCTTGAGTGAGGAGCTCCATGTTCGTTTAGTGTGGGTGCTCACCCTGCTTGATTCCATCACACTGGGCTCAATGGGCATTGGACCGGAAGTGACCCAACAGGGTTTCCTAGACAGCTGCTAGCACAGCTGATGGTATGTGAAGTTCCTGAGGCAGGTGGAGTTGTTTTGGCACTGGAAGAGCTGTGCTGCTGCTTCGGGCAGTTGCCATTGACCACCGCCCTGAGTTCCCTAGGTATCAGATCCACTTTCAGACATATGTGTTGCCAGAGCACTTGGTTTCAATGGCAGCGGGAAATGGCTTGGGCGCTGAACTTGTGTTTGGCTGTGGAGTTTTGAGCGGCTTGAGTGACGAGCTCCATGTTAGTTTTTTGTGGGTGCTCACCCTGCTTGATTACATCATACTGGGCTCAATGTGCATTGGACCGAAAGTGACCAAACAGGGTTTCCAAAATGCTGCTGGTACAGCTGATGGTATGTGAAGTTCATGAGGCAGGTGGAGTTGTTTTGGCACTGGAAGAGTTGTGCTGCTGCTTCGGGCAGTTGCCATTCTCCACTGCCCTGAGTTCTGAGTTCCCTAGGTGTCATATCCACTTTCAGACATATGTGGTGCCAGAGCACTTGGTTTCCATGGCAGCGCGAAATGGCTTGGGCGCTGAACTTGTGTTTGGCTGTGGAGTTTGAGAGGCTTGAGTGAGGAGCTCCATGTTCGTTTAGTGTGGGTGCTCAACCTGCTTGATTCCATCACACTTGGCTCCTTGGGCATTTGACGGCAATTGACCAACAGGGTTTCCTAGAACGCTTCTAGCACAGCTGATGGTGTGTGAAGTTCATGACTGAGGTGAAGTTGTTTTGGCACTGGAAGAGCTGTGCTGATTCGGGCAGTTGCCATTGACCTCGCCCTGAGTTCCCTAGGTGTCATATCCACTTTCAGACATATGTGGTGCCAGAGCACTTGGTTTCCATGGCCGCGGGAAATGGCTTGTACCGTGAAATTGTGTTTGGCTGTGGAGTTTTGAGCACCTTGAATGAGGAGCTCCATGTTAGTTTAATGTGGGTGCTCACCCTGGTTGATTTCACCCCACTGGGCTCAATGGGCATTGGACCGAAAGTGACGAAACAGGGTTTCCTAGACAGCTGCTAGCACAGCTGATGGTATGTGAAGTTCATGAGGCAGGTGGAGTTGTTTTGGCACTGGAAGAGCTGTGCTGCTGCTACGGGCAGTTGCCATTCACCACGGCCTGAGTTCCCTAGGTGTCAGATCCACTTTCAGACATATGTGGTGCCAGAGCACTTGGTTTCCATGGCAGCAGGAAATGGCTTGGGCGTTAAACTTGTGTTTGGCTGTGGAGTTTTCAGCGGCTTGAGTGAGGAGCTCCATGTTAGTTTAGTGTGGGTGCTCACCCTGCTGGATTACATCACACTGAGCTCAATGGGCATTGGACCGGAAGTGACCCTACAGGGTTTCCTAGATAGCTGCTAGCACAGCTGATGGCATGTGAAGTTCATGAGGCAGGTGGAGATGTTTTGGCACTGGAAGAGCTGTGCTGCTGCTTCAGGCAGTTGCCATTCTCCACGGCCCGAGTTCCCTAGGTGTCATAACCACTTTCAGACATATGTGGTGCCAGAGCACTTGGTTTCCATGGCAGCGGGAAATGTATTGGGCGTTGAATGTGTGTTTGGCTGTGGAGTTTTGAGCGGCTTGAGTGAGGAGCTCCATGTTAGTTTAGTGTGGGTGCTCAACCTGCTTGATTCCATCACACTGAGCTCAAAGGACATTGGACCAAAAGTGACCAAACAGGGTTTCCAAAATGCTGCTAGCACAGCTGATGGTATGTGAAGTTCATGAGGCTGGTGGAGTTGTTTTGGCACTGGAAGAGTTGTGCTGCTGCTTCGGGCAGTTGCCATTCTCCACTGCCCTGAGTTCTGAGTTCCCTAGCTGTCATATCCACTTTCAGACATAAGTGTTGCCAGAGCACTTGGTTTGCATGGCAGCGGGAAATGGCTTTGGGCGTTGAAATTGTGTTTGGCTGTGGAGTTTTGAGCGGCATCACTGAGGAGCTCCATGTTAGTTTATTGTGGGTGCTCACCCTGCTTGATTCCATCACACTGGGCTCAATGGGCATTGGACAGGAAGTGGCCCAACAGGGTTTCCTAGAACGCTGCTAGCACAGCTGATGGTATGTGAAGTTCATGAGGCAGGTGGAGTTGTTTTGGCACTGGAAGAGCTGTGCTGCTGCTTCGGGCAGTTGCCATTCACCACCGCCTCCCTGAGTTCCCTAGGTATCAGATGCACTTTCAGACATATGTGGTGCCAGAGCACTTGGTTTCCATGGCAGCAGGAAATGGCTTGGGCGCTGAACTTGTGTTTGGCTGTGGAGTTTTGAGCGGCTTGAGTGAGGAGCTCCATGTTAGTTTAGTGTGGGTGCTCACCCTGCTTGATTCCATCACACTGGCCTCAATGGGCATTGGACCGGAAGTGACCAAAGAGGGTTTCCTAGAACGCTGCTAGCACAGCTGATGGTATGTGAAGTTCATGAGGCAGGTGGAGTTGTTTTGGCACTGGAAGAGCTGTGCTGCTGCTTCGGGCAGTTGACATTCACCACCACCCACCTTAGTTCCCTAATGTCATATCCACTTTCAGAACTATGTGGTGCCAAAGCGCTTGGTTTCCATGGCAGCGGGAAATGCCTTGGGCGCTGAACTTGTGTTTGGCTGTGGAGTTTTGAGCGGCTTGAGTGAGGAGCTCAATGTTAGTTTAGTGTGGGTGCTCACCCTGCTTGATTCCATCACACTGGGCTCAATGGGCATTGGAGCGGAAGTGACCAAACCGGGTTTCCTAGAACGCTGCTAGCACAGCTAATGGTATGTGAAGTTCATGAGGCAGGTGGAATTGTTTTGGCACTTTAAGAGCTGTGCTGCTGCTTCGGGACGTTGCCATTGACCACCGCCCTGAGTTCCCTAGGTGTCATATGCAGTTTCAGACATATGTGGTGCCAGAGCACTTGGTTTCCATGGCAGCGGGAAATGGCTTGGGCGCTGAACTTGTGTTTGGCTGTGGATTTTGAGCGGCTTGATTGGGGAGTCCATGTTGGTTTAGTGTGGGTGCTCACCCTGCTTGATTCCATCACACTGGGCTCCATGGGCATTGGACCGGAAGTGACCCAACAGGGTTTCCTAGAACGCTTCTAGCACAGCTGATGATATGTGAAGTTCATGAGGCCGGTCGAGTTGTTTTGGCACTGGAAGAGCTGTGCTGCTGTTTCGGGCAGTTGCCATTCACCACGGCCCGAGTTCCCTAGGTGTCATAACCACTTTCACACATATGTGGTGCCAGAGCACTTGGGTTCCATGGCAGCGGGAAATGGCTTGGGTGCTGAACTTATGCTTCCCTGTGGAGTTTTGAGCACCTTCAATGAGGAGCTCCATGTTAGTTTAGTGTGGGTGCTCACCCTGCTTGATTCCATCACACTGGGCTCAAGGGGCATTGGACCGGAAGTGACCAAACAAGGTTACCTAGAACGCTGGTAGCACAGCTCATGGTATGTTCAGTTCATGAGGAAGGTCGGGTGGTTTTGGCACTGGAAGAGCTGTGCTGCTGCTTCGGGCAGTTGCCATTAACCACTGACCGAGTTCCCTAGTTGTCATAACCACTTTCAGACATATGTGGTGCCAGAGCACTTGGTTTCCATGGCAGCGGGAAATGGCTTGGGCGTTGAACTTGTGTTTGGCTCTGGAGTTTTGAGCGGCGTGAGTGAGGAGCTTCATGTTAGTTTAGTGTGTGTGCTCATCCTGGTTGATTCCATCACACTGGGCTCAGTGGGCATTGGACCGAAAGTGACCCAACAGGGTTTCCTAGAACGCTGCTAGCACAGCTGATGGTATGTGAAGTTCATGAGGCAGGTGGAGTTGTTTTCTCACTGGAAGAGTTGTGCTGCTGCTTCGGGCAGTTGCCATTGACCACCGGCCTGAGTTCCCTAGGTGTCCTCTCCACTTTCAGACATATGTGGTGCCAGAGCAATTGGTTTCCATGGCAGCGGGCAATGGCTTGGGCACTGAACTTGTGTTTGGCTGTGGAGTTTTGAGCGCCTTGAATGAGGAGCTCCATGTTAGTGTAGTGTGGGTGCTCAACCTGCTTGGTTCCATTACACTGGCCTCAATGGGCTTTGGATAGGAAGTGACCATACAGGGTTTCCTAGAACGCTGCTAGCACAGCTGATGGTATGTGAAGTTCATGAGGCAGGTGGAGTTGTTCTGGCACTGGAAGAGCTGTGCTGCTGCTTTGGGCAGTTGTCATTCACCACCGCCCTGTGCTCCCTAGGTGTCATATCCACTTTCAGACATATGTGGTGCCAGAGCACTTGGTTTCCATGGCAGCGGGAAATGGCTTGGGCGCTGAACTTGTGTTTGGCTGTGGAGTTTTGAGCGGCTTGAGTGAGGAGCTCCATATTAGTTTAGTGTGGGTGCTCACCCTGCTTGTTTCTGTCACACTGGGCTTAATGGGCATTGGACCGGAAGTGACCAAACAGGGTTTCCTAGAACGCAACTAGCACAGCTGATGGTATGTGAAGTTTATGAGGCAGGTGGAGTTGTTTTGGCCCTGGAAGAGCTGTGCTGCTGCTTGGGCAGTTGCCATTCACCACCATCCTGAGTTCCCAGGTGTCATATCCACTTTCAGACATCTGTGGTGCCAGAGCAGTTGGTTTCCATGGCAGCGGGAAATGCCTTGGAACTGAGCTTGTGTTTGGCTGTGGAGTTTTGAGCGGCTTGAGTGAGGGGCTCCACGTCAGTTTAATGTGGGTGCTCATCCTGCTTGATTCCATCACACTGGGCTCAATTGGCATTGGACCGGAAGTGACCAAACAGGGTTTCCTAGACAGCTGCTAGCACAGCTGATTGTATGTGAAGTTTATGAGGCAGGTGGAGTTGTTTTGGCACTGGAAGAGCTGTGCTGCTGCTTCGGGCAGTTGCCACTCAGCACCACCGCCCTGAGTTCCCTAGGTGTCATATCCACTTTCAGACATATGTGCTGCCAGAGCACTTGGTTTCCATGGCAGCGGGAAATGGCTTGGGCGCTGAACTTGTGTTTGGCTGTGGAGTTTTGAGCGGCTTGACTGAAGAGCTCCATGTTAGTTTAGTGTGGGTGCTCATCCTGCTTGATTCCATCACACTGGGCTCAACGGGCATTGGACCGGAAGTGACCAAACAGGGTTTCCTAGAACGCTGCTCGCACAGCTGATTGTATGTGATGTTTATGAGGCAGGTGGAGTTGTTTTGGCCCTGGAAGAGCTGTGCTGCTGCTTCGGGCAGTTGCCATTGACCACCGCCCTGAGTTCCCTAGGTGTCATATCCACTTTCAGACATATGTGATGCCAGAACACTTGGTTTCCATGGCAGCGGGAAATGCCTTGGGCGCTGAACTTGTGTTTGTCTGTGGAGTTTTGTGTGGCTTTACTGAGGAGCTCCATGTTAGTTTAGTGTGGGTGCTCACCCTGCTTGATTCCATCCCACTGGGCTCAATGTGCATTAGACCGGAAGTGACCAAACAGGGTTTCCTAGAACGCTGCTAGCACAGCTGATGGTATGTGAAGTTCATGAGGCAGGTGGAGTAGTTTTGGCACTGGAAGAGCTGTGTTGCTGCTTCGGGCAGTTGCCATTCACCACCGCCCTGAGTTCTGAGTTCCCTAGGTGTCATATCCACTTTCAGACATATGTCGTGCCAGAGCACTTGGTTTCCATGGAGGCGGGAAATGGCTTGGGCGCTGAACTTGTGTTTGGCTGTGGAGTTTTGAGCGGCTTGAGTGAGGAGCTCCATGTTAGTTTAGTGTGGGTGCTCACCCTGCTTGATTCCATCCCACTGGGCTCAATGGGCATTGGACCGGAAGTGACCCTACAGGGTTTCCTAGATAGCTGCTTGCACAGCTGATGGTATGTGAAGTTCATGAGGCAGGTGGAGTTGTTTTGGCACTGGAAGAGCTGTGCTGCTGCTTCGGGCAGTTGCCATTCACCACCGCTTTGAGTTCCCTAGGTTTCATATCCACTTTCAGACATATGTGGTGCCAGAGCACTTGGTTTCCATGGCAGCGGGAAATGGCTTTGGGCGCTGAACTTATATTTGGCTGTGGAGTTTTGATCGGCTTGAGTGAGGAGCTCCATGTTAGTTTATTGTGGGTGCTCACCCTGCTTGATTCCATCACTCTGGGCTCAATGGGCATTGGATTAGAAGTGGCCAACAGGGTTTCCTAGACAGCTGCTAGCACAGGTGATGGTATGTGAAGTTCATGAGGCAGTTGGAGTTGTTTTGGCACTGGAAGAGCTGTGCTGCTGCTTCGGGCAGTTGCCATTCAACACCGCCCTGAGTTCTGAGTTCCCTAGGTGTCATATCCACTTTCAGACATATGTGGTGCCAGAGCACTTGGTTTCCATGGCAGCGGGCAATGGCTTGGGCGCTGAACTTGTGTTTGGCTGTGGAGTTTTGAGCGGCTTGAGTGAGGAGCTCAATGTTAGTTTAGTTTGGGTGCTCAACCTGCTTGATTCCATCACACTGGGCTCAATGGGCATTGAACCGGAAGTGACCCAAAAGGGTTTTCCTAGACAGCTACTAGCACAGCTGATGGTATGTGAAGTTCATGAGGCAGGTGGAGTTGTTTTGGCACTGGAAGAGCTGTGCTGCTGCTTCGGGCAGTTGCCATTCACCACCGCCCTGAGTTCCCTAGGTGTCATATCCACATTCAGACATATGTGGTGCCAGAGCACTTGGTTTCCATGGCAGCGGGAAATGGCTTGGGCGCTGAACTTGTGTTTGGCTGTGGAGTTTTGAGCGTCTTGAGTGAGGAGCTCCATGTTAGTTTAGTGTGGGTGTTCAACCTGCTTGATTCCATCCCACTGGGCTCAATGGGCATTGGAGCGGAAGTGACCAAACAGGGTTTCCTAGAACGCTGCTAGCACAGCTGATGGTATGTGAAGTTCATGAGGCAGGTGGAGTTGTTTTGGCACTGGAAGAGCTGTGCTGCTGCTTCGGGCAGTTGACATTCACCACCACCGCCCTGAGTTCCCAAGGTGTCATATCCACTTTCAGACATATGTGGTGCCAGAGCACTTGGTTTCCATGGCAGCGGGCAATGGCTTGGGTGCTAAACTTGTGTTTGGCTGTGGAGTTTGAGCGTCTTGAGTTTGGAGCTCCATGTTAGTTTAGTGTGGGTGCTCAACCTGCTTTGTTCCATCCCACTGGGCTCAATGGGCATTGGACAGGAAGTGACCCAACAGGGTTTCCTAGAACGCTGCTGCCACAGCTGATGGTATGTGAAGTTCATGAGGCAGGTGGAGTTGTTTTGGCACTGGAAGAGCTGTGCTGCTGCTTCGGGCAGTTGCCATTCACCACCGCCCTGAGTTCCCTAGGTGTCATATCCACTTTCAGACATATGTGGTGCCAGAGCACTTGGTTTCCATGGCAGCAGGCAATGGCTTGGGCACTGAACTTGTGTTTGGCTGTGGAGTTCTGAGCGGCTTGATTGAGGAGCTCCACGTCAGTTTCGTGTGGGTGCTCATCCTGCTTGATTCCATCCCACTGGGCTCAATGGGCATTGGACCGAAAGTGACCAAACAGGGTTTCCTAGACAGCTGCTAGCACAGCTGATGGCATGTGAAGTTCATGAGGCAGGTGGAGTTGTTTTGGCACTGGAAGAGCTGTGCAGCTGCTTCGGGCAGTTGCCATTCACCACCGCGTCCCTGAGTTCCCTAGGTGTCATATCCACGTTCAGACATATGTGGTGCCAGAGCACTTGGTTTCCATGGAGGCGGGAAATGGCTTGTACCGTGAACTTGTGTTTGGCTGTGTAGTTTTGAGCGGCTTGAGTGAGGAGCTCCATGTTAGGTTAGTGTGGGTGCTCAACCTGCTTGATTCCATCCCACTGGGCTGAATGGGCATTGGACCGGAAGTGACCAAACAAGGTTTCCTAGAACGCTGCTAGCACAGCTGATGGTATGTGAAGTTCATGAGGCAGGTGGAATTGTTTTGGCACTGGAAGAGCTGTGCTGCTCGTTCAGGCAGTTGCCATTCACCACCGCCCTGAGGTCCCTAGGTGTCCTATCCACTTTCAGACATATGTGTTACCAGAGCACTTGGTTTCCCTTGGCAGCAGGAAATGGCTTGGGCGCTGAACTTGTGTTTGTCTGTGGAGTTTTGAGCGGCTTGAGTGAGGAGCATCATGTTAGTTTAATGTGGGTGCTCAACCTGCTTGATTCCATCCCACTGGGCTCAATGGGCATTGGACCGGAAGTGACCAAACAGGGTTTCCTAGAACGCTGCTAGCACAGCTGATGGTATGTGAAGTTCATGAGGCAGGTGGAGTTGTTTTGGCACTGGAAGAGCTGTGCTGCTGCTTCGGGCAGTTGCCATTCTCCACTGCCCTGAGTTCTGAGTTCCCTAGCTGTCATATCCACTTTCAGACATAAGTGTTGCCAGAGCACTTGGTTTCCATGGCAGCGGGAAATGGCTTGTACCGTGAACTTGTGTTTGGCTGTGGAGTTTTGAGCGGCTTGAGTGATGAGCTCCATGTTAGTTTAGTGTGGGTGCTCAACCTGCTTGATTCCATCCCACTGGGCTCAATGGGCATTGGACCGGAAGTGACCAAACAGGGTTTTTTAGAACTCTGCTAGCACAGCTGATGGTATGTGAAGTTCATGAGGCAGGTGGAGTTGTTTTGGCACTGGAAGAGCTGTGCTGCTGCTTCGGGCAGCTGCCATTGACCACCGCCCTGAGTTCCCTAGGTGTCATATCCACATTCAGACATATGTGGTGCCAGAGCACTTGGGTTCCATGGCAGCGGGAAATGGCTGTGTGCTAAACTTGTGTTTGGCTGTGGAGTTTTGAACGGCTTGAGTGAGGAGCTCCATGTTAGTTTAGTGTGGGTGCTCAACCTGCTTGATTCCATCCCCCTGAGCTCAATGGGCATTGGACCGGAAGTGACCATACAGGGTTTGCTTGAACGCTGCTAGCACAGCTGATGGTATGTGAAGTTCATGAGGCAGGTGGAGTTGTTTTGGCACTGGAAGAGCTGTGCTGCTCGTTCGGGCAGTTGCCATTGACAACCGCCTTGTTTTCCCTAGGTGTCATATCCACTTTCAGACATCTGTGGTGCCAGAGCACATGGTTTCCATGGAGGCGGGAAATGGCTTGGAAATGAGCTTGCGTTTAGCTGTGGAGTTTTGAGCGGCTTGAGTGAGGGGCTCCACGTCAGTTTAATGTGGGTGCTCATCCTGCTTGATTCCATCACACTGGGCTCAATTGGCATTGGACCGGAAGTGACCAAACAGGGTTTCCTAGACAGCTGCTAGCACAGCTGATTGTATGTGAAGTTTATGAGGCAGGTGGAGTTGTTTTGGCACTGGAAGAGCTGTGCTGCTGCTTCGGGCAGTTGCCATTCACCACCACCGCCCTGAGTTCCCTAGGTGTCATATCCACTTTCAGACATATGTGGTGCCAGAGCACTTGGTTTCCATGGCAGCGGGAAATGGCTTGGGCGCTGAACTTGTGTTTGGCTGTGGAGTTTTGAGCGGCTTGACTGAAGAGCTCCATGTTAGTTTAGTGTGGGTGCTCATCCTGCTTGATTCCATCACACTGGGCTCAATGGGCATTGGACCGGAAGTGACCAAACAGGGTTTCCTAGAACGCTGCTCGCACAGCTGATTGTATGTGAAGTTCATGAGGCAGGTGGAGTTGTTTTGGCACTGGAAGAGCTGTGATGCTGCTCCGGGCAGTTGCCATTGACCACCGGCCTGAATTCCCTAGCTGTCATATCCACGTTCAGACTTATGTGGTGCCAGAGCACTTGGTTTCCATGGCAGCGGGAAATGGCTTGGCTGCTAAACTTGTGTTTGGCTGTGGAGTTTTGAGCGGCTTGACTGAAGAGCTCCATGTAAGTTTTATGTGGGTGCTCTTCCTGCTTGATTCCATCACACTGGGATCAACGGGCATTGGACCGGAAGTGACCAAATAGGGTTTCCTAGAACGCTGCTAGCACAGCTGATGGTATGTGAAGTTCATGAGGCAGGTGGAGTTGTTTTGGCACTGGAAGAGCTGTGCTGCTGCTTCGGGCAGTTGCCATTGACCACCGGCCTGAGTTCCCTAGGTGTCATATCCACTTTCAGACATATGTGGTGCCAGAGCACTTGGTTTCCATGGCAGCGGGAAATGGCTTGTATCGTGAACTTGTGTTTGGCTGTGGAGTTTTGAGAGGCTTGAGTGAGGAGCTCCATGTTAGTTTAGTGTGGGTGCTCATACTGCTTGATTCCATCCCACTGGGATCAACGGGCATTGGACCCGAAGTGACCCAACAGGGTTTCCTAGAACGCTGCTAGCACAGCTGATGGTATGTGAAGTTCATGAGGCAGGTGGAGTTGTTTTGGCACTGGAAGAGCTGTGCTGCTGCTTCGGGCAGTTGCCATTCACCACTGCCCTGAGTTCCCTAGGTGTCCTCTCCACTTTCAGACATATGTGGTGCCAGAGCAATTTGTTTCCATGGCAGCGGGCAATGGCTTGTGCACTGAACTTGTGTTTGGCTGTGGAGTTTTGAGCACCTTGAATGAGGAGCTCCATGTTAGTGTAGTGTGGGTGCTCAACCTGCTTGGTTCCATCCCACTGGGCTCAATGGGCATTGGACGAGAAGTGACCATACAGGGTTTCCTTGAACGCTGCTAGCACAGCTGATGGTATGTGAAGTTCATGAGGCAGGTGGAGTTGTTTTGGCACTGGAAGAGCTGTGCTGCTGCTTCGGGGAGTTGCCATTCACCACCGCCTTGTTTTCCCTAGGCGTCATATCCACTTTCAGACATATGTGTTGCCAGATCACTTGGTTTCCATGGCAGCGGGCAATTGCTTGGTCGCTGAACTTGTGTTTGGCTGGTTAGTTTTGAGCGGCTTGAGTGAGGAGCTCCTCATCAGTTTAGTGTGGGTGCTCATCCTTCTTGATTCCATCACACTGGGATCAATGGGCATTGGACCGGAAGTGACCCTACAGGGTTTCCTAAAACGCTGCTAGCACAGCTGATGGTATGTGAAGTTCATGAGGCAGGTGGAGTTGTTTTGGCACTAGAAGAGCTGTGCTGCTGCTACGGGCAGTTGCAATTCTCCACCGCCCTGAGTTCCCTAGGTGTCATATCCACTTTCAGACATATGTGCTGCCAGAGCACTTGGTTTCCATGGCAGCGGGCAATGGCTTGGGCGCTGAACTTGCGTTTGGCTGTGGAGTTTTGAGCGGCTTGAGTGAGGAACTCCATGTTAGTTTAGTGTGGGTCCTCATCCTGCTTGATTCCATCACACTGGGCTCAATGGGCATTGGACCGGAAGTGACCAAACAGGGTTTCCTAGAACGCTGCTAGCACAGCTGATTGTATGTGAAGTTCATGAGGCAGGTGGAGTTGTTTTGGCACTGGAAGAGCTGTGATGCTGCTCCGGGCAGTTGCCATTCACCACCGCCCTGAGTTCCCTAGGTGTTATATCCACGTTCAGACATATGTGGTACCAGAGCACTTGGTTTCCATGGCAGCGGGAAATGGCTTGTACCGTGAACTTGTGTTTGGCTGTGTAGTTTTGAGCGGCTTGAGTGAGGAGCTCCATGTTAGGTTAGTGTGGGTGCTCAACCTGCTTGATTCCATCCCACTGGGCTGAATGGGCATTGGACCGGAAGTGACCAAACAAGGTTTCCTAGAACGCTGCTAGCACAGCTGATGGTATGTGAAGTTCATGAGGCAGGTGGAATTGTTTTGGCACTGGAAGAGCTGTGCTGCTCGTTCAGGCAGTTGCCATTCACCACCGCCCTGAGGTCCCTAGGTGTCCTATCCACTTTCAGGCATATGTGTTACCAGAGCACTTGGTTTCCATGGCAGCGGGAAATGGCTTGGGCGCTGAACTTGTGTTTGTCTGTGGAGTTTTGAGCGGCTTGAGTGAGGAGCATCATGTTAGTTTAATGTGGGTGCTCAACCTGCTTGATTCCATCCCACTGGGCTCAATGGGCATTGGACCGGAAGTGACCAAACAGGGTTTCCTAGAACGCTGCTAGCACAGCTGATGGTATGTGAAGTTCATGAGGCAGGTGGAGTTGTTTTGGCACTGGAAGAGCTGTGCTGCTGCTTCGGGCAGTTGCCATTCACCACCGCCTCCCTGAGTTCCCTAGGTGTCATATCCACGTTCAGACATATGTGGTGCCAGAGCACTTGGTTTCCATGGCAGCGGGAAATGGCTTGTACCGTGAACTTGTGTTTGGCTGTGGAGTTTTGAGCGGCTTGAGTGAGGAGCTCCATGTTAGTTTAGTGTGGGTGCTCAACCTGCTTGATTCCATCCCACTGGGCTCAATGGGCATTGGACCGGAAGTGACCAAACAGGGTTTCCTAGACAGCTGCTAGCACAGCTGATTGTATGTGAAGTTTATGAGGCAGGTGGAGTTGTTTTGGCACTGGAAGAGCTGTGCTGCTGCTTCGGGCAGTTGCCATTCACCACCACCGCCCTGAGTTCCCTAGGTGTCATATCCACTTTCAGACATATGTGGTGCCAGAGCACTTGGTTTCCATGGCAGCGGGAAATGGCTTGGGCGCTGAACTTGTGTTTGGCTGTGGAGTTTTGAGCGGCTTGACTGAAGAGCTCCATGTTAGTTTAATGTGGGTGCTCATCCTGCTTGATTCCATCACACTGGGCTCAATGGGCATTGGACCGGAAGTGACCAAACAGGGTTTCCTAGAACGCTGCTCGCACAGCTGATTGTATGTGAAGTTCATTAGGCAGGTGGAGTTGTTTTGGCACTGGAAGAGCTGTGATGCTGCTCCGGGCAGTTGCCATTGACCACCGGCCTGAATTCCCTAGCTGTCATATCCACGTTCAGACTTATGTGGTGCCAGAGCACTTGGTTTCCATGGCAGCGGGAAATGGCTTGGCTGCTAAACTTGTGTTTGGCTGTGGAGTTTTGAGCGGCTTGACTGAAGAGCTCCATGTCAGTTTTATGTGGGTGCTCTTCCTGCTTGATTCCATCACACTGGGATCAACGGGCATTGGACCGGAAGTGACCAAATAGGGTTTCCTAGAACGCTGCTAGCACAGCTGATGGTATGTGAAGTTCATGAGGCAGGTGGAGTTGTTTTGGCACTGGAAGAGCTGTGCTGCTGCTTCGGGCAGTTGCCATTGACCACCGTCCTGAGTTCCCTAGGTGTCATATCCACGTTCAGACATATGTGGTGCCAGAGCACTTGGTTTCCATGGCAGCGGGCAATGGCTTGTACCGTGAACTTGTGTTTGGCTGTGGAGTTTTGAGCGGCTTGAGTGAGGAGCTCCATGTTAGTTTAGTGTGGGTGCTCAACCTGCTTGATTCCATCCCACTGGGCTCAATGGGCATTGGACCGGAAGTGACCAAACAGGGTTTCCTAGAACGCTGCTAGCACAGCTGATGGTATGTGAAGTTCATGAGGCAGGTGGAGTTGTTTTGGCACTGGAAGAGCTGTGCTGCTGCTTCGGGCAGTTGCCATTCACCACCGCCCTGAGTTCCCTAGGTGTCCTATCCACTTTCAGACATATTTGGTACCAGAGCACTTGGTTTCCATGGCAGCGGGAAATGGCTTTTGTGGTGAACTTGTGTTTGTCTGTGGAGTTTTGAGCGGCTTGAGTGAGGAGCTCCATGTTAGTTTATTGTGGGTGCTCAACCTGCTTGATTCCATCCCACTGGGCTCAATGGGCATTGGACCGGAAGTGACCAAACAGGTTTTCCTAGAACGCTGCTAGCACAGCTGATGGTATGTGAAGTTCATGAGGCAGGTGGAGTTGTTTTGGCACTGGAAGAGCTGTGCTGATGCTTCGGGCAGTTGCCATTCACCACCGCCCTGAGTTCCCTAGGTGTCATATCCACTTTCAGACATATGTGGTGCCAGAGCACTTGGTTTCCATGGCAGCGGGAAATGGCTTGTGCGTTGAACTTGTGTTTGTCTGTGGAGTTTTGAGCGGCTTGAGTGAGGAGCTCCATGTTAGTTTAGTGTGGTTGCTCAACCTGCTTGATTCCATCACACTGGGCTCAATGGCCATTGGACCGCAAGTGACCAAACAGGGTTTCCTAGAACGCTGCTAGCACAGCTGATGGTATGTGAAGTTCCTGAGTCAGGTGGAGTTGTTTTTTCACTGGAAGAGCTGTGCTGCTGCTTCGGGCAGTTGCCATTGACCACTGCCCTGAGTTCCCTAGGTGTCCTCTCCACTTTCAGACATATGTGGTGCCAGAGCACTTGGTTTCCATGGCAGCGGGAAATGGCTTGGGCGCTGAACTTGTGTTTGGCTGTGGAGTTTTGAGCGGCTTGACTGAAGAGCTCCATGTTAGTTTAGCGTGGGTGCTCATCCTGCTTGATTCCATCACACTGGGCTCAATGGGCATTGGACCGGAAGTGACCCTACAGCGTTTCCTAGATAGCTGCTCGCACAGCTGATTGTATGTGAAGTTCATTATTCAGGTGGAGTTGTTTTGGCACTGGAAGAGCTGTGATGCTGCTCCGGGCAGTTGCCATTGACCACCGGCCTGAATTCCCTAGCTGTCATATCCACGTTCAGACTTATGTGGTGCCAGAGCACTTGGTTTCCATGGCAGCGGGAAATGGCTTGGCTGCTAAACTTGTGTTTGGCTGTGGAGTTTTGAGCGGCTTGACTGAATAGCTCCATGTTAGTTTAGTGTGGGTGCTCTTCCTGCTTGATTCCATCACACTGGGATCAACAGGCATTGGACCGGAAGTGACCAAATAGGGTTTCCTAGAACGCTGCTAGCACAGCTGATGGTATGTGAAGTTCATGAGGCAGGTGGAGTTGTTTTGGCACTGGAAGAGCTGTGCTGCTGCTTCGGGCAGTTGCCATTCACCACCGCCTCCCTGAGTTCCCTAGGTGTCATATCCACTTTCAGACATATGTGTTGCCAGAGCACTTGGTTTCCATGGCAGCGGGCAATGGCTTGTACCGTGAACTTGTGTTTGGCTGTGGAGTTTTGAGTGCCTTGAGTGAAGAGCTCCATGTTAGTTTAGTGAGTTAACTCAACCTGCTTGATTCCATCCCCCTGGGCTCAATGGGCATTGGACCAGAAGTGACCAAACAGGGTTTCCTGGAACACTGCTTGCACAGCTGATGGTATGTGAAGTTCATGAGGCAGGTGGAGTTGTTTTGGCACTGGAAGAGCTGTGCTGCTGCTTCGGGCAGTTGCCATTGACCACCGCCCTGAGTTCCCTAGGTGTCATATCCACTTTCAGACATATGTGGTGCCAGAGCACTTGGTTTCCATGGCAGCGGGAAATGGCTTGGGCGCTGAACTTGTGTTTGGCTGTGGAGTTTTGAGCGGCTTGAGTGAGGAGCTCGATGTTAGTTTAGTATGGGTGTTCAACCTGCTTGATTCCATCCCACTGGTCTCAATGGGCATTGGACTGGAAGTGACCAAACAGGGTTTCCTAGAACGCTGCTAGCACACCTGATGGTATGTGAAGTTCATGAGGCAGGTGGAGTTGTTTTGGCACTGGAAGAGCTGTGCTGCTGCTTTGGGCAGTTGCCATTCACCACCGCCCTGAGGTCCCTAGGTGTCCTATCCACTTTCAGACATATGTGGTGCCAGAGCACTTGGTTTCCATGGCAGCGGGCAATTGCTTGTACCGTGAACTTGTGTTTGGCTGTGGAGTTTTGAGCGGCTTGAGTGAGGAGCTCCATGTTAGTTTAGTGTGGGTGCTCAACCTGCTTGATTCCATCCCACTGGGCTCAATGGGCATTGGACCAGAAGTGACCAAACAGGGTTTAATAGAACGCTGCTAGCACAGCTGATGGCATGTGAAGTTCATGAGGCAGGTGGAGTTGTTTTGGCACTGGAAGAGCTGTGCTGCTGCTTCGGGCAGTTGCCATTCACCACCGCCCTGAGTTCCCTAGGTGTCATATCCACTTTCAGACATATGTGGTGCCAGAGCACTTGGTTTCCATGGCAGCGGGAAATGGCTTGGGCGCTGAACTTGTGTTTGGCTGTGGAGTTTTGAGCGGCTTGAGTGAGGAGCTCCATGTTAGTTTAGTGTGGGTGCTCAACCTGCTTGATTCCATCCCACTGGGCTGAATGGGCATTGGACCGGAAGTGACCAAACAGGGTTTCCTAGAACGCTACTAGCACAGCTGATGGTTTGTGAAGTTCATGAGGCAGGTGGAGTTGTTCTGGCACTGGAAGAGCTGTGCTGCTGCTTCGGGCAGTTGTCATTCACCACCGCCCTGTGCTCCCTAGGCGTCATTTCCACTTTCAGACATATGTGTTGCCAGAGCAGTTGGTTTCCATGGCAGCGGGCAATGGCTTGGGCGCTGAACTTGTGTTTGGCTGTGGAGTTTTGAGCGGCTTGAGTGAGGAGCTCCATATTAGTTTAGTGTGGGTGCTCACCCTGCTTGATTCTGTCACACTGGGCTTAATGCGCATTGGACCGGAAGTGACCAAATAGGGTTTCCTGGAACTCAACTAGCACAGCTGATGGTATGTGAAGTTCATGAGGCAGGTGGAGTTGTTTTGGCACTGGAAGAGCTGTGCTGCTGCTTGGGCAGTTGCCATTCACCACCGTCCTGAGTTCCCTAGGTGTCATATCCACTTTCAGACATCTGTGGTGCCAGAGAACTTGGTTTCCATGGCAGCGGGAAATGGCTTGGGCGCTGAACTTGTGTTTGGCTGTGGAGTTTTGAGCGGCTTGAGTGAGGGGCTCCACGTCAGTTTAATGTGGGTGCTCATCCTGCTTGATTCCATCACACTGGGCTCAATTGGCATTGGACCGGAAGTGACCAAACAGGGTTTCCTCGATTGCTGCTAGCACAGCTGATTGTATGTGAAGTTTATGAGGCAGGTGGAGTTGTTTTGGCACTGGAAGAGCTGTGCTGCTGCTTTGGGCAGTTGCCATTCACGACCACCGCCCTGAGTTCCCTAGGTGTCATATCCACTTTCAGACATATGTGCTGCCAGAGCACTTGGTTTCCATGGCAGCGGGAAATGGCTTGGTCGCTGAACTTGTGTTTCGCTGTGGAGTTTTGAGCGGCTTGACTGAAGAGCTCCATGTTAGTTTAGTGTGGGTGCTCAACCTGCTTGATTCCATCACACTGGGCTCAACAGGCATTGGACCGGAAGTGACCAAACAGGGTTTCCTAGAACGCTGCTAGCACAGCTGATTGTATGTGAAGTTCATGAGGCAGGTGGAGTTGTTTTGGCACTGGAAGAGCTGTGCTGCTGCTTTGGGCAGTTGCCATTCATCTCGGCCCTGAGTTCCCTAGGTGTCATATCCACATTCAGACATATGTGGTGCCAGAGCACTTGGTTTCCATGGCAGCGGGAAATGGCTTGGGCGCTGAACTTGTGTTTGGCTGTGGAGTTTGAGCGCTTTGAGTGAGGAGCTCCATGTTAGTTTAGTGCGGATACTCACCCTGCTTGATTCCATCCCACTGGGCTCAATGGGCATTGGACCGGAAGTGACCAAACAGGGTTTCCTAGATAGCTGCTGGCACAGCTGATGGTATGTGAAGTTCATGAGGCAGGTGGAGTTGTTTTGGCACTGGAAGAGCTGTGCTGCTGCTTCGGGCAGTTGCCATTCACCACCGCCCTGAGTTCTGAGTTCCCTAGGTGTCATATCCACTTTCAGACATATGTGTTGCCAGATCACTTGGTTTCCATGGCAGCGGCCAATGGCTTGGGCGCTGAACTTGTGTTTGGCTGGTTAGTTTTGAGCGGCTTGAGTGAGGAGCTCCTCGTCAGTTTAGTGTGGGTGCTCATCCTGCTTGATTCCATCACACTGGGATCAATGGGCATTGGAGTGGAAGTGACCAAACAGGGTTTCCTAGATAGCTGCTCGCACAGTTGATGGTATGTGAAGTTCATGAGGCAGGTGGAGTTGTTTTGGCACTGGAAGAGCTGTGCTGCTGCTACGGGCAGTTGCCATTCTCCACCGCCCTGAGTTCCCTAGGTGTCATATCCACTTTCAGACATATGTGCTGCCAGAGCAGTTGGTTTCCATGGCAGCGGGCAATGGCTTGGGCGCTGAACTTGCGTTTGGCTGTGGAGTTTTGAGCGGCTTGAGTGAGGAACTCCATGTTAGTTTAGTGTGGGTGCTCATCCTGCTTGATTCCATCACACTGGGATCAACGGGCATTGGACCGGAAGTGACCAAACAGGGTTTCCTAGAACGCTGCTAGCACAGCTGATTGTATGTGAAGTTCCTGAGGCAGGTGGAGTTGTTTTGGCACTGGATGAGCTGTGCTGCTGCTTCGGGCAGTTGCCATTCACCACCGCCCTGAGTTCTGAGTTCCCTAGGTGTCATATTCACTTTCAGACATATGTGGTGCCAGAGCACTTGGTTTCCATGGCAGTGGGAAATGGCTTGGGCGCTGAACTTGTGTTTGGCTGTGGAGTTTGAGCGCTTTGAGTGAGGAGCTCCATGTTAGTTTAGTGTGTGTGCTCAACCTGCTTGATTCCATCACACTGGGCTCAATGGGCATTGGACCGGAAGTGACCAAACAGGGTATCCGAGATAGCTGTTAGCACAGCTGATGGTATGTGAAGTTCATGAGGCAGGTGGAGTTGTTTTGGCACTAGAAGAGCTGTGCTGCTGCTACGAGCAGTTGCCATTCTCCAACGCCCTGAGTTCCCTAGGTGTCATATCCACTTTCAGACATATGTGCTGCCAGAGCCCTTGGTTTCTACGGCAGCGGGCAATGGCTTGGGCGCTGAACTTGCGTTTGGCTGTGGAGTTTTGAGCAGCTTGAGTGAGGAACTCCATGTTAGTTTAGTGTGGGTGCTCATCCTGCTTGATTCCATCACACTGGGATCAACGGGCATTGGACCGGAAGTGACCCTACAGGGTTTCCTAGATAGCTGCTAGCACAGCTGATTGTATGTGAAGTTCATGAGGCAGGTGGAGTTGTTTTGGCACTGGAAGAGCTGTGATGCTGCTCCGGGCAGTTGCCATTCACCACCGCCCTGAGTTCCCTAGGTGTTATATCCACGTTCAGACATATGTGGTGCCAGAGCACTTGGGTTCCATGGCAGCGGGCAATGGCTGTGTGCTAAACTTGTGTTTGGCTGTGGAGTTTTGAGCGGCTTGAGTGAGGAGCTCCACGTCAGTTTAGTGTGGGTATTCATCCTTCTTGATTCCATCACACTGGACTCAATGGGCATTGGACCGGAAGTGACCAAACAGGGTTTCCTAGAACGCTGCTAGCACAGCTGATGGTATGTGAAGTTCATGAGGCAGGTGGAGTTGTTTTGGCACTGGAAGAGCTGTACTGCAGCTTCGGGCAGTTGCCATTCACCACCGCCCTGAGTTCCCTAGGTGTCATATCCACTTTCAGACATATGTGGTACCAAGCACTTGGTTTCCATGGCAGCGGGAAATGGCTTTTGTGGTGAACTTGTGTTTGTCTGTGAAGTTTTGAGCGGCTTGAGTGAAGAGTTCCATGTTAGTTTAGTGTATGTGCTGAACCTGCTTGATTCCATCCCACTAGGCTCAATGGGCATTGGACCGGAAGTGACCAAACAGGGTTTCCTAGAGAGCTGCTGGCACAGCTGATGGTATGTGAAGTTCCTGAGACAGGTGGAGTTGTTTTGGCACTGGAAGAGCTGTGCTGCTGCTTCGGGCAGTTGCCATTCACCACCGCCCTGAGTTCCCTAGGTGTCATATCCACTTTCAGACATATGTGGTGCCAGAGCACTTGGTTTCCATGGCAGCGGGAAATGGCTTTTGCTCTGAACTTGTGTTTGGCTGTGGAGTTTTGAGCGGCTTGAGTGAGGAGCTCCATGTTAGTTTAGTGTGTGCTGAACCTGCCTGATTCCATCCGACTAGGCTCAATGGGCATTGGACCGGAAGTGACCAAACAGGGTTTCCTAGATAGCTGCTAGCACAGCTGATGGTATGTGAAGTTCATGAGGCAGGTGGAGTTGTTTTGGCACTGGAAGAGCTGTGCTGCTGCTTCGGGCAGTTGCCATTCACCACCGCCTCCCTGAGTTCCCTAGGTGTCATATCCACTTTCAGACATATGTGGTGCCAGAGCACTTGGTTTCCATGGCAGCGGGAAATGGCTTGGAACTGAGCTTGTGTTTGGCTGTGGAGTTTTGAGCGGCTTGAGTGAGGGGCTCCACGTCAGTTTAATGTGGGTGCTCATCCTGCTTGATTCCATCACACTGGGCTCAATTGGCATTGGACCGGAAGTGACCAAACAGGGTTTCCTCGATTGCTGCTAGCACAGCTGATTGTATGTGAAGTTTATGAGGCAGGTGGAGTTGTTTTGGCACTGGAAGAGCTGTGCTGCTGCTTTGGGCAGTTGCCATTCACGACCACCGCCCTGAGTTCCCTAGGTGTCATATCCACTTTCAGACATATGTGCTGCCAGAGCACTTGGTTTCCATGGCAGCGGGAAATGGCTTGGTCGCTGAACTTGTGTTTCGCTGTGGAGTTTTGAGCGGCTTGACTGAAGAGCTCCATGTTAGTTTAGTGTGGGTGCTCAACCTGCTTGATTCCATCACACTGGGCTCAACAGGCATTGGACCGGAAGTGACCAAACAGGGTTTCCTAGAACGCTGCTAGCACAGCTGATTGTATGTGAAGTTCATGAGGCAGGTGGAGTTGTTTTGGCACTGGAAGAGCTGTGCTGCTGCTTTGGGCAGTTGCCATTCACGACCACCGCCCTGAGTTCCCTAGGTGTCATATCCACATTCAGACATATGTGGTGCCAGAGCACTTGGTTTCCATGGCAGCGGGAAATGGCTTGGGCGCTGAACTTGTGTTTGGCTGTGGAGTTTGAGCGCTTTGAGTGAGGAGCTCCATGTTAGTTTAGTGCGGATACTCACCCTGCTTGATTCCATCCCACTGGGCTCAATGGGCATTGGACCGGAAGTGACCAAACAGGGTTTCCTAGATAGCTGCTGGCACAGCTGATGGTATGTGAAGTTCATGAGGCAGGTGGAGTTGTTTTGGCACTGGAAGAGCTGTGCTGCTGCTTCGGGCAGTTGCCATTCACCACCGCCCTGAGTTCTGAGTTCCCTAGGTGTCATATCCACTTTCAGACATATGTGTTGCCAGATCACTTGGTTTCCATGGCAGCGGGAAATGGCTTGTGCACTGAACTTGTGTTTGGCTGTGGAGTTTTGAGCGCCTTGACTGAGGAACTCCATGTTTGTTTAGTGTGGGTACTCAACCTGCTTGGTTCCATCCCACTGGGCTCAATGGGCATTGGACCAGAAGTGACCATACAGGGTTTTCTAGATAGCTGCTAGCACAGCTGATGGTATGTGAAGTTCATGAGGCAGGTGGAGTTGTTTTGGCACTGGAAGAGCTGTGCTGCTGCTTTGGGCAGTTGCCATTCACCACCGCCTCCCTGAGTTCCCTAGGTGTCATATCCACTTTCAGACATATGTGTTGCCAGATCACTTGGTTTCCATGGCAGCGGCCAATTGCTTGGGCGCTGAACTTGTGTTTGGCTGGTTAGTTTTGAGCGGCTTGAGTGAGGAGCTCCTCGTCAGTTTAGTGTGGGTGCTCATCCTGCTTGATTCCATCACACTGGGATCAATGGGCATTGGAGTGGAAGTGACCAAACAGGGTTTCCTAGATAGCTGCTCGCACAGTTGATGGTATGTGAAGTTCATGAGGCAGGTGGAGTTGTTTTGGCACTGGAAGAGCTGTGCTGCTGCTACGGGCAGTTGCCATTCTCCACCGCCCTGAGTTCCCTAGGTGTCATATCCACTTTCAGACATATGTGCTGCCAGAGCAGTTGGTTTCCATGGCAGCGGGCAATGGCTTGGGCGCTGAACTTGCGTTTGGCTGTGGAGTTTTGAGCGGCTTGAGTGAGGAACTCCATGTTAGTTTAGTGTGGGTGCTCATCCTGCTTGATTCCATCACACTGGGCTCAATGGGCATTGGACCGGAAGTGACCAAACAGGGTTTCCTAGAACGCTGCTAGCACAGCTGATTGTATGTGAAGTTCCTGAGGCAGGTGGAGTTGTTTTGGCACTGGAAGAGCTGTGCTGCTGCTTCGGGCAGTTGCCATTCACCACCGCCCTGAGTTCTGAGTTCCCTAGGTGTCATATTCACTTTCAGACATATGTGGTGCCAGAGCACTTGGTTTCCATGGCAGTGGGAAATGGCTTGGGCGCTGAACTTGTGTTTGGCTGTGGAGTTTGAGCGCTTTGAGTGAGGAGCTCCATGTTAGTTTAGTGTGTGTGCTCAACCTGCTTGATTCCATCACACTGGGCTCAATGGGCATTGGACCGGAAGTGACCAAACAGGGTATCCGAGATAGCTGTTAGCACAGCTGATGGTATGTGAAGTTCATGAGGCAGGTGGAGTTGTTTTGGCACTAGAAGAGCTGTGCTGCTGCTACGAGCAGTTGCCATTCTCCAACGCCCTGAGTTCCCTAGGTGTCATATCCACTTTCAGACATATGTGCTGCCAGAGCCCTTGGTTTCTACGGCAGCGGGCAATGGCTTGGGCGCTGAACTTGCGTTTGGCTGTGGAGTTTTGAGCAGCTTGAGTGAGGAACTCCATGTTAGTTTAGTGTGGGTGCTCATCCTGCTTGATTCCATCACACTGGGATCAACGGGCATTGGACCGGAAGTGACCCTACAGGGTTTCCTAGATAGCTGCTAGCACAGCTGATTGTATGTGAAGTTCATGAGGCAGGTGGAGTTGTTTTGGCACTGGAAGAGCTGTGATGCTGCTCCGGGCAGTTGCCATTCACCACCGCCCTGAGTTCCCTAGGTGTTATATCCACGTTCAGACATATGTGGTGCCAGAGCACTTGGGTTCCATGGCAGCGGGCAATGGCTGTGTGCTAAACTTGTGTTTGGCTGTGGAGTTTTGAGCGGCTTGAGTGAGGAGCTCCACGTCAGTTTAGTGTGGGTATTCATCCTTCTTGATTACATCACACTGGACTCAATGGGCATTGGACCGGAAGTGACCAAACAGGGTTTCCTAGAACGCTGCTAGCACAGCTGATGGTATGTGAAGTTCATGAGGCAGGTGGAGTTGTTTTGGCACTGGAAGAGCTGTACTGCAGCTTCGGGCAGTTGCCATTCACCACCGCCCTGAGTTCCCTAGGTGTCATATCCACTTTCAGACATATGTGGTACCAAGCACTTGGTTTCCATGGCAGCGGGAAATGGCTTTTGTGGTGAACTTGTGTTTGTCTGTGAAGTTTTGAGCGGCTTGAGTGAAGAGTTCCATGTTAGTTTAGTGTGGGTGCTCAACCTACTTGATTCCATCCCACTGGGCTCAATGGGCATTGGACCGGAAGTGACCAAACAGGGTTTCCTAGAACGCTGCTAGCACAGCTGATGGTATGTGAAGTTGATGAGGCAGGTGGAGTTGTTTTGGCACTGGAAGAGCTGTGCTGATGCTTCGGGCAGTTGCCATTCACCACCGCCTCACTGAGTTCCCTAGGTGTCATATCCACTTTCAGACATATGTGGTACCAGAGCACTTGGTTTCCATGGAGGCGGGAAATGGCTTTTGTGGTGAACTTGTGTTTGTTTGTGGAGTTTTGAGCGGCTTGAGTGAGGAGCATCATGTTAGTTTAGTGTGGGTGCTCATCCTGCTTGATTCCATCACACTGGGCTCAATGGGCATTGGACCGGAAGTGACCAAACAGGGTTTCCTAGATAGCTGCTAGCACAGCTGATGGTATGTGAAGTTCATGAGGCAGGTGGAGTTGTTTTGGCACTGGAAGAGCTGTTCTGCTGCTTCGGGCAGTTGCCATTCTCCACCGCCCTGAGTTCCCTAGGTGTCATATCCACTTTCAGACATATGTGCTGCCAGAGCACTTGGTTTCCATGGCAGCGGGAAATGGCTTTGGCGCTGAACTTGTGTTTGGCTGTGGAGTTTTGAGCGGCTTGAGTGAGGAGCTCCATGTTAGTTTAGTGTGGGTGCTCATCCTACTTGATTCCATCACACTGTGCTCAATGGGCATTGGACTGGAAGTGACCAAACAGGGTTTCCTAGAACGCTGCTAGCACAGCTGATGGTATGTGAAGTTCATGAGGCAGGTGGAGTTGTTTTGGCACTAGAAGAGCTGTGCTGCTGCTTCGGGCAGTTGCCATTCACCACCGCCCTGAGTTCTGAGTTCCCTAGGTGTCATATCCACTTTCAGACATATGTGCTGCCAGAGCACTTGGTATCTATGGCAGCGGGAAATGGCTTGGGTGCTGAACTTGTGTTTGGCTGTGGAGTTTTGAGTGGCTTGAGTGAGGAGCTCCATGTTAGTTTAGTGTGGGTGCTCAACCTGCTTGATTCCATCACACTGGTCTCAAAGGGCATTGAGACGGAAGTAACCCAACAGGGTTTCCTAGAACGCTGCTAGCACAGCTGATGGTATGTGAAGTTCATGAGGCAGGTGGAGTTGTTTTGGCACCGGAAGAGCTGTGCTGCTGCTTCGGGCAGTTGCCATTCACCACCGCGTCCCTGAGTTCCCTTGGTGTCATATCCACTTTCAGACATATGTGGTGCCAGAGCACTTGGTTTCCACGGCAGCGGGAAATGGCTTGGGCACTTAACTTGTGTTTGGCTGTGGAGTTTTGAGTGCCTTGAGTGAAGAGCTCCATGTTAGTTTCGTGTGGGTGCTCAACCTGCTTGATTCCATCCCACTGGGCTCAATGGGCATTGGACTGGAAGTGACCAAACAGGGTTTCCTAGAGAGCTGCTAGCACAGCTGATGGTATGTGAAGTTCATGAGGCAGGTGGAGTTGTTTTGGCACTGGAAGAGCTGTGCTGCTGCTTTGGGCAGTTGCCATTCACCACCGCCTCCCTGAGTTCCCTAGGTGTCATATCCACTTTCAGACATATGTGGTGCCAGAGCCCTTTTTTTCCATGGCAGCGGGAAATGTCTTAGGCGCTGAACGTGTGTTTCGCTGGGTAGTTTTGAGCGGCTTGAGTGAGGAGCTCCATGTTAGTTTAGTGTGGGTGCTCAACCTGCTTGATTCCATCACAGTGGGCTCAATGGGCATTGGAGCAGAAGTGACCAAACAGGGTTTCCTAGAGAGCTGCTAGCACAGCTGATTGTATGTGAAGTTCATGAGGCAGGTGGAGTTGTTTTGGCACTGGAAGAGCTGTGCTGCTGCTTCGGGCAGTTGCCATTCACCACCACCCTGAGTTCCCTTGGTGTCATATCCACTTTCAGACATATGTGGTGCCAGAGCACTTGGTTTCCATGGCAGCAGGAAATGGCTTGGGCGCTGAACTTGTGTTTGGCTGTGGAGTTTTGTGCACCTTGAGTGAGGAGCTCCATGTTAGTTTAGTGTATGTGCTGAACCTGCTTGATTCCATCCCACTAGGCTCAATGGGCATTGGACCGGAAGTGACCAAACAGGGTTTCCTAGAGAGCTGCTGGCACAGCTGATGGTATGTGAAGTTCCTGAGACAGGTGGAGTTGTTTTGGCACTGGAAGAGCTGTGCTGCTGCTTCGGGCAGTTGCCATTCACCACCGCCCTGAGTTCCCTAGGTGTCATATCCACTTTCAGACATATGTGGTGCCAGAGCACTTGGTTTCCATGGCAGCGGGAAATGGCTTTTGCTCTGAACTTGTGTTTGGCTGTGGAGTTTTGAGCGGCTTGAGTGAGGAGCTCCATGTTAGTTTAGTGTGTGCTGAACCTGCCTGATTCCATCCGACTAGGCTCAATGGGCATTGGACCGGAAGTGACCAAACAGGGTTTCCTAGATAGCTGCTAGCACAGCTGATGGTATGTGAAGTTCATGAGGCAGGTGGAGTTGTTTTGGCACTGGAAGAGCTGTGCTGCTGCTTCGGGCAGTTGCCATTCACCACCGCCCTGAGTTCCCTAGGTGTCATATCCACTTTCAGACATATGTGGTGCCAGAGCACTTGGTTTCCATGGCAGCGGGAAATGGCTTGGGCACTGAACTTGTGTTTGGCTGTGGAGTTTTGAGCGGCTTGAGTGAGGAGCTCCATGTTAGTTTAGTGTATGTGCTGAACCTGCTTGATTCCATCCCACTAGGCTCAATGGGCATTGGACCGGAAGTGACCAAACAGGGTTTCCTAGAACGCTGCTAGCACAGCTGATGGTATGTGAAGTTCATGAGGCAGGTAGAGTTGTTTCGGCACTGGAAGAGCTGTGCTGCTGCTTCGGGCAGTTGCCATTCAGTACCGCCCTGAGTTCCCTAGGTGTCCTCTCCACTTTCAGACAAATGTGGTGCCAGAGCACTTGGTTTCCATGGCAGCGGGAACTGGCTTTTGCGCTGAACTTGTGTTTGGCTGTGGAGTTTTGAGCGGCTTGAGTGAGGAGCTCCATGTTAGCTTAGTGTGTGCTGAACCTGCCTGATTCCATCCGACTAGACTCAATGGGCATTTTACCGGAAGTGACCAAACAGGGTTTCCTAGATAGCTGCTAGCACAGCTGATGGTATGTGAAGTTCATGAGGCAGATGGAGTTGTTTTGGCACTGGAAGAGCTGTGCTGCTGCTTCGGGCAGTTGCCATTCACCACCGCCACACTGAGTTCCCTAGGTGTCATATCCACTTTCAGACATATGTGCTGCCAGAGCACTTGGTTTCCATGGCAGCGGGAAATGGCTTGGGCACTGAACTTGTGTTTGGCTGTGGAGTTTTGAGCGCCTTGAGTGAGGAGCTCCATGTTATTTTCTTGTGGGTGCTCAACCTGATTGATTCCATCCCACTGGGCTCAATGGGCATTGGACCGGAAGTGATCAAACAGGGTTTCCTAGAGAACTGCTAGCACAGCTGATGGTATTTGAAGTTCATGAGGCAGGTGGAGTTGTTTTTGCCCTGGAAGAGCTGTGCTGCTGCTTCGGGCAGTTGCCATTCACCACCGCCTCACTGAGTTCCCTAGATGTCATATCCACTTTCAGACATATGTGGTGCCAGAGCACTTGGTCTCCACGGCAGCGGGAAATGGCTTGGGCGCTGAACTTGTGTTTGGCTGTGGAGTTTGGAGCACCTTGAATGAGGAGCTCCATGTTAGTTTAGTGTGGGTGCTCAACCTGCTGGATTCCATCCCACTAGGCTCAATGGGCATTGGAGTGGAAGTGACCAAACAGGGTTTCCTAGAGAGCTGCTGGCACAGCTGATGGTATGTGAAGTTCATGAGGCAGGTGGAGTTGTTTTGGCACTGGAAGAGCTGTACTGCTGCTTCGGGCAGTTGACATTCACCACCGCCCTGTGTTCCCTAGGTGTCATATCCACTTTCAGACATATGTGGTGCCAGAGCACTTGGTTTGCATGGCAGCGGGAAATGGCTTTGGCGCTGAACTTGTGTTTGGCTGTGGATGTTTTAGCGGCTTGAGTGAGGAGCTCCATGTTAGTGTAGTGTGGGTGCTCAACCTGCTTGATTCCTTCCCACTGGGCTCAATGGGCATTTTACCGGAAGTGACCAAACAGGGTTTCCTAGAGAGCTGCTAGCACAGCTGATGGTATGTGAAGTTCATGAGGCAGGTGGAGTTGTTTTGGCACTGGAAGAGCTGTGCTGCTGCTTCGGGCAGTTGCCATTCAGCTCCGCCCTGAGTTCCCTAGGTGTCATATCCACTTTCAGACATATGTGGTGCCAGAGCACTTGGTTTCCATGGCAGCGGGAAATGGCTTTGGCGCTGAACTTGTGTTTGGCTGTGGAGTTTTGAGCGGCTTGAGTGAGGAGCTCCATGTTAGTTTAGTGTGTGCTGAACCTGCCTGATTCCATCCGACTAGACTCAATGGGCATTTTACCGGAAGTGACCAAACAGGGTTTCCTAGATAGCTGCTAGCACAGCTGATGGTATGTGAAGTTCATGAGGCAGGTGGAGTTGTTTTGGCACTGGAAGAGCTGTGCTGCTGCTTCGGGCAGTTGCCATTGATCACCGCCCTGTGTTCCCTAGGTGTCATATCCACTTTCAGACATATGTGGTGCCAGAGCACTTGGTTTCCATGGCAGCGGGAAATGGCTTGAGCGCTGAACTTGTGTTTGGCTGTGGAGTTTTGAGCGGCTTGAGTGAGGAGCTCCATGTTAGTTTAGTGTGTGTGCTCAGCCTGCTTGATTCCATCCCACTGGGCTCAATGGGCATTGGACCGGAAGTGACCAAACAGGGTTTCCTAGAACGCTGCTAGCACAGCTGATGGTATGTGAAGTTCATGAGGCAGGTGGGGTTCTCTTGGCACTGGAAGAGCTGTGATGCTGCTTCGGCAGTTGCCATTCACCACTGCCCTGAGTTTCCTAGGTGTCATATCCACTTTCAGACATATGTGGTGCCAGAGCACTTCGTTTCCATGGCAGTGGGAAATGGCTTGGGCGCTGAACTTGTGTTTGGCTGTGGAGTTTGGAGCGGCTTGAGTGAGGAGCTCCATGTTAGTTTAGTGTGTGTGCTCAACCTGCTTGATTCCATCCCTCTAGGCTCAATGGGCATTGGAGCGGAAGTGACCAAACAGGGTTTCCTAGAGAACTGCTAGCACAGCTGATGGTATTTGAAGTTCATGAGGCAGGTGGAGTGGTTTTGGCACTGGAAGAGCTGTGCTGCTGCTTCGGGCAGTTGCCATTCACCACCGCCTCCCTGAGTTCCCTAGATGTCATATCCACTTTCAGACATATGTGGTGCCAGAGCACTTGGTTTCCACGGCAGCGGGAAATGGCTTGGGCGCTGAACTTGTGTTTGGCTGTGGAGTTTTGAGCACCTTGAATGAGGAGCTCCATGTTAGTTTATTGTGGGTGCTCACCCTGCTTGATTCCATCCCACTAGGCTCAATGGGCATTGGACTGGAAGTGACCAAACAGGGTTTCCTAGATAGCTGCTGGCACAGCTGATGGTATGTGAAGTTCATGAGGCAGGTGGAGTTGTTTTGGCACTGGAAGAGCTGTGCTGCTGCTTCGGGCAGTTGCCATTGACCACAGCCCTGTGTTCCCTAGGTGTCATATCCACTTTCAGACATATGTGGTGCCAGAGCACTTGGCTTGCATGGCAGCGGGAAATGTCTTGGGCGCTGAACTTGTGTTTGGCTGTGGATGTTTTAGCGGCTTGAGTGAGGAGCTCCATGTTAGTTTAGTGTGGGTGCTCAACCTGCTTGATTCCTTCCCACTGGGTTCAATGGGCATTTTACCGGAGGTGAACAAACAGGGTTTCCTAGAGAGCTGCTAGCACAGCTGATGGTATGTGAAGTTCATGAGGCAGGTGGAGTTGTTTTGGCACTGGAAGAGCTGTGCTGCTGCTTCGGGCAGTTGCCATTCACCACCGCCATGAGTCCCCTAGGTGTCATATCCACTTTCAAACATATGTGGTGCCAGAGCACTTGGTATCATGGCAGCAGAAAATGGCTTGGACGCTGAACTTGTGTTTGGCTGTGGAGTTTTTAGCGGCTTGATTGAGGAGCTCCATGTTAGTTTAGTGTGGGTGCTCAACTTGATTCCATCCCACTGGGCTCAATGGGCATTGGACCGGAAGTGACCAAACAGGGTTTCCTAGATAGCTGCTCGTACAGTTGATGGTATGTGAAGTTATGAGGCAGGTGGAGTTGTTTTGGCACTGGAAGAGCTGTGCTGCTGCTTCGGGCAGTTGCCATTCAGCTCTGCCATGAGTTCCCTAGGTGTCATATCCACTTTCAGACATATGTGGTGCCAGAGCACTTGGTTTCCATGGCAGCGGGAAATGGCTTTTGTGCTGAACGTGTGTTTGGCTAAGAAGTTTTGAGCGCCTTGAGTGAGGAGCTCCATGTTAGTTTAGTGTGGATGCTCAACCTGCTTGATTCCATCCCAGTGGGCTCAATGGGCATTGGACCAGAAGTGACCATACAGGGTTTTCTAGATAGCTGCTAGCACAGCTGATGGTATGTGAATTCATGAGGCAGGTGGAGTTGTTTTGCCACTGGAAGAGCTGTGCTGCTGCTTCGGGCAGTTGCCATTCAGCACCGCCTCCCTGAGTTCCCTAGGTGTCATATCCACTTTCAGACATATGTGGTGCCAGAGCACTTGGTTTCCATGGCAGCGGGAAATGGCTTTTGTGCTGAACGTGTGTTTGGCTAAGAAGTTTTGAGCGCCTTGAGTGAGGAGCTCCATGTTAGTTTAGTGTGGGTGCTCAACCTGCTTGATTCCATCCCACTGGGCTCAATGGGCATTGGACCAGAAGTGACCATACAGGGTTTTCTTGATAGCTGCTAGCACAGCTGATGGTATGGGAATTCATGTGACAGGTGGAGTTGTTTTGCCACTGGAAGAGCTGTGCTGCTGCTTTGGGCAGTTGCCATTCACCACCCCCCTGAGTTCCCTAGGTGTCATATCCACTTTCAGACATATGTGGTGCCAGAGCACTTGGTATGTATGGCAGCGGGAAATGGCTTGGGCGTTGAACTTGTGTTTGGCTGTGGAGTTTTGAGCGCCTTGAGTGAGGAGCTCCTTGTTAGTTTAGTGTGGGTTCTCAACCTGCTTGATTCCATCCCACTGGGCTCAATGGGCATTGGACCGGAAGTGACCAAACAGGGTTTCCTAGATAGCTGCTAACACAGCTGATGGTATGTGAAGTTCATGAGGCAGGTGGAGTTGTTTTGGCACTGGAAGAGCTTTGCTGTTGCTTTGGCCATTTGCCATTCACCACCGCATCCCTGAGTTCCCTAGGTGTCAGATCCACTTTCAGACATATGTGGTGCCAGAGCACTTGGTTTCCATGGCAGCGGGAAATGGCTTGGGCGCTGAACTTGTGTTTGGCTGTGGAGTTCTGAGCGCCTTGAGTGAGGAGCTCCATGTTAGTTTAGTGTGGGTGCTCAACCTGCTTGATTCAAACCCTCTGGGCTCAATGGGCATTGGACCGGAAGTGACCAAACAGGGTTTCCTAGATAGCTGCTAACACAGCTGATGGTATGTGAATTCATGTGACAGGTGGAGTTGTTTTGCCACTGGAAGAGCTGTGCTGCTGCTTTGGGCAGTTGCCATTCACCACCGCCCTGAGTTCCCTAGGTGTCATATCCACTTTCAGACATATGTGGTGCCAGAGCACTTGGTATGTATGGCAGCGGGAAATGGCTTGGGCGCTGAACTTGTGTTTGGCTGTGGAGTTTTGAGCACCTTGAATGAGGAGCTCCATGTTAGTTTAGTGTGGGTGTTCAACGTGCTTGATTCCATCCCACTGTTCTCAAAGGGCATTGGACCGGAAGTGACCAAACAGGGTTTCCTAGACAGCTGCTAGCACAGCTGATGGTATGTGAAGTTCATGACTGAGGTGCAGTTGTTTTGGCACTTTAAGAGCTGTGCTGCTGCTTCGGGCAGTTGCCATTCACCACTGCATCCCTGAGTTCCCTAGGTGTCAGATCCACTTTCAGACATATGTGGTGCCAGAGCACTTGGTTTCCATGGCAGCGGGAAATGGCTTGGGCGCTGAACTTGTGTTTGGCTGTGGAGTTCTGAGCGCCTTGAGTGAGGAGGTCCATGTTAGTTTAGTGTGGGTGCTCAACCTGCTTGATTCAAACCCTCTGGGCTCAATGGGCATTGGACCGGAAGTGACCAAACAGGGTTTCCTAGATATCTGCTAGCACAGCTGATGGTATGTGAAGTTCTTGTGGCAGGTGGAGTTGTTTTCTCAAGGGAAGAGCTTTGCTGCTGCTTTGGGCAGTTGCCATTCACCACCGCCTTGAGTTCCCTAGGTGTCATATCCACTTTCAGACATATGTGGTGCCAGAGCACTTGGTTTCCATGGCAGCGGGAAATGGCTTTTGGGCTGAACTTGTGTTTGGCTGTGGAGTTTTGAGCGCCTTGAGTGAGGAGCTCCATGTTAGTTTAGTGTGTGTGCTCAACCTGCATGATTCCATCCCACTAGGCTCAATGGGCATTGGACCGGAAGTGACCAAACAGGGTTTCCTAGATAGCTGCTAGCACAGCTGATGGTATGTGAAGTTCATGAGGCAGGTGGAGTTGTTTTGCCACTGGAAGAGCTGTGCTGCTGCTTCGGGCAGTTGCCATTCAGCACCGCCATGAGTTCCCTAGGTGTCATATCCACTTTCAGACATATGTGGTGCCAGAGCACTTGGTTTCCATGGCAGCGGGAAATGGCTTTTGTGCTGAACGTGTGTTTGGCTAAGAAGTTTTGAGCGCCTTGAGTGAGGAGCTCCATGTTAGTTTAGTGTGGGTGCTCAACCTGCTTGATTCCATCCCAGTGGGTTCAATGGGCATTGGACCAGAAGTGACCATACAGGGTTTTCTAGATAGCTGCTAGCACAGCTGATGGTATGTGAAGATCATGAAGCAGGTGGAGTTGTTTTGCCACTGGAAGAGCTGTGCTGCTGCTTTGGGCAGTTGCCATTCACCACCGCCCTGAGTTCCCTAGGTGTCATATCCACTTTCAGACATATGTGGTGCCAGAGCACTTGGTATGTATGGCAGCGGGAAATGGCTTGGGCGTTGAACTTGTGTTTGGCTGTGGAGTTTTGAGCGCCTTGAGTGAGGAGCTCCTTGTTAGTTTAGTGTGGGTTCTCAACCTGCTTGATTCCATCCCACTGGTCTCAATGGGCATTGGACCGGAAGGGACCAAACAGGGTTTCCTAGATAGCTGCTAGCACAGCTGATGGTATGTGAAGTTCATGAGGCAGGTGGAGTTCTTTTGGCACTAGAAGAGCTTTGCTGTTGCTTTGGCCATTTGCCATTCACCACCGCATCCCTGAGTTCCCTAGGTGTCATATCCACTTTCAGACATATGTGGTGCCAGAGCACTTGGTTTCCATGGCAGCGGGAAATGGCTTGGGCGCTGAACTTGTATTTGGCTGTGGAGTTCTGAGCGCCTTGAGTGAGGAGGTCCATGTTAGTTTAGTATGTGTGCTCAACCTGCTTGATTCAAACCCTCTGGGCTCAATGGGCATTTTACCGGAAGTGACCAAACAGGGTTTCCTAGATATCTGCTAGCACAGCTGATGGTATGTGAAGTTCTTGTGGCAGGTGGAGTTGTTTTCTCAATGGAAGAGCTTTGCTGCTGCTTTGGGCAGTTGCCATTGACCACCGCCCTGAGTTCCCTAGGTGTCATATCCACTTTCAGACATATGTGGTGCCAGAGCACTTGGTTTCCATGGCAGCGGGAAATGGCTTTTGGGCTGAACTTGTGTTTGGCTGTGGAGTTTTGAGCGCCTTGAGTGAGGAGCTCCATGTTAGTTTAGTGTGGGTGCTCATCCTTCTTGATTCCATCACACTGGGATCAATGGGCATTGGACCGGAAGTGACCCTACAGGGTTTCCTAAAACGCTGCTAGCACAGCTGATGGTATGTGAAGTTCATGAGGCAGGTGGAGTTGTTTTGGCACTAGAAGAGCTGTGCTGCTGCTACGGGCAGTTGCAATTCTCCACCGCCCTGAGTTCCCTAGGTGTCATATCCACTTTCAGACATATGTGCTGCCAGAGCACTTGGTTTCCATGGCAGCGGGCAATGGCTTGGGCGCTGAACTTGCGTTTGGCTGTGGAGTTTTGAGCGGCTTGAGTGAGGAACTCCATGTTAGTTTAGTGTGGGTCCTCATCCTGCTTGATTCCATCACACTGGGCTCAATGGGCATTGGACCGGAAGTGACCAAACAGGGTTTCCTAGAACGCTGCTAGCACAGCTGATTGTATGTGAAGTTCATGAGGCAGGTGGAGTTGTTTTGGCACTGGAAGAGCTGTGATGCTGCTCCGGGCAGTTGCCATTCACCACCGCCCTGAGTTCCCTAGGTGTTATATCCACGTTCAGACATATGTGGTACCAGAGCACTTGGTTTCCATGGCAGCGGGAAATGGCTTGTACCGTGAACTTGTGTTTGGCTGTGTAGTTTTGAGCGGCTTGAGTGAGGAGCTCCATGTTAGGTTAGTGTGGGTGCTCAACCTGCTTGATTCCATCCCACTGGGCTGAATGGGCATTGGACCGGAAGTGACCAAACAAGGTTTCCTAGAACGCTGCTAGCACAGCTGATGGTATGTGAAGTTCATGAGGCAGGTGGAATTGTTTTGGCACTGGAAGAGCTGTGCTGCTCGTTCAGGCAGTTGCCATTCACCACCGCCCTGAGGTCCCTAGGTGTCCTATCCACTTTCAGGCATATGTGTTACCAGAGCACTTGGTTTCCATGGCAGCGGGAAATGGCTTGGGCGCTGAACTTGTGTTTGTCTGTGGAGTTTTGAGCGGCTTGAGTGAGGAGCATCATGTTAGTTTAATGTGGGTGCTCAACCTGCTTGATTCCATCCCACTGGGCTCAATGGGCATTGGACCGGAAGTGACCAAACAGGGTTTCCTAGAACGCTGCTAGCACAGCTGATGGTATGTGAAGTTCATGAGGCAGGTGGAGTTGTTTTGGCACTGGAAGAGCTGTGCTGCTGCTTCGGGCAGTTGCCATTCACCACCGCCTCCCTGAGTTCCCTAGGTGTCATATCCACGTTCAGACATATGTGGTGCCAGAGCACTTGGTTTCCATGGCAGCGGGAAATGGCTTGTACCGTGAACTTGTGTTTGGCTGTGGAGTTTTGAGCGGCTTGAGTGATGAGCTCCATGTTAGTTTAGTGTGGGTGCTCAACCTGCTTGATTCCATCCCCCTGAGCTCAATGGGCATTGGACCGGAAGTGACCATACAGGGTTTGCTTGAACGCTGCTAGCACAGCTGATGGTATGTGAAGTTCATGAGGCAGGTGGAGTTGTTTTGGCACTGGAAGAGCTGTGCTGCTCGTTCGGGCAGTTGCCATTGACAACCGCCTTGTTTTCCCTAGGTGTCATATCCACTTTCAGACATCTGTGGTGCCAGAGCACATGGTTTCCATGGAGGTGGGAAATGGCTTGGAACTGAGCTTGCGTTTCGCTGTGGAGTTTTGAGCGGCTTGAGTGAGGGGCTCCACGTCAGTTTAATGTGGGTGCTCATCCTGCTTGATTCCATCACACTGGGCTCAATTGGCATTGGACCGGAAGTGACCAAACAGGGTTTCCTAGACAGCTGCTAGCACAGCTGATTGTATGTGAAGTTTATGAGGCAGGTGGAGTTGTTTTGGCACTGGAAGAGCTGTGCTGCTGCTTCGGGCAGTTGCCATTCACCACCACCGCCCTGAGTTCCCTAGGTGTCATATCCACTTTCAGACATATGTGGTGCCAGAGCACTTGGTTTCCATGGCAGCGGGAAATGGCTTGGGCGCTGAACTTGTGTTTGGCTGTGGAGTTTTGAGCGGCTTGACTGAAGAGCTCCATGTTAGTTTAATGTGGGTGCTCATCCTGCTTGATTCCATCACACTGGGCTCAATGGGCATTGGACCGGAAGTGACCAAACAGGGTTTCCTAGAACGCTGCTCGCACAGCTGATTGTATGTGAAGTTCATTAGGCAGGTGGAGTTGTTTTGGCACTGGAAGAGCTGTGATGCTGCTCCGGGCAGTTGCCATTGACCACCGGCCTGAATTCCCTAGCTGTCATATCCACGTTCAGACTTATGTGGTGCCAGAGCACTTGGTTTCCATGGCAGCGGGAAATGGCTTGGCTGCTAAACTTGTGTTTGGCTGTGGAGTTTTGAGCGGCTTGACTGAAGAGCTCCATGTCAGTTTTATGTGGGTGCTCTTCCTGCTTGATTCCATCACACTGGGATCAACGGGCATTGGACCGGAAGTGACCAAATAGGGTTTCCTAGAACGCTGCTAGCACAGCTGATGGTATGTGAAGTTCATGAGGCAGGTGGAGTTGTTTTGGCACTGGAAGAGCTGTGCTGCTGCTTCGGGCAGTTGCCATTGACCACCGTCCTGAGTTCCCTAGGTGTCATATCCACGTTCAGACATATGTGGTGCCAGAGCACTTGGTTTCCATGGCAGCGGGCAATGGCTTGTACCGTGAACTTGTGTTTGGCTGTGGAGTTTTGAGCGGCTTGAGTGAGGAGCTCCATGTTAGTTTAGTGTGGGTGCTCAACCTGCTTGATTCCATCCCACTGGGCTCAATGGGCATTGGACCGGAAGTGACCAAACAGGGTTTCCTAGAACGCTGCTAGCACAGCTGATGGTATGTGAAGTTCATGAGGCAGGTGGAGTTGTTTTGGCACTGGAAGAGCTGTGCTGCTGCTTCGGGCAGTTGCCATTCACCACCGCCCTGAGTTCCCTAGGTGTCCTATCCACTTTCAGACATATTTGGTACCAGAGCACTTGGTTTCCATGGCAGCGGGAAATGGCTTTTGTGGTGAACTTGTGTTTGTCTGTGGAGTTTTGAGCGGCTTGGGTGAGGAGCTCCATGTTAGTTTATTGTGGGTGCTCAACCTGCTTGATTCCATCCCACTGGGCTCAATGGGCATTGGACCGGAAGTGACCAAACAGGTTTTCCTAGAACGCTGCTAGCACAGCTGATGGTATGTGAAGTTCATGAGGCAGGTGGAGTTGTTTTGGCACTGGAAGAGCTGTGCTGATGCTTCGGGCAGTTGCCATTCACCACCGCCCTGAGTTCCCTAGGTGTCATATCCACTTTCAGACATATGTGGTGCCAGAGCACTTGGTTTCCATGGCAGCGGGAAATGGCTTGTGCGTTGAACTTGTGTTTGTCTGTGGAGTTTTGAGCGGCTTGAGTGAGGAGCTCCATGTTAGTTTAGTGTGGTTGCTCAACCTGCTTGATTCCATCACACTGGGCTCAATGGCCATTGGACCGCAAGTGACCAAACAGGGTTTCCTAGAACGCTGCTAGCACAGCTGATGGTATGTGAAGTTCCTGAGTCAGGTGGAGTTGTTTTTTCACTGGAAGAGCTGTGCTGCTGCTTCGGGCAGTTGCCATTGACCACTGCCCTGAGTTCCCTAGGTGTCCTCTCCACTTTCAGACATATGTGGTGCCAGAGCACTTGGTTTCCATGGCAGCGGGAAATGGCTTGGGCGCTGAACTTGTGTTTGGCTGTGGAGTTTTGAGCGGCTTGACTGAAGAGCTCCATGTTAGTTTAGTGTGGGTGCTCATCCTGCTTGATTCCATCACACTGGGCTCAATGGGCATTGGACCGGAAGTGACCCTACAGCGTTTCCTAGATAGCTGCTCGCACAGCTGATTGTATGTGAAGTTCATTATTCAGGTGGAGTTGTTTTGGCACTGGAAGAGCTGTGATGCTGCTCCGGGCAGTTGCCATTGACCACCGGCCTGAATTCCCTAGCTGTCATATCCACGTTCAGACTTATGTGGTGCCAGAGCACTTGGTTTCCATGGCAGCGGGAAATGGCTTGGCTGCTAAACTTGTGTTTGGCTGTGGAGTTTTGAGCGGCTTGACTGAATAGCTCCATGTTAGTTTAGTGTGGGTGCTCTTCCTGCTTGATTCCATCACACTGGGATCAACAGGCATTGGACCGGAAGTGACCAAATAGGGTTTCCTAGAACGCTGCTAGCACAGCTGATGGTATGTGAAGTTCATGAGGCAGGTGGAGTTGTTTTGGCACTGGAAGAGCTGTGCTGCTGCTTCGGGCAGTTGCCATTCACCACCGCCTCCCTGAGTTCCCTAGGTGTCATATCCACTTTCAGACATATGTGTTGCCAGAGCACTTGGTTTCCATGGCAGCGGGCAATGGCTTGTACCGTGAACTTGTGTTTGGCTGTGGAGTTTTGAGTGCCTTGAGTGAAGAGCTCCATGTTAGTTTAGTGAGTTAACTCAACCTGCTTGATTCCATCCCACTGGGCTCAATGGGCATTGGACCAGAAGTGACCAAACAGGGTTTCCTGGAACACTGCTTGCACAGCTGATGGTATGTGAAGTTCATGAGGCAGGTGGAGTTGTTTTGGCACTGGAAGAGCTGTGCTGCTGCTTCGGGCAGTTGCCATTGACCACCGCCCTGAGTTCCCTAGGTGTCATATCCACTTTCAGACATATGTGGTGCCAGAGCACTTGGTTTCCATGGCAGCGGGAAATGGCTTGGGCGCTGAACTTGTGTTTGGCTGTGGAGTTTTGAGCGGCTTGAGTGAGGAGCTCGATGTTAGTTTAGTATGGGTGTTCAACCTGCTTGATTCCATCCCACTGGTCTCAATGGGCATTGGACTGGAAGTGACCAAACAGGGTTTCCTAGAACGCTGCTAGCACACCTGATGGTATGTGAAGTTCATGAGGCAGGTGGAGTTGTTTTGGCACTGGAAGAGCTGTGCTGCTGCTTTGGGCAGTTGCCATTCACCACCGCCCTGAGGTCCCTAGGTGTCCTATCCACTTTCAGACATATGTGGTGCCAGAGCACTTGGTTTCCATGGCAGCGGGCAATTGCTTGTACCGTGAACTTGTGTTTGGCTGTGGAGTTTTGAGCGGCTTGAGTGAGGAGCTCCATGTTAGTTTAGTGTGGGTGCTCAACCTGCTTGATTCCATCCCACTGGGCTCAATGGGCATTGGACCAGAAGTGACCAAACAGGGTTTAATAGAACGCTGCTAGCACAGCTGATGGCATGTGAAGTTCATGAGGCAGGTGGAGTTGTTTTGGCACTGGAAGAGCTGTGCTGCTGCTTCGGGCAGTTGCCATTCACCACCGCCCTGAGTTCCCTAGGTGTCATATCCACTTTCAGACATATGTGGTGCCAGAGCACTTGGTTTCCATGGCAGCGGGAAATGGCTTGGGCGCTGAACTTGTGTTTGGCTGTGGAGTTTTGAGCGGCTTGAGTGAGGAGCTCCATGTTAGTTTAGTGTGGGTGCTCAACCTGCTTGATTCCATCCCACTGGGCTGAATGGGCATTGGACCGGAAGTGACCAAACAGGGTTTCCTAGAACGCTACTAGCACAGCTGATGGTTTGTGAAGTTCATGAGGCAGGTGGAGTTGTTCTGGCACTGGAAGAGCTGTGCTGCTGCTTCGGGCAGTTGTCATTCACCACCGCCCTGTGCTCCCTAGGCGTCATTTCCACTTTCAGACATATGTGTTGCCAGAGCAGTTGGTTTCCATGGCAGCGGGCAATGGCTTGGGCGCTGAACTTGTGTTTGGCTGTGGAGTTTTGAGCGGCTTGAGTGAGGAGCTCCATATTAGTTTAGTGTGGGTGCTCACCCTGCTTGATTCTGTCACACTGGGCTTAATGCGCATTGGACCGGAAGTGACCAAATAGGGTTTCCTGGAACTCAACTAGCACAGCTGATGGTATGTGAAGTTCATGAGGCAGGTGGAGTTGTTTTGGCACTGGAAGAGCTGTGCTGCTGCTTGGGCAGTTGCCATTCACCACCGTCCTGAGTTCCCTAGGTGTCATATCCACTTTCAGACATCTGTGGTGCCAGAGAACTTGGTTTCCATGGCAGCGGGAAATGGCTTGGAACTGAGCTTGTGTTTGGCTGTGGAGTTTTGAGCGGCTTGAGTGAGGGGCTCCACGTCAGTTTAATGTGGGTGCTCATCCTGCTTGATTCCATCACACTGGGCTCAATTGGCATTGGACCGGAAGTGACCAAACAGGGTTTCCTCGATTGCTGCTAGCACAGCTGATTGTATGTGAAGTTTATGAGGCAGGTGGAGTTGTTTTGGCACTGGAAGAGCTGTGCTGCTGCTTTGGGCAGTTGCCATTCACGACCACCGCCCTGAGTTCCCTAGGTGTCATATCCACTTTCAGACATATGTGCTGCCAGAGCACTTGGTTTCCATGGCAGCGGGAAATGGCTTGGTCGCTGAACTTGTGTTTCGCTGTGGAGTTTTGAGCGGCTTGACTGAAGAGCTCCATGTTAGTTTAGTGTGGGTGCTCAACCTGCTTGATTCCATCACACTGGGCTCAACAGGCATTGGACCGGAAGTGACCAAACAGGGTTTCCTAGAACGCTGCTAGCACAGCTGATTGTATGTGAAGTTCATGAGGCAGGTGGAGTTGTTTTGGCACTGGAAGAGCTGTGCTGCTGCTTTGGGCAGTTGCCATTCATCTCGGCCCTGAGTTCCCTAGGTGTCATATCCACATTCAGACATATGTGGTGCCAGAGCACTTGGTTTCCATGGCAGCGGGAAATGGCTTGGGCGCTGAACTTGTGTTTGGCTGTGGAGTTTGAGCGCTTTGAGTGAGGAGCTCCATGTTAGTTTAGTGCGGATACTCACCCTGCTTGATTCCATCCCACTGGGCTCAATGGGCATTGGACCGGAAGTGACCAAACAGGGTTTCCTAGATAGCTGCTGGCACAGCTGATGGTATGTGAAGTTCATGAGGCAGGTGGAGTTGTTTTGGCACTGGAAGAGCTGTGCTGCTGCTTCGGGCAGTTGCCATTCACCACCGCCCTGAGTTCTGAGTTCCCTAGGTGTCATATCCACTTTCAGACATATGTGTTGCCAGATCACTTGGTTTCCATGGCAGCGGCCAATGGCTTGGGCGCTGAACTTGTGTTTGGCTGGTTAGTTTTGAGCGGCTTGAGTGAGGAGCTCCTCGTCAGTTTAGTGTGGGTGCTCATCCTGCTTGATTCCATCACACTGGGATCAACGGGCATTGGACCGGAAGTGACCCTACAGGGTTTCCTAGATAGCTGCTAGCACAGCTGATTGTATGTGAAGTTCATGAGGCAGGTGGAGTTGTTTTGGCACTGGAAGAGCTGTGATGCTGCTCCGGGCAGTTGCCATTCACCACCGCCCTGAGTTCCCTAGGTGTTATATCCACGTTCAGACATATGTGGTGCCAGAGCACTTGGGTTCCATGGCAGCGGGCAATGGCTGTGTGCTAAACTTGTGTTTGGCTGTGGAGTTTTGAGCGGCTTGAGTGAGGAGCTCCACGTCAGTTTAGTGTGGGTATTCATCCTTCTTGATTCCATCACACTGGACTCAATGGGCATTGGACCGGAAGTGACCAAACAGGGTTTCCTAGAACGCTGCTAGCACAGCTGATGGTATGTGAAGTTCATGAGGCAGGTGGAGTTGTTTTGGCACTGGAAGAGCTGTACTGCAGCTTCGGGCAGTTGCCATTCACCACCGCCCTGAGTTCCCTAGGTGTCATATCCACTTTCAGACATATGTGGTACCAAGCACTTGGTTTCCATGGCAGCGGGAAATGGCTTTTGTGGTGAACTTGTGTTTGTCTGTGAAGTTTTGAGCGGCTTGAGTGAAGAGTTCCATGTTAGTTTAGTGTATGTGCTGAACCTGCTTGATTCCATCCCACTAGGCTCAATGGGCATTGGACCGGAAGTGACCAAACAGGGTTTCCTAGACAGCTGCTGGCACAGCTGATGGTATGTGAAGTTCCTGAGACAGGTGGAGTTGTTTTGGCACTGGAAAAGCTGTGCTGCTGCTTCGGGCAGTTGCCATTCACCACCGCCCTGAGTTCCCTAGGTGTCATATCCACTTTCAGACATATGTGGTGCCAGAGCACTTGGTTTCCATGGCAGCGGGAAATGGCTTTTGCTCTGAACTTGTGTTTGGCTGTGGAGTTTTGAGCGGCTTGAGTGAGGAGCTCCATGTTAGTTTAGTGTGTGCTGAACCTGCCTGATTCCATCCGACTAGGCTCAATGGGCATTGGACCGGAAGTGACCAAACAGGGTTTCCTAGATAGCTGCTAGCACAGCTGATGGTATGTGAAGTTCATGAGGCAGGTGGAGTTGTTTTGGCACTGGAAGAGCTGTGCTGCTGCTTCGGGCAGTTGCCATTCACCACCGCCTCCCTGAGTTCCCTAGGTGTCATATCCACTTTCAGACATATGTGGTGCCAGAGCACTTGGTTTCCATGGCAGCGGGAAATGGCTTGGAACTGAGCTTGTGTTTGGCTGTGGAGTTTTGAGCGGCTTGAGTGAGGGGCTCCACGTCAGTTTAATGTGGGTGCTCATCCTGCTTGATTCCATCACACTGGGCTCAATTGGCATTGGACCGGAAGTGACCAAACAGGGTTTCCTCGATTGCTGCTAGCACAGCTGATTGTATGTGAAGTTTATGAGGCAGGTGGAGTTGTTTTGGCACTGGAAGAGCTGTGCTGCTGCTTTGGGCAGTTGCCATTCACGACCACCGCCCTGAGTTCCCTAGGTGTCATATCCACTTTCAGACATATGTGCTGCCAGAGCACTTGGTTTCCATGGCAGCGGGAAATGGCTTGGTCGCTGAACTTGTGTTTCGCTGTGGAGTTTTGAGCGGCTTGACTGAAGAGCTCCATGTTAGTTTAGTGTGGGTGCTCAACCTGCTTGATTCCATCACACTGGGCTCAATGGGCATTGGACCGGAAGTGACCAAACAGGGTATCCGAGATAGCTGTTAGCACAGCTGATGGTATGTGAAGTTCATGAGGCAGGTGGAGTTGTTTTGGCACTAGAAGAGCTGTGCTGCTGCTACGAGCAGTTGCCATTCTCCAACGCCCTGAGTTCCCTAGGTGTCATATCCACTTTCAGACATATGTGCTGCCAGAGCCCTTGGTTTCTACGGCAGCGGGCAATGGCTTGGGCGCTGAACTTGCGTTTGGCTGTGGAGTTTTGAGCAGCTTGAGTGAGGAACTCCATGTTAGTTTAGTGTGGGTGCTCATCCTGCTTGATTCCATCACACTGGGATCAACGGGCATTGGACCGGAAGTGACCCTACAGGGTTTCCTAGATAGCTGCTAGCACAGCTGATTGTATGTGAAGTTCATGAGGCAGGTGGAGTTGTTTTGGCACTGGAAGAGCTGTGATGCTGCTCCGGGCAGTTGCCATTCACCACCGCCCTGAGTTCCCTAGGTGTTATATCCACGTTCAGACATATGTGGTGCCAGAGCACTTGGGTTCCATGGCAGCGGGCAATGGCTGTGTGCTAAACTTGTGTTTGGCTGTGGAGTTTTGAGCGGCTTGAGTGAGGAGCTCCACGTCAGTTTAGTGTGGGTATTCATCCTTCTTGATTACATCACACTGGACTCAATGGGCATTGGACCGGAAGTGACCAAACAGGGTTTCCTAGAACGCTGCTAGCACAGCTGATGGTATGTGAAGTTCATGAGGCAGGTGGAGTTGTTTTGGCACTGGAAGAGCTGTACTGCAGCTTCGGGCAGTTGCCATTCACCACCGCCCTGAGTTCCCTAGGTGTCATATCCACTTTCAGACATATGTGGTACCAAGCACTTGGTTTCCATGGCAGCGGGAAATGGCTTTTGTGGTGAACTTGTGTTTGTCTGTGAAGTTTTGAGCGGCTTGAGTGAAGAGTTCCATGTTAGTTTAGTGTGGGTGCTCAACCTACTTGATTCCATCCCACTGGGCTCAATGGGCATTGGACCGGAAGTGACCAAACAGGGTTTCCTAGAACGCTGCTAGCACAGCTGATGGTATGTGAAGTTGATGAGGCAGGTGGAGTTGTTTTGGCACTGGAAGAGCTGTGCTGATGCTTCGGGCAGTTGCCATTCACCACCGCCTCACTGAGTTCCCTAGGTGTCATATCCACTTTCAGACATATGTGGTACCAGAGCACTTGGTTTCCATGGAGGCGGGAAATGGCTTTTGTGGTGAACTTGTGTTTGTTTGTGGAGTTTTGAGCGGCTTGAGTGAGGAGCATCATGTTAGTTTAGTGTGGGTGCTCATCCTGCTTGATTCCATCACACTGGGCTCAATGGGCATTGGACCGGAAGTGACCAAACAGGGTTTCCTAGATAGCTGCTAGCACAGCTGATGGTATGTGAAGTTCATGAGGCAGGTGGAGTTGTTTTGGCACTGGAAGAGCTGTTCTGCTGCTTCGGGCAGTTGCCATTCTCCACCGCCCTGAGTTCCCTAGGTGTCATATCCACTTTCAGACATATGTGCTGCCAGAGCACTTGGTTTCCATGGCAGCGGGAAATGGCTTTGGCGCTGAACTTGTGTTTGGCTGTGGAGTTTTGAGCGGCTTGAGTGAGGAGCTCCATGTTAGTTTAGTGTGGGTGCTCATCCTACTTGATTCCATCACACTGTGCTCAATGGGCATTGGACTGGAAGTGACCAAACAGGGTTTCCTAGAACGCTGCTAGCACAGCTGATGGTATGTGAAGTTCATGAGGCAGGTGGAGTTGTTTTGGCACCGGAAGAGCTGTGCTGCTGCTTCGGGCAGTTGCCATTCACCACCGCGTCCCTGAGTTCCCTTGGTGTCATATCCACTTTCAGACATATGTGGTGCCAGAGCACTTGGTTTCCACGGCAGCGGGAAATGGCTTGGGCACTTAACTTGTGTTTGGCTGTGGAGTTTTGAGTGCCTTGAGTGAAGAGCTCCATGTTAGTTTCGTGTGGGTGCTCAACCTGCTTGATTCCATCCCACTGGGCTCAATGGGCATTGGACTGGAAGTGACCAAACAGGGTTTCCTAGAGAGCTGCTAGCACAGCTGATGGTATGTGAAGTTCATGAGGCAGGTGGAGTTGTTTTGGCACTGGAAGAGCTGTGCTGCTGCTTTGGGCAGTTGCCATTCACCACCGCCTCCCTGAGTTCCCTAGGTGTCATATCCACTTTCAGACATATGTGGTGCCAGAGCCCTTTTTTTCCATGGCAGCGGGAAATGTCTTAGGCGCTGAACGTGTGTTTCGCTGGGTAGTTTTGAGCGGCTTGAGTGAGGAGCTCCATGTTAGTTTAGTGTGGGTGCTCAACCTGCTTGATTCCATCACAGTGGGCTCAATGGGCATTGGAGCAGAAGTGACCAAACAGGGTTTCCTAGAGAGCTGCTAGCACAGCTGATTGTATGTGAAGTTCATGAGGCAGGTGGAGTTGTTTTGGCACTGGAAGAGCTGTGCTGCTGCTTCGGGCAGTTGCCATTCACCACCACCCTGAGTTCCCTTGGTGTCATATCCACTTTCAGACATATGTGGTGCCAGAGCACTTGGTTTCCATGGCAGCAGGAAATGGCTTGGGCGCTGAACTTGTGTTTGGCTGTGGAGTTTTGTGCACCTTGAGTGAGGAGCTCCATGTTAGTTTAGTGTATGTGCTGAACCTGCTTGATTCCATCCCACTAGGCTCAATGGGCATTGGACCGGAAGTGACCAAACAGGGTTTCCTAGAGAGCTGCTGGCACAGCTGATGGTATGTGAAGTTCCTGAGACAGGTGGAGTTGTTTTGGCACTGGAAGAGCTGTGCTGCTGCTTCGGGCAGTTGCCATTCACCACCGCCCTGAGTTCCCTAGGTGTCATATCCACTTTCAGACATATGTGGTGCCAGAGCACTTGGTTTCCATGGCAGCGGGAAATGGCTTTTGCTCTGAACTTGTGTTTGGCTGTGGAGTTTTGAGCGGCTTGAGTGAGGAGCTCCATGTTAGTTTAGTGTGTGCTGAACCTGCCTGATTCCATCCGACTAGGCTCAATGGGCATTGGACCGGAAGTGACCAAACAGGGTTTCCTAGATAGCTGCTAGCACAGCTGATGGTATGTGAAGTTCATGAGGCAGGTGGAGTTGTTTTGGCACTGGAAGAGCTGTGCTGCTGCTTCGGGCAGTTGCCATTCACCACCGCCCTGAGTTCCCTAGGTGTCATATCCACTTTCAGACATATGTGGTGCCAGAGCACTTGGTTTCCATGGCAGCGGGAAATGGCTTGGGCACTGAACTTGTGTTTGGCTGTGGAGTTTTGAGCGGCTTGAGTGAGGAGCTCCATGTTAGTTTAGTGTATGTGCTGAACCTGCTTGATTCCATCCCACTAGGCTCAATGGGCATTGGACCGGAAGTGACCAAACAGGGTTTCCTAGAACGCTGCTAGCACAGCTGATGGTATGTGAAGTTCATGAGGCAGGTAGAGTTGTTTCGGCACTGGAAGAGCTGTGCTGCTGCTTCGGGCAGTTGCCATTCAGTACCGCCCTGAGTTCCCTAGGTGTCCTCTCCACTTTCAGACAAATGTGGTGCCAGAGCACTTGGTTTCCATGGCAGCGGGAACTGGCTTTTGCGCTGAACTTGTGTTTGACTGTGGAGTTTTGAGCGGCTTGAGTGAGGAGCTCCATGTTAGCTTAGTGTGTGCTGAACCTGCCTGATTCCATCCGACTAGACTCAATGGGCATTTTACCGGAAGTGACCAAACAGGGTTTCCTAGATAGCTGCTAGCACAGCTGATGGTATGTGAAGTTCATGAGGCAGATGGAGTTGTTTTGGCACTGGAAGAGCTGTGCTGCTGCTTCGGGCAGTTGCCATTCACCACCGCCACACTGAGTTCCCTAGGTGTCATATCCACTTTCAGACATATGTGCTGCCAGAGCACTTGGTTTCCATGGCAGCGGGAAATGGCTTGGGCACTGAACTTGTGTTTGGCTGTGGAGTTTTGAGCGCCTTGAGTGAGGAGCTCCATGTTATTTTCTTGTGGGTGCTCAACCTGATTGATTCCATCCCACTGGGCTCAATGGGCATTGGACCGGAAGTGATCAAACAGGGTTTCCTAGAGAACTGCTAGCACAGCTGATGGTATTTGAAGTTCATGAGGCAGGTGGAGTTGTTTTTGCCCTGGAAGAGCTGTGCTGCTGCTTCGGGCAGTTGCCATTCACCACCGCCTCACTGAGTTCCCTAGATGTCATATCCACTTTCAGACATATGTGGTGCCAGAGCACTTGGTCTCCACGGCAGCGGGAAATGGCTTGGGCGCTGAACTTGTGTTTGGCTGTGGAGTTTGGAGCACCTTGAATGAGGAGCTCCATGTTAGTTTAGTGTGGGTGCTCAACCTGCTGGATTCCATCCCACTAGGCTCAATGGGCATTGGAGTGGAAGTGACCAAACAGGGTTTCCTAGAGAGCTGCTGGCACAGCTGATGGTATGTGAAGTTCATGAGGCAGGTGGAGTTGTTTTGGCACTGGAAGAGCTGTACTGCTGCTTCGGGCAGTTGACATTCACCACCGCCCTGTGTTCCCTAGGTGTCATATCCACTTTCAGACATATGTGGTGCCAGAGCACTTGGTTTCCATGGCAGCGGGAAATGGCTTTGGCGCTGAACTTGTGTTTGGCTGTGGATGTTTTAGCGGCTTGAGTGAGGAGCTCCATGTTAGTGTAGTGTGGGTGCTCAACCTGCTTGATTCCTTCCCACTGGGCTCAATGGGCATTTTACCGGAAGTGACCAAACAGGGTTTCCTAGAGAGCTGCTAGCACAGCTGATGGTATGTGAAGTTCATGAGGCAGGTGGAGTTGTTTTGGCACTGGAAGAGCTGTGCTGCTGCTTCGGGCAGTTGCCATTCAGCTCCGCCCTGAGTTCCCTAGGTGTCATATCCACTTTCAGACATATGTGGTGCCAGAGCACTTGGTTTCCATGGCAGCGGGAAATGGCTTTGGCGCTGAACTTGTGTTTGGCTGTGGAGTTTTGAGCGGCTTGAGTGAGGAGCTCCATGTTAGTTTAGTGTGTGCTGAACCTGCCTGATTCCATCCGACTAGACTCAATGGGCATTTTACCGGAAGTGACCAAACAGGGTTTCCTAGATAGCTGCTAGCACAGCTGATGGTATGTGAAGTTCATGAGGCAGGTGGAGTTGTTTTGGCACTGGAAGAGCTGTGCTGCTGCTTCGGGCAGTTGCCATTGATCACCGCCCTGTGTTCCCTAGGTGTCATATCCACTTTCAGACATATGTGGTGCCAGAGCACTTGGTTTCCATGGCAGCGGGAAATGGCTTGAGCGCTGAACTTGTGTTTGGCTGTGGAGTTTTGAGCGGCTTGAGTGAGGAGCTCCATGTTAGTTTAGTGTGTGTGCTCAGCCTGCTTGATTCCATCCCACTGGGCTCAATGGGCATTGGACCGGAAGTGACCAAACAGGGTTTCCTAGAACGCTGCTAGCACAGCTGATGGTATGTGAAGTTCATGAGGCAGGTGGGGTTCTCTTGGCACTGGAAGAGCTGTGATGCTGCTTCGGCAGTTGCCATTCACCACTGCCCTGAGTTTCCTAGGTGTCATATCCACTTTCAGACATATGTGGTGCCAGAGCACTTCGTTTCCATGGCAGTGGGAAATGGCTTGGGCGCTGAACTTGTGTTTGGCTGTGGAGTTTGGAGCGGCTTGAGTGAGGAGCTCCATGTTAGTTTAGTGTGTGTGCTCAACCTGCTTGATTCCATCCCTCTAGGCTCAATGGGCATTGGAGCGGAAGTGACCAAACAGGGTTTCCTAGAGAACTGCTAGCACAGCTGATGGTATTTGAAGTTCATGAGGCAGGTGGAGTTGTTTTGGCACTGGAAGAGCTGTGCTGCTGCTTCGGGCAGTTGCCATTCACCACCGCCTCCCTGAGTTCCCTAGATGTCATATCCACTTTCAGACATATGTGGTGCCAGAGCACTTGGTTTCCACGGCAGCGGGAAATGGCTTGGGCGCTGAACTTGTGTTTGGCTGTGGAGTTTTGAGCACCTTGAATGAGGAGCTCCATGTTAGTTTATTGTGGGTGCTCACCCTGCTTGATTCCATCCCACTAGGCTCAATGGGCATTGGACTGGAAGTGACCAAACAGGGTTTCCTAGATAGCTGCTGGCACAGCTGATGGTATGTGAAGTTCATGAGGCAGGTGGAGTTGTTTTGGCACTGGAAGAGCTGTGCTGCTGCTTCGGGCAGTTGCCATTGACCACAGCCCTGTGTTCCCTAGGTGTCATATCCACTTTCAGACATATGTGGTGCCAGAGCACTTGGCTTGCATGGCAGCGGGAAATGTCTTGGGCGCTGAACTTGTGTTTGGCTGTGGATGTTTTAGCGGCTTGAGTGAGGAGCTCCATGTTAGTTTAGTGTGGGTGCTCAACCTGCTTGATTCCTTCCCACTGGGTTCAATGGGCATTTTACCGGAGGTGAACAAACAGGGTTTCCTAGAGAGCTGCTAGCACAGCTGATGGTATGTGAAGTTCATGAGGCAGGTGGAGTTGTTTTGGCACTGGAAGAGCTGTGCTGCTGCTTCGGGCAGTTGCCATTCACCACCGCCATGAGTCCCCTAGGTGTCATATCCACTTTCAAACATATGTGGTGCCAGAGCACTTGGTATCATGGCAGCAGAAAATGGCTTGGACGCTGAACTTGTGTTTGGCTGTGGAGTTTTTAGCGGCTTGAGTGAGGAGCTCCATGTTAGTTTAGTGTGGGTGCTCAACTTGATTCCATCCCACTGGGCTCAATGGGCATTGGACCGGAAGTGACCAAACAGGGTTTCCTAGATAGCTGCTCGTACAGTTGATGGTATGTGAAGTTATGAGGCAGGTGGAGTTGTTTTGGCACTGGAAGAGCTGTGCTGCTGCTTCGGGCAGTTGCCATTCAGCTCTGCCATGAGTTCCCTAGGTGTCATATCCACTTTCAGACATATGTGGTGCCAGAGCACTTGGTTTCCATGGCAGCGGGAAATGGCTTTTGTGCTGAACGTGTGTTTGGCTAAGAAGTTTTGAGCGCCTTGAGTGAGGAGCTCCATGTTAGTTTAGTGTGGATGCTCAACCTGCTTGATTCCATCCCAGTGGGCTCAATGGGCATTGGACCAGAAGTGACCATACAGGGTTTTCTAGATAGCTGCTAGCACAGCTGATGGTATGTGAATTCATGAGGCAGGTGGAGTTGTTTTGCCACTGGAAGAGCTGTGCTGCTGCTTCGGGCAGTTGCCATTCAGCACCGCCTCCCTGAGTTCCCTAGGTGTCATATCCACTTTCAGACATATGTGGTGCCAGAGCACTTGGTTTCCATGGCAGCGGGAAATGGCTTTTGTGCTGAACGTGTGTTTGGCTAAGAAGTTTTGAGCGCCTTGAGTGAGGAGCTCCATGTTAGTTTAGTGTGGGTGCTCAACCTGCTTGATTCCATCCCACTGGGCTCAATGGGCATTGGACCAGAAGTGACCATACAGGGTTTTCTTGATAGCTGCTAGCACAGCTGATGGTATGGGAATTCATGTGACAGGTGGAGTTGTTTTGCCACTGGAAGAGCTGTGCTGCTGCTTTGGGCAGTTGCCATTCACCACCCCCCTGAGTTCCCTAGGTGTCATATCCACTTTCAGACATATGTGGTGCCAGAGCACTTGGTATGTATGGCAGCGGGAAATGGCTTGGGCGTTGAACTTGTGTTTGGCTGTGGAGTTTTGAGCGCCTTGAGTGAGGAGCTCCTTGTTAGTTTAGTGTGGGTTCTCAACCTGCTTGATTCCATCCCACTGGGCTCAATGGGCATTGGACCGGAAGTGACCAAACAGGGTTTCCTAGATAGCTGCTAACACAGCTGATGGTATGTGAAGTTCATGAGGCAGGTGGAGTTGTTTTGGCACTGGAAGAGCTTTGCTGTTGCTTTGGCCATTTGCCATTCACCACCGCATCCCTGAGTTCCCTAGGTGTCAGATCCACTTTCAGACATATGTGGTGCCAGAGCACTTGGTTTCCATGGCAGCGGGAAATGGCTTGGGCGCTGAACTTGTGTTTGGCTGTGGAGTTCTGAGCGCCTTGAGTGAGGAGCTCCATGTTAGTTTAGTGTGGGTGCTCAACCTGCTTGATTCAAACCCTCTGGGCTCAATGGGCATTGGACCGGAAGTGACCAAACAGGGTTTCCTAGATAGCTGCTAACACAGCTGATGGTATGTGAATTCATGTGACAGGTGGAGTTGTTTTGCCACTGGAAGAGCTGTGCTGCTGCTTTGGGCAGTTGCCATTCACCACCGCCCTGAGTTCCCTAGGTGTCATATCCACTTTCAGACATATGTGGTGCCAGAGCACTTGGTATGTATGGCAGCGGGAAATGGCTTGGGCGCTGAACTTGTGTTTGGCTGTGGAGTTTTGAGCACCTTGAATGAGGAGCTCCATGTTAGTTTAGTGTGGGTGTTCAACGTGCTTGATTCCATCCCACTGTTCTCAAAGGGCATTGGACCGGAAGTGACCAAACAGGGTTTCCTAGACAGCTGCTAGCACAGCTGATGGTATGTGAAGTTCATGACTGAGGTGCAGTTGTTTTGGCACTTTAAGAGCTGTGCTGCTGCTTCGGGCAGTTGCCATTCACCACTGCATCCCTGAGTTCCCTAGGTGTCAGATCCACTTTCAGACATATGTGGTGCCAGAGCACTTGGTTTCCATGGCAGCGGGAAATGGCTTGGGCGCTGAACTTGTGTTTGGCTGTGGAGTTCTGAGCGCCTTGAGTGAGGAGGTCCATGTTAGTTTAGTGTGGGTGCTCAACCTGCTTGATTCAAACCCTCTGGGCTCAATGGGCATTGGACCTGAAGTGATCAAACAGGGTTTCCTAGATATCTGCTAGCACAGCTGATGGTATGTGAAGTTCTTGTGGCAGGTGGAGTTGTTTTCTCAAGGGAAGAGCTTTGCTGCTGCTTTGGGCAGTTGCCATTCACCACCGCCTTGAGTTCCCTAGGTGTCATATCCACTTTCAGACATATGTGGTGCCAGAGCACTTGGTTTCCATGGCAGCGGGAAATGGCTTTTGGGCTGAACTTGTGTTTGGCTGTGGAGTTTTGAGCGCCTTGAGTGAGGAGCTCCATGTTAGTTTAGTGTGTGTGCTCAACCTGCATGATTCCATCCCACTAGGCTCAATGGGCATTGGACCGGAAGTGACCAAACAGGGTTTCCTAGATAGCTGCTAGCACAGCTGATGGTATGTGAAGTTCATGAGGCAGGTGGAGTTGTTTTGCCACTGGAAGAGCTGTGCTGCTGCTTCGGGCAGTTGCCATTCAGCACCGCCATGAGTTCCCTAGGTGTCATATCCACTTTCAGACATATGTGGTGCCAGAGCACTTGGTTTCCATGGCAGCGGGAAATGGCTTTTGTGCTGAACGTGTGTTTGGCTAAGAAGTTTTGAGCGCCTTGAGTGAGGAGCTCCATGTTAGTTTAGTGTGGGTGCTCAACCTGCTTGATTCCATCCCAGTGGGTTCAATGGGCATTGGACCAGAAGTGACCATACAGGGTTTTCTAGATAGCTGCTAGCACAGCTGATGGTATGTGAAGATCATGAAGCAGGTGGAGTTGTTTTGCCACTGGAAGAGCTGTGCTGCTGCTTTGGGCAGTTGCCATTCACCACCGCCCTGAGTTCCCTAGGTGTCATATCCACTTTCAGACATATGTGGTGCCAGAGCACTTGGTATGTATGGCAGCGGGAAATGGCTTGGGCGTTGAACTTGTGTTTGGCTGTGGAGTTTTGAGCGCCTTGAGTGAGGAGCTCCTTGTTAGTTTAGTGTGGGTTCTCAACCTGCTTGATTCCATCCCACTGTTCTCAAAGGGCATTGGACCGGAAGGGACCAAACAGGGTTTCCTAGATAGCTGCTAGCACAGCTGATGGTATGTGAAGTTCATGAGGCAGGTGGAGTTCTTTTGGCACTAGAAGAGCTTTGCTGTTGCTTTGGCCATTTGCCATTCACCACCGCATCCCTGAGTTCCCTAGGTGTCATATCCACTTTCAGACATATGTGGTGCCAGAGCACTTGGTTTCCATGGCAGCGGGAAATGGCTTGGGCGCTGAACTTGTATTTGGCTGTGGAGTTCTGAGCGCCTTGAGTGAGGAGGTCCATGTTAGTTTAGTATGTGTGCTCAACCTGCTTGATTCAAACCCTCTGGGCTCAATGGGCATTTTACCGGAAGTGACCAAACAGGGTTTCCTAGATATCTGCTAGCACAGCTGATGGTATGTGAAGTTCTTGTGGCAGGTGGAGTTGTTTTCTCAATGGAAGAGCTTTGCTGCTGCTTTGGGCAGTTGCCATTGACCACCGCCCTGAGTTCCCTAGGTGTCATATCCACTTTCAGACATATGTGGTGCCAGAGCACTTGGTTTCCATGGCAGCGGGAAATGGCTTTTGGGCTGAACTTGTGTTTGGCTGTGGAGTTTTGAGCGCCTTGAGTGAGGAGCTCCATGTTAGTTTAGTGTGGGTGCTCAACCTGCTTGATTCCATCCCAGTGGGCTCAATGGGCATTGGACCAGAAGTGACCAAACAGGGTTTTCTAGATAGCTGCTAGCACAGCTGATGGTATGTGATTTCATGTGACAGGTGGAGTTGTTTTGCCACTGGAAGAGCTGTGCTGCTGCTTTGGGCAGTTGCCATTCACCAACCCCCTGAGTTCCCTAGGTGTCATATCCACTTTCAGACATATGTGGTGCCAGAGCACTTGGTATGTATGGCAGCGGGAAATGGCTTGGGCGTTGAACTTGTGTTTGGCTGTGGAGTTTTGAGCGCCTTGAGTGAGGAGCTCCTTGTTAGTTTAGTGTGGGTTCTCAACCTGCTTGATTCCATCCCACTGGGCTCAATGAGCATTGGACCGGAAGTGACCAAACAGGGTTTCCTAGATAGCTGCTAACACAGCTGATGGTATGTGAAGTTCCTGAGGCAGGTGGAGTTGTTTTGGCACTGGAAGAGCTTTGCTGTTGCTTTGGCCATTTGCCATTCACCACCGCATCCCTGAGTTCCCTAGGTGTCAGATCCACTTTCAGACATATGTGGTGCCAGAGCACTTGGTTTCCATGGCAGCGGGAAATGGCTTGGGCGCTGAACTTGTGTTTGGCTGTGGAGTTCTGAGCGCCTTGAGTGAGGAGCTCCATGTTAGTTTAGTGTGTGTGCTCAACCTGCTTGATTCCATCCCACTAGGCTCAATGGGCATTGGACCGGAAGTGACCAAACAGGGTTTCCTCGAACGCTGCTAGCACAGCTGATGGTATGTGAAGTTCATGAGGCAGGTGGAGTTGTTTTGGCACTGGAAGAGCTGTGCTGCTGCTTTGAGTATTTTCCTTTCACCACTGCATCCCTGAGTTTCCTAGGTGTCATATCCACTTTCAGACATATGTGGTGCCAGAGCACTTGGTTTCCATGGCAGCGAAAAATGGATTTTGTTCTGAACTTGTGTTTGGCTGTGGAGTTTTGAGTGCCTTGAGTGAGGAGCTCCATGTTAGTTTAGTGTGGGTGCTCAACCTGCTTGATTCCATCCCACCAGGCTCAATGGGCATTGGACCGGAAGTGACCAAACAGGATTTCCTAGATAGCTGCTAGCATAGCAGATGGTATGTGAAGTTCATGAGGCAGGTGGAGTTGTTTTGGCACTGGAAGAGCTGTGCTGCTGGTTCGGGCAGTTGCCATTCACCACCACCTTGAGATTCCTAAGTGTCATATCCACTTTCAGACATATGTGGTGCCAGAGCACTTGGTTTCCATGGCAGCGGGAAATGGCTTGGGCGCTGAACCTATGTTTGGCTGTGGAGTATGGAGCGCCTTGAGTGAGGAGCTCCATGTTAGTTTAGTGTGGGTGCTCAACCTGCTTGATTCCATCACACTGGGCTCAATGGGCATTGGGGCGGAAGTGACCAAACAGGGTTTCCTAGACAGCTCCTAGCACAGCTGATGGTATGTGAAGTTCATGAGGCAGGTGGAGTTGTTTTGGCACTGGAAGAGCTGTGCTGCTGCTTCGGGCAGTTGCCATTCACCACCGCCTTGAGTTCCCTAGGTGTCATATCCACTTTCAGACATATGTGGTGCCAGAGCACTTGGCTTCCAAGGCAGCGGGAAATGGCTTGGGCGCTGAACTTGTGTTTGGCTGTGGAGTTTTGAGTGCCTTGAGTGAGGAGCTCCATGTTAGTTTAGTGTGGGTGCTCAACCTGCTTGATTCCATCCCACTGGGCTCAATGGGCATTGGACCGGAAGGGACCAAACAGGGTTTCCTAGATAGCTGCTAGCACAGCTGATGGTATGTGAAGTTCATGAGGCAGGTGGAGTTCTTTTGGCACTGGAAGAGCTGTGCTGCTGCTTTGGGCAGTTGCCATTGACCACCGCGTCCCTGAGTTCCCTAGGTGTCATATCCACTTTCAGACATATGTGGTGCCAGAGCACTTGGTTTCCATGGGTGTCGGAAATAGTTTGTGCCCTGTTTTTGTGTTTGGCTGCGGAGTTTGAGAAACTTCAGTGAGGAGCTCACCGTCAGTTTAGTGTGGGTGCCCAACCTTCTTGATTCCATCCCACTGGGCTCAATGGGCATTCGACAGGAAGTGACCAAACAGTGTTTCCTAGATAGCAGCTAAAAAAGCTGATGGTATGTGAAGTTCATGAGGCAGGTGGAGTTGTTTTGGCACTGGAAGAGCTGTGCTGCTGCTTCGGGCAGTTGCCATTGAACACCGCCCTGAGTTCCCTAGGTGTCATATCCACTTTCAGACATATGTGGTGCCAGAGCACTTGGTTTCCATGGCAGCGGGAAATGGCTTGGGCGCTGAACTTGTGTTTGGCTTTGAAGTTTCGAGCGGCTTGAGTGAGGAGCTCCATGTTACTTGAGTGTGGGTGCTCAACCTGCTTGATTCCATCACACTGGGATCAATGGGCATTGGAGTGGAAGTGACCAAACAGGGTTTCCTAGATAGCTGCTAGCACAGCTGATGGTATGTGAAGTTCCTGAGGCAGGTGGAGTTGTTTTGGCACTGGAAGAGCTGTGCTGCTGCTTCAGGCAGTTGCCATTCAGCACCGCCCTGAGTTCCCTAGGTGTCATATCCACTTTCAGACATATGTGGTGCCAGAGCACTTGGTTTCCATGGCAGCGGGAAATGGCTTGGGCGCTGAACTTGTGTTTGGCTGTGGAGATTTGAGCGGCTTGAGTGAGGAGCTCCATGTTAGTTTAGTGTGGGTGCTCAACCTGCTTGATTCCATCCCACTGGGCTCAATGGGCATTGGACCGGAAGTGACCAAACAGTGTTTCCTAGAGCTGCTAGCACAGCTGATGGTATGTGAAGTTCATGAGGCAGGTGGAGTTGTTTTGGCACTGGAAGAGCTGTGCTGCTGCTTCGGGCAGTTGCCATTCACCACCGCCTTGAGTTCCCGAGGTGTCATATCCACTTTCAGACATATGTGGTGCCAGAGCACTTGGTTTCCATGGCAGCGGGAAATGGCTTGGGCGCTGAACTTGTGTTTGGCTTTGAAGTTTCGAGCGGCTTGAGTGAGGAGCTCCATGTAAGTTTAGTGTTTGTGCTCAACCTGCTTGATTCCCTCACACTGGGCTCAATGGGCATTGGACCGAAAGTGACCCAACAGGGTTTCCTAGATAGCTGCTAGCACAGCTGGTGGTATGTGAAGTTCATGAGGCAGGTGGGGTTGTTTTGGCACTGGAAGAGCTGTGCTGCTGCTTCGGGCAGTTGCCATTCACCACCGCCCTGAGATTCCCTAGGTGTCATATCCACTTTCAGACATATGTGGTGCCAGAGCACTTGGTTTCCATGGCAACAGGAAATGGCTTGTTCGCTGAACCTATGTTTGGCTGTGGAGTGTGGAGCGCCTTGAGTGAGGAGCTCCATGTTAGTTTAGTGTGGGTGCTCAACCTGCTTGATTCCATCCCACTAGGCTCAATGGGCATTGGACCGGAAGTGACCAAACAGGGTTTCCTCGACAGCTGCTAGCACAGCTGATGGTATGTGAAGTTCATGAGGCAGGTGGAGTTGTTTTGGCACTGGAAGAGCTGTGCTGCTGCTTCGGGCAGTTGCCATTCACCACCGCCCTGAGTTCCCTAGGTGTCATATCCACTTTCAGACATATGTGGTGCCAGAGCACTTGGTTTCCATGGCAGCGGGAAATGGCTTGGGCACTGAACTTGTGCTTGGCTGTGGAGTTGTGAGCGCCTTGAGTTAGGAGCTCCATGTTAGCTTAGTGTGGGTGCTCAACCTTCTTGATTCCATCACACTGGGCTCAATGGGCATTGGACCGGAAGTGACCAAACAGGGTTTCCTAGAACGCTGCTAGCACAGCTGATGGTATGTGAAGTTCATGAGGCAGGTGGAGTTGTTTTGGCACTGGAAGAGCTGTGCTGCTGCTTTGAGTATTTTCCTTTCACCACTGCATCCCTGAGTTTCCTAGGTGTCATATCCACTTTCAGACATATGTGGTGCCAGAGCACTTGGTTTCCATGGCAGCGAAAAATGGATTTTGTTCTGAACTTGTGTTTGGCTGTGGAGTTTTGAGTGCCTTGAGTGAGGAGCTCCATGTTAGTTTAGTGTGGGTGCTCAACCTGCTTGATTCCATAACACTGGGCTCAATGGGCATTGGACCGGAAGTGACCAAACAGGGTTTCCTCGAACGCTGCTAGCACAGCTGATGGTATGTGAAGTTCATGAGGCAGGTGGAGTTGTTTTGGCACTGGAAGAGCTGTGCTGCTGCTTCGGGCAGTTGCCATTCACCACCACCCTGAGATTCCTACGTGTCATATCCACTTTCAGACATATGTGGTGCCAGAGCACTTGGTTTCCATGAAACAGGAAATGGCTTGTTCGCTGAACCTATGTTTGGCTGTGGAGTATGGAGCGTCTTGAGTGAGGAGCTCCATGTTAGTTTAGTGTGGGTGCTCAACCTGCTTGATTCCATCACACCGGGTTCAATGGGCATTGGGGCGGAAGTGACCAAACAGTGTTTCCTAGATATCTGCTAGCACAGCTGATGGTATGTGAAGTTCATGAAGCAGGTGGAGTTGTTTTGGCACTGGAAGAGCTGTGCTGTTGCTTTGAGTATTTTCCTTTCACCACTGCATCCCTGAGTTCCCTAGGTGTCATATCCACTTTCAGACATATGTGGTGCCAGAGCACTTGGTTTCCATGGCAACAGGAAATGGCTTGGGCGCTGAACTTGTGTTTGGCTGTGGAGTTTGGAGTGCCTTGGGTGAGGAGCTCCATGTTAGTTTAGTGTGGGTGCTCAACCTGCTTGATTCCATCACCCTGCGCATTGGACCGGAAGTGACCAAACCGGGTTTCCTCGGTAGCTGCTAGCACAGCTGATGGTATGTGAAGTTCATGAGGCAGGTGGAGTTGTTTTGGCACTAGAAGAGCTGTGCTGCTGCTTTGAGCAGTTACCATTCACCACTGCCCTGAGTTCCCTAGGTGTCATATCCACTTTCAGACATATGTGGTGCCAGAGCACTTGGTTTCCATGGCAGCGGGAAATGGCTTGGGCGCTGAACTTGTGTTTGGCTGTGGAGTATGGAGCGCCTTGAGTGAGGAGCTCCATGTTAGTTTAGTGTGGGTGCTCAACCTGCTTGATTCCATCACACTGGGCTCAATGGGCATTGGGGCGGAAGTGACCAAACAGGGTTTCCTAGACAGCTGCTAGCACAGCTGATGGTATGTGAAGTTCCTGAGGCAGGTGGAGTTGTTTTGGCACTGGAAGAGCTGTGCTGCTGCTTTGGGCAGTTGCCATTCACCACCGCCTTGAGTTCCCTAGGTGTCATATCCACTTTCAGACATATGTGGTGCCAGAGCACTTGGCTTCCAAGGCAGTGGGAAATGGCTTGGGCGCTGAACTTGTGTTTGGCTGTGGAGTTTTGAGTGCCTTGAGTGAGGAGCTCCATGTTAGTTTAGTGTGGGTGCTCAACCTGCTTGATTCCATCCCACTGGGCTCAATGGGCATTGGACTGGAAGGGACCAAACAGGGTTTCCTAGATAGCTGCTAGCACAGCTGATGGTATGTGAAGTTCATGAGGCAGGTGGAGTTCTTTTGGCACTGGAAGAGCTGTGCTGCTGCTTTGGGCAGTTGCCATTGACCACCGCGTCCCTGAGTTCCCTAGTTGTCATATCCACTTTCAGACATATGTGGTGCCAGAGCACTTGGTTTCCATGGGTGTCGGAAATAGTTTGTGCCCTGTTTTTGTGTTTGGCTGCGGAGTTTGAGAAACTTCAGTGAGGAGCTCACCGTCAGTTTAGTGTGGGTGCCCAACCTTCTTGATTCCATCCCACTGGGCTCAATGGGCATTCGACAGGAAGTGACCAAACAGTGTTCCCTAGATAGCTGCTAACACAGCTGATGGTATGTGAAGTTCATGAGGCAGGTGGAGTTGTTTTGGCACTGGAAGAGCTGTGCTGCTGCTTCGGGCAGTTGCCATTGAACACCGCCCTGAGTTCCCTAGGTGTCATATCCACTTTCAGACATATGTGGTGCCAGAGCACTTGGTTTCCATGGCAGCGGGAAATGGCTTGGGCGCTGAACTTGTGTTTGGCTTTGAAGTTTCGAGCGGCTTGAGTGAGGAGCTCCATGTTACTTGAGTGTGGGTGCTCAACCTGCTTGATTCCATCACACTGGGATCAATGGGCATTGGACCGGAAGTGACCAAACAGGGTTTCCTAGATAGCTGCTAGCACAGCTGATGGTATGTGAAGTTCCTGAGGCAGGTGGAGTTGTTTTGGCACTGGAAGAGCTGTGCTGCTGCTTCAGGCAGTTGCCATTCACCACCGCCCTGAGTTCCCTAGGTGTCATATCCACTTTCAGACATATGTGGTGCCAGAGCACTTGGTTTCCATGGCAGCGGGAAATGGCTTGGGCGCTGAACTTGTGTTTGGCTGTGGAGATTTGAGCGGCTTGAGTGAGGAGCTCCATGTTAGTTTAGTGTGGGTGCTCAACCTGCTTGATTCCATCCCACTGGGCTCAATGGGCATTGGACCGGAAGTGACCAAACAGTGTTTCCTAGAGCTGCTAGCACAGCTGATGGTATGTGAAGTTCATGAGGCAGGTGGAGTTGTTTTGGCACTGGAAGAGCTGTGCTGCTGCTTCGGGCAGTTGCCATTCACCACCGCCTTGAGTTCCCGAGGTGTCATATCCACTTTCAGACATATGTGGTGCCAGAGCACTTGGTTTCCATGGCAGCGGGAAATGGCTTGGGCGCTGAACTTGTGTTTGGCTTTGAAGTTTCGAGCGGCTTGAGTGAGGAGCTCCATGTAAGTTTAGTGTTTGTGCTCAACCTGCTTGATTCCCTCACACTGGGCTCAATGGGCATTGGACCGAAAGTGACCCAACAGGGTTTCCTAGATAGCTGCTAGCACAGCTGGTGGTATGTGAAGTTCATGAGGCAGGTGGGGTTGTTTTGGCACTGGAAGAGCTGTGCTGCTGCTTCGGGCAGTTGCCATTCACCACCGCCCTGAGATTCCCTAGGTGTCATATCCACTTTCAGACATATGTGGTGCCAGAGCACTTGGTTTCCATGGCAACAGGAAATGGCTTGTTCGCTGAACCTATGTTTGGCTGTGGAGTGTGGAGCGCCTTGAGTGAGGAGCTCCATGTTAGTTTAGTGTGGGTGCTCAACCTGCTTGATTCCATCCCACTAGGCTCAATGGGCATTGGACCGGAAGTGACCAAACAGGGTTTCCTCGACAGCTGCTAGCACAGCTGATGGTATGTGAAGTTCATGAGGCAGGTGGAGTTGTTTTGGCACTGGAAGAGCTGTGCTGCTGCTTCGGGCAGTTGCCATTCACCACCACCCTTAGATTCCTACGTGTCATATCCACTTTCAGACATATGTGGTGCCAGAGCACTTGGTTTCCATGGCAGCGGGAAATGGCTTGGGCGCTGAACTTGTGTTTGGCTGTGGAGTATGGAGCGTCTTGAGTGAGGAGCTCCATGTTAGTTTAGTGTGGGTGCTCAACCTGCTTGATTCCATCACACCGGGTTCAATGGGCATTGGGGCGGAAGTGACCAAACAGTGTTTCCTAGATATCTGCTAGCACAGCTGATGGTATGTGAAGTTCATGAAGCAGGTGGAGTTGTTTTGGCACTGGAAGAGCTGTGCTGCTGCTTTGAGTATTTTCCTTTCACCACTGCATCCCTGAGTTTCCTAGGTGTCATATCCACTTTCAGACATATGTGGTGCCAGAGCACTTGGTTTCCATGGCAGCGAAAAATGGATTTTGTTCTGAACTTGTGTTTGGCTGTGGAGTTTTGAGTGCCTTGAGTGAGGAGCTCCATGTTAGTTTAGTGTGGGTGCTCAACCTGCTTGATTCCATAACACTGGGCTCAATGGGCATTGGACCGGAAGTGACCAAACAGGGTTTCCTCGAACGCTGCTAGCACAGCTGATGGTATGTGAAGTTCATGAGGCAGGTGGAGTTGTTTTGGCACTGGAAGAGCTGTGCTGCTGCTTCGGGCAGTTGCCATTCACCACCACCCTGAGATTCCTACGTGTCATATCCACTTTCAGACATATGTGGTGCCAGAGCACTTGGTTTCCATGGCAGCGGGAAATGGCTTGGGCGCTGAACTTGTGTTTGGCTGTGGAGTATGGAGCGTCTTGAGTGAGGAGCTCCATGTTAGTTTAGTGTGGGTGCTCAACCTGCTTGATTCCATCACACCGGGTTCAATGGGCATTGGGGCGGAAGTGACCAAACAGTGTTTCCTAGATATCTGCTAGCACAGCTGATGGTATGTGAAGTTCATGAAGCAGGTGGAGTTGTTTTGGCACTGGAAGATCTGTGCTGTTGCTTTGAGTATTTTCCTTTCACCACTGCATCCCTGAGTTCCCTAGGTGTCATATCCACTTTCAGACATATGTGGTGCCAGAGCACTTGGTTTCCATGGCAACAGGAAATGGCTTGGGCGCTGAACTTGTGTTTGGCTGTGGAGTTTGGAGTGCCTTGGGTGAGGAGCTCCATGTTATTTTAGTGTGGGTGCTCAACCTGCTTGATTCCATCACCCTGCGCATTGGACCGGAAGTGACCAAACCGGGTTTCCTCGGTAGCTGCTAGCACAGCTGATGGTATGTGAAGTTCATGAGGCAGGTGGAGTTGTTTTGGCACTAGAAGAGCTGTGCTGCTGCTTTGAGCAGTTACCATTCACCACTGCCCTGAGTTCCCTAGGTGTCATATCCACTTTCAGACATATGTGGTGCCAGAGCACTTGGTTTCCATGGCAGCGGGAAATGGCTTGGGCGCTGAACTTGTGTTTGGCTGTGGAGTATGGAGCGCCTTGAGTGAGGAGCTCCATGTTAGTTTAGTGTGGCTGCTCAACCTGCTTGATTCCCTCACACTGGGCTCAATGGGCATTGGACCGGAAGTGACGAAACAAGGTTGCCTAGATAGCTGCTAGCACAGCTGATGGTATGTGAAGTTCCTGAGGCAGGTGGAGTTGTTTTGGCACTGGAAGAGCTGTGCTGCTGCTTCGGGCAGTTGCCATTCACCACCGCCCTGAGTTTCCTAGGTGCCATATCCACTTTCAGGCATATGTGGTGCCAGAGCACTTGGTTTCCATGGCAGCGGGAAATGGCTTGGGCGCTGAACTTGTGTTTGACTGGTTAGTTTTCAGCGGCTTGAGTGAGGAGCTCCATGTAAGTTTAGTGTTTGTGCTCAACCTGCTTGATTCCATCCCACCAGGCTCAATGGGCATTGGACCGGAAGTGACCAAACAGGGTTTCCTAGATAGCTGCTAGCATAGCTGATGCTATGTGAAGTTCATGAGGCAGGTGGAGTTGTTTTGGCACTGGAAGAGCTGTGCTGCTGGTTCGGGCAGTTGCCATTCACCACCACCTTGAGATTCCTAAGTGTCATATCCACTTTCAGACATATGTGGTGCCAGAGCACTTGGTTTCCATGGCAGCGGGAAATGGCTTGGGCGCTGAACCTATGTTTGGCTGTGGAGTATGGAGCGCCTTGAGTGAGGAGCTCCATGTTAGTTTAGTGTGGGTGCTCAACCTGCTTGATTCCATCACACTGGGCTCAATGGGCATTGGGGCGGAAGTGACCAAACAGGGTTTCCTAGACAGCTCCTAGCAGAGCTGATGGTATGTGAAGTTCATGAGGCAGGTGGAGTTGTTTTGGCACTGGAAGAGCTGTGCTGCTGCTTTGGGCAGTTGCCATTCACCACCGCCTTGAGTTCCCTAGGTGTCATATCCACTTTCAGACATATGTGGTGCCAGAGCACTTGGCTTCCAAGGCAGTGGGAAATGGCTTGGGCGCTGAACTTGTGTTTGGCTGTGGAGTTTTGAGTGCCTTGAGTGAGGAGCTCCATGTTAGTTTAGTGTGGGTGCTCAACCTGCTTGATTCCATCCCACTGGGCTCAATGGGCATTGGACTGGAAGGGACCAAACAGGGTTTCCTAGATAGCTGCTAGCACAGCTGATGGTATGTGAAGTTCATGAGGCAGGTGGAGTTCTTTTGGCACTGGAAGAGCTGTGCTGCTGCTTTGGGCAGTTGCCATTGACCACCGCGTCCCTGAGTTCCCTAGTTGTCATATCCACTTTCAGACATATGTGGTGCCAGAGCACTTGGTTTCCATGGGTGTCGGAAATAGTTTGTGCCCTGTTTTTGTGTTTGGCTGCGGAGTTTGAGAAACTTCAGTGAGGAGCTCACCGTCAGTTTAGTGTGGGTGCCCAACCTTCTTGATTCCATCCCACTGGGCTCAATGGGCATTCGACAGGAAGTGACCAAACAGTGTTTCCTAGATAGCTGCTAACACAGCTGATGGTATGTGAAGTTCATGAGGCAGGTGGAGTTGTTTTGGCACTGGAAGAGCTGTGCTGCTGCTTCGGGCAGTTGCCATTGAACACCGCCCTGAGTTCCCTAGGTGTCATATCCACTTTCAGACATATGTGTTGCCAGAGCACTTGGTTTCCATGGCAGCGGGAAATGGCTTGGGCGCTGAACTTGTGTTTGGCTTTGAAGTTTCGAGCGGCTTGAGTGAGGAGCTCCATGTTACTTGAGTGTGGGTGCTCAACCTGCTTGATTCCATCACACTGGGATCAATGGGCATTGGACCGGAAGTGACCAAACAGGGTTTCCTAGATAGCTGCTAGCACAGCTGATGGTATGTGAAGTTCCTGAGGCAGGTGGAGTTGTTTTGGCACTGGAAGAGCTGTGCTGCTGCTTCAGGCAGTTGCCATTCACCACCGCCCTGAGTTCCCTAGGTGTCATATCCACTTTCAGACATATGTGGTGCCAGAGCACTTGGTTTCCATGGCAGCGGGAAATGGCTTGGGCGCTGAACTTGTGTTTGGCTGTGGAGATTTGAGCGGCTTGAGTGAGGAGCTCCATGTTAGTTTAGTGTGGGTGCTCAACCTGCTTGATTCCATCCCACTGGGCTCAATGGGCATTGGACCGGAAGTGACCAAACAGTGTTTCCTAGAGCTGCTAGCACAGCTGATGGTATGTGAAGTTCCTGAGGCAGGTGGAGTTGTTTTGGCACTGGAAGAGCTGTGCTGCTGCTTCGGGCAGTTGCCATTCACCACCGCCTTGAGTTCCCTAGGTGTCATATCCACTTTCAGACATATGTGGTGCCAGAGCACTTGGTTTCCATGGCAGCGGGAAATGGCTTGGGCGCTGAACTTGTGTTTGGCTGTGGAGTTTTGAGCGCCTTGAGTGAGGAGCTCCATGTAAGTTTAGTGTTTGTGCTCAACCTGCTTGATTCCCTCACACTGGGCTCAATGGGCATTGGACCGAAAGTGACCAAACAGGGTTTCCTAGATAGCTGCTAGCACAGCTGGTGGTATGTGATGTTCATGAGGCAGGTGGGGTTGTTTTGGCACTGGAAGAGCTGTGCTGCTGCTTCGGGCAGTTGCCATTCACCACCGCCCTGAGATTCCCTAGGTGTCATATCCACTTTCAGACATATGTGGTGCCAGAGCACTTGGTTTCCATGGCAACAGGAAATGGCTTGTTCGCTGAACCTATGTTTGGCTGTGGAGTGTGGAGCGCCTTGAGTGAGGAGCTCCATGTTAGTTTAGTGTGGGTGCTCAACCTGCTTGATTCCATCACACTGGGCTCAATGGGCATTGGGGCGGAAGTGACCAAACAGGGTTTCCTAGATATCTGCTAGCACAGCTGATGGTATGTGAAGTCATGAGGCAGGTGGAGTTGTTTTGGCACTGGAAGAGCTGTGCTGCTGCTTCGGGCAGTTGCCATTCACCACCGCCCTGAGTTCCCTAGGTGTCATATCCACTTTCAGACATATGTGGTGCCAGAGCACTTGGTTTCCATGGCAGCGGGAAATGGCTTGGGCGCTGAACTTGTGTTTGGCTGTGGAGATTTGAGCGGCTTGAGTGAGGAGCTCCATGTTAGTTTAGTGTGGGTGCTCAACCTGCTTGATTCCATCCCACTGGGCTCAATGGGCATTGGACCGGAAGTGACCAAACAGTGTTTCCTAGAGCTGCTAGCACAGCTGATGGTATGTGAAGTTCCTGAGGCAGGTGGAGTTGTTTTGGCACTGGAAGAGCTGTGCTGCTGCTTCGGGCAGTTGCCATTCACCACCGCCTTGAGTTCCCTAGGTGTCATATCCACTTTCAGACATATGTGGTGCCAGAGCACTTGGTTTCCATGGCAGCGGGAAATGGCTTGGGCGCTGAACTTGTGTTTGGATTTGAAGTTTCGAGCGGCTTGAGTGAGGAGCTCCATGTAAGTTTAGTGTTTGTGCTCAACCTGCTTGATTCCATCCCACTGGGCTCAATGGGCATTGGACCGAAAGTGACCAAACAGGGTTTCCTAGATAGCTGCTAGCACAGCTGGTGGTATGTGAAGTTCATGAGGCAGGTGGGGTTGTTTTGGCACTGGAAGAGCTGTGCTGCTGCTTCGGGCAGTTGCCATTCACCACCGCCCTGAGATTCCCTAGGTGTCATATCCACTTTCAGACATATGTGGTGCCAGAGCACTTGGTTTCCATGGCAGCGGGAAATGGCTTGGGCGCAGAACTTGTGTTTGGCATTGGAGATTTGTGCGGCTTGAGTGAGGAGCTCCATGTTATTTTAGTGTGGGTGCTCACCCTGCTTGATTCCATCACACTGGGCATTGGACCGGAAGTGACAAACAGGGTTTCCTAGATAGCTGCTAGCACAGCTGATGGTATGTGAAGTTCATGAGGCAGGTGGAGTTGTTTTGGCACTCGAAGAGCTGTGCTGTTGCTTTGGGCATTTGCCATTCACCAGCGCATCCCTGAGTTCCCTAGGTGTCATATCCACTTTCAGACATATGTGGTTCCAGAGCACTTGGTTTCCATGGGTGTCCGAAATAGTTTGTGCCCTGTTTTTGTGTTTGGCTGCGGAGTTTGAGAAACTTCAGTGAGGAGCTCACTGTCAGTGTAGTGTGGGTGCCCAACGTTCTTGATTCCATCCCACTGGGCTCAATGGGCATTGGACCGGAAGTGACCAAACAGGGTTTCCTAGATAGCTGCTAGCACAGCTGATGGTATGTGAAGTTCATGAGGCAGGTGGAGTTGTTTTGGCACTGGAAGAGCTGTGCTGCTGCTTCGGGCAGTTGCCATTCACCACCGCCTCCCTGAGTTCCCTAGGTGTCATATCCACTTTCAGATATATGTGGTGCCAGAGCACTTGGTTTCCATGGCAGCGGGAAATGGCTTGGGCGCTGAACTTGTGTTTGGCTTTGAAGTTTCGAGCGGCTTGAGTGAGGAGCTCCATGTTAGTTTAGTGTGGGTGCTCAACCTGCTTGATTCCATCACACTTGGCTCAATGGGCATTGGAGTGGAAGTGACCAAACAGGGTTTCCTAGATAGCTGCTAGCATAGCTGATGCTATGTGAAGTTCATGTGGCAGGTGGAGTTGTTTTGGCACTGGAAGAGCTGTGCTGCTGCTTCGGGCCGTTGCCATTCACCACCGCCCTGAGTTCCCTAGGTGTCATATCCACTTTCAGACATATGTGGTGCCAGAGCACTTGGTTTCCATGGCAGCGGGAAATGGCTTGGGTGCTGAACTTGTGTTTGGCTGTGGAGATTTGAGCGGCTTGAGTGAGGAGCTCCATGTTAGTTTAGTGTGGGTGCTCAACCTGCTTGATTCCATCCCACTGGGCTCAATGGGCATTGGACCGGAAGTGACCAAACAGGGTTTCCTAGATAGCTGCTAGCACAGCTGATGGTATGTGAAGTTCATGAGGCAGGTGGAGTTGTTTTGGCACTGGAAGAGCTGTGCTGCTGCTTCGGGCAGTTGCCATTCACCACCGCCCTGAGATTCCTACGTGTCATATCCACTTTCAGACATATGTGGTGCCAGAGCACTTGGTTTCCATGGCAGCGGGAAATGGCTTGGGCGCTGAACTTGTGTTTGGCTGTGGAGTATGGAGCGCCTTGAGTGAGGAGCTCCATGTTAGTTTAGGGTGGGTGCTCAACCTGCTTGATTCCATTACACTGGGCTCAATGGGCATTGGACCGGGGGTGACCAAACAAGGTTTCCTAGATAGCTGCTGGCACAGCTGATGGTATGTGAAGTTCATGAGGCAGGTGGAGTTGTTTTGGCACTGGAAGAGCTGTGCTGCTGCTTTGGGCAGTTGCCATTCACCACCGCCTCCCTGAGTTCCCTAGGTGTCATATCTACTTTCAGACATATGTGGTGCCAGAGCACTTGGTTTCCATGGCAGCGGGAAATGGCTTGGGCGCTGGACATGTGTTTGGCTGTGGAGTTTTGAGCGTCTTGAGTGAGGAGCTCCATGTTAGTTTAGTGTGGTTGCTCAACCTGCTTGATTCCATCACACTGGGCTCAATAGGCATTGGACCGGAAGTGACCAAACAGGGTTTCCTAGAACGCTGCTAGCACAGCTGATGGTATGTGAAGTTCCTGAGGCAGGTGGAGTTGTTTTGGCACTGGAAGAGCTGTGCTGCTGCTTCGGGCAGTTGCCATTCAGCACCGCCTCCCTGAGTGCTCTAGGTGTCATATCCACTTTCAGACATATGTGGTGCCAGAGCACTTGGTTTCCATGGCAGCGGGAAATGGCTGTGGCGCTGAACTTGTATTTGGCTGTGGAGTTTTGAGCGGCTTGAGTGAGGAGCTCCATGTAAGTTTAGTGTGGGTGCTCAACCTGCTTGATTCCATCACACTCGGCTCAATGGGCTTTGGACTGGAAGTGACCAAACAGGGTTTCCTAGAACGCTGCTAGCACAGCTGATGGTATGTGAAGTTCCTGAGGCAGGTGGAGTTGTTTTGGCACTGGAAGAGCTGTGCTGCTGCTTCGGGCAGTTGCCATTCACCACCACCCTGAGATTCTTACGTGTCATATCCACTTTCAGACATATGTGGTGACAAAGCACTTGGTTTCCATGAGAGCAGGAATGGCTTGGGCGCTGAACTTGTGTTTGGCTGTGGAGTTTTGAGTGCCTTGAGTGAGGAGCTCCATGTTAGTTTAGTGTGGGTGCTCAGCCTGCTTGATTCCATCCCACAGGGCTCAAAGGGTATTGGGCCGGAAGTGACCAAACAGGGTTTCCTAGAGAGCTGCTAGCACAGCTGATGGTATGTGAAGTTCATGAGGCAGGTGGAGTTGTTTTGGCACTGGAAGAGCTGTGCTGCTGCTTTGGGCAGTTGCCATTCACCACCGCCTCCCTCGAGTTCCCTAGGTGTCATATCCACTTTCAGACATATGTGGTGCCAGAGCACTTGGTTTCCATGTAAGCGGGAAATGGCTTGGGCGCTGAACTTGTGTTTGGCTTTGAAGTTTCGAGCGTCTTGAGTGAGGAGTTCCATGTTAGTTTAGTGTGGGTGCTCAACCTGCTTGATTCCATCCCACTGGGCTCAATGGGCATTGGACCGGAAGTGACCAAACAGGGTTTCCTAGATAGCTGCTAGCACAGCTGATGGTATGTGAAGTTCATGAGGCAGGTGGAGTTGTTTTGGCACTGGAAGAGCTGTGCTGCTGCTTCGAGCAGTTGCCATTCACCACCACCCTGAGATTCCCACGTGTCATATCCACTTTCAGACATATGTGGTGCCAGAGCACTTGGTTTCCATGGCAGCGGGAAATGGCTTGGGCGCTGGACATGTGTTTGGCTGTGGAGTTTTGAGCGTCTTGAGTGAGGAGCTCCATGTTAGTTTAGTGTGGGTGCTCAACCTGCTTGATTCCATCACACTGGGCTCAATGGGCATTGGACTGGAAGTGACCAAACAGGGTTTCCTAGAGAGCTGCTAGCACAGCTGATGGTATGTGAAGTTCCTGAGGCAGGTGGAGTTGTTTTGGCACTGGAAGAGCTGTGCTGCTGCTTCGGGCAGTTGCCATTCAGCACCACCCTGAGTTCCCTAGGTGCCATATCCACTTTCAGACATATGTGGTGCCAGAGCACTTGGTTTCCATGGCAGCGGGAAATGGCTTGTGTGGTGAACTTGTGTTTGGCTGTGGAGTTTTGAGTGCCTTGAGTGAGGAGCTCCATGTTACTTGAGTGTGGGTGCTCAACCTGCTTGATTCCATCCCACTGGGCTCAATGGGCATTGGACCGGAAGTGACCAAACAGGGTTTCCTAGATAGCTGCTAGCACAGCTGATGGTATGTGAAGTTCATGAGGCAGGTGGAGTTGTTTTGGCACTGGAAGAGCTGTGCTGCTGCTTTGAGCATTTTACATTCACCACTGCGTCCTTGTGTTCCCTAGGTGTCATATCCACTTTCAGACATATGTGGTGCCAGAGCACTTGGTTTCCATGGCTGCGGGAAATGGCTTGGGCGCTGAACTTGTGTTTGGCTGTGGAGTTTTGAGTGCCTTGAGTGAGGAGCTCCATGTTATTTTAGTGTGGGTGCTCAACCTGCTTGATTCCATCACACTGGGAATTGGACCGGAAGTGACCCAAGACGGTTTCCTAGATATCTGCTAGCACAGCTGATGGTATGTGAAGTTCATGAGGCAGGTGGAGTTGTTTTGGCACTGGAAGAGCTGTGCTGCTGCTTTGAGCAGTTGCCATTCACCACTGCCCTGAGTTCCCAAGGTGTCATATCCACTTTCAGACATATGTGGTGCCAGAGCACTTGGTTTCCATGGCAGCGGGAAATGGCTTGGGCGCTGAACTTGTGTTTGGCTGTGGAGTTTTGAGCGGCTAGAGTGAGGAGCTCCATGTTAGTTTAGTGTGGCTGCTCAACCTGCTTGATTCCCTCACACTGGGCTCAATGGGCATTGGACCGGAAGTGACAAACACTGTTTCCAAGATAGCTGCTAGCACAGCTGATGGTATGTGAAGTTCCTGAGGCAGGTGGAGTTGTTTTGGCACTGGAAGAGCTGTGCTGCTGCTTCGGGCAGTTGCCATTCACCACCGCCTCCGTGAGTTCCCTAGGTGTCATATCCACTTTCAGACATATGTGGTGCCAGAGCACTTGGTTTCCATGGCAGCAGGAATAGCTTGGGCGCTGAACTTTTGTTTGGCTGTGGAGTTTTGAGTGCCTTGAGTGAGGAGTTCCATGTTAGTTTAGTGTGGGTGCGCAACCTGCTTGATTCCATCCCACTCTGCTCAATGGGCATTGGACCGGAAGTGAGAAACAGGGTTTCCTAGACAGCTGCTAGCACAGCTGATGGTATGTGAAGTTCCTGAGGCAGGTGGAGTTGTTTTGGCACTGGAAGAGCTGTGCTGCTGCTTCGGGCAGTTGCCATTCACCACCACCCTGAGATTCCCACGTGTCATATCCACTTTCAGACATATGTGGTGCCAGAGCACTTGGTTTCCATGGCAGCGGGAAATGACTTGTGCGCTGGACATGTGTTTGGCTGTGGAGTTTTGAGCGTCTTGAGTGAGGAGCTCCATGTTAGTTTAGTGTGGGTGCTCAACCTGCTTGATTCCATCACCCTGGGCTCAATGGGCATTGGACTGGAAGTGACCATACAGGGTTTCCTAGAGAGCTGCTAGCACAGCTGATGGTATGTGAAGTTCCTGAGGCAGGTGGAGTTGTTTTGGCACTGGAAGAGCTGTGCTGCTGCTTCGGGCAGTTGCCATTCAGCACCGCCCTGAGTTCCCTAGGTGCCATATCCACTTTCAGACATATGTGGTGCCAGAGCACTTGGTTTCCATGGCAGCGGGAAATGGCTTGGGCGCTGAACTTGTGTTTGGCTGGTTAGTTTTGAGTGCCTTGAGTGAGGAGCTCCATGTAAGTTTAGTGTGGGTGCTCAACCTGCTTGATTCCATCACCCTGCGCATTGGACCGGAAGTGACCAAACAGGGTTTCCTAGATAGCTGCTAGCACAGCTGATGGTATGTGAAGTTCATGAGGCAGGTGGAGTTGTTTTTGCACTGGAAGAGCTGTGCTGTTGCTCTGAGCAGTTGCCATTCACCACCGCCTCCCTCGAGTTCCCTAGGTGTCATATCCACTTTCAGACATATGTGGTGCCAGAGCACTTGGTTTCCATGGCAGCGGGAAATGGCTTGGGCGCTGAACTTGTGTTTGGCTGTGGAGTATGGAGCGCCTTGAGTGAGGAGCTCCATGTTACTTGAGTGTGGGTGCTCAACCTGCTTGATTCCATCCCACTGGGCTCAATGTGAATTGGACCGGAAGTGACCAAACAGGGTTTCCTAGATATCTGCCAGCACAGCTGATGGTATGTGAAGTTCATGAAGCAGTTGGAGTTGTTTTGGCACTGGAAGAGCTGCGCTGCTGCTTCGGGCATTTGCCATTCAGCACCGCCTCCCTGAGTTCCCTAGGTGTCATATCCACTTTCAGACATATGTGGTGCCAGAGCACTTGGTTTCCATGGCAGCGGAATATGGCTTGGCCGCTGGACATGTGTTTGGCTGTGGAGTTTTGAGTGTCTTGAGTGAGTAGCTCCATGTTAGTTTAGTGTGGGTGCTCAACCTGCTTGATTCCATCACACTGGGCTCAATGGGCATTGGGGCGGAAGTGACCAAACAGGGTTTCCTAGATAGCTGCTAGCACAGCTGATGGTATGTGAAGATCATGAAGCAGGTGGAGTTGTTTTGGCACTGGAAGAGCTGTGCTGCTGCTTCGGGCATTTCCCATTCAGCACCGCCCTGAGTTCCCTAGGTGTCATATCCACTTTCAGACATATGTGGTGCCAGAGCACTTGGTTTCCATGGCAGCGGGAAATGGCTTGGGCGCTGAACTTGTGTTTGGCTGGTTAGTTTTCAGCGGCCTGAGTGAGGAGCTCCATGTAAGTTTAGTGTGGGTGCTCAACCTGCTTGATTACATCCCACTCTGCTCAATGGGCATTGGACCGGAAGTGAGAAACAGGGTTTCCTAGACAGCTGCTAGCACAGCTGATGGTATGTGAAGTTCATGAGGCAGGTGGAGTTGTTTTGGCACTGGAAGAGCTGTGCTGCTGCTTCGGGCAGTTGCCATTCACCACCACCCTGAGATTCCCACGTGTCATATCCACTTTCAGACATATGTGGTGCCAAAGCACTTGGTTTCCATGGCAGCATGAAATGGCTTGGGCGCTGGACATGTGTTTGGCTGTGGAGTTTTGAGCGTCTTGAGTGAGGAGCTCCATGTTAGTTTAGTGTGGGTGCTCAACCTGCTTGATTCCATCACCCTGGGCTCAATGGGCATTGGACTGGAAGTGACCAACAGGGTTTCCTAGATAGCTGCTAGCACAGCTGGTGGTATGTGAAGTTCATGAGGCAGGTGGAGTTGTTTTGGCACTGGAAGAGCTGTGCTGCTGCTTCGGGCAGTTGCCATTCAGCACTGCCCTGAGTTCCCTAGGTGCCATATCCACTTTCAGACATATGTGGTACCAGAGCACTTGGTTTCCATGGCAGCGGGAAATGGCTTGGGCGCTGAACTTGTGTTTGGCTGTGGAGTTTTGAGTGCCTTGAGTGAGGAGCTCCATGTTATTTTAGTGTGGGTGCTCAACCTGCTTGATTCCATCACACTGGGAATTGGACCGGAAGTGACCCAAGACGGTTTCCTAGATATCTGCTAGCACAGCTGATGGTATGTGAAGTTCATGAAGCAGGTGGAGTTGTTTTGGCACTGGAAGAGCTGTGCTGCTGCTTTGAGCAGTTGCCATTCACCACTGCCCTGAGTTCCTTAGTGTCATATCCACTTTCAGACATATGTGGTGCCAGAGCACTTGGTTTCCATGGCAGCGGGAAATGGCTTGGGCGCTGAACTTGTGTTTGGCTGTGGAGTATGGAGCGCCTTGAGTGAGGAGCTCCATGTTAGTTTAGTGTGGCTGCTCAACCTGCTTGATTCCCTCACACTGGGCTCAATGGGCATTGGACCGGAAGTGACAAACACTGTTTCCAAGATAGCTGCTAGCACAGCTGATGGTATGTGAAGTTCCTGAGGCAGGTGGAGTTGTTTTGGCACTGGAAGAGCTGTGCTGCTGCTTCGGGCAGTTGCCATTCACCACCGCCTCCCTGTGTTCCCTAGGTGTCATATCCACTTTCAGACATATGTGGTGCCAGAGCACTTGGTTTCCATGGCAGCGGGAAATGGCTTGGGCGCTGAACTTGTGTTTGGCTGTGGAGTATGGAGCGCCTTGAGTGAGGAGCTCCATGTCACTTGAGTGTGGGTGCTCAACCTGCTTGATTCCATCCCACTGGGCTCAATGTGAATTGGACCGGAAGTGACCAAACAGGGTTTCCTAGATATCTGCCAGCACAGCTGATGGTATGTGAAGTTCATGAAGCAGTTGGAGTTGTTTTGGCACTGGAAGAGCTGCGCTGCTGCTTCGGGCATTTGCCATTCAGCACCGCCTCCCTGAGTTCCCTAGGTGTCATATCCACTTTCAGACATATGTGGTGCCAGAGCACTTGGTTTCCATGGCAGCGGGAAATGGCTTGGGCGCTGGACATGTGTTTGGCTGTGGAGTTTTGAGTGTCTTGAGTGAGGAGCTCCATGTTAGTTTAGTGTGGGTGCTCAACCTGCTTGATTCCATCACACTGGGCTCAATGGGCATTGGGGCGGAAGTGACCAAACAGGGTTTCCTAGATAGCTGCTAGCACAGCTGATGGTATGTGAAGTTCATGAGGCAGGTGGAGTTGTTTTGGCACTGGAAGAGCTGTGCTGCTGCTCTGGGCATTTGCCATTCAGCACCGCCCTGAGTTCCCTAGGTGTCATATCCACTTTCAGACATATGTGGTGCCAGAGCACTTGGTTTCCATGGCAGCGGGAAATGGCTTGGGCGCTGAACTTGTGTTTGGCTGTGGAGTATGGAGCGCCTTGAGTGAGGAGCTCCATGTTAGTTTAGTGTGGCTGCTCAACCTGCTTGATTCCCTCACACTGGGCTCAATGGGCATTGGACCGGAAGTGACAAACACTGTTTCCAAGATAGCTGCTAGCACAGCTGATGGTATGTGAAGTTCCTGAGGCAGGTGGAGTTGTTTTGGCACTGGAAGAGCTGTGCTGCTGCTTCGGGCAGTTGCCATTCACCACCGCCTCCCTGTGTTCCCTAGGTGTCATATCCACTTTCAGACATATGTGGTGCCAGAGCACTTGGTTTCCATGGCAGCAGGAATAGCTTGGGCGCTGAACTTTTGTTTGGCTGTGGAGTTTTGAGCTGCTTGAGTGAGGAGTTCCATGTTAGTTTAGTGTGGGTGCTCAACCTGCTTGATTCCATCCTACTCTGCTCAATGGGCATTGGACCGGAAGTGAGAAACAGGGTTTCCTAGACAGCTGCTAGCACAGCTGATGGTATGTGAAGTTCATGAGGCAGGTGGAGTTGTTTTGGCACTGGAAGAGCTGTGCTGCTGCTTCGGGCAGTTGCCATTCACCACCACCCTGAGATTCCCACGTGTCATATCCACTTTCAGACATATGTGGTGCCAGAGCACTTGGTTTCCATGGCAGCGGGAAATGGCTTGGGCGCTGGACAAGTGTTTGGCTGTGGAGTTTTGAGCGTCTTGAGTGAGGAGCTCCATGTTAGTTTAGTGTGGGTGCTCAACCTGCTTGATTCCATCCCACTGGGCTCAATGGGCATTGGGGCGGAAGTGACCAAACAGGGTTTCCTAGATAGCTGCTAGCACAGCTGATGGTATGTGAAGTTCCTGAGGCAGGTGGAGTTGTTTTGGCACTGGAAGAGCTGTGCTGCTTCGGGCAGTTGCCATTCACCACCGCCCTGAGTTCCCTAGGTGTCATATCCACTTTCAGACATATGTGGTGACAGAGCACTTGGTTTCCATGGCAGCGGGAAATGGCTTGGGTGCTGAACTTGTGTTTGGCTGTGGAGTTTTGAGCGTCTTGAGTGAGGAGCTCCATGTAAGTTTAGAGTGGGTGCTCAACCTGCTTGATTCCATCACACTGGGCTCAATGGGCTTTGGACTGGAAGTGACCAAACAGGGTTTCCTAGATAGCTGCTAGCACAGCTGATGGTATGTGAAGTTCATGAGGCAGGTGGAGTTGTTTTGGCACTGGAAGAGCTGTGCTGCTGCTTCGGGCAGTTGCCATTCACCACCACCCTGAGATTCTTACGTGTCATATCCACTTTCAGACATATGTGGTGCCAGAGCACTTGGTTTCCATGAGAGCAGGAATGGCTTGGGCGCTGAACTTGTGTTTGGCTGTGGAGTTTTGAGTACCTTGAGTGAGGAGCTGCATGTTAGTTTAGTGTGGCTGCTCAACCTGCTTGATTCCATCCCAATGGGCTCAATGGGTATTGGACTGGAAGTGACCAAACTGGGTTTCCTAGATAGCTGCTAGTCCAGCTGATGGTATGTGAAGTTCATGAGGCAGGTGGAGTTGTTTTGGCACTGGAAGAGCTGTGCTGCTGCTTCGGGCAGTTGCCATTCACCACCGCCTCCCTGAGTTCCCTAGGTGTCATATCCACTTTCAGACATATGTGCTGCCAGAGCACTTGGTTTCCATGGCAGCGGAAAATGGCTTGTTCGCCGAACTTGTGTTTGGCTGTGGAGTTTTGAGCGTCTTGAGTGAGGAGCTCCATGTTAGTTTAGTGTGGGTGCTCAACCTGCTTGATTCCATCACACTGGGCTCAATGGGTATTGGAGCGGAAGTGACCAAACAGGGTTTCCTAGATAGCTGCTAGCACAGCTGATGGTATGTGAAGTTCATGACTGAGGTGGAGTTGTTTTGGCACTGGAAGAGCTGTGCTGCTGCTTCGGGCAGTTGCCACTCACCACCGCCCTGTGTTCCCAAGGTGTCATATCCACTTTCAGACATATGTGGTGCCAGAGCACTTGGTTTCCATGGCAGCGGGAAATGGCTTGGGCGCTGGACTTGTGTTTGGCTGTGGAGTTTTGAGTGCCTTGAGTGAGGAGCTCCATGTTAGTTTAGTGTGGGTGCTCAACCTGCTTGATTCCATCCCAGTGGGCTCAATGGGCATTGGACAGGAAATGACCCAACATTGTTTCCTAGACAGCTCCTAGCACAGCTGATATATGTGAAGTTCCTGAGGCAGGTGGAATTGTTTTGGCCCTGGAAGAGCTGTGCTGTTGCTTTGGGCAGTTGCCATTGACCACCGCCCTGAGTTCCCTAGGTGTCATATCCACTTTCAGACATATGTGGTGCCAGAGCACTTGGTTTCCATGGCAGCGGGAAATGGCTTGGGCGCTGAACTTGTGTTTGGCTGTGGAGTATGGAGCGCCTTGAGTGAGGAGCTCCATGTTAGTTTAGTGTGGGTGCTCAACCTGCTTGATTCCATCCCACTGGGCTCAATGGGCATTGGACCGGAAGTGACCAAACAGGGTTTCCTAGATAGCTGCTAGCACAGCTGATGGTATGTGAAGATCATGAAGCATGTGGAGTTGTTTTGGCACTGGAAGAGCTGTGCTGCTGCTTCGGGCATTTGCCATTCACCACCGCCCTGTGTTCCCTAGGTGTCCTATCCACTTTCAGACATATGTGGTGCCAGAGCACTTGGTTTCCATTACAGCGGGAAATGGCTTGGGCGCTGAACTTGTGTTTGGCTGTGGAGTTTTGAGTGCCTTGAGTGAGGAGCTCCATGTTATTTTAGTGTGGGTGCTCAACCTGCTTGATTCCATCACACTGGGAATTGGACCGGAAGTGACCCAAGACGGTTTCCTAGATATCTGCTAGCACAGCTGATGGTATGTGAAGTTCATGAAGCAGGTGGAGTTGTTTTGGCACTGGAAGAGCTGTGCTGCTGCTTTGAGCAGTTGCCATTCACCACTGCCCTGAGTTCCTTAGTGTCATATCCACTTTCAGACATATGTGGTGCCAGAGCACTTGGTTTCCATGGCAGCGGGAAATGGCTTGGGCGCTGAACTTGTGTTTGGCTGTGGAGTATGGAGCGCCTTGAGTGAGGAGCTCCATGTTAGTTTAGTGTGGCTGCTCAACCTGCTTGATTCCCTCACACTGGGCTCAATGGGCATTGGACCGGAAGTGACAAACACTGTTTCCAAGATAGCTGCTAGCACAGCTGATGGTATGTGAAGTTCCTGAGGCAGGTGGAGTTGTTTTGGCACTGGAAGAGCTGTGCTGCTGCTTCGGGCAGTTGCCATTCACCACCGCCTCCCTGTGTTCCCTAGGTGTCATATCCACTTTCAGACATATGTGGTGCCAGAGCACTTGGTTTCCATGGCAGCGGGAAATGGCTTGGGCGCTGAACTTGTGTTTGGCTGTGGAGTATGGAGCGCCTTGAGTGAGGAGCTCCATGTAAGTTTAGAGTGGGTGCTCAACCTGCTTGATTCCATCCCACTGGGCTCAATGGGCTTTGGACTGGAAGTGACCAAACAGGGTTTCCTAGATAGCTGCTAGCACAGCTGATGGTATGTGAAGTTCATGAAGCAGTTGGAGTTGTTTTGGCACTGGAAGAGCTGCGCTGCTGCTTCGGGCATTTGCCATTCAGCACCGCCTCCCTGAGTTCCCTAGGTGTCATATCCACTTTCAGACATATGTGGTGCCAGAGCACTTGGTTTCCATGGCAGCGGAAAATGGCTTGGGCGCTGGACATGTGTTTGGCTGTGGAGTTTTGAGTGTCTTGAGTGAGGAGCTCCATGTTAGTTTAGTGTGGCTGCTCAACCTGCTTGATTCCATCACACTGGGCTCAATGGGCATTGGACCGGAAGTGACCAAACAGGGTTTCCTAGATAGCTGCTAGCACAGATGATGGTATGTGAAGATCATGAAGCAGGTGGAGTTGTTTTGGCACTGGAAGAGCTGTGCTGCTGCTTCGGGCATTTGCCATTCAGCACCGCCCTGAGTTCCCTAGGTGTCATATCCACTTTCAGACATATGTGGTGCCAGAGCACTTGGTTTCCATGGCAGCGGGAAATGGCTTGGGCGCTGAACTTGTGTTTGGCTGGTTAGTTTTCAGCGGCCTGAGTGAGGAGCTCCATGTAAGTTTAGTGTGGGTGCTCAACCTGCTTGATTACATCCCACTCTGCTCAATGGGCATTGGACCGGAAGTGAGAAACAGGGTTTCCTAGACAGCTGCTAGCACAGCTGATGGTATGTGAAGTTCCTGAGGCAGGTGGAGTTGTTTTGGCACTGGAAGAGCTGTGCTGCTGCTTCGGGCAGTTGCCATTCACCACCACCCTGAGATTCCCACGTGTCATATCCACTTTCAGACATATGTGGTGCCAGAGCACTTGGTTTCCATGGCAGCGGGAAATGGCTTGGGCGCTGGACATGTGTTTGGCTGTGGAGTTTTGAGCGTCTTGAGTGAGGAGCTCCATGTTAGTTTAGTGTGGGTGCTCAACCTGCTTGATTCCATCACCCTGGGCTCAATGGGCATTGGACTGGAAGTGACCAACAGGGTTTCCTAGATAGCTGCTAGCACAGCTGATGGTATGTGAAGTTCATGAGGCAGGTGGAGTTGTTTTGGCACTGGAAGAGCTGTGCTGCTGCTTCGGGCAGTTGCCATTCAGCACCGCCCTGAGTTCCCTAGGTGCCATATCCACTTTCAGACATATGTGGTACCAGAGCACTTGGTTTCCATGGCAGCGGGAAATGGCTTGGGCGCTGAACTTGTGTTTGGCTGTGGAGTTTTGAGTGCCTTGAGTGAGGAGCTCCATGTTATTTTAGTGTGGGTGCTCAACCTGCTTGATTCCATCACACTGGGAATTGGACCGGAAGTGACCCAAGACGGTTTCCTAGATATCTGCTAGCACAGCTGATGGTATGTGAAGTTCATGAAGCAGGTGGAGTTGTTTTGGCACTGGAAGAGCTGTGCTGCTGCTTTGAGCAGTTGCCATTCACCACTGCCCTGAGTTCCTTAGTGTCATATCCACTTTCAGACATATGTGGTGCCAGAGCACTTGGTTTCCATGGCAGCGGGAAATGGCTTGGGCGCTGAACTTGTGTTTGGCTGTGGAGTATGGAGCGCCTTGAGTGAGGAGCTCCATGTTAGTTTAGTGTGGCTGCTCAACCTGCTTGATTCCCTCACACTGGGCTCAATGGGCATTGGACCGGAAGTGACAAACACTGTTTCCAAGATAGCTGCTAGCACAGCTGATGGTATGTGAAGTTCCTGAGGCAGGTGGAGTTGTTTTGGCACTGGAAGAGCTGTGCTGCTGCTTCGGGCAGTTGCCATTCACCACCGCCTCCCTGTGTTCCCTAGGTGTCATATCCACTTTCAGACATATGTGGTGCCAGAGCACTTGGTTTCCATGGCAGCGGGAAATGGCTTGGGCGCTGAACTTGTGTTTGGCTGTGGAGTATGGAGCGCCTTGAGTGAGGAGCTCCATGTAAGTTTAGAGTGGGTGCTCAACCTGCTTGATTCCATCCCACTGGGCTCAATGGGCTTTGGACTGGAAGTGACCAAACAGGGTTTCCTAGATAGCTGCTAGCACAGCTGATGGTATGTGAAGTTCATGAAGCAGTTGGAGTTGTTTTGGCACTGGAAGAGCTGCGCTGCTGCTTCGGGCATTTGCCATTCAGCACCGCCTCCCTGAGTTCCCTAGGTGTCATATCCACTTTCAGACATATGTGGTGCCAGAGCACTTGGTTTCCATGGCAGCGGAAAATGGCTTGGGCGCTGGACATGTGTTTGGCTGTGGAGTTTTGAGTGTCTTGAGTGAGGAGCTCCATGTTAGTTTAGTGTGGCTGCTCAACCTGCTTGATTCCATCACACTGGGCTCAATGGGCATTGGACCGGAAGTGACCAAACAGGGTTTCCTAGATAGCTGCTAGCACAGATGATGGTATGTGAAGATCATGAAGCAGGTGGAGTTGTTTTGGCACTGGAAGAGCTGTGCTGCTGCTTCGGGCATTTGCCATTCAGCACCGCCCTGAGTTCCCTAGGTGTCATATCCACTTTCAGACATATGTGGTGCCAGAGCACTTGGTTTCCATGGCAGCGGGAAATGGCTTGGGCGCTGAACTTGTGTTTGGCTGTGGAGTATGGAGCGCCTTCAGTGAGGAGCTCCATGTTAGTTTAGTGTGGCTGCTCAACCTGCTTGATTCCCTCACACTGGGCTCAATGGGCATTGAACCGGAAGTGACAAACACTGTTTCCAAGATAGCTGCTAGCACAGCTGATGGTATGTGAAGTTCCTGAGGCAGGTGGAGTTGTTTTGGCACTGGAAGAGCTGTGCTGCTGCTTCGGGCAGTTGCCATTCACCACCGCCTCCCTGTGTTCCCTAGGTGTCATATCCACTTTCAGACATATGTGGTGCCAGAGCACTTGGTTTCCATGGCAGCAGGAATAGCTTGGTCGCTGAACTTTTGTTTGGCTGTGGAGTTTTGAGCTGCTTGAGTGAGGAGCTCCATGTTAGTTTAGTGTGGGTGCTCAACCTGCTTGATTCCATCCTACTCTGCTCAATGGGCATTGGACCGGAAGTGAGAAACAGGGTTTCCTAGACAGCTGCTAGCACAGCTGATGGTATGTGAAGTTCATGAGGCAGGTGGAGTTGTTTTGGCACTGGAAGAGCTGTGCTGCTGCTTCGGGCAGTTGCCATTCACCACTAGCCTGAGATTCCCACGTGTCATATCCACTTTCAGACATATGTGGTGCCAGAGCACTTGGTTTCCATGGCAGCGGGAAATGGCTTGGGCGCTGGACAAGTGTTTGGCTGTGGAGTTTTGAGCGTCTTGAGTGAGGAGCTCCATGTTAGTTTAGTGTGGGTGCTCAACCTGCTTGATTCCATCCCACTGGGCTCAATGGGCATTGGACCGGAAGTGACCAAACAGGGTTTCCTAGATAGCTGCTAGCACAGCTGATGGTATGTGAAGATCATGAAGCATGTGGAGTTGTTTTGGCACTGGAAGAGCTGTGCTGCTGCTTCGGGCATTTGCCATTCACCACCGCCCTGTGTTCCCTAGGTGTCCTATCCACTTTCAGACATATGTGGTGCCAGAGCACTTGGTTTCCATTACAGCGGGAAATGGCTTGGGCGCTGAACTTGTGTTTGGCTGTGGAGTTTTGAGTGCCTTGAGTGAGGAGCTCCATGTTAGTTTAGTGTGGGTGCTCACCCTGCTTGATTCTATCACACTGGGCTCAATGGGCATTGGACCGGAAGTGACCAAAGAGGGTTTCCTAGAACGCTGCTAGCACAGCTGATGGTATCTGAAGTTCATGAGACGGGTAGAGTTGTTTTAGCACTGGAAGAGCTGTGCTGCTGCTTCGGGCTGTTGCCATTCACCACCGCCTCCCTGAGTTCCCTAGCTGTTATATCCTCTTTCAGACATATGTGGTGCCAGAGCACTTGGTTTCCATGGCAGCGGGAAATGGCTTGGGCGCTGAACTTGTGTTTGGCTGTGGAGTTTTGAGTGCCTTGAGTGAGGAGCTCCATGTTAGTTTAGTGTGGGTGCTCACCCTGCTTGATTCTATCACACTGGGCTCAATGGGCATTGGACCGGAAGTGACCAAACAGGGTTTCCTAGATAGCTGCTAGCACAGCTGATGGCATGTGAAGATCATGAAGCAGGTGGAGTTGTTTTGGCACTGGAAGAGCTGTGCTGCTGCTTCGGGCATTTGCCATTCAGCACCGCCCTGAGTTCCCTAGGTGTCATATCCACTTTCAGACATATGTGGTGCCAGAGCACTTGGTTTCCATGGCAGCGGGAAATGGCTTGGGCGCTGAACTTGTGTTTGGCTGGTTAGTTTTCAGCGGCCTGAGTGAGGAGCTCCATGTAAGTTTAGTGTGGGTGCTCAACCTGCTTGATTACATCCCACTGGGCTCAATGGGCATTGGACCGGAAGTGAGAAACAGGGTTTCCTAGACAGCTGCTAGCACAGCTGATGGTATGTGAAGTTCCTGAGGCAGGTGGAGTTGTTTTGGCACTGGAAGAGCTGTGCTGCTGCTTCGGGCAGTTGCCATTCACCACCACCCTGAGATTCCCACGTGTCATATCCACTTTCAGACATATGTGGTGCCAGAGCACTTGGTTTCCATGGCAGCGGGAAATGGCTTGGGCGCTGGACATGTGTTTGGCTGTGGAGTTTTGAGCGTCTTGAGTGAGGAGCTCCATGTTAGTTTAGTGTGGGTGCTCAACCTGCTTGATTCTATCACACTGGGCTCAATGGGCATTGGACTGGAAGTGACCAACAGGGTTTCCTAGATAGCTGCTAGCACAGCTGATGGTATGTGAAGTTCATGAGGCAGGTGGAGTTGTTTTGGCACTGGAAGAGCTGTGCTGCTGCTTCGGGCAGTTGCCATTCAGCACCGCCCTGAGTTCCCTAGGTGCCATATCCACTTTCAGACATATGTGGTACCAGAGCACTTGGTTTCCATGGCAGCGGGAAATGGCTTGGGCGCTGAACTTGTGTTTGGCTGTGGAGTTTTGAGTGCCTTGAGTGAGGAGCTCCATGTTATTTTAGTGTGGGTGCTCAACCTGCTTGATTCCATCACACTGGGAATTGGACCGGAAGTGACCCAAGACGGTTTCCTAGATATCTGCTAGCACAGCTGATGGTATGTGAAGTTCATGAAGCAGGTGGAGTTGTTTTGGCACTGGAAGAGCTGTGCTGCTGCTTTGAGCAGTTGCCATTCACCACTGCCCTGAGTTCCTTAGTGTCATATCCACTTTCAGACATATGTGGTGCCAGAGCACTTGGTTTCCATGGCAGCGGGAAATGGCTTGGGCGCTGAACTTGTGTTTGGCTGTGGAGTATGGAGCGCCTTGAGTGAGGAGCTCCATGTTAGTTTAGTGTGGCTGCTCAACCTGCTTGATTCCCTCACACTGGGCTCAATGGGCATTGGACCGGAAGTGACAAACACTGTTTCCAAGATAGCTGCTAGCACAGCTGATGGTATGTGAAGTTCCTGAGGCAGGTGGAGTTGTTTTGGCACTGGAAGAGCTGTGCTGCTGCTTCGGGCAGTTGCCATTCACCACCGCCTCCCTGTGTTCCCTAGGTGTCATATCCACTTTCAGACATATGTGGTGCCAGAGCACTTGGTTTCCATGGCAGCGGGAAATGGCTTGGGCGCTGAACTTGTGTTTGGCTGTGGAGTATGGAGCGCCTTGAGTGAGGAGCTCCATGTAAGTTTAGAGTGGGTGCTCAACCTGCTTGATTCCATCCGACTGGGCTCAATGGGCTTTGGACTGGAAGTGACCAAACAGGGTTTCCTAGATAGCTGCTAGCACAGCTGATGGTATGTGAAGTTCATGAAGCAGTTGGAGTTGTTTTGGCACTGGAAGAGCTGCGCTGCTGCTTCGGGCATTTGCCATTCAGCACCGCCTCCCTGAGTTCCCTAGGTGTCATATCCACTTTCAGACATATGTGGTGCCAGAGCACTTGGTTTCCATGGCAGCGGAAAATGGCTTGGGCGCTGGACATGTGTTTGGCTGTGGAGTTTTGAGTGTCTTGAGTGAGGAGCTCCATGTTAGTTTAGTGTGGCTGCTCAACCTGCTTGATTCCATCACACTGGGCTCAATGGGCATTGGACCGGAAGTGACCAAACAGGGTTTCCTAGATAGCTGCTAGCACAGATGATGGTATGTGAAGATCATGAAGCAGGTGGAGTTGTTTTGGCACTGGAAGAGCTGTGCTGCTGCTTCGGGCATTTGCCATTCAGCACCGCCCTGAGTTCCCTAGGTGTCATATCCACTTTCAGACATATGTGGTGCCAGAGCACTTGGTTTCCATGGCAGCGGGAAATGGCTTGGGCGCTGAACTTGTGTTTGGCTGTGGAGTATGGAGCGCCTTCAGTGAGGAGCTCCATGTTAGTTTAGTGTGGCTGCTCAACCTGCTTGATTCCCTCACACTGGGCTCAATGGGCATTGAACCGGAAGTGACAAACACTGTTTCCAAGATAGCTGCTAGCACAGCTGATGGTATGTGAAGTTCCTGAGGCAGGTGGAGTTGTTTTGGCACTGGAAGAGCTGTGCTGCTGCTTCGGGCAGTTGCCATTCACCACCGCCTCCCTGTGTTCCCTAGGTGTCATATCCACTTTCAGACATATGTGGTGCCAGAGCACTTGGTTTCCATGAGAGCAGGAATAGCTTGGGCGCTGAACTTTTGTTTGGCTGTGGAGTTTTGAGCTGCTTGAGTGAGGAGTTCCATGTTAGTTTAGTGTGGGTGCTCAACCTGCTTGATTCCATCCTACTCTGCTCAATGGGCATTGGACCGGAAGTGAGAAACAGGGTTTCCTAGACAGCTGCTAGCACAGCTGATGGTATGTGAAGTTCATGAGGCAGGTGGAGTTGTTTTGGCACTGGAAGAGCTGTGCTGCTGCTTCGGGCAGTTGCCATTCACCACTAGCCTGAGATTCCCACGTGTCATATCCACTTTCAGACATATGTGGTGCCAGAGCACTTGGTTTCCATGGCAGCGGGAAATGGCTTGGGCGCTGGACAAGTGTTTGGCTGTGGAGTTTTGAGCGTCTTGAGTGAGGAGCTCCATGTTAGTTTAGTGTGGGTGCTCAACCTGCTTGATTCCATCCCACTGGGCTCAATGGGCATTGGGGCGGAAGTGACCAAACAGGGTTTCCTAGATAGCTGCTAGCACAGCTGATGGTATGTGAAGTTCCTGAGGCAGGTGGAGTTGTTTTGGCACTGGAAGAGCTGTGCTGCTTCGGGCAGTTGCCATTCACCACCGCCCTGAGTTCCCTAGGTGTCATATCCACTTTCAGACATATGTGGTGACAGAGCACTTGGTTTCCATGGCAGCGGGAAATGGCTTGGGTGCTGAACTTGTGTTTGGCTGTGGAGTTTTGAGCGTCTTGAGTGAGGAGCTCCATGTAAGTTTAGAGTGGGTGCTCAACCTGCTTGATTCCATCACACTGGGCTCAATGGGCTTTGGACTGGAAGTGACCAAACAGGGTTTCCTAGATAGCTGCTAGCACAGCTGATGGTATGTGAAGTTCATGAGGCAGGTGGAGTTGTTTTGGCACTGGAAGAGCTGTGCTGCTGCTTCGGGCAGTTGCCATTCACCACCACCCTGAGATTCTTACGTGTCATATCCACTTTCAGACATATGTGGTGCCAGAGCACTTGGTTTCCATGAGAGCAGGAATGGCTTGGGCGCTGAACTTGTGTTTGGCTGTGGAGTTTTGAGTACCTTGAGTGAGGAGCTGCATGTTAGTTTAGTGTGGCTGCTCAACCTGCTTGATTCCATCCCAATGGGCTCAATGGGTATTGGACTGGAAGTGACCAAACTGGGTTTCCTAGATAGCTGCTAGTCCAGCTGATGGTATGTGAAGTTCATGAGGCAGGTGGAGTTGTTTTGGCACTGGAAGAGCTGTGCTGCTGCTTCGGGCAGTTGCCATTCACCACCGCCTCCCTGAGTTCCCTAGGTGTCATATCCACTTTCAGACATATGTGGTGCCAGAGCACTTGGTTTCCATGGCAGCGGGAAATGGCTTGGGCGCTGAACTTGTGTTTGGCTGTGGAGTATGGAGCGCCTTGAGTGAGGAGCTCCATGTTAGTTTAGTGTGGGTGTTCAACCTGCTTGATTCCATCCCACTGGGCTCAATGGGCATTGGACCGGAAGTGACCAAACAGGGTTTCCTAGATAGCTGCTAGCACAGCTGATGGTATGTGAAGATCATGAAGCATGTGGAGTTGTTTTGGCACTGGAAGAGCTGTGCTGCTGCTTCGGGCATTTGCCATTCACCACCGCCCTGTGTTCCCTAGGTGTCCTATCCACTTTCAGACATATGTGGTGCCAGAGCACTTGGTTTCCATTACAGCGGGAAATGGCTTGGGCGCTGAACTTGTGTTTGGCTGTGGAGTTTTGAGTGCCTTGAGTGAGGAGCTCCATGTTAGTTTAGTGTGGGTGCTCACCCTGCTTGATTCTATCACACTGGGCTCAATGGGCATTGGACCGGAAGTGACCAAAGAGGGTTTCCTAGAACGCTGCTAGCACAGCTGATGGTATCTGAAGTTCATGAGACGGGTAGAGTTGTTTTAGCACTGGAAGAGCTGTGCTGCTGCTTCGGGCTGTTGCCATTCACCACCGCCTCCCTGAGTTCCCTAGCTGTTATATCCTCTTTCAGACATATGTGGTGCCAGAGCACTTGGTTTCCATGGCAGCGGGAAATGGCTTGGGCGCTGAACTTGTGTTTGGCTGTGGAGTTTTGAGTGCCTTGAGTGAGGAGCTCCATGTTAGTTTAGTGTGGGTGCTCAGCCTGCTTGATTCCATCCCACTGGGCTCAATGGGCATTGGACCGGAAGTGACAAATAGGTTTTCCTAGATGGCTGCTAGCACAGCTGATGGTATGTGAAGTTCATGAGGCAGGTGGAGTTGTTTAGGCACTGGAAGATCTGTGCTGCTGCTTCGGGCACTTACCATTCACCACCACCCTGAGATTCTTACGTGTCATATCCACTTTCAGACATATGTGGTGCCAGAGCACTTGGTTTCCATGGCAGCGGGAAATGGCTTGGGCGCTGAACTTGTGTTTGGCTGGTTAGTTTTGAGCGTCTTGAGTGAGGAGCTCCATGTAAGTTTAGAGTGGGTGCTCAACCTGCTTGATTCCATCCCACTGGGCTCAAAGGGCTTTGTACCAGAATTGACCAAACAGGGTTTCCTAGATAGCTGCTAGCACAGCTGATGGTATGTGAAGTTCATGAGGCAGGTGGAGTTGTTTTGGCACTGGAAGAGCTGTGCTGCTGCTTCGGGCAGTTGCCATTCACGACCGCCCTGAGTTCCCTGGGTGTCATATCCAGTTTCAGACATATGTGGTGCCAGAGCACTTGGTTTCCATGGCAGCGGGAAATGGCTTGGGCGCTCAACTTGTGTTTGGCTGTGGAGTTTTGAGCACCTTGAGTGAGGAGCTCCATGTTAGTTTAGTGTGGGTGCTCAACCTGCTTGATTCCATCCCACTGGGCGCAATGGGCATTGGACCGGAAGTGACAAACAGGTTTTCCTAGATAGCTGCTAGCACAGCTGATGGTATGTGAAGTTCATGAGGCAGGTGGAGTTGTTTTGGCACTGGAAGAGCTGTGCTGCTGCTCTGGGCAGTTGCCATTCAGCACTGCCCCCCTGAGTTCCCTAGGTGTCATATCCACTTTCAGACATATGTGGTGCCAGAGCACTTGGTTTCCATGGCAGCGGGAAATGTCTTGGGCGCTGGACATGTGTTTGGCTGTGGAGTTTTGAGCTTCTTGAGTGAGGAGCTCCATGTTAGTTTAGTGTGGGTGCTCAACCTGCTTGATTCCATCCCACTGGGCTCAATGGGCATTGGACCGGAAGTGACCAAACAGGGTTTCCTAGATAGCTGCTAGCACAGCTGATGGTATGTGAAGTTCCTGAGGCAGGTGGAGTTGTTTCGGCACTGGAAGAGCTGTGCTGCTGCTTCGGGCAGTTGCCATTCACCACCACCCTGAGATTCCTACGTGTCATATCCACTTTCAGACATATGTGGTGCCAGAGCACTTGGTTTCCATGGCAACAGGAAATGGCTTGGGCGCTGAACCTATGTTTGGCTGTGGAGTATGGAGCGCCTTGAGTGAGGAGCTCCATGTTAGTTTAGTGTGGGTGCTCAACCTGCTTGATTCCATCACACTGGGCTCAATGGCATTGGACCAGAGATGACCAAACAGTGTTTCCTAGATAGCTGCTAGCACAGCTGATGGTATGCGAAGTTCCTGAGGCAGGTGGAGTTGTTTTGGCACTGGAAGAGCTGTGCTGCCTCTTTGGGCAGTTGCCATTCACCACCTCCTCCCTCGAGTTCCCTAGGTGTCATATCCACTTTCAGACATATGTGGTGCCAGAGCACTTGGTTTCCATGGCAACAGGAAATTGCTTGGGCGCTGAACCTATGTTTGGCTGTGGAGTATGGAGCGCCTTGAGTGAGGAGCTCCATGTAAGTTTAGTGTGGGTGCTCAACCTGCTTGATTCCATCCCACTGGGCTCAATGGGCATTGGACCGGAAGTGACCAAACAGGGTTTCCTAGATATCTGCTAGCACAGCTGATGGTATGTGAAGTTCATGAGGCAGGTGGAGTTGTTTTGGCACTGGAAGAGCTGTGCTGCTGCTTCGGGCTGTTGCCATTCACCACCGCCCTGAGTTCCCTAGGTGTCATATCCACTTTCAGACATATGTGGTGCCAGAGCACTTGGTTTCCATGGCAGCGGGAAATGACTTGGGCGCTGAACTTGTGTTTGGCTGTGGAGTTTTGAGTGCCTTGAGTGAGGAGCTCCATGTTAATTTAGTGTGGGTGCTCAACCTGCTTGATTCCATCCCACTGGGCTCAATGGGCATTGGACCGGAAGTCACAAACAGGTTTTCCTAGATAGCTGCTAGCACAGCTGATGGTATGTGAAGTTCATGAGGCAGGTGGAGTTGTTTTGGCACTGGAAGAGCTGTGCTGCTGCTCTGGGCAGTTGCCATTCAGCACCGCCTCCCTGAGTTCCCTAGGTGTCATATCCACTTTGAGACATATGTGGTGCCAGAGCACTTGGTTTCCATAGCAGCGGGAAATGTCTTGGGCCCTGGACATGTGTTTGGCTGTGGAGTTTTGAGCGTCTTGTGTGAGGAGCTCCATGTTAGTTTAGTGTGGGTGCTCAACCTGCTTGATTCCATCCCACTGGGCTCAATGGGCATTGGACCGGAAGTGACCAAACAGGGTTTCCTAGTACGCTGCTAGTACAGCTGATGGTATGTGAAGTTCATGACTGAGGTGGAGTTGTTTTGGCACTGGAAGAGCTGTGCTGCTGCTTAGGGCAGTTGCAATTCATTACCGCCCTGAGTTCCCTAGGTGTCAGATCCACTTTCAGACATATGTGGTGCCAGAGCACTTGGTTTCCATGGCAACAGAAAATGGCTTGGGCGCTGAACCTATGTTTGGCTGTGGAGTATGGAGCGCCTTGAGTGAGGAGCTCCATGTAAGTTTAGTGTGGGTGCTCAACCTGCTTGATTCCATCCCACTGGGCTCAATGGCATTGGACCGGAAGTGACCAAACAGTGTTTCCTAGATAGCTGCTAGCACAGCTGATGGTATGTGAAGATCATGAAGCAGGTGGAGTTGTTTTGTCACTGGAAGAGCTGTGCTGCTGCTTCGGGCTGTTGCCATTCACCACCGCCCTGAGTTCCCTAGGTGTCATATCCACTTTCAGACATATGTGGTGCCAGAGCACTTGGTTTCCATTACAGCGGGAAATGGCTTGGGCGCTGAACTTGTGTTTGGCTGTGGAGTTTTGAGCGTCTTGAGTGAGGAGCTCCATGTTAGTTTAGTGTGGGTGCTCAACCTGCTTGATTCCATCCCACTGGGCTCAATGGGTATTGGAGCGGAAGTGATCAAACAGGGTTTCCTAGATAGCTGCTAGCACAGCTGATGGTATGTGAAGTTCATGATTGAGGTGGAGTTGTTTTGGCACTGGAAGAGCTGTGCTGCTGCTTCGGGCAGTTGCCATTGACCACCGCCCTGAGTTCCCTAGGTGTCATATCCACTTTCAGACATATGTGGTGCCAGAGCACTTGGTTTCCATGGCAGCGGGAAATGGCTTTTGAGCTGGACATGTGTTTGGCTGTGGAGTTTTGAGTGTCTTGAGTGAGGAGCTGCATGTTAGTTTAGTGTGGGTGCTCAACCTGCTTGATTCCATCCCACTGGGCTCAATGGGCATTGGGGCGGAAGTGACCAAACAGGGTTTCCTAGAACGCTGCTAGCACAGCTGATGGTATGTGAAGTTCCTGAGGCAGGTGGAGTTGTTTTGGCACTGGAAGAGCTGTGCTGCTGCTTCGGGCAGTTGCCATTCACCACCACCTCCCTTAGTTCCCTAGGTGTCATATCCACTTTCAGACATATGTAGTGCCAGAGCACTTGGCTTCGATGGCAACAGGAAATGGCTTGGGCGCTGAACTTATGTTTGGCTGTGGAGTATGGAGCGCCTTGAGCGAGGAGCTCCATGTAAGTTTAGTGTGGGTGCTCAACCTGCTTGATTCCATCCCACTGGGCTCAATGTGCATTGGAGTGGAAGTGACCAAACAGGGTTTCCTAGATATCTGCTAGTACAGCTGATGGTATGTGAAGTTCATGAAGCAGGTGGAGTTGTTTTGGCACTGGAAGAGCTGTGCTGCTGCTTCGGGCAGTTGCCATTCACCACCGCCTCCCTTAGTTCCCTAGGTGTCATATCCACATTCACACATATGTGCTGCCAGAGCACTTGGTTTCCATGGCAGCGGGAAATGGCTTGGGCACTGAATGTGTGTTTGGCTGTGGAGTTTTGAGCGCCTTGAGTGAGGAGTTCCATGTAAGTTTCGTGTGGGTGCTCAACCTGCTAGATTCCATCCCACTGGGCTCAATGGGCATTGGACCGGAAGTGACCAAATAAGGTTTCCTAGAACGCTGCTAGCACAGCTGATGGTATGTGAAGTTCACGAGGCAGGTGGAGTTGTTTTGGCACTGGAAGACCTGTGCTGCTTCTTCGGGCAGTTGCCATTCACCACTAGCCTGAGATTCCTACGTGTCATATCCACCTTCATACATATGAGGTGCCAGAGCACTTGGTTTCCATGGCAGCGCCAAATGGCTTGGGCGCTGAACTTGTGTTTGGATGTGGAGTTTTGAGCGTCTTGAGTGAGGAGCTCCATGTAAGTTTAGTGTGGGTGCTCAACCTGCTTGATTCCATCACACTGGGCTCAATGGTCTTTGGACTGGAAGTGACCAAACAGGGTTTCCTAGATAGCTGCTAGCACAGCTGATGGTATGTGACGTTCATGAGGCAGGTGGATTTGTTCTGGCACTGGAAGAGCTGTGCTGCTGCTTCGGGCAGTTGCCATTCACCACCGCCTCCCTGAGTTCCCTAGGTGTCATATCCACTTTCAGACATATGTGGTGCCAGAGCACTTGGTTTCCATGGCAGCGGGAAATGGCTTGGGCGCTGAACTTGTGTTTGGCTGTGGAGTATGGAGCGCCTTGAGTGAGGAGCTCCATGTTAGTTTAGTGTGGGTGCTCAGCCTGCTTGATTCCATCACACTGGGCTCAATGGGCATTGGACCGGAAGTGACAAATAGGGTTTCCTAGAGAGCTGCTAGCACAGCTGATGGTATGTGAAGTTCATGTGGCAGGTGGAGTTGTTTAGGCACTGGAAGATCTGTGCTGCTGCTTCGGGCACTTGCCATTCACCACCACCCTGATATTCCTAGGTGTCATATCCACTTTCAGACATATGTGGTGCCAGAGCACTTGGTTTCCATGGCAGCGGGAAATGGCTTGGGCGCTGAACTTGTGTTTGGCTGGTTAGTTTTGAGCTGCTTGAGTGAGGAGCTCCATGTTAGTTTAGTGTGGATGGTCAACCGGCTTGTTTCCATCACACTGGGCTCAATGGGCATTGGACCGGAAGTGACCCAACAGGGTTTACTAGATAGCTGCTAGCACAGCTGATGGTATGTGAAGTTCATGAGGCAGGTGGAGTTGTTTTGTCACTGGAAGAGCTGTGCTGCTGCTTTGGGCAGTTGCCATTCACCACTAGCCTGAGATTCCTATGTGTCGTATCCACTCTCAGACATATGTGGTGCCAGAGCACTTGGTTTCCATGTCATCGGGAAATGGCTTGGGCGCTGAACTTGTGTTTGGCTGTGGATGTTTGAGCATCTTGAGTGAGGAGCTGCATGTTAGTTTAGTGTGGGTGCTCAACTTACTTGATTGCATCCCACTAGGCTCAATGGGCATTGGACCGGAAGTCACCAAACAGGGTTTCCTAGATAGCTGCTACCACAGCTGATGGTATGTGAAGTTCATGAGGCAGGTGGAGTTGTTTTGGCACTGGAAGAGCTGTGCTGCTGCTTCGGGCAGTTGCCATTCACCTCCGCCCTGAGTTCCCTAGGTGTCACATCCACTTTCAGACATATGTGGTGCCAGAGCACTTGGTTTCCATGGCAGCGGGAAATGGCTTGTGCGCTGAACTTGTGTTTGGCTGTGGAGGTTTGAGCATCTCGTGTGAGGAGCTCCATGTTAGTTTAGTGTGTGTGCTCAACCTGCTTGATTCCATCCCACTAGGCTCAATGGGCATTGGACCGGAAGTGACCAAACAGGGTTTCCTAGATAGCTGCTACCACAGCTGATGGTATGTGAAGTTCATGTGGCAGGTGGAGTTGTTTTGGCACTGGAAGAGCTGTGCTGCTGCTTTGGGCAGTTGCCATTCACCACGGCCCTGAGTTCCCTAGGTATCATATCCATTTCAGACATATGTGGTGCCAGAGCACTTGGTTTCATGGCAGCGGGAAATGGCTTGAGCGCTGAACTTGTGTTTGGCTGTGGAAGTTTGAGGGCCTTGAATGAGGAGCTCCATGTAAGTTTAGAGTGGGTGCTCAACCTGATGGATTCCATCCCCCTGGGCTCAATGGGCATTGGACCGGAAGTGACCAAACAAGGTTTCCTAGAGAGCTGCTAGCACAGCTGATGGTATGTGAAGTTCCTGAGGCAGGTGGAGTTGTTTTGGCACTGGAAGAGCTGTGCTGCTGCTTCAGGCAGTTGCCATTCACCACTAGCCTGAGATTCCTACGTGTCATATCCACTTTCAGACATATGCGCTGCCAGAGCACTTGGTTTCCATGGCAGCGGGAAATGTCTTGGGCGCTGAACTTATGTTTGGCTATGGAGTATGGAGAGACTTGAGTGAGGAGCTCCATGTAAGTTTAGTGTGGGTGCTCAACCTGCTTGATTCCATCCCACTGGGCTCAATGGGCATTGGACCGGAAGTGACCAAACAGGGTTTCCTAGAGAGCTGCTAGCACAGCTGGTGGTATGTGAAGTTCATTACTGAGGTGGAGTTGTTCTGGCACTGGAAGAGCTGTGCTGCAGCTTCGGGCAGTTGCCATTCACCACCCCCTCCCTGAGTTCCCTAGGTGTCATATCCACTTTCAGACATATGTGGTGCCAGAGCACTTGGTTTCCATGGCAGCGGGAAATGGCTTGGGCGTTGAACTTGTGTTTGGATGTGGAGATTTCGGCGCCTTGAGCGAGGAGCTCCATGCTAGTTTAGAGTGGGTGCTCAACCTGCTTCATTCCATCACACTTGGATCAATGGTCACTGGACCGGAAGTGACCAAACAGGGTTTCGGAGATAGCTGCTAGCACAGCTGATGGTATGTGAAGTTCATGAGGCAGGTGGATTTGTTTTGGCACTGGAAGAGCTGTGCTGCTGCTTCGGGCAGTTGCCATTCACCACCGCCCTGAGTTCCCAAGTGTCATATCCACTTTCAGACATATGTGGTGCCAGAGCACTTGGTTTCCACGACAGCGGGAAATGGCTTTTGCGCTGAACTTGTGTTTGGCTGTGGAGTATTAAGCGCCTTGAGTGAGGAGCTCCATGTTAGTTTAGTGTTTGTGCTCAACCTGTTTGATTCCATCACACTGGGCTCAATGGGCACATGGGCGGATGTGACCAAACAGGGTTTCCTAGAACGCTGCTAGCACAGCTGATGGTATGTGAAGTTGATGAGGCAGGTGGAGTTGTTTTGGCACTGGAAGAGCTGTGCTGCTGCTTCGGGCAGTTGCCATTCACCACTAGCCTGAGATTCCTACGTGTCATATCCACCTTCATACATATGAGGTGCCAGAGCACTTGGTTTCCATGGCAGCGCCAAATGGCTTGGGCGCTGAACTTGTGTTTGGATGTGGAGTTTTGAGCGTCTTGAGTGAGGAGCTCCATGTAAGTTTAGTGTGGGTGCTCAACCTGCTTGATTCCATCACACTGGGCTCAATGGTCTTTGGACTGGAAGTGACCAAACAGGGTTTCCTAGATAGCTGCTAGCACAGCTGATGGTATGTGACGTTCATGAGGCAGGTGGATTTGTTCTGGCACTGGAAGAGCTGTGCTGCTGCTTCGGGCAGTTGCCATTCACCACCGCCTCCCTGAGTTCCCTAGGTGTCATATCCACTTTCAGACATATGTGGTGCCAGAGCACTTGGTTTCCATGGCAGCGGGAAATGGCTTGGGCGCTGAACTTGTGTTTGGCTGTGGAGTATGGAGCGCCTTGAGTGAGGAGCTCCATGTTAGTTTAGTGTGGGTGCTCAGCCTGCTTGATTCCATCACACTGGGCTCAATGGGCATTGGACCGGAAGTGACAAATAGGGTTTCCTAGAGAGCTGCTAGCACAGCTGATGGTATGTGAAGTTCATGTGGCAGGTGGAGTTGTTTAGGCACTGGAAGATCTGTGCTGCTGCTTCGGGCACTTGCCATTCACCACCACCCTGATATTCCTAGGTGTCATATCCACTTTCAGACATATGTGGTGCCAGAGCACTTGGTTTCCATGGCAGCGGGAAATGGCTTGGGCGCTGAACTTGTGTTTGGCTGGTTAGTTTTGAGCTGCTTGAGTGAGGAGCTCCATGTTAGTTTAGTGTGGATGGTCAACCGGCTTGTTTCCATCACACTGGGCTCAATGGGCATTGGACCGGAAGTGACCCAACAGGGTTTACTAGATAGCTGCTAGCACAGCTGATGGTATGTGAAGTTCATGAGGCAGGTGGAGTTGTTTTGTCACTGGAAGAGCTGTGCTGCTGCTTTGGGCAGTTGCCATTCACCACTAGCCTGAGATTCCTATGTGTCGTATCCACTCTCAGACATATGTGGTGCCAGAGCACTTGGTTTCCATGTCATCGGGAAATGGCTTGGGCGCTGAACTTGTGTTTGGCTGTGGATGTTTGAGCATCTTGAGTGAGGAGCTGCATGTTAGTTTAGTGTGGGTGCTCAACTTACTTGATTGCATCCCACTAGGCTCAATGGGCATTGGACCGGAAGTCACCAAACAGGGTTTCCTAGATAGCTGCTACCACAGCTGATGGTATGTGAAGTTCATGAGGCAGGTGGAGTTGTTTTGGCACTGGAAGAGCTGTGCTGCTGCTTCGGGCAGTTGCCATTCACCTCCGCCCTGAGTTCCCTAGGTGTCACATCCACTTTCAGACATATGTGGTGCCAGAGCACTTGGTTTCCATGGCAGCGGGAAATGGCTTGTGCGCTGAACTTGTGTTTGGCTGTGGAGGTTTGAGCATCTCGTGTGAGGAGCTCCATGTTAGTTTAGTGTGTGTGCTCAACCTGCTTGATTCCATCCCACTAGGCTCAATGGGCATTGGACCGGAAGTGACCAAACAGGGTTTCCTAGATAGCTGCTACCACAGCTGATGGTATGTGAAGTTCATGTGGCAGGTGGAGTTGTTTTGGCACTGGAAGAGCTGTGCTGCTGCTTTGGGCAGTTGCCATTCACCACGGCCCTGAGTTCCCTAGGTATCATATCCATTTCAGACATATGTGGTGCCAGAGCACTTGGTTTCATGGCAGCGGGAAATGGCTTGAGCGCTGAACTTGTGTTTGGCTGTGGAAGTTTGAGGGCCTTGAATGAGGAGCTCCATGTAAGTTTAGAGTGGGTGCTCAACCTGATGGATTCCATCCCCCTGGGCTCAATGGGCATTGGACCGGAAGTGACCAAACAAGGTTTCCTAGAGAGCTGCTAGCACAGCTGATGGTATGTGAAGTTCCTGAGGCAGGTGGAGTTGTTTTGGCACTGGAAGAGCTGTGCTGCTGCTTCAGGCAGTTGCCATTCACCACTAGCCTGAGATTCCTACGTGTCATATCCACTTTCAGACATATGCGCTGCCAGAGCACTTGGTTTCCATGGCAGCGGGAAATGTCTTGGGCGCTGAACTTATGTTTGGCTATGGAGTATGGAGAGACTTGAGTGAGGAGCTCCATGTAAGTTTAGTGTGGGTGCTCAACCTGCTTGATTCCATCCCACTGGGCTCAATGGGCATTGGACCGGAAGTGACCAAACAGGGTTTCCTAGAGAGCTGCTAGCACAGCTGGTGGTATGTGAAGTTCATTACTGAGGTGGAGTTGTTCTGGCACTGGAAGAGCTGTGCTGCAGCTTCGGGCAGTTGCCATTCACCACCCCCTCCCTGAGTTCCCTAGGTGTCATATCCACTTTCAGACATATGTGGTGCCAGAGCACTTGGTTTCCATGGCAGCGGGAAATGGCTTGGGCGTTGAACTTGTGTTTGGATGTGGAGATTTGGGCGCCTTGAGCGAGGAGCTCCATGCTAGTTTAGAGTGGGTGCTCAACCTGCTTCATTCCATCACACTTGGATCAATGGTCACTGGACCGGAAGTGACCAAACAGGGTTTCGGAGATAGCTGCTAGCACAGCTGATGGTATGTGAAGTTCATGAGGCAGGTGGATTTGTTTTGGCACTGGAAGAGCTGTGCTGCTGCTTCGGGCAGTTGCCATTCACCACCGCCCTGAGTTCCCAGGTGTCATATCCACTTTCAGACATATGTGGTGCCAGAGCACTTGGTTTCCACGACAGCGGGAAATGGCTTTTGCGCTGAACTTGTGTTTGGCTGTGGAGTATTGAGCGCCTTGAGTGAGGAGCTCCATGTTAGTTTAGTGTTTGTGCTCAACCTGCTTGATTCCATCACACTGGGCTCAATGGGCACATGGGCGGATGTGACCAAACAGGGTTTCCTAGAACGCTGCTAGCACAGCTGATGGTATGTGAAGTTGATGAGGCAGGTGGAGTTGTTTTGGCACTGGAAGAGCTGTGCTGCTGCTTCGGGCAGTTGCCATTCACCACGAAATAGAGGTCCCTAGGTGTCATATCCACTTTCAGACATATGAGGTGCCAGAGCACTTGGTTTCCATGGCAGCGGGAAATGGCTTGGGCGCTGAACTTGTGTTTGGCTGGTTAGTTTTGAGCTGCTTGAGTGAGGAGCTCCATGTTAGTTTATTGTCGGTGCTCAACCTGCTTGATTCCATCCCACTGGGCTCAATGTGCATTGTACCGGAAGTGACCAAACAGGGTTTCCTAGAACGCTTCTAGCACTGCTGATGGTATGTGAAGTTCATGAGGCAGGTGGAGTTGTTTTGGCACTGGAAGAGCTGTGCTGCTGCTTCAGGCAATTGCCACTCACCACCATCCTAAGATTCCTACTTGTCACATCCACTTTCAGACATATGTGGTGCCAGAGCACTTGGTTTCCATGTCAGCGGGAAATGGCTTGGGCGCTGAACTTGTGTTTCGCTGTTGAGGTTTGAGCATCTTGTGTGAGGAGCTCCATCTAAGATTCGTGTGGGTGCTCAACCTGCTTGATTCCATCACACTAGGCTCAATGGGCATTGGACCGGAAGTGACCAAACAGGGTTTCCTAGATAGCTGCCAGGACAGCTTATGGTATGTGAAGTTCATGAGGCAGGTGGAGTTGTTTTGGCACTGGAAGAGCTGTGCTGCTGCTTCGGGCAGTTGCCATTCACCACAGCATCCCTGAGTTCCCTAGGTGTCATATCCACTTTCAGACATATGTGGTGCCAGAGCACTTGGTTTCCATGGCAGCGGGAAATGGCTTGAGCGCTGAACTTGTGTTTTGCTGTCTAGGTTTGAGGGCCTTGTGTGAGGAGCTCCATATTAGTTTAGTGTGGGTGCTCACCCTGCTTGATTCCATCCCACTGGACTCAATGGGCATTGGAGCGGAAGTGACCAAACAGGGTTTCCTAGAGAGCTGCTAGCACAGCTGATGGTATGTGAAGTTGATGAGGCAGGTGGAGTTGTTTTGGCACTGGAAGAGCTGTGCTGCTGCTTCGGGCAGTTGCCATTCCCCACCATCCTAAGATTCCTACGTGTCACATCCACTTTCAGACATATGATGCCAGAGCACTTGGTTTCCATGTCAGCGGGAAATGGCTTGGGCGCTGAACTTGTGTTTGGCTGTGGAGCTTTGAGCATCTTGTGTGAGGAGCTCCATCTAAGTTTCGTGTGGGTGCTCAACCTGCTTGATTCCATCCCACTAGGCTCAATGGGCATTGGACCGGAAGTGACCAAACAGGGTTTCCTAGATAGCTGCTAGCACAGCTGATGGTATGTGAAGTTCATGAGGCAGGTGAAGTTGTTTTGGCACTGGAAGAGCTCTGCTGCTGCTTCGGGCAGTTGCCATTCACCATGGCCCTGAGTTCCCTAGGTGTCATATCCACTTTCAGACATATGTGGTGCCAGAGCACTTGGTTTCCATGGCAGCGGGAAATGGCTTGAGCGCTGAACTTGTGTTTGGCTGTGGAGGTTTGAGGGCCTTGTGTGAGGAGCTCCATGTTAGTTTAGTGTGGGTGCTCAACCTGCTTGATTCCATCCCACTGGGCTCAATGGGCATTGCACCGGAAGTGACCAAACAGGGTTTCCTAGAGAGCTGCTAGCACAGCTGATGGTATGTGAAGTTCATGAGGCAGGTGGAGTTGTTTTGGCACTGGAAGAGCTGTGCTGCTGCTTCGGGCAGTTGCCATTCACCACCGCACTGAGGTCCTTGGGTGTCATATCCACTTTCAGACATATGTGCTGCCAGAGCACTTGGTTTCCATGGCAGCGGGAAATGTTTTGTGCGCTGAACTTGTGTTTGGCTTGTCAGCTTTCAGCACCTTGAGTGAGGAGCTGCATGTTAGTTTAGAGTGGGTGCTCCAACTGCTTGATTCCATCCCATTGGGCTCAATGGGCATTGGACCGGAAGTGACCCAACAGGGTTTCCTAGATAGCTGCTAGCACAGCTGATGGTATGTGAAGTTCATGAGGCAGGTGGATTTGTTTTGGCACTGGAAGAGCTGTGCTGCCTCTTTGGGCAGTTGCCATTCACCACCGCCTCCCTGAGTTCCCTAGGTGTCATATCCACTTTCAGACATATGTGGTGCCAGAGCACTTGGTTTCCATGGCAGCGGGAAATGGCTTTTGCGCTGAACTTGTATTTGGCTGTGGAGTTTTGAGCACCTTGAGTGAGGAGCTCCATGTTAGTTTAGTGTGGGTGCTCAACCTGCTTGATTCCATCCCACTGGGCTCAATGGGCATTGGACCGGAAGTGACCAAACAGGGTTTCCTAGATAGCTGCTAGCACAGCTGATGGTATGTGAAGTTCATGAGGCAGGTGGAGTTGTTTGGCACTGGAAGAGCTGTGCTGCTGCTTCGGGCAGTTGCCATTCACCACCACATAGAGGTCCCTAGGTGTCATATCCACTTTCAGACATATGTGCTGCCAGAGCACTTGGTTTCCATGACAGCGGGAAATGGCTTGGGCGCTGAACTTGTGTTTGGCTGTGGAGTATGGAGCTCCTTGAGTGAGGAGCTCCATGTAAGTTTAGTGTGGGTGCTCAACCTGCTTGATTCCATTACACTGGGCTCAATGGGCATTGGACCCGATGTGACCAAACAGGGTTTCCTAGATAGCTGCTAGCACAGCTGATGGTATGTGAAGTTCCTGAGGCAGGTGGAGTTGTTTTGGCACTGGAAGAGCTGTGCTGCTCCTTCGGGCAGTTGCCATTCACCACCGCCCTGAGTTCCCTATGTGTCATATCCACTTTCAGACATATGTGGTGCCAGAGCACTTGGTTTCCATGGCAGCGCCAAATGGCTTGAGCGCTGAACTTGTGTTTGGCTGTGGAGGTTTGAGGGCCTTGTGTGAGGAGCTCCATGTTAGTTTAGTGTGGGTGCTCAACCTGCTTGATTCCATCCCACTGGGCTCAATGGGCATTGCACCGGAAGTGACCAAACAGGGTTTCCTAGAGAGCTGCTAGCACAGCTGATTGTATGTGAAGTTCATGAGGCAGGTGGAGTTGTTTTGGCACTGGAAGAGCTGTGCTGCTGCTTCGGGCAGTTGCCATTCACCACCGCACTGAGGTCCTTGGGTGTCATATCCACTTTCAGACATATGTGCTGCCAGAGCACTTGGTTTCCATGGCAGCGGGAAATGTTTTGGGCGCTGAACTTGTGTTTGGCTTGTCAGCTTTCAGCACCTTGAGCGAGGAGCTGCATGTTAGTTTAGAGTGGGTGCTCCACCTGCTTGATTCCATCCCATTGGGCTCAATGGGCATTGGACCGGAAGTGACCCAACAGGGTTTCCTAGATAGCTGCTAGCACAGCTGATGGTATGTGAAGTTCATGAGGCAGGTGGATTTGTTTTGGCACTGGAAGAGCAGTGCTGCTGCTTCGGGCAGTTGCCATTCACCACCGCGTCCCTGAGTTCCCTAGGTGTCATATCCACTTTCAGACATATGTGGTGCCAGAGCACTTGGTTTCCATGGCAGCGGGAAATGGCTTTTGCGCTGAACTTGTATTTGGCTGTGGAGTTTTGAGCACCTTGAGTGAGGAGCTCCATGTTAGTTTAGTGTGGGTGCTCAACCTGCTTGATTCCATCACACTGGGCTCAATGGGCTTTGGGGCGGAAGTGACCAAACAGGGTTTCCTAGAACGCTGCTAGCACAGCTGATGGTATGTGAAGTTCATGAGGCAGGTGGAGTTGTTTGGCACTGGAAGAGCTGTGCTGCTGCTTCGGGCAGTTGCCATTCACCACCACATAGAGGTCCCTAGGTGTCATATCCACTTTCAGACATATGTGCTGCCAGAGCACTTGGTTTCCATGACAGCGGGAAATGGCTTGGGCGCTGAACTTGTGTTTGGCTGTGGAGTTTTGAGCGTCTTGAGTGAGGAGCTCCATGTTAGTTTAGTGTGGGTGCTCAACCTGCTTGATTAAATCCCACTGGCCTAATGGGCATTGGACCCGATGTGACCAAACAAGGTTTCCTAGAACGCTGCTAGCACAGCGGATGGTATGTGAAGTTCATGAGGCAGGTGGAGTTGTTTTGGCACCGGAAGAGCTGTGCTGCTGCTTCGGGCAGTTGCCATTCTCCACCACCCTGAGATTCCTACTTATCATATCCACTTTCAGACATATGTGGTTCCAGAGCACTTGGTTTCCATGGCAGCGGGCAATGTCTTGGGCGCTGAACTTGTGTTTGGCTGTGCAGGTTTGCGCGCCTTGTGTGAGGAGCTCCATGTTAGTTTAGAGTGTGTGCTCAACCTGCTTGATTCCATCCCACTAGGCTCAATGGGCATTGGACCGGAAGTGACCAAACAGGGTTTCCTAGAACGCTGCTAGCACAGCTGATGGTATGTGAAGTTCCTGAGGCAGGAGGAGTTGTTTTGTCACTGGAAGAGCTCTGCTGCTTCGGGCAGTTGTCATTCACTACTGCCCTGAGTACCTTGGTGTCAAAACCTCTTTCTGACATATGTTGTGCCAGAGCACTTGGTTTCCATGGCAGCGGGAAATGGCTTGGGCGCTGAACTTGTGTTTGGCTGTGGAGGTTTGAGGGCCTTGTGTGAGGAGCTCCATGTTAGTTTAGTGTGGGTGCTCAACCTGCTTGATTCCATCCCTCTGGGCTCAATGTGCATTGGACCGGAAGTGACCAAAAATGGTTTCCTAGAATGCTGCTAGCACAGCTGATGGTATGTGAAGTTCATGAGGCAGGTGGAGTTGTTTTGGCACTGGAAGAGCTGTGCTGCTGCTTTGGGCAGTTGCCATTCACCACCGCCCTGAGTTCCCTAGGTGTCATATCCACTTTCAGACATATGTGGTGCCAGAGCACTTGGCTTCCATGGCAGCGGGAAATGGCCTGGGCGCTGAACTTGTGTTTGGCTGTGGAGTTTTGAGCGTCTTGAGTGAGGAGCTCCATGTTAGTTTAGTGTGGGTGCTCAACCTGCTTGATTCCATCCCAGTGGGCTCAATGGGCATTGCACCGGAAGTGACCAAACAGGGTTTCCTAGAGAGCTGCTAGCACAGCTGATGGTATGTGAAGTTCATGAGGCAGGTGGAGTTGTTTTGGCACTGGAAGAGCTGTGCTGCTGCTTCGGGCAGTTGCCATTCACCACCGCCCTGAGTTCCCTAGGTGACATATCCACTTTCAGACATATGTGGTGCCAGAGCACTTGGTTTCCATGGCAGCGGGAAATGCTTGGGTGCAGAACGTGTGTTTGGCTGTGGAGTTTTGAGTGCCTTGAGTGAGGAGCTCCATGTTAGTTTAGTGTGGGTGCTCAACCTGCTTGATTCCATCCCACTGGACTCAATGGGCATTGGACCGGAAATGACCAAACAGGGTTTCCTAGAACGCTGCTAGTACAGCTGATGGTATGTGAAGTTCGTGACTGTGGTGCAGTTGTTTTGGCACTGGAAGAGCTGTGCGGCTGCTTCGGGCAGTTGCTATTCACCATCGCCCTGAATTGCCTATGTGTCATATCCACTTTCAGACATACGTCCTGCCAGAGCACTTGGTTTCCATGGCAGCGGGAAATGGTTTTGTTCTGAACTTGTGTTTGGCTGGTTCGTTTTCAGCGCCTTGAGTGCGGAGCTCCATGTAAGTTTAGAGTTTGTGCTCAACCTGCTTGATTCCATCCCTCTGGGCTCAATGTGCATTGGACCGGAAATGACCAAACAGGGTTTCCTAGATAGCTGCTAGCACAGCTGATGGTATGTGAAGTTCATGAGGCAGGGGGAGTTGTTTTGGCACTGGAAGAGCTGTGCTGCTGCTTCAGGCAATTACCATTCACCACCGCCTCCCTGAGTTCCCTAGGTGTCATATCCACTTTCAGACATATGTGGTGCCAGATCACTTGGCTTCCATGGCAGCGGGAAATGGCTTGGGCACTGAACTTGTGTTTGGCTGGTTAGTTTTGAGCGGCTTGAGTGAGGAGCTCCATGTTAGTTTAGTGTGGGTGCTCAACCTGCTTGATTCCATCCCACTGGGCTCAATGGGCATTGTACTGGAAGTGACCAAACAGGGTTTCCTAGATAGCTGCTAGCACAGCTGATGGTATGTGAAGTTCATGAGGCAGGTGGAGTTGTTTTGGCACTGGAAGAGCTGTGCTGCTGCTTCGGGCAGTTGCCATTCACCACCACACTTAGGTCCCTAGGTGTCATATCCACTTTCAGACATATGTGCTGCCAGAGCACTTGGTTTCCATGGCTGCGGGAAATGGCTTGGGCGATGAACTTGTGTTTGGCTGTGGAGTTTTGAGCGCCTTGAGTGAGGAGCTCCATGTTAGTTTAGTGTGGGTGCTCAACCTGCTTGATTCCATCCCACTGGGCTCAATGGGCATTGGACCGGAAGTGACCAAACAGGGTTTCCTAGAATGCTGCTAGCCCAGCTGATGGTATGTGAAGTTCATGACTGTGGTGCAGTTGTTTTGGCACTGGAAGAGCTGTGCTGCTGCTTCGGGCAGTTGCCATTCACCACCGCCTCCCTGAGTGCCCTAGGTGTCATATCCACTTGCAGACATACGTGGTGCCAGAGCACTTGGTTTCCATGGCAGCGGGAAATGGCTTTTGTTCTGAACTTGTTTTTAGCTGGTTCTTTTTCAGCGCCTTGAGTGAGGAGCTCCATGTAAGTTTAGAGTGGGTGCTCAACCTGCTTGATTCCATCCCACTGGGCTCAATGGGCATTGGACTGGAAGTGACCAAACAGGGTTTCCTAGATAGCTGCTAGCACAGCTGATGGTATGTGAAGTTCCTGAGGCAGGTGGAGTTGTTTTGGCACTGGAAGAGCTGTGCTGCTGCTTCAGGCAGTTACCATTCACCACCGCCTCCCTGAGTTCCCTAGGTGTCATCAACTTTCAGAAATATGTGGTGCCAGAGCACTTGGTTTCCATGGCAGCAGAAATGGCTTTGCGCTGAACTTGTGTTTGGCTGTGGAGATTTGAGCATCTTGAGTGAGGAGCTCCATGTAAGTTTAGTGTGGATGCTCAACCTGCATGATTCCATCCCATTGGGCTCAATGGGCATTGGACCGGAAGTGACCAAACAGGGTTTCCTAGATAGCTGCTAGCACAGCTGATGGTTTGTGAAGTTCATGAGGCAGGTGGAGTTGTTTTCTCACTGGAAGAGCTGTGCTGCTGCTTCGGGCATTTGCCATTCACCAACTCCTCCCAGAGTTCCCTAGGTGTCATATCCACTTTCAGACATATGTGGTGCCAGAGCACTTGGTTTCCATGACAGCGAGAAATGGCTTGGGCGCTGAACTTGTATTTGGCGGCGGATTTTTGAGCACCTTGAGTGAGGAGCTCCATGTAAGTTTAGTGTGAGTGCTCAACCTGCTTGATTCCATCCCACTGGGCTCAATGGGCATTGGACCGGAAGTGACCAAACAGGGTTTCCTAGAATGCTGCTAGCACAGCTGATGGTATGTGAAGTTCATGAGGCAGGTGGAATTGTTTTGGCACTTTAAGAGCTGTGCTGCTGCTTCGGGCAGTTGCCATTCACCACCGCCCTAAGTTCCCTAGGTGTCATATCCACTTTCAGACATATGTGGTGCCAGAGCATTTGGTTTCCATGGCAGCAGGAAATGGCTTGGGCGCTGAACTTGTGTTTGGCTGTGGAGTATGGAGCTCCTTGAGTGAGGAGCTCCATGTAAGTTTAGTGTGGGTGCTCAACCTGCTTGATTCCATCCCACTGGTTCAATGGGCATTGGACCGGAAGTGACCAAACAGGGTTTCCTTGATAGCTGCTAGCACAGCTGATGGTATGTGAAGTTCCTGAGGCAGGTGGAGTTGTTTTGGCACTGGAAGAGCTGCGCTGCTGCTTCAGGCAGTTGCCATTCACCACCCCCTCCCTGAGTTCCCTAGGTGTCATATCCACTTTCAGACATATGTGGTGCCAGAGCACTTGGTTTCCATGGCAGCGGGAAATGGCTTGGGCGCTGAACTTGTGTTTGGCTGTGGAGTATGGAGCGCCTTGAGTGAGGAGCTCCATGTTAGTTTAGTGTGGGTGCTCAACCTGCTTGATTCCATCCCACTGGGCTCAATGGGCATTGGACCAGAAGTGACCAAACACTGTTTCCTAGATAGCTGCTAGCACTTCTGATGGTTTGTGAAGTTCATGAGGCAGGTGGAGTTGTTTTGGCACTGGAAGAGCTGTGCTGCTGCTTCGGGCATTTGCCATTCACCAACTCCTCCCTGAGTTCCCTAGGTGTCATATTCACTTTCAGACATATGTGGTGCCAGAGCACTTGGTTTCCATGGCAGCGGGAAATGGCTTGGGCGCTGAACTTGTATTTGGCTGCGGATTTTTGAGCACCTTGAGTGAGGAGCTCCATGTAAATTTAGTGTGAGTACTCAACCTGCTTGATTCCATCCCACTGGGCTCAATGGGCATTGGACCGGAAGTGACCAAACAGGGTTTCCTAGAACGCTGCTAGCACAGCTGATGGTATGTGAAGTTCATGAGGCAGTTGCAATTGTTTTGGCACTTTAAGAGCTGTGCTGCTGCTTCTGGCAGTTTCCATTCACCACCGCCTCCCTGAGTTCCCTAGGTGTCATATCCACTTTCAGACATATGTGGTGCCAGAGCACTTGGTTTCCGTGGCAGCGGGAAATGGCTTGGGCGCTGAACTTGTGTTTGGCTGTGGAGTATGGAGCGCCTTGAGTGAGGAGCTCCATGTAAGTTTAGTGTGGGTGCTCAACCTGCTTGATTCCATCCCACTTGGCTCAAGGGGCATTGGACCGGAAGTGACCAAACAGGGTTTCCTAGAGAGCTGCTAGCACAGCTGATGGTATGTGAAGTTCATGAGGCAGGTGGAGTTGTTTTGGCACTGGAAGAGCTGTGCTGCTGCCTCAGGCAGTTGCCATTCACCACCGCCTCCCTGAGTTCCCTAGGTGTCATATCCACTTTCAGACATATGTGCTGCCAGAGCACTTGGTTTCCATGGCAGCAGAAAATGGCTTGGGCGCTGAACTTGTGTTTGGCTGTGGAGTTTTGAGCATCTTGAGTGAGGAGCTCCATGATAGTTTAGTGTGGGTGCTCAACCTGCTTGATTCCATCCCCCTGAGCTCAATGGGCATTGGACCGGAAGTGACCAAACACTGTTTCCTAGATAGCTGCTAGCACAGCTGATGGTATGTGAAGTTCATGAGGCAGGTGGAGTTGTTTTGGCACTGGAAGAGCTGTGCTGCTGCTTCGGGCATTTGCCTTTCACCAACGCCTCCCTGAGTTCCCTAGGTGTCATATCAACTTTCAGACATATGTGGTGCCAGAGCACTTGGTTTCCATGGCAGCGAGAAATGGCTTGGGCGCTGAACTTGTATTTGGCTGTGGAGTTTTGAGCGGCTTGAGTGAGGAGCTCCATGTTAGTTTAGTGTGTTTGCTCAACCTGCTTGATTCCATCCCACTGGGCTCAATGGGCATTGGAGCGGATGTGACCCAACAGGGTTTCCTAGATAGCTGCTAGCACAGCTGATTGTTTGTGAAGTTCATGACTGAGGTGGAGTTGTTCTGGCACTGGAAGAGCTGTGCTGCAGCTTCGGGCAGTTGCCATTCACCACTGCATCCCTGAGTTCCCTAGGTGTCATATCCACTTTCAGACATATGTGGTGCCAGAGCACTTGATTTCCATGGCAGCGGGAAATGGCTTGTGCTCTGAACTTGTGTTTGGCTGTGGAGTATGGAGCGCCTTGAGTGAGGAGCTCCATGTTAGTTTAGTGTGGGTGCTCAACCTGCTTGATTCCATCCCACTGGGCTCAATGGGCATTGGACCGGAAGTGACCAAACAGGGTTTCCTAGAACGCTGCTAGCACAGCTGATGGTATGTGAAGTTCATGAGGCAGTTGCAATTGTTTTGGCACTTTAAGAGCTGTGCTGCTGCTTCTGGCAGTTGCCATTCACCACCGCCTCCCTGAGTTCCCTATGTGTCATATCCACTTTCAGATATATGTGGTGCCAGAGCACTTGGTTTCCGTGGCAGCGGGAAATGGCTTGGGCGCTGAACTTGTGTTTGGCTGTGGAGTATGGAGCGCCTTGAGTGAGGAGCTCCATGTAAGTTTAGTGTGGGTGCTCAACCTGCTTGATTCCATCCCACTTGGCTCAAGGGGCATTGGACCGGAAGTGACCAAACAGGGTTTCCTAGAGAGCTGCTAGCACAGCTGATGGTATGTGAAGTTCATGAGGCAGGTGGAGTTGTTTTGGCACTGGAAGAGCTGTGCTGCTGCCTCAGGCAGTTGCCATTCACCACCGCCTCCCTGAGTTCCCTAGGTGTCATATCCACTTTCAGACATATGTGCTGCCAGAGCACTTGGTTTCCATGGCAGCAGAAAATGGCTTGGGCGCTGAACTTGTGTTTGGCTGTGGAGTTTTGAGCATCTTGAGTGAGGAGCTCCATGTTAGTTTAGTGTGGGTGCTCAACCTGCTTGATTCCATCCCCCTGAGCTCAATGGGCATTAGACCGGAAGTGACCAAACACTGTTTCCTAGATAGCTGCTAGCACAGCTGATGGTATGTGAAGTTCATGAGGCAGGTGGAGTTGTTTTGGCACTGGAAGAGCTGTGCTGCTGCTTCGGGCATTTGCCATTCACCAACGCCTCCCTGAGTTCCCTAGGTGTCATATCAACTTTCAGACATATGTGGTGCCAGAGCACTTGGTTTCCATGGCAGCGAGAAATGGCTTGGGCGCTGAACTTGTATTTGGCTGTGGAGTTTTGAGCGGCTTGAGTGAGGAGCTCCATGTTAGTTTAGTGTGTTTGCTCAACCTGCTTGATTCCATCCCACTGGGCTCAATGGGCATTGGAGCGGATGTGACCCAACAGGGTTTCCTAGATAGCTGCTAGCACAGCTGATTGTTTGTGAAGTTCATGACTGAGGTGGAGTTGTTCTGGCACTGGAAGAGCTGTGCTGCAGCTTCGGGCAGTTGCCATTCACCACTGCATCCCTGAGTTCCCTAGGTGTCATATCCACTTTCAGACATATGTGGTGCCAAAGCACTTGATTTCCGTGGCAGCGGGAAATGGCTTGTGCTCTGAACTTGTGTTTGGCTGTGGAGTATGGAGCGCCTTGAGTGAGGAGCTCCATGTTAGTTTAGTGTGGGTGCTCAACCTGCTTGATTCCATCCCACTGGGCTCAATGGGCATTGGACCGGAAGTGACCAAACAGGGTTTCCTAGAACGCTGCTAGCACAGCTGATGGTATGTGAAGTTCATGAGGCAGTTGCAATTGTTTTGGCACTTTAAGAGCTGTGCTGCTGCTTCTGGCAGTTTCCATTCACCACCGCCTCAATGAGTTCCCTAGGTGTCATATCCACTTTCAGACATATGTGGTGCCAGAGCACTTGGTTTCCGTGGCAGCGGGAAATGGCTTGGGCGCTGAACTTGTGTTTGGCTGTGGAGTATGGAGCGCCTTGAGTGAAGAGCTCCATGTAAGTTTAGTGTGGGTGCTCAACCTGCTTGATTCCATCCCACTTGGCTCAAGGGGCATTGGACCGGAAGTGACCAAACAGGGTTTCCTAGAGAGCTGCTAGCACAGCTGATGGTATGTGAAGTTCATGAGGCAGGTGGAGTTGTTTTCTCACTGGAAGAGCTGTGCTGCTGCTTCAGGCAATTGCCATTCACCACCGCCCTGAATTCCCTAGGTGTCATATCCACTTTCAGACATATGTGGTGCCAGAGCACTTGGTTTCCATGGCAGCGCGAAATGGCTTTTGTTCTGAACTTGTGTTTGGCTGTGGAGATTTGAGCGCCTTGTGTGAGGAGCTCCATGTTAGTTTAGTGTGGGTGCTCAACCTGCTTGATTCCATCACACTGGGCTCAATGGGCATTGGACCGGAAGTGACCAAACAGGGTTTCCTAGATAGCTGCTGGCACAGCTGATGGTATGTGAAGTTTTTGACTGAGGTGGAGTTGTTTTGGCACTGGAAGAGCTGTGCTGCTGCTTCGGGCAGTTGCCATTCACCACCACATAGAGGTCCCTAGGTGTCATATCCACTTTCAGACATATGTGGTTCCAGAGCACTTGGTATCCATGTCAGGGGGAAATGGCTGTGGCGCTGAACTTGTGTTTGGCTGTGGAGGTTTGAGCATCTCGTGTGAGGAGCTCCATCTAAGTTTCGTGTGGGTGCTCAACCTGCTTGATTCCATCCCACTAGGCTCAATGGGCATTGGACCGAAAGTGACCCAACAGGGTTTCCTAGGTAGCTGCTAGCACAGCTGATGGTATGTGAAGTTCATGAGGCAGGTGGAGTTGTTTTGGCACTGGAAGAGCTGTGCTGCTGCTTCGGGCAGTTGCCATTCACCACCACCCTGAGTTCCCTTGGTGTCATATCCACTTTCAGACATATGTGGTGCCAGAGCACTTGGTTTCCATGGCAGCGGGAAATGGCTTTTGCGCTGAACTTGTATTTGGCTGTGGAGTTTTGAGCACCTTGAGTGAGGAGCTCCATGTTAGTTTAGTGTGGGTGCTCAACCTGCTTGATTCCATCACACTGGGCTCAATGGGCTTTGGGGCGGAAGTGACCAAACAGGGTTTCCTAGAACGCTGCTAGCACAGCTGATGGTATGTGAAGTTCATGAGGCAGGTGGAGTTGTTTGGCACTGGAAGAGCTGTGCTGCTGCTTCAGGCAGTTGCCATTCACCACCACATAGAGGTCCCTAGGTGTCATATCCACTTTCAGACATATGTGCTGCCAGCGCACTTGGTTTCCATGACAGCGGGAAATGGCTTGGGCGCTGAACTTGTGTTTGGCTGTGGAGTTTTGAGCGTCTTGAGTGAGGAGCTCCATGTTAGTTTAGTGTGGGTGCTCAACCTGCTTGATTAAATCCCACTGGCCTAATGGGCATTGGACCCGATGTGACCAAACAGGGTTTCCTAGAACGCTGCTAGCACAGCTGATGGTATGTGAAGTTCATGAGGCAGGTGGAGTTGTTTTGGCACCGGAAGAGCTGTGCTGCTGCTTCGGGCAGTTGCCATTCTCCACCACCCTGAGATTCCTACTTATCATATCCACTTTCAGACATATGTGGTGCCAGAGCACTTGGTTTCCATGGCAGCGGGCAATGTCTTGGGCGCTGAACTTGTGTTTGGCTGTGCAGGTTTGCGCGCCTTGTGTGAGGAGCTCCATGTTAGTTTAGAGTGTGGGTGCTCAACCTGCTTGATTCCATCCCACTAGGCTCAATGGGCATTGGACCGGAAGTGACCAAACAGGGTTTCCTAGAACGCTGCTAGCACAGCTGATGGTATGTGAAGTTCCTGAGGCAGGAGGAGTTGTTTTGTCACTGGAAGAGCTCTGCTGCTTCGGGCAGTTGTCATTCACTACTGCCCTGAGTACCTTGGTGTCAAAACCTCTTTCAGACATATGTTGTGCCAGAGCACTTGGTTTCCATGGCAGCGGGAAATGGCTTGGGCGCTGAACTTGTGTTTGGCTGTGGAGGTTTGAGGGCCTTGTGTGAGGAGCTCCATGTTAGTTTAGTGTGGGTGCTCAACCTGCTTGATTCCATCCCTCTGGGCTCAATGTGCATTGGACCGGAAGTGACCAAAAAGGGTTTCCTAGAACGCTGCTAGCACAGCTGATGGTATGTGAAGTTCATGAGGCAGGTGGAGTTGTTTTGGCACTGGAAGAGCTGTGCTGCTGCTTTGGGCAGTTGCCATTCACCACCGCCCTGAGTTCCCTAGGTGTCATATCCACTTTCAGACATACGTCATGCCAGAGCACTTGGTTTCCATGGCAGCGGGAAATGCTTGGGTGCAGAACGTGTATTTGGCTTTGAAATTTTGATCGCCTTGAGTGAGGAGCTCCATGTTAGTTTACTGTGGGTGCTCAACCTGCTTGATTCCATCCCACTGGGCTCAATGGGCATTGGACCCGAAGTGACCTAACAGGGTTTCCAAGAGAGCTGCTAGCACAGCTGATGGTATGTGAAGTTCATGAGGCAGGTGGAGTTGTTTTGGCACTGGAAGAGCTGTGCTGCTGCTTCGGGCAGTTGCCATTCACCACCGCCCTGAGTTCCCTAGGTGTCATATCCACTTTCAGACAATGTGTAGCCAGAGCACTTGGTTTCCATGGCAGCGAGAAATGGCCTGGGCACTGAACTTGTGTTTTGCTGTGGAGTTTGAGTGCCTTGAGTGAGGAGCTCCATGTAAGTTTAGTGTGGGTGCTCAACCTGCTTGATTCCATCCCACTGGGCTCAATGGGCATTGGACCGGAAGTGACCAAACAGGGATTCCTAGATAGCTGCTAGCACAGCTGATGGTATGTGAAGTTCATGAGGCAGGTGGAGTTGTTTTGGCACTGGAAGAGCTGTGATGCTTTGGGCAGTTGCCATTCAGCACCACCGCCCTGAGTTCCCTAGGTGTCATATCCACTTTCAGACATATGTGGTGCCAGAGCACTTGGTTTCCATGGCAGCAGGGAAATGGCTTGGGCGCTGAACTTGTGTTTGGTTGTGGAATATGGAAAGTCTTTAGTGAGGAGCTCCATGTTAGTTTAGTGTGGGTGCTCAACCTGCTTCATTCCATTACACTGGGCTCAATGGGCATTGGACCGGAAGTGACCAAAAAGGGTTTCCTAGAACGCTGCTAGTACAGCTGATGGTATGTGAAGTACGTGACTGTGGTGCAGTTGTTTTGGCACTGGAAGAGCTGTGCGGCTGCTTCGGGCAGTTGCTATTCACCATCGCCCTGAATTGCCTATGTGTCATATCCACTTTCAGACATACGTCCTGCCAGAGCACTTGGTTTCCATGGCAGCGGGAAATGGTTTTGTTCTGAACTTGTGTTTGGCTGGTTCGTTTTCAGCGCTTTGAGTGCGGAGCTCCATGTAAGTTTAGAGTTTGTGCTCAACCTGCTTGATTCCATCCCTCTGGGCTCAATGTGCATTGGACCGGAACTGACCAAACAGGGTTTCCTAGATAGCTGCTAGCACAGCTGATGGTATGTGAAGTTCATGAGGCAGGGGGAGTTGTTTTGGCACTGGAAGAGCTGTGCTGCTGCTTCAGGCAATTACCATTCACCACCGCCTCCCTGAGTTCCCTAGGTGTCATATCCACTTTCAGACATATGTGGTGCCAGATCACTTGGCTTCCATGGCAGCGGGAAATGGCTTGGGCACTGAACTTGTGTTTGGCTGGTTAGTTTTGAGCGGCTTGAGTGAGGAGCTCCATGTTAGTTTAGTGTGGGTGCTCAACCTGCTTGATTCCATCCCACTGGGCTCAATGGGCATTGTACTGGAAGTGACCAAACAGGGTTTCCTAGATAGCTGCTAGCACAGCTGATGGTATGTGAAGTTCATGAGGCAGGTGGAGTTGTTTTGGCACTGGAAGAGCTGTGCTGCTGCTTCGGGCAGTTGCCATTCACCACCACACTTAGGTCCCTAGGTGTCATATCCACTTTCAGACATATGTGCTGCCAGAGCACTTGGTTTCCATGGCTGCGGGAAATGGCTTGGGCGATGAACTTGTGTTTGGCTGTGGAGTTTTGAGCGCCTTGAGTGAGGAGCTCCATGTTAGTTTAGTGTGGGTGCTCAACCTGCTTGATTCCATCCCACTGGGCTCAATGGGCATTGGACCGGAAGTGACCAAACAGGGTTTCCTAGAACGCTGCTAGCCCAGCTGATGGTATGTGAAGTTCATGAGGCAGGTGGAGTTGTTTTGGCACTGGAAGAGCTGTGCTGCTGCTTCGGGCAGTTGCCATTCACCACCGCACTGAGGTCCTTGGATGTCATATCCACTTTCAGACATATGTGGTGCCAGAGCACTTTGTTTCCATGGCAGCAGGAAATGGCTTGGGCGATGAACTTGTGTTTGGCTGTGGAGTTTTGAGCGCCTTGAGTGAGGAGCTCCATGTTAGTTTAGTGTGGGTGCTCAACCTGCTTGATTCCATCCCACTGGGCTCAATGGGCATTGGACCGGAAGTGACCAAACAGGGTTTCCTAGAATGCTGCTAGCCCAGCTGATGGTATGTGAAGTTCATGACTGTGGTGCAGTTGTTTTGGCACTGGAAGAGCTGTGCTGCTGCTTCGGGCAGTTGCCATTCACCACCGCCTCCCTGAGTGCCCTAGGTGTCATATCCACTTGCAGACATACGTGGTGCCAGAGCACTTGGTTTCCATGGCAGCGGGAAATGGCTTTTGTTCTGAACTTGTTTTTAGCTGGTTCTTTTTCAGCGCCTTGAGTGAGGAGCTCCATGTAAGTTTAGAGTGGGTGCTCAACCTGCTTGATTCCATCCCACTGGGCTCAATGGGCATTGGACTGGAAGTGACCAAACAGGGTTTCCTAGATAGCTGCTAGCACAGCTGATGGTATGTGAAGTTCCTGAGGCAGGTGGAGTTGTTTTGGCACTGGAAGAGCTGTGCTGCTGCTTCATTCAGTTACCATTCACCACCGCCTCCCTGAGTTCCCTAGGTTTCATCAACTTTCAGACATATGTGGTGCCAGAGCACTTGGTTTCCATGGCAGCAGAAATGGCTTGTGCACTGAACTTGTGTTTGGCTGTGGAGATTTGAGCATCTTGAGTGAGGAGCTCCATGTAAGTTTAGTGTGGGTGCTCAACCTGCATGATTCCATCCCATTGGGCTCAATGGGCATTGGACCGGAAGTGACCAAACAGGGTTTCCTAGATAGCTGCTAGCACAGCTGATGGTTTGTGAAGTTCATGAGGCAGGTGGAGTTGTTTTCTCACTGGAAGAGCTGTGCTGCTGCTTCGGGCATTTGCCATTCACCAACTCCTCCCAGAGTTCCCTAGGTGTCATATCCACTTTCAGACATATGTGGTGCCAGAGCACTTGGTTTCCATGACAGCGAGAAATGGCTTGGGCGCTGAACTTGTATTTGGCGGCGGATTTTTGAGCACCTTGAGTGAGGAGCTCCATGTAAGTTTAGTGTGAGTGCTCAACCTGCTTGATTCCATCCCACTGGGCTCAATGGGCATTGGACCGGAAGTGACCAAACAGGGTTTCCTAGAACGCTGCTAGCACAGCTGATGGTATGTGAAGTTCCTGAGGCAGGTGGAGTTGTTTTGGCACTGGAAGAGCTGCGCTGCTGCTTCAGGCAGTTGCCATTCACCACCCCCTCCCTGAGTTCCCTAGGTGTCATATCCACTTTCAGACATATGTGCTGCCAGAGCACTTGGTTTCCATGGCAGCGGGAAATGGCTTGGGCGCTGAACTTGTGTTTGGCTGTGGAGTATGGAGCGCCTTGAGTGAGGAGCTCCATGTTAGTTTAGTGTGGGTGCTCAACCTGCTTGATTCCATCACACTGGGCTCAATGGGCATTGGACCAGAAGTGACCAAACACTGTTTCCTAGATAGCTGCTAGCACAGCTGATGGTTTGTGAAGTTCATGAGGCAGGTGGAGTTGTTTTGGCACTGGAAGAGCTGTGCTGCTGCTTCGGGCATTTGCCATTCACCAACTCCTCCCTGAGTTCCCTAGGTGTCTTATTCACTTTCAGACATATGTGGTGCCAGAGCACTTGGTTTCCATGGCAGCGGGAAATGGCTTGGGCGCTGAACTTGTATTTGGCTGCGGATTTTTGAGCACCTTGAGTGAGGAGCTCCATGTAAATTTAGTGTGAGTACTCAACCTGCTTGATTCCATCCCACTGGGCTCAATGGGCATTGGACCGGAAGTGACCAAACAGGGTTTCCTAGAACGCTGCTAGCACAGCTGATGGTATGTGAAGTTCATGAGGCAGTTGCAATTGTTTTGGCACTTTAAGAGCTGTGCTGCTGCTTCTGGCAGTTTCCATTCACCACCGCCTCAATGAGTTCCCTAGGTGTCATATCCACTTTCAGACATATGTGGTGCCAGAGCACTTGGTTTCCGTGGCAGCGGGAAATGGCTTGGGCGCTGAACTTGTGTTTGGCTGTGGAGTATGGAGCGCCTTGAGTGAGGAGCTCCATGTAAGTTTAGTGTGGGTGCTCAACCTGCTTGATTCCATCCCACTTGGCTCAAGGGGCATTGGACCGGAAGTGACCAAACAGGGTTTCCTAGAGAGCTGCTAGCACAGCTGATGGTATGTGAAGTTCATGAGGCAGGTGGAGTTGTTTTGGCACTGGAAGAGCTGTGCTGCTGCCTCAGGCAGTTGCCATTCACCACCGCCTCCCTGAGTTCCCTAGGTGTCATATCCACTTTCAGACATATGTGCTGCCAGAGCACTTGGTTTCCATGGCAGCAGAAAATGGCTTGGGCGCTGAACTTGTGTTTGGCTGTGGAGTTTTGAGCATCTTGAGTGAGAAGCTCCATGTTAGTTTAGTGTGGGTGCTCAACCTGCTTGATTCCATCCCCCTGAGCTCAATGGGCATTGGACCGGAAGTGACCAAACACTGTTTCCAGGATAGCTGCTAGCACAGCTGATGGTATGTGAAGTTCATGAGGCCTGTGGAGTTGTTTTGGCACTGGAAGAGCTGTGCTGCAGCTTCAGGCATTTGCCATTCACCAACGCCTCCCTGAGTTCCCTAGGTGTCATATCAACTTTCAGACATATGTGGTGCCAGAGCACTTGGTTTCCATGGCAGCGAGAAATGGCTTGGGCGCTGAACTTGTATTTGGCTGTGGAGTTTTGAGCGGCTTGAGTGAGGAGCTCCATGTTAGTTTAGTGTGTTTGCTCAACCTGCTTGATTCCATCCCACTGGGCTCAATGGGCATTGGAGCGGATGTGACCCAACAGGGTTTCCTAGATAGCTGCTAGCACAGCTGATTGTTTGTGAAGTTCATGACTGAGGTGGAGTTGTTCTGGCACTGGAAGAGCTGTGCTGCAGCTTCGGGCAGTTGCCATTCACCACTGCATCCCTGAGTTCCCTAGGTGTCATATCCACTTTCAGACATATGTGGTGCCAAAGCACTTGATTTCCGTGGCAGCGGGAAATGGCTTGTGCTCTGAACTTGTGTTTGGCTGTGGAGTATGGAGCGCCTTGAGTGAGGAGCTCCATGTTAGTTTAGTGTGGGTGCTCAACCTGCTTGATTCCATCCCACTGGGCTCAATGGGCATTGCACCGGAAGTGACCAAACAGGGTTTCCTAGAGAGCTGCTAGCACAGCTGATGGTATGTGAAGTTCATGAGGCAGGTGGAGTTGTTTTCTCACTGGAAGAGCTGTGCTGCTGCTTCAGGCAATTGCCATTCAGTACCGCCCTGAATTCCCTAGGTGTCATATCCACTTTCAGACATATGTGGTGCCAGAGCACTTGGTTTCCATGGCAGCGCGAAATGGCTTTTGTTCTGAACTTGTGTTTGGCTGTGGAGATTTGAGCGCCTTGTGTGAGGAGCTCCATGTTAGTTTAGTGTGGGTGCTCAACCTGCTTGATTCCATCACACTGGGCTCAATGGGCATTGGACCGGAAGTGACCAAACAGGGTTTCCTAGATAGCTGCTGGCACAGCTGATGGTATGTGAAGTTCATGACTGAGGTGGAGTTGTTTTGGCACTGGAAGAGCTGTGCTGCTGCTTCGGGCAGTTGCCATTCACCACCACATAGAGGTCCCTAGGTGTCATATCCACTTTCAGACATATGTGGTGCCAGAGCACTTGGTTTCCGTGGCAGCAGGAAATTTCTTGGGCGCTGAACTTGTGTTTGGCTGTGGAGTTTTGAGCGTCTTGAGTGAAGAGCTCCATGTTAGTTTAGTGTGGGTGCTCAACCTGCTTGATTCCATCCCACTGGGCTCAATGGGCATTGGACCGGAAGTGACCCAAAAGGGTTTCCTTGAACGCTGCTAGCACAGCTGATGGTATGTGAAGTTCATGACTGAGGTGGAGTTGTTCTGGCACTGGAGGAGCTGTGCTGCAGCTTCGGGCAGTTGCCATTCACCACCGCCTCCCTGAGTTCCCTAGGTGTCATATCCACATTCAGACATATGTGGTGCCAGAGCACTTGGTTTCCGTGGCAGCGGGAAATGGCTTGTGCGCTGAACTTGTGTTTGGCTGTGGAGTATGGAGCGCCTTGAGTGAGGAGCTCCATGTTAGTTTAGTGTGGGTGCTCAACCTGCTTGATTCCATCACACTGGGCTCAATGGGCATTGGACCGGAAGTGACCAAACAGGTTTTCCTAGATAGCTGCTAGCACAGCTGATGGTTTGTGAAGTTCATGAGGCAGGTGGAGTTGTTTTCTCACTGAAAGAGCTGTGCTGCTGCTTCGGGCAGTTGCCATTCAGCACCGCCTCCCTGAGTTCCCTAGGTGTCATATCCACTTTCAGACATATGTGGTGCCAGAGCACTTGGTTTCCATGGCAGCAGGAAATGGCTTGGGCACTGAACTTGTGTTTGGCTGTGGAGTTTTGAGCATCTTGAGAGAGGAGCTCCATGTTAGTTTAGTGTGGGTGCTCAACCTGCTTGATTCCATCCCACTGGGCTCAATGGGCATTGGACCGGAAGTGACCAAACAGGGTTTCTTAGATAGCTGCTAGCACAGCTGATGGTATGTGAAGTTCATGAGGCAGGTGGAGTTGTTTTGGCACTGGAAGAGCTGTGCTGCTGCATCGGGCAGTTGCCATTCACCACCACAGTGAGTTCCTTAGTGTCATATCCACTTTCAGACATATGTGGTGCCAGAGCACTTGGTTTCCATGGCAACGGGAAATGGCTTGGGCGCTGATATTGTGTTTGACTGTGGAAATATGAGCGCCTTGAGTGAGGAGCTGCATGTTAGTTTCGTGTTGTGCTCAATCTTCTTTTTTCAATTACATTGGGCTCCATGGTCATTGGAGTGGAAGTGACCAAACAGGGTTTCCTAGATAGCTGCTAGCACAGCTGATGGTATGTGAAGTTCATGAGGCAGGTGGAGTTGTTTTGGCACTGGAAGAGCTGTGCTGCTGCTTCCGGCAATTGCCATTCACCACCGCCGTAAGTTCCCTAGGTGTCATATCCACTTTCAGACATATGTGGTGCCAGAGCTCTTGGTTTCCATGGCAGCGGGAAATGTCTTGGGCGCTGAACTTGTGTTTGGCTGTGGAGATTTGAGTGCCTTGTGTGAGGAGCTCCATGTTAGTTTAGTGTGGGTGCTCAACCTGCTTGATTCCATCACACTGGGCTCAATGGGCATTGGACCGGAAGTGACCCAAAAGGGTTTCCTAGATAGCTGCTAGCACAGCTGAAGGTATGTGAAGTTCATGAGGCAGGAGGAGTTGTTTTGGCACTGGAAGAGCTGTGCTGCTGCTTCGGGCAGTTGCCATTCACCACCGCCTCACTGAGTTCCCTAGGTGTCATATCCACTTTCAGTCATATGTGGTGCCAAAGCACTTGGTTTCCGTGGCAGCGGGAAATGGCTTGTGCTCTGAACTTGTGTTTGGCTGTGGAGTATGGAGCGCCTTGAGAGAGGAGCTCCATGTAAGTTTAGTGTGGGTGCTCAACCTGCTTGATTCCATCCCACTGGGCTCAAGGGGCATTGCACCGGAAGTGAACAAACAGGGTTTCCTAGAGAGCGGCTAGCACAGCTGATGATATGTGAAGTTCATGAGGCAGGTTTAGTTGTTTTGGCACTGGAAGAGCTGTGCTGCTGCTTCAGCCAATTGCCATTCAAACCGCCCTGAATTCCCTAGGTGTCATATCCACTTTCAGACATATGTGGTGCCAGAGCACTTGGCTTCCATGGCAGCGGGAAATGGCTTTTGTTCTGAACTTGTGTTTGGCTGTGGAGTTTTGAGCGCCTTGAGTGAGGAGCTCCATGTAAGTTTAGAGTGTGTGCTCAACCTGCTTGATTCCATCCCACTGGGCTCAATGGGCATTGGACCGGAAGTGACCCAACAGGGTTTCCTAGATAGCTGCTAGCACAGCTGATGGTATGTGAAGTTCATGAGGCAGGTGGAGTTGTTCTGGCACTGGAAGAGCTGTGCTGCTGCTTCGGGCAGTTGCCATTCACCACCGCCTCCCTGAGTTCCCTAGGTGTCATATCCACATTCAGACATATGTGGTGCCAGAGCACTTGGTTTCCGTGGCAGCGGGAAATGGCTTGGGCGCTGGACTTGTGTTTGGCTGTGGAGATATGAGCGCTTTGAGTGAGGAGCTCCATGTTAGTTTAGTGTGGGTGCTCAACCTGCTTGATTCCATCCCACTGGGCTCAATGGGCATTGGACCGGAAGTGACCAAACACGGTTTCCTAGAGAGCTGATAGCACAGCTGATGGTATGGGAAGTTCATGAGGCAGGTGGAGTTGTTTTCTCACTGGAAAAGCTGTGCTGCTGCTTCAGGCAGTTGCCATTCACCACCGCCTCCCTGAGTTCCCTAGGTGTCATATTCACTTTCAGACATATGTGGTGCCAGAGCACTTGGTTTCCATGGCAGCGGGAAATGGCTTGGGCGCTGAACTTGTTTTTGGGTGTGGAGTTTTGAGCACCTTGAGTCAGGAGCTCCATGTTAGTTTAGTGTGGGTGCTCAACCTGCTTGATTCCATCCCACTGGGCTCAATGGAAATTGCACCGGAAATGACCAAACAGGGTTTCCTAGAACGCTGCTAGTACAGCTGATGGTATGTGAAGTTCATGACTGATGTGCAGTTGTTTTGGTACTTTAAGTGCTGTGCTGCTGCTTCTGGCAGTTGCCATTCACCACCGCCCTGAGTTCCCTAGGTGTCATATCCACTTTCAGACATATGTGGTGCCGGAGCACTTGGTTTCCATGGCAGCGGGAAATGGCTTGGGCACTGAACTTGTGTTTGGCTGTGGAGTTTTGAGTGCCTTGAGTGAGGAGCTCCATGTTAGTTTAGTGTGGGTGCTCAACCTGCTTGATTCCATCCCACTGGGCTCAATGGGCATAGGACCGGACGTGACCCAACAGGGTTTCCTAGATAGCTGCTAGCACAGCTGGTGGTATGTGAAGTTCATGAGGCAGGTGGAGTTGTTTTGGCGCTGGAAGAGCTGTGCTGCTGCTTCGGGCAGTTGCCATTCACCACCGCATCCCTGAGTTCCCTAGGTGTCATATCCACTTTCAGACATATGTGGTGCCAGAAAACTTGGTTTCCATGGCAGCGGGAAATGGCTTGGGCGCTCAACTTGTGTTTGGCTGTGGAGTTTTGAGCACCTTGAGTGAGGAGCTCCATGTTAGTTTAGTTTAGGTGCTCAACCTGCTTGATTTCATCCCACTGTTGCTCAATGGGCATTGGAGCCGAAGTGACCAAATAGGGTTTCCTAGAACGCTGCTTGTACAGCTGATGGTATGTGAAGTTCATGACTGAGGTGCAGTTGTTTTGGCACTTTAAGAGCTGTGCTGCTGCTTCAGGCAGTTGCCATTCACCACCGCCTCCCTGAGTTCCCTAGGTGTCATATCCACTTTCAGACATATGTGGTGCCAGAGCACTTGGTTTCCATGGCAGCGGGAAATGGCTTGGGCGCTGAACTTGTGTTTGGCTGTGGAGTTTTGAGCGCCTTGAGTGAGGAGCTCCATGTAAGTTTAGTTTGGGTGCTCAACCTGCTTGATTCCATCCCCCTTGGTCCAATGGGCATTGGACCGGAAGTGACAAAACAGGGTTTCCTATATAGCTCCTAGCTAGCACAGCTGATGGTATATGAAGTTCATGAGGCAGGTGGAGTTGTTTTGGCACTGGAAGAGTTGTGCTGCTGCTTCATTCAGTTACCATTCATCACCACCGAGTTGCTTGATGTCATATCCACTTTCAGACATATGTGCTGCCAGAGCATTTGGTATCCATGGCAGCGGGCAATGGCTTGGGCGCTGAACTTGTGTTTGACTGTGGAGTTTTGAGCGGCTTGAGTGAGGAGCTCCATGTTAGTTTAGTGTGGGTGCTCAGCCTGCTTGATTCCATCACACTGGGCTCAATGGGCATTGGACAGGAAGTGACCCAAGACGGTTTTCTAGATAGATGCTAGCACAGCTGATGGCATGTGAAGTTCATGAGGCAGGTGGAGTTGTTTTGGCACTGGAAGAGCTATGCTGCTGCTTCAGGCAGTTGCCACTCACCTCCGAACTGAGTTCCCTAGGTGTCATAGCCTCTTTCATTCATATGTGTTGCCAGAGCTTTTGATATGCATGGCAGCGGGCAATGGCTTGGGCGCTGAACTTGTGTTTGGCTGTGGAGTTTTGAGCGCCTTGAGTGAGGAGCTCCATGTTGGTTTCGTGTGGGTGCCCAACCTGCTTGATTCCATCACACTGGGCTCAATGGGCATTGGACCGGAAGTGGCAAAACAGGGTTTCCTAGATAGCTGCTAGCTAGCACCGCTGATGGTATATGAAGTTCATGAGGCAGGTGGAGTTGTTTTGGCACTGGAAGCGCTGTGCTGCTGCTTCAGGCAGTTGCCATTAACCACCACACAACCTTCCCTTGGTGTCCTAGCCACTTTCAGACATATGTGGTGCCAGAGCACTTGGTTTCCATGGCAGCAGGCAATGGCTTGGGCGCTGAACTTGTGTTTGGCTGTGGAGTTTTGAGCGCCTTGAGTGAGGAGCTCAACGTTAGTTTAGTGTGGGTGCTCACCCTGGTTGATTACATCACACTGGGCTCAGTGGGCATTGCACCGGAAGTGACCAAACAGGGTTTCCTAGAAACCTGCTAGAAGGCACAGCTGATGGTATGTGATGTTCCTGAGCCAGGTGGAGTTGTTTTGGCACTGGAAGAGCTGTGTGGCTGCGTAGGGCAGTTGCCATTCACCTCCGAACTGAGTTCCCTAGGTGTCCTATCCACTTTCAGACATATGTGGTGCCAGAGCACTTGGTTTCCATGGCAGCAGGCAATGGCTTGGGGGCTGAACTTGTGTTTGGCTGTGGAGTTTTGAGCGCCTTGAGTGAGGAGCTCAACGTTAGTTTAGTGTGGGTGCTAACCCTGGTTGATTCCATCACACTGGGCTCAATGGGCATTGGACCGGAAGTGACCCAAGACGGTTTGCTAGATAGATGCTAGCACAGCTGATGGTATGTGAAGTTGATGAGCCAGGTGGAGTTGTTTTGGCACTGGAAGCGCTGTGCTGCTGCTTCGGGCAGTTGCCATTGACCACCGGCCTGAGTTTGCTAGGTTTCATATCCATTTTCAGACATATGTGTTGCCAAAGCACTTGGTTTCCATGGCAGCGGGAAATGGCTTGGGCGCTGAACTTGTGTTTGGCTGTGGAGTTTTGAGCGCCTTGAGTGAGGAGCTTCATGTTGGTTTAGTGTGGGTGCTCAACCTGCTTGATTCCATCCGACTGGGCTCAATTGGCATTTAACCGGAAGTGACCAAAAGGGTTTCCTAGATAGCTGCTAGCACAGCTGATAATATTTGAAGTTCATGAGGCAGGTGGAGTTGTTTTCGCACTGGAAGAGCTGTGCTGCTGCTTCGGGCAGTTGCCATTCACCACCGCCGTGAGCTCCCTAGGTGTCATATCCACTTTCAGACATATGTGGTGCCAGAGCACTTGGTTTCCATGGCAGCGGGAAATGGCTTGGGCGCTGAACTTGTGTTTGGCTGTGGAGTTTTGAGCGGCTTGAGTGAGGAGCTCCATGTTAGTTTAGTGTGGGTGCTCAACCTACTTGATTCCATCCCACTGGGCTCAATGGGCATTGGACCGGAAGTGACAAAACAGGGTTTTCAAGAACGCTGCTAGCACAGCTGATGGTATGTGAAGTTCATGATTGAGGTGGAGTTGTTCTGGCACTGGAAGAGCTGTGCGGCTGCTTCAGGCAGTTGCCATTCACCACCGCCTCCCTGAGTTCCCTAGGTGTCATATCCACTTTCAGACATATGTGGTGCCAGAGCTCTTGGTTTCCATGGCAGCGGGAAATGGCATTTGCGCTGAACTTGTGTTTGGCTGTGGAGTTTTGAGCGTCTTGAGTGAGGAGCTCCATGTAAGTTTAGTGTTGGTGCTCAACCTGCTTGATTCCATCCCACTGGGCTCAATGGGCATTGGAGTGGAAGTGACCAAACAGGGTTTCCTAGATAGCTGCTAGCACAGCTGATGGTATGTGAAGTTCATGAGGCAGGTGGAGTTGTTTTCTCACTGGAAGAGCTGTGCTGCTGCTTCGGGCAGTTGCCATTCACCACCGCCCTGAGTTCCCTAGGTGTCATATCCACTTTCAGACATATGTGGTGCCAGAGCACTTGGTTTCCATGGCAGCGGGAAATGGCTTGGGCGCTGAACTTGTGTTTGGCTGTGGAGTTTTGAGCGTCTTGAGTTAGGATCTCCATGTTAGTTTAGTGTGGGTGCTCAACCTGCTTGATTCCATCCCACTGGGCTCAATGGGCATTGGAGTGGAAGTGACCAAACAGGGTTTCCTAGACAGCTGCTAGCACAGCTGATGGTATGTGAAGTTCATGAGGCAGGTGGAGTTGTTTTCTCACTGGAAGAGCTGTGCTGCTGCTTCGGGCAGTTGCCATTCACCACCGCCCTGAGTTCCCTAGGTGTCATATCCACTTTCAGACATATGTGGTGCCAGAGCACTTGGTTTCCATGGCAGAGGGAAATGGCTTGGGCGCTGAACTTGTACTTGGCAGCGGATTTTTGAGCACCTTGAGTGAGGAGCTCCATGTTAGTTTAGTGTGGGTGCTCAACCTGCTTGTTTTCATCCCACTGGGCTCAATGGGCATTGGGCCGGAAGTGACCAAACAGGGTTTCCTAGTACGCTGCTAGTACAGCTGATGGTATGTGAAGTTCATGACTGAGGTGCAGTTGTTTTGGCACTTTAAGAGCTGTGCTGCTTCGGGCAGTTGCCATTCACCACCGCCTCCCTGAGTTCCCTAGGTGTCATATCCACTTTCAGACATATGTGGTGCCAGAGCACTTGGTTTCCATGGCAGTGGGAAATGTCCTGGGCGCTGAACTTGTGTTTGGCTGTGGAGTATGGAGCACCTTGAGTGAGGAGCTCCATGTTAGTTTAGTGTGGGTGCTCAACCTGCTTGATTCCATCCCACTGGGCTCAATGGGCATTGGACCGGAAGTGACCAAACAGGGTTTCCTAGAACGCTGCTAGCACAGCTGATGGTATGTGAAGTTCATGAGGCAGGTGGAGTTGTTTTGGCACTGGAAGAGCTGTGCTGCTGCTTCGAGCAGTTGCCATTCACCACCGCCCTGAGTTCCCTAGGTGTCCTATCCACTTTCAGACATATGTGGTGCCAGAGCACTTGGTTTCCATGGCATCGGGAAATGGTTTTGGGCTGAACTTGTGATTGGCTGTGGAGTTTTGAGCACCTTGAGTGAGGATCTCCATGTTAGTTTAGTGTGGGTGCTCACCCTGCTTGATTCCATCCCACTGGGCTCAATGGGCATTGGACGGGAAGTGACCAAACAGGGTTTCCTAGAGAGCTGCTAGCACAGCTGATGGTATGTGAAGTTCATGACTGAGGTGGAGTTGTTCTGTCACTGGAAGAGCTGTGCTGCTGCTTCGGGCAGTTGCCATTCAAGACCGCCTCCCTGAGTTCCCTAGGTGTCATATCCACTTTCAGACATATGTGGTGCCAGAGCTCTTGGTTTCCATGGCAGCGGGAAATGGCATTTGCGCTGAACTTGTGTTTGGCTGTGGAGATATGAGCGCCTTGTGTGAGGAGCTCCATGTTAGTTTAGTGTGGGTGCTCAACCTGCTTGATTCCATCACACTGGGCTCAATGGGCATTGGACCGGAAGTGACCAAACAGGGTTTCCTAGAGAGCTGCTTGCAGAGCTGATGGTATGTGAAGTTCATGAGGCAGGTGGAGTTGTTTTCTCACTGGAAGAGCTGTGCTGCTGCTTCGGGCAGCTGCCATTCACCACAGCCGTGAGCTCCCTAGGTGTCATATCCACTTTCAGACATATGTGGTGCCAGAGCACTTGGTTTCCATGGCAGCAGGAAATGGCTTTGGTGCTGAACTTGTATTTGGCTGTGGAGTTTTGAGCGTCTTGAGTGAGGAGCTCCATGTTAGTTTAGTGTGGGTGCTCAACCTGCTTGATTCCATCCCACTGGGCTCAATGGGCATTGGACCGGAAGTGACCAAACAGGGTTTCATAGAGAGCTGCTAGCAGAGCTGATGGTATGTGAAGTTCATGAGGCAGGTGGAGTTGTTTTGGCACTGGAAGAGCTGTGCTGCTGCTTCGGGCAGTTGCCATTCACCACCGCACTGAGTTCCCTAGGTGTCATATCCACTTTCAGACATATGTGGTGCCAGAGCACTTGGTTTCCATGGCAGCGGGAAATGGTTTGGGCGCTGAACTTGTGTTTGGCTGTGGAGGTTTGTCCGGCTTAAGTTAGGAGCTCCATGTAAGTTTAGTGTGGGTGCTCAACCTGCTTGATTCCATCCCACTGGGCTCAATGGGCATTGGAGTGGAAGTGACCAAACAGGGTTTCCTCGATTGCTGCTAGCACAGCTGATGGTATGTGAAGTTCATGAGGCAGGTGGAGTTGTTTTCTCACTGGAAGAGCTGTGCTGCTGCTTCGGGCAGTTGCCATTCACCACCGCACTGAGTTCCCTAGGTGTCATATCCACTTTCAGACATATGTGGTGCCAGAGCACTTGGTTTCCATGGCAGAGGGAAATGGCTGTTGCGCTGAACTTGTATTTGGCTGCGGATTTTTGAGCACCTTGAGTGAGGAGCTCCATGTTAGTTTAGTGTGGGTGCTCAACCTGCTTGATTCCATCCCACTGGGCTCAATGGGCATTGGACCGGAAGTGACCAAACAGGGTTTCCTAGAGAGCTGCTAGCACAGCTGATGGTATGTGAAGTTCATGAGGCAGGTGGAGTTGTTTTGGCACTGGAAGAGCTGTGCTGCTGCTTCGGGCAGTTGCCATTCACCACCGCCTCAATGAGTTCCCTAGGTGTCATATCCACTTTCAGACATATGTGGTGCCAGAGCACTTGGTTTCCATGAAGCGGGAAATAGTTTTGGGCTGAACTTGTGATTGGCTGTGGAGTTTTGAGCGGCTTGAGTGAGGATCTCCATGTTAGTTTAGTGTGGGTGCTCACCCTGCTTGATTCCATCACACTGGGCTCAATGGGCATTGGACGGGAAGTGACCAAACAGGGTTTCCTAGTACGCTGCTAGCCCAGCTGATGGTATGTGAAGTTGATGAGCCAACTGGAGTTGTTTTGGCACTGGAAGAGCTGTGCTGCTGCTTCGGGCAGTTGCCATTCACCACCGCCCTGAGTTCCAGAGGTGTCATATCCACTTTCAGACATATGTGGTGCCAGAGCACTTGGTTTCCATGAATCGGGAAATGGCTTGGACGCTGAACTTGTGTTTGGCTGTGGAGTTTTGAGCGTCTTGAGTGAGGAGCTCCATGTTAGTTTAGTGTGGGTGCTCAACCTGCTTGATTCCATCCCACTGGGCTCAATGGGCATTGGACCGGAAGTGACCAAACAGGGTTTCCTAGTACGCTGCTAGTACAGCTGATGGTATGTGAAGTTCATGACTGAGGTGGAGTTGTTTTGGCACTGGAAGAGCTGTGCTGCTGCTTAGGGCAGTTGCAATTCATTACCGCCCTGAGTTCCCTAGGTGTCAGATCCACTTTCAGACATATGTGGTGCCAGAGCACTTGGTTTCCATGGCAGCAGGAAATGGCTTGGGCTCTGAACTTGTGTTTGGCTGTGGAGTTTTGAGCGGCTTGAGTGAGGAGCTCCATGTAAGTTTAAAGTGGGTGCTCAACCTGCTTGATTCCATCCCACTAGGCTCAATGGGCATTGGAGCGGAAGTGACCAAACAGGGTTTCCTAGATAGCTGCTAGCACAGCTGATGGTATGTGAAGTTCATGAGGCAGGTGGAGTTGTTTTCTACTGGAAGAGCTGTGCTGCTGCTTCGGGCAGTTGCCATTCACCACCGGCCTGAGTTCCCTAGGTGTCATATCCACTTTCAGACATATGTGGTGCCAGAGCACTTGGTTTCCATGGCAGTGGGAAATGTCTTCGGCGCTGAACTTGTGTTTGGCTGTGGAGTTTTGAGCGCCTTGAGTGAGGAGCTCCATGTTAGTTTTGTGTGGGTGCTCAACCTGCTTGATTCCATCACACTGGGCTCAATGGGCATTGGACCGGAAGTGACCCAACAGGGTTTCCTAGATAGCTGCTAGCACAGCTGATTGTATGTGAAGTTCATGAGGCAGGTGGAGTTGTTTTGGCACTGGAAGAGCTGTGCTGCTGCTTCGGGCAGTTGCCATTCACCACCGCCGTGAGCTCCCTAGGTGTCATATCCACTTTCAGACATATGTGGTGCCAGAGCACTTGGTTTCCATGGCAGCGGGAAATGGCTTGGGCGCTGAACTTGTGTTTGGCTGTGGAGGTTTGAGCGCCTTGTGTGAGGAGCTCCATGTTAGTTTAGTGTGGTTGCTCAACCTGCTTGATTCCATCCCACTGGGCTCAATGGGCATTGGACGGGAAGTGACCAAACAGGGTTTCCTAGAGAGCTGCTAGCACAGCTGATGGTATGTGAAGTTCATGAGGCAGGTGGAGTTGTTTTGGCACTGGAAGAGCTGTGCTGCTGCTTCGGGCAGTTGCCATTCACCACCGTCCTGAGTTCCCTAGGTGTCATATCCACTTTCAGACATATGTGGTGCCAGAGCACTTGGCTTCCATGGCAGCGGGAAATGGCCTGGGCGCTGAACTTGTGTTTGGCTGTGGAGTTTTTACCGGCTTGAGTGAGGAGCTCCATGTAAGTTTAGTGTGGGTGCTCAACCTGCTTGATTCCATCCCACTGGGCTCAATGGGCATTGGACCGGAAGTGACCAAACAGGGTTTCCTAGATAGCTGCTAGCACAGCTGATGGTATGTGAAGTTCATGAGACAGGTGGAGTTGTTTTCTCACTGGAAGAGCTGTGCTGCTGCACGGGCAGTTGCCATTCACCACCGCCCTGAGGTCCCTAGGTGTCATATCCACTTTCAGACATATGTGGTGCCAGAGCACTTGGTTTCCATGGCAGCGGGAAATGGCTTGGCGCTGAACTTGTATTTGGCTGCTGATTTTTGAGCACCTTGAGTGAGGAGCTCCATGTTAGTTTAGTGTGGGTGTTCAACCTGCTTGATTTCATCCCACTGGGCTCAATGGGCATTGGGCCGGAAGTGACCAAATAGGGTTTCCCAGATAGCTGCTAGCACAGCTGATGGTATGTGAAGTTCATGAGGCAGGTGGAGTTGTTTTGGCACTGGAAGAGCTATGCTGCTGCTTCGGGCAGTTGCCATTCACCACCGCCTCCCTGAGTTCCCTAGGTGTCATATCCACTTTCAGACAGATGTGGTGCCAGAGCACTTGGTTTCCATGGCAGCGGGAAATGCCTTGGGCTCTGAACTTGTGTTTGGCTGTGGAGTTTTGAGCGGCTTGAGTGAGGAGCTCCATGTTAGTGGAGTGTGGGTGCTCAACTTGCTTGATTCCATCGCACTGGGCTCAATGGGCATTGGACCGGAAGTGACCAAACCGGGTTTCCTAGATAGGTGATAGCTAGCACAGCTGATGATATGTAAATTTCCTGAGCCAGGTGGAGTTGTTTTGTCACTGGAAGCGCTGTGTTGCTGCTTCGGGCAGTTGCCATTCATCTCCACACTGAGTCCCCAAGGTGTCATATCCATTTTCAGACATATGTGCTGCCAGAGCATTTAGTATCCATGGCAGCGGGAAATACCTTAGGCGCTGAACTTGTGTTTGGCGGTGGAGTTTTGTACGCCTTGAGTGAGGAGCTTCATGTTAGTTTCGTGTGGGTGCTCAAACTGCTTCATTCCATCACACTGGGCTCAATGGGCATTGGACCGGAAGTGACCCTAGAGGGTTTCCTAGATAGCTGCTAGCACAGCTGATAATATTTGAAGTTCATGAGACAGGTGGAATTGTTTTGGCACTGGAAGTGCTGTGCTGCTGCTTCTGGCAGTACCCATTGAGCACCGCCCTGAGTTCCCTAGGTGTCATATCCACTTTCACACTTATGTGGTGCCAGAGCACTTGGTTTCCATGGCAGCGGGAAATGGCTTGGGCGCTGAACTTGTGTTTGGCTGTGGAGTTTTGAGCGCCTTGAGTGAGGAGCTCCATGTAAGTTTAGTGTGGGTGCTCAATCTGCTTGATTCCATCACACTGGGCTCAATGGGCATTGGACAGGAAGTGACCCAAGACGGTTTCCTAGATAGATGCTAGCACAGCTGATGGCATGTGAAGTTCATGAGGCAGGTGGAGTTGTTTTGGCACTGGAAGAGCTATGCTGCTGCTTCAGGCAGTTGCCACTCACCTCCGAACTGAGTTCCCTAGGTGTCATAGCCTCTTTCATTCATATGTGTTGCCAGAGCATTTGATATCCATTGCAGCGGGCAATGGCTTTGGCCTGAACTTGTGTTTGGCTGTGGAGTTTTGAGCGCCTTGAGTGAGGAGCTCCATGTTAGTTTCGTGTGGGTGCTCACCCTGCTTGATTCCATCCCACTGGGCTCAATGGGCATTGGACCGGAAGTGACAAAACAGGGTTTCCTAGATAGCTCCTAGCTAGCACAGCTGATGGTATATGAAGTTCATGAGGCAGGTGGAGTTGTTTTGGCACTGGAAGAGCTGTGCTGCTGCTTCTGGCAGTACCCATTGAGCACCGCCCTGAGTTCCCTAGGTGTCATATCCACTTTCACACTTATGTGGTGCCAGAGCACTTGGTTTCCATGGCAGCGGGAAATGGCTTGGGCGCTGAACCTGTGTTTGGTTGTGGAGTTTTGAGCGGCTTGAGTGAGGAGCTCCAAGTTAGTTTAGTGTGGGTGCTCAACCTGCTTGATTCCATCCCACTTTGCTCAATGGGCATTGGACCGGAAGTGACCCTAGAGGGTTTCCTAGATAGCTGCTAGCACAGCTGATGGTATGTAAAGTTCAGAAGGCAGGTGGAGTTGTTTTGGCACTGGAAGCGCTGTGCTGCTGCTTCAGGCAGTTGCCATTCACCACCGCCCTGAGTTCTGAGTTCCCTACGTGTCATATCCACTTTCAGACATATGTGGTGCCAGAGCACTTGGTTTCCATGTCAGCGGGCAATGGCTTTGGCCCTGAACTTGTGTTTGGCTGTGGAGTTTTGAGCGCCTTGAGTGAGGAGCTGCATGTTAGTTTAGTGTGAGTGCTCAACCTGCTTGATTCCATCACACTGGACTCAATGGGCATTGGACCGGAAGTGACCCTAGAGGGTTTCCTAGATAGCTGCTAGCACAGCTGATGATAATATTTGAAGTTCATGAGGCAGGTGGAGTTGTTTTGGCACTGGAAGAGCTGTGCTGCTGCTTCTGGTAGTTGCCATTCACCACCGCCCTGGGTTCCCTAGGTGTCATATCCACTTTCAGACATATGTGGTGCCAGAGCACTTGGTTTCCATGGCAGCGGGAAATGGCTTGGGCGCTGAACTTGTGTTTGGCTGTGGAGTTTTGAGCGGCTTGAGTGAGCAGCTCCATGTTAGTTTTTTGTGGGTGCTCCACCTGCTTGGTTCCACCACACAAGGCTCAATGGTCATTGGACCAGAGATGACCCAACAGGGTTTCCTAGAGAGCTGCTAGCACAGCTGATGGTATGTGAAGTTCATGAGGCAGGTGGAGTTGTTTTGGCACTGGGAGAGCTGTGCTGCTGCTTCGGGCAGTTGCCATTGACCACCGGCCTGAGTTCCCTAGGTGTCATATCCTTTTTCATACATATCTGGTGCCAGAGCACTTGGTTTCCATGGCAGCGGGAAATGGCTTGGGCGCTGAACTTGTGTTTGGCTGTGGAGTTTTGAGCGGCTTGAGTTAGGAGCTCCATGTTGGTTTAGTGTGGGTGCTCAACCTGCTTGATATCATGCACTGGGCTCAATGTGCATTGTACCGGAAGTGACCAAACAGGGTTTCCTAGATAGCTGTTAGCACCGCTTATAGTATTTAAACTTCATGACGCAGGTGGAGTTTTTTGGTACTGGAAGAGCTGTGCTGCTTTGCGGGCAGTTGCCATTCACCACCGCCATGAGTTCCCTAGGTGTCATAGTCACTTTCAGACATATTTGCTGCCACAGCACTTGGCTTCCATGGCAGCGGGAAATGGCTTGGGCGCTGAACTTGTGTTTGGCTGTGGAGTTTTGAGCGGCTTCAGTGAATAGCTCCATGTCCGTTTAGTGTGGGTGCTCAACCTGCTTATTTCCATCACACTGGGCTCAATGGGCATGGACCGGAAGTTACCCAACAGGAATTCCTAGATAGATGCTAGCACAGCTGATGGTATGTGAAGTTCATGAGGCAGGTGGAGTTGTTTTAGCACTGGAAGAGCTGTGCTGCTGCTTCGGGCAGTTGCCATTCACCACCGCCCTGAGTTCCCTAGGTGTCATATCCAATTTCAGACATATGTGCTGCCAGAGAACTTGGTTTCCATGGCAGTGTGAAATGGTTTGTGCGCTGTTTTTGTGTTTGGCTGTGGAGTTTTGACCGGCCTGAGTGAGGAGCTCCATGTTAGTTTAGTGTGGGTGCTCAACCTGCTTGATTCCATCACACTGGGCTCAAAGGGCATTGGAGCGGAAGTGACCAAACAGGGTTTCCTAGAACAGTGCTAGCACAGCTGATGGTATGTGAAGTTCATGAGGCAGGTGGAGTTGTTTTGCCACTGGAAGAGCTGTGCTGCTGCATCGGACAGTTGCCATTCACCACCGCACTTAGTTCCCTAGGTGTCAGATCCACTTTCAGACATATGTGGTGCCAGAGCACTTGGTTTCCATGGCAGCGGGCAATGGCTTGGGCGCTGAACTTGTGTTTAGCTGTGGAGTTTTGAGCGGCTTGAGTGAGGAGCTCCATGTAAGTTTAGTGTGGGTGCTCAACCTGCTTGATTCCATCCCACTGTGCTCAATGGGCATTGGACCACCAGTGACCCTAGAGGGTTTCCTAGATAGCTGCTAGCACAGCTGATGGTATGTGAAGTTCATGAGGCAGGTGGAGTTGTTTTAGCACTGGAAGAGCTGTGCTGCTGCTTCTGGCAGTTGCCATTCACCACCACACTACCTTCCCTAGGTGTCATATCCACTTTCAGACATATGTGGTAACAGAGCACTTGGTTTCCATGGCAGCGGGAAATGACTTGTGCGCTGAACTTGTCTTTGGCTGTGGAGTATGGAGCAGCTTGAGTGAGGAGCTTCATGTTACTTTAATGTGGGTGCTCAACTAGCTCGATTCCATCACACTGGGCTCAATGGGTATTGGACCGGAAGTGACCAAACAGGGTTTTCTAGATAGCTGCTAGCACAGCTGATGGCATGTGAAGTTCATGAGGCAGGTGGAGTGGTTTTGGCACTGGAAGAGCTGAGCTGCTGCTTTGGGCAGTTGCCATTGACCACCGCCCTGAGTTCCCTAGGTGTCATATCCACTTTCAGACATATGCTGTGCCAGAGCACTTGGTTTCCATGGCAGCGGGAAATGGCTTGGGCGCTGAACTTGTGTTTGGCTGTGGAGTTTTGCGTGCCTTGAGTGAGCAGCTCCATGTTAGTTTAGTGTGGGTGCTCAACCTGCTTGATTCCATCACACTGGGCTCAAAGGGCATTGGAGCAGAAGTGACCAAACAGGATTTCCTGGATAACTGCTAGCACAGCTGATAATATTTAAAGTTCATGAGGCAGGTGGAGTTGTTTTGGCACTGGAAGAGCTGTGCTGCTGCTTCGGGCAGTTGCCATTCACCACCGCCCTTAGTTCCCTAGGTGTCATATCCACTTTCAGACATATGTGGTGCCAGAGCACTTGGTTTCCATGGCAGCGGGCAATGGCTTGGGCGCTGAACTTGTGTTTGGCTGTGGAGTTTTGAGCGGCTTCAGTGAGGAACTCCATGTTAGTTTCATGTGGGTGCTCAACCTGCTTGATTCCATCACACTGAGCTCAATGGGCATTGCACCGGAAGTGACCCAACAGGGTTTCCTAGATAGCTTCTTGCCGGGGTCCAGCTCCAGCCTGGGTTTCGGAACTCGGGAAGGGTGCGTGGACGAGGCGCACAAAGAAAGAGACGGACCACTAGGTTTCCATGATGATAGTGGACACGGCAATAAAGCTGTCTGCTTTATTTATACAGAAGCAGTTAAACTCTGGGTCAGACTTTTTACGTCATGATCAAATGGGTGTTTCTAAGGACAACCATGCCATCTGCTTTATCCAAAAACAATAGAAATTCCTGCTACAAATCTTATCCTACAACCTGATCTTGTTTCACAAAGAAAAGGAGAACCTAAAGATTAAGGAGAGGATGAACCCTAAACACAGGTCCCTTGATTAGCATAAGGTCAATGGGGACAGCCAAAACAGTAGGAATAATAGAAGGCCCTTTTGTAAGACATTATCATTGACATTAACCTCCAAGTTCACATTGTGTAAAAAGCCAGTCTCACAATAGCAAAAATGCCTGGACAGATTAGAATTCTTTCGCTGAGCCGGCATAGTAGGCACGGCGAATGTCCAAGTGAAAAGCACTGACACACAGAGACCATGGTGGTGGTAGAAGTGCTGGGCGCGGCCTGCTCCTAAGCCTCCTTGTTACATATTATCTCCTCTTCCCCCCAAGTCCATCAACAGGACAATAGGACGCCAATGAGTCTGCAAAGGCCAGGTGCTACTGCCTTAGGTCTGATTACTGAGTGCTCAGCTAAAGCAATGTAAATCAGCTCCACAGCCCACAACATATTCCCCCTTCTGTATTAAAGCAGACTTGAATGCGCCTGTCTTAGGTTGTGGACTCTCAGGTTTAACAGCCTTACCCGTCATGGGGTATCTCCGTAGCATGACGGAGTCCCTGTCTTAGGTCGGTCCGTGCCTGTGTCCATCTTACCCGTCACTGGCTGCCATTCAATGCGTTGTCTGCTGCAGCTGCTCAAACCATACTTGGGGAGGCTGGCAACCCTGTTCCAAGGCTAGGAGTGACATCAACTCAGTAGCAATGAGCAAACACCAGTTCCCGGGCTTGGGAAAACAAAGCACTTCACAGGTGAAACATACATAAAAGGCACAATGGGAGACAAGAGGCCATGAACTTAGGAGTAACATAGCTCAGTAGCAATGAGCAGACAGCAGTTCCCAGGCTTGGGAAAACATTTTGCACTTGCACAGATGATACACCAGAAATGCATAAAATACAACAGAAATGCATACGATGGGGTACAGGAGGCTTAGACCAAATCTAACAATATCTGCTATTTCTTTTCCAACAAATCAACCCACAGTCACAGCATAAGCATGCCCACCCGCTCATGTTCATCAGTAAAGTCCTGTTCCATAACTCTGGCAGTCTGTTCTGCAACCTTGTTACTGGCTATGATGGTTGCCGTTATGCCAAAGTCTCTTTTATTCTTATTCAGTCCCAACAGGCACAGGCAGGATTCAGGGCAGCTGCAGGATAACAGCAGAATCGCAATTGCCATTCCAGCATGCTGTCAGGGTGCACCGGAACTTGGTGTCATTCACTTCAGAAGCGTCTCCTGTACAGTCAAGGGGTCCTTCCACATAACATAACCCTTCTGCTTCTGGTATCCAAGCAAAGGAAGGTGGAGCTGCATCCAGGTGACTGTAGACATCCGCTGGGCCCTGCCTCTGTGGGAAGTTCCTTGTGGCCCTGCCTCATTGGAACAATGTCCTCACATGCTTGTGTCTCCCACATCCACTGCGCGGACCCCAACATAGCACGGAGGATGACTGGGCCGGAGAACAATACGAAAAGGAGAATAATTAGTGCAATTCCTAAATTTATACAAAATGAAAACAGTAGCAGTATACCATAGTTCAGGCAAATTTACAGCTAACATTACATATGAGGACCTTCTCAAGACAACAAAAGTATCAGGCATCTAGTAACAATTAACAATGCACTAGTACAAATTACAGTGTATACAGAACCATCTCAGGGAAGCTGGAAGGAGCTTAAGGCTCCATCTTGTAAGGGAGGAATGTTACTTATCAATAGTCCTTTTGGAAGTGGCTTGAGTTCTGTGCAGAGATGTCTTCCGTGGTAGAAGGTAGTCAGCAGATGTACACATGACGTGTCCTCATGGCAGGTGTTGATCTTCAGACTCAGCCTTTAAAACAGTCCCGGGTGGGAGTGTCTGTCCCGATCCCAGCAAGCATAGCACGGAGGCTAGAGAAACTCTTTCCGTTGTTATGGCCACAGGGAGGCAAGAAGGAGAGATAGCACCCTGGTACCTAGCTTGCTATTCTTCCTCTGGGCCTCTGGGAAAGTGGGCTGTAGAGGCAATCCTTGGGATTTCAGGTCCATAAGTTAGCCACACCTATATAAACTCTGGAGATCTAGCTGCATATTCTGAGAGGCCCTTTGGAGTTTTTGGAGAGGAAGTATAAGAGAAATGAAGGAAAAGTTAAAATAATTAAAAATAATTATATAGATCACTCTCAGTAACAATATCAGGTGAAAACCATCAAAAAACAGCCTTAGAAAATATTTGCCCAAAGGTCCAATGTTTGCTATAAATTTAAAATAAAGGCACATACCCAAGTAAAAAGGCAATGAGAGTATAACATGAGAAACATGGCCATAAGTGAACTTAAGCAAAAGCATATGGCTGACTAAAAAACATTTTCAATGATAGTCTGAGATTTAAATTAAGTGAGCCAAAAAACAATATTAGCTTAGCACAATAAAGTAGCTTCAATAATGATCTAAGAGCTTTAGACATTTAAAATTATAAATTGGTTAGAATTACCCTATTGTTTGTAGTAAAATAAGTTTGCATGGTTATTCAGGTGGTTTTCAAATATAGAATAGAAAATGGATTATAGTAAAAATTTTACCAAGATGGCTTAGGAAACATGTATCAGACAAATATATCTGTTCTTTAAATAATTTTTGTTACAAAACCTTTAAGAGTTAGTTAAAAGTATAGTATTTCCCAAATAGCAAATGCAGTAATGTATAACAGCAATTAAAAATTGTTCTGTAATAACTAGCTAGGAAAAATGGCATAAAACTAAGATCTATCATGTACCCATTTCTCATCTGATCTCAAGGAACATTGAAGACAAACAATAAAACAAACACACACACACGTATACATTCTCCCTCTTTTTTTTTTTAAACTATAGAGGATTATAAGAGTAAAATTTCAAACAATTTTAACAAAAAGACGTACAGCAAGACAGACATACGTGGCCGCCACACTCACTCAATTTTAAATAGCTAATAAGCCATGACTTCTCATATCCTGACTCAAGAAGTTGTGTTGCATCCAGTCCTCTCAAGTCTCAGATGAGTACTCAAGACAAGCAAATTTGGATGATGAGGTACCTGTATAAAGGCAGGTCAGTGCAAATCCTGCGAGCCAGGAAGCCAGGACTGGCAGTGGGGCCATGTTAATCATCACGGTGGCCTCCCCAGACTACCGAGTCAGACTCTAGAACTCAGGATGGCTGCTACCTTCTGACTGAGGCCTTCAAAATGTTGCAAAGTGCACAAGAGATCATGTCAGATAAATTTAGGATTAACTAAGGTGCCTTTATAAACCAAGCTTGGTGATAGCAGCGCCCATTAGAAAATTACTAAGTGATAAGTCAATAATGATAATTCAGTTTAAACTGAAACCCTGAGGGAAAAAAAAATTGGTCATTACTGAAGACCTTGATTTTAGTTATCTGAGCAATTTAAATTAGCCTAAGAGATAAGCAGTCAACAGCTTAGACATATTTATAAAACCGTAAACATTTATCCTTTTCTGGCTTTTTTGTTGTTAAGCATTACCTGTCCTGGAACTCTTGGAAATACAGAAATTTGAATTAACTGCTGTAAAAAAAATTGTTTTATGGTAGTATATTGATATGACAAAATTTTGCCCCACTTGGCATCTGGCAGTATCTTTAATACAATCCAAATGCTTACTCAGTAGCATCTATTAAATAAAACTTTTGAATTTTTAAAATGCATATCAAGGATGTCAAGATCTATAACATCTATTTGAAACAGAATCTTTATATAACACAATATAGATTAGATGTAATTATTGGTATTAAGTGATCTCTTTAAATACCTATAGAAGAAGTACATAACTTTTATCAATCTTAAGCAATGTGAGCATACTGAAAGGCAGAAAACACAAAGATTACTTCAATATAGAATCTTATCATATTCAGAGACACTTCAGCAAGGTCAGATCTGGAGTTCACTGGAGCTAACTAGAAAAATTTAATCATTAATTATATAAAAGCAATTAAGAAGATGTTATAATATTTGGGTTTAAAACTTTGTTGTTATGACAGAGGATCAGATTTTAATTCCATGTATCAATGATGAATATGTTAGAAAATGCTGCAAACAGTATTTTAAAGACTATAGATCTAAATTAAAAACTAGCAGATATAAGCACGGGTACATCCCATACCTGGGAAAAATTTAACAGTGAATTAAATGTTACTTTCATATTCAGTTACAGTTTATATTTGGTGTAAATGTTACATTTTCAAAGCAACGCCTTAAACAATACCTTAAGAGTTATATTCGTAAAATTCAAAAATTCAATATAAAAATTTAATAGTTAAAAGAGATGTTAATTATGAAAAAAAACATTGTATATGAAGTACAAGAGGCTAGGTGTTCTTCTGGGGACCCAATTTAGTTTATCTCCCATCACTCTGCTCTTGGCTAAAAAGGTTGGAGGAATGCTTGACAAAGGAATTAAAACAAAATACCTGCTGAAGAGAAGAGAATTTAACCCTGAAGTTGCTGGGCAGGAGGAAGAACTTTTGTAGAGGATACTTGCTGCTGCGAAACGGCAGGGGGGTGGAAATGTAAATTGGATAAGATCTAGAGCCCTAGTCAGCAAGTCCACACCCTGTGGAAAAAAGAAAGCATTCCCTCCTCCAAAAGTTACAAGGAAACCATGTCCTTCCCATTGGCCTGTAAGGACGTTTTCAAAATCTATGATTAAAGAAGCTGTTGTTATATGACCATCTGTAAAGACTAAAGAAGCAGGTTAAGGAAACAAAAAAGGTTAAAAACAAAGGAGTTAAGAAACAAATCTTTTGAAATATAACCAAATGACTTTTAACAAAATGTAAGAGAGGATTTTCAGCTAACTGGTTTGAAATTGAATCTACAAGGGTTAAGAGTGCTATTTGTCTTATCTCAACCTTGGATATTAAAAAAAGTAAGCTGTTTAGAGCTATAAGGAATAATTATTTACATCTTTGCCAAAAAAGCTCCTTATTCTTATGACATCTCTTTGTAATTAAGGTGGAGCTCAAAACACAATAAGAAGTAATAATTTTTTATACATGAAAAGAGATGGAGCCACTCTAATGACCTTGTTGCCACAAGCATCCAGTTGGGGTATGAACAGTAGGTAGTATAATTAATTGCCAATGAAAATACCAACTTTTAATTAGCATATCCACAATCAATATCAGGTTTTAGTCTGTTACTCTTCTATAGGCACAGCTTGGGTTAAGATAATGCTGTCTTTTAAACCTCTGATTGTTCAAGGCCCAAGACTGGCCCCGCCACGAGTTTCCTGACCACAGGCGCTGGCCATTATGATCAATTTTAGATTTGCATTTACATACTTTTGCCCAATGATCCTTAGCAGTATAGGTGCCACACTGTTGAGCTAAAAGAGATGCTGTCCGGCATTGCTTTGGAAGTTGGCTGGGTTTCCCACAATTATGACATTTAAATCTATTTTGCTTTAACCCATTGCTTAAGGTAGCACTCAACATTTTAGTTTTGTACCTTTCAGAGACAATATCCATACATGACCCTATTACTTGGGGGGCCCAGGACTGGGCCCTCCCGCTTCCCTGCTTCTGACCCTGTACAGACTGATTACCCAATCTAGATCGACTGTGAGGCAACAGAACTGTTCCATTCTTGTGGAATTTAGACTGACAAGCCTTCTGCCAATGAAATCCCTTCTCACACCGTGGACAGACAGTGCGAGGAATGTTTAAATTGGGGCTAGCAATGTCCCTATAAGTTTCTTCCTGTTTGAAATTTTGAGATGAGTTTCTGGCAGGACAACTGTGGCTAAAATGCCCTACTCCACCACAAGAATAGCAATTGTTTCTTTTTTTACGTCTTTGATTGCCTCTTATGTTCTTTAAAATCTGAATCGCAGTTTGACCTTGAAGAGCTGCAGCAATAGTTAACCCTTGAACGTAAGATGGAGTTACCTCGGCACAAGCTCGAACATAGTCTGACAACTTTCCTTTCCTTCTCACTGGCTGAATTAAGGTTTGGCAAGTTGGAGTAGCATTTTCAAAAGCTAACTGTTTAACTATAAGATCTGCAGCTGTACTGTTAATTACTGTCCGGCTCACCGCTTCTGTGAGTCGAGCTACAAAATCTTCAAGACTCCTCCGCTTTCTGTTTAACATTTACAAAACCTGAAGACTTTTGATCTGGAGGTGGCAGGCGTTTCCATGCTCCCAATGCCAGGGAGGAGATAAGCTGTAGAGTTTCCTTAGGCAGAGTAAGTTGTTCTGAAACGCCAATATGAGTGCCCTGTCCTAAAAGCATGTCTAAGGTAAAAGAAGGTTTGCCACACCTCACAGATCCCTGAGACTTTACTTCTGCCTTTGCTAATTCCTCATACTCCATTTTCCACACAAGGAAGTCTCCTCCTGTGAGGCAAGCCTTGGCAGTCTGAAACCAATCATACGGAGTCATCCACTTTGCTCCTAAGCTCTCCACCATTGCCATAGTGTACGGGGAGTTTGGCCCGTAGTCTGAGATAGCATGCTTTAGTTCTTTAATAAGCTTATAAGGCAACGGTTCCCGTTCAGGTTCATCCCATTCGTAAATCACAGGAAAACAGAAAAAATCGCCTTCCTTATGAGCTTGCTGCATTGCTCCTTTAAAACCAATCTTTGCTATATCTAGTCTATCTGGAAATGGCTGGGAATGCTTAGCTGAATACCTTGAAGGCTTATCATTAACAGCAGGAGACCTTTTATCATGTAATTCAGCCATTTGCCCCTTTTCACAATCTCTAACTCCTGGTCTAAATATTTCTGGTTTAAAAAAATCTTCCTCATCTGTTAAACCTTCCTGGTCAGTTTTACAATATTTTACATTATCTTCAGGACAGACACTTTTCTATTGAGCCATAACCAAGGCCTAAGCCTCCCTTCTCAGGATCAAGAAGGGGAGTATGTTCTCTCCGCTGAGATGAAGGTGCGGGATAAGGCTCGAGTCCCACATCTAATGCCTGCCTTAAAACATTCCAAATGGCATATGCAGAGGATGGCATGCCCACTCTTCCATTACTCCGATACCACCTTTTCATATCATTCCCTACCTGATCCCATGTGTGTAACTCTAAAGTGCCCTGCTCAGTAAATCACGGGCTAACTTTTTGTACAAATTGTAAAAATTCTTATAGTTGCTTTCTGCTAACTTTAATGCTCTTCCTATGCAAGGTATGTTTAATAATATCAGCATATAAACTTCTTTGACTAGAATCACTCTGGCCCATTTTTACAGCACAGAGGGTACACGAATTCTCAATATAAGTCCTGACTATTCACCCCTTCTAACCTGACCTTCTGTCAGGGGGTCTGCAGTGCCCTGGGTGAAGTCCTGCCAACGCCGCAAAGAGACAGAAAAGACCTACCTTCGTCGAGTCACTCACGTTGGCGCCACTTGCCGGAGTCAGCTCCAGCCTGGGTTTCGGAACTCGGGAAGGGTGCGTGGACGAGGCGCACAAAGAAAGAGACGGACCACTAGGTTTCCATGATGATAGTGGACACGGCAATAAAGCCGTCTGCTTTATTTATACAGAATCAGTTAAACTCTGGCTCAGACTTTTTACGTCATGATCAAATGGGTGTTTCTAAGGACAACCATGCCATCTGCTTTATCCAAAAACAATAGAAATTCCTGCTACAATTCTTATCCTACAACCTGATCTTGTATCACAAAGAAAAGGAGAACCTAAAGATTAAGGAGAGGATGAACCCTAAACACAGGTCCCTTGATTAACATAAGGTCAATGGGGACAGCCAAAACAGTAGGAATAATAGAAGGCCCTTTTGTAAGACATTATCATTGACATTAACCTCCAAGTTCACATTGTGTAAAAAGCCAGTCTCACAATAGCAAAAATGCCTGGACAGATTAGAATTCTTTCGCTGAGCCGGCATAGTAGGCACAGCGAATGTCCAAGTGAAAAGCACTGACACACAGAGACCATGGTGGTGGTAGAATTGCTGGGCGCGGCCTGCTCCTAAGCCTCCTTGTTACATATTATCTCCTCTTCCCCACAAGTCCATCAACAGGACAATAGGACTCCAATGAGTCTGCAAAGGCCAGGTGCTACTGCCTTAGGTCTGATTACTGAGTGCTCAGCTAAAGCAATTTAAATCAGCTATACAGCCCACAACAGCTGCTAGCAGAGCTGATTGTATGTGAAGTTCATGAGGCAGATGGAGTTGTTTTGGCACTCGAAGAGCTGTGCTGCTGCTTCGGTCAGTTGCCATTCACCACCGCCCTGAGTTCCCTATGTGTCATATCCACTTTCAGACATATGTGCTGCCACAGCACTTGGTTTCCATGGCAGCGGGAAATGGCTTGGGCGCTGAACTTGTGTTTGGCTGTGGAGTTTTGAGTAGCTTGAGTGAGCAGCTCCATGTTAGTTTAGTGTGGGTGCTCACCCTGCTTGATTCCATCCCACTGGGCTCAATGGGCATTGGACCGGAAGTGACCAAACAGGGTTTCCTAGATAGCTGCTAGCACAGCTGATGGTATGTGAAGTTCATGAGGCAGGTGGAGTTGTTTTTGCACTGGAAGAGCTGTGCTGCTGCTACGGGCAGTTGCCATTGACCACCGCCCTGAGTTTGTAGGTGTCAGATCCACTTTCAGACATATGTGGTGCCAGAGCACTTGGTTTCCATGGCAGCGAGAAATGGCTTGGGAATTGAACTTGTGTTTGGCTATGGAGTTTTGAGCGGCTTCAGTGAATAACTCCATGTTAGTTTAGTGTGGGTGCTCAACCTGCTTGATTCCATCCCACTGGGCTCAATGGGCATTGGACCGGAAGTGACCAAACAGGGTTTCCTAGAACGCTGCTAGCACAGCTGATGGTATCTGAAGTTCATGAGACTGGTGGAGTTGTTTTGGCGCTGGAAGAGCTGTGCTGCTGCTTCGGGCAGTTGCCATTGACCACCGGCCTTAGTTCCCTAGGTATCATATCCACTTTCAGACATATGTGGTGCCAGAGCACTTGGTTTCCATGGCAGCGGGAAATGGCTTTTGGGCGTTGAACTTGTGCTTGGCTCTGGAGTTTTGAGCGGCTTGAGTGACGAGCTCCATGTTAGTTTAGTGTGGGTGCTCACCCTGCTTGATTCCATCACACTGGGCTCAATGGGCATTGGACCGGAAGTGACCCAACAGGATTTCTAGATAGCTGCTAGCACAGCTGATGGTATGTGAAGTTCATGAGGCAGGTGGAGTTGTTTTGGCACTGGAAGAGCTGTGCTGCTGCTTCGGGCTGTAGCCATTGACCACCGCCCTGAGTTCCCTATGTGTCATATCCACTTTCAGACATATGTGGTGCCAGAGCACTTGGTTTCCATGGCAGTGGGAAATTGCTTGTGCGCTGAACTTGTGTTTGGCTGTGGAGTTTTGAGTAGCTTGAGTGAGGAGCTCCATGTTAGTTTAGTGTGGGTGCTCACCCTGCTTGATTCCATCACACTGGGCTCAATGGGCATTGGAGAGGAAGTGACCCAACAGGGTTTCCTAGAACACTGCTAGCACAGCTGATGGTATGTGAAGTTCCTGAGGCAGGTGGAGTTGTTTTGGCACTGGAAGAGCTGTGCTGCTGCTTCGGGCAGTTGCCATTGACCACCGCCCTGAGTTCCCTAGGTGTCATATCCACTTTCAGACATATGTGGTGCCAGAGCACTTGGTTTCCATAGCAGCGGGCAATGGCTTGGGCGTTGATCTTGTGTTTGCCTGTGGAGTTTTGAGCGGCTTGAGTGAGGAGCTCCATGTTAGTTTAGTGTGGGTGCTCACCCTGCTTGATTCTATCACACTGGGCTCAATGGGCATTGGACCGGAAGTGGCCCAACGGGGTTTCCTAGAATGCTGCTAGCACAGCTGATGGTATCTGAAGTTCATGAGGCAGGTGGAGTTGTTTTGGCAGTGGAAGAGCTGTGCTGCTGCTTCGGGCAGTTGACATTCACCACCACCCCCCTTAGTTCCCTAGGTGTCATATCCACTTTCAGACATATGTGGTGCCAGAGCACTTGGTTTCCATGGCAGCGGGCAACGGCTTGGGCACTGAACTTGTGTTTGGCTGTGGAGTTTTGAGCGGCTTCAGTGAATAACTCCATGTTAGTTTTCTGTGGGTGCTCAACTTGCTTGATTCCATCACACTGGGCTCAATGGGCATTCCACCGGAAGTGACCAAACAGGGTTTTCTAGATAGCTGCTAGCACAGCTGATTGTATGTGAAGTTCATTAGGCAGGTGGAGTTGTTTTTGCACTGGAAGAGCTGTGCCTCTGCTTCGGGCAGTTGCCATGGACCACTGGCCTTAGTTCCCTATGTGTCATATCCACTTTCAGACATATGTGGTGCCAGAGCACTTGGTTTCCATGGCAGCGGGCAATGGCTTGGGCGCTGAACTTGTGTTTGGCTGTGAAGTTTTGATCGGCTTGAGTGAGGAGCTCCAAGTTAGTTTAGTGTGGGTGCTCACCCTGCTTGATTACTTCACACTGGGCTCAATGGGCATTGTACCGGAAGTGACCCAACAGGGTTTCCTAGAACGCTGCTAGCACAGCTGATGGCATGTGAAGTTCATGAGGCAGGTGGAGTTGTTTTGGCACTGGAAGAGATGTGCTGCTGCTTCGGGCAGTTGTTATTGACCACCGCACTGAGTTCCCTAGGTATCATATCCATTTTCAGACATATGTGGTGCCAGAGCACTTGGTTTCCATGGCAGCGGGCAATGGCTTGGGTGCTGAACTTGTGTTTGGCTGTGAAGCATGGAGCGGCTTGAGTGAGGAGCTCCATGTTGGTTTAGTGTGGGTGCTCACCCTGCTTGATTCTATCACACTGGGCTCAATGGGCATTGGACCGGAAGTGACCAAACAGGGTTTCCTAGATAGCTGTTAGCGCAGCTGATAATATTTAAAGTTCATGAGGCAGGTGGAGTTGTTTTTGCACTGGAAAAGCTGTGCTGCTGCTTCGGGCAGTTGCTATTGACCACCGGCCTGAGTTCCCTAGCTGTCATATCCACTTTCAGACATATATGGTGCCAGAGCACTTGGTTTCCATGGCAGCAGGAAATGGCTTGGGCGCTGAACTTGTGTTTGGCTGTGGAGTTTTGAGTGGCTTGAGTGAGGAGCTCCATATTAGTTTAGTGTGGGTGCTCATCCTGCTTGATTCCATCCCACTGGGCTCAATGGGCATAGGACCGGAAGTGAACAAACAGGGTTTCCTAGATAGCTGCTAGTACAGCTGATGGTATGTGAAGTTCATGAGGCAGGTGGAGTTGTTTTGGCACTGGAAGAGCTGTGCTGCCCCTTGGGCATTTGCCATTGACCACCGCCCTGAGTTCCCTAGGTGTCATATCCATTTTCAGACATATGTGGTGCCAGAGCACTTGGTTTCCATGGCAGCGGGCAATGGCTTGGGCGCTGAACTTGTGTTTGGCTGTGGAGTTTTGAGCGGCGTGAGTGAGGAGCTCCATGTTAGTTTAGTGTGGGTGCTCAACCTGCTTGATTCCATCACTCTGGGCTCAATGGGCATTGGACCGGAAGTGACCCAACAGGGTTTCCTAGAGAGCTGCTAGCACAGCTGATTGTATGTGAAGTTCCTGAGGCTGGTGGAGTTGTTTTGGCACTGGAAGAGCTGTGCTGCTGCTTCGGGCAGTTGCCATTCACCACCGCCCTGAGTTCCCTAGGTGTCATATCCATTTTCAGACATATGTGGTGCCAGAGCACTTGGTTTCCATGGCAGTGGGAAATGGCTTGGGCGCTGAACTTGTGTTTGGCTGGGGAGCATGGAGCGGCTTGAGTGAGGAGTTCCATGTTGGTTTAGTGTGGGTGCTCACCCTGCTTGATTCCATCCCACTGGGCTCAATGGGCATTGGACCGGAAGTGACCAAACAGGGTTTCCTAGATAGCTGTTAGCACAGCTGATAATATTTAAAGTTCTTGAGGCAGGTGGAGTTGTTTTTGCACTGGAAGAGCAGTGCTGCTGCTTCGGGCAGTTGACATTCACCACCGGCCTGAGTTCCCTATGTGTCATATCCACTTTCAGACATATGTGGTGCCAGAGCACTTGGTTTCCATGGCAGCGGGAAATGGCTTGGGCGCTGAACTTGTGTTTGGCTGTGGAGTTTTGAGCGCCTTGAGTGAGGAGCTCCACGTTAGTTTAGTGTGGGTGCTCAACCCTGCTTGATTCCATCCCACTGGTCTCAGTGGGCATTGGACCGGAAGTGACCCAACTGGGTTTCCTAGATAGCTGCTAGCACAGCTGATGGTATGTGAAGCTCATGAGGCAGGTGGAGTTGTTTTGGCACTGGAAGAGATGTGCTGCTGCTTCGGGCAGTTGTTATTGACCACTGGCCTGAGCTCCCTAGGTGTCATATCCACTTTCAGACATATGTGGTGCCAGGGCTCTTGGTTTCCATGGCAGCGGGAAATGGCTGTTGCACTGAACTTTTGTTCGGCTGTGGAGTATGGAGCGGCTTGAGTGAGGAGCTCCATGTTAGTTTAATGTGGGTGCTCAACCTGCTTGATTCCATCCCACTGGGCTCAATGGGCATTGGAACGGAAGTGACCAAACAGGGATTCCTAGATAACTGTTAGCACAGCTGATGGTATGTGAAGTTCATGAGGCAGGTGGAGTTGTTTTGGCACTGGAAGAGCTGTGCTGCCCCTTGGGCATTTGCCATTGACCACCGCCCTGTGTTCCCTAGGTGTCATATCCATTTTCAGACATATGTTTTGCCAGAGCACTTGGTTTCCATGGCAGCGGGCAATGGCTTGGGCGCTGAACTTGTGTTTGGCTGTGGAGCATGGAGCGGCTTGAGTGAGGAGCTCCATGTTGGTTTAGTGTGGGTGCTCACCCTGCTTGATTACATCCCACTGGGCTCAATGGGCATTGGACCGGAAGTGACCAAACAGGGTTTCCTAGATAGCTGCTAGCACAGCTGATGGTATGTGAAGCTCATGAGGCAGGTGGAGTTGTTTTGGCACTGGAAGAGCTGTGCTGCTGCTTCGGGCAGTTGCCATTGACCACCGGCCTTAGTTCCCTAGGTGTCATATCCACCTTCAGTCATATGTGGTGCCAGAGCTCTTGGTTTCCATGGCAGCGGGAAATGGCTTGGGCGCTGAACTTGTGTTTGGCTGTGGAGTTTTGAGCGGCTTGAGTGAGGAGCTCCATATTAGTTTAGTGTGGGTGCTCATCCTGCTTGATTCCATCCCACTGGGCTCAATGGGCATTGGACCGGGAGTGAACAATTAGGGTTTCCTAGATAGCTGCTAGTACAGCTGATGGTATGTGAAGTTCATGAGGCAGGTGGAGTTGTTTTGGCACTGGAAGAGCTGTGCTGCCCCTTGGGCATTTGCCATTGACCACCGCCCTGAGTTCCCTAGGTGTCATATCCATTTTCAGACATATGTGGTGCCAGAGCACTTGGTTTCCATGGCAGCGGGAAATGGCTTGTGCGCTGAACTTGTGTTTGGCTGTGGAGTTTTGAGCGGCGTGAGTGAGGAGCTCCATGTTAGTTTAGTGTGGGTGCTCACCCTGCTTGATTCCATCACTCTGGGCTCAATGGGCATTGGACCGGAAGTGACCCAACAGGGTTTCCTAAATAGCTGCTAGCACAGCTGATTGTATGTGAAGTTCCTGAGGCTGGTGGAGTTGTTTTGGCACTGGAAGAGCTGTGCTGCTGCTTCGGGCAGTTGCCATTGACCACCGCCCTGAGTTCCCTAGGTGTCATATCCATTTTCAGACATATGTGGTGCCAGAGCACTTGGTTTCCATGGCAGTGGGAAATGGCTTGGGCGCTGAACTTGTGTTTGGCTGGGGAGCTTGGAGCGGCTTGAGTGAGGAGTTCCATGTTGGTTTAGTGTGGGTGCTCACCCTGCTTGATTCCATCCCACTGGGCTCAATGGGCATAGGACCGGAAGTGACCAAACAGGGTTTCCTAGATAGCTGTTAGCACAGGTGATAATATTTAAAGTTCATGAGGCAGGTGGAGTTGTTTTTGCACTGGAAAAGTTGTGCTGCTGCTTCGGGCAGTTGCTATTGACCACCGGCCTTAGTTCCCTAGCTGTCATATCCACTTTCAGACATATATGGTGCCAGAGCACTTGGTTTCCATGGCAGCGGGAAATGGCTTGGGCGCTGAACTTGTGTTTGGCTGTGGAGTTTTGAGTGGCTTGAGTGAGGAGCTCCATATTAGTTTAGTGTGGGTGCTCATCCTGCTTGATTCCATCCCACTGGGCTCAATGGGCATAGGACCGGAAGTGAACAAACAGGGTTTCCTAGATAGCTGCTAGCACAGCTGATGGTATGTGAAGTTCATGAGGCAGGTGGAGTTGTTTTGGCACTGGAAGAGCTGTGCTGCTGCTTCGGGCAGTTGCCATTCACCACCGGCCTGAGTTCCCTAGGTGTCATATCCACTTTCAGACATATGTGGTGCCAGAGCACTTGGTTTCCATGGCAGCGGGCAATGTCTTGGGCGCTGAACTTGTGTTTGGCTGTGGAGTTTTGAGCGGCGTGAGTGAGGAGCTCCATGTTAGTTTAGTGTGGGTGCTCACCCTGCTTGATTCCATCACTCTGGGCTCAATGGGCATTGGACCGGAAGTGACCCAACAGGGTTTCCTAAATAGCTGCTAGCACAGCTGATTGTATGTGAAGTTCCTGAGGCTGGTGGAGTTGTTTTGGCACTGGAAGAGCTGTGCTGCTGCTTCGGGCAGTTGCCATTGACCACCGCCCTGAGTTCCCTAGGTGTCATATCCATTTTCAGACATATGTGGTGCCAGAGCACTTGGTTTCCATGGCAGCGGGCAATGGCTTGTGCGCTGAACTTGTGTTTGGCTGTGGAGTTTTGAGCGGCGTGAGTGAGGAGCTCCATGTTAGTTTAGTGTGGGTGCTCACCCTGCTTGATTCCATCACTCTGGGCTCAATGGGCATTGGACCGGAAGTGACCCAACAGGGTTTCCTAAATAGCTGCTAGCACAGCTGATTGTATGTGAAGTTCCTGAGGCAGGTGGAGTTGTTTTGGCACTGGAAGAGCTGTGCTGCTGCTTCGGGCAGTTGCCATTGACCACCGGCCTGAGTTCCCTAGGTGTCATATCCATTTTCAGACATATGTGGTGCCAGAGCACTTGGTTTCCATGGCAGTGGGAAATGGCTTGGGCGCTGAACTTGTGTTTGGCTGGGGAGCATGGAGCGGCTTGAGTGAGGAGTTCCATGTTGGTTTAGTGTGGGTGCTCACCCTGCTTGATTCCCTCCCAATGGGCTCAATGTGCATTGGACCGGAAGTGACCAAACAGGGTTTCCTAGATAGCTGCTAGCACAGGTGATAATATTTAAAGTTCATGAGGCAGGTGGAGTTGTTTTTGCACTGGAAAAGCTGTGCTGCTGCTTCGGGCAGTTGCTATTGACCACCGGCCTTAGTTCCCTAGCTGTCATATCCACTTTCAGACATATATGGTGCCAGAGCACTTGGTTTCCATGGCAGCAGGAATTGGCTTGGGCGCTGAACTTGTGTTTGGCTGTGGAGTTTTGAGTGGCTTGAGTGAGGAGCTCCATATTGGTTTAGTGTGGGTGCTCATCCTGCTTGATTCCATCCCACTGGGCTCAATGGGCATAGGACCGGAAGTGAACAAACAGGGTTTCCTAGATAGCTGCTAGCACAGCTGATGGTATGTGAAGTTCATGAGGCAGGTGGAGTTGTTTTTGCACTGGAAGAGCAGTGCTGCTGTTTCGGGCAGTTGACATTCACCACCGTCCTGAGTTCCCAAGGTGTCATATCCACTTTCAGACATATGTGGTGCCAGAGCACTTGGTTTCCATGGCAGCGGGAAATGGCTTGGGCGCTGAACTTGTGTTTGGCTGTGGAGTTTTGAGCGCCTTGAGTGAGGAGCTCCACGTTAGTTTAGTGTGGGTGCTCAACCCTGCTTGATTCCATCACACTGGTCTCAGTGGGCATTGGACCGGAAGTGACCCAACTGGGTTTCCTAGATAGCTGCTAGCACAGCTGATGGTATGTGAAGCTCATGAGGCAGGTGGAGTTGTTTTGGCACTGGAAGAGATGTGCTGCTGCTTCGGGCAGTTGTTATTGACCACCGGCCTGAGCTCCCTAGGTGTCATATCCACTTTCAGATATATGTGGTGCCAGGGCTCTTGGTTTCCTTGGCAGCGGGAAATGGCTGTTGCACTGAACTTGTGTTCGGCTGTGGAGTATGGAGCGGCTTGAGTGAGGAGCTCCATGTTAGTTTAATGTGGGTGCTCAACCTGCTTGATTCCATCCCACTGGGCTCAATGGGCATTGGAACGGAAGTGACCAAACAGGGATTCCTAGATAACTGTTAGCACAGCTGATGGTATGTGAAGTTCATGAGGCAGGTGGAGTTGTTTTTGCACTGGAAGAGCTGTGCTGCTGCTTCGGACAGTTGCCATTGACCACCGGCCTGAGTTCCCTAGGTGTCATATCCACTTTCAGACATATGTGGTGCCAGAGCACTTGGTATCCATTGCAAAGGGAAATGTCTTGGGCGCTGAACTTGTGTTTGGCTGTGGAGTTTTGAGCGGCGTGAGTGAGGAGCTCCATGTTAGTTTAGTGTGGGTGCTCACCCTGCTTGATTCCATCACTCTGGGCTCAATGGGCATTGGACCGGAAGTGACCCAACAGGGTTTCCTAAATAGCTGCTAGCACAGCTGATTGTATGTGAAGTTCCTGAGGCTGGTGGAGTTGTTTTGGCACTGGAAGAGCTTTGCTGCTGCTTCGGGCAGTTGCCATTGACCACCGCCCTGAGTTCCCTAGGTGTCATATCCATTTTCAGACATATGTGGTGCCAGAGCACTTGGTTTCCATGGCAGTGGGAAATGGCTTGGGCGCTGAACTTGTGTTTGGCTGGGGAGCATGGAGCGGCTTGAGTGAGGAGCTCCATGTTAGTTTAATGTGGGTGCTCAACCTGCTTGATTACATCACACTGGGCTCAATGGGCATTGGAGCGGAAGTGACCAAACAGGGATTCCTAGATAACTGTTAGTACAGCTGATGGTATGTGAAGTTCATCAGGCAGGTGGAGTTGTTTTTGCACTGGAAGAGCTGTGCTGCTGCTTCGGACAGTTGCCCTTGACCACCGCACTGAGTTCCCTAGGTGTCATATCCACTTTCAGACATATGTGGTGCCAGTGCACTTGGTATCCATTGCAAAGGGAAATGGCTTGGGCGCTGAACTTGTGTTTGGCTGTGGAGTTTTGAGCGGCTTGAGTGAGGAGATCCATGTTAGTTTAGTTTTGGTGCTCACCCTGTTGATTCCATCACTCTGGGCTCAATGGGCATAGGACCGGAAGTGACCCAACAGGGTTTCCTAAATAGCTGCTAGCACAGCTGATGGTATGTGAAGTTCCTGAGGCAGATGGAGTTGTTTTGGCACTGGAAGAGCTGTGCTGCTGCTTCGGGCAGTTGCCATTCACCACCGCCCTGAGTTCCCTAGGTGTCATATCCATTTTCAGACATATGTGGTGCCAGAGCACTTGGTTTCCATGGCAGCGGGCAATGGCTTGGGCGCTGAACTTGTGTTTGGCTGTGGAGCATGGAGCGGCTTGAGTGAGGAGCTCCATGTTGGTTTAGTGTGGGTGCTCACCCTGCTTGATTACATCCCACTGGGCTCAATGGGCATTGGACCGGAAGTGACCAAACAGGGTTTCCTAGATAGCTGCTAGCACAGCTGATGGTATGTGAAGTTCATGAGGCAGGTGGAGTTGTTTTTGCACTGGAAGAGCAGTGCTGCTGGTTCGGGCAGTTGTTATTGACCACCGGCCTTAGTTCCCTAGGTGTCATATCCACTTTCAGTCATATGTGGTGCCAGAGCACTTGGTTTCCATGGCAGCGGGCAATGGCTTGGGTGCTGAACTTGTGTTTGGCTGTGAAGCATGGAGCGGCTTGAGTGAGGAGCTCCATGTTGGTTTAGTGTGGGTGCTCACCCTGCTTGATTCCATCCCACTGTGCTCAATGGGCATTGGACCGGAAGTGACCCTAGAGGGTTTATTAGATAGCTGCTAGCACAGCTGATGGTATGTGAAGTTCATGAGGCAGGTGGAGTTGTTTTTGCACTGGAAGAGCTGTGCTGCTGCTTCGGGCATTTGTTATTGACCACCGGCCTTAGTTCCCTAGGTGTCATATCCACCTTCAGTCATATGTGGTGCCAGAGCACTTGGTTTCCATGGAGGCGTGAAATGGCTTGGGAGCTGAACTTGTGTTTGGCTGTGGAGTTTTGAGCGGCTTGAGTGAGGAGCTCCATATTAGTTTAGTGTGGGTGCTCATCCTGCTTGATTCCATCCCACTGGGCTCAATGGGCGTAGGACCGGGAGTGAACAAACAGGGTTTCCTAGATAGCTGCTAGTACAGCTGATGGTATGTGAAGTTCATGAGGCAGGTGGAGTTGTTTTGGCACTGGAAGAGCTGTGCTGCCCCTTGGGCATTTGCCATTGACCACCGCCCTGAGTTCCCTAGGTGTCATATCCATTTTCAGACATATGTGGTGCCAGAGCACTTGGTTTCCATGGCAGCAGGCAATGGCTTGGGCGCTGAACTTGTGTTTGGCTGTGGAGCATGGAGCGGCTTGAGTGAGGAGCTCCATGTTGGTTTAGTGTGGGTGCTCACCCTGCTTGATTACATCACTCTGGGCTCAATGGGCATTGGACAGGAAGTGACCAAACAGGGTTTCCTAGATAGCTGCTAGCACAGCTGATGGTATGTGAAGTTCATGAGGCAGGTGGAGTTGTTTTTGCACTGGAAGAGCTGTGCTGCTGCTTCGGGCAGTTGTTATTGACCACCGGCCTTAGTTCCCTAGGTGTCATATCCACCTTCAGTCATATGTGGTGCCAGAGCACTTGGTTTCCATGGCAGCGGGAAATGGCTTGGGCGCTGAACTTGTGTTTGGCTGTGGAGTTTTGAGCGGCTTGAGTGAGGAGCTCCATATTAGTTTAGTGTGGGTGCTCATCCTGCTTGATTCCATCCCACTGGGCTCAATGGGCATAGGACCGGGAGTGAACAAACAGGGTTTCCTAGATAGCTGCTAGTACAGCTGATGGTATGTGAAGTTCATGAGTCAGGTGGAGTTGTTTTGGCACTGGAAGAGCTGTGCTGCCCCTTGGGCATTTGCCATTGACCACCGCCCTGAGTTCCCTAGGTGTCATATCCATTTTCAGACATATGTGGTGCCAGAGCACTTGGTTTCCATGGCAGCGGGCAATGGCTTGGGCGCTGAACTTGTGTTTGGCTGTGGAGTTTTGAGCGGCGTGAGTGAGGAGCTCCATGTTAGTTTAGTGTGGGTGCTCACCCTGCTTGATTCCATCACTCTTAGCTCAATGGGCATTGGACCGGAAGTGACCCAACAGGGTTTCCTAAATAGCTGCTAGCACAGCTGATTGTATGTGAAGTTCCTGAGGCTGGTGGAGTTTTTTTGGCACTGGAAGAGCTGTGCTGCTGCTTCGGGCAGTTGCCATTGACCACCGCCCTGAGTTCCCTAGGTGTCATATCCATTTTCAGACATATGTGGTGCCAGAGCACTTGGTTTCCATGGCAGCGGGCAATGGCTTGGGTGCTGAACTTGTGTTTGGCTGTGAAGCATGGAGCGGCTTGAGTGAGGAGCTCCATGTTAGTTTAGTGTGGGTGCTCACCCTGCTTGATTCTATCACACTGGGCTCAATGGGCATTGGACCGGAAGTGACCAAACAGGGTTTCCTAGATAGCTGTTAGCGCAGCTGATAATATGTAAAGTTCATGAGGCAGGTGGAGTTGTTTTTGCACTGGAAAAGCTGTGCTGCTGCTTTGGGCAGTTGCCATTGACCACCGCCCTGAGTTCCCAAGGTGTCATATCCACTTTCAGACATATGTGGTGCCAGAGCACTTGGTTTCCATGGCAGCGGGAAATGGGTTGGGAGCTGAACTTCTGTTTGGCTGTGGAGTTTTGAGCGCCTTGAGTTAGGAGCTCCATGTTAGTTTAGTGTGGGTGCTCACCCTGCTTGATTCTATCACACTGGGCTCAATGGGCACTGGACCGGAAGTGACCAAAGAGGGTTTCCTAAAACGCTGCAGGCACAGCTGACAGTATCTTAAGTTATTGGGACTGGTGGAGTTGTTTTGGCACTGGAAGAGCTGTGCTGCTGCTTCGGGCAGTTGCCATTCACCAACGGCCTGAGTTCCCTAGGTGTCATATCCACTTTCAGACATATGTGGTGCCAGAGCACTTGGTTTCCATGGCAGCGGGAAATGGCTGTTGCACTGAACTTGTGTTTGGCTGTGGAGTTTTGAGCGGCTAGAGTGAGGAGCTCCATATTAGTTTAGTGTGGGTGCTCATCCTGCTTGATTCCATCACACTGGGCTCAATGGGCATTGGACTGGAAGTGACCAAACAGGGTTTCCTAGAACGTCTATGCAAGCACAGCTGATGGTATGTGAAGTTCATGAGGCAGGTGGAGTTGTTTTATCACTGGAAGATCTGTGCTGCTGCTTCGGGTAGTTGCTATTAACCACCGCCCTGAGTTCCCTAGATGTCATATCCACTTTCAGACATATGTGGTGCCAGAGCACTTGGTTTCCATGGCAGTGGGAAATGGCTTGGGCGCTGAACTTGTGTTTGGCTGTGGAGTTTTGAGCGGCTTGAGTTGGGAGCTCCATATTAGTTTAGTGTGGGTGCTCACCCTGCTTGATTCCATCACCCTGGACTCAATGTGCATTGGACCGGAAGTGACCCAACAGGATTTCCTAGATAGCTGCTAGCACAGCTGATGGTATGTGAAGTTCCTGAGGCAGGTTTAGTTGTTTTGGCACTGGAAGAGCTGTGCTGCTGCTTCGGGCAGTTGTTATTGACCACCGCCCTGAGTTCCCTAGGTGTCATATCCACTTTCAGACAGACATATGTGGTGCCAGAGCACTTGGTTTCCATGAATCGGGAAATGGCTTGGGCGCTGAGCTAGTGTTTGGCTGTGGAGTTTTGAGCGGCTTGAGTGAGGAGCTCCACGTTAGTTTAGTGTGGGTGCTCAACCTGCTTGATTCCATCACACTGGGCTCAATGGGCATTGGACCGGAAGTGACCCAACAGGGTTTCCTAGAACGCTGCCGGTACAGCTGATAGTATCTGAAGTTCATGGGACTGGTTTAGTTGTTTTTGCACTGGAAGAGCTGTGCTACTGCTTCGGATAGTTGCTATTGACCACTACCCTGAGTTCCCTAGGTGTCATATCCACTTTCAGACATATGTGGTGCCAGAGCACTTGGTTTCCATGGCAGCGGGAAATGGCTTTGGAGCTGAACTTGTGTTTTGCTGTGGAGTTTTGAGCGGCTTGAGTGAGGAGCTCCACGTTAGTTTAGTGTGGGTGCTCACCCTGCTTGATTCAATCCCACTGGGCTCAATGTGCTTTGGACCGGAAGTGACCCAACAGGGTTTCCTGGATAGCTGCTAGCACAGCTGATGGTATGTGAAGTTCCTGAGGCAGGTGGAGTTGTTTTGGCACTGGAAGAGCTGTGCTGCTGCTTCGGGCAGTTGAAATTCACCACCGCTCTTAGTTCTGAGTTCCCTAGGTGTCATATCCACTTTCAGACATATGTGGTGCCAGAGCACTTGGTTTCCATGGCAGCGGGAAATGGCTTGGGCGCTGAACTTGTGTTTGGCTGTGGAGTTTTGAGCAGCTTGAGTGAGGAGCTCCACGTTAGTTTAGTGTGGGTGCTCACCCTGCTTGATTCCATCACACTGGGCTCAATGTGCATTGGACCGGAAGTGACCAAACAGGGTTTCCTAGATATCTGGTAGCACAGCTGATGGTATGTGAAGTTCCTGAGGCAGGTGGAGTTGTTTTGGCACTGGAAGAGCTGTGCTGCTGCTTCGGGCAGTTGTTATTGACCACCGCACTGAGTTCCCTAGGTGTCATATCCACTTTCAGACATATGTGGTGCCAGAGCACTTGTTTTCCATGGCAGCGGGAAATGGCTTGGTAGCTGAACTTGTGTTTGGCTGTGGAGTTTTGAGCGGCTTGAGTGAGGAGCTCCATGTTAGTTTAGTGTGGGTGCTCACCCTGCTTGATTCTATCACACTGGGCTCAATGGGCATTGGACCTGAAGTGACCCTACAGGGTTTCCTAGAACGCTGATGGCACAGCTGATAGTATCTGAAGTTCATGGGACTGGTGGAGTTGTTTTGGCACTGGAAGAGCTGTGCTGCTGCTTCAGGCATTTGACATCACCACCACCCCCCTTAGTTCCCTAGGTGTCATATCCACTTTCAGACATATGTGGTGCCAGAGCACTTGGTTTCCATGGCAGCGCCAAATGGCTTGGGCGCTGAACTTGTGTTTAGCTGTGGAGTTTTGAGCGGCTTCAGTGAAGAACTCCATGTTAGTTTAGTGTGGGTGCTCACCCTGCTTGATTCCATCACACTGGGCTCAATGGGCATTGGACCGGAAGTGACCCTAGAGGGTTTCCTAGATAGCTGCCAGCACAGCTGATTGTATGTGAAGTTCATAAGGCAGGTGGAGTTTTTTGGCACTGGAAGAGCTGTGCTTCTCCTTCGGGCAGTTGCCATTGACCACCGGCCTGAGTTCCCTAGGTGTCATATCCACTTTCAGACATATGTGGTGCCAGAGCACTTGGTTTCCATGGCAGCGGGAAATGGCTTTGGGCGCTGAACTTGTGCTTGGCTGTGGAGTTTTGAGCGGCTTGAGTGAGGAGCTCCATGTTAGTTTAGTGTGGGTGCTCAACCTGCTTGATTCCATCACACTGGGCTCAATGGGCATTGGACCGGAAGTGACCCAACAGGATTTCCTAGATAGCTGCTCGCACAGCTGATGGTATGTGAAGTTCCTGAGGCAGGTGGAGTTGTTTAGCACTGGAAGAGCTGTGCTGCTGCTTCGGGCAGTTGTTATTGACCACTGCCCTGAGTTCCCTAGGTGTCATATCCACTTTCAGACAGACATATGTGGTGCCAGAGCACTTGGTTTCCATGGCAGCGGGAAATGGCTTGGGCGCTGAACTTGTGTTTGGCTGTGGAGTTTTGAGCGGCTTGAGTGAGGAGCTCCACGTTAGTTTAGTGTGGGTGCTCACCCTGCTTGATTCCATCACACTGGGCTCAATGGGCATTGGACCACAAGTGACCCAATAGGGTTTCCTAGAACGCTGCTGGCACAGCTGATAGTATCTGAAGTTCATGGGACTGGTGGAGTTGTTTTGGCACTGGAAGAGCTGTGCTGCTGCTTCGGGCAGTTGCCATTGATCTCCAGCCTGAGTTCCCTAGGTGTCATATCCACTTTCAGACATATGTGGTGCCAGAGCACTTGGTTTCCATGGCAGTGGGCAATGGCTTGGGCGCTGAACTTGTGTTTGGCTGTGGAGTATGGAGCGGCGTGAGTGACGAGCTCCATGTTAGTTTTGTGTGGGTGCTCACCCTGGTTAATTCCATCCCACTGGGCTCAATGTGCATTGGACAGGAAGTGACCCAACAGGGTTTCCGAGATAGCTGCTAGCACAGCTGATGGTATGTGAAGTTCATGAGGCAGGTGGAGTTGTTTTGGCACTGGAAGAGCTGTGCTGCTGCTTCGGGCAGTTGCCATTCACCACCGTCCTGAGTTCCCTAGGTGTCATATCCACTTTCAGACATATGTGGTGCCAGAGCACTTGGTTTCCATGGCAGCGGGAAATGGCTTTGGCGCCGAACTTGTGCTTGGCTGTGGAGTTTTGAGCGGCTTGAGTGGGGAGCTCCATATTAGTTTAGTGTTGGTGCTCACCCTGCTTGATTCCATCCCACTGGGCTCAATGTGCATTGGACCGGAAGTGACCCAACAGGGTTTCCGAGATAGCTGCTAGCACAGCTGATGGTATGTGAAGTTCAGGAGGCAGGTGGAGTTGTTTTGGCGCTGGAAGAGCTGTGCTGCTGCTTCGGGCAGTTGACATTCACCACCGCTCTTAGTTCTGAGTTCCCTAGGTGTCATATCCACTTTGAGACATATGTGGTGCCAGAGCACTTGGTTTCCATGGCAGCGGGCAATGGCTTGGGCCCTGAACTTGTGTTTGGCTGTGGAGCATGGAGCGGCTTGAGTGAGGAGCTCCATGTTAGTTTAGTGTTGGTGCTCAACGTGCTTGATTACATCACACTGGGCTCAATGGGCATTGGACAGGAAGTGACCCTACAGGGTTTCCTAGATAGCTGCTGGCACAGCTGATAATATTTGAAGTTCATGAGGCAGGTGGAGTTGTTTTTGCACTGGAAAAGCTGTGCTGCTGCTTCGGGCAGTTGCCTAGGTGTCATATCCACTTTCAGACATATGTGGTGCCAGAGCACTTGGTTTCCATGGCAGCGGGCAATGTCGTGGGCGCTGAACTTGTGTTTGGCTGTGGAGTTTTGAGCGGCTTGAGTTAGGAGCTCCAAGTTAGTTTAGTGTGAGTGCTCACCCTGCTTGATTCCATCCCACTGGGCTCAATGTGCATTGGACCGGAAGTGACCCAACAGGGTTTCCTGGATAGCTGCTAGCACAGCTGATGGTATGTGAAGTTCCTGAGGCAGGTGGAGTTGTTTTGGCACTGGAAGAGCTGTGCTGCTGCTTCGGGCAGTTGACATTCACCCCCGCTCTTAGTTCTGAGTTCCCTAGGTGTCATATCCACTTTCAGACATATGTGGTGCCAGAGCACTTGGTTTCCATGGCAGTGGGCAATGGCTTGGGCGCTGAACTTGTGTTTGGCTGTGGAGTATGGAGCGGCGTGAGTGAGGAGCTCCATGTTAGTTTAGTGTGGGTGCTCACCCTGGTTAATTCCATCCCACTGGGCTCAATGTGCATTGGACAGGAAGTGACCCAACAGGGTTTCCTAGATAGCTGCTGACACAGCTGATAATATTTGAAGTTCATGAGGCAGGTGGAGTTGTTTTGGCACTGGAAGAGCTGTGCTGCTGCTTCGGGCAGTTGCCCTTTACCACCGCCCTGAGTTCCCTAGGTGTCATATCGACTTTCAGACATATGTGGTGCCAGAGCACTTGGTTTCCATGGCAGCGAACAATGGCTTGGGCGCTGAACTTGTGTTTGGCTGTGGAGTTTTGAGCGGCGTGAGTGAGAAGCTCCACGTTAGTTTAGTGTGAGTGCTCACCCTGCTTGATTTCATCACACTGGGCTCAATGGGCATTGGACCGGAAGTGACCAAACAGGGTTTCCTAGATATCTGGTAGCACAGCTGATGGTATGTGAAGTTCCTGAGGCAGGTGGAGTTGTTTTGGCACTGGAAGAGCTGTGCTGCTGCTTCGGGCAGTTGCCATTCACCACCGCCACACTGAGTTCCCTAGGTGTCATATCCACTTTCAGACATATGTGGTGCCAGAGCACTTGGTTTCCATGGCAGCGGGCAATGTCGTGGGCGCTGAACTTGTGTTTGGCTGTGGAGTTTTGAGCAGCTTGAGTGAGGAGCTCCACGTTAGTTTAGTGTGAGTGCTCACCCTGCTTGATTCCATCCCACTGGTCTCAATGTGCATTGGACCGGAAGTGACCCAACAGGGTTTCCTAGATAGCTGCTAGCACAGCTGATGATATGTGAAGTTCCTGAGTCAGGTGGAGTTGTTTTGGCACTGGAAGAGCTGTGCTGCTGCTTCGGGCAGTTGACATTCACCACCGGCCTGAGTTCCCTAGGTGTCATATCCACTTTCAGACATATGTGGTGCCAGTGCACTTGGTTTCCATGGCAGCGGGCAATGCCTTGGACGCCGAACTTGTGTTTGGCTGTGGAGTTTTGAGCAGCTTGAGTGGGGAGCTCCATATTAGTTTAGTGTTGGTGCTCACCCTGCTTGATTCCATCACACTGGGCTCAATGGGCATTGGACCGGAAGTGACCCAAGACGGTTTCCTAGATAGCTGCTAGCACAGCTGCTGGTAAGTGAAGTTCCTGAGGCAGGTGGAGTTGTTTTGGCACTGGAAGAGCTGTGCTGCTGCTTCGGGCAGTTGTTATTGACCACCGCTCTGAGTTCCCTAGGTGTCATATCCACTTTCAGACATATGTGGTGCCAGAGCACTTGGTTTCCATGGCAGCGGGAAATGGCTTGTGCGCTGAACATGTGTTTGGCTGTGGAGTTTTGAGCAGCTTGAGTGAGAAGCTTCATGTTACTTTAATGTGGGTGCTCAACCTGCTTGATTCCATCACACTGGCCTCAACGGGCATTGGACCGGAAGTGACCCAACAGGATTTCCTAGAACTCTGCGGGCACAGCTGATGGTATGTGAAGTTCATGAGGCAGGTGGAGTTGTTTAGGCACTGGAAGAGCTGTGCTGCTGCTTCGGGCAGTTGCCATTGACCACCGGCCTGAGTTCCCTAGGTGTCATATCCACTTTGAGACATATGTGGTGCCAGAGCACTTGGTTTCCATGGCAGCGGGCAATGGCTTGTGCGCTAAACTTGTGTTTGGCTGTGGAGTTTTGAGCGGCTTGAGTGAGGAGCTCCATGTTAGTTTAGTGTGGGTGCTCACCCTGCTTGATTCCATCACACTGGGCTCAATGGGCATTGGACCGGAAGTGACCAAACAGGGTTTCCTAGAACGTCTATGCATGCACAGCTGATGGTATGTGAAGTTCATGAGACAGGTCGAGTTCTTTTGGCACTAGAAGAGCTGTGCTGCTGCTTCGGGCAGTTGCCATTGACCACCGTCCTTAGTTCTGAGTTCCCTAGGTGTCATATCCACTTTCAGACATATGTGGTGCCAGAGCACTTGGTTTCCATGGTAGCGGGCAATTGCTTGGGCGCTGAACTTGTGTTTGGCTGTGGAGTTTTGAGCGGCTTGAGTGAGGAGCTCCACGTTAGTTTAGTGTGGGTGCTCACCCTGCTTGATTCCATCACACTGGGCTCAATGTGCATTGGACCGGAAGTGACCCAAGACGGTTTCCTAGATAGCTGCTAGCACAGCTGGTGGTATGTGAAGTTCCTGAGGCAGGTGGAGTTGTTTTGGCACTGGAAGAGCTGTGCTGCTGCTTCGGGCAGTTGCCATTCACCACCGCCCTTAATTCTGAGTTCCCTAGGTGTCATATCTTCTTTCAGACATATGTGGTGCCAGGGCACTTGGTTTCCATGGCAGCGGGCAATGTCGTGGCGCTGAACTTGTGTTTGGCTGTGGAGCATTGAGCGGCTTGAGTGAGGAGCTCCATGTTAGTTTAGTGTGGGTGCTCAACCTGCTTCATTCCATCACACTGGGATCAATGGGCATTGGACCGGAAGTGACCCAACAGGGTTTCCTAGATATCTGGTAGCACAGCTGATGGTATGTGAAGTTCCTGAGGCAGGTGGAGTTGTTTTGGCACTGGAAGAGCTGTACTGCTGCTTCGGGCAGTTGACATTCACCACCGCACTGAGTTCCCTAGGTGTCATATCCACTTTCAGACATATGTGGTGCCAGAGCACTTGGTTTCCATGGCAGCGGGCAATGTCGTGGGCGCTGAACTTGTGTTTGGCTGTGGAGTTTTGAGCGGCTTGAGTGAGGAGCTCCATGTTAGTTTAGTGTGGGTGCACAACCTGCGTTTTTCCATCACACTGCCCTTTACGGGCATTGGACCGAGAGTGACCAAACAGGTTTTCCTAGATAGCTGCTAGCACAGCTGATGGTATGTGAAGTTCATGAGGCAGGTGGAGTTGTTTAGGCACTGGAAGAGCTGTGCTGCTGCTTCGGGCAGTTGTTATTGACCACCGCCCTGAGTTCCCTAGGTGTCATATCCACTTTCAGACATATGTGCTGCCAGAGCACTTGGTTTCCATGGCAGCGGGAAATGGCTTGTGCGCTGAACTTGTGTTTGGCTGTGGAGTATGGAGCAGCGTGAGTGAGGAGCTCCATGTTAGTTTAGTGTGGGTGCTCAACCTGCTTGATTCCATCCCACTGGGCTCAAAGGGCATTGCACCGGAAGTGACCAAACAGGGTAGCCAAGAACACTGCTAGCACAGCTGATGGTATGTGAAGTTCATGAGGCAGGTGGAGTTGTTTTGGCACTGGAAGAGCTGTGCTGCTGCTTCGGGCAGTTGACATTCACCCTCGCACTGAGTTCCCTAGGTGGCATATCCACTTTCAGACATATGTGGTGCCAGAGCACTTGGATTCCATGGCAGCAGGCAATGGCTTGGGCGCTGAACTTGTGTTTGGCTGTGGAGTTTTGAGCGGCTTGAGTGAGGACCTCCATGTTAGTTTAATGTGGGTGCACATCCTGCTTGGTTCCATCACACTGGATTCAATGGGCATTGGACCGGAAGTGACCCAACGGGGTTTCCTAGAACGCTGCTAGGACAGATGATGGTATGTGAAGTTCCTGAGGCAGGTGGAGTTGTTTTGGCACTGGAAGAGCTGTGCCTCTGCTTCGGGCAGTTGCCATTGACCACCGCACTCTTTTCCCTAGGTGTCATATCCACTTTCAGACATATGTGGTGCCAGAGCACTTGGTTTCCATGGCAGCAGGAAATGGCTTGGGCGCTGAACTTGTGTTTGGCTGTGGAGTTTTGAGTGGCTTGACTGAGGAGCTCCATGTTAGTTTAGTGTGGGTACCTAACCTGCTTGATTCCATCACACTGGGCTCAATAAGCATTGGACCGGAAGTGACCCAAGAGGGTTTCCTAGATAGCTGCTAGCACAGCTGTTGGTATGTGAAGTTCCTGAGGTAGGTGGAGTTGTTTAGGCACTGGAAGAGCTGTGCTTCTGCTTCGGGCAGTTGCCATTCACCACCGGCCTGAGTTCTGAGTTCCCTAGGTGTCATATCCACTTTCAGACATATGTGGTGCCAGAGCACTTGGTTTCCATGGCAGCGGGAAATGGCTTGGGTGCTGAACTTGTGTTTGGCTGTGGAGTTTTGAGCAGCTTGAGTGAGGAGCTCCATGTTAGTTTAGTGTGGGTGCTCAATCTGCTTGATTCCATCCCACTTTGCTCAATGGGAATTTATATAGGAAGTGACAAACAGGGTTACCTAGATAGCTGCTAGGACAGCTGATGGTATGTGAAGTTCATGAGTCAGGTGGAGTTGTTTTGGCACTGGAAGAGCTGTGCTGCTGCTTCGGGCAGTAGACATTCACCCTCGCACTGAGTTCCCTAGGTGTCATATCTACTTTCAGACATATGTGGTGCCAGAGCACTTGGTTTCCATGGCAGCGGGCAATGGCTTGGGCGCTGAACTTGTGTTTGGCTGTGGAGTTTTGAGCGGCTTCAGTGAGGAGCTCCATGTTAGTTTAGTGTGGGTGCTCATCCTGCTTGATTCCATCACACTGGGCTCAAAGGGCATTGGACCGGAGGTGACCAAACAGGGTTTCCTAGAACGCTGCTGGCACAGCTGATGGTATGTGAAGTTCCTGAGGCAGGTGGAGTTGTTTTGGCACTGGAAGAGCTGTGCTGCTGCTTCGGACAGTTGCCATTGACCTCCGCGCTGAGTTCCCTATGTGTCATATCCACTTTCAGACATATGTGGTGCCAGAGCACTTGGTTTCCATGGCAGCGGGCAATGGCTTGGGCCCTGAACTTGTGTTTGGCTGTGTAGTTTTGTGTGCTTTGAGTGAGCAGCTCCACGTTATTTAGTGTGCCTGCTCACCCTGCTTGATTCCATCACACTGGGCTCAATGGGCATTGGACCGGAAGTGACCAAACAGGGTTTCCTAGAACACTGCTGGCACAGCTGTTGGTATGTGAAGTTCATGAGGCAAGTGGATTTTTTAGGCACTGGAAGAGCTGTGCTGCTGCTTCGGGCAGTTGCCATTCAACATCGGCCTGAGTTCCCTAGGTGTCATATCCACTTTCAAACATTTGTAGTGCCAGAGCACTTGGTTTCCATGGCAGCGGGCAATGGCTTGTGCGCTAAACTTGTGTTTGGCTGTGGAGTTTTGTGCGGCTTGAGTGAGGAGCTCCATGTTAGTTTAGTGTGGGTACTCACCTTGCTTGATTCCATCCCACTGGTCTCAATAGGCATTGGACCGGAAATAACTCAACGGGGTCAGAGATAGCTGCTAGCACAGCTGATTGTATGTGAAGTTCCTGAGGCAGGTGGAGTTGTATTGGCACTGGAAGAGCTGTGCTGCTGCTTCGGTCAGTTGCCATTCACCACCGCCCTGAGTTCCCTAGGTGTCATATCCACTTTCAGACATATGTGGTGCCAGAGCACTTGGTTTCCATGGCAGCGGGAAATGGCTTGGGCGCTGAACTTGTGTTGGGTTGTGGAGTTTTGAGCGGCTAGAGTGAGGAACTCCATTGTTAGTTTAGTGTGGGTGCTCACCCTGCTTGATTCCATCCCACTGGGCTCAATGGGCATTGGACAGGAAGTGACCCAAGACGGTTTCCTAGATAGATGCTAGCACAGCTGATGGTATGTGAAGTTCATGAGGCAGGTGGAGTTGTTTTGGCACTGGAAGAGCTGTGCTGCTGCTTCGGGCAGTTGCCATTCACCACCACCCTGAGATTCCCACGTGTCATATCCACTTTCACACATATGTGGTGCCAGAGCACTTGGATTCCATGGCAGCGCGAAATGGCTTGGGCGCTGAACTTGTGTTTGGCTGCAGAGATTTGAGCGGCTTGAGTGAGCAGCTCCATGTTAGTGTGGGTGCTCAACCTGCTTGATTCCATCACACTGGGCTCAATGGGCATTGGACCGGAAGTGACCAAACAGGGTTTCCTAGAACGCTGCTGGCACAGCTGATGGTATGTGAAGTTCATGAGGCAGGTGGAGTTGTTTTGGCACTGGAAGAGCTGTGCTGCTGCTTCGGGCAGTTGACATTGACCACCGCCCTCTGTTACCAAGGTGTCATATCCACTTTCAGCCATATGTGGTGCCAGAGCACTTGGTTTCCATGGCAGCGGGAAATGGCTTGTGTGGTGAACTTGTGTTTCGCTGTGGAGTTTTGTGCGCTTTGAGTGAGGAGCTCCACGTTAGTTTAGTGTGGGTGCTCAACCTGCTTGATTCCATCCCACTGGGCTCAATGGGCATTGGACCGGAAGTGATCAAACAGGATTTCCTAGATAGCTGCTAGCACAGCTGATAATATTTGAAGTCAATGAGGCAGGTGGAGTTGTTTTGGCACTGGAAGAGCTGTGCTGCTGCTTCGGGCAGTTGCCATTGACCACCGCCCTCTGTTACCTATGTGTCATATCCAATTTCAGACATATGTGGTGCCAGAGCACTTGGTTTCCATGGCAGCGGGAAATGGCTTGGGCGCTGAACTTGTGTTTGGCTGTGGAGTTTTGAGCGCCTTGAGTGAGGAGCTCCATGTTAGTTTAGTGTGGGTGCTCAACCTGCTTGATTCCATCACCCTGGGCTCAATGGGCATTGGACCTGAAGTGACCAAGCAGGGTTTCCTAGAACGCTGCTAGCACAGCTGATGGTATGTGAGGTTCATGAGGCAGGTGGAGTTGTATTGGCACTGGAAGAGCTGTGCTGCTGCTTTGGGCAGTAGCCATTCCCCAACGCCCTCTTTTCCCTAGGTGTCATATCCACTTTCAGACATATGTGGTGCCAGAGCACTTGGTTTCCATGGCAGCGGGAAATGGCTTCGGGGCTGAACTTGTGTTTGGCTGTGGAGTTTTGAGCGGCTAGAGTGAGGAACTCCATGTTAGTTTAGTGTGGGTGCTCACCCTGCTTGATTCCATCCCACTGGACTCAATGGGCATTGGACAGGAAGTGACCCAAGACGGTTTCCTAGATAGATGCTAGCACAGCTGATAATATTTGAAGTTCATGAGGCAGGTGGAGTTGTTTTGGCACTGGAAGAGCTGTGCTGCTGCTTTGGGCAGTTGCCATTGACCACCGGCCTGAGTTCCCTAGGTGTCATATCCACTTTCAGACATATGTGGTGCCAAAGCACTTGGTTTCCATGGCAGTGAGAAATGGCTTGGGCGCTGAACTTGTGTTTGGCTGTAGAGATTTGAGCGGCTTGAGTGAGGAGCTCCATGTTAGTGTGGGTGCTCAACCTGCTTGATTCCATCACACTGGGCTCAATGGGCATTGGACCGGAAGTGACCCAAACAGGGTTTCCTAGAACGCTGCTGGCACAGCTGATGGTATGTGAAGTTCATGAGGCAGGTGGAGTTGTTTTGGCACTGGAAGAGCTGTGCTGCTGCTTCGGGCAGTTGACATTGACCACCGCCCTCTGTTACCTATGTGTCATATCCACTTTCAGACATATGTGGTGCCAGAGCACTTGGTTTCCATGGCAGCGGGAAATGGCTTGGGCGCTGAACTTGTGTTTGGCTGTGGAGTTTTGTGCGCTTTGAGTGAGGAGCTCCACGTTAGTTTAGTGTGGGTGCTCAACCTGTTTGATTCCATCACACTGGGCTCAATGGGCAATGGACCGCAAGTGACCCAACAGGGTTGCCTAGATAGCTGCTAGGACAGCTGATGGTATGTGAAGTTCATGAGGCAGGTGGAGTTGTTTTGGCACTGGAAGAGCTGTGCTGCCTCTTCGGGTAGTTGTTATTGACCACCGGCCTGAGTTCCCTAGGTGTCATATCCACTTTCAGACATATGTGGTGCCAGAGCACTTGGTTTCCATGGCAGCGGGAAATGGCTTGTGCGCTGAACTTGTGTTTGGCTGTGGAGTATGGAGCAGCGTGAGTGAGGAGCTCCATGTTAGTTTAGTGTGGGTGCTCAACCTGCTTGATTCCATCACACTGGGCTCAAAGGGCATTGCACCGGAAGTGACCAAACAGGGTAGCCAAGAACACTGCTAGCACAGCTGATGGTATGTGAAGTTCATGAGGCAGGTGGAGTTGTTTTGGCACTGGAAGAGCTGTGCTGCTGCTTCGGGCAGTTGACATTCACCCTCGCACTGAGTTCCCTAGGTGGCATATCCACTTTCAGACATATGTGGTGCCAGAGCACTTGGATTCCATGGCAGCAGGCAATGGCTTGGGCGCTGAACTTGTGTTTGGCTGTGGAGTTTTGAGCGGCTTGAGTGAGGACCTCCATGTTAGTTTAATGTGGGTGCACATCCTGCTTGGTTCCATCACACTGGATTCAATGGGCATTGGACCGGAAGTGACCCAACGGGGTTTCCTAGAACGCTGCTAGGACAGATGATGGTATGTGAAGTTCCTGAGGCAGGTGGAGTTGTTTTGGCACTGGAAGAGCTGTGCCTCTGCTTCGGGCAGTTGCCATTGACCACCGCACTCTTTTCCCTAGGTGTCATATCCACTTTCAGACATATGTGGTGCCAGAGCACTTGGTTTCCATGGCAGCAGGAAATGGCTTGGGCGCTGAACTTGTGTTTGGCTGTGGAGTTTTGAGTGGCTTGACTGAGGAGCTCCATGTTAGTTTAGTGTGGGTACCTAACCTGCTTGATTCCATCACACTGGGCTCAATAAGCATTGGACCGGAAGTGACCCAAGAGGGTTTCCTAGATAGCTGCTAGCACAGCTGTTGGTATGTGAAGTTCCTGAGGTAGGTGGAGTTGTTTAGGCACTGGAAGAGCTGTGCTTCTGCTTCGGGCAGTTGCCATTCACCACCGGCCTGAGTTCTGAGTTCCCTAGGTGTCATATCCACTTTCAGACATATGTGGTGCCAGAGCACTTGGTTTCCATGGCAGCGGGAAATGGCTTGGGTGCTGAACTTGTGTTTGGCTGTGGAGTTTTGAGCAGCTTGAGTGAGGAGCTCCATGTTAGTTTAGTGTGGGTGCTCAATCTGCTTGATTCCATCCCACTTTGCTCAATGGGAATTTATATAGGAAGTGACAAACAGGGTTACCTAGATAGCTGCTAGGACAGCTGATGGTATGTGAAGTTCATGAGTCAGGTGGAGTTGTTTTGGCACTGGAAGAGCTGTGCTGCTGCTTCGGGCAGTAGACATTCACCCTCGCACTGAGTTCCCTAGGTGTCATATCTACTTTCAGACATATGTGGTGCCAGAGCACTTGGTTTCCATGGCAGCGGGAAATGGCTTGGGCGCTGAACTTGTGTTTGGCTGTGGAGTTTTGAGCGGCTTCAGTGAGGAGCTCCATGTTAGTTTAGTGTGGGTGCTCATCCTGCTTGATTCCATCACACTGGGCTCAAAGGGCATTGGACCGGAGGTGACCAAACAGGGTTTCCTAGAACGCTGCTGGCACAGCTGATGGTATGTGAAGTTCCTGAGGCAGGTGGAGTTGTTTTGGCACTGGAAGAGCTGTGCTGCTGCTTCGGACAGTTGCCATTGACCTCCGCGCTGAGTTCCCTATGTGTCATATCCACTTTCAGACATATGTGGTGCCAGAGCACTTGGTTTCCATGGCAGCGGGCAATGGCTTGGGCCCTGAACTTGTGTTTGGCTGTGTAGTTTTGTGTGCTTTGAGTGAGCAGCTCCACGTTATTTAGTGTGCCTGCTCACCCTGCTTGATTCCATCACACTGGGCTCAATGGGCATTGGACCGGAAGTGACCAAACAGGGTTTCCTAGAACACTGCTGGCACAGCTGTTGGTATGTGAAGTTCATGAGGCAAGTGGATTTTTTAGGCACTGGAAGAGCTGTGCTGCTGCTTCGGGCAGTTGCCATTCAACATCGGCCTGAGTTCCCTAGGTGTCATATCCACTTTCAAACATTTGTAGTGCCAGAGCACTTGGTTTCCATGGCAGCGGGCAATGGCTTGTGCGCTAAACTTGTGTTTGGCTGTGGAGTTTTGTGCGGCTTGAGTGAGGAGCTCCATGTTAGTTTAGTGTGGGTACTCACCTTGCTTGATTCCATCCCACTGGTCTCAATAGGCATTGGACCGGAAATAACTCAACGGGGTCAGAGATAGCTGCTAGCACAGCTGATTGTATGTGAAGTTCCTGAGGCAGGTGGAGTTGTATTGGCACTGGAAGAGCTGTGCTGCTGCTTCGGTCAGTTGCCATTCACCACCGCCCTGAGTTCCCTAGGTGTCATATCCACTTTCAGACATATGTGGTGCCAGAGCACTTGGTTTCCATGGCAGCGGGAAATGGCTTGGGCGCTGAACTTGTGTTGGGTTGTGGAGTTTTGAGCGGCTAGAGTGAGGAACTCCATTGTTAGTTTAGTGTGGGTGCTCACCCTGCTTGATTCCATCCCACTGGGCTCAATGGGCATTGGACAGGAAGTGACCCAAGACGGTTTCCTAGATAGATGCTAGCACAGCTGATGGTATGTGAAGTTCATGAGGCAGGTGGAGTTGTTTTGGCACTGGAAGAGCTGTGCTGCTGCTTCGGGCAGTTGCCATTCACCACCACCCTGAGATTCCCACGTGTCATATCCACTTTCACACATATGTGGTGCCAGAGCACTTGGATTCCATGGCAGCGCGAAATGGCTTGGGCGCTGAACTTGTGTTTGGCTGCAGAGATTTGAGCGGCTTGAGTGAGCAGCTCCATGTTAGTGTGGGTGCTCAACCTGCTTGATTCCATCACACTGGGCTCAATGGGCATTGGACCGGAAGTGACCAAACAGGGTTTCCTAGAACGCTGCTGGCACAGCTGATGGTATGTGAAGTTCATGAGGCAGGTGGAGTTGTTTTGGCACTGGAAGAGCTGTGCTGCTGCTTCGGGCAGTTGACATTGACCACCGCCCTCTGTTACCAAGGTGTCATATCCACTTTCAGCCATATGTGGTGCCAGAGCACTTGGTTTCCATGGCAGCGGGAAATGGCTTGTGTGGTGAACTTGTGTTTCGCTGTGGAGTTTTGTGCGCTTTGAGTGAGGAGCTCCACGTTAGTTTAGTGTGGGTGCTCAACCTGCTTGATTCCATCCCACTGGGCTCAATGGGCATTGGACCGGAAGTGATCAAACAGGATTTCCTAGATAGCTGCTAGCACAGCTGATAATATTTGAAGTCAATGAGGCAGGTGGAGTTGTTTTGGCACTGGAAGAGCTGTGCTGCTGCTTCGGGCAGTTGCCATTGACCACCGCCCTCTGTTACCTATGTGTCATATCCAATTTCAGACATATGTGGTGCCAGAGCACTTGGTTTCCATGGCAGCGGGAAATGGCTTGGGCGCTGAACTTGTGTTTGGCTGTGGAGTTTTGAGCGCCTTGAGTGAGGAGCTCCATGTTAGTTTAGTGTGGGTGCTCAACCTGCTTGATTCCATCACCCTGGGCTCAATGGGCATTGGACCTGAAGTGACCAAGCAGGGTTTCCTAGAACGCTGCTAGCACAGCTGATGGTATGTGAGGTTCATGAGGCAGGTGGAGTTGTATTGGCACTGGAAGAGCTGTGCTGCTGCTTTGGGCAGTAGCCATTCCCCAACGCCCTCTTTTCCCTAGGTGTCATATCCACTTTCAGACATATGTGGTGCCAGAGCACTTGGTTTCCATGGCAGCGGGAAATGGCTTCGGGGCTGAACTTGTGTTTGGCTGTGGAGTTTTGAGCGGCTAGAGTGAGGAACTCCATGTTAGTTTAGTGTGGGTGCTCACCCTGCTTGATTCCATCCCACTGGACTCAATGGGCATTGGACAGGAAGTGACCCAAGACGGTTTCCTAGATAGATGCTAGCACAGCTGATAATATTTGAAGTTCATGAGGCAGGTGGAGTTGTTTTGGCACTGGAAGAGCTGTGCTGCTGCTTTGGGCAGTTGCCATTGACCACCGGCCTGAGTTCCCTAGGTGTCATATCCACTTTCAGACATATGTGGTGCCAAAGCACTTGGTTTCCATGGCAGTGAGAAATGGCTTGGGCGCTGAACTTGTGTTTGGCTGTAGAGATTTGAGCGGCTTGAGTGAGGAGCTCCATGTTAGTGTGGGTGCTCAACCTGCTTGATTCCATCACACTGGGCTCAATGGGCATTGGACCGGAAGTGACCCAAACAGGGTTTCCTAGAACGCTGCTGGCACAGCTGATGGTATGTGAAGTTCATGAGGCAGGTGGAGTTGTTTTGGCACTGGAAGAGCTGTGCTGCTGCTTCGGGCAGTTGACATTGACCACCGCCCTCTGTTACCTATGTGTCATATCCACTTTCAGACATATGTGGTGCCAGAGCACTTGGTTTCCATGGCAGCGGGAAATGGCTTGGGCGCTGAACTTGTGTTTGGCTGTGGAGTTTTGTGCGCTTTGAGTGAGGAGCTCCACGTTAGTTTAGTGTGGGTGCTCAACCTGTTTGATTCCATCACACTGGGCTCAATGGGCAATGGACCGCAAGTGACCCAACAGGGTTGCCTAGATAGCTGCTAGGACAGCTGATGGTATGTGAAGTTCATGAGGCAGGTGGAGTTGTTTTGGCACTGGAAGAGCTGTGCTGCCTCTTCGGGTAGTTGTTATTGACCACCGGCCTGAGTTCCCTAGGTGTCATATCCACTTTCAGACATATGTGGTGCCAGAGCACTTGGTTTCCATGGCAGCGGGAAATGGCTTGGGCGCTGAACTTGTGTTTGGCTGTGGAGTTTTGAGCGCCTTGAATGAGGAGCTCCATGTTAGTTTAGTGTGGGTGCTCAACCTGCTTGATTCCATCACACTGGGCTCAATGGGCATTGGATCACAAGTGACCCAACAGGGTTTCCTAGAACACTGCTGGCACAGCTGATGGTATGTGAAGTTCCTGAGGCAGGTGGAGTTGTTTAGGCACTGGAAGAGCTGTGCTGCTGCTTCGGGCAGTTGTTATTGACCAGCGCGCTGAGTTCTGAGTTCCCTAGGTGTCATATCCACTTTCAGACATATGTGGTGCCAGAGCACTTGGATTCCATGGCTACGGGAAATGTCTTGGGCGCTGAACTTGTGTTTGGCTGTGGAGTTTTGAGCGCCTTTAGTGAGAAACTCCATGTTAATTTAGTGTGGGTGAACAACTTGCTTGATTACATCACAGGGGCTCAATGGGCATTGGACCGGAAGTGACCAAAGAGGATTTCCTAGATAGCTGCTAGCACAGCTGATAATATTTGAAGTTCATGAGACTGGTGCAGTTGTTTTGGCCCTGGAAGAGCTGTGCTGCTGCTTCGGGCAGTTGCCATTGACCACCGCCTGAGTTCCCTGTGTGTCATATCCTCTTTCAGACATATGTGGTGCCAGAGCACTTGGTTTCCATGGCAGCGGGAAATGGCTTGTGTGCTGAACTTTTGTTTGGCTGTGGAGTATAGAGCGGCTTGAGTGAGGAGCTCCATGTTGGTTTCGCGTGTTTGCTCAACCTGCTTGTTTCCATCACACTGGGCTCAATGGGCGTAGGACCGGAAGTGACGCAACAGGGTTTCCTAGATAGCTGCTAGCACAGCTGATGGTATGTGAAGTTCATGAGGCAGGTGGAGTTGTTTTTGCTCTGGAAGAGCTGTGCTGCTGCTTCGGTCAGTTACCATTGTCCACCGCCCTGAGTTCCCTAGGTGTCATATCCACTTTCAGACATATGTGGTGTCAGAGCACTTGGTTTCCATGGCAGCGGGAAATGCCTTGTGCGTTGAACTTGTGTTTGGCTGTGGAGTTTTGAGTGTCTTGAGTGAGGAGCTCCATGTTAGTTTAGTGTGGGTGGTCAACCTGCTTGATTCCATCACACTGGGCTCAATGGGCATTGGACCGGAAGTGACCCAACAGGATTTCCTATAACGCTGATAGCACAGCTGATGATATGTGAAGTTCATGAGGCAGGTGGAGTTGTTTTGGCACTGGAAGAGCTGTGATGCTGCTTTGGGCAGTTGCCATTGACCACCGGCCTGAGTTCCCTAGGTGCAATATCCACTTTCAGACATATGTGGTGCCAGAGCACTTGGTTTCCATGGCAGCGGGAAATGGCTTGGGCGCTGAACTTGTGTTTGGCTGTGGAGTTTTGAGCGCCTTGTGTGAGCAGCTCCATGTTAGTTTAGTGTGGGTGCTCAACCTGCTTGATTCCATCCCACTGGGCTCAATGGGCATTGGACCAGAGATGACCAAACATGGCTTCGTAGAATGCTGCTAGCACAGCTGATGGTATGTGAAGATCCTGAGGCAGGTGGAGTTGTTTTGGCACTGGAAGAGCTGTGCTGCTGCTTCGGGCAGTTGCCATTAACCACCGGCCTGAGTTCTGAGTTCCCTATGTGTCATATCCACTTTCAGACATAAGTGGTGCCAGAGCAATTTTTTTTAGTGGCAACGCGAAATGGCTTGTGCGCTGAACTTGTGTTTGGCTGTGGAGTTTTGAGCGGCTTCAGTGAGCAGTTCCATGTTAGTTGAGTGTGGGTGCTCAACCTGCTTGATTCCATCACACTGGGCTCAATGGGCATTGGACCAGAGATGACCAAAAAGGGGTTCGTAGAATGCTGCTAGCACAGCTGATGGTATGTGAAGTTCCAGACGCAGGTGGAGTTGTTTTGGCACTGGAAGAACTGTGCTGCTGCTTCTGGCAATTGCCATTCACCACCGCCCTGAGTTCCCTAGGTGTCCTATCCACTTTCAGACATATGTGGTGCCATAGCACTTGGTTGCAATGGCAGCTAGCAATGGCTTAGGCGTTGAACTTGTGTTTCGCTGTGGAGTTTTGAGCGGCTTGATTGAGGAGCTCCATGTTAGTTTAGTGTGGGTGCTCAACCTGCTTGGTTCCAGCACACTGGGTTCAATGGGCAATGGACCGGAAGTGACCAAACAGTGTTTACTAGAAGGCTGCTAGCACAGCTGATGGTATGTGAAGTTCATGAGGCAGGTGGAGTTGTTTTGGCACTGGAAGAGCTGTGCTGCTGCTTTGGGCAGTTGACATTGACCACCTCATTCCTGAGTTCCCTAGGTGTCATATCCACTTTCAGACATATGTGGTGCCAGAGCACTTGGTTTCCATGGAGCGGGAAATGGCTTGGGCGCTGAACTTGTGTTTGGCTGTGGAGTTTTGAGCGGCGTGAGTGAGGAGCTCCATGTTAGTTTAGTGTGGGTGCTCACCCTGCTTGATTCCATCACACTGGGCTCAATGGGCATTGGACCAGAAGAAACCAAACAGAATTTACTAGAACGCTGCCAGCACAGCTGATGGTATGTGAAGTTCATGAGGCAGGTGGAGTTGTTTTGGCACTGGAAGAGCTGTGCTGTGCTTCGGGCAGTTGCCATTGACCACCGCCCTGAGTTCCCTAGGTGTCATATCCACTTTCAGACATATGTGGTGCCAGAGCACTTGGTTTCCATGGCAGCGGGAAATGGCTTGGGCGCTGAACTTGTGTTTGGCTGTGGAGTTTTGAGTGCCTTGAGTGAGGAGCTCCACGTCAGTTTAGTGTGGGTGCTCAACCTGCTTGATTCCATCACACTGGGCTCAATGGGCATTGGACCGGAAGTGACCAAACAAGATTTCCTAGATAGCTGCTAGCACACCTGATGGCATGTGTAGTTCATGAGGCAGGTGGAGTTGTTTTGGCTCTGGAAGAGCTGTGCTGCTGCTTCGGGCAGTTGCCATTGACCACTGGCCTAAATTCCCTAGGTGTCATATCCACTTTCAGACATATGTGGTGCCAAAGCACTTGGTTTCCATGGCAGCGGGAAATGGCTTGGGCGCTCAACTTGTGTTTGGCTGTGGAGTTTAGAGCGGCTTCACTGAGGAGCTCCACGTCAATTTAGTGTGGGTGCTCAACCTGCTTGATTCCATCACACTGAGCTCAATGGGCATTGTACCGGAAGTGACCCAATAGGATTTCCTAGAATGCTGCTAGCACAGCTGATTGTATGTGAAGTTCATGAGGCAGGTGGAGTTGTTTTGGCACTGGATGAGCTGTGCTGTTGCTTCGGGCAGTTGCCATTGACCATCGCCCTGAGTTCCCTAGGTGTCATATCCACTTTCAGACATATGTGGTGCCAGAGCACTTGGTTTCCATGGCAGCGGGCAATGGCTTGGGTGTCCTGTCCAGCAGGACAGTCAACGGGGTCGCAGCCACCTAGGAGAGAATGAAGGGACAAGAGACACAAAGAATGGACAGCAAGACAGTAGGTCTGATCAAGCTGTCAGTTTATTGATTTCAACTGAGGGTTTTTATATTCTTCAGTAACTAAGGCTCAGGGAAAGAGAAGCTGGGACGCAAGCCATGGTCTCAAGACCGATTGTTCTTGAGCAGCCACCATATCAACAATAGTAACCAACATATCGACAATAGCATAGGTAATTAGTAACAAGATGTTGGTAAGTACAGCATCAATCACATTCTGAAACAGTTGCTAGGAACAATTGAAGCTAAGCGTGTGATTAGTTTTATAACTTCTTTCCCAAGCATCTAGCCAACCGGGGGTTTCCACTGTCCCATAGGTCTATATTCAAAATGGCTTCAGTGTGGCTATAGTGCACTGCTCCTGACATCTCCCCCTTTTTTCTATATATCAATGAAAGCGGTGAAAAGAGAAAGGTTTGTGAAGCAAGATATGCGCTGCCTGTCTTAGGTTCATTCTGAGGGACCCTCAGCTCTTACCTGTCTCTGGGCAGCCCTGCCAGTCATCCAGGGCTCCCTGTCTTAGGTTGGCGGGGTATCAGAAAGGTGCCCGTCATTGGCTAAGCACTTATCCGGCAAAGGCTGTGCCCCATTATATTAGACAAGCCTCTTTGAAGACTGGAGCCGCATGGCATGATGTGGGGGGTTATCACTTGGAGAGTCTCGTCAGATCTTATCTGTCTCTGATCACCTATTAACACATCATGCTCAGCCAAACTTGAGTGCTAGGATTTTCCAGAACCAGTGCCATCATGGCTTGTGCAATGACAACTTGCTCCCAGGCCTGCTGTTTGTGCATGCAGTACAGGAACAGCATGGCAACTACTAGTGCAGCAACCATCGAGGTTTCTAAGGCCATCATCCTGCTCCGTTCCTTGAACATGCAGGCTGCCAATTTAATGCCATTTAGAATTACTTCTCCTGACATGAGTGAAACTCGGGTCTCATTTACTTTAATTATACTGGTGGCTAACTGACTGGTGAAATTTAGGAAGGCACTAGAACATTGTCCCGGAGGTATTGATTGATTTTTATCACTCTGGCCGAAATATTGTGGACTTTTACTGGGGTGACACATATATGATGGTATATTGGGGAGTAGCTGACTGGTGAAATTCAAAAAGACATACTTAACAATGTACAAGTATTGTTGAAACTACTAACATTCAAGAATCTTATAACAATAACATTGTTACATGTACACAAGACAATTTTACCAGGAACCGGAGACCCTAACTGCCCATTATCCCATCTAGCTCCTACATTTCCAAACAGAGAAATGGACCCCAGCTGCTTTTAGGGAAAAGGGACGCCGTCATCTGTTCTTAACTACTTCCTGCTGAGAGGGGGGCGCCGTTGGGTAACAGCAGCTGTAGGGGATCCATCTAGTGGTTCCTGATAGAAGGCAGAAGTCATTAGGTGTTCGATGTACATTCTGGCACTTGAAAGGTTTCTCTTTCTTGAAGTCTAAATAACAAGACATAACATAGTTAACTCTCCCAGCCTATCAGGTTGTGAGTTTGGTTAGCAGTTTGAATACTTGAGCTTCAGAGCTTAGATGTAAAAGAATTGTTAGCTTTCAATCTTTGTCAGAGTAAACTTTAATTTAAGACTGTGGACTAGATTTACACCTGTCTAAATTAACTCCTTTAAGTCTCAAATTTTGGAACATATTCAATAAGCTCAATGGAATACATGAAACTTCTTTTAGCTGCATAAAATTGCTAACCTAGATCAATCAGAAGGCACAGTAACAATGCAAGGATTAGCATACAGCATCAGGCTATAAGACCATCACAGGACAGGTAAATGCAAACTGACTTCTTAGAGCAAAAGAGTTAAATATTCAGACCTAACCAAAACTGAGATGATAAATCTTTATACTAAAATAGAGCAAGATGTACTATTACTTTTACTATAACTTTAAATATATGGTCCTGCATGGGAAGTCAGTGTACACAGTGACTCTAGTGGATTTAACAAATTAGCATTCTTATGTGTGACGCCAGTGATCACCTGAGGCTCTAGACACGCAATGTTTAGGTTGTGGAAGCCTCTTGAATCAACAACAACCCCATCAGACCTGGCAACACACAAAGTGGAAGTTCTCTCCTCCATTGAGAGAAGAGCACAACCATCCTCGGTGGTTGCTTCTTTGCACTGGGGCGTGGACCACTGAGCTCCTTCACGGAGGGACACTCTTAGTAGCAGTGTCCTGGCATTCCACACCTGATATGCTTGCTCTCTTGCTGGCTCTCCTGTCAGATCAGAATGCCTTTTGGGTTGATTCTGAGGCCACTGAGTGCTTCTTAAAATTGACAGTCTATGAGTCTGCTGTAAGAGCTGTTTCCCATGTTGGAGCATTTTAACATTCTCTGACATCTGAGTTATCATTAATATACTCATATATTTTCCATCTAGCTTATGAGGATTTGGGCTCCCATGGCCAATCTTGAAACTGTACGCTAGCAGTAAGTCCATTTAAAATCATGCAGAACTATTGAGCTGAACAGATCTTGTAGGTCCTGAGAAAACAGTAACAGACATGACTCTCTAAGAGCCTAATTATGCATCTATACATAATTTTTAAAAAGGATTTAGCTTAGCAATTTTCATTCATAAACATGCACATGCATATCAGATAACACACATAAAACAAAATAGCTTTTGTAACAGCTAGTTGAGAATTCTGTTAAGTATATTCAAGTTACCAATTGTTTAGAGTTATATTTTGCTCTTAGTAATCTGAATAAACCAAAACTATAGTTTACAATTAAACTTTAGCTTTAATGAATACAATAGGCTTGCTGGAATCCTAGAAAATAAAATATCTATGTTTAGCATTGTGATACCACCTGTAGAATTTTACAAACTCTTGTACTTTTTAGACTTAGCCATCCTGGCTTCCCACTGGCAAGGTTTCCCAATGTCTTTTCTGCAATCCCCTCTCACCCCCAATTTAATTTTTTTTTTTAGATTTAATTAATTATTTGTCTCACAATTAACTTCATTAGCAGAAAGATACAACCTTTGAAACACATTCTTCTGAGTTTGAGACTGTCAGGGGCCTATTTAGAAATTCCAGAACCAGAAGAGTTAAACCTATTAAATATGTCAAGAGTTCTTAAAATATCTGATCAAAGATTTCTCATTATAATATCCATTTATTTAGTCAGACTGATTCAAACAGCAATACATCAAAAAAAATTTTTTTATCACTTATAAATGATCACCCAAACATTTTAAAGTAAATACATACCAAAAAATACTCTTAAACACAGTTCTTTTAAATCATGAGAATTTAACAAAGACAATATACAGAACACAAGGGATTATCTAACTGAAAGGCAAAATGTATATTTTTTCCTTAGTCAGTCACCAAAAGGGAGATATAACCTTAAACATGGGAATTAGTGCATAAAATCATCTCTTAACTGTTTAAGAACTGTAACAAACTCAAAGGTTGGAACAAGAATAGAGCTTACTGAAGCTGGATAGACAATTGACAAAGCTACCCATTAAACAGAGACTACCTAAAGTTCAATGTTTCAGTTTTTTTTTTCAATGCTTCAATTTCTTAACAGCTTTCAAAATTGGAGATATTTTTATTTTTAGGTATTTACTAGCATTGCTATTTATACACACTTCAAAAACTTTTTTTGAATACAGATATCAATTCTAACATCAGCATGTATTAGGTATTAATGTTAAAGACTTACACAATGTTGTAATAGTATCTTTAAAATTATAGCCAATTATATGTAAAGCTTACAAGATTCATTCCTCAACTTTTCTTAAGACATTTTCTTAATAAAAGAATACCAACTTTTAAATACAATGGCTTTAAGCAATTTTCAATCATTTCTCCTAATTCATGGAAACATATTTTAGCACAAATCCTCCTCAAAACTGGGAAAGAGAAGTTTTTTCAGTCTTCTTCTAGCTGATTTGGAAATTTTTCCCTTTTAAAATGAAGGCAGATAAGAATCACCACAACAGGGACAAAGTCAAAGTCCCAAATTTTTCAAAAGGCAGACTCCAAGCATGTCCCTTCCTTGTTTTATGGCTGATGGGCCTGGAGCTTCCCCTAAGCTTCTGTTTTATTGAAGTCAAGAGAGCTGAAAAAACTTAAATTTAGCTGTTGTCTTGAGAGACTACCTTGGAATTTACTGAAGTTAGTTAACAGGTTTGGTTATCAATAAGATGAAAATTACTTTAAAGAAGACGTTAAAACACTGTTTTTCACAAAGAATCAGACTTCAACTCCATTGTTTTAAAGGCAAACATTCAGAAAATATACACATTATGACCCATTTTACTATACATCTTTAAAGAATTCGTTGTTCTCCTGCAAGGCAAAATTTCACATATTTTTTTGTAAGTAAGAACACAAGTAATTTACAATCTGGATCGATTTCATGAGTAGGAAACATTTTGACCAATGAACATAAATGCTCTTCTATTTTAATAGCATATATGATGCAATAAATTTAGCATAATTTTGTAATATTGTGAGATTATAATCCAAATTATTTTAAATGACAAGTACATTATTTAAATTTTGTCTCAATCTTTGAGAGTTCCAGGGATCCTACTAGAACTCTCAAAGTCATGAGACTTGGTTTAGAACTCTGAAGAATTTAGAGGTCTAAATGAGTTAAACAAAAAGTACCTTTAACTGAACATGTTGAATACTGTTAGACCTAATCAATGCCAGGACAGCACTGTAAGCTAAAGACCAAACAGCAAGAAAATGACACACAAATTTTTTTTCAGTGGAGGTGGGGAGTCCGGTCTGGCCAGGTCCTGTTAAATTTGTTAGACCTCTCTAAAATTATTTACCAGGAGAGAGAAAAAGGGTTAGTCATGGTCCGTCCCATCTCGTCTGTCAGTCAGTCACACACGCACCCAATTCAGAACAAGAACAACAACTTAACAATTCAAGACAAAGACACAACTGGAGAAAGAATATTAAAACAAAATTTAGTTTTGTCCGGACAAAAATAATAGAACACCAAGAATATTGACAAAACAAACATAAGCACAAACGCCAAACATGTCGGAACAGAGACATATAACTCTCAAACCTGTTGCAACTTCCAGACTCTTCTTCAAAATACTTTAACCTGGAGATTTTTTATAAAACAAGCACACATAGGTTCATCTCATGCTTTAAGTTAATTTAACAGTGGATTTGGAACACTCTTTATCAGATTACTTTTGTTACGTCAAGTTACAGAACATATTTTTCTTTTCTTTTTCTTTTTCTTTTCTTTTCTTTTTCTTTTTCTTTTTTTCTTTTCTTTTTTTTTTTTTTAATAAACCTTAAGTGGCTTATCTCACCCTGTCTCTCTCAGCTAAGGGGTTAGGTAAAGAAGTGGGAGATGCATGCCTGAAAAGGACTCAATAAGGGCAAAGGTAAAAGGTGTCTAAGTGCCATAATCTTTCACTGCTTGCTTAATATTTTTTAGATCTTTAAACTGCAGTGGTTGATGTTCGTGGCGTGGTGTCCACCACCTCGTGCAGGGGTCTGAATAACAGGGCAGCATATTACACTCTTCTTGGGGAGATCTGAAGCTTCACTCTTATGGGGTTCTATTATAGGCTCCTCTTGTAGTAATGAGGCAGGGGCTGAAGGAGCTGCTGCTTCTGAAGCATAAGGTGGAGGTGGGTGAGAGGCGTCGTGAATGACTATTAATCTGAGAACATATAGTTTCTGTGGCAGATTGCTCAAGGGGCTTGGCACTGGACTCTGCCTCCATATCTATAATGACAGAAGATGGTCGAGAACCGGGGGAAGGTGAGGGGACAGGTGTGGACAGCCGAGAGTGACTTTTTTTTTTTTTTTTTAAGAGATCGTTCTCCCTCAAAAGCCAAATCCTGTAAATCTGGATGTTGAGACTTAATCTTTAAAATATCATAAATCAAAGTCCAATAATTAAAAGCAGTAACAGGAATTTTCTCAGATCCAAAAACCTCATAATAATCTTTAAAACAATCACCTACTCTACACCAAGTTTTCTCATCAATAGAACCATCCTGGGGATGCCAGGAACAAATCGGACCAACAAAATCCAAAAAGGTTTTGAGGTCTTTCTTTTTCACCCTAATTCCTCGTGTCTTGAATGAATCTATAAGACCTTGCAAGAATAGGTCATGTTATGATAATGCTTGTCCCATCTTACCTTGGCTCCGTAAGATTTGCGCCGTGAATATTTCCCACGAGCTCGACTTCCGGCGGGTCAACCGTGAAACTGCTCAACCGGTGTTCCTTTCGACACCACGAGAGGCCTCTCCATGAATGATGGCACGGCGTTCTCTCTGTCGGTGGTCTACACACATCCATGTTGGGCGCCAATTTGTCCTGTCCAGCAGGACAGTCAACGGGGTCACAGCCACCTAGGAGAGAATGAAGGGACAAGAGACACAAAGAATGGACAGCAAGACAGTAGGTCTGATCAAGCTGTCAGTTTATTGATTTCAACTGAGGGTTTTTATATTCTTCAGTAACTAAGGCTCAGGGAAAGAGAAGCTGGGACGCAAGCCATGGTCTCAAGACCGATTGTTCTTGAGCAGCCACCATATCAACAATAGTAACCAACATATCGACAATAGCATAGGTAATCAGTAACAAGATGTTGGTAAGTACAGCATCAATCACATTCTGAAACAGTTGCTAGGAACAATTGAAGCTAAGCGTGTGATTAGTTTCACAACTTCTTTCCCAAGCATCTAGCCAACCGGGGGTTTCCACTGTCCCATAGGTCTATATTCAAAATGGCTTCAGTGTGGCTATAGTGCACGGCTCCTGACACTTGGGCACTGAACTTGTGTTTGGCTGTGGAGTTTTGAGCGCCTTGAGTGAGGAGCTCCATGTCAGTTTAGTGTGGGTGCTCAACCTGCTTGATTCCATCACACTGGGCTCAATGGGCATTGGACCGGAAGTGACCAAACAAGATTTCCTAGAACGCTGCTAGCACAGCTGATGGCATGTGTAGTTCATGAGGCAGGTGGAGTTGTTTTGGCTCTGGAAGAGCTGTGCTGCTGCTTTGGGCAGTTGCCATTCACCACTGGCCTAAATTCCCTAGGTGTCATATCCACTTTCAGACATATGTGGTGCCAAAGCACTTGGTTTCCATGGCAGCGGGAAATGGCTTGGGCGCTGAACTTGTGCTTGGCTGTGGAGTTTTGAGCGGCTTCACTGAGGAGCTCCATGTTAGTTTAGTGTGGGTGCTCAACCTGCTTGATTCCATCACACTGAGCTCAATGGGCATAGGACCGGAAGTGACCCAACAGGATTTCCTAGAATGCTGCTAGCACAGCTGATGGTATGTGAAGTTCATGAGGCAGGTGGAGTTGTTTTGGCTCTGGAAGAGCTGTGCTGCTGCTTCGGGCAGTTGCCATTCACCACCGCCCTGAGTTCCCTAGGTGTCATACCCACTTTTAGACATATGTGGTGCCAGAGCACTTGGTTTCCATGGCAGCGGGCAATGGCTTGGGCGCTGAACTTTTGTTTGGCTGTGGAGTTTTGAGCGGCTTGAGTGAGGAGCTCGATTTTAGTTTAGTGTGGGTGCTCACCCTGGTTGATTCCATCACACTGGGTTCAATGGGCATAGAACCGGAAGTGACCAAACAGGGTTTCCTAGAACGCAGCTAGCACAGCTGATGGTATGTGAAGTTCATGAGGCAGGTGGAGTTGTTTTGGCACTGGAAGAGCTGTGCTGTTGCTTCGGGCAGTTGCCATTGACCACCGCCCTGAGTTCCCTAGGTGTCATATCCACTTTCAGACATATGTGGTGCCAGAGCACTTGGTTTCCATGGCAGCGGGAAATGGCTTGTGTGCTGAATTTGTGTTTGGCTGTGGAGTTTTGAGCGGCTTGAGTGAGGAGCTCCATGTTAGTTTAGTGTGGGTGCTCACCCTGCTTGATTCCATCACACTGGGCTCAATGGGCATTGGACTAGAGATGACCCAACAGGGTTTCCTAGAACGCTGCTAGCACAGCTGATGGTATGTGAAGTTCATGAGGCAGGTAGAGTTGTTTTGGCACTGGAAGAGATGTACTGCTGCTTCGGGCAGTTGCCATTGACTACCGCCCTGATTTCCCTAGGTGTCATATCCACTTTCAGACATATGTGGTGCCAAAGCACTTGGTTTCCATGGCAGCGGGAAATGGCTTGTGTGCTGAATTTGTGTTTGGTTGTGGAGTTTTGAGCGCCTTGAGTGAGGAGCTCCACGTCAGTTTAGTGTGGGTGCTGAACCTGCTTGATTCCATCACACTGGGCTCAATGGGCATTGGACCGGAAATGACCAAACAGGGTTTCCTAGATAGCTGCTAGCACAGCTGATAATATTTAAAGTTCATGAGGCAGGTGGAGTTGCTTTGGCACTGGAAGAGCTGTGCTGCTGCTTCGGGCAGTTGCCATTGACCACCGCCCTGAGTTCTGAGTTCAATAGGTGTCATATCCACTTTCAGACATATGTGGTGCCAGAGCACTTGGTTTCCATGGCAACGAGAAATGGCTTGGGCGCTGAACTTGTGTTTGGCTGTGGAGTTTTGAGCGGCTTGAGTGAGGAGCTCCATGTTAGTTGAGTGTGGGTGCTCAACCTGCTTGATTCCATCACGCTGGGTTCAATGTGCATCGGACCGGAAGTGACCAAACAGGGTTTCCTAGAACGCTGCTAGCACAGCTGATGGTATGTGAAGTTCATGAGGCAGGTGGAGTTGTTTTGGCACTGGAAGAGCTGTGCTGCTGCTTTGGGCAGTTGCCATTGACCACCGCCCTGAGTTCCCTAGGTGTCATATCCACTTTCAGACATATGTGGTGCGGGAGAACTTGGTTCCCATGGCAGCGGGAAATGGCTTGGGCGTTGAACTTGTGTTTGGCTGTGGAGTTTTGAGCGGCTTGAGTGAGGAGCTCCATGTTAGTTGAGTGTGGGTGCTCACCCTGCTAGATTGCATCACACTGGGCTCAATTGGCATTGGACTAGAGATGACCCAACAGGGTTTCCTAGAACGCTGCTAGCACAGCTGATGGTATGTGAAGTTCATGAGGCAGTTGCAATTGTTTTGGCACTTTAAGAGCTGTGCTGCTGCTTCTGGCAGTTTCCATTCACCACCGCCTCAATGAGTTCCCTAGGTGTCATATCCACTTTCAGACATATGTGGTGCCAGACCACTTGGTTTCCATGGCAGCGGGAAATGGCTTGTGCACTGAACTTGTGTTTGGCTGTGGAGTTTTCAGGGGCTTGAGTGAGGAGCTCCATGTTAGTTGAGTGTGGGTGCTCAACCTGCTTGATTCCATCACACTGAGCTCAATGGGCGTGGGACAGGAAGTGACCAAACAGGGTTTCATAGATTTCTGCTAGCTCAGCTGATGGTATGTGAAGTTCATGAGGCAGGTGGAGTTGTTTTGGCACTGGAAGAGCTGTGCTGCTGCTTCGGGCAGTTGCCATTCACCACCACACTACGTTCCCTAGGTGTCATATCCACTTTCAGACATATGTGGTGCCAGAGAACTTGGTTTCCATGGCAGCGGGAAATGGCTTTGGGAGCTGAACTTGTGTTTGGCTGTGGAGTTTTGAGCGGCTTGAGTGAGGAGCTGCACGTTAGTTCAGTGTGGGTGCTCACCCTGCTTGATTCCATCACACTGGGCTCAATGGACATTGGACCGGAAGTGACCAAACAGGGTTTCCTAGACACCTGCTAGCACAGCTGATGGTATGTGAAGTTCATGAGGCAGGTGGAGTTGTTTTGGCCATGGAAGAGCTGTGCTGCTGCTTTGGGCAGTTGCCATTGACCACCGCCCTGAGTTCCCTAGGTGTCATATACACTTTCAGACATATGTGGTGCGGGAGAACTTGCTTCCCATGGCAGCGGGAAATGGCTTGGGCGTTGAACTTGTGTTTGGCTGTGGAGTTTTGAGCGGCTTGAGTGAGGAGCTCCATGTTAGTTGAGTGTGGGTGCTCACCCTGCTAGATTGCATCACATTGGGCTCAATGGGCATTGGACTAGAGATGACCCAACAGGGTTTCCTAGAACGCTGCTAGCACAGCTGATGGTATGTGAAGTTCATGAGGCAGGTGGAGTTGTTTTGGCACTGGAAGAGCTGTGCTGCTGCTTCGGACAGTTGCCATTCACCACCACACTTTGTTCCCTAGGTGTCATATCCACTTTCAGACATATGTGGTGCCAGAGCACTTGGTTTCCATGGCAGCGGGAAATGGCTTGTGCACTGAACTTGTGTTTGGCTGTGGAGTTTTGAGGGGCTTGAGTGAGGAGCTCCATGTTAGTTGAGTGTGGGTGCTCAACCTGCTTGATTCCATCACACTGAGCTCAATGGGCGTGGGACAGGAAGTGACCAAACAGGGTTTCCCAGAACGCTGCAAGCTCAGCTGATGGTATGTGAAGTTCATGAGGCAGGTGGAGTTGTTTTGGCACTGGAAGAGCTGTGCTGCTGCTTCGGGCAGTTGCCATTCACCACCACACTACGTTCCCTAGGTGTCATATCCACTTTCAGACATATGTGGTGCCAGAGAACTTGGTTTCCATGGCAGCGGGAAATGGCTTTGGGAGCTGAACTTGTGTTTGGCTGTGGAGTTTTGAGCGGCTTGAGTGAGGAGCTGCACGTTAGTTCAGTGTGGGTGCTCACCCTGCTTGATTCCATCACACTGGGCTCAATGGGCATTGGACCGGAAGTGACCAAACAGGGTTTCCTAGACACCTGCTAGCACAGCTGATGGTATGTGAAGTTCATGAGGCAGGTGGAGTTGTTTTGGCACTGGAAGAGCTGTGCTGCTTCGGGCAGTTGCCATTGACTACCGGCCTGAGTTCCCTATGTGTCATATCCACTTTCAGACATATGTGGTGCCAGAGCACTTGGTTTCCATGGCAGCGGGCAATGGCTTGGGCGCTGAACTTGTGTTTGGCTGTGGAGTTTTGAGCGGCTTGAGTGAGGAGCTCCACGTCAGTTTAGTGTGGGTGCTCAACCTGCTTATTTCCATCCCACTGGGCTCAATGGGCATTGGACCGGAAGTGACCAAACAGGATTTCCTAGAACGCTGCTAGCACAGCTGATGGTATGTGAAGTTCATGAGGCAGGTGGAGTTGTTTTGGCACTGGAAGAGCTGTGCTGCTGCTTCGGACAGTTTCCATTCACCACCACACTACCTTCCCTAGGTGTCATATCCACTTTCAGACATATGTGGTGCCAAAGCACTTGGTTTCCATGGCAGCGGGAAATGGCTTGTGCACTGAACTTGTGTTTGGCTGTGGAGTTTTGAGCGGCTTGAGTGAGGAGCTCCATGTTAGTTGAGTGTGGGTGCTCAACCTGATTGATTCCATCACACTGAGCTCAATGGGCGTTGGACAGGAAGTGACCAAACAGGGTTTCATAGATTTCTGCTAGCCCAGCTGATGGTATGTGAAGTTCCTGAGGCAGGTGGAGTTGTTTTGGCACTGGAAGAGCTGTGCTGCTGCTTCGGGCAGTTCCCATTGCCCACCGCCCTATTTCCCTAGGTGTCATATCCACTTTCAGACATATGTGGTGCCAAAGCACTTGATTTCCATGGCAGCGGGCAATGGCTTGGGCGTTGAACTTGTGTTTGGCTGTGGAGTTTTGAGCATCTTGAGTGAGGAGCTGCATGTTAGTTTAGTGTGGGTGCTCACCCTGGTTGATTCCATCACACTGGGACCAATGGGCATGGGACCGGAAGTGAGCAAATAGGGTTTCCTAGAACGCTGCTAGCACAGCTGATGGTATGTGAAGTTCATGAGGCAGGTGGAGTTGTTTTGGCACTGGAAGAGCTGTGCTGCTGCTTCGGGCAGTTGCCATTGACCACCGCCCTGAGTTCTGAGTTCAATAGGTGTCATATCCACTTTCAGACATATGTGGTGCCAGAGCACTTGGTTTCCATGGCAGCGGGCAATGGCTTGGGCGCTGAACTTGTGTTTGGCTGTGGAGTTTTGAGCGGCTTGAGTGAGGAGCTCCACGTCAGTTTAGTGGGGATGCTCAACCTGCTTATTTCCATCCCACTGGGCTCAATGGGCATTGGACCGGAAGTGACCAAACAGGATTTCCTAGAACGCTGCTAGCACAGCTGATAGTATGTGAAGTTCATGAGGCAATTAGAGTTGTTTTGGCACTGGAAGAGCTGTGCTGCTGCTTCGGACAGTTTCCATTCACCACCGCCCTGAGTTCCCTAGGTGTCATATCCACTTTCAGACATATGTGGTGCCAGAGCACTTGGTTTCCTTGGCAGCGGACAATGGCTTGGGCGCTGAACTTGTGTTTGGCTGTGGAGTTTTGAGCGGCTTGAGTGAGGAGCTCCACGTCAGTTTAGTGTGGGTGCTCAACCTGCTTATTTCCATCACACTGGGCTCAATGGGCATTGTACCGGAAGTGACCAAACAGGGATTTCCTAGAATCCTGCTAGCACAGCTGATGGTATGTGAAGTTCATGAGGCAGGTGGAGTTGTTTTGGCACTGGATGAGCTGTGCTGCTGCTTCGGACAGTTGCCATTCACCACCTCCCTGAGTTCCCTAGGTGTCATATCCACTTTCAGACATATGTGGTGCCAGAGCACTTGGTTTCCATGGCAGCGGGAAATGGCTTGTGTGCTGAACATGTGTTTGGCTGTGGAGTTTGAATGCTTTCAGTGAGGAGCTCCATGTTAGTTTAGTGTGGGTGCTCAACCTGCTTGATTCCATCACACTGGGCTCAATGGGCATTGGACCGGAAGTGACCCAACAGGGTTCCCTAGATAGCTGCTAGCACAGCTGATAATATTTAAAGTTCATGAGGCAGGTGGAGTTGCTTTGGCACTGGAAGAGCTGTGCTGCTGCTTCGGGCAGTTGCCATTGACCACCGGACTGAGTTGCCTAGGTGTCATATCCACTTTCAGACATATGTGGTGCCAGAGCACTTGGTTTCCATGGCAGCGGGAAATGGCTTGTGTGCTGAATTTGTGTTTGGCTGTGGAGTTTTGAGCGGCTTGAGTGAGGAGCTCCATGTTAGTTTAGTGTGGGTGCTCACCCTGCTTGATTCCATCACACTGGGCTCAATGGGCATTGGACTAGAGATGACCCAACAGGGTTTCCTAGAACGCTGCTAGCACAGCTGATGGTATGTGAAGTTCATGAGGCAGGTAGAGTTGTTTTGGCACTGGAAGAGCTGTACTGCTGCTTCGGGCAGTTGCCATTGACTACCGCCCTGATTTCCCTAGGTGTCATATCCACTTTCAGACATATGTGGTGCCAAAGCACTTGGTTTCCATGGCAGCGGGAAATGGCTTGTGTGCTGAATTTGTGTTTGGTTGTGGAGTTTTGAGCGCCTTGAGTGAGGAGCTCCACGTCAGTTTAGTGTGGGTGCTGAACCTGCTTGATTCCATCACACTGGGCTCAATGGGCATTGGACCGGAAATGACCAAACAGGGTTTCCTAGATAGCTGCTAGCACAGCTGATAATATTTAAAGTTCATGAGGCAGGTGGAGTTGCTTTGGCACTGGAAGAGCTGTGCTGCTGCTTCCCGCAGTTGCCATTGACCACCGGCCTGAGTTCCCTAGGTGTCATATCCACTTTCAGACATATGTGGTGCCAGAGCACTTGGTTTCCATGGCAACGAGAAATGGCTTGGGCGCTGAACTTGTGTTTGGCTGTGGAGTTTTGAGCGGATTGAGTGAGGAGCTCCAGGTTAGTTGAGTGTGGGTGCTCAACCTGCTTGATTCCATCACGCTGGGCTCAATGGGCATCGGACCGGAAGTGACCAAACAGGGTTTCCTAGAACGCTGCTAGCACAGCTGATGGTATGTGAAGTTCATGAGGCAGGTGGAGTTGTTTTGGCCATGGAAGAGCTGTGCTGCTGCTTTGGGCAGTTGCCATTGACCACCGCCCTGAGTTCCCTAGGTGTCATATACACTTTCAGACATATGTGGTGCGGGAGAACTTGGTTCCCATGGCAGCGGGAAATGGCTTGGGCGTTGAACTTGTGTTTGGCTGTGGAGTTTTGAGCGGCTTGAGTGAGGAGCTCCATGTTAGTTGAGTGTGGGTGCTCACCCTGCTAGATTGCATCACACTGGGCTCAATGGGCATTGGAGTAGAGATGACCCAACGGGGTTTCCTAGAACGCTGCTAGCACAGCTGATGGTATGTGAAGTTCATGAGGCAGGTGGAGTTGTTTTGGCACTGGAAGAGCTGTGCTGCTGCTTCGGATAGTTGCCATTCACCACCACACTATGTTCCCTAGGTGTCATATCCACTTTCAGACATATGTGGTGCCAGAGCACTTGGTTTCCATGGCAGCGGGAAATGGCTTGTGCACTGAACTTGTGTTTGGCTGTGGAGTTTTGAGGGGCTTGAGTGAGGAGCTCCATGTTAGTTGAGTGTGGGTGCTCAACCTGCTTGATTCCATCACACTGAGCTCAATGGGCGTGGGACAGGAAGTGACCAAACAGGGTTTCATAGATTTCTGCTAGCTCAGCTGATGGTATGTGAAGTTCATGAGGCAGGTGGAGTTGTTTTGGCACTGGAAGAGCTGTGCTGCTGCTTCGGGCAGTTGCCATTCACCACCACACTACGTTCCCTGGGTGTCATATCCACTTTCACACATATGTGGTGCCAGAGAACTTGGTTTCCATGGCAGCGGGAAATGGCTTTGGGAGCTGAACTTGTGTTTGGCTGTGGAGTTTTGAGCGGCTTGAGTGAGGGGCTGCACGTTAGTTCAGTGTGGGTGCTGAACCTGCCTGATTCCATCCCACTGGGCTCAATGGGCATTGGACCGGAAGTGACCAAACAGGGTTTCCTAGACACCTGCTAGCACAGCTGATGGTATGTGAAGTTCATGAGGCAGGTGGAGTTGTTTTGGCACTGGAGGAGCTGTGCTGCTTCGGGCAGTTGTCATTGACTACCGGCCTGAGTTCCCTATGTGTCATATCCAATTTCAGACATATGTGGTGCCAGAGCACTTGGTTTCCATGGCAGCGGGCAATGGCTTGGGCGCTGAACTTGTGTTTGGCTGTGGAGTTTTGAGCGGCTTGAGTGAGGAGCTCCACGTCAGTTTAGTGGGGATGCTCAACCTGCTTATTTCCATCCCACTGGGCTCAATGGGCATTGGACCGGAAGTGACCAAACAGGATTTCCTAGAACGCTGCTAGCACAGCTGATGGTTTGTGAAGTTCATGAGGCAGGTGGAGTTGTTTTGGCACTGGAAGAGCTGTGCTGCTGCTTCGGGCAGTTGCCATTGACCACCGCCCTGAGTTCTGAGTTCAATAGGTGTCATATCCACTTTCAGACATATGTGGTGCCAGAGCACTTGGTTTCCATGGCAGCGGGAAATGGCTTGGGCGCTGAACTTGTGTTTGGCTGTGGAGTTTTGAGCGGCTTGAGTGAGGAGCTGCACGTTAGTTCAGTGTGGGTGCTCACCCTGCTTGATTCCATCACACTGGGCTCAATGGGCATTGGACCGGAAGTGACCCAACAGGGTTTCCTAGAACGCTGCTAGCACAGCTGATGGTATGTGAAGCACATGAGGCAGGTGGAGTTGTTTTGGCACTGGAAGAGCTGTGCTGCTGCTTCGGGCAGTTGCCATTGACTACCGCCCTGAGTTCCCTATGTGTCAGATCCACTTTCAGACATATGTGGTGCCAGAGCACTTGGTTTCCATGGCAGCGGGCAATGGCTTGGGCGCTGAACTTGTGTTTGGCTGTGGAGTTTTGAGCGGCTTGAGTGAGGAGCTCCACGTCAGTTTAGTGGGGATGCTCAACCTGCTTATTTCCATCCCACTGGGCTCAATGGGCATTGGACCGGAAGTGACCAAACAGGATTTCCTAGAACGCTGCTAGCACAGCTGATAGTATGTGAAGTTCATGAGGCAGGTGGAGTTGTTTTGGCACTGGAAGAGCTGTGCTGCTGCTTCGGACAGTTTCCATTCACCACCGCCCTGAGTTCCCTAGGTGTCATATCCACTTTCAGACATATGTGGTGCCAGAGCACTTGGTTTCCTTGGCAGCGGGAAATGGCTTGGGCGCTGAACTTGTGTTTGGCTGTGGAGTTTTGAGGGGCTTGAGTGAGGAACTTCACGTTAGTTCAGTGTGGGTGCTCACCCTGCTTGATTCCATCACACTGGGCTCAATGGGCATTGGACCGGAAATGACCCAACAGGGATTTCCTAGAATCCTGCTAGCACAGCTGATGGTATGTGAAGTTCATGAGGCAGGTGGAGTTGTTTTGGCACTGGATGAGCTGTGCTGCTGCTTCGGACAGTTGCCATTCACCTTGAACACTACCTTCCCTAGGTGTCATATCCACTTTCAGACATATGTGGTGCCAGAGCACTTGGTTTCCATGGCAGCGGGAAATGGCTTGTGTGCTGAACATGTGTTTGGCTGTGGAGTTTGAATGCTTTGAGTGAGGAGCTCCATGTAAGTTTAGTGTGGGTGCTCAACCTGCTTGATTCCATCACACTGGGCTCAATGGGCATTGGACCGGAAGTGACCCAACAGGGTTCCCTAGAACGCTGCTAGCACAGCTGATAGCATGTTAAGTTCATGAGGCAGGTGGAGTTGTTTTGGCACTGGAAGAGCTGTGCTGCTGCTTCGGAGAGTTGCCATTCACCACCACACTACCTTCCCTAGGTGTCATATCCACTTTCAGACATATGTGGTGCCAGAGCACTTGGTTTCCATTGCAGAGGGAAATGTCTTGGGCGCTGAACTTGTGTTTGGCTGTGGAGTTTTGAGCGGCTTGAGTGAGGAGCTCGATGTTAGTTTAGTGTGGGTGCTTACCCTGGTTGTCTCCATCAAACTGGGCTCAATGGGCATAGAACCGGAAGTGACCCAACAGGATTTCCTAGAACGCAGCTAGCACAGCTGATGGTATGTGAAGTTCATGAGGCAGGTGGAGTTGTTTTGGCACTGGAAGAGCTGTGCTGTTGCTTAGGGCAGTTGCCACAGAGCAATGCCCTGAGTTCCCTAGGTGTCATATCCACTTTCAGACATATGTGGTGCCAGAGCACTTGGTTTAAATGGCAGCGGTAAATGGCTTGTGTGCTGAATTTGTGTTTGGTTGTGGAGTTTTGAGCGCCTTGAGTGAGGAGCTCCATGTCAGTTTAGTGTGGGTGGTCAACCTGCTTGATTCCATCACACTGGGCTCAATGGGCATTGGACCGGAAATGACCAAACAGGGTTTCCTAGATAGCTGCTAGCACAACTGATAATATTTAAAGTTCATGAGGCAGGTGGAGTTGCTTTGGCACTGGAAGAGCTGTGCTGCTGCTTCGGGCAGTTGCCATTGACCACCGGCCTGAGTTGCCTAGGTGTCATATCCACTTTCAGACATATGTGGTGCCAGAGCACTTGGTTTCCATGGCAGCGGGAAATGGCTTGTGTGCTGAATTTGTGTTTGGCTGTGGAGTTTTGAGCGGCTTGAGTGAGGAGCTCCATGTTTGTTTAGTGTGGGTGCTCACCCTGTTGATTCGATCACACTCGGCTCAATGGGCATTGGACCGGAAGTGACCAAACAGGGTTTCCTAGAACGCTGCTAGCACAGCTGATGGTATGTGAAGTTCATGAGGCAGGTGGAGTTGTTTTGGCCATGGAAGAGCTGTGCTGCTGCTTTGGGCAGTTGCCATTCACCACCACACTACGTTCCCTATGTGTCATATCCACTTTCAGACATATGTGGTGCCAGAGCACTTGGTTTCCATGGCAGCGGGAAATGGCTTGGACGCTGAACTTGTGTTTGGCTGTGGAGTTTTGAGCGGCTTGAGTGAGGAGCTCCATGTTAGTTTAGTGTCTGTGCTCACCCTGCTTGATTGCATCACATTGGGCTCAATTTGCATTGTACCAGAAGTGACCCAACAGGGTTTCCTAGAACGCTGCTAGCACAGCTGATGGTATGTGAAGTTCATGAGGCAGGTGGAGTTGTTTTGGCACTGGAAGAGCTGTGCTGCTGCTTCGGACAGTTGCCATTGACCACCGCCCTGTGTTCCCTAGGTGTCATATCCACTTTCAGACATATGTGGTGCCAGAGCACTTTGTTTCCATTAAGCGGGAAATGGCTTGTGTGCTGAACACGTGTTTGGCTGTGGAGTTTGAGTGCTTTGAGTGAGGAGCTCCATGTTAGTTTAGTGTGGATGCTCAGCCTGCTTGATTCCATCACACTGGGCTCAATGGGCATTGGACCAGAAGTGACACAACAGGGATTCCTAGAATGCTGCTAGCACAGCTGATGGTATGTGAAGTTCCTAAGGCAGGTGGAGTTGTTTTGGCACTGAAAGAGCTGTGCTGCTGCTTCGGGCAGTTGTTATTGACCACCTCCCTGAGTTCCCTAGGTGTCATATCCACTTTCAGACATATGTGGTGCCAAAGCACTTGATTTCCATGGCAGCGGGAAATGGCTTGGGCGCTGAACTCGTGTTTGGCTGTGGAGTTTTGAGCGCCTTGAGTGAGGAGCTCCACGTTAGTTTATTGTGGGTGCTCAACCTGCTTGATTCCATCACACTGGGCTCAATGGGCATTGGACCGGAAGTGACCAAACAGGGTTTCCTAGAACGCTGCTAGCACAGCTGATGGTATGTGAAGTTCATGAGGCAGGTGGAGTTGTTTTGGCCCTGGAGGAGCTGTGCTGCTGCTTCGGAGAGTTGCCATTCACCACCACACTACCTTCCCTAGGTGTCATATCCACTTTCAGACATATGTGGTGCCAGAGCACTTGGTTTCCATTGCAGAGGGAAATGTCTTGGGCGCTGAACTTGTGTTTGGCTGTGGAGTTTTGAGCGGCTTGAGTGAGGAGCTCCATGTTAGTTTAGTGTGGGTGCTCAACCTGCTTGATTCCATCACACTGGGCTCAATGGGCATTGGACCAGAAGTGACCCAACAGGGTTCCCTAGAACGCTGCTAGCACAGCTGATAGCATGTTAAGTTCATGAGGCAGGTGGAGTTGTTTTGGCACTGGAAGAGCTGTGCTGCTGCTTCGGAGAGTTGCCATTGACCACCACCCTGAGTTCCCTAGGTGTCATATCCACTTTCAGACATATGTGGTGCCAGAGCACTTGGTTTCCATGGCAGCGGGAAATGGCTTGGGCGCTGAACTTGTGTTTGGCTGTGGAGTTTTGAGTGGCTTGAGTGAGGAGCTCGATGTTAGTTTAGTGTGGGTGCTTACCCTGGTTGTCTCCATCAAACTGGGCTCAATGGGCATAGAACCGGAAGTGACCCAACAGGATTTCCTAGAACGCAGCTAGCACAGCTGATGGTATGTGAAGTTCATGAGGCAGGTGGAGTTGTTTTGGCACTGGAAGAGCTGTGCTGTTGCTTAGGGCAGTTGCCACAGAGCAATGCCCTGAGTTCCCTAGGTGTCATATCCACTTTCAGACATATGTGGTGCCAGAGCACTTGGTTTAAATGGCAGCGGTAAATGGCTTGTGTGCTGAATTTGTGTTTGGTTGTGGAGTTTTGAGCGCCTTGAGTGAGGAGCTCCATGTCAGTTTAGTGTGGGTGGTCAACCTGCTTGATTCCATCACACTGGGCTCAATGGGCATTGGACCGGAAATGACCAAACAGGGTTTCCTAGATAGCTGCTAGCACAACTGATAATATTTAAAGTTCATGAGGCAGGTGGAGTTGCTTTGGCACTGGAAGAGCTGTGCTGCTGCTTCGGGCAGTTGCCATTGACCACCGGCCTGAGTTGCCTAGGTGTCATATCCACTTTCAGACATATGTGGTGCCAGAGCACTTGGTTTCCATGGCAGCGGGAAATGGCTTGTGTGCTGAATTTGTGTTTGGCTGTGGAGTTTTGAGCGGCTTGAGTGAGGAGCTCCATGTTTGTTTAGTGTGGGTGCTCACCCTGTTGATTCGATCACACTCGGCTCAATGGGCATTGGACCGGAAGTGACCAAACAGGGTTTCCTAGAACGCTGCTAGCACAGCTGATGGTATGTGAAGTTCATGAGGCAGGTGGAGTTGTTTTGGCCATGGAAGAGCTGTGCTGCTGCTTTGGGCAGTTGCCATTCACCACCACACTACGTTCCCTATGTGTCATATCCACTTTCAGACATATGTGGTGCCAGAGCACTTGGTTTCCATGGCAGCGGGAAATGGCTTGGACGCTGAACTTGTGTTTGGCTGTGGAGTTTTGAGCGGCTTGAGTGAGGAGCTCCATGTTTGTTTAGTGTGGGTGCTCACCCTGTTGATTCGATCACACTCGGCTCAATTTGCATTGTACCAGAAGTGACCCAACAGGGTTTCCTAGAACGCTGCTAGCACACCTGATGGTATGTGAAGTTCATGAGGCAGGTGGAGTTGTTTTGGCACTGGAAGAGCTGTGCTGCTGCTTCGGACAGTTGCCATTGACCACCGCCCTGTGTTCCCTAGGTGTCATATCCACTTTCAGACATATGTGGTGCCAGAGCACTTTGTTTCCATTAAGCGGGAAATGGCTTGTGTGCTGAACACGTGTTTGGCTGTGGAGTTTGAGTGCTTTGAGTGAGGAGCTCCATGTTAGTTTAGTGTGGATGCTCAACCTGCTTGATTCCATCACACTGGGCTCAATGGGCATTGGACCAGAAGTGACACAACAGGGATTCCTAGAATGCTGCTAGCACAGCTGATGGTATGTGAAGTTCCTAAGGCAGGTGGAGTTGTTTTGGCACTGAAAGATCTGTGCTGCTGCTTCGGGCAGTTGTTATTGACCACCTCCCTGAGTTCCCTAGGTGTCATATCCACTTTCAGACATATGTGGTGCCAAAGCACTTGATTTCCATGGCAGCGGGAAATGGCTTGGGCGCTGAACTCGTGTTTGGCTGTGGAGTTTTGAGCGCCTTGAGTGAGGAGCTCCACGTTAGTTTATTGTGGGTGCTCAACCTGCTTGATTCCATCACACTGGGCTCAATGGGCATTGGACCGGAAGTGACCAAACAGGGTTTCCTAGAACGCTGCTAGCACAGCTGATGGTATGTGAAGTTCATGAGGCAGGTGGAGTTGTTTTGGCCCTGGAGGAGCTGTGCTGCTGCTCTGGGCAATTGCCATTGACCACCACCCTGAGTTCCCTAGGTGTCATATCCACTTTCAGATATATGTGGTGCCAAAGCACTTGGATTCAATGGCAGCGGGAAATGGCTTGGGCGCTGAACTTGTGTTTCGCTGTGGAGTTTTGAGCGGCTTGAGTGAGGAGCTCCATGATAGTTTAGTGTGGGTACTAACCCTGCTTGATTCCATCCCACTGGGCTCAATGGGCATTGGACAGGAAGTGACCAAACAGGGTTTCCTAGAACGCTGCCAGCACAGCTGATGGTATGTGCAGTTCATGAGGCAGGTGGAGTTGTTCTGGCACTGGAAGAGCTGTGCTGCTGCTTCGGGCAGATGCCATTGACCACCGCCCTCATTTCCCTAGGTGTCATATCCACTTTCAGACTTATGTGGTGCCAGAGCACTTGGTTTCCATGGCAGTGGCAAATGGCTTGGGCGCTGAACTTGTGTTTGGCTGTGGAGTTTTGAGCGGCTTCAGTGAAGAACTCCATGTTAGTTTTGTGTGGGTGCTCACCCTGATTGATTTCATCACACTGGGCTCAAAGGACATAGGACCGGAAGTGACCAAACAAGATTTCCTAGATACCTGCTCGCACACCTGATGGCATGTGAAGTTTATGAGGCCGGTGGAGTTGTTTTGGCACTGGAAGAGCTGTGCTGCTGCTTCGGGCAGTTGCCATTGACCACCGCCCTGAGTTCTGAGTTCCCTAGGTGTCATATCCACTTTCAGACATATGTGGTGCCAGAGCACTTGGTTTCCATGGCAGCGGGAAATGGCTTGTGTGTGGAACATGTGTTTCGCTGTGGAGTTTGAGCGCATTGAGTGACGAGCTCCATGTTAGTTTAGTGTGGGTGCTCACCCTGCTTGATTCCATCACACTGGGCTCAATGGGCATTGGACCGGAAGTGACCAAACAGGGTTTTCTAGATAGCTGCTAGCACAGCTGATGGTATGTGAAGTTCATGAGGCAGGTGGAGTTGTTTTGGCACTAGAAGAGCTGTGCTGCTGCTTCGAACAGTTGCCATTCACCACCGCCATGAGTTCCCTAAGTGTCATATCCACTTTCAGACATATGTGGTGCCAGAGCACTTGGTTTCCATGGCAGCGGGCAATGGCTTGGGCGCTGAGCTTGTGTTTTGCTGTGGAGTTTTGAGCGCCTTGAGTGAGGAGCTCCACGTTAGTTTATTGTGGGTGCTCAACCTGCTTGATTCCATCACACTGGGCTCAATGGGCATTGGACCGGAAGTGACCCAACAGCGTTTCCTAGAACGCTGCTAGCACAGCTGATGGTATGTGAAGTTCATGAGGCAGGTGGAGTTGTTTTGGCACTGGAAGAGCTGTGCTGCTGCTTCGGGCAGTTGCCATTGACCACCGCCCTGAGTTCTGAGTTCCCTAGGTGTCATATCCACTTTCAGACATATGTGGTGCCAGAGCACTTGGTTTCCATGGCAGCGGGAAATGGCTTGGGCGCTGAACTTGTGTTTGGCTGTGGAGTTTTGAGCGGCTTGAGTGAGGAGCTCCATGTCAGTTTAGTGTGGGTGCTCAACCTGCTTGATTCCATCACACTGGGCTCAATGGGCATTGGACCGGAAGTGACCAAACAGGGTTTCCTAGAACGCTGCTAGCACAGCTGATGGTATGTGAAGTTCATGAGGCAGGTGGAGCTGTTTTGGCACTGGAAGAGCCGTGCTGCTGCTTCGGGCAGTTGCCATTCACCGCCCTGAGTTCCCTAGGTGTCATATCCACTTTCAGTCATATGTGGTGCCAGAGCACTTGGTTTCCATGGCAGCGGGAAATGGCTTGGGCGCTGAACTTGTGTTTGGCTGTGGAGTTCTGAGCGCCTTGAGTGAGGAGCTCCATGTTAGTTTAGTGTGGGTGCTCAACCTGCTTGTTTCCATCACACTGGGCTCAATGGGCATTGGACCGGAAGTGACACAGCAGGGTTTCCTAGAACGCTGCTGGCACAGCTGATGGTATGTGAAGTTCATGAGGCAGGTGGAGTTGTTTTGGCACTGGAAGAGCTGTGCTGCTGCTTCAGGCAGTTGCCATTGACCACCGCCCTGAGTTCCCTAGGTGTCATATCCACTTTCAGACATATGTGGTGCCAGAGCACTTGGTTTCCATGGCAGCAGGAAATGGCTTGTGTGCTGAACATGTGTTTGGCTGTGGAGTTTGAGCGCATTGAGTGAGGAGCTCCATGTCTGTTTAGTGTGGGTGCTCAACCTGCTTGATTCCATCACACTGGGCTCAAAGCGCTTTGAACCGGAAGTGACCAAACAAGATTTCCTAGATAGCTGCTCACACACCTGATGGCATGTGAAGTTCATGAGGCAGGTGGAGTTGTTTTGGCACTGGAAGAGCTGTGCTGCTGCTTCGGACAGTTGCCATTCACCACCACATTACCTTCCCTAGGTGTCATATCCACTTTCAGACATATGTGGTGCCAGAGCACTTGGTTTCCATGGCAGCGGAAAATGGCTTGGGCGCTGAACTTGTGTTCGGCTGTGGAGTTTTGAGCGGCTTGAGTGAGGAGCTCCATGTCAGTTTAGTGTGGGTGCTCACCCTGCTTGATTCCATCACACTGGGCTCAATGGACATTGGACCGGAAGTGACCAAACAGGGTTTCCTAGAGAGCTGCTAGCACAGCTGATGGTTTGTGAAGTTCATGGGGCAGGTGGAGTTGTTTTGGCACTGGAAGAGCTGTGCTGCTGCTTCGGGCAGTTGCCATTGACCACCGCCCTGAGTCCCCTAGGTGTCATATCCACTTTCAGACATATGTGGTGCCAGAGCGCTTGGTTTCCATGGCAGCGGGAAATGGCTTGGGCGATGAACTTCTGTTTGGTTGTGGAGATTTGAGCACCTTGAGTGAAGAGCTCCATGTTAGTTTAGTGTGGGTGCTCAACCTGCTTGATTCCTTCCCACTGGGCTCAATGGACATTGGACTGGAAGTGACCCAACAGGGTTTCCAAGAACGCTGCTAGCACAGCTGATGGTATGTGCAGTTCATGAGGCAGGTGGAGTTGTTCTGGCACTTGAAGAGCTGTGCTGCTGCTTCGGGCAGTTGCCATTGACCACCGCCCTCTTTTCCCTAGGTGTCATATCCACTTTCAGACTTATGTGGTGCCAGAGCACTTGGTTTCCATGGCAGTGGCAAATGGCTTGGGCACTGAACTTGTGTTTGGCTGTGGAGTTTTGAGCGGCTTCAGTGAAGAACTCCATGTTAGTTTTGTGTGGGTGCTCACCCTGGTTGATTTCATCACACTGGGCTCAAAGGACATAGGACCGGAAGTGACCAAACAAGATTTCCTAGATAGCTGCTCGCACACCTGATGGCATGTGAAGTTCATGAGGCCGGTGGAGTTGTTTTGGCACTGGAAGAGCTGTGCTGCTGCTTCAGGCAGTTGCCATTGACCACAGCCCTGAGTTCTGAGTTCCCTAGGTGTCATATCCACTTTCAGACATATGTGGTGCCAGAGCACTTGGTTTCCATGGCAGCGGGAAATGGCTTGTGTGTGGAACATGTGTTTTGCTGTGGAGTTTGAGCGCATTGAGTGACGAGCTCCATGTTAGTTTAGTGTGGGTGCTCAACCTGCTTGATTCCATCACACTGGGCTCAAAGCGCTTTGGACCGGAAGTGACCCAACAAGATTTCCTAGATACCTGCTCGCACACCTATGGTATGTGAAGTTCATGAGGCAGGTGGAGTTGTTTTGGCACTGGAAGAGCTGTGCTGCTGCTTCGGGCAGTTGCCATTGACCACCGCCCTGAGTTCTGAGTTCCCTAGGTGTCATATCCACTTTCAGACATATGTGGTGCCAGAGCACTTGGTTTCAATGGCAGGGGGAAATGGCTTGGGCGTTGAACTTGTGTTTGACCGCGGAGTTTTGAGCGGCTTGAGTGAGGAGCTCCACGTTAGTTTAGTGTGGGTGCTCACCCTGCTTGATTCCATCACACTGGGCTAAATGGGCATAGGAACGGAAGTGACCAAACAGAGTTTCCTAGATAGCTGCTAGCACAGCTGAATGTATGTGAAGTTCATGAGGCAGGTGGAGTAGTTTTGGCACTGGAAGAGCTCTGCTGCTGCTTCGGGCAGTTGCCATTCACCACCGGCCTTAGATCCCTAGGTGTCAGATCCACTTTCAGACATATGTGGTGCCAGAGCACTTGGTTTCCATGGCAGCGGGAAATGGCTTGGGCGTTGAACTTGTGTTTGGCTGTGGAGTTTTGAGCGGCTTGAGTGAGGAGCTCCATGTTAGTTTAGTGTGGGTGCTCAACCTGCTTGATTCCATCACACTGGACTCAATGGGCATTGGACCGGAAGTGACACAACAGGGTTTCCTAGAACGCTGCTAGCACAGCTGATTGTATTTGAAGTTCATGAGGCAGGTGGAGCTGCTTTGGCACTGGAAGAGCTGTGCTGCTGCTTTGGGCAGTTGCCATTCACCACCGCCCTGAGTTCCCTATGTGTCATATCCACTTTCAGACATATGTGGTGCCCGAGCACTTGATTTCAATGGCAGCGGGAAATGGCTTGGGCGCTGAACTTGTGTTTGGCTGTGGAGTTTTGAGCGCCTTGAGTGAGGAGCTCCAAGTTAGTTTAGTGTGGGTGCTCAACCGGCTTGATTCCATCACACTGGACTCAATGGGCATTGGACCGGAAGTGACACAACAGGGTTTCCTAGAACGCTGCTAGCACAGCTTATGGCATGTGAAGTTCATGAGGCCGGTGGAGTTGTTCCGGCACTGGAAGAGCTGTGCTGCTGCTTCGGGCAGTTGCCATTCACCACCGCCCTCTTTTCCCTAGGTGTCATATCCACTTTCAGACATATGTGGTGCCAGAGCACTTGTTTTCCATGGAAGCGGGAAATGTCTTGGGCGCTGAACTTGTGTTTGGCTGTGGAGTTTTCAGCAGCTGGAGTGAGGAGCTCCATGTCAGTTTAGTGTGGGTGCTGAACCTGCTTGATTCCATCACACTGGGCTCAATGGGCATTGGAGACGAAGTGACCAAACAGGGTTTCCTAGATAGCTGCTAGCACAGCTGATGGTATGTGAAGTTCATGAGGCAGGTGGAGTTGTTTTGGCACTGGAAGAGCTGTGCTGCTGCTTCGGGCAGTTGCCATTGACCACCGCCCTGAGTTCTGAGTTCCCTAGGTGTCATATCCACTTTCAGACATATGTGGTGCCAGAGCACTTGGTTTCAATGGCAGGGGGAAATGGCTTGGGCGTTGAACTTGTGTTTGACCGCGGAGTTTTGAGCGGCTTGAGTGAGGAGCTCCACGTTAGTTTAGTGTGGGTGCTCACCCTGCTTGATTCCATCACACTGGGCTAAATGGGCATAGGAACGGAAGTGACCAAACAGAGTTTCCTAGATAGCTGCTAGCACAGCTGAATGTATGTGAAGTTCATGAGGCAGGTGGAGTAGTTTTGGCACTGGAAGAGCTCTGCTGCTGCTTCGGGCAGTTGCCATTCACCACCGGCCTTAGATCCCTAGGTGTCAGATCCACTTTCAGACATATGTGGTGCCAGAGCACTTGGTTTCCATGGCAGCGGGAAATGGCTTGGGCGTTGAACTTGTGTTTGGCTGTGGAGTTTTGAGCGGCTTGAGTGAGGAGCTCCATGTTAGTTTAGTGTGGGTGCTCAACCTGCTTGATTCCATCACACTGGACTCAATGGGCATTGGACCGGAAGTGACACAACAGGGTTTCCTAGAACGCTGCTAGCACAGCTGATTGTATTTGAAGTTCATGAGGCAGGTGGAGCTGCTTTGGCACTGGAAGAGCTGTGCTGCTGCTTTGGGCAGTTGCCATTCACCACCGCCCTGAGTTCCCTATGTGTCATATCCACTTTCAGACATATGTGGTGCCCGAGCACTTGATTTCAATGGCAGCGGGAAATGGCTTGGGCGCTGAACTTGTGTTTGGCTGTGGAGTTTTGAGCGCCTTGAGTGAGGAGCTCCAAGTTAGTTTAGTGTGGGTGCTCAACCGGCTTGATTCCATCACACTGGACTCAATGGGCATTGGACCGGAAGTGACACAACAGGGTTTCCTAGAACGCTGCTAGCACAGCTTATGGCATGTGAAGTTCATGAGGCCGGTGGAGTTGTTCCGGCACTGGAAGAGCTGTGCTGCTGCTTCGGGCAGTTGCCATTCACCACCGCCCTCTTTTCCCTAGGTGTCATATCCACTTTCAGACATATGTGGTGCCAGAGCACTTGTTTTCCATGGAAGCGGGAAATGTCTTGGGCGCTGAACTTGTGTTTGGCTGTGGAGTTTTCAGCAGCTGGAGTGAGGAGCTCCATGTCAGTTTAGTGTGGGTGCTGAACCTGCTTGATTCCATCACACTGGGCTCAAAGGGCATTGGACCGAAAGTGACCAAACAAGATTTCGTAGAACGCTGCTCGCACAGCTGATGGCATGTGAAGTTCATGAGGCAGGTGGAGTTGTTTTGCACTGGAAGAGCTGTGCTGCTGCTTCGGGCAGTTGCCATTCACCACCTGCCTGAGTTCCCTAGGTGTCATATCCACTTTCAGACATATGTGGTGCCAAAGCACTTGGTTTCCATGGCAGCGGGAAATGGCTTGCGTGCTGAACATATGTTTGGCTGTGGAGTTTGAGTGCTTTGAGTGAGGAGCTCGATGTTAGTTTAGTGTGGGTGCTCACCCTGGTTGATTCCATCACACTCGGCTCAATTTGCATTGGACCGGAAGTGACGAAACAGGGTTTCCTAGACAGCTGCTAGCACAGCTGATGGTATGTGAAGTTCATGAGGCAGGTGGAGTTGTTTTGGCACTGGAAGAGCTGTGCTGCTGCTTTGGGCAGTTGCCATTCACCACCGGCCTTAGATCCCTAGGTGTCATATCCACTTTCAGACATATGTGGTGCCAGAGCACTTGGTTTAAATGGCAGCGGGAAATGGCTTGGGCGCTGAACTTGTGTTTGGCTGTGGAGTTTTGAGCGGCTTGAGTGAGGAGCTCCATGTCAGTTTATTGTGGGTGCTCAACCTGCTTGATTCCATCACACGGGGCTCAAAGCGCTTTGGACCGGAAGTGACCCAACAAGATTTCCTAGATACCTGCTCGCACACCTATGGTATGTGAAGTTCATGAGGCAGGTGGAGTTGTTTTGCACTGGAAGAGCTGTGCTGCTGCTTCGGGCAGTTGCCATTGACCACTGCCCTGAGTTCCCTAGGTGTCATATCCACTTTCAGACATATGTGGTGCCAAAGCACTTGATTTCCATGGCAGCGGGAAATGGCTTGGGCGCTGAACTTGTGTTTCGCTGTGGAGTTTTGAGCGGCTTCAGTGAGGAGCTCCATGTAAGTTTAGTGTGGGTGCTCAACCTGCTTGATTCCATCACACTGGGCTCAATGGGCATTGGAGAGGAAGTGACCAAACAGGGTTTCCTAGAACGCTGCTAGCACAGCTGATGGTATGTGAAGTTCATGAGGCAGGTGGAGTTGTTTTGGCACTGGAAGAGCTGTGCTGCTGCTTCAGGCAGTTGCCATTGACCACCGCCCTGAGTTCTGAGTTCCCTAGGTGTCATATCCACTTTCAGACATATGTGGTGCCAGAGCACTTGGGTTCAATGGCAGGGGGAAATGGCTTGGGCGTTGAACTTGTGTTTGACCGCGGAGTTTTGAGCGGCTTGAGTGAGGAGCTCCACGTTAGTTTAGTGTGGGTGCTCACCCTGGTTGATTCCATCACACTGGGCTAAATGGGCATAGGAACGGAAGTGACCAAACAGGGATTTGCTAGATAGCTGCTAGCACAGCTGATTGTATGTGAAGTTCATGAGGCAGGTGGAGTAGTTTTGGCACTGGAAGAGCTCTGCTGCTGCTTCGGGCAGTTACCATTGACCACCGGCCTGAGTTCCCTAGGTGTCATATCTACTTTCAGACATATGTGGTGCCAAAGCACTTGGTTTCCATGGCAGCGGGAAATGGCTTGTGTGCTGAACTTATGTTTGGCTGTGGAATTTGAGTGCTTTGAGTGAGGAGCTCCATGTTAGTTTAGTGTGGGTGCTCACCCTGCTTGATTCCATCACACTGGACTCAATGGGCATTGGACCGGAAGTGACACAACAGGGTTTCCTAGAACGCTGCTAGCACAGCTGATGGTATGTGAAGTTCATGAGGCAGGTGGAGTTGTTTTGGCACTGGAAGAGCTGTGCTGCTGCTTCGGGCCGTTACCATAGACCACCGCACTGAGTTCCCTAGGTGTCATATCCACTTTCAGACATATGTGGTGCCAGAGCACTTGGTTTCCATGGCAGCGGGAAATGGCTTGGGCGCTGAACTTGTGTTTGGCTGTGGAGTTTTGAGCGCCTTGAGTGAGGAACTCCATGTCAGTTTACTGTTGTTGCTCACCCTGCTTGATTCCATCACACTGGGCTCAATGGGCATTGGACCGGAAGTGACCAAACAGGGTTTCCTAGAACGCTGCTAGCACAGCTGGTGGTATGTGAAGTTCATGAGGCAGGTGGAGTTGTTTTGGCACTGGAAGAGCTGTGCTGCTGCTTTAGACAATTGCCATTCACCACCGCCCTGAGTTCCCTAGGTGTCATATCCACTTTCAAACATATGTGGTGCCAGAGCACTTGGTTTCCATGGCAGCGGGAAATGGTTTGTGTGGTGAACTTGTGTTTGGCTGTGGAGTTTTGAGCGGCTTGAGTGAGGAGCTCCATGTCAGTTTAGTGTCGGTGCTCAACCTGCTTGATTCCATCACACTGGGATCAATGGGCATTGGACCGGAAGTGACCCAACAGGATTTCCTAGATAGCTGCTAGCACAGCTGATGGTATGTGAAGTTCATGAGGCAGGTGTAGTTGTTTTGGCACTGGAAGAGCTGTGCTGCTGCTTTGGACAATTGCCATTGACCACCACCCTGAGTTCCCTTGGTGTCATATCCACTTTCAGACATATGTGGTGCCAGAGCACTTGGATTCCATGGCAGCGGGAAATGGCTTGTGTGCTGAATTTGTGTTTGGCTGTGGAGTTTTGAGCGGCTTGAGTGAGGAGCTCCATGTTAGTTTAGTGTGGGTGCTCACCCTGCTTGATTCCATCCCACTGGGCTCAATGGGCATTGGAGCGGAAGTGACCAAACAGGGTTTCCTAGAACGCTGCTAGCACAGCTGATGGTATGTGAAGTTCATGAGGCAGGTGGAGTTGTTTTGGCACTGGAAGTGCTGTGCTGCTGCTTCGGGCAGTTGCCATTGACCACCGCCCTGAGTTCCCTAGGTGTCAGATCCACTTTCAGACATATGTGGTGCCAGAGCACTTGGTTTCCATGGCAGCGGGAAATGGCTTGTGTGCTGAACTTATGTTTGGCTGTGGAATTTGAGTGCTTTGAGTGAGGAGCTCCATGTTAGTTTAGTGTGGGTGCTCACCCTGCTTGATTCCATCACACTGGGATCAATGGGCATTGGAGAGGAAGTGACCCAACAGGGTTTCCTAGAACGCTGCTAGCACAGCTGATGGTATGTGAAGTTCATGAGGCAGGTGGAGTTGTTTTGGCACTGGAAGAGCTGTGCTGCTGCTTTGGGCAGTTGCCATTCACCAGCGGCCTTAGATCCCTAGGTGTCAGATCCACTTTCAGACATATGTGGTGCCAGAGTACTTGGTTTCCATGGCAGCGGGAAATGGCTTGGGTGCTGAACTTGTGTTTGGCTGTGGAGTTTTGAGCGGCTTCAGTGAGGAGCTCCATGTCAGTTTAGTGTGGGTACTCAACCTGCTTGATTCCATCACACTGGGCTCAATGGGCATAGGACCGGAAGTGACACAACAGGGTTTCCTAGAACGCTGCTAGCACAGCTGATGGTATGTGAAGTTCATGAGGCAGGTGGAGTTGTTTTGGCACTGGAAGAGCTGTGCTGCTGCTTCGGGCCGTTGCCATTGACCACCGCACTGAGTTCCCTAGGTGTCAGATCCACTTTCAGACATATGTGGTGCCAGAGCACTTGGTTTCCATGGCAGCGGGAAATGGCTTGGGCGCTGAACTAGTGTTTGGCTGTGGAGTTTTGAGCGGCTTCAGTGAAGAACTCCATGTCAGTTTACTGTTGGTGCTCACCCTGCTTGATTCCATCACACTGGGCTCAATGTGCATTGGACCGGAAGTGACCCAACAGGGTTTCCTAGAACGCTGCTAGCACAGCTGATGGTATGTGAAGTTCATGAGGCAGGTGGAGTTGTTTTGGCACTGGAAGAGCTGTGCTGCTGCTTTGGACAATTGCCATTCACCGCCGCCCTGAGTTCCCTAGGTGTCATATCCACTTTCAGACATATGTGGTGTCAAAGCACTTGGATTCCATGGCAGCGGGAAATGGCTTGTGTGCTGAATTTGTGTTTGGCTGTGGAGTTTTGAGCGGCTTGAGTGAGGAGCTCCATGTTAGTGTAGTGTGGGTACTCATCCTGCTTGATTCCATCACACTGGGCTCAATGGGCATTGGAGCGGAAGTGACCAAACAGGGTTTCCTAGAACGCTGCTAGCACAGCTGATGGTATGTGAAGTTCATGAGGCAGGTGGAGTTGTTTTGGCACTGGAAGAGCTGTGCTGCTGCTTCGGGCAGTTGCCATTCACCACCGCCCTGAGTTCCCTAGGTGTCATATCCACTTTCAGACATATGTGGTGCCAGAGCACTTGGTTTCCATGGCAGCGGGAAATGGCTTGGGCGATGAACTTGTGTTTGGCTGTGGAGTTTTGAGCGCCTTGAGTGAGGAACTCCATGTCAGTTTAGTGTTGGTGCTCACCCTGCTTGATTCCATCACACTGGGCTCAATGGGCATTGGACCGGAAGTGACACAACAGGGTTTCCTAGAACGCTGCTAGCACAGCTGATGGTATGTGAAGTTCATGAGGCAGGTGGAGTAGTTTTGGCACTGGAAGAGCTCTGCTGCTGCTTCGGGCAGTTACCATTGACCACCGGCCTGAGTTCCCTAGGTGTCATATCCACTTTCAGACATATGTGGTGGCAAAGCGCTTGGTTTCCATGGCAGCGGGAAATTGCTTGTGTGCTGACCATATGTTTGGCTGTGGAATTTGAGTGCTTTGAGTGAGGAGCTCCATGTTAGCTTAGTGTGGGTGCTCACCCTGCTTGATTCCATCACACTGGGATCAATATGCATTAGACCGGAAGTGACCCAAGAGTGTTTCCTAGAACGCTGCTAGCACAGCTGATGGTATGTGAAGTTCATGAGGCAGGTGGAGTGGTTTTGGCACTGGAAGAGTTGTGCTGCTGCTTCGGGCAGTTGCCATTCACCACCGGCCTTAGATCCCTAGGTGTCATATTCACTTTCAGACATATGTGGTGCTAGAGCACTTGGTTTCCATGGCAGCGGGAAATGTCTTGGGCATTGAACTTGTGTCTGGCTGTGGAGTTTTGAGCGCTTTGAGTGATGAGCTCCATGTTAGTTTAGTGTGGTGCTCACCCTGCTTGATTCCATCACACTGGGCTCAATGGGCATTGGACCGGAAGTGACAAACAGGGTTTCCTAGAACGCTGCTAGCACAGCTGATGGTATGTGAAGTTCATGAGGCAGGTGGAGTTGTTTTGGCGCTGGAAGAGCTGTGCTGCTGCTTCGGGCAGTTGCCATTCATCACCATACTGAGTTCCCTAGGTGTCATATCCACTTTCAGACATATGTGGTGCCAGAGCACTTGGTTTCCATGGCAGCGGGAAATGGCTTGTGTGCTGAACATATGTTTGGCTGTGGAGTTTGAGTGCTTTTAGTGAGGAGCTCCATGTTAGTTTAGTGTGGGTGCTCACCCTGCTTGATTCCATCACACTGGGCTCAATGGGCATTGGACCAGAAGTGACCCAACAGGGTGTCCTAGAACACTGCTAGCACAGCTGATGGTATGTGAAGTTCATGAGGCAGGTGGAGTTGTTTTGGCACTGGAAGAGCTGTGCTGCTGCTTCGGGCAGTTGCCATTGACCACGGCCCGAGTTCCCTAGCTGTCATAACCACTTTCAGACATATGTGGTGCCCGAGCACTTGGTTTCCATGGCAGCGGGAAATGGCTTGGGCGCTGAACTAGTGTTTGGCTGTGGAGTTTTGAGCGCCTTGAGTGAGGAACTCCATGTCAGTTTACTGTTGGTGCTCACCCTGCTTGATTCCATCACACTGGGCTCAATGTGCATTGGACTGGAAGTGACCCAACAGGGTTTCCTAGAACGCTGCTAGCACAGCTGATGGTATGTGAAGTTCATGAGGCAGGTGGAGTTGTTTTGGCACTGGAAGAGCTGTGCTGCTGCTTTGGACAATTGCCATTCACCGCCGCCCTGAGTTCCCTAGGTGTCATATCCACTTTCAGACATATGTGGTGTCAAAGCACTTGGATTCCATGGCAGCGGGAAATGGCTTGTGTGCTGAATTTGTGTTTGGCTGTGGAGTTTTGAGCGGCATGAGTGAGGAGCTCCATGTTAGTTTAGTGTGGGTACTCATCCTGCTTGATTCCATCACACTGGGCTCAATGGGCATTGGAGCGGAAGTGACCAAACAGGGTTTCCTAGAACGCTGCTAGCACAGCTGATGGTATGTGAAGTTCATGAGGCAGGTGGAGTTGTTTTGGCACTGGAAGAGCTGTGCTGCTGCTTCGGGCAGTTGCCATTCACCACCGGCCTGAGTTCCCTAGGTGTCAGATCCACTTTCAGACATATGTGGTGCCAGAGCACTTGGTTTCCATGGCAGCGGGAAATGGCTTTGGGCGTTGAAAGTGTGTTTGGCTGTGGAGTTTTGAGCGGCTTGAGTGAGGAGCTCCATGTTAGTTGAGTGTGGGTGCTCACCCTGCTTGATTCCATCACACTGGGCTCAATGTGCATTGGACCGGAAGTGGCACAACAGGGTTTCCTAGAACGCTGCTAGCACAGCTGATGGTATGTTACGTTCGTGAGGCAGGTGGAGTTGTTTTGGCACTGGAAGAGCTGTGCTGCTGCTTCGGGCAGTTGCCATTGAACACCGCCCTGAGTTCCCTAGGTGTCATAACCACTTTCAGACATATGTGGTGCCAGAGCACTTGGTATCCATGGCAGAGGGAAATGGCTTCTGCGCTGAACTTGTGTCTGGCTGTGGAGTTTTGAGCGGCTTGAGTGAGGAGCTCCATGTTAGCTTAGTGTGGATGCTCATCCTTCTTGATTCCATCACACTGGCCTCAATGGGCATTGGACCGGAAGTGACCCAACAGGGTGTCCTAGATAGCTGCTAGCACAGCTGATGGTATGTGAAGTTCATGAGGCAGGTGGAGTGGTTTTGGCACTGGAAGAGCTGTGCTGCTGCTTCGGGCAGTTGCCATTCACCACTGCCCTGAGTTCTGAGTTCCCTAAGTGTCATATCCACTTTAAGACATATGTGCTGCCAGAGCACATGGTTTCCATGGCAGTGGGAAATGGCTTGGGCGCTGAACTTGTGTTTGGCTGTGGAGTTTGAGCGGCTTCACTGAGGAGCTCCATGTTAGTTTAGTGTGGGTGCTCACCCTGCTTGATTACATCCCACTGGGATCAATGGGCATTGGACAGGATGTGACCAACTGGGTTTCCTAGATAGCTGCTAGCACAGCTGATGGTATGTGAAGTTCCTGAGGCAGGTGGAGTAGTTTTGGCACTGGAAGAGCTGTGCTGAGGCTACGGGCAGTTGCCCTTACCACCGGCCTGAGTTCCTTAGGTGTCATATTCACTTTCAGACATATGTGCTGCCAGAGTACTTGGTTTCCATGGCAGCGGGAAATGTCTTGGGCATTGAACTTGTGTTTGGCTGTGGAGTTTGAGTGCTTTTAGTGAGGAGCTCCATGTCAGTTTAGTGTGGGTGCTCACCCTGCTTGATTCCATCCCACTGGGCTCAATGGGCATTGGGGCGGAAGTGACGAAACAGGGTTTCCTAGACAGCTGCTAGCACAGCTGATGGTATGTGAAGTTCATGAGGCAGGTGGAGTTGTTTTGGCACTGGAAGAGCTGTGCTGCTGCTTCGGGCAGTTGTCATTGACCACGGCCCGAGTTCCCTAGGTGTCAGATCCACTTTCAGACATATGTGGTGCCAGAGCACTTGGTTTCCATGGCAGCGGGAAATGGCTTTGTTCGTTGAACTTGTGTTTGGCTCTGGAGTTTTGAGCGGCTTGAGTGAGGAGCTCCATGTTAGTTTAATGTGGGTGCTCACCCTGGTTGATTCCACCCCACTGGGCTCAATGGGCATAGGAACGGAAGTGACCAAACAGAGTTTCCTAGATAGCTGCTAGCACAGCTGATTGTATGTGAAGTTCATGAGGCAGGTGGAGTAGTTTTGGCACTGGAAGAGCTCTGCTGCTGCTTCGGGCAGTTACCATTGACCACCGGCCTGAGTTCCCTAGGTGTCATATCCACTTTCAGACATATGTGCTGCCAGAGCACTTGGTTTCCATGGCAGCGGGAAATTGCTTGTGTGCTGACCATATGTTTGGCTGTGGAATTTGAGTGCTTTGAGTGAGGAGCTCCATGTTAGCTTAGTGTGGGTGCTCACCCTGCTTGATTCCATCACACTGGGATCAATGTGCATTAGACCGGAAGTGACCAAACAGGGTTTCCTAGAACGCTACTAGCATAGCTGATGGTATGTGAAGTTCATGAGGCAGGTGGAGTTGTTTTGGCACTGGAAGAGCTGTGCTGCTGCTTCGGGCAGTTGCCATTCACCACCACATTACCTTCCCTAGGTGTCATATCCACTTTCAGACATATGTGGTGCCAGAGCACTTGGTTTCCATGGCAGCGGGAAATGGCTGGGGCATTGAACTTGTGTTTGGCTGCGGAGTTTTGAGCGGCTTGAATGAGGAGCTCCATGTTAGTTTAGTGTGGGTGCTCAACCTGCTTGATTCCATCACACTGGGTTCAATGGGCATTATACCGGAAGTGACACAACAGGGTTTCCCAGAAGGCTGCTCGCACAGCTGATGGTATGTGAAGTTCATGAGGCAGGTGGAGTTGTTTTGGCACTGGAAGAGCTATGCTGCTGCTTCAGGCAGTTGCCATTCACCACCGTCCTGAGTTCTGAGTTCCCTAGGTGTCATATCCACTTTCAGACATATGTGGTGCCAGAGCACTTGGTTTCCATGGCAGTGGCAAATGGCTTGTGTGCTGAACTTGTGTTTGGCTGTGGAGTTTTGAGCGGCTTCAGTGAAGAACTCCATGTTAGTTTTGTGTGGGTGCTCACCCTGGTTGATTTCATCACACTGGGCTCAAAGGACATAGGACCGGAAGTGACCAAACAAGATTTCCTAGATAGCTGCTCGCACACCTGATGGCATGTGAAGTTCATGAGGCCGGTGGAGTTGTTTTGGCACTGGAAGAGCTGTGCTGCTAATTCAGGCAGTTGCCATTCACCACCGGCCTGAGTTCTGAGTTCCCTAGGTGTCATATCCACTTTCAGACATATGTGGTGCCAGAGCACTTGGTTTCCATGGCAGCGGGAAATGGCTTGGGCGCTGAACTTGTGTTTGGCTGTGGAGTTTGAGCACCTTGACTGAGGAGCTCCATGTTAGTTTAGTGTGGGTGTTCAACCTGCTTGATTCCATCACACTGGGCTCAATGGGCATGAGACCGGAAGTGACCAAACAGGGTTTCCTAGAACGCTTCTAGCACAGCTGATTGCATGTGAAGTTCATGAGGCCGGTGGAGTTGTTTTGGCACTGGAAGAGCTGTGCTGCTGCTTCGGGCAGTTGCCATTCACCACCGGCCTGAGTTCCCTAGGTGTCATATCCACTTTCAGACATATGTGGTGCCAGAGCACTTGGTTTCCATGGCAGCGGGAAATGGCTTGTGTGCTGAACATGTGTTTGGCTGTGGAGTTTGAGCGCATTGAGTGAGGAGCTCCATGTCTGTTTAGTGTGGGTGCTCAACCTGCTTGATTCCATCACACTGGGCTCAAAGCGCTTTGGACCGGAAGTGACCCAACAAGATTTCCTAGATACCTGCTCGCACACCTATGGTATGTGAAGTTCATGAGGCAGGTGGAGTTGTTTTGCACTGGAAGAGCTGTGCTGCTGCTTCGGGCAGTTGCCATTGACCACTGCCCTGAGTTCCCTAGGTGTCATATCCACTTTCAGACATATGTGGTGCCAAAGCACTTGATTTCCATGGCAGCGGGAAATGGCTTGGGCGCTGAACTTGTGTTTGGCTGTGGAGTTTTGAGCGGCTTGAGTGAGGAGCTCCATGTTAGTTTAGTGTGGGTGCTCAACCTGCTTGATTCCATCACACTGGGCTCAATGGGCATTGGAGAGGAAGTGACCAAACAGGGTTTCCTAGAACGCTGCTAGCACAGCTGATGGTATGTGAAGTTCATGAGGCAGGTGGAGTTGTTTTGGCACTGGAAGAGCTGTGCTGCTGCTTCGGGCAGTTGCCATTGACCACCGCCCTGAGTTCTGAGTTCCCTAGGTGTCATATCCACTTTCAGACATATGTGGTGCCAGAGCACTTGGTTTCAATGGCAGGGGGAAATGGCTTGGGCGTTGAACTTGTGTTTGACCGCGGAGTTTTGAGCGGCTTGAGTGAGGAGCTCCACGTTAGTTTAGTGTGGGTGCTCACCCTGGTTGATTCCATCACACTGGGCTCAATGGGCATAGGAACGGAAGTGACCAAACAGAGTTTCCTAGATAGCTGCTAGCACAGCTGATGGTATGTGAAGTTCATGAGGCAGGTGGAGTAGCTTTGGCACTGGAAGAGCTCTGCTGCTGCTTCGGGCCGTTGCCATTGACCACCGCACTGAGTTCCCTAGGTGTCAGATCCACTTTCAGACATATGTGGTGCCAAAGCACTTGGTTTCCATGGCAGCGGGAAATGGCTTGGGCGCTGAACTAGTGTTTGGCTGTGGAGTTTTGAGCGCCTTGAGTGAGGAACTCCATGTCAGTTTACTGTTGGTGCTCACCCTGCTTGATTCCATCACACTGGGCTCAATGTGCATTGGACCGGAAGTGACCAAACAGGGTTTCCTAGAACGCTGCTAGCACAGCTGATGGTATGTGAAGTTCATGAGGCAGGTGGAGTTGTTTTGGCACTGGAAGAGCTGTGCTGCTGCTTTGGACAATTGCCATTCACCGCCGCCCTGAGTTCCCTAGGTGTCATATCCACTTTCAGACATATGTGGTGTCAAAGCACTTGGATTCCATGGCAGCGGGAAATGGCTTGTGTGCTGAATTTGTGTTTGGCTGTGGAGTTTTGAGCGGCTTGAGTGAGGAGCTCCATGTTAGTGTAGTGTGGGTACTCATCCTGCTTGATTCCATCACACTGGGCTCAATGGGCATTGGAGCGGAAGTGACCAAACAGGGTTTCCTAGAACGCTGCTAGCACAGCTGATGGTTTGTGAAGTTCATGCGGCAGGTGGAGTTGTTTTGGCACTGGAAGAGCTGTGCTGCTGCTTCGGGCAGTTGCCATTGACCACCGGCCTGAGTTCCCTAATGTCATATCCACTTTCAGACATATGTGGTGCCAGAGCACTTGGTTTCCATGGCAGCGGGAAATGGCTTGTGCACTGAACTTGTGTTTGGCTGTGGAGTTTTGAGCGGCTTCAGTGAAGAACTCCATGTTAGTTTAGTGTGGGTGCTCACCCTGGTTGATTCCATCCCACTGGGCTCAATGGGCATAGGAACGGAAGTGACCAAACAGAGTTTCCTAGATAGCTGCTAGCACAGCTGATTGTATGTGAAGTTCATGAGGCAGGTGGAGTAGTTTTGGCACTGGAAGTGCTCTGCTGCTGCTTCGGGCAGTTACCATTGACCACCGGCCTGAGTTCCCTAGGTGTCATATCCACTTTCAGACATATGTGGTGGCAAAGCACTTGGTTTCCATGGCAGCGGGAAATTGCTTGTGTGCTGACCATATGTTTGGCTGTGGAATTTGAGTGCTTTGAGTGAGGAGCTCCATGTTAGCTTAGTGTGGGTGCTCACCATGCTTGATTCCATCACACTGGGATCAATACGCATTAGACCGGAAGTGACCCAACAGGGTTTCCTAGAACGCTGCTAGCACAGCTGATGGTATGTGAAGTTCATGAGGCAGGTGGAGTTGTTTTGGCACTGGAAGAGCTGTGCTGCTGCTTCGGGCAGTTGCCATTCACCACCGGCCTTAGATCCCTAGGTGTCAGATCCACTTTCAGACATATGTGGTGACAGAGTACTTGGTTTCCATGGCAGTGGGAAATGGCTTGGGCGCTGAATTTGTGTTTGGCTGTGGAGTTTTGAGCGGCTTGAGTGAGGAGCTCCATGTCAGTTTAGTGTGGGTGCTCAACCTGCTTGATTCCATCACACTGGTCTCAAAGCGCATTGGACCGGATGTGACCCAACAAGTTTTCCTAGATACCTGCTCGCACACCTGATGGCATGTGAAGTTCATGAGGCAGGTGGAGTTGTTTTGCACTGGAAGAGCTGTGCTGCTGCTTCGGGCAGTTGCCATTCACCACCGGCCTGAGTTCCCTAGGTGTCCTATCCACTTTCAGACATATGTGGTGCCAGAGCACTTGGTTTCCATGGCAGCAGGAAAACTCTTGGGCGCTGAACTTGTGTTTGGCTGTGGAGTTTTCAGCGCCTTGAGTGAGGAGCTCCACGTTAGTTTAGTGTGCGTGCTCAACCTGCTTGATTCCATCACACTGGGCTCAATGGGCATAGAACCGGAAGTGACCTAACAGGGTTTCCTAGAACGCTGCTAGCACAGCTGATGGTATGTGAAGTTCATGAGGCAGGTGGAGTTGTTTTGTCACTGGAAGAGCTGTGCTGCTGCTTCGGACAGTTGCCATTCACCACCCCACTATCTTCCCTAGGTGTCCTATCCACATTCAGACATATGTGGTGCTAGAGCACTTGGTTTCCATGGCAGCGGGAAATGTCTTGGGCGCTGAACTTGTGTTTGGCTGTGGAGTTTGGAGCGGCTTGAGTGAGGAGCTCCACGTTAGTTTAGTGTGGGTGCTCACCATGCTTAATTCCATCACACTGGGCTCAAAGGGCTTCGGAGAGCATGTTACCCAACAGGGTTTCCTGGAACGCTGCTAGCACAGCTGATCGTATTTGAAGTTCATGAGGCAGGTGGAGTTGTTTTGGCACTGGAAGAGCTGTGCTGCTGCTTCGGGCAGTTGCCATTGACCACCGCCCTGAGTTCTGAGTTCCCTATGTGTCATATCCACTTTCAGACATATGTGGTGCCAGAGCACTTCGTTTCCATGGCAGTGGGAAATGGTTTGGGCGTTGAACTTGTGTCTGGCTGTGGAGTTTTGAGCGCTTTGAGTGAGGAGCTCCATGTTAGTTTAGTGTGGGTGCTCAACCTGCTTGATTCCATCACACTGGGCTCAATGGGCATTGGACCGGAAGTGACCAAACAGGGTTTCCTAGAACGCTGCTAGCACAGCTGATGGTATGTGAAGTTCATGAGGCAGGTGGAGTTGTTTTGGCACTGGAAGAGCTGTGCTGCTGCTTCGGGCAGTTGCCATTCACCACCATACTGAGTTCCCTAGGTGTCATATCCACTTTCAGACATATGTGGTGCCAGAGCACTTGGTTTCCATGGCAGCAGGAAATCTCTTGGGCGCTGAGCTTGAGTTTGGCTGTGGAGTTTTGAGCGCCTTGAGTGAGGAGCTCCACGTTAGTTAAGTGTGCGTGCTCAACCTGCTTGATTCCATCACACTGGGCTCAATGGGCATAGGACTGGAAGTGACCCAACAGGGTTTCCTAGAACGCTGCTAGCACAGCTGATGGTATGTGAAGTTCATGAGGCAGGTGGAGTTGTTTTGTCACTGGAAGAGCTGTGCTGCTGCTTTGGACAGTTGCCATTCACCACCACACTACCTTCCCTAGGTGTCATATCCACTTTCAGACATATGTGGTGCTAGAGCACTAGGTTTCCATGGCAGCGGGAAATGGCTTGGGCGCTGAACTTGTGTTTGGCTGTGGAGTTTGGAGCGGCTTGAGTGAGGAGCTCCACGTTAGTTTAGTGTGGGTGCTCACCATGCTTAATTCCATCACACTGGGCTCAAAGGGCTTCGGAGAGCATGTTACCCAACAGGGTTTCCTAGAACGCTGTTAGCACAGCTGATCGTATTTGAAGTTCATGAGGCAGGTGGAGTTGTTTTGGCACTGGAAGAGCTGTGCTGCTGCTTCGGGCAGTTGCCATTCACCACCGCCCTGAGTTCCCTATGTGTCATATCCACTTTCAGACATATGTGGTGCCAGAGCACTTGGTTTCCATGGCAGCGGGAAATGGCTTGTGTGCTTAACTTGTGTTTTGCTGTGGAGTTTTGAGCGGCTTGACTGAAGAGCTCCATGTTAGTTTAGTGTGAGTGCTGACCCTGGTTGATTCCATCCCACTGGGCTCAATGGGCATTGGACCGGAACTGACCCTACAGGGTTTCCTAGATAGCTGCTAGCACAGCTGATGGTATGTGAAGTTCATGAGGCAGGTGGAGTGGTTTTGGCACTGGAAGAGTTGTGCTGCTGCTTCGGGCAGTTGCCATTCTCCAGTGCCCTGAGTTCTGAGTTCCCTAGGTGTCATATCCACTTTCAGACATATGTGGTGCCAGAGCACTTGGTTTCCATGGCAGCGGGAAATGGCTTTGGGCGTTGAAATTGTGTTTGGCTGTGGAGTTTTGAGCGGCTTGAGTGAGGAGCTCCATGTTAGTTGAGTGTGGGTGCTCACCCTGCTTGATTCCATCACACTGGGCTCAATGTGCATTGGACCGGATGTGACCCAACAGGGTTTCCTAGAACGCTGCTAGCACAGCTGATGGTATGTTACGTTCGTGAGGCAGGTGGAGTTGTTTTGGCACTGGAAGAGCTGTGCTGCTGCTTCGGGCAGTTGCCATTGAACACCGCCCTGAGTTCCCTAGGTGTCATAACCACTTTCAGACATATGTGGTGCCAGAGCACTTGGTATCCATGGCAGCGGGAAATGGCTTCTGCGCTGAACTTGTGTCTGGCTGTGGAGTTTTGAGCGGCTTGAGTGAGGAGCTCCATGATAGTTTAGTGTGGATGCTCATCCTTCTTGATTCCATCACACTGGCCTCAATTGGCCTTGGACCGGAAGTGACCAAACAGGGTTTCCTAGAACGCTGCTAGCACAGCTGATGGTATGTGAAGTTCATGACTGAGGTGGAGTTGTTTTGCACTGGAAGAGCTGTGCTGCTGCTTTGGGCAGTTGCCATTGAACACCGCCCTGAGTTCCCTAGGTGTCAGATCCACTTTCAGACATATGTGTTGCCAGAGCACTTGGTTTCCATGGCAGCGGGAAATTTCTTGGGTCCTGAACTTGTGTTTGGCTGCGGAATTTGGAGCGGCTTGAGTGAGGAGCTCCACGTTAGTTTAGTGTGGGTGCTCAACCTGCTTGATTCCATCCCACTGGGCTCAAAGGGCATTGGACCGGAAGTGACCAAACAGGGTTTCCTAGAACGGTGCTAGCACAGCTGATGGTATGTGAAGTTCATGAGGCAGGTGGAGTTGTTTTTGCACTGGAAGAGCTGTGGTGCTGCTTCGGGCAGTTGTCATTGACCACGGCCCGAGTTCCCTAGGTGTCCTATCCACTTTCAGACATATGTGGTGCCAGAGAACTTGGTTTCCATGGCCGCGGGAAATGGCTTTGTTCGTTGAACTTGTGTTTGGCTCTGGAGTTTTGAGCGGGTTGAGTGAGGAGCTCCATGTTAGTTTAGTGTGGGTGCTCACCCTGGTTGATTCCACCCCACTGGGCTCAATGGGAATAGGAACGGAAGTGACCAAACAGAGTTTCCTAGATAGCTGCTAGCACAGCTGATTGTATGTGAAGTTCATGAGGCAGGTGGAGTAGTTTTGGCACTGGAAGAGCTCTGCTGCTGCTTCGGGCAGTTGCCATTGACCACCGGCCTGAGTTCCCTAGGTGTCATATCCACTTTCAGACATATGTGGTGCCAGAGCACTTGGTTTCCATGGCAGCGTGAAATGGCTTGTGTGCTGAACATATGTTTGGCTGTGGAATTTGAGTGCTTTGAGTGAGGAGCTCCATGTTAGCTTAGTGTGGGTGCTCAACCTGCTTGATTCCATCACACTGGGATCAATGTGCATTAGACCGGAAGTGACCCAACAGGGTTTCCTAGAACGCTGCTAGCACAGCTGATGGTATGTGAAGTTCATGAGGCAGGTGGAGTTGTTTTGGCACTGGAAGAGCTGTGCTGCTGCTTCGGGCAGTTGCCATTGACCACCGGCCTTAGATCCCCAGGTTTCAGATCCACTTTCAGACATATGTGGTGCCAGAGTACTTGGTTTCCATGGCAGCTGGAAATGTCTTGGGCGCTGAATTTGTGTTTGGCTGTGGAGTTTTGAGCGGCTTGAGTGAGGAGCTCCATGTCAGTTTAGTGTGGGTGCTCAACCTGCTTGATTCCATCACACTGGTTTAAAAGGGCATTGGACCAGATGTGACCCAACAAGATTTCCTAGATACCTGCTCGCACACCTGATGGCATGTGAAGTTCATGAGGCAGGTGGAGTTGTTTTGGCACTGGAAGAGCTGTGCTGCTGCTTCGGGCAGTTGCCATTCACCACCGGCCTGAGTTCCCTAGGTGTCCTATCCACTTTCAGACATATGTGGTGCCAAACCACTTGATTTCCATGGCAGCAGGAAATGGCTTGGGCGCTGAACTTGTGTTTGGCTGTGGAGTTTTGAGCGCCTTGAGTGAGGAGCTCCACGTTAGTTTAGTGTGCGTGCTCAACCTGCTTGATTCCATCACACTGGGCTCAATGGGCATAGGACCGGAAGTGACCCAACAGGGTTTCCTAGAACGCTGCTAGCACAGCTGATGGTATGTGAAGTTCATGAGGCAGGTGGAGTTGTTTTGTCACTGGAAGAGCTGTGCTGCTGCTTCGGACAGTTGCCATTCACCACCACACTACCTTCCCTAGGTGTCCTATCCACTTTCAGACATATGTGGTGCTAGAGCACTTGGTTCCCATGGCAGCGGGAAATGTCTTGGGCGCTGAACTTGTGTTTGGCTGTGGAGTTTGGAGCGGCTTGAGTGAGGAGCTCCACGTTAGTTTAGTGTGGGTGCTCACCATGCTTAATACCATCACACTGGGCTCAAAGGGCTTCGGAGAGCATGTTACCCAACAGGGTTTCCTAGAACGCTGCTAGCACAGCTGATCATATTTGAAGTTCATGAGGCAGGTGGAGTTGTTTTGGCACTGGAAGAGCTGTGCTGCTGCTTCGGGCAGTTGCCATTCACCACCGCCCTCAGTTCCCTATGTGTCATATCCACTTTCAGACATATGTGGTGCCAGAGCACTTCGTTTCCATGACAGTGGGAAATGGTTTGGGCGTTGAACTTGTGTCTGGCTGTGGAGTTTTGAGCGGTTTGAGTGAGGAGCTCCATGTTAGTTTAGTGTGGGTGCTCAACCTGCTTGATTCCATCACACTGGGTTCAATGCGCATTGGACCGGAAGTGACAAACAGGGTTTCCTAGAACGCTGCTAGCACAGCTGATGGTATGTGAAGTTCATGAGGCAGGTGGAGTTGTTTTGGCACTGGAAGAGCTGTGCTGCTGCTTCGGGCAGTTGCCATTCACCACCATACTGAGTTCCCTAGGTGTCATATCCACCTTCAGACATATGTGGTGCCAGAGCACTTGGTTTCCATGGCAGCGGGAAATGGCTTGTGTGCTGAACATATGTTTGGCTGTGGAGTTTGAGTGCTTTTAGTGAGGAGCTCCATGTTAGTTTAGTGTGGGTGCTCACCCTGCTTGATTCCATCACACTGGGCTCAATGGGCATTGGACCAGAAGTGACCCAACAGGGTGTCCTAGAACACTGCTAGCACAGCTGATGGTATGTGAAGTTCATGAGGCAGGTGGAGTTGTTTTGGCACTGGAAGAGCTGTGCTGCTGCTTCGGGCAGTTGCCATTGACCACGGCCCGAGTTCCCTAGCTGTCATAACCACTTTCAGACATATGTGTTGCCAGAGCACTTGGTTTCCATGGCAGCGGGAAATTGCTTGTTCGCAGAACTTGTGTTTGGCTGTGGAGTTTTGAGCGGCTTGACTAAAGAGCTCCATGTTAGTTTAGTGTGGGTGCTCAACCTGCTTGATTCCATCACACTGGCCTCAATGGGCATTGGACCGGAAGTGACCAACAGGGTTTCCAAAACGCTGCTAGCACAGCTGATGGTATGTGAAGTTCATGAGGCAGGTGGAGTTGTTTTGGCACTGGAAGAGCTGTGCTGCTGCTTCGGGCAGTTGCCATTCACCACCATACTGAGTTCCCTAGGTGTCAGATCCACTTTCAGACATATGTGGTGCCAGAGCACTTGGTTTCCATGGCAGCGGGAAATGGCTTGTACCGTGAACTTGTGTTTGGCTGTGGAGTTTTGAGCGCTTCACTGAAGAGCTCCATGTTAGTTTAGTGTGAGTGCTGACCCTGGTTGATTCCATCCCACTGGGCTCAATGGGCATTGGACCGGAACTGACCCTACAGGGTTTCCTAGATAGCTGCTAGCACAGCTGATGGTATGTGAAGTTCATGAGGCAGGTGGAGTGGTTTTGGCACTGGAAGAGTTGTGCTGCTGCTTCGGGCAGTTGCCATTCTCCACTGCCCTGAGTTCTGAGTTCCCTAGGTGTCATATCCACTTTCAGACATATGTGGTGCCAGAGCACTTGGTGTCCATGGCAGCGGGAAATGGCTTTGGGCGTTGAAATTGTGTTTGGCTGTGGAGTTTTGAGCGGCTTGAGTGAGGAGCTCCATGTTAGTTGAGTGTGGGTGCTCACCCTGCTTGATTCCATCACACTGGGCTCAATGTGCATTGGACCGGAAGTGGCACAACAGGGTTTCCTAGAACGCTGCTAGCACAGCTGATGGTATGTTAAGTTCGTGAGGCAGGTGGAGTTGTTTTGGCACTGGAAGAGCTGTGCTGCTGCTTCGGGCAGTTGCCATTGACCACCGCCATACTGAGTTCCCTAGCTGTCATAACCACTTTCAGACATATGTGGTGCCAGAGCACTTGGTTTCCATGGCAGCGGGAAATGGCTTCTGCGCTGAACTTGTGTCTGGCTGTGGAGTTTTGAGCGGCTTGAGTGAGGAGCTCCATGTTAGTTTAGTGTGGGAGCTCATCCTTCTTGATTCCATCACACTGGGCTCAATGGGCATTGGACCGGAAGTGACCAACAGGGTTTCCTAGATAGCTGCTAGCACAGCTGATGGTATGTGAAGTTCATGAGGCAGGTGGAGTTGTTTTGGCACTGGAAGAGCTGTGCTGCTGCTTCGGGCAGTTGCCATTGACCACCGCCCTGAGTTCTGAGTTCCCTAGGTGTCATATCCACTTTAAGACATATGTGCTGCCACAGCATATGGTTTCCATGGCAGTGGGAAATGGCTTGGGCGCTGAACTTGTGTTTGGCTGTGGAGTTTGAGCGCTTTGAGTGAGGAGCTCCATGTTAGTTTAGTGTGGGTGCTCACCCTGCTTGATTACATCCCACTGGGCTCAATGGGCATTGGACAGGATGTGACCAACAGGGTTTCCTAGATAGCTGCTAGCACAGCTGATGGTATGTGAAGTTCATGAGGCAGGTGGAGTTGTTTTGGCACTGGAAGAGCTGTGCTGCTGCTACGGGCAGTTGCCATTCACCACCGGCCTGAGTTCCTTAGGTGTCATATCCACTTTCAGACATATGTGGTGCCAGAGCACTTGGTTTCCATGGCAGCGGGAAATGTCTTGGGCGTTGAACTTGTGTTTGGCTGTGGAGTTTTGAGCGGCTTGAGTGAGGAGCTCCATGTCAGTTTAGTGTGGGTGCTCACCCTGCTTGATTCCATCCCACTGGGCTCAATGGGCATTGGGGCGGAAGTGACGCAACAGGGTTTCCTAGACAGCTGCTAGCACAGCTGATGGTATGTGAAGTTCATGAGGCAGGTGGAGTTGTTTTGGCACTGGAAGAGCTGTGCTGCTGCTTCGGGCAGTTGCCATTCTCCACCGCCCTGAGTTCCCTAGGTATCAGATCCACTTTCAGACATATGTGGTGCCAGATCACTTGGTTTCCATGGCAGCGGGAAATGGCTTGGGCGTTGAAATTGTGTTTGGCTGTGGAGTTTTGAGCCGCTTGAGTTACGAGCTCCATGTTATTTTTTTGTGGGTGCTCACCCTGCTTGATTACATCATACTGGGCTCAATGTGCATTGGACCGGAAGTGACCAAACAGGGTTTCCTAGAACGCTGCTAGCACAGCTGATGGTATGTGAAGTTCATGACTGAGGTGGAGTTGTTTTGCACTGGAAGAGCTGTGCTGCTGCTTTGGGCAGTTGCCATTGAACACCGCCCTGTGTTCCCTAGGTGTCAGATCCACTTTCAGACATATGTGTTGCCAGAGCACTTGGTTTCCATGGCAGCGGGAAATTTCTTGGGTCCTGAACTTGTGTTTGGCTGCGGAATTTGGAGCGGCTTGAGTGAGGAGCTCCACGTTAGTTTAGTGTGGGTGCTCAACCTGCTTGATTCCATCATACTGGGCTCAAAGGGCATTGGACCGGAAGTGACCAAACAGGGTTTCCTAGAACGGTGCTAGCACAGCTGATGGTATGTGAAGTTCATGAGGCAGGTGGAGTTGTTTTGGCACTGGAAGAGCTGTGGTGCTGCTTCGGGCAGTTGTCATTGACCACGGCCCGAGTTCCCTAGGTGTCCTATCCACTTTCAGACATATGTGGTGCCAGAGAACTTGGTTTCCATGGCCGCGGGAAATGGCTTGTGTGCTGAACATATGTTTGGCTGTGGAATTTGAGTGCTTTGAGTGAGGAGCTCCATGTTAGTTTAGTGTGGGTGCTCACCCTGCTTGATTCCATCACACTGGGATCAATGTGCATTAGACCGGAAGTGACCCAACAGGGTTTCCTAGAACGCTGCTAGCACAGCTGATGGTATGTGAAGTTCATGAGGCAGGTGGAGTTGTTTTGTCACTGGAAGAGCTGTGCTGCTGCTTCGGACAGTTGCCATTCACCACCACACTACCTTCCCTAGGTGTCCTATCCACTTTCAGACATATGTGGTGCTAGAGCACTTGGTTCCCATGGCAGCGGGAAATGTCTTGGGCGCTGAACTTGTGTTTGGCTGTGGAGTTTGGAGCGGCTTGAGTGAGGAGCTCCACGTTAGTTTAGTGTGGGTGCTCACCATGCTTAATTCCATCACACTGGGCTCAAAGGGCTTCGGAGAGCATGTTACCCAACAGGGTTTCCTAGAACGCTGCTAGCACAGCTGATCATATTTGAAGTTCATGAGGCAGGTGGAGTTGTTTTGGCACTGGAAGAGCTGTGCTGCTGCTTCGGGCAGTTGCCATTCACCACCGCCCTCAGGTCCCTATGTGTCATATCCACTTTCAGACATATGTGGTGCCATAGCACTTCGTTTCCATGACAGTGGGAAATGGTTTGGGCGTTGAACTTGTGTCTGGCTGTGGAGTTTTGAGCGGTTTGAGTGAGGAGCTCCATGTTAGTTTAGTGTGGGTGCTCAACCTGCTTGATTCCATCACACTGGGTTCAATGCGCATTGGACCGGAAGTGACAAACAGGGTTTCCTAGAACGCTGCTAGCACAGCTGATGGTATGTGAAGTTCATGAGGCAGGTGGAGTGGTTTTGGCACTGGAAGAGTTGTGCTGCTGCTTCGGGCAGTTGCCATTCACCACCGGCCTTAGATCCCTAGGTGTCATATTCACTTTCAGACATATGTGGTGCTAGAGCACTTGGTTTCCATGGCAGCGGGAAATGTCTTGGGCATTGAACTTGTGTCTGGCTGTGGAGTTTTGAGCGCTTTGAGTGATGAGCTCCATGTTAGTTTAGTGTGGTGCTCACCCTGCTTGATTCCATCACACTGGGCTCAATGGGCATTGGACCGGAAGTGACAAACAGGGTTTCCTAGAACGCTGCTAGCACAGCTGATGGTATGTGAAGTTCATGAGGCAGGTGGAGTTGTTTTGGCGCTGGAAGAGCTGTGCTGCTGCTTCGGGCAGTTGCCATTCATCACCATACTGAGTTCCCTAGGTGTCATATCCACTTTCAGACATATGTGGTGCCAGAGCACTTGGTTTCCATGGCAGCGGGAAATGGCTTGTGTGCTGAACATATGTTTGGCTGTGGAGTTTGAGTGCTTTTAGTGAGGAGCTCCATGTTAGTTTAGTGTGGGTGCTCACCCTGCTTGATTCCATCACACTGGGCTCAATGGGCATTGGACCAGAAGTGACCCAACAGGGTGTCCTAGAACACTGCTAGCACAGCTGATGGTATGTGAAGTTCATGAGGCAGGTGGAGTTGTTTTGGCACTGGAAGAGCTGTGCTGCTGCTTCGGGCAGTTGCCATTGACCACGGCCCGAGTTCCCTAGCTGTCATAACCACTTTCAGACATATGTGGTGCCCGAGCACTTGGTTTCCATGGCAGCGGGAAATGGCTTGGGCGCTGAACTAGTGTTTGGCTGTGGAGTTTTGAGCGCCTTGAGTGAGGAACTCCATGTCAGTTTACTGTTGGTGCTCACCCTGCTTGATTCCATCACACTGGGCTCAATGTGCATTGGACTGGAAGTGACCCAACAGGGTTTCCTAGAACGCTGCTAGCACAGCTGATGGTATGTGAAGTTCATGAGGCAGGTGGAGTTGTTTTGGCACTGGAAGAGCTGTGCTGCTGCTTTGGACAATTGCCATTCACCGCCGCCCTGAGTTCCCTAGGTGTCATATCCACTTTCAGACATATGTGGTGTCAAAGCACTTGGATTCCATGGCAGCGGGAAATGGCTTGTGTGCTGAATTTGTGTTTGGCTGTGGAGTTTTGAGCGGCATGAGTGAGGAGCTCCATGTTAGTGTAGTGTGGGTACTCATCCTGCTTGATTCCATCACACTGGGCTCAATGGGCATTGGAGCGGAAGTGACCAAACAGGGTTTCCTAGAATGCTGCTAGCACAGCTGATGGTATGTGAAGTTCATGAGGCAGGTGGAGTTGTTTTGGCACTGGAAGAGCTGTGCTGCTGCTTCGGGCAGTTGCCATTCACCACCGGCCTGAGTTCCCTAGGTGTCAGATCCACTTTCAGACATATGTGGTGCCAGAGCACTTGGTTTCCATGGCAGCGGGAAATGGCTTTGGGCGTTGAAAGTGTGTTTGGCTGTGGAGTTTTGAGCGGCTTGAGTGAGGAGCTCCATGTTAGTTGAGTGTGGGTGCTCACCCTGCTTGATTCCATCACACTGGGCTCAATGTGCATTGGACCGGAAGTGGCACAACAGGGTTTCCTAGAACGCTGCTAGCACAGCTGATGGTATGTTACGTTCGTGAGGCAGGTGGAGTTGTTTTGGCACTGGAAGAGCTGTGCTGCTGCTTCGGGCAGTTGCCATTGAACACCGCCCTGAGTTCCCTAGGTGTCATAACCACTTTCAGACATATGTGGTGCCAGAGCACTTGGTATCCATGGCAGAGGGAAATGGCTTCTGCGCTGAACTTGTGTCTGGCTGTGGAGTTTTGAGCGGCTTGAGTGAGGAGCTCCATGTTAGCTTAGTGTGGATGCTCATCCTTCTTGATTCCATCACACTGGCCTCAATGGGCATTGGACCGGAAGTGACCCAACAGGGTGTCCTAGATAGCTGCTAGCACAGCTGATGGTATGTGAAGTTCATGAGGCAGGTGGAGTGGTTTTGGCACTGGAAGAGCTGTGCTGCTGCTTCGGGCAGTTGCCATTCACCACTGCCCTGAGTTCTGAGTTCCCTAAGTGTCATATCCACTTTAAGACATATGTGCTGCCAGAGCACATGGTTTCCATGGCAGTGGGAAATGGCTTGGGCGCTGAACTTGTGTTTGGCTGTGGAGTTTGAGCGGCTTCACTGAGGAGCTCCATGTTAGTTTAGTGTGGGTGCTCACCCTGCTTGATTACATCCCACTGGGATCAATGGGCATTGGACAGGATGTGACCAACTGGGTTTCCTAGATAGCTGCTAGCACAGCTGATGGTATGTGAAGTTCCTGAGGCAGGTGGAGTAGTTTTGGCACTGGAAGAGCTGTGCTGAGGCTACGGGCAGTTGCCCTTACCACCGGCCTGAGTTCCTTAGGTGTCATATTCACTTTCAGACATATGTGCTGCCAGAGTACTTGGTTTCCATGGCAGCGGGAAATGTCTTGGGCATTGAACTTGTGTTTGGCTGTGGAGTTTGAGTGCTTTTAGTGAGGAGCTCCATGTCAGTTTAGTGTGGGTGCTCACCCTGCTTGATTCCATCCCACTGGGCTCAATGGGCATTGGGGCGGAAGTGACGAAACAGGGTTTCCTAGACAGCTGCTAGCACAGCTGATGGTATGTGAAGTTCATGAGGCAGGTGGAGTTGTTTTGGCACTGGAAGAGCTGTGCTGCTGCTTCGGGCAGTTGTCATTGACCACGGCCCGAGTTCCCTAGGTGTCAGATCCACTTTCAGACATATGTGGTGCCAGAGCACTTGGTTTCCATGGCAGCGGGAAATGGCTTTGTTCGTTGAACTTGTGTTTGGCTCTGGAGTTTTGAGCGGCTTGAGTGAGGAGCTCCATGTTAGTTTAATGTGGGTGCTCACCCTGGTTGATTCCACCCCACTGGGCTCAATGGGCATAGGAACGGAAGTGACCAAACAGAGTTTCCTAGATAGCTGCTAGCACAGCTGATTGTATGTGAAGTTCATGAGGCAGGTGGAGTAGTTTTGGCACTGGAAGAGCTCTGCTGCTGCTTCGGGCAGTTACCATTGACCACCGGCCTGAGTTCCCTAGGTGTCATATCCACTTTCAGACATATGTGCTGCCAGAGCACTTGGTTTCCATGGCAGCGGGAAATTGCTTGTGTGCTGACCATATGTTTGGCTGTGGAATTTGAGTGCTTTGAGTGAGGAGCTCCATGTTAGCTTAGTGTGGGTGCTCACCCTGCTTGATTCCATCACACTGGGATCAATGTGCATTAGACCGGAAGTGACCAAACAGGGTTTCCTAGAACGCTACTAGCATAGCTGATGGTATGTGAAGTTCATGAGGCAGGTGGAGTTGTTTTGGCACTGGAAGAGCTGTGCTGCTGCTTCGGGCAGTTGCCATTCACCACCACATTACCTTCCCTAGGTGTCATATCCACTTTCAGACATATGTGGTGCCAGAGCACTTGGTTTCCATGGCAGCGGGAAATGGCTGGGGCATTGAACTTGTGTTTGGCTGCGGAGTTTTGAGCGGCTTGAATGAGGAGCTCCATGTTAGTTTAGTGTGGGTGCTCAACCTGCTTGATTCCATCACACTGGGTTCAATGGGCATTATACCGGAAGTGACACAACAGGGTTTCCCAGAAGGCTGCTCGCACAGCTGATGGTATGTGAAGTTCATGAGGCAGGTGGAGTTGTTTTGGCACTGGAAGAGCTATGCTGCTGCTTCAGGCAGTTGCCATTCACCACCGTCCTGAGTTCTGAGTTCCCTAGGTGTCATATCCACTTTCAGACATATGTGGTGCCAGAGCACTTGGTTTCCATGGCAGTGGCAAATGGCTTGTGTGCTGAACTTGTGTTTGGCTGTGGAGTTTTGAGCGGCTTCAGTGAAGAACTCCATGTTAGTTTTGTGTGGGTGCTCACCCTGGTTGATTTCATCACACTGGGCTCAAAGGACATAGGACCGGAAGTGACCAAACAAGATTTCCTAGATAGCTGCTCGCACACCTGATGGCATGTGAAGTTCATGAGGCCGGTGGAGTTGTTTTGGCACTGGAAGAGCTGTGCTGCTAATTCAGGCAGTTGCCATTCACCACCGGCCTGAGTTCTGAGTTCCCTAGGTGTCATATCCACTTTCAGACATATGTGGTGCCAGAGCACTTGGTTTCCATGGCAGCGGGAAATGGCTTGGGCGCTGAACTTGTGTTTGGCTGTGGAGTTTGAGCACCTTGACTGAGGAGCTCCATGTTAGTTTAGTGTGGGTGTTCAACCTGCTTGATTCCATCACACTGGGCTCAATGGGCATGAGACCGGAAGTGACCAAACAGGGTTTCCTAGAACGCTTCTAGCACAGCTGATTGCATGTGAAGTTCATGAGGCCGGTGGAGTTGTTTTGGCACTGGAAGAGCTGTGCTGCTGCTTCGGGCAGTTGCCATTCACCACCGGCCTGAGTTCCCTAGGTGTCATATCCACTTTCAGACATATGTGGTGCCAGAGCACTTGGTTTCCATGGCAGCGGGAAATGGCTTGTGTGCTGAACATGTGTTTGGCTGTGGAGTTTGAGCGCATTGAGTGAGGAGCTCCATGTCTGTTTAGTGTGGGTGCTCAACCTGCTTGATTCCATCACACTGGGCTCAAAGTGCTTTGAACCGGAAGTGACCAAACAAGATTTCCTAGATAGCTGCTCACACACCTGATGGCATGTGAAGTTCAGGAGGCAGGTGGAGTTGTTTTGGCACTGGAAGAGCTGTGCTGCTGCTTCAGGCAGTTGCCATTGACCACCGCCCTGAGTTCTGAGTTCCCTAGGTGTCATATCCACTTTCAGACATATGTGGTGTCAGAGCACTTGGTTTCCATGGCAGCGCGAAATGGCTTGTGTGCTGAACATGTGTTTGGCTATGGAGTTTGAGCGCATTGAGTGAGGAGCTTCATGTTAGTTTAGTGTGGGTGCTCACCCTGCTTGATTCCATCACACTGGGCTCAATGGGCATTGGACCGGAAGTGACCAAACAGGGTTTCCTAGATAGCTGATAGCACAGCTGATGGTATGTGAAGTTCATGAGGCAGGTGGAGTTGTTTTGGCACTGGAAGAGCTGTGCTGCTGCTTCGGGCAGTTGCCATTCACCACCGGCCTGAGTTCCCTAGGTGTCATATCCACTTTGAGACATATGTGGTGCCAGAGCACTTGGTTTCCATGGCAGCGCGAAATGGCTTGGGCGCTGAACATGTGTTTAGCTGTGGAGTTTTGAGCACCTTGAATGAGAGGTCCATGTTAGTTTAGTGTGGGTGCTCACCCTGCTTGATTCCATCACACTGGGCTCAATGGGCATTGGACCGGAAGTGACACAACAGGGTTTCCTAGAATGCTGCTAGCACAGCTGATGGTATGTGAAGTTCATGAGGCCGGTGGAGTTGTTCTGGCACTGGAAGAGCTGTGCTGCTGCTTCGGGCAGTTGCCATTCACCACCCGCCTGAGTTCCCTGGGTGTCATATCCACTTTCAGACATATGTGGTGCCAGAGCACTTGGTTTCCATGGCAGCGGGAAATGTCTTGGCTTCTGAACTTGTGTTTGGCTGTGGAGTTTTGAGCGCCTTGAGTGAGGAGCTCCATGTTAGTTTAGTGTAGGTGCTCACCCTGGTTGATTCCATCCCACTGGGCTCAATGGGCATTCGACCGGAAGTGACCAAACAGGATTTCCTAGAACGCTGCTAGCACAGCTGATGGTATGTGAAGTTCATGAGGCAGGTGGAGTTGTTTTGGCACTGGAAGAGCTGTGCTGCTGCTTTGGGCAGTTGCCATTCACCACCGGCCTTAGATCCCTAGGTGTCATATCCACTTTCAGTCATATGTGGTGCCAGAGCACTTGGTTTCCATGGCAGCGGGAAATGGCTTGGGCGCTGAACTTGTGTTTGGCTGTGGAGTTTTGAGCGGCTTGAGTGAGGAGCTCCATGTCAGTTTAGTGTGGGTGCTCAACCTGCTTGATTCCATCACACTGGGCTGAAAGCGCTTTGGACCGGAAGTGACCCAACAAGATTTCCTAGATACCTGCTCGCACACCTATGGTATGTGAAGTTCATGAGGCAGGTGGAGTTGTTTTGCACTGGAAGAGCTGTGCTGCTGCTTCGGGCAGTTGCCATTGACCACTGCCCTGAGTTCCCTAGGTGTCATATCCACTTTCAGACATATGTGGTGCCAAAGCACTTGATTTCCATGGCAGCGGGAAATGGCTTGGGCGCTGAACTTGTGTTTGGCTGTGGAGTTTTGAGCGGCTTGAGTGAGGAGCTCCATGTTAGTTTAGTGTGGGTGCTCAACCTGCTTGATTCCATCACACTGGGCTCAATGGGCATTGGAGAGGAAGTGACCAAACAGGGTTTCCTAGAACGCTGCTAGCACAGCTGATGGTATGTGAAGTTCATGAGGCAGGTGGAGTTGTTTTGGCACTGGAAGAGCTGTGCTGCTGCTTCGGGCAGTTGCCATTGACCACCGCCCTGAGTTCTGAGTTCCCTAGGTGTCATATCCACTTTCAGACATATGTGGTGCCAGAGCACTTGGTTTCAATGGCAGGGGGAAATGGCTTGGGCGTTGAACTTGTGTTTGACCGCGGAGTTTTGAGCGGCTTGAGTGAGGAGCTCCACGTTAGTTTAGTGTGGGTGCTCACCCTGGTTGATTCCATCACACTGGGCTCAATGTGCATAGGAACGGAAGTGACCAAACAGAGTTTCCTAGATAGCTGCTAGCACAGCTGATGGTATGTGAAGTTCATGAGGCAGGTGGAGTAGCTTTGGCACTGGAAGAGCTCTGCTGCTGCTTCGGGCCGTTGCCATTGACCACCGCACTGAGTTCCCTAGGTGTCAGATCCACTTTCAGACATATGTGGTGCCAAAGCACTTGGTTTCCATGGCAGCGGGAAATGGCTTGGGCGCTGAACTAGTGTTTGGCTGTGGAGTTTTGAGCGCCTTGAGTGAGGAACTCCATGTCAGTTTACTGTTGGTGCTCACCCTGCTTGATTCCATCACACTGGGCTCAATGTGCATTGGACCGGAAGTGACCAAACAGGGTTTCCTAGAACGCTGCTAGCACAGCTGATGGTATGTGAAGTTCATGAGGCAGGTGGAGTTGTTTTGGCACTGGAAGAGCTGTGCTGCTGCTTTGGACAATTGCCATTCACCGCCGCCCTGAGTTCCCTAGGTGTCATATCCACTTTCAGACATATGTGGTGCCAGAGCACTTGGTTTCCATGGCAGCGGGAAATGGCTTGTGTGCTGAACATATGTTTGGCTGTGGAGTTTGAGTGCTTTTAGTGAGGAGCTCCATGTTAGTTTAGTGTGGGTGCTCACCCTGCTTGATTCCATCACACTGGGCTCAATGGGCATTGGACCAGAAGTGACCCAACAGGGTGTCCTAGAACACTGCTAGCACAGCTGATGGTATGTGAAGTTCATGAGGCAGGTGGAGTTGTTTTGGCACTGGAAGAGCTGTGCTGCTGCTTCGGGCAGTTGCCATTGACCACGGCCCGAGTTCCCTAGCTGTCATAACCACTTTCAGACATATGTGGTGCCCGAGCACTTGGTTTCCATGGCAGCGGGAAATGGCTTGGGCGCTGAACTAGTGTTTGGCTGTGGAGTTTTGAGCGCCTTGAGTGAGGAACTCCATGTCAGTTTACTGTTGGTGCTCACCCTGCTTGATTCCATCACACTGGGCTCAATGTGCATTGGACTGGAAGTGACCCAACAGGGTTTCCTAGAACGCTGCTAGCACAGCTGATGGTATGTGAAGTTCATGAGGCAGGTGGAGTTGTTTTGGCACTGGAAGAGCTGTGCTGCTGCTTTGGACAATTGCCATTCACCGCCGCCCTGAGTTCCCTAGGTGTCATATCCACTTTCAGACATATGTGGTGTCAAAGCACTTGGATTCCATGGCAGCGGGAAATGGCTTGTGTGCTGAATTTGTGTTTGGCTGTGGAGTTTTGAGCGGCATGAGTGAGGAGCTCCATGTTAGTGTAGTGTGGGTACTCATCCTGCTTGATTCCATCACACTGGGCTCAATGGGCATTGGAGCGGAAGTGACCAAACAGGGTTTCCTAGAATGCTGCTAGCACAGCTGATGGTATGTGAAGTTCATGAGGCAGGTGGAGTTGTTTTGGCACTGGAAGAGCTGTGCTGCTGCTTCGGGCAGTTGCCATTCACCACCGGCCTGAGTTCCCTAGGTGTCAGATCCACTTTCAGACATATGTGGTGCCAGAGCACTTGGTTTCCATGGCAGCGGGAAATGGCTTTGGGCGTTGAAAGTGTGTTTGGCTGTGGAGTTTTGAGCGGCTTGAGTGAGGAGCTCCATGTTAGTTGAGTGTGGGTGCTCACCCTGCTTGATTCCATCACACTGGGCTCAATGTGCATTGGACCGGAAGTGGCACAACAGGGTTTCCTAGAACGCTGCTAGCACAGCTGATGGTATGTTACGTTCGTGAGGCAGGTGGAGTTGTTTTGGCACTGGAAGAGCTGTGCTGCTGCTTCGGGCAGTTGCCATTGAACACCGCCCTGAGTTCCCTAGGTGTCATAACCACTTTCAGACATATGTGGTGCCAGAGCACTTGGTATCCATGGCAGAGGGAAATGGCTTCTGCGCTGAACTTGTGTCTGGCTGTGGAGTTTTGAGCGGCTTGAGTGAGGAGCTCCATGTTAGCTTAGTGTGGATGCTCATCCTTCTTGATTCCATCACACTGGCCTCAATGGGCATTGGACCGGAAGTGACCCAACAGGGTGTCCTAGATAGCTGCTAGCACAGCTGATGGTATGTGAAGTTCATGAGGCAGGTGGAGTGGTTTTGGCACTGGAAGAGCTGTGCTGCTGCTTCGGGCAGTTGCCATTCACCACTGCCCTGAGTTCTGAGTTCCCTAAGTGTCATATCCACTTTAAGACATATGTGCTGCCAGAGCACATGGTTTCCATGGCAGTGGGAAATGGCTTGGGCGCTGAACTTGTGTTTGGCTGTGGAGTTTGAGCGGCTTCACTGAGGAGCTCCATGTTAGTTTAGTGTGGGTGCTCACCCTGCTTGATTACATCCCACTGGGATCAATGGGCATTGGACAGGATGTGACCAACTGGGTTTCCTAGATAGCTGCTAGCACAGCTGATGGTATGTGAAGTTCCTGAGGCAGGTGGAGTAGTTTTGGCACTGGAAGAGCTGTGCTGAGGCTACGGGCAGTTGCCCTTACCACCGGCCTGAGTTCCTTAGGTGTCATATTCACTTTCAGACATATGTGCTGCCAGAGTACTTGGTTTCCATGGCAGCGGGAAATGTCTTGGGCATTGAACTTGTGTTTGGCTGTGGAGTTTGAGTGCTTTTAGTGAGGAGCTCCATGTCAGTTTAGTGTGGGTGCTCACCCTGCTTGATTCCATCCCACTGGGCTCAATGGGCATTGGGGCGGAAGTGACGAAACAGGGTTTCCTAGACAGCTGCTAGCACAGCTGATGGTATGTGAAGTTCATGAGGCAGGTGGAGTTGTTTTGGCACTGGAAGAGCTGTGCTGCTGCTTCGGGCAGTTGTCATTGACCACGGCCCGAGTTCCCTAGGTGTCAGATCCACTTTCAGACATATGTGGTGCCAGAGCACTTGGTTTCCATGGCAGCGGGAAATGGCTTTGTTCGTTGAACTTGTGTTTGGCTCTGGAGTTTTGAGCGGCTTGAGTGAGGAGCTCCATGTTAGTTTAATGTGGGTGCTCACCCTGGTTGATTCCACCCCACTGGGCTCAATGGGCATAGGAACGGAAGTGACCAAACAGAGTTTCCTAGATAGCTGCTAGCACAGCTGATTGTATGTGAAGTTCATGAGGCAGGTGGAGTAGTTTTGGCACTGGAAGAGCTCTGCTGCTGCTTCGGGCAGTTGCCATTCACCACCGGCCTGAGTTCCCTAGGTGTCATATCCACTTTCAGACATATGTGGTGCCAGAGCACTTGGTTTCCATGGCAGCGGGAAATGGCTTGTGTGCTGAACATGTGTTTGGCTGTGGAGTTTGAGCGCATTGAGTGAGGAGCTCCATGTCTGTTTAGTGTGGGTGCTCAACCTGCTTGATTCCATCACACTGGGCTCAAAGCGCTTTGAACCGGAAGTGACCAAACAAGATTTCCTAGATAGCTGCTCACACACCTGATGGCATGTGAAGTTCAGGAGGCAGGTGGAGTTGTTTTGGCACTGGAAGAGCTGTGCTGCTGCTTCAGGCAGTTGCCATTGACCACCGCCCTGAGTTCTGAGTTCCCTAGGTGTCATATCCACTTTCAGACATATGTGGTGTCAGAGCACTTGGTTTCCATGGCAGCGCGAAATGGCTTGTGTGCTGAACATGTGTTTGGCTATGGAGTTTGAGCGCATTGAGTGAGGAGCTTCATGTTAGTTTAGTGTGGGTGCTCACCCTGCTTGATTCCATCACACTGGGCTCAATGGGCATTGGACCGGAAGTGACCAAACAGGGTTTCCTAGATAGCTGATAGCACAGCTGATGGTATGTGAAGTTCATGAGGCAGGTGGAGTTGTTTTGGCACTGGAAGAGCTGTGCTGCTGCTTCGGGCAGTTGCCATTCACCACCGGCCTGAGTTCCCTAGGTGTCATATCCACTTTGAGACATATGTGGTGCCAGAGCACTTGGTTTCCATGGCAGCGCGAAATGGCTTGGGCGCTGAACATGTGTTTAGCTGTGGAGTTTTGAGCACCTTGAATGAGAGGTCCATGTTAGTTTAGTGTGGGTGCTCACCCTGCTTGATTCCATCACACTGGGCTCAATGGGCATTGGACCGGAAGTGACACAACAGGGTTTCCTAGAATGCTGCTAGCACAGCTGATGGTATGTGAAGTTCATGAGGCCGGTGGAGTTGTTCTGGCACTGGAAGAGCTGTGCTGCTGCTTCGGGCAGTTGCCATTCACCACCCGCCTGAGTTCCCTGGGTGTCATATCCACTTTCAGACATATGTGGTGCCAGAGCACTTGGTTTCCATGGCAGCGGGAAATGTCTTGGCTTCTGAACTTGTGTTTGGCTGTGGAGTTTTGAGCGCCTTGAGTGAGGAGCTCCATGTTAGTTTAGTGTAGGTGCTCACCCTGGTTGATTCCATCCCACTGGGCTCAATGGGCATTCGACCGGAAGTGACCAAACAGGATTTCCTAGAACGCTGCTAGCACAGCTGATGGTATGTGAAGTTCATGAGGCAGGTGGAGTTGTTTTGGCACTGGAAGAGCTGTGCTGCTGCTTTGGGCAGTTGCCATTCACCACCGGCCTTAGATCCCTAGCTGTCATAACCACTTTCAGACATATGTGTTGCCAGAGCACTTGGTTTCCATGGCAGCGGGAAATGGCTTGGGCGCTGAACTTGTGTTTGGCTGTGGAGTTTTGAGCGGCTTGAGTGAGGAGCTCCATGTCAGTTTAGTGTGGGTGCTCACCCTGCTTGATTCCATCACACTGGGCTGAAAGCGCTTTGGACCGGAAGTGACCCAACAAGATTTCCTAGATACCTGCTCGCACACCTATGGTATGTGAAGTTCATGAGGCAGGTGGAGTTGTTTTGCACTGGAAGAGCTGTGCTGCTGCTTCGGGCAGTTGCCATTGACCACTGCCCTGAGTTCCCTAGGTGTCATATCCACTTTCAGACATATGTGGTGCCAAAGCACTTGATTTCCATGGCAGCGGGAAATGGCTTGGGCGCTGAACTTGTGTTTGGCTGTGGAGTTTTGAGCGGCTTGAGTGAGGAGCTCCATGTTAGTTTAGTGTGGGTGCTCAACCTGCTTGATTCCATCACACTGGGCTCAATGGGCATTGGAGAGGAAGTGACCAAACAGGGTTTCCTAGAACGCTGCTAGCACAGCTGATGGTATGTGAAGTTCATGAGGCAGGTGGAGTTGTTTTGGCACTGGAAGAGCTGTGCTGCTGCTTCGGGCAGTTGCCATTGACCACCGCCCTGAGTTCTGAGTTCCCTAGGTGTCATATCCACTTTCAGACATATGTGGTGCCAGAGCACTTGGTTTCAATGGCAGGGGGAAATGGCTTGGGCGTTGAACTTGTGTTTGACCGCGGAGTTTTGAGCGGCTTGAGTGAGGAGCTCCACGTTAGTTTAGTGTGGGTGCTCACCCTGGTTGATTCCATCACACTGGGCTCAATGGGCATAGGAACGGAAGTGACCAAACAGAGTTTCCTAGATAGCTGCTAGCACAGCTGATGGTATGTGAAGTTCATGAGGCAGGTGGAGTAGCTTTGGCACTGGAAGAGCTCTGCTGCTGCTTCGGGCCGTTGCCATTGACCACCGCACTGAGTTCCCTAGGTGTCAGATCCACTTTCAGACATATGTGGTGCCAAAGCACTTGGTTTCCATGGCAGCGGGAAATGGCTTGGGCGCTGAACTAGTGTTTGGCTGTGGAGTTTTGAGCGCCTTGAGTGAGGAACTCCATGTCAGTTTACTGTTGGTGCTCACCCTGCTTGATTCCATCACACTGGGCTCAATGTGCATTGGACCGGAAGTGACCAAACAGGGTTTCCTAGAACGCTGCTAGCACAGCTGATGGTATGTGAAGTTCATGAGGCAGGTGGAGTTGTTTTGGCACTGGAAGAGCTGTGCTGCTGCTTTGGACAATTGCCATTCACCGCCGCCCTGAGTTCCCTAGGTGTCATATCCACTTTCAGACATATGTGGTGTCAAAGCACTTGGATTCCATGGCAGCGGGAAATGGCTTGTGTGCTGAATTTGTGTTTGGCTGTGGAGTTTTGAGCGGCTTGAGTGAGGAGCTCCATGTTAGTGTAGTGTGGGTACTCATCCTGCTTGATTCCATCACACTGGGCTCAATGGGCATTGGAGCGGAAGTGACCAAACAGGGTTTCCTAGAACGCTGCTAGCACAGCTGATGGTTTGTGAAGTTCATGCGGCAGGTGGAGTTGTTTTGGCACTGGAAGAGCTGTGCTGCTGCTTCGGGCAGTTGCCATTGACCACCGGCCTGAGTTCCCTAATGTCATATCCACTTTCAGACATATGTGGTGCCAGAGCACTTGGTTTCCATGGCAGCGGGAAATGGCTTGTGCACTGAACTTGTGTTTGGCTGTGGAGTTTTGAGCGGCTTCAGTGAAGAACTCCATGTTAGTTTAGTGTGGGTGCTCACCCTGGTTGATTCCATCCCACTGGGCTCAATGGGCATAGGAACGGAAGTGACCAAACAGAGTTTCCTAGATAGCTGCTAGCACAGCTGATTGTATGTGAAGTTCATGAGGCAGGTGGAGTAGTTTTGGCACTGGAAGTGCTCTGCTGCTGCTTCGGGCAGTTACCATTGACCACCGGCCTGAGTTCCCTAGGTGTCATATCCACTTTCAGACATATGTGGTGGCAAAGCACTTGGTTTCCATGGCAGCGGGAAATTGCTTGTGTGCTGACCATATGTTTGGCTGTGGAATTTGAGTGCTTTGAGTGAGGAGCTCCATGTTAGCTTAGTGTGGGTGCTCACCATGCTTGATTCCATCACACTGGGATCAATACGCATTAGACCGGAAGTGACCCAACAGGGTTTCCTAGAACGCTGCTAGCACAGCTGATGGTATGTGAAGTTCATGAGGCAGGTGGAGTTGTTTTGGCACTGGAAGAGCTGTGCTGCTGCTTCGGGCAGTTGCCATTCACCACCGGCCTTAGATCCCTAGGTGTCAGATCCACTTTCAGACATATGTGGTGACAGAGTACTTGGTTTCCATGGCAGTGGGAAATGGCTTGGGCGCTGAATTTGTGTTTGGCTGTGGAGTTTTGAGCGGCTTGAGTGAGGAGCTCCATGTCAGTTTAGTGTGGGTGCTCAACCTGCTTGATTCCATCACACTGGTCTCAAAGCGCATTGGACCGGATGTGACCCAACAAGTTTTCCTAGATACCTGCTCGCACACCTGATGGCATGTGAAGTTCATGAGGCAGGTGGAGTTGTTTTGCACTGGAAGAGCTGTGCTGCTGCTTCGGGCAGTTGCCATTCACCACCGGCCTGAGTTCCCTAGGTGTCCTATCCACTTTCAGACATATGTGGTGCCAGAGCACTTGGTTTCCATGGCAGCAGGAAATCTCTTGGGCGCTGAACTTGTGTTTGGCTGTGGAGTTTTCAGCGCCTTGAGTGAGGAGCTCCACGTTAGTTTAGTGTGCGTGCTCAACCTGCTTGATTCCATCACACTGGGCTCAATGGGCATAGAACCGGAAGTGACCTAACAGGGTTTCCTAGAACGCTGCTAGCACAGCTGATGGTATGTGAAGTTCATGAGGCAGGTGGAGTTGTTTTGTCACTGGAAGAGCTGTGCTGCTGCTTCGGACAGTTGCCATTCACCACCACACTATCTTCCCTAGGTGTCCTATCCACATTCAGACATATGTGGTGCTAGAGCACTTGGTTTCCATGGCAGCGGGAAATGTCTTGGGCGCTGAACTTGTGTTTGGCTGTGGAGTTTGGAGCGGCTTGAGTGAGGAGCTCCACGTTAGTTTAGTGTGGGTGCTCACCATGCTTAATTCCATCACACTGGGCTCAAAGGGCTTCGGAGAGCATGTTACCCAACAGGGTTTCCTGGAACGCTGCTAGCACAGCTGATCGTATTTGAAGTTCATGAGGCAGGTGGAGTTGTTTTGGCACTGGAAGAGCTGTGCTGCTGCTTCGGGCAGTTGCCATTGACCACCGCCCTGAGTTCTGAGTTCCCTATGTGTCATATCCACTTTCAGACATATGTGGTGCCAGAGCACTTCGTTTCCATGGCAGTGGGAAATGGTTTGGGCGTTGAACTTGTGTCTGGCTGTGGAGTTTTGAGCGCTTTGAGTGAGGAGCTCCATGTTAGTTTAGTGTGGGTGCTCAACCTGCTTGATTCCATCACACTGGGCTCAATGGGCATTGGACCGGAAGTGACCAAACAGGGTTTCCTAGAACGCTGCTAGCACAGCTGATGGTATGTGAAGTTCATGAGGCAGGTGGAGTTGTTTTGGCACTGGAAGAGCTGTGCTGCTGCTTCGGGCAGTTGCCATTCACCACCATACTGAGTTCCCTAGGTGTCATATCCACTTTCAGACATATGTGGTGCCAGAGCACTTGGTTTCCATGGCAGCAGGAAATCTCTTGGGCGCTGAGCTTGAGTTTGGCTGTGGAGTTTTGAGCGCCTTGAGTGAGGAGCTCCACGTTAGTTAAGTGTGCGTGCTCAACCTGCTTGATTCCATCACACTGGGCTCAATGGGCATAGGACTGGAAGTGACCCAACAGGGTTTCCTAGAACGCTGCTAGCACAGCTGATGGTATGTGAAGTTCATGAGGCAGGTGGAGTTGTTTTGTCACTGGAAGAGCTGTGCTGCTGCTTTGGACAGTTGCCATTCACCACCACACTACCTTCCCTAGGTGTCATATCCACTTTCAGACATATGTGGTGCTAGAGCACTAGGTTTCCATGGCAGCGGGAAATGGCTTGGGCGCTGAACTTGTGTTTGGCTGTGGAGTTTGGAGCGGCTTGAGTGAGGAGCTCCACGTTAGTTTAGTGTGGGTGCTCACCATGCTTAATTCCATCACACTGGGCTCAAAGGGCTTCGGAGAGCATGTTACCCAACAGGGTTTCCTAGAACGCTGTTAGCACAGCTGATCGTATTTGAAGTTCATGAGGCAGGTGGAGTTGTTTTGGCACTGGAAGAGCTGTGCTGCTGCTTCGGGCAGTTGCCATTCACCACCGCCCTGAGTTCCCTATGTGTCATATCCACTTTCAGACATATGTGGTGCCAGAGCACTTGGTTTCCATGGCAGTGGGAAATGGCTTGGGCGTTGAACTTGTGTCTGGCTGTGGAGTTTTGAGCGCTTTGAGTGAGGAGCTCCATGTTAGTTTAGTGTCTGTGCTCAACCTGCTTGATTCCATCACACTGGGCTCAATGGGCATTGGACCGGAAGTGACAAACAGGGTTTCCTAGAACGCTGCTAGCACAGCTGATGGTATGTGAAGTTCATGAGGCAGGTGGAGTTGTTTTGGCACTGGAAGAGCTGTGCTGCTGCTTCGGGCAGTTGCCATTGACCACGGCCCGAGTTCCCTAGGTGTCATAACCACTTTCAGACATATGTGGTGCCAGAGCACTTGGTTTCCATGGCAGCGGGAAATGACTTGTTCGCAGAACTTGTGTTTGGCTGTGGAGTTTTGAGCAGCTTGACTAAAGAGCTCCATGTTACTTTAGTGTGGGTGCTCAACCTGCTTGATTCCATCCCACTGGGCTCAATGGGCATTGGACCGGAAGTGACACAACAGGGTTTCCTAGATAGCTGCTAGCACAGCTGATGGTATGTGAAGTTCATGAGGCAGGTGGAGTTGTTTTGGCACTGGAAGAGCTGTGCTGCTGCTTCGAGCAGTTGCCATAGAGCAATGCCCTGAGTTCCCTATGTGTCATATCCACTTTCAGACATATGTGGTGCCAGAGCACTTGGTTTCCATGGCAGCGGGAAATGGCTTGGGCGCTGATCATGTGTTTAGCTGTGGAGTTTTGAGCGGCTTGAGTGAGGAGCTCCATGTTAGTTTAGTGTGGGTGCTCACCCTGCTTGATTCCATCACATTGGCCTCAATGGGCATTGGACCGGAAGTGACCAACTGGGTTTCCTAGAACGCTGCTAGCACAGCTGATGGTATGTGAAGTTCATGAGGCAGGTGGAGTTGTTTTGCACTGGAAGAGCTGTGCTGCTGCTTCGGGCAGTTGCCATTCACCACCGCCCTGAGTTCCCTAGGTGTCAGATCCACTTTCAGACATATGTGGTGCCAGAGCACTTGGTTTCCATGGCAGCAAGAAATGTCTTGGGCGTTGAACTTGTGTTTGTCTGTGGAGTTTTGAGTGGCTTGAGTGAGGAGCTCCATGTTAGTTTAGTGTGGGTGCTCAACCTGCTTGATTCCATCACACTGGGCTCAATGAGCATTGGCCTGGAAGTGACCCTACAGGGTTTCCTAGAACGCTGCTAGCACAGCTGATTGTATGTGAAGTTCATGAGGCAGGTGGAGTTGTTTTGGCACTGGAAGAGCTGTGCTGCTGCTTCGGGCAGTTACCATTGACCAAGCCCGAGTTCCCTAGGTGTCATAACCACTTTCAGACATATGTGGTGCCAGAGCACTTGGTTTCCATGGCAGCGGGAAATGGCTTGTGTGCTTAACTTGTGTTTTGCTGTGGAGTTTTGAGCGGCTTGACTGAAGAGCTCCATGTTAGTTTAGTGTGAGTGCTGACCCTGGTTGATTCCATCCCACTGGGCTCAATGGGCATTGGACCGGAACTGACCCTACAGGGTTTCCTAGATAGCTGCTAGCACAGCTGATGGTATGTGAAGTTCATGAGGCAGGTGGAGTGGTTTTGGCACTGGAAGAGTTGTGCTGCTGCTTCGGGCAGTTGCCATTCTCCACTGCCCTGAGTTCTGAGTTCCCTAGGTGTCATATCCACTTTCAGACATATGTGGTGCCAGAGCACTTGGTTTCCATGGCAGCGGGAAATGGCTTTGGGCGTTGAAATTGTGTTTGGCTGTGGAGTTTTGAGCGGCTTGAGTGAGGAGCTCCATGTTAGTTGAGTGTGGGTGCTCACCCTGCTTGATTCCATCACACTGGGCTCAATGTGCATTGGACCGGATGTGACCCAACAGGGTTTCCTAGAACGCTGCTAGCACAGCTGATGGTATGTTACGTTCGTGAGGCAGGTGGAGTTGTTTTGGCACTGGAAGAGCTGTGCTGCTGCTTCGGGCAGTTGCCATTGAACACCGCCCTGAGTTCCCTAGGTGTCATAACCACTTTCAGACATATGTGGTGCCAGAGCACTTGGTATCCATGGCAGCGGGAAATGGCTTCTGCGCTGAACTTGTGTCTGGCTGTGGAGTTTTGAGCGGCTTGAGTGAGGAGCTCCATGATAGTTTAGTGTGGATGCTCATCCTTCTTGATTCCATCACACTGGCCTCAATTGGCCTTGGACCGGAAGTGACCAAACAGGGTTTCCTAGAACGCTGCTAGCACAGCTGATGGTATGTGAAGTTCATGACTGAGGTGGAGTTGTTTTGCACTGGAAGAGCTGTGCTGCTGCTTTGGGCAGTTGCCATTGAACACCGCCCTGAGTTCCCTAGGTGTCAGATCCACTTTCAGACATATGTGTTGCCAGAGCACTTGGTTTCCATGGCAGCGGGAAATTTCTTGGGTCCTGAACTTGTGTTTGGCTGCGGAATTTGGAGCGGCTTGAGTGAGGAGCTCCACGTTAGTTTAGTGTGGGTGCTCAACCTGCTTGATTCCATCCCACTGGGCTCAAAGGGCATTGGACCGGAAGTGACCAAACAGGGTTTCCTAGAACGGTGCTAGCACAGCTGATGGTATGTGAAGTTCATGAGGCAGGTGGAGTTGTTTTTGCACTGGAAGAGCTGTGGTGCTGCTTCGGGCAGTTGTCATTGACCACGGCCCGAGTTCCCTAGGTGTCCTATCCACTTTCAGACATATGTGGTGCCAGAGAACTTGGTTTCCATGGCCGCGGGAAATGGCTTTGTTCGTTGAACTTGTGTTTGGCTCTGGAGTTTTGAGCGGGTTGAGTGAGGAGCTCCATGTTAGTTTAGTGTGGGTGCTCACCCTGGTTGATTCCACCCCACTGGGCTCAATGGGAATAGGAACGGAAGTGACCAAACAGAGTTTCCTAGATAGCTGCTAGCACAGCTGATTGTATGTGAAGTTCATGAGGCAGGTGGAGTAGTTTTGGCACTGGAAGAGCTCTGCTGCTGCTTCGGGCAGTTGCCATTGACCACCGGCCTGAGTTCCCTAGGTGTCATATCCACTTTCAGACATATGTGGTGCCAGAGCACTTGGTTTCCATGGCAGCGTGAAATGGCTTGTGTGCTGAACATATGTTTGGCTGTGGAATTTGAGTGCTTTGAGTGAGGAGCTCCATGTTAGCTTAGTGTGGGTGCTCAACCTGCTTGATTCCATCACACTGGGATCAATGTGCATTAGACCGGAAGTGACCCAACAGGGTTTCCTAGAACGCTGCTAGCACAGCTGATGGTATGTGAAGTTCATGAGGCAGGTGGAGTTGTTTTGGCACTGGAAGAGCTGTGCTGCTGCTTCGGGCAGTTGCCATTGACCACCGGCCTTAGATCCCCAGGTTTCAGATCCACTTTCAGACATATGTGGTGCCAGAGTACTTGGTTTCCATGGCAGCTGGAAATGTCTTGGGCGCTGAATTTGTGTTTGGCTGTGGAGTTTTGAGCGGCTTGAGTGAGGAGCTCCATGTCAGTTTAGTGTGGGTGCTCAACCTGCTTGATTCCATCACACTGGTTTAAAAGGGCATTGGACCAGATGTGACCCAACAAGATTTCCTAGATACTTGCTCGCACACCTGATGGCATGTGAAGTTCATGAGGCAGGTGGAGTTGTTTTGGCACTGGAAGAGCTGTGCTGCTGCTTCGGGCAGTTGCCATTCACCACCGGCCTGAGTTCCCTAGGTGTCCTATCCACTTTCAGACATATGTGGTGCCAAACCACTTGATTTCCATGGCAGCAGGAAATGGCTTGGGCGCTGAACTTGTGTTTGGCTGTGGAGTTTTGAGCGCCTTGAGTGAGGAGCTCCACGTTAGTTTAGTGTGCGTGCTCAACCTGCTTGATTCCATCACACTGGGCTCAATGGGCATAGGACCGGAAGTGACCCAACAGGGTTTCCTAGAACGCTGCTAGCACAGCTGATGGTATGTGAAGTTCATGAGGCAGGTGGAGTTGTTTTGTCACTGGAAGAGCTGTGCTGCTGCTTCGGACAGTTGCCATTCACCACCACACTACCTTCCCTAGGTGTCCTATCCACTTTCAGACATATGTGGTGCTAGAGCACTTGGTTCCCATGGCAGCGGGAAATGTCTTGGGCGCTGAACTTGTGTTTGGCTGTGGAGTTTGGAGCGGCTTGAGTGAGGAGCTCCACGTTAGTTTAGTGTGGGTGCTCACCATGCTTAATACCATCACACTGGGCTCAAAGGGCTTCGGAGAGCATGTTACCCAACAGGGTTTCCTAGAACGCTGCTAGCACAGCTGATCATATTTGAAGTTCATGAGGCAGGTGGAGTTGTTTTGGCACTGGAAGAGCTGTGCTGCTGCTTCGGGCAGTTGCCATTCACCACCGCCCTCAGTTCCCTATGTGTCATATCCACTTTCAGACATATGTGGTGCCAGAGCACTTCGTTTCCATGACAGTGGGAAATGGTTTGGGCGTTGAACTTGTGTCTGGCTGTGGAGTTTTGAGCGGTTTGAGTGAGGAGCTCCATGTTAGTTTAGTGTGGGTGCTCAACCTGCTTGATTCCATCACACTGGGTTCAATGCGCATTGGACCGGAAGTGACAAACAGGGTTTCCTAGAACGCTGCTAGCACAGCTGATGGTATGTGAAGTTCATGAGGCAGGTGGAGTTGTTTTGGCACTGGAAGAGCTGTGCTGCTGCTTCGGGCAGTTGCCATTCACCACCATACTGAGTTCCCTAGGTGTCATATCCACCTTCAGACATATGTGGTGCCAGAGCACTTGGTTTCCATGGCAGCGGGAAATGGCTTGTGTGCTGAACATATGTTTGGCTGTGGAGTTTGAGTGCTTTTAGTGAGGAGCTCCATGTTAGTTTAGTGTGGGTGCTCACCCTGCTTGATTCCATCACACTGGGCTCAATGGGCATTGGACCAGAAGTGACCCAACAGGGTGTCCTAGAACACTGCTAGCACAGCTGATGGTATGTGAAGTTCATGAGGCAGGTGGAGTTGTTTTGGCACTGGAAGAGCTGTGCTGCTGCTTCGGGCAGTTGCCATTGACCACGGCCCGAGTTCCCTAGCTGTCATAACCACTTTCAGACATATGTGTTGCCAGAGCACTTGGTTTCCATGGCAGCGGGAAATTGCTTGTTCGCAGAACTTGTGTTTGGCTGTGGAGTTTTGAGCGGCTTGACTAAAGAGCTCCATGTTAGTTTAGTGTGGGTGCTCAACCTGCTTGATTCCATCACACTGGCCTCAATGGGCATTGGACCGGAAGTGACCAACAGGGTTTCCAAAACGCTGCTAGCACAGCTGATGGTATGTGAAGTTCATGAGGCAGGTGGAGTTGTTTTGGCACTGGAAGAGCTGTGCTGCTGCTTCGGGCAGTTGCCATTCACCACCATACTGAGTTCCCTAGGTGTCAGATCCACTTTCAGACATATGTGGTGCCAGAGCACTTGGTTTCCATGGCAGCGGGAAATGGCTTGTACCGTGAACTTGTGTTTGGCTGTGGAGTTTTGAGCGCTTCACTGAAGAGCTCCATGTTAGTTTAGTGTGAGTGCTGACCCTGGTTGATTCCATCCCACTGGGCTCAATGGGCATTGGACCGGAACTGACCCTACAGGGTTTCCTAGATAGCTGCTAGCACAGCTGATGGTATGTGAAGTTCATGAGGCAGGTGGAGTGGTTTTGGCACTGGAAGAGTTGTGCTGCTGCTTCGGGCAGTTGCCATTCTCCACTGCCCTGAGTTCTGAGTTCCCTAGGTGTCATATCCACTTTCAGACATATGTGGTGCCAGAGCACTTGGTGTCCATGGCAGCGGGAAATGGCTTTGGGCGTTGAAATTGTGTTTGGCTGTGGAGTTTTGAGCGGCTTGAGTGAGGAGCTCCATGTTAGTTGAGTGTGGGTGCTCACCCTGCTTGATTCCATCACACTGGGCTCAATGTGCATTGGACCGGAAGTGGCACAACAGGGTTTCCTAGAACGCTGCTAGCACAGCTGATGGTATGTTAAGTTCGTGAGGCAGGTGGAGTTGTTTTGGCACTGGAAGAGCTGTGCTGCTGCTTCGGGCAGTTGCCATTGACCACCGCCATACTGAGTTCCCTAGCTGTCATAACCACTTTCAGACATATGTGGTGCCAGAGCACTTGGTTTCCATGGCAGCGGGAAATGGCTTCTGCGCTGAACTTGTGTCTGGCTGTGGAGTTTTGAGCGGCTTGAGTGAGGAGCTCCATGTTAGTTTAGTGTGGGAGCTCATCCTTCTTGATTCCATCACACTGGGCTCAATGGGCATTGGACCGGAAGTGACCAACAGGGTTTCCTAGATAGCTGCTAGCACAGCTGATGGTATGTGAAGTTCATGAGGCAGGTGGAGTTGTTTTGGCACTGGAAGAGCTGTGCTGCTGCTTCGGGCAGTTGCCATTGACCACCGCCCTGAGTTCTGAGTTCCCTAGGTGTCATATCCACTTTAAGACATATGTGCTGCCACAGCATATGGTTTCCATGGCAGTGGGAAATGGCTTGGGCGCTGAACTTGTGTTTGGCTGTGGAGTTTGAGCGCTTTGAGTGAGGAGCTCCATGTTAGTTTAGTGTGGGTGCTCACCCTGCTTGATTACATCCCACTGGGCTCAATGGGCATTGGACAGGATGTGACCAACAGGGTTTCCTAGATAGCTGCTAGCACAGCTGATGGTATGTGAAGTTCATGAGGCAGGTGGAGTTGTTTTGGCACTGGAAGAGCTGTGCTGCTGCTACGGGCAGTTGCCATTCACCACCGGCCTGAGTTCCTTAGGTGTCATATCCACTTTCAGACATATGTGGTGCCAGAGCACTTGGTTTCCATGGCAGCGGGAAATGTCTTGGGCGTTGAACTTGTGTTTGGCTGTGGAGTTTTGAGCGGCTTGAGTGAGGAGCTCCATGTCAGTTTAGTGTGGGTGCTCACCCTGCTTGATTCCATCCCACTGGGCTCAATGGGCATTGGGGCGGAAGTGACGCAACAGGGTTTCCTAGACAGCTGCTAGCACAGCTGATGGTATGTGAAGTTCATGAGGCAGGTGGAGTTGTTTTGGCACTGGAAGAGCTGTGCTGCTGCTTCGGGCAGTTGCCATTCTCCACCGCCCTGAGTTCCCTAGGTATCAGATCCACTTTCAGACATATGTGGTGCCAGATCACTTGGTTTCCATGGCAGCGGGAAATGGCTTGGGCGTTGAAATTGTGTTTGGCTGTGGAGTTTTGAGCCGCTTGAGTTACGAGCTCCATGTTATTTTTTTGTGGGTGCTCACCCTGCTTGATTACATCATACTGGGCTCAATGTGCATTGGACCGGAAGTGACCAAACAGGGTTTCCTAGAACGCTGCTAGCACAGCTGATGGTATGTGAAGTTCATGACTGAGGTGGAGTTGTTTTGCACTGGAAGAGCTGTGCTGCTGCTTTGGGCAGTTGCCATTGAACACCGCCCTGTGTTCCCTAGGTGTCAGATCCACTTTCAGACATATGTGTTGCCAGAGCACTTGGTTTCCATGGCAGCGGGAAATTTCTTGGGTCCTGAACTTGTGTTTGGCTGCGGAATTTGGAGCGGCTTGAGTGAGGAGCTCCACGTTAGTTTAGTGTGGGTGCTCAACCTGCTTGATTCCATCATACTGGGCTCAAAGGGCATTGGACCGGAAGTGACCAAACAGGGTTTCCTAGAACGGTGCTAGCACAGCTGATGGTATGTGAAGTTCATGAGGCAGGTGGAGTTGTTTTGGCACTGGAAGAGCTGTGGTGCTGCTTCGGGCAGTTGTCATTGACCACGGCCCGAGTTCCCTAGGTGTCCTATCCACTTTCAGACATATGTGGTGCCAGAGAACTTGGTTTCCATGGCCGCGGGAAATGGCTTGTGTGCTGAACATATGTTTGGCTGTGGAATTTGAGTGCTTTGAGTGAGGAGCTCCATGTTAGTTTAGTGTGGGTGCTCACCCTGCTTGATTCCATCACACTGGGATCAATGTGCATTAGACCGGAAGTGACCCAACAGGGTTTCCTAGAACGCTGCTAGCACAGCTGATGGTATGTGAAGTTCATGAGGCAGGTGGAGTTGTTTTGTCACTGGAAGAGCTGTGCTGCTGCTTCGGACAGTTGCCATTCACCACCACACTACCTTCCCTAGGTGTCCTATCCACTTTCAGACATATGTGGTGCTAGAGCACTTGGTTCCCATGGCAGCGGGAAATGTCTTGGGCGCTGAACTTGTGTTTGGCTGTGGAGTTTGGAGCGGCTTGAGTGAGGAGCTCCACGTTAGTTTAGTGTGGGTGCTCACCATGCTTAATTCCATCACACTGGGCTCAAAGGGCTTCGGAGAGCATGTTACCCAACAGGGTTTCCTAGAACGCTGCTAGCACAGCTGATCATATTTGAAGTTCATGAGGCAGGTGGAGTTGTTTTGGCACTGGAAGAGCTGTGCTGCTGCTTCGGGCAGTTGCCATTCACCACCGCCCTCAGGTCCCTATGTGTCATATCCACTTTCAGACATATGTGGTGCCATAGCACTTCGTTTCCATGACAGTGGGAAATGGTTTGGGCGTTGAACTTGTGTCTGGCTGTGGAGTTTTGAGCGGTTTGAGTGAGGAGCTCCATGTTAGTTTAGTGTGGGTGCTCAACCTGCTTGATTCCATCACACTGGGTTCAATGCGCATTGGACCGGAAGTGACAAACAGGGTTTCCTAGAACGCTGCTAGCACAGCTGATGGTATGTGAAGTTCATGAGGCAGGTGGAGTTGTTTTGGCACTGGAAGAGCTGTGCTGCTGCTTCGGGCAGTTGCCATTCACCACCATACTGAGTTCCCTAGGTGTCATATCCACTTTCAGACATATGTGGTGCCAGAGCACTTGGTTTCCATGGCAGCGGGAAATGGCTTGTGTGCTGAACATATGTTTGTCTGTGGAGTTTGAGTGCTTTTAGTGAGGAGCTCCATGTTAGTTTAGTGTGGGTGCTCACCCTGCTTGATTCCATCACACTGGACTCAATGGGCATTGGACCAGAAGTGACCCAACAGGGTGTCCTAGAACACTGCTAGCACAGCTGATGGTATGTGAAGTTCATGAGGCAGGTGGAGTTGTTTTGGCACTGGAAGAGCTGTGCTGCTGCTTCGGGCAGTTGCCATTGACCACGGCCCGAGTTCCCTAGCTGTCATAACCACTTTCAGACATATGTGGTGCCAGAGCACTTGGTTTCCATGGCAGCGGGAAATGACTTGTTCGCAGAACTTGTGTTTGGCTGTGGAGTTTTGAGCGCTTCACTGAAGAGCTCCATGTTAGTTTAGTGTGAGTGCTGACCCTGGTTGATTCCATCCCACTGGGCTCAATGGGCATTGGACCGGAACTGACCCTACAGGGTTTCCTATATAGCTGCTAGCACAGCTGATGGTATGTGAAGTTCATGAGGCAGGTGGAGTGGTTTTGGCACTGGAAGAGTTGTGCTGCTGCTTCGGGCAGTTGCCATTCTCCACTGCCCTGAGTTCTGAGTTCCCTAGGTGTCATATCCACTTTCAGACATATGTGGTGCCAGAGCACTTGGTGTCCATGGCAGCGGGAAATGGCTTTGGGCGTTGAACGTGTGTTTGGCTGTGGAGTTTTGAGCGGCTTGAGTGAGGAGCTCCATGTTAGTTGAGTGTGGGTGCTCACCCTGCTTGATTCCATCACACTGGGCTCAATGTGCATTGGACCGGAAGTGGCACAACAGGGTTTCCTAGAACGCTGCTAGCACAGCTGATGGTATGTTAAGTTCGTGAGCCAGGTGGAGTTGTTTTGGCACTGGAAGAGCTGTGCTGCTGCTTCGGGCAGTTGCCATTGACCACCGCCATACTGAGTTCCCTAGCTGTCATAACCACTTTCAGACATATGTGGTGCCAGAGCACTTGGTTTCCATGGCAGCGGGAAATGGCTTCTGCGCTGAACTTGTGTCTGGTTGTGGAGTTTTGAGCGGCTTGAGTGAGGAGCTCCATGTCAGTTTAGTGTGGGTGCTCACCCTGCTTGATTCCATCCCACTGGGCTCAATGGGCATTGGGGCGGAAGTGACGCAACAGGGTTTCCTAGACAGCTGCTAGCACAGCTGATGGTATGTGAAGTTCATGAGGCAGGTGGAGTTGTTTTGGCACTGGAAGAGCTGTGCTGCTGCTTCGGGCAGTTGCCATTGACCACCGCCCTGAGTTCCCTAGGTATCAGATCCACTTTCAGACATATGTGGTGCCAGAGCACTTGGTTTCCATGGCAGCGGGAAATGGCTTGGGCGCTGAACTTGTGTTTGGCTGTGGAGTTTTGAGCGGCTTGAGTTACGAGCTCCATGTTAGTTTTTTGTGGGTGCTCACCCTGCTTGATTACATCATACTGGGCTCAATGTGCATTGGACCGGAAGTGACCAAACAGGGTTTCCTAGAACGCTGCTAGCACAGCTGATGGTATGTGAAGTTCATGAGGCAGGTGGAGTTGTTTTGCACTGGAAGAGCTGTGCTGCTGCTTTGGGCAGTTGCCATTGAACACCGCCCTGAGTTCCCTAGGTATCAGATCCACTTTCAGACATATGTGTTGCCAGAGCACTTGGTTTCCATGGCAGCGGGAAATTGCTTGGGCGTTGAACTTGTGTTTGGCTGTGGAGTTTTGAGCGCCTTGACTGAAGAGCTCCATGTTAGTTTATTGTGGGTGCTCAACCTGCTTGATTCCATCCCACTGGGCTCAATGGGCATTGGACCGGAAGTGGCCCAACAGGGTTTCCTAGAACGCTGCTAGCACAGCTGATGGTATGTGAAGTTCATGAGGCAGGTGGAGTTGTTTTGGCACTGGAAGAGCTGTGCTGCTGCTTCGGGCAGTTGCCATTGACCACCGCCCTGAGTTCTGAGTTCCCTAAGTGTCATATCCACTTTAAGACATATGTGCTGCCACAGCATATGGTTTCCATGGCAATGGGAAATGGCTTGGGCGCTGAACTTGTGTTTGGCTGTGGAGTTTGAGCGCTTTGAGTGAGGAGCTCCATGTTAGTTTAGTGTGGGTGCTCAACCTGCTTGATTCCATCACACTGGGCTCAATGGGCATTGGACCGGAAGTGACCAAACAGGGTTTCCTAGAACGCTGCTAGCACAGCTGATGGTATGTGAAGTTCATGAGGCAGGTGGAGTTGTTTTGGCACTGGAAGAGCTGTGCTGCTGCTTCGGGCAGTTGCCATTCATCACTGCCCATATTTCCCTAGGTATCAGATTCACTTTCAGATATATGTGGTGCCAGAGCACTTGGTTTCCATGGCAGCAGGAAATGGCTTGGGCGTTAAACTTGTGTTTGGCTGTGGAGTTTTGAGCGCCTTGAGTGAGGAGCTCCATGTTAGTTTAGTGTGGGTGCTCACCCTGCTTGATTACATCACACTGAGCTCAATGGGCATTGGACCGGAAGTGACCCTACAGGGTTTCCTAGATAGCTGCTAGCACAGCTGATGGTATGTGAAGTTCATGAGGCAGGTGGAGTTGTTTTGGCACTGGAAGAGCTGTGCTGCTGCGGGCAGTTGCCATTGACCTCGCCCTGAGTTCCCTAGGTGTCATATCCACTTTCAGACATATGTGGTGCCAGAGCACTTGGTTTCCATGGCCGCGGGAAATGGCTTTGTTCGTTGAACTTGTCTTTGGCTCTGGAGTTTTGAGCGGCTTGAGTGAGGAGCTCCATGTTAGTTTAATGTGGGTGCTCACCCTGGTTGATTCCACCCCACTGGGCTCAATGGGCATTGGACCGAAAGTGACGAAACAGGGTTTCCTAGACAGCTGCTAGCACAGCTGATGGTATGTGAAGTTCATGAGGCAGGTGGAGTTGTTTTGGCACTGGAAGAGCTGTGCTGCTGCTACGGGCAGTTGCCATTCACCACGGCCTGAGTTCCCTAGGTGTCCTATCCACTTTCAGACATATGTGTTGCCAGAGCACTTGGTTTTCATGGCAGCGGGAAATGTATTGGGCGTTGAACGTGTGTTTGGCTGTGGAGTTTTGAGCGGCTTGAGTGAGGAGCTCCATGTTAGTTTAGTGTGGGTGCTCACCCTGCTTGATTACATCACACTGAGCTCAATGGGCATTGGACCGGAACTGACCCTACAGGGTTTCCTAGATAGCTGCTAGCACAGCTGATGGCATGTGAAGTTCATGAGGTAGGTGGAGATGTTTTGGCACTGGAAGAGTTGTGCTGCTGCTTCAGGCAGTTGCCATTGACCACGGCCCGAGTTCCCTAGGTGTCATAACCACTTTCAGACATATGTGGTGCCAGAGCACTTGGTTTCCATGGCAGCGGGAAATGTATTGGGCGTTGAACGTGTGTTTGGCTGTGGAGTTTTGAGCGGCTTGAGTGAGGAGCTCCATGTTAGTTTAGTGTGGGTGCTCACCCTGCTTCATTCCATCACACTGGGCTCAATGGACATTGGACCAAAAGTGACCAAACAGGGTTTCCAAAATGCTGCTAGCACAGCTGATGGTATGTGAAGTTCATGAGGCTGGTGGAGTTGTTTTGGCACTGGAAGAGTTGTGCTGCTGCTTCGGGCAGTTGCCATTCTCCACTGCCCTGAGTTCTGAGTTCCCTAGCTGTCATATCCACTTTCAGACATATGTGGTGCCAGAGCACTTGGTTTCCATGGCAGCGGGAAATGGCTTTGGGCGTTGAAATTGTGTTTGGCTGTGGAGTTTTGAGCGGCTTCACTGAGGAGCTCCATGTTAGTTTCGTGTGGGTGCTCACCCTGCTTGATTACATCACACTGGGCTCAATGGGCATTGGACAGGAAGTGGCCCAACAGGGTTTCCTAGAACGCTGCTAGCACAGCTGATGGTATGTGAAGTTCATGAGGCAGGTGGAGTTGTTTTGGCACTGGAAGAGCTGTGCTGCTGCTTCGGGCAGTTGCCATTTACCACCGCCCTGAGTTCTGAGTTCCCTAGCTGTTATATCCACGTTCAGACATATGTGGTGCCAGAGCACTTGGTTTCCATGGCAGCGGGAAATGTCTTGGGCGTTGAACTTGTGTTTGGCTGTGGAGTTTTGAGCGGCTTGAGTAAGGAGCTCCATGTTAGTTTAGTGTGGTTGCTCACTCTGCTTGATTCCATCACACTGGGCTCAATGGGCATTGGACAGGAAGTGACCAAACAGGGTTTCCTAGACAGCTGCTAGCACAGCTGATGGTATGTGAAGTTCATGAGGCAGGTGGAGTTGTTTTGGCCCTGGAAGAGCTGTGCTGCTGCTTCGGGCAGTTGCCATTTACCACCGCCCTGAGTTCCCTAGGTATCCTATCCACTTTCAGACATATGTGGTGCCAGAGCACTTGGTTTGCATGGCAGCGGGAAATGGCTTGGGCGCTGAACTTGTGTTTGCCTGTGGAGTTTTGAGCGGCTTCAGTGAGGAGCTCCATGTTAGTTTAGTGTGGGTGCTCACCCTGCTTAATTCCATCACACTGGGCTCAATGGGCATTGGACCGGAAGTGACCAAACCGGGTTTCCTAGAGAGCTGCTAGCACAGCTATTGGTATGTGAAGTTCATGAGGCAGGTGGAATTGTTTTGGCACTTTAAGAGCTGTGCTGCTGCTTCGGGACGTTGCCATTGACCACCGCCCTGAGTTCCCTAGGTGTCATATGCAGTTTCAGACATATGTGGTGCCAGAGCACTTGGTTTCCATGGCAGCGGGAAATGGCTTGGGCGCTGAACTTGTGTTTGGCTGTGGATTTTGAGTGGCTTGATTGGGGAGTCCATGTTGGTTTAGTGTGGGTGCTCACCCTGCTTGATTCCATCACACTGGGCTCCATGGGCATTGGACCGCAAGTGACCCAACAGGGTTTCCTAGAACGCTTCTAGCACAGCTGATGATATGTGAAGTTCATGAGGCCGGTCGAGTTGTTTTTGCACTGGAAGAGCTGTGCTGCTGCTTCAGGCACTTGCCATTGACCACGGCCCTGAGTTCCCTAGGTGTCATAACCACTTTCAGACATATGTGGTGCCAGAGCACTTGGTTTCCATGGCAGCGGGAAATGGCTTGAGCGCTAAACTTGTGTTTGGCTGTGGAGTTTTGAGCGGCTTGAGTGAGGAGCTCCATGTAAGTTTAGTGTGGGTGCTCACCCTGCTTGATTCCATCACAGTGGGTTCAATGGGCATTGGACCGGAGGTGACCAACAGGGTTTCCTAGATAGCTGCTAGCACAGCTGATGGTATGTGAAGTTCATGAGGCAGGTGGAGTGGTTTTGGCACTGGAAGAGTTGTGCTGCTGCTTCGGGCAGTTGCCATTCTCCACTGCCCTGAGTTGTGAGTTCCCTAGCTGTCATATCCACGTTCAAACATATGTGGTGCCAGAGCACTTGGTTTCCATGGCAGCGGGAAATGGCTTTGGGCGTTGAAATTGTGTTTGGCTGTGGAGTTTTGAGCGGCTTGAGTGAGGAGCTCAATGATAGTTTAGTGTGGGTGCTCACCCTGCTTGATTCCATCACACTGGGCTCAATGTGCATTGGACCGGAAGTGACGAAACAGGGTTTCCTAGAACGCTGCTGCCACAGCTGATGGTATGTGAAGTTCATGAGGCAGGTGGAGTTGTTTTGGCACTGGAAGAGTTGTGCTGCTGCTTCGGGCAGTTGCCATTCTCCACTGCCCTGAGTTCTGAGTTCCCTAGCTGTCATATCCACTTTCAGACATATGTGGTGCCAGAGCACTTGGTTTGCATGGCAGCGGGAAATGGCTTTCGGCGTTGAAATTGTGTTTGGCTGTGAGGTTTTGAGCGGCTTCACTGAGGAGCTCCATGTTAGTTTAGTGTGGGTGCTCTCCCTGCTTGATTACATCACACTGGGCTCAATGGGCATTGGACAGGAAGTGGCCCAACAGGGTTTCCTAGAACGCTGCTAGCACAGCTGATGGTATGTGAAGTTCATGAGGCAGGTGGAGTAGTTTTGGCACTGGAAGAGCTGTGCTGCTGCTTCGGGCAGTTGACATTCACCACCGCCTCCCTGAGTTCCCTAGGTATCAGATCCACTTTCAGACATATGTGGTGCCAGAGCACTTGGTTTCCATGGCAGCAGGAAATGGCTTGGGCGCTGAACTTGTGTTTGGCTGTGGAGTTTTGAGCGTCTTGAGTGAGGAGCTCCATGTTAGTTTAGTGTGGGTGCTCACCCTGCTTGATTCCATCACACTGGCCTCAATGGGCATTGGACCGGAAGTGACCAAAGAGGGTTTCCTAGAACGCTGCTAGCACAGCTGATGGTATGTGAAGTTCCTGAGGCAGGTGGAGTTGTTTTGGCACTGGAAGAGCTGTGCTGCTGCTTCGGGCAGTTGACATTCACCACCGCCTCCCTGAGTTCCCTAGGTATCAGATCCACTTTCAGACATATGTGGTGCCAGAGCACTTGGTTTCCATGGCAGCAGGAAATGGCTTGGGCGCTGAACTTGTGTTTGCCTGTGGAGTTTTGAGCGTCTTGAGTGAGGAGCTCCATGTTAGTTTAGTGTGGGTGCTCACCCTGCTTGCTTCCATCACACTGGCCTCAATGGGCATTGGACCGGAAGTGACCAAACAGGGTTTCCTAGAACGCTGCTAGCACAGCTGATGGTATGTGAAGTTCATGAGGCAGGTGGAGTTGTTTTGGCACTGGAAGAGCTGTGCTGCTGCTTCGGGCAGTTGACACTCATCACCACCCACCTTAGTTCCCTAATGTCATATCCACTTTCAGACATATGTGGTGCCAAAGCACTTGGTTTCCATGGCTGCGGGAAATGGCTTTGGGAGATGAAATTGTGTTTGGCTGTGGAGTTTTGAGTGGCTTGATTGAGGAGCTCCACGTTACTTTAGTGTGAGAGAATAACCTGCTTGATTCCATCACACTGGGCTCAATGGGCATTGGACTGGAAGTGACCAAACAGGTTTTCCTAGATAGCTGCTAGCACAGTTGATTGTATGTGAAGTTCATGAGGAAGGTGGAGTTGTTTTGGCACTGGAAGAGCTGTGCTGCTGCTTCGGGCAGTTGCCATTGAACACCGCCTTGAGTTCTGAGGTCCCTAGGTGTCATATCCACTTTCAGACATATGTGGTGCCAGAGCACTTGGTATCCATGGCAGCGGGAAATGGTTTCTACCGTGAACTTGTGTTTGGCTGTGGAGTTTTGAGCGGCTTGAGTGATGAGCTCCATGTTAGTTTAGTGTGGGTGCTCACCCTGCTTGATTCCATCCCCCTGGGATCAACGGGCATTGGACCCGAAGTGACCAAACAGGGTTTCCTAGAACGCTGCTAGCACAGCTGATTGTATGTGAAGTTCATGATTCAGGTGGAGTTGTTTTGGCACTGGAAGAGCTGTGCTGCTGCTTCGGGCAGTTGCCATTCAATACCGCCCTGAGTTCCCTAGGTGTCCTCTCCACTTTCAGACATATGTGGTGCCAGAGCAATTGGTTTCCATGGCAGAGGGCAATGGCTTGTGCACTGAACTTGTGTTTGGCTGTGGAGTTTTGAGCACCTTGAATGAGGAGCTCCATGTTAGTGTAGTGTGGGTGCTCAACCTGCTTGATTCCATTACACTGGCCTCAATGGGCATTGGATAGGAAGTGACCATACAGGGTTTCCAAGAACGCTGCTAGCACAGCTGATGGTATGTGAAGTTCATGAGGCAGGTGGAGTTGTTCTGGCACTGGAAGAGCTGTGCTGCTGCTTTGGGCAGTTGTCATTCACCACCGCCCTGTGCTCCCTAGGCGTCATATCCACTTTCAGACATATGTGTTGCCAGAGCAGTTGGTTTCCATGGCAGCGGGCAATGGCTTGGGCGCTGAACTTGTGTTTGGCTCTGGAGTTTTGAGCGGCTTGAGTGAGGAGCTCCATATTAGTTTAGTGTGGGTGCTCTCCCTGCTTGATTCTGTCACACTGGGCTCAATGGGCATTGGACCGGAAGTGACCAAACAGGGTTTCCTAGACAGCTGCTAGCAAGCTGATTGTATGTGAAGTTTAGGAGTCAGGTGGGGTTGTTTTGGCACTGGAAGAGCTGTGCTGCTGCTTCGGGCAGTTGCCATTCACCACCACCGCCCTGAGTTCCCTAGGTGTCATATCCACTTTCAGACATATGTGCTGCCAGAGCACTTGGTTTCCATGGCAGCGGGAAATGGCTTGGGCGCTGAACTTGTGTTTCGCTGTGGAGGTTTGAGCGGCTTGACTGAAGAGCTCCATGTTAGTTTAATGTGGGTGCTCATCCTGCTTGATTCCATCACACTGGGCTCAACGGGCATTGGACCGGAAGTGACCAAACAGGGTTTCCTAGAACGCTGCTCGCACAGCTGATTGTATGTGAAGTTCATTAGGCAGGTGGAGTTGTTTTGGCCCTGGAAGAGCTGTGCTGCTGCTTCGGGCAGTTGCCATTCACCACCGCCCTGAGTTCCCTAGGTGTCATATCCACTTTCAGACATATGTGATGCCAGAACACTTGGTTTCCATGGCAGCGGGAAATGCCTTGTGCGCTGAACTTGTGTTTGGCTGTGGAGTTTTGAGCGGCTTGAGTGAGGAGCTCCATGTTAGTTTAGTGTGGGTGCTCACCCTGCTTGATTCCATCACATTGGCCTCAATGGGCATTGGACCGGAAGTGACACAACAGGGTTTCCTTGACAGCTGCTGGCACAGCTGATGGTATGTGAAGTTCATGAGGCAGGAGTTTTGTCACTGGAAGAGCTGTGCTGCTGCTTCGGGCAGTTGCCATTGACCACCGGCCTGAGTTCCCTAGGTGTCATATCCACTTTCAGACATATGTGGTGCCAGAGCACTTGGTTTCCATGGAGGCGGGCAATTGCTTGGGCGCTGAACTTGTGTTTGGCTGTGGAGTTTTGAGCGGCTTGAGTGAGGAGCTCCACGTCAGTTTAGTGTGGGTGCTCATCCTTCTTGATTCCATCACACTGGGCTCAATGGGCATTGGACCGGAAGTGACCAAACAGGGTATCCGAGATAGCTGTTAGCACAGCTGATGGTATGTGAAGTTCATGAGGCAGGTGGAGTTGTTTTGGCACTGGAAGAGCTGTGCTGCTGCTACGGGCAGTTGCCATTCTCCACCGCCCTGAGTTCCCTAGGTGTCATATCCACTTTCAGACATATGTGCTGCCAGAGCACTTGGATTCCATGGCAGCGGGAAATGGCTTGTGTGCTGAACTTGTGTTTGGCTGTGGAGTTTTGAGCGGCTTGAGTGAGGAGCTCCATGTTAGTTTAGTGTGGGTGCTCACCCTGCTTGATTCCATCACACTGGGATCAATGGGCATTGGACCGGAAGTGACACAACAGGGTTTCCTTGACAGCTGCTGGCACAGCTGATGGTATGTGAAGTTCATGAGGCAGGAGTTTTGTCACTGGAAGAGCTGTGCTGCTGCTTCGGGCAGTTGCCATTCACCACCGCCCTGAGTTCTGAGTTCCCTAGGTGTCATATCCACTTTCAGACATATGTGGTGCCAGAGCACTTGGTTTCCATGGCAGCGGGAAATGTCTTGGGCGCTGAACTTGTGTTTGGCTCTGGAGTTTTGAGCGGCTTGAGTGAGGAGCTCCATGTTAGTTTTGTGTGGGTGCTCACCCTGCTTGATCCTATCCCACTGGGCTCAATGGGCATTGGAGCTGAAGTGACCAAACAGTGTTTCCTAGATAGCTGCTAGCACAGCTGATGGTATGTGAAGTTCATGTGGCAGGTGGAGCTGTTTTGGCACTGGAAGAGCTGTGCTGCTGCTTCGGGCAGTTGCCATTCCCCACCGCCTTGAGTTCCCTAGGTTTCATATCCACTTTCAGACATATGCTGTGCCAGAGCACTTGGTTTCCATGGCAGCGGGAAATGGCTTTGGGCGCTGAACTTGTGTTTGGCTGTGGAGTTTTGAGCGGCTTCAGTGAGGAGCTCCATGTTAGTTTAGTGTGGGTGCTCACCCTGCTTGATTCCATCACAGTGGCCTCAATGGGCATTTGATTAGAAGTGGCCAACAGGGTTTCCTAGACAGCTGCTAGCACAGCTGATGGTTTGTGAAGTTCATGAGGCAGGTGGAGTTGTTTTGGCACTGGAAGAGCTGTGCTGCTGCTTCGGGCAGTTGCCATTCAACACCGCCCTGAGTTCTGAGTTCCCTAGGTGTCATATCCACTTTCAGACATATGTGGTGCCAGAGCACTTGGTTTCCATGGCAGCGGGCATTGGCTTGGGCGCTGAACTTGTGTTTGGCTGTGGAGTTTTGAGCGGCTTGAGTGAGGAGCTCCATGTTAGTTTAATGTGGGTGGTCAACCTGCTTGATTCCATCACACTGGGCTCAATGGGCATTGAACCGGAAGTGACCCAACAGGGTTTTCCTAGACAGCTACTAGCACAGCTGATGGTATGTGAAGTTCATGAGGCAGGTGGAGTTGTTTTGGCACTGGAAGAGCTGTGCTGCTGCTTCGGGCAGTTGACATTCACCACCACCGCCCTGAGTTCCCTAGGCGTCATATCCACTTTCAGACATATGTGGTGCCAGAGCACTTGGTTTCCATGGCAGCGGGCAATGGCTTGGGTGCTAAACTTGTTTTTGGCTGTGGAGTTTGAGCGTCTTGAGTTTGGAGCTCCATGTTAGTTTAGTGTGGGTGCTCAACCTGCTTGGTTCAATCCCACTGGGCTCAATGGGCATTGTACAGGAAGTGACCAAACATTGTTTCCTAGAACGCTGCTGCCACAGCTGATGGTATGTGAAGTTCATGAGGCAGGTGGAGTTGTTTTGGCACTGGAAGAGCTGTGCTGCTGCTTCGGGCAGTTGCCATTCACCACCGCCCTGAGTTCCCTAGGTGTCATATCCACTTTCAGACATATGTGGTGCCAAAGCACTTGGTTTCCATGGCAGCAGGCAATGGCTTGGGCACTGAACTTGTGTTTGTCTGTGGAGTTTTGAGCGGCTTGATTGAGGAGCTCCACGTCAGTTTCGTGTGGGTGCTCATCCTGCTTGATTCCCTCCCAATGGGCTCAATGGGCATTGGACCGGAACTGACCCAACAGGGTTTCCTAGATAGCTGCTAGCACAGCTGATTGTATGTGAAGTTCATGAGGCAGGTGGAGTTGTTTTGGCACTGGAAGAGCTGTGCTGCTGCTTCGGACAGTTGCCATTCACCACCGCCCTGAGTTCCCTAGGTGTCATATCCACTTTCAGACATATGTGGTGCCAGAGCACTTGGTTTCCATGGCAGCGGGAAATGGCTTGTATCGTGAACTTGTGTTTGGCTGTGGAGTTTTGAGAGGCTTGAGTGAGGAGCTCCAAGTTAGTTTAGTGTGGGTGCTCATCCTGCTTGATTCCATCCCACTGGGATCAACGGGCATTGGACCCGAAGTGACCAAACAGGGTTTCCTAGAACGCTGCTAGCACAGCTGATTGTATGTGAAGTTCATGATTCAGGTGGAGTTGTTTTGGCACTGGAAGAGCTGTGCTGCTGCTTCGGGCAGTTGCCATTGACCACCGAGTCCCTGAGTTCCCTAGGTGTCATATCCACTTTCAGACATATGTGGTGCCAGAGAACTTGGTATCTATGGCAGCGTTCAATGGCTTGGGCGCTGAACTTGTGTTTGGCTGTGGAGTTTTGAGCTGCTTGAGTGAGGAGCTCCATGTTAGTTTAGTGTGGGTGCTCAACCTGCTTGATTCCATCCCACTGGGCTGAATGGGCATTGGACCGGAAGTGACCAAACAGGGTTTCCTAGAACGCTGCTAGCACAGCTGATGGTATGTGAAGTTCATGAGGCAGGTGGAGTTGTTTTGGCACTGGAAGAGCTGTGCTGCTCGTTCGGGCAGTTGCCATTCACCACTGCCCTGAGGTCCCTAGGTGTCCTATCCACTTTCAGACATATGTGGTGCCAGAGCACTTGGTTTCCATGGCAGCGGGCAATGGCTTGGGCGCTGAACTTGTGTTTGTCTGTGGAGTTTTGAGTGGCTTGAGTGAGGAGCATCATGTTAGTTTAATGTGGGTGCTCAACCTGCTTGATTCCATCCCACTGGGCTCAATGGGCATTGGACCGGAAGTGACCAAACAGGGTTTCCTAGAACGCTGCTAGCACAGCTGATGGTATGTGAAGTTCATGAGTCAGGTGGAGTTGTTTTGGCACTGGAAGAGCTGTGCTGCTGCTTCGGGCAGTTGCCATTGACCACTGCCCTGAGTTCCCTAGGTGTCCTCTCCACTTTCAGACATATGTGGTGCCAGAGCACTTGGTTTCCATGGCAGTGGGAAATGGCTTGGGCGCTGAACTTGTGTTTGGCTGTGGAGCTTTGAGCGGCTTGTGAGGAGCATCATGTTAGTTTAATGTGGGTGCTCAACGTGCTTGATTCCATCACACTGGGCTCAATGGGCATTGGACCAGAAGTGACCAAACAGGGTTTAATAGAACGCTGCTAGCACAGCTGATGGTATGTGAAGTTCATGAGGCAGGTGGAGTTGTTTTGGCACTGGAAGAGCTGTGCTGCTGCTTCGGGCAGTTGCCATTCAGCACCGCCTCCCTGAGTTCCCTAGGTGTCATATCCACTTTCAGACATATGTGGTGCCAGAGCACTTGGTTTCCATGGCAGCGGGAAATGGCTTGGGTGCTGAACTTGTGTTTGGCTGTGGAGTTTTGAGCGGCTTGAGTGAGGAGCTCCATGTTAGTTTAGTGTGGGTGCTCAACCTGCTTGATTCCATCCCACTGGGCTCAATGGGCATTGGACCAGAAGTGACCAAACAGGGTTTCCTAGAACGCTGCTAGCACAGCTGATGGTATGTGAAGTTCCTGAGGCAGGTGGAGTTGTTTTGGCACTGGAAGAGCTGTGCTGCTGCTTCGGGCAGTTGCCATTCACCACCGCCCTGAGTTCCCTAGGTGTCATATCCACTTTCAGACATATGTGGTGCCAGAGCACTTGGTTTCCATGGCAGCGGGAAATGGCTTGTACCGTGAACTTGTGTTTGGCTGTGGAGTTTTGAGCGGCTTGAGTGAGGAGCTCCATGTTAGTTTAGTGTGGGTGCTCAACCTGCTTGATTCCATCACACTGGGCTCAATGGGCATTGGACCAGAAGTGAGCAAACAGGGTTTCCTAGACAGCTGCTAGCACAGCTGATGGCATGTGAAGTTCATGAGGCAGGTGGAGTAGTTTTGGCACTGGAAGAGCTGTGCAGCTGCTTCGGGCAGTTGCCATTCACCACCGCGTCCCTGAGTTCCCTAGGTGTCATATCCACGTTCAGACATATGTGGTGCCAGAGCACTTGGTTTCCATGGCAGCGGGAAATGGCTTGGGTGCTGAACTTGTGTTTGGCTGTGGAGTTTTGAGCGGCTTGAGTGAGGAGCTCCATGTTAGTTTAGTGTGGGTGCTCAACCTGCTTGATTCCATCCCACTGGGCTCAATGGGCATTGGACCGGAAGTGACCAAACAGGGTTTCCTAGAACGCTGCTAGCACAGCTGATGGTATGTGAAGTTCATGAGGCAGGTGGAGTTGTTCTGGCACTGGAAGAGCTGTGCTGCTGCTTCGGGCAGTTGTCATTCACCACCGCCCTGTGCTCCCTAGGCGTCATATCCACTTTCAGACATATGTGTTGCCAGAGCAGTTGGTTTCCATGGCAGCGGGCAATGGCTTGGGCGCTGAACTTGTGTTTGGCTGTGGAGTTTTGAGCGGCTCGAGTGAGGAGCTCCATATTAGTTTATTGTGGGTGTTCACCCTGCTTGATTCTGTCACACTGGGCTTAATGGCATTGGACCGGAAGTGACCAAACAGGGTTTCCTAGAACGCTGCTAGCACAGCTGATGGTATGTGAAGTTCATGAGGCAGGTGGAGTTGTTTTGGCCCTGGAAGAGCTGTGCTGCTGCTTGGGCAGATGCCATTCACCACCGTCCTGAGTTCCCTAGGTGTCATATCCACTTTCAGACATCTGTGGTGCCAGAGCACTTGGTTTCCATGGCAGCGGGAAATGGCTTTTGGGCTGAACTTGTGTTTGGCTGTGGAGTTTTGAGCGGCTTGAGTGAGGGGCTCCACGTCAGTTTAATGTGGGTGCTCATCCTGCTTGATTCCATCACACTGGGCTCAATTCGCATTGGACCGGAAGTGACCAAACAGGGTTTCCTAGACAGCTGCTAGCACAGCTGATTGTATGTGAAGTTTATGAGGCAGGTGGAGTTGTTTTGGCACTGGAAGAGCTGTGCTGCTGCTTCGGGCAGTTGCCATTCAACACCATCGCCCTGAGTTCCCTAGGTGTCATATCCACTTTCAGACATATGTGGTGCCAGAGCACTTGGTTTCCATGGCAGCGGGAAATGGCTTGGGCGCTGAACTTGTGTTTCGCTGTGGAGTTTTGAGCGGCTTGACTGAAGAGCTCCATGTTAGTTTAGTGTGGGTGCTCAACCTGCTTGATTCCATCACACTGGGCTCAACAGGCATTGGACCGGAAGTGACCAAACAGGGTTTCCTAGAATGCTGCTCGCACAGCTGATTGTATGTGAAGTTCATGAGGCAGGTGGAGTTGTTTTGGCACTGGAAGAGCTGTGCTGCTGATTCGGGCAGTTGCCATTCATCACGGCCCTGAGTTCCCTAGGTGTCATATCCACTCTCAGACATATGTGGTGCCAGAGCACTTGGTTTCCATGGCAGCGGGCAATGGCTTGTGTGCTGAACTTGTGTTTGGCTTGGAGTTTTGAGCGCCTTGAATGAGGAACTCCATGTTAGTTTAGTGTGGATGCTCAACCTGCTTGATTCCATCACACTGGGATCAATGGGCATTGGACAGGAAGTGACCCAACAGGGTTTCCTCGAACGCTGCTAGCACAGCTGATGGTATGTGAAGTTCATGAGGCAGGTGGAGTTGTTTTGGCACTGGAAGAGCTGTGCTGCTGCTTCGGGCAGTTGCCATTCACCACCGCCCTGAGTTCTGAGTTCCCTAGGTGTCATATCCACTTTCAGACATATGTGGTGCCAGAGCACTTGGTTTCCATGGAGGCGGGCAATTGCTTGGGCGCTGAACTTGTGTTTGGCTGTGGAGTTTTGAGCGGCTTGAGTGAGGAGCTCCACGTCAGTTTAGTGTGGGTGCTCATCCTTCTTGATTCCATCACACTGGGCTCAATGGGCATTGGACCGGAAGTGACCAAACAGGGTATCCGAGATAGCTGTTAGCACAGCTGATGGTATGTGAAGTTCATGAGGCAGGTGGAGTTGTTTTGGCACTGGAAGAGCTGTGCTGCTGCTACGGGCAGTTGCCATTCTCCACCGCCCTGAGTTCCCTAGGTGTCATATCCACTTTCAGACATATGTGCTGCCAGAGCACTTGGATTCCATGGCAGCGGGAAATGGCTTGTGTGCTGAACTTGTGTTTGGCTGTGGAGTTTTGAGCGGCTTGAGTGAGGAGCTCCATGTTAGTTTAGTGTGGGTGCGCAACCTGCTTGATTCCATCCCACTGGGCTCAATGGGCATTGGACCAGAAGTGACCAAACAGGGTTTCCTAGACGCTGCTAGCACAGCTGATGGTATGTGAAGTTCATGAGGCAGGTGGAGTTGTTCTGGCACTGGAAGAGCTGTGCTGCTGCTTCAGGCAGTTGTCATTCACCACCGCCCTGTGCTCCCTAGGCGTCATATCCACTTTCAGACATATGTGTTGCCAGAGCAGTTGGTTTCCATGGCAGCTGGCAATGGCTTGGGCGCTGAACTTGTGTTTGGCTGTGGAGTTTTGAGCGGCTCGAGTGAGGAGCTCCATATTAGTTTAGTGTGGGTGCTCACCCTGCTTGATTCTGTCACACTGGGCTTAATGGGCATTGGACCGGAAGTGACCAAACAGGGTTTCCTAGAACGCAACTAGCACAGCTGATGGTATGTGAAGTTCATGAGGCAGGTGGAGTTGTTTTGGCCCTGGAAGAGCTGTGCTGCTGCTTGGGCAGTTGCCATTCACCACCGTCCTGAGTTCCCTAGGTGTCATATCCACTTTCAGACATCTGTGGTGCCAGAGCACTTGGTTTCCATGGCAGCGGGAAATGGCTTGGAACTGAGCTTGTGTTTGGCTGTGGAGTTTTGAGCGGCTTGAGTGAGGGGCTCCACGTCAGTTTAATGTGGGTGCTCATCCTGCTTGATTCCATCACACTAGGCTCAATTGGCATTGGACCGGAAGTGACCAAACAGGGTTTCCTAGACAGCTGCTAGCACAGCTGATTGTATGTGAAGTTTATGAGGCAGGTGGAGTTGTTTTGGCACTGGAAGAGCTGTGCTGCTGCTACGGGCAGTTGCCATTCAACACCACCGCCCTGAGTTCCCTAGGTGTCATATCCACTTTCAGACATATGTGGTGCCAGAGCACTTGGTTTCCATGGCAGCGGGAAATGGCTTGGGCGCTGAACTTGTGTTTCGCTGTGGAGTTTTGAGCGGCTTGACTGAAGAGCTCCATGTTAGTTTAGTGTGGGTGCTCAACCTGCTTGATTCCATCACACTGGGCTCAACAGGCATTGGACCGGAAGTGACCAAACAGGGTTTCCTAGAATGCTGCTCTCACAGCTGATTGTATGTGAAGTTCATGAGGCAGGTGGAGTTGTTTTGGCACTGGAAGAGCTGTGCTGCTGATTCGGGCAGTTGCCATTCATCACGGCCCTGAGTTCCCTAGGTGTCATATCCACTCTCAGACATATGTGGTGCCAGAGCACTTGGTTTCCATGGCAGCGGGCAATGGCTTGTGTGCTGAACTTGTGTTTGGCTTGGAGTTTTGAGCGCCTTGAATGAGGAACTCCATGTTAGTTTAGTGTGGATGCTCAACCTGCTTGATTCCATCACACTGGGATCAATGGGCATTGGACAGGAAGTGACCCAACAGGGTTTCCTCGAACGCTGCTAGCACAGCTGATGGTATGTGAAGTTCATGAGGCAGGTGGAGTTGTTTTGGCACTGGAAGAGCTGTGCTGCTGCTTCGGGCAGTTGCCATTCACCACCGCCCTGAGTTCTGAGTTCCCTAGGTGTCATATCCACTTTCAGACATATGTGGTGCCAGAGCACTTGGTTTCCATGGCAGCGGGCAATGGCTTGGGCGCTGAACTTGTGTTTGTCTGTGGAGTTTTGAGCGGCTTGAGTGAGGAGCATCATGTTAGTTTAATGTGGGTGCTCAACCTGCTTGATTCCATCCCACTGGGCTCAATGGGCATTGGACCGGAAGTGACCAAACAGGGTTTCCTAGAACGCTGCTAGCACAGCTGATGGTATGTGAAGTTCATGAGTCAGGTGGAGTTGTTTTGGCACTGGAAGAGCTGTGCTGCTGCTTCGGGCAGTTGCCATTGACCACTGCCCTGAGTTCCCTAGGTGTCCTCTCCACTTTCAGACATATGTGGTGCCAGAGCACTTGGTTTCCATGGCAGCGGGAAATGGCTTGGGCGCTGAACTTGTGTTTGGCTGTGGAGCTTTGAGCGGCTTGTGAGGAGCATCATGTTAGTTTAATGTGGGTGCTCAACCTGCTTGATTCCATCCCACTGGGCTCAATGGGCATTGGACCAGAAGTGACCAAACAGGGTTTAATAGAACGCTGCTAGCACAGCTGATGGTATGTGAAGTTCATGAGGCAGGTGGAGTTGTTTTGGCACTGGAAGAGCTGTGCTGCTGCTTCGGGCAGTTGCCATTCACCACCGCCCTGAGTTCCCTAGGTGTCATATCCACTTTCAGACATATGTGGTACCAGAGCACATGGTTTCCATGGCAGCGGGAAATGGCTTTTGTGGTGAACTTGTGTTTGTCTGTGGAGTTTTGAGCGGCTTGAGTGAGGAGCTCCATGTTAGTTTAGTGTGGGTGCTCAACCTGCTTGATTCCATCCCACTGGGCTCAATGGGCATTGGACCGGAAGTGACCAAACAGGGTTTCCTAGAACGCTGCTAGCACAGCTGATGGTATGTGAAGTTCATGAGGAAGGTGGAGTTGTTTTGGCACTGGAAGAGCTGTGCTGCTGCTTCGGGCAGTTGCCATTCACCACCGCCTCCCTGAGTTCCCTAGGTGTCATATCCACTTTCAGACATATGTGTTGCCAGAGCACTTGGTTTCCATGGCAGCGGGAAATGGCTTGTGCACTGAACTTGTGTTTGGCTGTGGCGTTTTGAGTGCCTTGAGTGAAGAGCTCCATGTTAGTTTAGTGAGTTAACTCAACCTGCTTGATTCCATCCCACTGGGCTCAATGGGCATTGGACCAGAAGTGACCAAACAGGGTTTCCTGGATAGCTGCTAGCACAGCTGATGGTATGTGAAGTTCATGAGTCAGGTGGAGTAGTTTTGGCACTGGAAGAGCTGTGCTGCTGCTTCGGGCAGTTGCCATTCACCACCGCCCTGAGTTCCCTAGGTGTCATATCCACTTTCAGACATATGTGGTACCAGAGCACATGGTTTCCATGGCAGCGGGAAATGGCTTTTGTGGTGAACTTGTGTTTGTCTGTGGAGTTTTGAGCGGCTTGAGTGAGGAGCTCCATGTTAGTTTAGTATGGGTGTTCAACCTGCTTGATTCCATCCCACTGGTCTCAATGGGCATTGGACTGGATGTGACCAAACAGGGTTTCCTAGAACGCTGCTAGCACACCTGATGGTATGTGAAGTTCCTGAGGCAGGTGCAGTTGTTTTGGCACTGGAAGAGCTGTGCTGCTGCTTCGGGCAGTTGCCATTCAGCACCGCCTCCCTGAGTTCCCTAGGTGTCATATCCACTTTCAGACATATGTGGTGCCAGAGCACTTGGTTTCCATGGCAGCGGGAAATGGCTTGGGTGCTGAACTTGTGTTTGGCTGTGGAGTTTTGAGCGGCTTGAGTGAGGAGCTCCATGTTAGTTTAGTGTGGGTGCTCAACCTGCTTGATTCCATCCCACTGGGCTCAATGGGCATTGGACCAGAAGTGACCAAACAGGGTTTCCTAGAACGCTGCTAGCACAGCTGATGGTATGTGAAGTTCCTGAGGCAGGTGGAGTTGTTTTGGCACTGGAAGAGCTGTGCTGCTGCTTCGGGCAGTTGCCATTCACCACCGCCCTGAGTTCCCTAGGTGTCATATCCACTTTCAGACATATGTGGTGCCAGAGCACTTGGTTTCCATGGCAGCGGGAAATGGCTTGTACCGTGAACTTGTGTTTGGCTGTGGAGTTTTGAGCGGCTTGAGTGAGGAGCTCCATGTTAGTTTAGTGTGGGTGCTCAACCTGCTTGATTCCATCACACTGGGCTCAATGGGCATTGGACCAGAAGTGAGCAAACAGGGTTTCCTAGACAGCTGCTAGCACAGCTGATGGCATGTGAAGTTCATGAGGCAGGTGGAGTAGTTTTGGCACTGGAAGAGCTGTGCAGCTGCTTCGGGCAGTTGCCATTCACCACCGCGTCCCTGAGTTCCCTAGGTGTCATATCCACGTTCAGACATATGTGGTGCCAGAGCACTTGGTTTCCATGGCAGCGGGAAATGGCTTGGGTGCTGAACTTGTGTTTGGCTGTGGAGTTTTGAGCGGCTTGAGTGAGGAGCTCCATGTTAGTTTAGTGTGGGTGCTCAACCTGCTTGATTCCATCCCACTGGGCTCAATGGGCATTGGACCGGAAGTGACCAAACAGGGTTTCCTAGAACGCTGCTAGCACAGCTGATGGTATGTGAAGTTCATGAGGCAGGTGGAGTTGTTCTGGCACTGGAAGAGCTGTGCTGCTGCTTCGGGCAGTTGTCATTCACCACCGCCCTGTGCTCCCTAGGCGTCATATCCACTTTCAGACATATGTGTTGCCAGAGCAGTTGGTTTCCATGGCAGCGGGCAATGGCTTGGGCGCTGAACTTGTGTTTGGCTGTGGAGTTTTGAGCGGCTCGAGTGAGGAGCTCCATATTAGTTTATTGTGGGTGTTCACCCTGCTTGATTCTGTCACACTGGGCTTAATGGGCATTGGACCGGAAGTGACCAAACAGGGTTTCCTAGAACGCTGCTAGCACAGCTGATGGTATGTGAAGTTCATGAGGCAGGTGGAGTTGTTTTGGCCCTGGAAGAGCTGTGCTGCTGCTTGGGCAGATGCCATTCACCACCGTCCTGAGTTCCCTAGGTGTCATATCCACTTTCAGACATCTGTGGTGCCAGAGCACTTGGTTTCCATGGCAGCGGGAAATGGCTTTTGGGCTGAACTTGTGTTTGGCTGTGGAGTTTTGAGCGGCTTGAGTGAGGGGCTCCACGTCAGTTTAATGTGGGTGCTCATCCTGCTTGATTCCATCACACTGGGCTCAATTCGCATTGGACCGGAAGTGACCAAACAGGGTTTCCTAGACAGCTGCTAGCACAGCTGATTGTATGTGAAGTTTATGAGGCAGGTGGAGTTGTTTTGGCACTGGAAGAGCTGTGCTGCTGCTTCGGGCAGTTGCCATTCAGCACCGCCTCCCTGAGTTCCCTAGGTGTCATATCCACTTTCAGACATATGTGGTGCCAGAGCACTTGGTTTCCATGGCAGCGGGAAATGGCTTGTACCGTGAACTTGTGTTTGGCTGTGGAGTTTTGAGCGGCTTGAGTGAGGAGCTCCATGTTAGTTTAGTGTGGGTGCTCAACCTGCTTGATTCCATCACACTGGGCTCAATGGGCATTGGACCAGAAGTGAGCAAACAGGGTTTCCTAGACAGCTGCTAGCACAGCTGATGGCATGTGAAGTTCATGAGGCAGGTGGAGTAGTTTTGCCACTGGAAGAGCTGTGCAGCTGCTTCGGGCAGTTGCCATTCACCACTGCGTCCCTGAGTTCCCTAGGTGTCATATCCACGTTCAGACATATGTGGTGCCAGAGCACTTGGTTTCCATGGCAGCGGGAAATGGCTTGGGTGCTGAACTTGTGTTTGGCTGTGGAGTTTTGAGCGGCTTGACTGAAGAGCTCCATGTTAGTTTAGTGTGGGTGCTCAACCTGCTTGATTCCATCACACTGGGCTCAACAGGCATTGGACCGGAAGTGACCAAACAGGGTTTCCTAGAATGCTGCTCGCACAGCTGATTGTATGTGAAGTTCCTGAGGCAGGTGGAGTTGTTTTGGCACTGGAAGAGCTGTGCTGCTGCTTCGGGCAGTTGCCATTCATCACGGCCCTGAGTTCCCTAGGTGTCATATCCACTTTGAGACATATGTGGTGCCAGAGCACTTGGTTTCCATGGCAGCGGGCAATGGCTTGTGTGCTGAACTTGTGTTTGGCTTGGAGTTTTGAGCGCCTTGAATGAGGAACTCCATGTTAGTTTAGTGTGGATGCTCAACCTGCTTGATTCCATCACACTGGGATCAATGGGCATTGGACAGGAAGTGACCCAACAGGGTTTCCTCGAACGCTGCTAGCACAGCTGATGGTATGTGAAGTTCATGAGGCAGGTGGAGTTGTTTTGGCACTGGAAGAGCTGTGCTGCTGCTTCGGGCAGTTGCCATTCACCACCGCCCTGAGTTCTGAGTTCCCTAGGTGTCATATCCACTTTCAGACATATGTGGTGCCAGAGCACTTGGTTTCCATGGAGGCGGGCAATTGCTTGGGCGCTGAACTTGTGTTTGGCTGTGGAGTTTTGAGCGGCTTGAGTGAGGAGCTCCACGTCAGTTTAGTATGGGTGTTCAACCTGCTTGATTCCATCCCACTGGTCTCAATGGGCATTGGACTGGAAGTGACCAAACAGGGTTTCCTAGAACGCTGCTAGCACACCTGATGGTATGTGAAGTTCATGAGGCAGGTGCAGTTGTTTTGGCACTGGAAGAGCTGTGCTGCTGCTTCGGGCAGTTGCCATTCACCACCGCCCTGAGGTCCCTAGGTGTCCTATCCACTTTCAGACATATGTGGTGCCAGAGCACTTGGTTTCCATGGCAGCGGGAAATGGCTTGTGTGCTGAACTTGTGTTTGGCTGTGGAGTTTTGAGCGGCTTGAGTGAGGAGCTCCATGTTAGTTTAGTGTGGGTGCTCAACCTGCTTGATTCCATCCCACTGGGCTCAATGGGCATTGGACCAGAAGTGACCAAACAGGGTTTCCTAGAACGCTGCTAGCACAGCTGATGGTATGTGAAGTTCATGAGGCAGGTGGAGTTGTTTTGGCACTGGAAGAGCTGTGCTGCTGCTTCGGGCAGTTGCCATTCACCACCGCCCTGAGTTCCCTAGGTGTCATATCCACTTTCAGACATATGTGGTGCCAGAGCACTTGGTTTCCATGGCAGCGGGAAATGGCTTGTACCGTGAACTTGTGTTTGGCTGTGGAGTTTTGAGCGGCTTGAGTGAGGAGCTCCATGTTAGTTTAGTGTGGGTGCTCAACCTGCTTGATTCCATCACACTGGGCTCAATGGGCATTGGACCAGAAGTGAGCAAACAGGGTTTCCTAGACAGCTGCTAGCACAGCTGATGGCATGTGAAGTTCATGAGGCAGGTGGAGTAGTTTTGCCACTGGAAGAGCTGTGCAGCTGCTTCGGGCAGTTCCCATTCAAAACTGCGTCCCTGAGTTCCCTAGGTGTCATATCCACGTTCAGACATATGTGGTGCCAGAGCACTTGGTTTCCATGGCAGCGGGAAATGGCTTGGGTGCTGAACTTGTGTTTGGCTGTGGAGTTTTGAGCGGCTTGAGTGAGGAGCTCCATGTTAGTTTAGTGTGGGTGCTCAACCTGCTTGATTCCATCCCACTGGGCTCAATGGGCATTGGACCGGAAGTGACCAAACAGGGTTTCCTAGAACGCTGCTAGCACAGCTGATGGTATGTGAAGTTCACGAGGCAGGTGGAGTTGTTCTGGCACTGGAAGAGCTGTGCTGCTGCTTCGGGCAGTTGTCATTCACCACCGCCCTGTGCTCCCTAGGCGTCATATCCACTTTCAGACATATGTGTTGCCAGAGCAGTTGGTTTCCATGGCAGCGGGCATTGGCTTGGGCGCTGAACTTGTGTTTGGCTGTGGAGTTTTGAGCGGCTCGAGTGAGGAGCTCCATATTAGTTTATTGTGGGTGTTCACCCTGCTTGATTCTGTCACACTGGGCTTAATGGGCATTGGACCGGAAGTGACCAAACAGGGTTTCCTAGAACGCAACTAGCACAGCTGATGGTATGTGAAGTTCATGAGGCAGGTGGAGTTGTTTTGGCACTGGAAGAGCTGTGCTGCTGCTTGGGCAGATGCCATTCACCACCGTCCTGAGTTCCCTAGGTGTCATATCCACTTTCAGACATCTGTGGTGCCAGAGCACTTGGTTTCCATGGCAGCGGGAAATGGCTTGGAACTGAGCTTGTGTTTGGCTGTGGAGTTTTGAGCGGCTTGAGTGAGGGGCTCCACGTCAGTTTAATGTGGGTGCTCATCCTGCTTGATTCCATCACACTGGGCTCAACAGGCATTGGACCGGAAGTGACCAAACAGGGTTTCCTAGACAGCTGCTAGCACAGCTGATTGTATGTGAAGTTTATGAGGCAGGTGGAGTTGTTTTGGCACTGGAAGAGCTGTGCTGCTGCTTCGGGCAGTTGCCATTCAACACCACCGCCCTGAGTTCCCTAGGTGTCATATCCACTTTCAGACATATGTGGTGCCAGAGCACTTGGTTTCCATGGCAGCGGGAAATGGCTTGGGCGCTGAACTTGTGTTTCGCTGTGGAGTTTTGAGCGGCTTGACTGAAGAGCTCCATGTTAGTTTAGTGTGGGTGCTCAACCTGCTTGATTCCATCACACTGGGCTCAACAGGCATTGGACCGGAAGTGACCAAACAGGGTTTCCTAGAATGCTGCTCGCACAGCTGATTGTATGTGAAGTTCCTGAGGCAGGTGGAGTTGTTTTGGCACTGGAAGAGCTGTGCTGCTGCTTCGGGCAGTTGCCATTCATCACGGCCCTGAGTTCCCTAGGTGTCATATCCACTCTCAGACATATGTGGTGCCAGAGCACTTGGTTTCCATGGCAGCGGGCAATGGCTTGTGTGCTGAACTTGTGTTTGGCTTGGAGTTTTGAGCGCCTTGAATGAGGAACTCCATGTTAGTTTAGTGTGGATGCTCAACCTGCTTGATTCCATCACACTGGGATCAATGGGCATTGGACAGGAAGTGACCCAACAGGGTTTCCTCGAACGCTGCTAGCACAGCTGATGGTATGTGAAGTTCATGAGGCAGGTGGAGTTGTTTTGTCACTGGAAGAGCTGTGCTGCTGCTTCGGGCAGTTGCCATTCACCACCGCCCTGAGTTCTGAGTTCCCTAGGTGTCATATCCACTTTCAGACATATGTGGTGCCAGAGCACTTGGTTTCCATGGAGGCGGGCAATTGCTTGGGCGCTGAACTTGTGTTTGGCTGTGGAGTTTTGAGCGGCTTGAGTGAGGAGCTCCACGTCAGTTTAGTGTGGGTGCTCATCCTTCTTGATTCCATCACACTGGGCTCAATGGGCATTGGACCGGAAGTGACCCAACAGGGTTTCCTAGAACGCTGCTAGCACAGCTGATGGTATGTGAAGTTCATTAGGCAGGTGGAGTTGTTTTGGCACTGGAAGAGCTGTGCTGCTGCTTCGGACAGTTGCCATTCACCACCGCCCTGAGTTCCCTAGGTGTCATATATACTTTCAGACATATGTGGTACCAAGCACTTGGTTTCCATGGCAGCGGGAAATGGCTTGTGTGGTGAACTTGTGTTTGGTTGTGGAGTTTGAGCGCTTTGAGTGAGGAGCTCCATGTTAGTTTAGTGTGGATACTCACCCTGCTTGATTCCATCACACTGGGCTCAATGGGCATTGGACCAGAAGTAACCAAACAGGGTATCCGAGATAGCTGTTAGCACAGCTGATGGTATGTGAAGTTCATGAGGCAGGTGGAGTTGTTTTGGCACTGGAAGAGCTGTGCTGCTGCTTCGGGCAGTTGCCATTCTCCACCGCCCTGAGTTCCCTAGGTGTCATATCCACTTTCAGACATATGTGCTGCCAGAGCACTTGGATTCCATGGCAGCGGGAAATGGCTTGTGTGCTGAACTTGTGTTTGGCTGTGGAGTTTTGAGCGGCTTGAGTGAGGAGCTCCATGTTAGTTTAGTGTGGGTGCGCAACCTGCTTGATTCCATCCCACTGGGCTCAATGGGCATTGGACCAGAAGTGACCAAACAGGGTTTCCTAGACGCTGCTAGCACAGCTGATGGTATGTGAAGTTCATGAGGCAGGTGGAGTTGTTTTGGCACTGGAAGAGCTGTGCTGCTGCTTCGGGCAGTTGCCATTCACCACCGCCCTGAGTTCCCTAGGTGTCATATCCACTTTCAGACCTATGTGGTGCCAGAGCACTTGGTTTCCATGGCAGCGGGAAATGGCTTGGGTGCTGAACTTGTGTTTGGCTGTGGAGTTTTGAGCGGCTTGAGTGAGGAGCTCCATGTTAGTTTAGTGTGGGTGCTCAACCTGCTTGATTCCATCCCACTGGGCTCAATGGGCATTGGACCAGAAGTGAGCAAACAGGGTTTCCTAGACAGCTGCTAGCACAGCTGATGGCATGTGAAGTTCATGAGGCAGGTGGAGTAGTTTTGGCACTGGAAGAGCTGTGCAGCTGCTTCGGGCAGTTGCCATTCACCACCGCGTCCCTGAGTTCCCAAGGTGTCATATCCACGTTCAGACATATGTGGTGCCAGAGCACTTGGTTTCCATGGCAGCGGGAAATGGCTTGGGTGCTGAACTTGTGTTTGGCTGTGGAGTTTTGAGCGGCATGAGTGAGGAGCTCCATGTTAGTTTAGTGTGGGTGCTCAACCTGCTTGATTCCATCACACTGGGCTCAATGGGCATTGGACCGGAAGTGACCAAACAGGGTTTCCTAGAACGCTGCTAGCACAGCTGATGGTATGTGAAGTTCACGAGGCAGGTGGAGTTGTTCTGGCACTGGAAGAGCTGTGCTGCTGCTTCGGGCAGTTGTCATTCACCACCGCCCTGTGCTCCCTAGGCGTCATATCCACTTTCAGACATATGTGTTGCCAGAGCACTTGGTTTCCATGGCAGCTGGCAATGGCTTGGAACTGAGCTTGTGTTTGGCTGTGGAGTTTTGAGCGGCTCGAGTGAGGAGCTCCATATTAGTTTAGTGTGGGTGCTCACCCTGCTTGATTCTGTCACACTGGGCTTAATGGGCATTGGACCGGAAGTGACCAAACAGGGTTTCCTAGAACGCAACTAGCACAGCTGATGGTATGTGAAGTTCATGAGGCAGGTGGAGTTGTTTTGGCCCTGGAAGAGCTGTGCTGCTGCTTGGGCAGTTGCCATTCACCACCGTCCTGAGTTCCCTAGGTGTCATATCCACTTTCAGACATCTGTGGTGCCAGAGCACTTGGTTTCCATGGCAGCGGGAAATGGCTTGGAACTGAGCTTGTGTTTGGCTGTGGAGTTTTGAGCGGCTTGAGTGAGGGGCTCCACGTCAGTTTAATGTGGGTGCTCATCCTGCTTGATTCCATCACACTGGGCTCAATTGGCATTGGACCGGAAGTGACCAAACAGGGTTTCCTAGACAGCTGCTAGCACAGCTGATTGTATGTGAAGTTTATGAGGCAGGTGGAGTTGTTTTGGCACTGGAAGAGCTGTGCTGCTGCTACGGGCAGTTGCCATTCAACACCACCGCCCTGAGTTCCCTAGGTGTCATATCCACTTTCAGACATATGTGGTGCCAGAGCACTTGGTTTCCTTGGCAGCGCGAAATGGCTTGGGCGCTGAACTTGTGTTTCGCTGTGGAGTTTTGAGCGGCTTGACTGAAGAGCTCCATGTTAGTTTAGTGTGGGTGCTCAACCTGCTTGATTCCATCACACTGGGCTCAACAGGCATTGGACCGGAAGTGACCAAACAGGGTTTCCTAGAATGCTGCTCGCACAGCTGATTGTATGTGAAGGTCCTGAGGCAGGTGGAGTTGTTTTGGCCCTGGAAGAGCTGTGCTGCTGCTTCGGGCAGTTGCCATTCATCACGGCCCTGAGTTCCCTAGGTGTCATATCCACTCTCAGACATATGTGGTGCCAGAGCACTTGGTTTCCATGGCAGCGGGCAATGGCTTGTGTGCTGAACTTGTGTTTGGCTTGGAGTTTTGAGCGCCTTGAATGAGGAACTCCATGTTAGTTTAGTGTGGATGCTCAACCTGCTTGATTCCATCACACTGGGATCAATGGGCATTGGACAGGAAGTGACCCAACAGGGTTTCCTAGAACGCTGCTAGCACAGCTGATGGTATGTGAAGTTCATGAGGCAGGTGGAGTTGTTTTGGCACTGGAAGAGCTGTGCTGCTGCTTCGGGCAGTTGCCATTCACCACCGCCCTGAGTTCTGAGTTCCCTAGGTGTCATATCCACTTTCAGACATATGTGGTGCCAGAGCACTTGGTTGCCATGGAGGCGGGCAATTGCTTGGGCGCTGAACGTGTGTTTGGCTGTGGAGTTTTGAGCGGCTTGAGTGAGGAGCTCCACGTCAGTTTAGTGTGGGTGCTCATCCTTCTTGATTCCATCACACTGGGCTCAATGGGCATTGGACCGGAAGTGACCAAACAGGGTTTCCTAGAACGCTGCTAGCAAAGCTGATGGTATGTGAAGTTCATGAGGCAGGTGGAGTTGTTTTGGCACTGGAAGAGCTGTGCTGCAGCTTCGGGCAGTTGCCATTCACCACCGCCCTGAGTTCCCTAGGTGTCATATATACTTTCAGACATAGGTGGTACCAAGCACTTGGTTTCCATGCCAGCGGGAAATGGCTTGTGTGGTGAACTTGTGTTTGGTTGTGGAGTTTGAGCGCTTTGAGTGAGGAGCTCCATGTTAGTTTAGTGTGGGTACTCACCCTGCTTGATTCCATCACACTGGGCTCAATGGGCATTGGACCAGAAGTGACCAAACAGGGTATCCGAGATAGCTGTTAGCACAGCTGATGGTATGTGAAGTTCATGAGGCAGGTGGAGTTGTTTTGGCACTGGAAGAGCTGTGATGCTGCTTTGGGCAGTTGCCATTCACCACCGCCCTGAGTTCTGAGTTCCCTAGGTGTCATATCCACTTTCAGACATATGTGGTGCCAGAGCACTTGGTTTCCATGGCAGCGGGAAATGGCTTGTATCGTGAACTTGTGTTTGGCTGTGGAGTTTTGAGCGCCTTGACTGAGGAGCTCCATGTTAGTTTAGTGTGGGTACTCAACCTGCTTGGTTCCATCCCACTGGGCTCAATGGGCATTGGACCAGAAGTGACCATACAGGGTTTTCTAGATAGCTGCTAGCACAGCTGATGGTATGTGAAGTTCATGAGGCAGGTGGAGTTGTTTTGGCACTGGAAGAGCTGTGCTGCTGCTTCGGGCAGTTTCCATTCACCACCGCCTCCCTGAGTTCCCTAGGTGTCATATCCACTTTCAGACATATGTGTTGCCAGATCACTTGGTTTCCATGGCAGCGGGCAATTGCTTGGGCGCAGAACTTGTGTTTGGCTGGTTAGTTTTGACCGGCTTGAGAGGAGCTCCTCGTCTTTTTAGTGTGGGTGCTCATCCTGCTTGATTCCATCACACTGGGATCAATGGGCATTGGACCGGAAGTGACCAAACAGGGTTTCCTAGATAGCTGCTAGCACAAATGATGGTATGTGAAGTTCATGAGGCAGGTGGAGTTGTTTTGGCACTGGAAGAGCTGGGCTGCTGCTACGGGCAGTTGCCATTCTCCACCGCCCTGAGTTCCCTAGGTGTCATATCCACTTTCAGACATATGTGCTGCCAGAGCACTTGGATTCCACGGCAGCGGGAAATGGCTTGGGCGCTGAACTTGCGTTTGGCTGTGGAGTTTAGAGCGGCTTGAGTGAGGAACTCCATGTTAGTTTAGTGTGGGTGCTCATCCTGCTTGATTCCATCACACTGGGATCAACGGGCATTGGACCGGAAGTGACCAAACAGGGTTTCCTCGAACGCTGCTAACACAGCTGATTGTATGTGAAGTTCATGAGGCAGGTGGAGTTGTTCTGGCACTAGAAGAGCTGTGCTGCTGCTTCGGGCAGTTGCCATTCACCACCGGCCTGAGTTCCCTAGGTGTTATATCCACTTTCAGACATATGTGGTGCCAAAGCACTTGGGTTCCATGGCAACGGGCAATGGCTGTGTGCTAAACTTGTGTTTGGCTGTGGAGTTTTGAGCGGCTTGAGTGAGGAGCTCCATGTTAGTTTAGTGTGGGTGCTCAACCTGCTTGGTTCCATCACACTGGCCTCAATGGTCATTGGACCGGAAGTGACCATACAGGGTTTCCTACATAGCTGCTAGCACAGCTGATGGTATGTGAAGTTCCTGAGTCAGGTGGAGTTGTTTAGGCACTGGAAGAGCTGTGCTGCTGCTTCGGGCAGTTGCCATTCACCACCGCCCTGAGTTCCCTAGGTGTCATATCCACTTTCAGACATATGTGGTGCCAGAGCACTTGGTTTCCATGGCAGCGGGAAATGGCTTGTGTGCTGAACTTGTGTTTGGCTGTGGAGCTTTGAGCGGCTTGTGAGGAGCATCATGTTAGTTTAATGTGGGTGCTCAACCTGCTTGATTCCATCCCACTGGCCTCAATGGGCATTGGACCGGAAGTGACCAAACAGGGTTTCCTAGAACGCTGCTAGCACAGCTGATGGTATGTGAAGTTCATGAGGCAGGTGGAGTTGTTTTGGCACTGGAAGAGCTGTGCTGCTGCTTCGGGCAGTTGCCATTCACCACCGCCTCCCTGAGTTCCCTAGGTGTCATATCCACATTCAGACATATGTGGTACCAGAGCACATGGTTTCCATGGCAGCGGGAAATGGCTTTTGTGGTGAACTTGTGTTTGTCTGTGGAGTTTTGAGCGGCTTGAGTGAGGAGCTCCATGTTAGTTTAGTGTGGGTGCTCAACCTGCTTGATTCCATCCCACTGGGCTCAATGGGCATTGGACCGGAAGTGACCAAACAGGGTTTCCTAGAACGCTGCTAGCACAGCTGATGGTATGTGAAGTTCATGAGGAAGGTGGAGTTGTTTTGGCACTGGAAGAGCTGTGCTGCTGCTTCGGGCAGTTGCCATTGACCACCGCGTCCCTGAGTTCCCTAGGTGTCATATCCACGTTCAGACATATGTGGTGCCAGAGCACTTGGTTTCCATGGCAGCGGGAAATGGCTTGTGTGCTGAACTTGTGTTTGGCTGTGGAGCTTTGAGTGGCTTGTGAGGAGCATCATGTTAGTTTAATGTGGGTGCTCAACCTGCTTGATTCCATCACACTGGCCTCAATGGGCATTTTACCGGAAGTGACCAAACAGGGTTTCCTAGAACGCTGCTAGCATAGCTGATGGTATGTGAAGTTCATGAGGCAGGTGGAGTTGTTTTGGCACTGGAAGAGCTGTGATGCTGCTTCGGGCAGTTGCCATTGACCACCGCGTCCCTGAGTTCCCTAGGTGTCATATCCACGTTCAGACATATGTGGTGCCAGAGCACTTGGTTTCCATGGCCACGGGAAATGGCTTGTACCGTGAACTTGTGTTTGGCTGTGGAGTTTTGAGCGGCTTGAGTGAGGAGCTCCATGTTAGTTTAGTGTGGGTGCTCAACCTGCTTGATTCCATCCCACTGGGCTCAAAGGGCATTGGACCGGAAGTGACCAAACAGGGTTTCCTAGAACGCTGCTAGCACAGCTGATGGTATGTGAAGTTCATGAGGAAGGTGGAGTTGTTTTGGCACTGGAAGAGCTGTGCTGCTGCTTCGGGCAGTTGCCATTCACCACCGCCTCCCTGAGTTCCCTAGGTGAAATATCCACTTTCAGACATATGTGTTGCCAGAGCACTTGGTTTCCATGGCAGCGGGAAATGGCTTGTGCACTGAACTTGTGTTTGGCTGTGGCGTTTTGAGTGCCTTGAGTGAAGAGCTCCATGTTAGTTTAGTGAGTTAACTCAACCTGCTTGATTCCATCCCACTGGGCTCAATGGGCATTGGACCAGAAGTGACCAAACAGGGTTTCCTCGAACGCTGCTAGCACAGCTGATGGTATGTGAAGTTCATGAGTCAGGTGGAGTAGTTTTGGCACTGGAAGAGCTGTGCTGCTGCTTCGGGCAGTTACCATTCACCACCGCCCTGAGTTCCCTAGGTGTCATATCCACTTTCAGACATATGTGGTGCCAGAGCACTTGGTTTCCATGGCAGCGGGAAATGGCTTGGGCGCTGAACTTGTGTTTGGCTGTGGAGTTTTGAGCGGGTAGAGTGAGGAGCTCCATGTTAGTTTAGTATGGGTTTTCAACCTGCTTGATTCCATCCCACTGGTCTTAATGGGCATTGGACTGGAAGTGACCAAACAGGGTTTCCTAGAACGCTGCTAGCACACCTGATGGTATGTGAAGTTCATGAGGCAGGTGGAGTTGTTTTGGCACTGGAAGAGCTGTGCTGCTGCTTCGGGCAGTTGCCATTCACCACCGCCTTGAGTTCCCTAGTTGTCATATCCACTTTGAGACATATGTGGTGCCAGAGCACTTGGTTTCCATGGCAGCGGGAAATGGCTTGGGCGCTGAACTTGTGTTTGGCTGTGGAGTTTTGAGCGGCTTGAGTGAGGAGCTCCATGTTAGTTTAGTGTGGGTGCTCACCCTGCTTGATTCCATCCCACTGGGCTCAAAGGGCATTGGACCGGAAGTGACCAAACAGGGTTTCCTAGAGAGCTGCTAGCACAGCTGATGGTATGTGAAGTTGATGAGCCAGGTAGAGTTGTTTTGGCACTGGAAGAGCTGTGCTGCTGCTTCGGGCAGTTGCCATTGACCAACGCCCTGAGTTCCCTAGGTGTCATATCCACTTTCAGACATATGTGGTGCCAGAACACTTGGTTTCCATGGCGGTCGGAAATAGTTTGTGCACTGTTTTTGTGTTTGGCTGTGGAGTTTTGAGCGGCTTGAGTGAGGAGCTCACCCTCAGTTTAGTGTGGGTGCCCAACCTGCTTGATTCCATCCCACTTGGCTCAATGGGCATTGGAGCGGAAATGACCCAACAGGGTTTCCTAGAGAGCTACTAGCACAGCTGATGGTATGTGAAGTTCATGAGGCAGGTGGAGTTGTTTTGGCACTGGAAGAGCTGTGCTGCTGCTTTGGGCAGTTGCCATTCACCACCGCCCTGAGTTCTGAGTTCCCCAGGTGTCATATCCACTTTCAGACATATGTGGTGCCAGAGCACTTGGTTTGCATGGCAGCGGGAAATGGCTTGGGCGCTGAACTTGTGTTTGGCTGTGGATGTTTTAGCGGCTTGAGTGAGGAGCTCCATGTTAGTGTAGTGTGGGTGCTCAACCTGCTTGATTCCTTCCCACTGGGCTCAATGGGCATTTTACCGGAAGTGACCAAACAGGGTTTCCTAGATAGCTGCTAGCACAGCTGATGGTATGTGAAGTTCATGAGGCAGGTGGAGTTGTTTTGGCACTGGAAGAGCTGTGCTGCTGCTTCGGGCAGTTGCCATTCACCACTGCCTCCCTGAGTTCCCTTGGTGTCATATCCACTTTCAGACATATGTGCTGCCAGAGCACTTAGTTTCCATGGCAGCGGGAAATGGCTTGGGCACTGAACTTGTGTTTGGCTGTGGAGTTTTGAGCAGCTTGAGTGAGGAGCTCCATGTTAGTTTAGTGTATGTGCTGAACCTGCTTGATTCCATCCCACTAGGCTCAATGTGCATTGGAGCGGAAGTGACCAAACAGGGTTTCCTAGAACGCTGCTAGCACAGCTGATGGTATGTGAAGTTCATGAGGCAGGTAGAGTTGTTTCGGCACTGGAAGAGCTGTGCTGCTGCTTCGGGCAGTTGCCATTCAGTACCGCCCTGAGTTCCCTAGGTGTCATATCCACTTTCAGACATATGTGGTGCCAGAGCACTTGGTTTCCATGGCAGCGGGAAATGGCTTTTGCGCTGAACTTGTGTTTGGCTGTGGAGTTTTGAGCGGCTTGAGTGAGGAGCTCCATGTTAGTTTAGTGTGTGCTGAAGCTGCCTGATTCCATCCGACTAGACTCAATGGGCATTTTACCGGAAGTGACCAAACAGAGTTTCCTAGAACGCTGCTAGCACAGCTGATGGTATGTGAAGTTCATGAGGCAGATGGAGTTGTTTTGGCACTGGAAGAGCTGTGCTGCTGCTTCGGGCAGTTGCCATTCACCACCGCCACACTGAGTTCCCTAGGTGTCATATCCACTTTCAAACATATGTGGTGCCAGAGCACTTGGTTTCCATGGCAGCGGGAAATGGCTTGGGCACTGAACTTGTGTTTGGCTGTGGAGTTTTGAGCGGCTTGAGTGAGGAGCTCCATGTTATTTTCTTGTGGGTGCTCAACCTGATTGATTCCATCCCACTAGGCTCAATGGGCATTGGAGCAGAAGTGACCAAACAGGGTTTCCTAGAGAGCTGCTGGCACAGCTGATGGTATGTGAAGTTCATGAGGCAGGTGGAGTTGTTTCGGCACTGGAAGAGCTGTGCTGCTGCTTCGGGCAGTTGCCATTCACCACCGCCCTGAGTTCCCTAGGTGTCATATCCACTTTCAGACATATGTGGTGCCAGAGCACTTGGTTTCCATGGCAGCGGGAACTGGCTTTTGCGCTGAACTTGTGTTTGGCTGTGGAGTTTTGAGCGGCTTGAGTGAGGAGCTCCATGTTAGTTTAGTGTGTGCTGAACCTGCCTGATTCCATCCGACTAGACTCAATGGGCATTTTACCGGAAGTGACCAAACAGGGTTTCCTAGAACGCTGCTAGCACAGCTGATGGTATGTGAAGTTCATGAGGCAGGTGGAGTTGTTTTGGCACTGGAAGAGCTGTGCTGCTGATTCGGGCTGTTGCCATTGACCTCCGCCCTCTGTTCCCTAGGTGTCATATCCACTTTCAGACATATGTGCTGCCAGAGCACTTGGTTTCCATGGCAGGGGGAAATGGCTTGGGCGCTGAACTTGTGTTTGGCTGTGGAGTTTTGAGCGCCTTGAGTGAGGAGCTGCATGTTAGTTTAGTGTGTGTGCTCAGCCTGCTTGATTCCATCCCACTGGGCTCAATGGGCATTGGACCGGAAGTGACCAAACAGGGTTTCCTAGAGAGCTGCTAGCACAGCTGATGGTATGTGAAGTTCATGAGGCAGGTGGGGTTCTTTTGGCACTGGAAGAGCTGTGATGCTGCTTCGGGCAGTTGCCATTCACCACTGCCCTGAGTTTCCTAGGTGTCATATCCACTTTCAGACATATGTGGTGCCAGAGCACTTCGTTTCCATGGCAGTGGGAAATGGCTTGGGCGCTGAACTTGTGTTTGGCTGTGGAGTTTTGAGCGGCTTGAGTGAGGAGCTCCATGTTAGTTCAGTGTGTGTGCTCAACCTGCTTGATTCCATCCCACTTGGCTCAATGGGCATTGGGGCGGAAGTGACCAAACAGGGTTTCCTAGAGAACTGCTAGCACAGCTGATGGTATTTGAAGTTCATGAGGCAGGTGGAGTTGTTTTGGCACTGGAAGAGCTGTGCTGCTGCTTCGGGCAGTTTCCATTCACCACCGCCTCACTGAGTTCCCTAGATGTCATATCCACTTTCAGACATATGTGCTGCCAGAGCACTTGGTTTCCATGGCAGCGGGAAATGGCTTGAGCACTGAACTTGTGTTTGGCTGTGGAGTTTTGAGCGGCTTGAGTGAGGAGCTCCATGTTAGTTTAGTGTATGTGCTCAACCTGCTTGATTCCATCCCACTCTGCTCAATGGGCATTGGAGCCGAAGTGACCAAACAGGGTTTCCTAGAATGCTGCTAGCACAGCTGATGGTATGTGAAGTTCATGAGGCAGATGGAGTTGTTTTGGCACTGGAAGAGCTGTACTGCTGCTTCGGGCAGTTGCCATTGACCACCGCCCTGTGTTCCCTAGGTGTCATATCCACTTTCAGACATATGTGGTGCCAGAGCACTTGGTTTGCATGGCAGTGGGAAATGGCTTGGGCGCTGAACTTGTGTTTGGCTGTGGATGTTTTAGCGGCTTGAGTGAGGAGCTCCATGTTAGTGTAGTGTGGGTGCTCAACCTGCTTGATTCCTTCCCACTGGGCTCAATATGTATTTTACCGGAAGTGACCAAACAGGGCTTCCTAGAGAGCTGCTAGCACAACTGATGGTATGTGAAGTTCATGAGGCAGGTGGAGTTGTTTTGGCACTGGAAGAGCTGTGCTGCTGCTTTGGGCAGTTGCCATTCACCACTTCCCTGAGTTCCCTAGGTGTCATATCCACTTTCAGACATATGTGGTGCCAGAGCACTTGGTTTCCATGGCAGCGGGAAATGGCTTGGGCACTGAACTTGTGTTTGGCTGTGGAGTTTTGAGCGGCTTGAGTGAGGAGCTCCATGTTAGTTTAGTGTGGGTGCTCAACCTGCTTGATTCCATCACACTGGTCTCAAAGGGCATTGAGACGGAAGTGACCCAACAGGGTTTCCTAGAACGCTGCTAGCACAGCTGATGGTATGTGAAGTTCATGAGGCAGGTGGAGTTGTTTTGGCACTGGAAGAGCTGTGCTGCTGCTTCGGGCAGTTGACATTGACCACCGCCCTGAGTTCTGAGTTCCCTAAGTGTCATATCCACTTTAAGACATATGTGGTGCCAGAGCACTTGGTTTCCACGGCAGCGGGAAATGGCTTGTGTGGTGAACTTGTGTTTGGCTGTGGAGTTTTGAGTGCCTTGAGTGAAGAGCTCCATGTTTATTGTGGGTGCTCAACCTGCTTGATTCCATCCCACTGGGCTCAATGGGCATTGGACTGGAAGTGACCAAACAGGGTTTCCTAGAGAGCTGCTAGCACAGCTGATGGTATGTGAAGTTCATGAGGCAGGTGGAGTTGTTTTGGCACTGGAAGAGCTGTGCTGCTGCTTTGGGCAGTTGCCATTCACCACCGCCTCCCTGAGTTCCCTAGGTGTCATATCCACTTTCAGACATATGTGGTGCCAGTGCCCTTTTTTTCCATGGCAGCGGGAAATGTCTTAGGCGCTGAACGTGTGTTTCGCTGGGTAGTTTTGAGCGGCTTGAGTGAGTAGCTCCATGTTAGTTTAGTGTGGGTGCTCAACCTGCTTGATTCCATCACACTGGGCTCAATGGGCATTGGAGCAGAAGTGACCAAACAGGGTTTCCTAGAGAGCTGCTAGCACAGCTGATTGTATGTGAAGTTGATGAGGCAGGTGGAGTTGTTTTGGCCCTGGAAGAGCTGTGCTGCTGCTTCGGGCAGTTGCCATTCAGCACCGCCTCCCTGAGTTCCCTAGGTGTCATATCCACTTTCAGACATATGTGGTGCCAGAGCACTTGGTTTCCATGGCAGCAGGAAATGGCTTGGGCGCTGAACTTGTGTTTGGCTGTGGAGTTTTGAGCACCTTGAGTGAGGAGCTCCATGTTAGTTTAGTGTATGTGCTGAACCTGCTTGATTCCATCCCACTAGGCTCAATGGGCATTGGAGCAGAAGTGACCAAACAGGGTTTCCTAGAGAGCTGCTGGCACAGCTGATGGTATGTGAAGTTCATGAGGCAGGTGGAGTTGTTTTGGCACTGGAAGAGCTGTGCTGCTGCTTTGGGCAGTTGCCATTCACCACTTCCCTGAGTTCCCTAGGTGTCATATCCACTTTCAGACATATGTGGTGCCAGAGCACTTGGTTTCCATGGCAGCGGGAAATGGCTTGGGCACTGAACTTGTGTTTGGCTGTGGAGTTTTGAGCGGCTTGAGTGAGGAGCTCCATGTTAGTTTAGTGTGGGTGCTCAACCTGCTTGATTCCATCACACTGGTCTCAAAGGGCATTGAGACGGAAGTGACCCAACAGGGTTTCCTAGAACGCTGCTAGCACAGCTGATGGTATGTGAAGTTCATGAGGCAGGTGGAGTTGTTTTGGCACTGGAAGAGCTGTGCTGCTGCTTCGGGCAGTTGACATTGACCACCGCCCTGAGTTCTGAGTTCCCTAAGTGTCATATCCACTTTAAGACATATGTGGTGCCAGAGCACTTGGTTTCCACGGCAGCGGGAAATGGCTTGTGTGGTGAACTTGTGTTTGGCTGTGGAGTTTTGAGTGCCTTGAGTGAAGAGCTCCATGTTTATTGTGGGTGCTCAACCTGCTTGATTCCATCCCACTGGGCTCAATGGGCATTGGACTGGAAGTGACCAAACAGGGTTTCCTAGAGAGCTGCTAGCACAGCTGATGGTATGTGAAGTTCATGAGGCAGGTGGAGTTGTTTTGGCACTGGAAGAGCTGTGCTGCTGCTTTGGGCAGTTGCCATTCACCACCGCCTCCCTGAGTTCCCTAGGTGTCATATCCACTTTCAGACATATGTGGTGCCAGTGCCCTTTTTTTCCATGGCAGCGGGAAATGTCTTAGGCGCTGAACGTGTGTTTCGCTGGGTAGTTTTGAGCGGCTTGAGTGAGTAGCTCCATGTTAGTTTAGTGTGGGTGCTCAACCTGCTTGATTCCATCACATTGGGCTCAATGGACATTGGAGCAGAAGTGACCAAACAGGGTTTCCTAGAGAGCTGCTAGCACAGCTGATTGTATGTGAAGTTGATGAGGCAGGTGGAGTTGTTTTGGCCCTGGAAGAGCTGTGCTGCTGCTTCGGGCAGTTGCCATTCAGCACCGCCTCCCTGAGTTCCCTAGGTGTCATATCCACTTTCAGACATATGTGGTGCCAGAGCACTTGGTTTCCATGGCAGCAGGAAATGGCTTGGGCGCTGAACTTGTGTTTGGCTGTGGAGTTTTGAGCACCTTGAGTGAGGAGCTCCATGTTAGTTTAGTGTATGTGCTGAACCTGCTTGATTCCATCCCACTAGGCTCAATGGGCATTGGAGCAGAAGTGACCAAACAGGGTTTCCTAGAGAGCTGCTGGCACAGCTGATGGTATGTGAAGTTCATGAGGCAGGTGGAGTTGTTTCGGCACTGGAAGAGCTGTGCTGCTGCTTCGGGCAGTTGCCATTCACCACCGCCCTGAGTTCCCTAGGTGTCATATCCACTTTCAGACATATGTGGTGCCAGAGCACTTGGTTTCCATGGCAGCGGGAAATGGCTTGGGCGCTGAACTTGTGTTTGGCTGTGGAGTTTTGAGCGGCTTGAGTGAGGAGCTCCATGTTAGTTTAGTGTGTGCTGAACCTGCCTGATTCCATCCGACTAGACTCAATGGGCATTTTACCGGAAGTGACCAAACAGGGTTTCCTAGAACGCTGCTAGCACAGCTGATGGTATGTGAAGTTCATGAGGCAGGTGGAGTTGTTTTGGCACTGGAAGAGCTGTGCTGCTGATTCGGGCAGTTGCCATTGACCTCCGCCCTCTGTTCCCTAGGTGTCATATCCACTTTCAGACATATGTGCTGCCAGAGCACTTGGTTTCCATGGCAGGGGGAAATGGCTTGGGCGCTGAACTTGTGTTTGGCTGTGGAGTTTTGAGCGGCTTGAGTGAGGAGCTGCATGTTAGTTTAGTGTGTGTGCTCAGCCTGCTTGATTCCATCCCACTGGGCTCAATGGGCATTGGACCGGAAGTGACCAAACAGGGTTTCCTAGAGAGCTGCTAGCACAGCTGATGGTATGTGAAGTTCATGAGGCAGGTGGGGTTCTTTTGGCACTGGAAGAGCTGTGATGCTGCTTCGGGCAGTTGCCATTCACCACTGCCCTGAGTTTCCTAGGTGTCATATCCACTTTCAGACATATGTGGTGCCAGAGCACTTCGTTTCCATGGCAGTGGGAAATGGCTTGGGCGCTGAACTTGTGTTTGGCTGTGGAGTTTTGAGCGGCTTGAGTGAGGAGCTCCATGTTAGTTTAGTGTGTGTGCTCAACCTGCTTGATTCCATCCCACTAGGCTCAATGGGCATTGGAGCGGAAGTGACCAAACAGGGTTTCCTAGAGAACTGCTAGCACAGCTGATGGTATTTGAAGTTCATGAGGCAGGTGGAGTTGTTTTGGCACTGGAAGAGCTGTGCTGCTGCTTCGGGCAGTTGCCATTCACTACCGCCTCACTGAGTTCCCTTGATATCATATCCACTTTCAGACATATCTGGTGCCAGAGCACTTGGTTTCCACGGCAGCGGGAAATGGCTTGGGCGCTGAACTTGTGTTTGGCTGTGGAGTTTTGAGCACCTTGAATGAGGAGCTCCATGTTAGTTTAGTGTGGGTGCTCAACCTGCTTGATTCCATCCCACTAGGCTCAATGGGCATTGGACTGGAAGTGACCAAACAGGGTTTCCTAGATAGCTGCTAGCACAGCTGATGGTATGTGAAGTTCATGAGGCAGGTGGAGTTGTTTTGGCACTGGAAGAGCTGTGCTGCTGCTTCGGGCAGTTGCCATTGACCACCGCCCTGTGTTCCCTAGGTGTCATATCCACTTTCAGACATATGTGGTGCCAGAGCACTTGGTTTGCATGGCAGCGGGAAATGGCTTGGGCGCTGAACTTGTGTTTGGCTGTGGATGTTTTAGCGGCTTGAGTGAGGAGCTCCATGTTAGTGTAGTGTGGGTGCTCAACCTGCTTGATTCCTTCCCACTGGGCTCAATGGGCATTTTACCGGAGGTGAACCAAACAGGGTTTCCTAGAGAGCTGCTAGCACAGCTGATGGTATGTGAAGTTCTTGAGGCAGGTGGAGTTGTTTTGGCACTGGAAGAGCTGTGTTGCTGCTTCGGGCAGTTGCCATTCACCACCGCCATGAATTCCTTGGGTGTCATATCCACTTTCAGACATATGTGCTGCCAGAGCACTTGGTTTCCATGGCAGCGGGAAATGGCTTGGGCGCTGAACTTGTGTTTGGCTGTTGAGTTTTGAGCGCATTGAGTGAGGAGCTCCATGTTAGTTTAGTGTGGGTGCTCAACCTGCTTGATTCCATCACACTGGGCTCAATGGGCATTGGACCGGAAGTGACCAAACAGGGTTTCTTAGAACGCTGCTAGCACAGCTGATGGTATTTGAAGTTCCTGAGGCAGGTGGAGTTGTTTTGGCACTGGAAGAGCTGTGCTGCTTCTTTTGGCAGTTGCCATTCACCACTTCCCTGAGTTCCCTTGGTGTCATATCCACTTTCAGACATATGTGGTGCCAGAGCACTTGGTTTCCATGGCAGCGGAAAATGGCTTTTGCGATGAACTTGTGTTTGGCTGTGGAGTTTTGAGCGGCTTGAGTGAGGAGCTCCATGTTAGTTTAGTGTGGGTGCTCAACCTGCTTGATTCCATCCCACTGGGCTCAATGGGCATTGGACCGGAAGTGACAAAACAGGGTTTCCTAGAACGCTGCTAGCACAGCTGATGGTATTTGAAGTTCATGAGGCAGGTGGAGTTGTTTTGGCACTGGAAGAGCTGTGTTGCTGCTTCGGGCAGTTGCCATTCACCACCGCCCTGAGTCCCCTAGGTGTCATATCCACTTTCAGACATATGTGGTGCCAGAGCACTTGGTTTCCATGGCAGCGGAAAATGGCTTTTGTGGTGAACTTGTGTTTGGCTGTGGAGTTTTGAGCGGCTTGATTGAGGAGCTCCATGTTAGTTTAGTGTGGGTGCTCAAATTGATTCCATCCCACTGGGCTCAATGGGCATTGGACCGGAAGTGACCAAACAGGGTTTCCTAGATAGCTGCTCGCACAGTTGATGGTATGTGAAGTTCATGAGGCAGGTGGAGTTGTTTTGGCACTGGAAGAGCTGTGCTGCTGCTTCAGGCAGTTGCCATTCACCACCGCCCTGAGTTCCCCAGGTGTCATATCCACTTTCAGACATATGTGGTGCCAGAGCACTTGGTTTCCATGGCAGCGGGAAATGGCTTGGGCGCTGAACTTGTGTTTGGCTGCGAAGTTTGGAGCGGCTTGAGTGAGGAGCTCCATGTTAGTTTAGTGTGAGTGCTCAACATGCTTGATTCCATCCCACTGGGCTCAATGGGCATTTTACCGGAAGTGACCAAACAGGGTTTCCAAGATACCTGCTAGCACAGCTGATGGTATGTGAAGTTCATGAGGCAGGTGGAGTTGTTTTGGCACTGGAAGAGCTTTGCTGCTGCTTCGGGCAGTTGCCATTCACCACCGCCTCCCTGAGTTCCCTACGTGCCATATCCACTTTCAGACATATGTGGTGCCAGCGCACTTGACTTCCATGGCAGAGGGAAATGGCTTGGGCGCTGAACTTGTGTTTGGCTGTGGAGTTTTGAGCGCCTTGAGTGAGGAGCTCCATGTTAGTTTAGTGTGTGCTGAACCTGCCTGATTGCATCCCACTGGGCTCAATGGGCATTGGACCGGAAGTGACCAAACAGGGTTTCCTAGATAGCTGCTAGCACAGCTGATGGTATGTGAAGTTCAACACTGAGGTGGAGTTGTTTTGGCACTGGAAGAGCTATGCTGCTGCTCGGGCAGTTGCCATTCAGCACCGCCCTTAGTTCCCCTAGGTGTCATATCCACTTTCAAACATATGTGGTGCCAGAGCACTTGGTATCACGGCAGCGGGAAATGGCTTGGGCACTGAACTTGTGTTTGGCTGTGGAGTTTTGAGCGGCTTGATTGAGGAGCTCCATGTTAGTTTAGTGTGGGTGCTCAACTTGATTGCATCCCACTGGGCTCAATGGGCATTTTACCGGAAGTGACCAAACAGGGTTTCCTAGATAGCTGCTGGCACAGCTGATGGTATGTGAAGTTCATGAGGCAGGTGGAGTTGTTTTGGCACCGGAAGAGCTGTGGTGCTGCTTCGGGCAGTTGCCATTCAGCTCCGCCATGAGTTCCCTAGCTTTCATATCCACTTTCAGACATATGTGGTGCCAGAGCACTTGGTTTCCATGGCAGCGGGAACTGGCTTTTGGGCTGAACTTGTGTTTGGCAGTGGAGTATGGAGCGCCTTGAGTGAGGAGCTCCATGTTAGTTTAGTGTGGGTGCTCACTCCTCTTGATTCCATCACACTGGGTTCAATATGCATTGGACCGGAAGTGACACAACAGGGTTTCCCAGAAGGCTGCTAGCACAGCTGATGGTATGTGAAGTTCATGAGGCAGGTGGAGTTGTTTTGGCACTGGAAGATCTGTGCTGCTGCTTCGGGCAGTTGCCATTGACCACCGCCCTGAGTTCTGAGTTCCCTAGGTGTCATATCCACTTTCAGACATATGTGGTGCCAGAGCACTTGGTTTCCATGGCAGCGGGAAATGGCTTTTGTGCTGAACGTGTGTTTGGCTAAGAAGTTTTGAGCGCCTTGAGTGAGGAGCTCCATGTTAGTTTAGTGTGGGTGCTGAACCTGCTTGATTCCATCCCAGTGGGCTCAATGGGCATTGGACCAGACGTGACCATACAGGGTTTTCTAGATAGCTGCTAGCACAGCTGATGGTATGTGAATTCATGTGACAGGTGGAGTTGTTTTGCCACTGGAAGAGCTGTGCTGCTGCTTTGGGCAGTTGCCATTCACCACCGCCCTGAGTTCCCTAGGTGTCATATCCACTTTCAGACATATGTGGTGCCAGAGCATTTGGTATGTATATCAGCGGGAAATGGCTTGGGCACTGAACTTGTGTTTGGCTGTGGAGTTTTGAGCGCCTTGAGTGAGGAGCTCCTTGTTAGTTTAGTGTGGGTTCTCAACCTGCTTGATTCCATCCCACTGGGCTCAATGGGCATTGGACCGGAAGTGACCAAACAGGGTTTCCTAGATAGCTGCTAACACAGCTGATGGTATGTGAAGTTCATGAGCCAGGTGGAGTTGTTTTGGCACTGGAAGAGCTTTGCTGTTGCTTTGGCCATTTGCCATTCACCACCGCATCCCTGAGTTCCCTAGGTGTCAGATCCACTTTCAGACATATGTGGTGCCAGAGCACTTGGTTTCCATGGCAGCGGGAAATGGCTTGGGCGCTGAACTTGTGTTTGGCTGTGGAGTTTTGAGCACCTTGAATGAGGAGCTCCATGTTAGTTTAGTGTGGGTGTTCAACGTGCTTGATTCCATCCCACTGTTCTCAATGGGCATTGGACCGGAAGTGACCAAACAGGGTTTCCTAGATAGCTGCTAGCACAGCTGATGGTATGTGAAGTTCTTGTGGCAGGTGGACTTGTTTTCTCAATGGAAGAGCTTTGCTGCTGCTTTGGGCAGTTGCCATTGACCACCGCCCTGAGTTCCCTAGGTGTCATATCCACTTTCAGACATATGTGGTGCCAGAGCACTTGGTTTCCATGGCAGCGGGAAATGGCTTTTGGGCTGAACTTGTGTTTGGCTGTGGAGTTATGAGCGCCTTGAGTGAGGAGCTCCATGTTAGTTTAGTGTGTGTGCTCAACCTGCTTGATTCCATCCCACTAGGCTCAATGGGCATTGGACCGGAAGTGACCAAACAGGGTTTCGTCGATAGCTGCTAGCACAGCTGATGGTATGTGAAGTTCATGAGGCAGGTGGAGTTGTTTTGGCACTGGAAGAGCTGTGCTGCTGCTTCGGGCAGTTGCCATTCACCACCGCCCTGAGTTCCCTAGGTGTCATATCCACTTTCAGACATATGTGCTGCCAGAGCACTTGGTTTCCATGGCAGCGGGAAATGGCTTTTGTGCTGAACGTGTGTTTGGCTAAGAAGTTTTGAGCGCCTTGAGTGAGGAGCTCCATGTTACTTTAGTGTGGGTGCTCAACCTGCTTGATTCCATCCCACTGGGCTCAATGGGCATTGGACCAGAAGTGACCATACAGGGTTTTCTAGATAGCTGCTAGCACAGCTGATGGTATGTGAATTCATGTGACAGGTGGAGTTGTTTTGGCACTGGAAGAGCTGTGCTGCTTCTTTTGGCAGTTGCCATTCACCACCGCCCTGAGTTCCCTAGGTCTCATATCCACTTTCAGACATATGTGGTGCCAGAGCACTTGGTATGTATGGCAGCGGGAAATGGCTTGGGCGTTGAACTTGTGTTTGGCTGTGGAGTTTTGAGCGCCTTGAGTGAGGAGCTCCTTGTTAGTTTAGTGTGGGTTCTCAACCTGCTTGATTCCATCCCACTGGGCTCAATGGGCATTGGACCGGAAGTGACCAAACAGGGTTTCCTAGACAGCTGCTAACACAGCTGATGGTATGTGAAGTTCATGAGGCAGGTGGAGTTGTTTTGGCACTGGAAGAGCTTTGCTGTTGCTTTGGGCAGTTGCCATTCATCACCGCATCCCTGAGTTCCCTAGGTGTCAGATCCACTTTCAGACATATGTGGTGCCAGAGCACTTGGTTTCCATGGCAGCGGGAAATGGCTTGGGCGCTGAACTTGTGTTTGGCTGTGGAGTTCTGAGCGCCTTGAGTGAGGAGGTCCATGTTAGTTTAGTGTGGGTGCTCAACCTGCTTGATTCCATCCCACTGGGCTCAATGGGCATTGGACCGGAAGTGACCAAACAGGGTTTCCTAGATAGCTGCTAGCACAGCTGATGGTATGTGAAGTTCATGAGGCAGGAGGAGTTGTTTTGGCACTGGAAGAGCTGTGCTGCTGCTTCGGGCAGTTGCCATTCAGCACCGCCATGAGTTCCCTAGGTGTCATATCCACTTTCAGACATATGTGGTGCCAGAGCACTTGGTTTCCATGGCAGCGGGAAATGGCTTTTGTGCTGAACGTGTGTTTGGCTAAGAAGTTTTGAGCGCCTTGAGTGAGGAGCTCCATGTTAGTTTAGTGTGTGCTGAAGCTGCCTGATTCCATCCGACTAGACTCAATGGGCATTTTACCGGAAGTGACCAAACAGGGTTTCCTAGATAGCTGCTAGCACAGCTGATGGTATGTGAATTCATTTGACAGGTGGAGTTGTTTTGCCACTGGAAGAGCTGTGCTGCTGCTTTGGGCAGTTGCCATTCACCACCGCCCTGAGTTCCCTAGGTGTCATATCCACTTTCAGACATATGTGGTGCCAGAGCACTTGGTATGTATGGCAGCGGGAAATGGCTTGGGCACTGAACTTGTGTTTGGCTGTGGAGTTTTGAGCGCCTTGAGTGAGGAGCTCCATGTTAGTTTAGTGTGTGTGCTCAACCTGCTTGATTCTATCCCACTAGGCTCAATGGGCATTGGACCGGAAGTGACCCAACAGGGTTTCCTCGATAGCTGCTAGCACAGCTGATGGTATGTGAAGTTCATGAGGCAGGTGGAGTTGTTTTGGCACTGGAAGAGCTGTGCTGCTGCTTCGGGCAGTTGCCATTCACCACCGGCCTGAGTTCCCTAGGTGTCATATCCACTTTCAGACATATGTGGTGCCAGAGCACTTGGTTTCCATGGCAGCGGGAAATGGCTTGTGTGGTGAACTTGTGTTTGGCTGTGGAGTTTTGAGCGGCTTGAGTGAGGAGCTCCATGTTAGTTTAGTGTGGGTGCTCAACCTGCTTGATTAAATCCCACTGGGCTCAATGGGCATTGGACCGGAAGTGACCAAACAGGGTTTCCTCGATAGCTGCTAGCACAGCTGATGGTATGTGAAGTTCATGACTGAGGTGGAGTTATTTTGTCACTGGAAGAGCTGTGCTGCTGCTTTGGGCAGTTGCCATTCACCACCGCCCTGAGTTCCCTAGGTGTCATATCCACTTTCAGACATATGTGGTGCCAGAGCACTTGGTTTCCATGGCAGCGGGAAATGGCTTGGGCACTGAACTTGTGTTTGGCTGTGGAGTTTTGAGCGGCTCGAGTGAGGAGCTCCATGTTACTTTAGTGTGGGTGCTCAACCTGCTTGATTCCATCACACTGGGCTCAATGGGCATTGGACCGGAAGTGACCAAACAGGGTTTCCTAGATATCTGCTAGCACAGCTGATGGTATGTGAAGTTCATGAGGCAGGTGGAGTTGTTTTGGCACTGGAAGAGCTTTGCTGCTGCTTTGGGCAGTTGCCATTCACCACCGCCTCACTGAGTTCCCTAGGTGTCATATCCACTTTCAGACATATTTGCTGTCAGAGCACTTGGTTTCCATGGCAGCGAAAAATGGATTTTGTTCTGAACTTGTGTTTGGCTGTGGAGTTTTGAGTGCCTTGAGTGAGGAGCTCCATGTTAGTTTAGTGTGGGTGCTCAACCTGCTTGATTCCATAACACTGGGTCAATGGGCATTGGACGGGAAGTGACCAAACAGGGTTTCCTAGAACGCTGCTAGCACAGCTGATGGTATGTGAAGTTCATGAGGCAGGTGGAGTTGTTTTGGCACTGGAAGAGCTGTGCTGCTGATTCGGGCAGTTGCCATTGACCTCCGCCCTCTGTTCCCTAGGTGTCATATCCACTTTCAGACATATGTGCTGCCAGAGCACTTGGTTTCCATGGCAGCGGGAAATGGCTTGGGCGCTGAACTTGTGTTTGGCTGTGGAGTTTTGAGCGGCTTGAGTGAGGAGCTGCATGTTAGTTTAGTGTGTGTGCTCAGCCTGCTTGATTCCATCCCACTGGGCTCAATGGGCATTGGACCGGAAGTGACCAAACAGGGTTTCCTAGAGAGCTGCTAGCACAGCTGATGGTATGTGAAGTTCATGAGGCAGGTGGGGTTCTTTTGGCACTGGAAGAGCTGTGATGCTGCTTCGGGCAGTTGCCATTCACCACTGCCCTGAGTTTCCTAGGTGTCATATCCACTTTCAGACATATGTGGTGCCAGAGCACTTCGTTTCCATGGCAGTGGGAAATGGCTGTGGCGCTGAACTTGTGTTTGGCTGTGGAGTTTTGAGCGGCTTGAGTGAGGAGCTCCATGTTAGTTTAGTGTGTGTGCTCAACCTGCTTGATTCCATCCCATTAGGCTCAATGGGCATTGGAGCGGAAGTGACCAAACAGGGTTTCCTAGAGAACTGCTAGCACAGCTGATGGTATTTGAAGTTCATGAGGCAGGTGGAGTTGTTTTGGCACTGGAAGAGCTGTGCTGCTGCTTCGGGCAGTTGCCATTCACTACCGCCTCACTGAGTTCCCTTGATATCATATCCACTTTCAGACATATCTGGTGCCAGAGCACTTGGTTTCCATGGCAGCGGGAAATGGCTTGGGCGCTGAACTTGTGTTTGGCTGTGGAGTTTTGAGCACCTTGAATGAGGAGCTCCATGTTAGTTTAGTGTGGGTGCTCAACCTGCTTGATTCCATCCCACTAGGCTCAATAGGCATTGGACTGGAAGTGACCAAACAGGGTTTCCTAGATAGCTGCTAGCACAGCTGATGGTATGTGAAGTTCATGAGGCAGGTGGAGTTGTTTTGGCACTGGAAGAGCTGTGCTGCTGCTTCGGGCAGTTGCCATTGACCACCGCCCTGTGTTCCCTAGGTGTCATATCCACTTTCAAACTTATGTGGTGCCAGAGCACTTGGTTTGCATGGCAGCGGGAAATGGCTTGGGCGCTGAACTTGTGTTTGGCTGTGGATGTTTTAGCGCCTTGAGTGAGGAGCTCCATGTTAGTGTAGTGTGGGTGCTCAACCTGCTTGATTCCTTCCCACTGGGCTCAATGGGCATTTTACCGGAGGTGAACCAAACAGGGTTTCCTAGAGAGCTGCTAGCACAGCTGATGGTATGTGAAGTTCTTGAGGCAGGTGGAGTTGTTTTGGCACTGGAAGAGCTGTGTTGCTGCTTCGGGCAGTTGCCATTCACCACCGCCATGAATTCCTTGGGTGTCATATCCACTTTCAGACATATGTGCTGCCAGAGCACTTGGTTTCCATGGCAGCGGGAAATGGCTTGGGCGCTGAACTTGTGCTTGGCTGTTGAGTTTTGAGCGCATTGAGTGAGGAGCTCCATGTTAGTTTAGTGTGGGTGCTCAACCTGCTTGATTCCATCACACTGGGCTCAATGGGCATTGGACCGGAAGTGACCAAACAGGGTTTCTTAGAACGCTGCTAGCACAGCTGATGGTATTTGAAGTTCATGAGGCAGGTGGAGTTTTTTTGGCACTGGAAGAGCTGTGCTGCTTCTTTTGGCAGTTGCCATTCACCACTTCCCTGAGTTCCCTTGGTGTCATATCCACTTTCAGACATATGTGGTGCCAGAGCACTTGGTTTCCATGGCAGCGGGAAATGGCTTTTGCGATGAACTTGTGTTTGGCTGTGGAGTTTTGAGCGGCTTGAGTGAGGAGCTCCATGTTAGTTTAGTGTGGGTGCTCAACCTGCTTGATTCCATCCCACTGGGCTCAATGGGCATTGGACCGGAAGTGACAAAACAGGGTTTCCTAGAACGCTGCTAGCACAGCTGATGGTATTTGAAGTTCATGAGGCAGGTGGAGTTGTTTTGGCACTGGAAGAGCTGTGTTGCTGCTTCGGGCAGTTGCCATTCACCACCGCCCTGAGTCCCCTAGGTGTCATATCCACTTTCAGACATATGTGGTGCCAGAGCACTTGGTTTCCATGGCAGCGGAAAATGGCTTTTGTGGTGAACTTGTGTTTGGCTGTGGAGTTTTGAGCGGCTTGATTGAGGAGCTCCATGTTAGTTTAGTGTGGGTGCTCAAATTGATTCCATCCCACTGGGCTCAATGGGCATTGGACTGGAAGTGACCAAACAGGGTTTCCTAGATAGCTGCTCGCACAGTTGATGGTATGTGAAGTTCATGAGGCAGGTGGAGTTGTTTTGGCACTGGAAGAGCTGTGCTGCTGCTTCAGGCAGTTGCCATTCACCACCGCCCTGAGTTCCCCAGGTGTCATATCCACTTTCAGACATATGTGGTGCCAGAGCACTTGGTTTCCATGGCAGCGGGAAATGGCTTGGGCGCTGAACTTGTGTTTGGCTGCGAAGTTTGGAGCGGCTTGAGTGAGGAGCTCCATGTTAGTTTAGTGTGAGTGCTCAACATGCTTGATTCCATCCCACTGGGCTCAATGGGCATTTTACCGGAAGTGACCAAACAGGGTTTCCAAGATACCTGCTAGCACAGCTGATGGTATGTGAAGTTCATGAGGCAGGTGGAGTTGTTTTGGCACTGGAAGAGCTTTGCTGCTGCTTCGGGCAGTTGCCATTCACCACCGCCTCCCTTAGTTCCCTACATGCCATATCCACTTTCAGACATATGTGGTGCCAGCGCAACTGACTTCCATGGCAGCGGGAAATGTCTTGGGCGCTGAACTTGTGTTTGGCTGTGGAGTTTTGAGCGCCTTGAGTGAGGAGCTCCATGTTAGTTTAGTGTGTGCTGAACCTGCCTGATTCCATCCCACTGGGCTCAATGGGCATTGGACCGGAAGTGACCAAACAGGGTTTCCTAGATAGCTGCTAGCACAGCTGATGGTATGTGAAGTTCAACACTGAGGTGGAGTTGTTTTGGCACTGGAAGAGCTATGCTGCTGCTTCGGGCAGTTGCCATTCAGCACCGCCCTTAGTTCCCCTAGGTGTCATATCCACTTTCAAACATATGTGGTGCCAGAGCACTTGGTATCACGGCAGCGGGAAATGGCTTGGGCACTGAACTTGTGTTTGGCTGTGGAGTTTTGAGCGGCTTGATTGAGGAGCTCCATGTTAGTTTAGTGTGGGTGCTCACTCCTCTTGATTCCATCACACTGGGTTCAATATGCATTGGACCGGAAGTGACACAACAGGGTTTCCCAGAAGGCTGCTAGCACAGCTGATGGTATGTGAAGTTCATGAGGCAGGTGGAGTTGTTTTGGCACTGGAAGATCTGTGCTGCTGCTTCGGGCAGTTGCCATTGACCACCGCCCTGAGTTCTGAGTTCCCTAGGTGTCATATCCACTTTCAGACATATGTGGTGCCAGAGAACTTGGTTTCCATGGCAGCGGGAAATGGCTTTTGTGCTGAACGTGTGTTTGGCTAAGAAGTTTTGAGCGCCTTGAGTGAGGAGCTCCATGTTAGTTTAGTGTGGGTGCTGAACCTGCTTGATTCCATCCCAGTGGGCTCAATGGGCATTGGACCAGAAGTGACCATACAGGGTTTTCTAGATAGCTGCTAGCACAGCTGATGGTATGTGAATTCATGTGACAGGTGGAGTTGTTTTGGCACTGGAAGAGCTGTGCTGCTGCTTTGGGCAGTTGCCATTCACCACCGCCCTGAGTTCCCTAGGTGTCATATCCACTTTCAGACATATGTGGTGCCAGAGCATTTGGTATGTATATCAGCGGGAAATGGCTTGGGCACTGAACTTGTGTTTGGCTGTGGAGTTTTGAGCGCCTTGAGTGAGGAGCTCCTTGTTAGTTTAGTGTGGGTTCTCAACCTGCTTGATTCCATCACACTGGGCTCAATGGGCATTGGACCGGAAGTGACCAAACAGGGTTTCCTAGATAGCTGCTAACACAGCTGATGGTATGTGAAGTTCATGAGGCAGGTGGAGTTGTTTTGGCACTGGAAGAGCTTTGCTGTTGCTTTGGCCATTTGCCATTCACCACCGCATCCCTGAGTTCCCTAGGTGTCAGATCCACTTTCAGACATATGTGGTGCCAGAGCACTTGGTTTCCATGGCAGCGGGAAATGGCTTGGGCGCTGAACTTGTGTTTGGCTGTGGAGTTTTGAGCACCTTGAATGAGGAGCTCCATGTTAGTTTAGTGTGGGTGTTCAACGTGCTTGATTCCATCCCACTGTTCTCAATGGGCATTGGACCGGAAGTGACCAAACAGGGTTTCCTAGATAGCTGCTAGCACAGCTGATGGTATGTGAAGTTCTTGTGGCAGGTGGACTTGTTTTCTCAATGGAAGAGCTTTGCTGCTGCTTTGGGCAGTTGCCATTGACCACCGCCCTGAGTTCCCTAGGTGTCATATCCACTTTCAGACATATGTGGTGCCAGAGCACTTGGTTTCCATGGCAGCGGGAAATGGCTTTTGGGCTGAACTTGTGTTTGGCTGTGGAGTTATGAGCGCCTTGAGTGAGGAGCTCCATGTTAGTTTAGTGTGTGTGCTCAACCTGCTTGATTCCATCCCACTAGGCTCAATGGGCATTGGACCGGAAGTGACCAAACAGGGTTTCGTCGATAGCTGCTAGCACAGCTGATGGTATGTGAAGTTCATGAGGCAGGTGGAGTTGTTTTGGCACTGGAAGAGCTGTGCTGCTGCTTCGGGCAGTTGCCATTCACCACCGCCCTGAGTTCCCTAGGTGTCATATCCACTTTCAGACATATGTGCTGCCAGAGCACTTGGTTTCCATGGCAGCGGGAAATGGCTTTTGTGCTGAACTTGTGTTTGGCTAAGAAGTTTTGAGCGCCTTGAGTGAGGAGCTCCATGTTACTTTAGTGTGGGTGCTCAACCTGCTTGATTCCATCCCACTAGGCTCAATGGGCATTGGACCAGAAGTGACCATACAGGGTTTTCTAGATAGCTGCTAGCACAGCTGATGGTATGTGAATTCATGTGACAGGTGGAGTTGTTTTGGCACTGGAAGAGCTGTGCTGCTTCTTTTGGCAGTTGCCATTCACCACCGCCCTGAGTTCCCTAGGTGTCATATCCACTTTCAGACATATGTGGTGCCAGAGCACTTGGTATGTATGGCAGCGGGAAATGGCTTGGGCGTTGAACTTGTGTTTGGCTGTGGAGTTTTGAGCGCCTTGAGTGAGGAGCTCCTTGTTAGTTTAGTGTGGGTTCTCAACCTGCTTGATTCCATCCCACTGGGCTCAATGGGCATTGGACCGGAAGTGACCAAACAGGGTTTCCTAGACAGCTGCTAACACAGCTGATGGTATGTGAAGTTCATGAGGCAGGTGGAGTTGTTTTGGCACTGGAAGAGCTTTGCTGTTGCTTTGGGCAGTTGCCATTCATCACCGCATCCCTGAGTTCCCTAGGTGTCAGATCCACTTTCAGACATATGTGGTGCCAGAGCACTTGGTTTCCATGGCAGCGGGAAATGGCTTGGGCGCTGAACTTGTGTTTGGCTGTGGAGTTCTGAGCGCCTTGAGTGAGGAGGTCCATGTTAGTTTAGTGTGGGTGCTCAACGTGCTTGATTCAAACCCTCTGGGCTCAATGGGCATTTTACCAGAAGTGACCAAACAGGGTTTCCTAGATATCTGCTAGCACAGCTGATGGTATGTGAAGTTCTTGTGGCAGGTGGAGTTGTTTTATCAATGGAAGAGCTTTGCTGCTGCTTTGGGCAGTTGCCATTGACCACCGCCCTGAGTTCCCTAGGTGTCATATCCACTTTCAGACATATGTGGTGCCAGAGCACTTGGTTTCCATGGCAGCGGGAAATGGCTTTTGGGCGCTGAACTTGTGTTTGGCTGTGGAGTTTTGAGCGCCTTGAGTGAGGGGCTCCATGTTAGTTTAGTGTGTGTGCTCAACCTGTTTGATTCCATCCCACTAGGCTCAATGGGCATTGGACCGGAAGTGACCAAACTGGGTTTCCTCGATAGCTGTTAGCACAGCTGATGGTATGTGAAGTTCATGAGGCAGGTGGAGTTGTTTTGGGACTGGATGAGCTGTGCTGCTGCTTCGGGCAGTTGCCATTCACCACCGCCCTGAGTTCCCTAGGTGTCATATCCACTTTCAGACATATGTGGTGCCAGAGCACTTGGTTTCCATGGCAGCGGGAAATGGCTTTTGGGCTGAACTTGTGTTTGGCTGTGGAGTTTTGAGCGCCTTGAGTGAGGAGCTCCATGTTAGTTTAGTGTGGGTGCTCAACCTGCTTGATTCCATCCCAGTGGGCTCAATGGGCATTGGACCAGAAGTGACCATAGAGGGTTTTCTAGATAGCTGCTAGCACAGCTGATGGTATGTGAATTCATTTGACAGGTGGAGTTGTTTTGCCACTGGAAGAGCTGTGCTGCTGCTTTGGGCAGTTGCCATTCACCACCGCCCTGAGTTCCCTAGGTGTCATATCCACTTTCAGACATATGTGGTGCCAGAGCACTTGGTATGTATGGCAGCGGGAAATGGCTTGGGCACTGAACTTGTGTTTGGCTGTGGAGTTTTGAGCGCCTTGAGTGAGGAGCTCCATGTTAGTTTAGTGTGTGTGCTCAACCTGCTTGATTCTATCCCACTAGGCTCAATGGGCATTGGACCGGAAGTGACCAAACAGGGTTTCCTCGATAGCTGCTAGCACAGCTGATGGTATGTGAAGTTCATGAGGCAGGTGGAGTTGTTTTGGCACTGGAAGAGCTGTGCTGCTGCTTCGGGCAGTTGCCATTCACCACCGCCCTGAGTTCCCTAGGTGTCATATCCACTTTCAGACATATGTGGTGCCAGAGCACTTGGTTTCCATGGCAGCGGGAAATGGCTTGTGTGGTGAACTTGTGTTTGGCTGTGGAGTTTTGAGCGGCTTGAGTGAGGAGCTCCATGTTAGTTTAGTGTGGGTGCTCAACCTGCTTGATTAAATCCCACTGGGCTCAATGGGCATTGGACCGGAAGTGACCAAACAGGGTTTCCTCGATAGCTGCTAGCACAGCTGATGGTATGTGAAGTTCATGACTGAGGTGGAGTTATTTTGTCACTGGAAGAGCTGTGCTGCTGCTTTGGGCAGTTGCCATTCACCACCGCCCTGAGTTCCCTAGGTGTCATATCCACTTTCAGACATATGTGGTGCCAGAGCACTTGGTTTCCATGGCAGCGGGAAATGGCTTGTGCACTGAACTTATGTTTGGCTGTGGAGTTTTGAGCGCCTTGAGTGAGGAGCTCCATGTTACTTTAGTGTGGGTGCTCAACCTGCTTGATTCCATCACACTGGGCTCAATGGGCATTGGACCGGAAGTGACCAAACAGGGTTTCCTCGATAGCTGCTAGCACAGCTGATGGTATGTGAAGTTCATGAGGCAGGTGGAGTTGTATTCTCACTAGAAGAGCTGTGCTGCTGCTTCGGGCAGTTGCCATTCACCACCGCCATGAGTTCCCTAGGTGTCATATCCACTTTCAGACATATGTGGTGCCAGAGCACTTGGTTTCCATGGCAGCGGGAAATGGCTTGGGCACTGAACTTGTGTTTGGCTGTGGAGTTTGGAGTGCCTTGAGTGAGGAGCTCCATGTTAGTTTAGTGTGGGTGCTCAACCTGCTTGATTCCATCCCACTGGGCTCAATGTGCATTGGACCGGAAGTGACCAAACTGGGTTTCCTATATAGCTGCTGGCACAGCTGATGGTATGTGAAGTTCATGAGGCAGGTGGAGTTGTTTTGGCACTGGAAGAGCTTTGCTGCTGCTTTGGGCAGTTGCCATTCACCACCGCCTCACTGAGTTCCCTAGGTGTCATATCCACTTTCAGACATATTTGCTGTCAGAGCACTTGGTTTCCATGGCAGCGAAAAATGGATTTTGTTCTGAACTTGTGTTTGGCTGGTTAGTTTTGAGTGCCTTGAGTGAGGAGCTCCATGTTAGTTTAGTGTGGGTGCTCAACCTGCTTGATTCCATAACACTGGGTCAATGGGCATTGGACCTGAAGTGACCAAACAGGGTTTCCTAGAACGCTGCTAGCACAGCTGATGGTATGTGAAGTTCATGAGGCAGGTGGAGTTGTTTTGGCACTGGAAGAGCTGTGCTGCTGCTTTGGGCTGTTGCCATTCACCACCGCCCTGAGTTCCCTAGGTGTCATATCCACTTTCAGACATATGTGGTGATAGAGCACTTGGTTTCCATGGGAGCGGGAAATGGCTTGGGCGCTGGACTTGTGTTTGGCTGTGAAGTTTTGAGTGCCTTGAGTGAGGAGCTCCATGTTAGTTTAGTATGTGTGCTCAACCTGCTTGATTCCATCCCACTGGGCTCAATGGGCATTGGACCGGAAGTGACCAAACAGGGTTTCCTAGATATCTGCTAGCACAGCTGATGGTATGTGAAGTTCATGTGGCAGGTGGAGTTGTTTTGGCACTGGAAGAGCTGTGCTGTTGCTTTGGGCCGTTGCCATTCACCACTGCATCCCTGAGTTCCCTAGGTGTCATATCCACTTTCAGACATATGTGGTGCCAGAGCACTTGGTTTCCATGGCAGCGGGAAATGGCTTGGGCGCTGAACTTGTGTTTGGCTGTGGAGTTCTGAGCGCCTTGAGTGAGGAGGTCCATGTTAGTTTAGTGTGGGTGCTCAACCTGCTTGATTCAAACCCTCTGGGCTCAATGGGCATTTTACCAGAAGTGACCAAACAGGGTTTCCTAGATAGCTGCTAGCACAGCTGATGGTATGTGAAGTTCATGAGGCAGGTGGAGTTGTTTTCTCACTGGAAGAGCTTTGCTTCTGCTTTGGGCAGTTGCCATTCACCACTGCCTCACTGAGTTCCCTAGGTGTCATATCCACTTTCAGACATATGTGGTGCCAGAGCACTTGGTTTCCATGGCAGTGGGAAATGGCTTGGGCACTGAACTTGTGTTTGGCTGTGGAGTTTTGAGCGGCTTGAGTGAGGAGCTCCATGTTAGTTTAGTGTGGGTGCTCACCCTGCTTGATTCCATCACACTGGGCATTGGACCGGAAGTGACAAACAGGGTTTCCTAGATAGCTGCTAGCACAGCTGATGGTATGTGAAGTTCCTGAGGCAGGTGGAGTTGTTTTGGCACTGGAAGAGCTGTGCTGTTGCTTTGGGCATTTGCCATTCACCACCGCATCCCTGAGTTCCCTAGGTGTCATATCCACTTTCAGACATATTTGCTGTCAGAGCACTTGGTTTCCATGGCAGCGGGAAATGGCTTCTGCGCTGAACTTGTGTTTGGCTGGTTAGTTTTGAGCGGCTTGAGTGAGGAGCTCCATGTAAGTTTAGTGTGGGTGCTCAACCTGCTTGATTCCATCCCACCGGGCTCAATGGGCATTGGACCGGAAGTGACCAAACAGGGTTTCCTAGATAGCTGCTAGCACAGCTGATGGTATGTGAAGTTCATGAGGCAGGTGGAGTTGTTTTGGCACTGGAAGAGCTGTGCTGCTGCTTTGGGCAGTTGCCATTCACCACCACCCTGAAATTCCTACGTGTCATATCCACTTTCGGACATATGTGGTGCCAGAGCACTTGGTTTCCATGGCAACAGGAAATGGCTTGTTCGCTGAACCTATGTTTGGCTGTGGAGTATGGAGCGACTTGAGTGAGGAGCTCCATGTTAGTTTAGTGTGGGTGCTCAACCTGCTTGATTCCATCACACCGGGCTCAATGGGCATTGGGGCGGAAGTGACCAAACAGTGTTTCCTAGATATCTGCTAGCACAGCTGATGGTATGTGAAGTTCATGAAGCAGGTGGAGTTGTTTTGGCACTGGAAGAGCTGTGTTGCTGCTTTGGGCAATTGCCATTCACCACAGCCTTGAGTTCCCTAGGTGTCATATCCACTTTCAGACATATGTGGTGCCAGAGCACTTGGTTTCCATGGCAGCGGGAAATGGCTTGGGCGCTGAACTTGTGTTTGGCAGTGGAAATTTGTGCGGCTTGAGTGAGGAGCTCCATGTTAGTTTAGTGTGGGTGCTCAACCTGCTTGATTCCATCACACTGGGCATTGGACCGGAAGTGACAAACAGGGTTTCCTAGATAGCTGCTAGCACAGCTGATGGTATGTGAAGTTCATGAGGCAGGTGGAGTTGTTTTGGCACTCGAAGAGCTGTGCTGTTGCTTCGGGCATTTGCCATTCACCAGCGCATCCCTGAGTTCCCTAGGTGTCATATCCACTTTCAGACATATTTGCTGTCAGAGCACTTGGTTTCCATGGCAGCGGGAAATGGCTTGGGCTCTGAACTTGTGTTTGGCTGTGGAGTTTTGAGTGCCTTGAGTGAGGAGCTCCATGTTAGTTTAGTGTGGGTGCTCAACCTGCTTCATTCCATCCCACTGGGCTTAATGGGCATTGGACCGGAAGTGACCAAACAGGGTTTCCTAGATAGCTGCTAGCACAGCTGATGGTATGTGAAGTTCATGAGGCAGGTGGAGTTGTTTTGGCACTGGAAGAGCTGTGCTGCTGCTTTGGGCAGTTGCCATTCACCACCACCTCCCTGAGTTCCCTAGGTGTCATATCCACTTTCAGACATATGTGGTGCCAGAGCACTTGGTTTCCATGGCAACAGGAAATGGCTTGTTCGCTGAACCTATGTTTGGCTGTGGAGTATGGAGCGCCTTGAGTGAGGAGCTCCATGTTAGTTTAGGGTGGGTGCTCAACCTGCTTGATTCCATTACACTGGGCTCAATGGGCATTGGACCGGAAGTGACCAAACAAGGTTTCCTAGATAGCTGCTGGCACAGCTGATGGTATGTGAAGTTCATGAGGCAGGTGGAGTTGTTTTGGCACTAAAAGAGCTGTGCTGCTGCTTCGGGCAGTTGCCATTCACCACCGCCTCCCTCGAGTTCCCTAGGTGTCATATCCACTTTCAGACATATGTGGTGCCAGAGCACTTGGTTTCCATGGCAGCGGCAAATGGCTTGGGCGCAGAACTTGTGTTTGGCTGTCGAGTATGGAGCGTCTTGAGTGAGGAGCTCCATGTTAAATTAGTGTGGGTGCTCAAACTGCTTGATTCCATCACACTGGGCTCAATGGCATTGGACCGGAAGTGACCAAACAGGGTTTCCTAGAACGCTGCTAGCACAGCTGATGGTATGTGAAGTTCATGAGGCAGGTGGAGTTGTTTTGGCCCTGGAAGAGCTGTGCTGCTGCTTCGGGTGTTGCCATTCACCACCACCCTGAGATTCCTAGGTGTCATATCCACTTTCAGACATATGTGGTGCCAGAGCACTTGGTTTCCATGGCAGCGGGAAATGGCTTGGGCGCTGAACTTGTGTTTGGCTGGTTAGTTTTGAGTGCCTTGAGTGAGGAGCTCCATGTAAGTTTAGTGTGGGTGCTCAACCTGCTTGATTCCATCCCACTGGGCTCAATGGGCATTGGATCGGAAGTGACCAAACAGGGTTTCCTAGAACGCTGCTAGCACACCTGATGGTATGTGAAGTTCCTGAGGCAGGTGGAGTTTTTTTGGCACTGGAAGAGCTGTGCTGCTGCTTCGGGCAGTTGCCATTCACCACCACCCTGAGATTCTTACGTGTCATATCCACTTTCAGACATATGTGGTGCCAGAGCACTTGGTTTCCATGAGAGCAGGAATGGCTTGGGCGCTGAAGTTTTGTTTGGCTGTGGAGTTTTGAGTGCCTTGAGTGAGGAGCTCCATGTTAGTTTAGTGTGGGTGCTCAGCCTGCTTGATTCCATCACACTGGGCTCAATGGGTATTTGGCCGGAAGTGACCAAACAGGGTTTCCTATAGAGCTGCTAGCACAGCTGATGGTATGTGAAGTTCATGAGGCAGGTGGAGTTGTTTTGGCACTGGAAGAGCTGTGCTGCTGCTTCGGGCAGTTGCCATTCAGCACCGCCCTGAGTTCCCTAGGTGCCATATCCACTTTCAGACATATGTGGTGCCAGAGCACTTGGTTTCCATGGCAGCGGGAAATGGCTTGGGCGCTGAAGTTGTGTTTGGCTGGTTAGTTTTGAGTGCCTTGAGTGAGGAGATCCATGTAAGTTTAGTGTGGGTGCTCAACCTGCTTGATTCCATCCCACTGGGCTCAATGGGCATTGGATCGGAAGTGACCAAACAGGGTTTTCTAGATAGCTGCTAGCACAGCTGATGGTATGTGAAGTTCCTGAGGCAGGTGGAGTTGTTATGGCACTGGAAGAGCTGTGCTGTTGCTTTGAGCATTTTACATTCACCACTGCATCCCTGAGTTCCCTAGGTGTCATATCCACTTTCAGACATATGTGGTGCCAGAGCACTTGGTTTCCATGGCAGCGGGAAATGGCTTGGGCGCTGAACTTGTGTTTGGCTGTGGAGTTTTGAGCGGCTTGAGTGAGGAGCTCCATGTTAGTTTAGTGTGGCTGCTCAACCTGCTTGATTCCATCCCACTGGGCTCAATGGGCATTGGACCGGAAGTGACAAACACTGTTTCCAAGATAGCTGCTAGCACAGCTGATGGTATGTGAAGTTCATGAGGCAGGTGGAGTTGTTTTGGCACTGGAAGAGCTGTGCTGCTGCTTCGGGCAGTTGCCATTCACCACCACCCTGAGATTCCCACGTGTCATATCCACTTTCAGACATATGTGGTGCCAGAGCACTAGGTTTCCATGGCAGCGGGAAATGGCTTGGGCGCTGGACATGTGTTTGGCTGTGGAGTTTTGAGCGTCTTGAGTGAGGAGCTCCATGTTAGTTTAGTGTGGGTGCTCAACCTGCTTGATTCCATCACACTGGGCTCAATGGGCATTGGACTGGAAGTGACCAAACAGGGTTTCCTAGAGAGCTGCTAGCACAGCTGATGGTATGTGAAGCTCCTGAGGCAGGTGGAGTTGTTTTGGCACTGGAAGAGCTGTGCTGCTGCTTCGGGCAGTTGCCATTCAGCACCGCCCTGAGTTCCCTAGGTGCCATATCCACTTTCAGACATATGTGGTGCCAGAGCACTTGGTTTCCATGGCAGCGGGAAATGGCTTGGGCGCTGAACTTGTTTTTGGCTGGTTAGTTTTGAGTGCCTTGAGTGAGGAGCTCCATGTAAGTTTAGTGTGGGTGCTCAACCTGCTTGATTCCATCCCCCTGGGCTCAATGGGCATTGGATCGGAAGTGACCAAACAGGGTTTCCTAGATAGCTGCTAGCACAGCTGATGGTATGTGAAGTTCATGAGGCAGGTGGAGTTGTTTTGGCACTGGAAGAGCGGTGCTGTCGCTTTGAGCATTTTACATTCACCACTGCATCCCTGAGTTCCCTAGGTGTCATATCCACTTTCAGACATATGTGGTGCCAGAGCACTTGGTTTCCATGGCTGCGGGAAATGACTTGGGCGCTGAACTTGTGTTTGGCTGTGGAGTTTTGAGTGCCTGAAGTGAGGAGCTCCATGTTATTTTAGTGTGGGTGCTCAACCTGTTTGATTCCATCCCACTGGGAATTGCACCGGAAGTGACCAAACACGGTTTCCTAGATATCTGCTAGCACAGCTGATGGTATGTGAAGTTCATGAAGCAGGTGGAGTTGTTTTGGCACTGGAAGAGCTGTGCTGCTGCTTCGGGCTGTTGCCATTCACCACTGCCCTGAGTTCCCAAGGTGTCATATCCACTTTCAGACATATGTGGTGCCAGAGCACTTGGTTTCCATGGCAGCGGGAAATGGCTTTTGCGCTGAACTTGTGTTTGGCTGTGGAGTTTTGAGCTGCTTGAGTGAGGAGCTCCATGTTAGTTTAGTGTGGCTGCTCAACCTGCTTGATTCCCTCACACTGGGCTCAATGGGCATTGGACCGGAAGTGACCAAACACTGTTTCCAAGATAGCTGCTAGCACAGCTGATGGTATGTGAAGTTCATGAGGCAGGTGGAGTTGTTTTGGCACTGGAAGAGCTGTGCTGCTGCTTCGGGCAGTTGCCATTCACCACCGCCTCCCTGAGTTCCCTAGGTGTCATATCCACTTTCAGACATATGTGGTGCCAGAGCACTTGGTTTCCATGGCAGCGGGAAATGGCTTGGGCGCTGAACTTGTGTTTGGCTGTGGAGTTTTGAGCGTCTTGAGTGAGGAGCTCCATGTTAGTTTAGTGTGGGTGCTCAACCTGCTTGATTCCATCCCACTGGGCTCAATGGGTATTGGAGCGTAAGTGACCAAACAGGGTTTCCTAGATAGCTGCTAGCACAGCTGATGGTATGTGAAGTTCATGAGGCAGGTGGAGTTGTTTTGGCACTGGAAGAGCTGTGCTGCTGCTTCGGGCAGTTGCCATTCACCACCGCCCTGAGTTCCCTAGGTGTCATATCCACTTTCAGACATATGTGGTGCCAGAGCACTTGGTTTCCATGGCAGCGGGAAATTGCTTTTGCGCTGGACATGTGTTTGGCTGTGGAGTTTTGAGCGTCTTGAGTGAGGAGCTCCATGTTAGTTTAGTGTGGGTGCTCAACCTGCTTGATTCCATCACACTGGGCTCAATGAGCATTGGACCGGAAGTGACCAAACAGGGTTTCCTAGATAGCTGCTAGCACAGCTGATGGTATGTGAAGTTCCTGAGGCAGGTGGAGTTGTTTTGGCACTGGAAGAGCTGTGCTGCTGCTTCGGGCAGTTGCCATTCACCACCGCGTCCCTGAGTTCCTTAGGTGTCATATCCACTTTCAGACATATGTGCTGCCAGAGCACTTGGTTTCCATTTCAGCAGGAATGGCTTGGGCGCTGAACTCGTGTTTGGCTGGTTAGTTTGGAGCGGCTTGAGTGAGGAGCTCCAAGTTAGTTTAGTGTGGGTGCTCAACCTGCTTGATTCCATCCCACTGGGCTCAATGGGCATTGGATCGGAAGTGACCAAACAGGGTTTCCTAGACAGCTCCTAGCACAGCTGATGGTATGTGAAGTTCCTGAGGCAGGTGGAGTTGTTTTGGCACTGGAAGAGCTGTGCTGTTGCTTTGGGCAGTTGCCATTCACCACCGCCCTGAGTTCCCTAGGTGTCATATCCACTTTCAGACATATGTGGTGCCAGAGCAATTGGTTTCCATGGCAGCGGGAAATGGCTGTGTCGCTGAACTTGTGTTTGGCTGTGGAGTATGGAGCACCTTGAGTGAGGAGCTCCATGTTAGTTTAGTGTGGGTGCTCAACCTGCTTGATTCCATCACACTGGGCTCAATGGGCATTGGACCGGAAGTGACCAAACAGGGTTTCCTAGATAGCTGCTAGCACAGCTGATGGTATGCGAAGATCATGAAGCATGTGGAGTTGTTTTGTCACTGGAAGAGCTGTGCTGCTGCTTCGGGCTGTTGCCATTCACCACCGCCTCCCTGAGTTCCCTAGCTGTTATATCCACTTTCAGACATATGTGGTGCCAGAGCACTTGGTTTCCATGGCAGCGGGAAATGGCTTGGGCGCTGAACTTGTGTTTGGCTGTGGAGTTTTGAGTGCCTTGAGTGAGGAGCTCCATGTTAGTTTAGTGTGGGTGCTCAGCCTGCTTGATTCCATCCCACTGGGCTCAATGGGCATTGGACCGGAAGTGACAAATAGGTTTTCCTAGATGGCTGCTAGCACAGCTGATGGTATGTGAAGTTCATGTGGCAGGTGGAGTTGTTTAGGCACTGGAAGATCTGTGCTGCTGCTTCGGGCACTTGCCATTCACCACCACCCTGAGATTCCTATGTGTCATATCCACTTTCAGACATATGTGGTGCCAGAGCACTTGGTTTCCATGGCAGCGGGAAATGGCTTGGGCGCTGAACTTGTTTTTGGCTGGTTAGTTTTGAGCGTCTTGAGGGAGGAGCTCCATGTAAGTTTAGAGTGGGTGCTCAACCTGCTTGATTCCATCACACTGGGCTCAAAGGGCTTTGGAGCGGAATTGACCAAACAGGGTTTCCTAGATAGCTGCTAGCACAGCTGATGGTATGTGAAGTTCATGAGGCAGGTGGAGTTGTTTTGGCACTGGAAGAGCTGTGCTGCAGCTTCGGGCAGTTGCCATTCACGACCGCCCTGAGTTCCCTGGGTGTCATATCCAGTTTTAGACATATGTGGTGCCGGAGCACTTGGTTTCCATGGCAGCGGGAAATGGCTTTTGGGCTGAACTTGTGTTTGGCTGTGGAGTTTTCAGCGTCTTGAGTGAGGAGCTTCTTTTTAGTTTAATGTGGGTGCTCAGCCTGCTTGATTCCATCACACTGGGCTCAAAGGGCTTTGGACCGGAAGTGACCAAACAGGGTTTCCTAGATAGCTGCTAGCACAGCTGATGGTATGTGAAGTTCATGAGGCAGCTGGAGTTGTTTTGGCACTGGAAGAGCTGTGCTGCTGCTTCGGGCAGTTGCCATTCACCACCACCTCCCTTAGTTCCCTAGGTGTCATATGCACTTTCAGACATATGTGGTGCCAGAGCACTTGGTTTCCATGGCAGCGGGAAATGGCTTGGGTGCTGAACTTGTGTTTGGCTGTGGAGTTTTGAGTGCCTTGAGTGAGGAGCTCCATGTTAGTTTAGTGTGGGTGCTCAACCTGCTTGATTCCATCCCACTGGCCTCAATGGGCATTGGACCGGAAGTGACAAACAGGTTTTCCTAGATAGCTGCTAGCACAGCTGATGGTATGTGAAGTTCATGAGGCAGGTGGAGTTGTTTTGGCACTGGAAGAGCTGTGCTGCTGCTCTGGGCAGTTGCCATTCAGCACCGCCTCCCTGAGTTCCCTAGGTGTCATATCCAATTTCAGACATATGTGGTGCCAGAGCACTTGGCTTCCATGGCAGCGGGAAATGTCTTGGGCCCTGGACATGTGTTTGGCTGTGGAGTTTTGAGCGTCTTGAGTGAGGAGCTCCATGTTAGTTTAGTGTGGGTGCTCAACCTGCTTGATTCCATCCCACTGGGCTCAATGGGCATTAGACCGGAAGTGACCAAACAGGGTTTCCTAAATGCTGCTAGCACAGCTGATGGTATGTGAAGTTCCTGAGGCAGGTGGAGTTGTTTTGGCACTGGAAGAGCTGTGCTGCCTCTTTGGGCAGTTGCCATTCACCACCGCCTCCCTCGATTTCCCTAGGTGTCATATCCACTTTCAGACATATGTGGTGCCAGAGCACTTGGTTTCCATGGCAGCGGGAAATGACTTGGGCGCTGAACTTGTGTTTGGCTGTGGAGTTTTGAGTGCCTTGAGTGAGGAGCTCCATGTTAATTTAGTGTGGGTGCTCAACCTGCTTGATTCCATCCCACTGGGCTCAATGGGCATTGGACCGGAAGTCACAAACAGGTTTTCCTAGATAGCTGCTAGCACAGCTGATGGTATGTGAAGTTCATGAGGCAGGTGGAGTTGTTTTGGCACTGGAAGAGCTGTGCTGCTGCTCTGGGCAGTTGCCATTCAGCACCGCCTCCCTGAGTTCCCTAGGTGTCATATCCACTTTCAGACATATGTGGTGCCAGAGCACTTGGTTTCCATAGCAGCGGGAAATGTCTTGGGCCCTGGACATGTGTTTGGCTGTGGAGTTTTGAGCGTCTTGAGTGAGGAGCTCCATGTTAGTTTAGTGTGGGTGCTCAACCTGCTTGATTCCATCCCACTGGGCTCAATGGGCATTAGACCGGAAGTGACCAAACAGGGTTTCCTAGATAGCTGCTAGCACAGATGATGGTATGTGAAGTTCATGAGGCAGGTGGAGTTGTTTTGGCACTGGAAGAGCTGTGCTGCTCCTTCGGGCAGTTGCCATTCACCACGGCCCTAAGTTCCCTAGGTGTCATATCCACTTTCAGACATATGTGCTGCCAGAGCACTTGGTTTCCATGGCAACAGAAAATGGCTTGGGCGCTGAACCTATGTTTGGCTGTGGAGTATGGAGCGCCTTGAGTGAGGAGCTCCATGTTAGTTTAGTGTGGGTGCTCAACCTGCTTGATTCCATCCCACTGGGCTCAATGGCATTGGACCGGAAGTGACCAAACAGTGTTTGCTAGATAGCTGCTAGCACAGCTGATGGTATGTGAAGTTCCTGAGGCAGGTGGAGTTGTTTTGGCACTGGAAGAGCTGTGCTGCTACTTTGGGCAGTTGCCATTCACCACCGCCTCCCTCGAGTTCCCTAGGTGTCATATCCACTTTCAGACATATGTGGTGCCAGAGCCCTTGGTTTCCATGGCAGCGGGAAATTGCTTTGGCGCTGAACCTATGTTTGGCTGTGGAGTATGGAGCGCCTTGAGTGAGGAGCTCCATGTAAGTTTAGTGTGGGTGCTCAACCTGCTTGATTCCATCATCCTGGGCTCAATGTGCATTGGGGCGGAAGTGACCAAACAGGGTTTCCTGGATATCTGCTAGCACAGCTGATGGTATGTGAAGTTCATGAAGCAGGTGGAGTTGTTTTGGCACTGGAAGAGCTGTGCTGCTGCTTCGGGCAGTTGCCATTCACCACCGCCTCCCTTAGTTCCCTAGGTGTCATATCCACTTTCAGACATATGTGGTGCCAGAGCACTTGGTTTCCATGGCAGCGGGAAATGGCTTGGGCGCTGAACTTGTGTTTGGCTGTGGAGTTTTGAGCGTCTTGAGTGAGGAGCTCCATGTAAGTTTAGTGTGGGTGCTCAACCTGCTTGATTCCATCACACTGGGCTCAATGGGCATTGGACCGGAAGTGACCCAACAGGGTTTCCTAGATAGCTGCTAGCACAGCTGATGGTATGTGAAGTTCATGAGGCAGGTGGAGTTGTTTTGGCACTGGAAGAGCTGTGCTGCTGCTTCGGGCAGTTGCCATTCACCACCACCCTGAGATTCCTACGTGTCATATCCACCTTCAGACATATTTGGTGCCAGAGCACTTGGTTTCCATGGCAGCGTGAAATGGCTGTGGCACTGAACTTGTGTTTGGCTGTGGAGTTTTGAGCGGCTTGAGTGAGGAGCTCCATGTAAGTTTAGTGTGGGTGCTCAACCTGCTTGATTCCATCACACTGGGCTCAATGGGCTTTGGACTGGAAGTGACCAAACAGGGTTTCCTAGATAGCTGCTAGCACAGCTGATGGTATGTGAAGTTCCTGAGGCAGGTGGAGTTGTTTTGGCACTGGAAGAGCTGTGCTGCTGCTTCGGGCAGTTGCCATTCAGCACCGCGTCCCTGAGTTCCCTAGGTGTCATATCCACTTTCAGACATATGTGGTGCCAGAACACTTGGTTTCCATGGCAGCGGGAAATGGCTTGGGCGCTGAACTTGTGTTTGGCTGTGGAGTTTTGAGTGCCTTGAGTGAGGAGCTCCATGTTAGTTTAGTGTGGGTGCTCAACCTGCTTGATTGCATCACACTGGGCGCAATGGGCATTGGACCGGAAGTGACAAACAGGTTTTCCTAGAACGCTGCTAGCACAGCTGATGGTATGTGAAGTTCATGAGGCAGGTGGAGTTGTTTTGGCACTGGGAGAGCTGTGCTGCTGCTTCGGGCAGTTGCCATTCACCACCACCCTGAGATTCCTACGTGTCATATCCACCTTCAGACATATTTGGTGCCAGAGCACTTGGTTTCCATGGCAGCGGGAAATGGCTGTGGCACTGAACTTGTGTTTGGCTGTGGAGTTTTGAGCGTCTTGAGTGAGGAGCTCCATGTTAGTTTAGTGTGGGTGCTCAACCTGCTTGATTCCATCCCACTGGGCTGAATGGGCATTAGACCGGAAGTGACCAAACAGGGTTTCCTAGAACGCTGCTAGCACAGCTGATGGTATGTGAAGTTCCTGAGGCAGGTGGAGTTGTTTCGGCAATGGAAGAGCTGTGCTGCTGCTTCGGGCAGTTGCCATTCACCACCACCCTGAGATTCCTACGTGTCATATCCACTTTCAGACATATGTGGTGCCAGAGCACTTGGTTTCCATGGCAACAGAAAATGGCTTGGGCGCTGAACCTATGTTTGGCTGTGGAGTATGGAGCGCCTTGTTTGAGGAGCTCCATGTTAGTTTAGTGTGGGTGCTCAAGCTGCTTGATTCCATCCCACTTGGCTCAATAGCATTGGACCAGAGATGACCAAACAGTGTTTGCTAGATAGCTGCTAGCACAGCTGATGGTATGTGAAGTTCCTGAGGCATGTGGAGTTGTTTTGGCATTGGAAGAGCTGTGCTGCCTCTTTGGGCAGTTGCCATTCACCACCAACTCCCTCGAGTTCCCTAGGTGTCATATCCACTTTCAGACATATGTGGTGCCAGAGCACTTGGTTTCCATGCCAACAGGAAATTGCTTGGGCACTGAACCTATGTTTGGCTGTGGAGTATGGAGCGCCTTGAGTGAGGAGCTCCATGTAAGTTTAGTGTGGGTGCTCAACCTGCTTGATTCCATCCCACTGGCCTCAATGGGCATTGGACCGGAGGTGACCAAACAGGGTTTCCTAGATATCTGCTAGCACAGCTGATGGTATGTGAAGTTCATGAAGCAGGTGGAGTTGTTTTGGCACTGGAAGAGCTGTGCTGCTGCTCTGGGCAGTTGCCATTCACCACCGCCCTGAGTTCCCTAGGTGTCATATCCACTTTGAGACATATGTGGTGCCAGAGCACTTGGTTTCCATGGCAATGGGAAATGGCTTGGGCGCTGAACTTGTGTTTGGCTGTGGAGTTTTGAGCGGCTTGAGTGAGGAGCTCCATGTTAGTTTAGAGTATGTGCTCACCCTGCTTGATTCCATCACACTGGGCTCAATGGGCATTGGACCGGAAGTGACCAAACAGGGTTTCATAGAGAACTGCTAGCACAGCTGATGGTATGTGAAGTTCATGAGGCAGGTGGAGTTGTTTTGGCACTGGAAGAGCTGTGCTGCTGCTTCGGGCAGTTGCCATTCACCACGGCCCTAAGTTCCCTAGGTGTCATATCCACTTTCAGACATATGTGGTGCCAGAGCACTTGGTTTCCATGGCAACAGAAAATGGCTTGGGCGCTGAACCTATGTTTGGCTGTGGACTATGGAGCGCCTTGAGTGAGGAGCTCCATGTAAGTTTAGTGTGGGTGCTCAGCCTGCTTGATTCCATCCCACTGGGCTCAATGGCATTGGACCGGAAGTGACCAAACAGTGTTTCCTAGATAGCTGCTAGCACAGCTGATGGTATGTGAAGTTCCTGAGGCAGGTGGAGTTGTTTTGGCACTGGAAGAGCTGTGCTGCTGCTTTGGGCAGTTGCCATTCACCACCGCCTCCCTCGAATTCCCTAGGTGTCATATCCACTTTCAGACATATGTGGTGCCAGAGCCCTTGGTTTCCATGGCAGCGGGAAATGGCTTGGGCGCTGAACTTGTGTTTGGCAGTGGAGATTTGTGCGGCTTGAGTTAGGAGCTCCATGTTAGTTTAGTGTGGGTGCTCACCCTGCTTGATTCCATCACACTGGGCATTGGACCGGAAGTGACAAATAGGGTTTCCTAGATAGCTGCTAGCACAGCTGATGGTATGTGAAGTTCATGAGGCAGGTGGAGTTGTTTTGGCACTCGAAGAGCTGTGCTGTTGCTTCGGGCATTTGCCATTCACCAGCGCATCCCTGAGTTCCCTAGGTGTCATATCCACTTTCAGACATATTTGCTGTCAGAGCACTTGGTTTCCATGGGTGTTGGAAATAGTTTGTGCCCTGTTTTTGTGTTTGGCTGCGGAGTTTGAGAAACTTCAGTGAGGAGCTCACCGTCAGTTTAGTGTGGGTGCCCAACCTTCTTGATTCCATCCCACTGGGCTCAATGGGCATTGGACCGGTAGTGACCAAACAGGGTTTCCTAGATAGCTGCTAGCACAGCTGATGGTATGTGAATTCATGTGACAGGTGGAGTTGTTTTGGCACTGGAAGAGCTGTGCTGCTGCTTCGGGCAGTTGCCATTCACCACCGCCCTGAGTTCCCTAGGTGTCATATCCAATTTCAGACATATGTGGTGCCAGAGCACTTGGTTTCCATGGCAGCGGGAAATGGCTTTTGGGCAGAACTTGTGTTTGGCTGCGGAGTTTTCATCGACTTGAGTGAGGAGCTCCATGTTAGTTTAGTGTGGGTGCTCAGCCTGCTTGATTCCATCACACTGGGCTCAATGGGCATTGGAGCGGAAGTGACCCAACAGGGTTTCCTAGATAGCTGCTAGCACAGCTGATGGTATGTGAAGTTCATAGAGGCAGGTGGAGTTGTTTTGGCACTGAAAGAGCTGTGCTGCTGCTTCGGGCAGTTGCCATTCAGCACCGCCTCCCTTAGTTCCCTAGGTGTCATATGCACTTTCAGACATATGTGGTGCCAGAGCACTTGGTTTCCATGGCAGCAGGAATGGCTTGGGCGCTGAACTTGTGTTTGGCTGTGGAGTTTTGAGTGCCTTGAGTGAGGAGCTCGATGTTAGTTTAGTGTGGGTGCTCAACCTGCTTGATTCCATCCCACTGGGCTCAATGGTCATTGGCCCGGAAGTGACAAACAGGTTTTCCTAGATAGCTGCTAGCACAGCTGATGGTATGTGAAGTTCATGAGGCAGGTGTAGTTGTTTTGGCACTGGAAGAGCTGTGCTGCTGCTTCGTGCAGTTGCCATTCAGCACCGCCTCCCTGAGTTCCCTAGGTGTCATATCCACTTTTAGACATATGTGGTGCCAGAGCACTTGGTTTCCATGGCAGCGCGAAATGGCTTGGGCGCTGAACCTATGTTTGGCTGTGGAGTATGGAGCGCCTTGAGTGAGGAGCTCCATGTTGGTTTAGTGTGGTTGCTCAACCTGCTAGATTCCATCCCCCTGGGCTCAATGGGCATTGGACCGGAAGTGACAAAACAGGGTTTCCTAGATAGCTGCTAGCACAGCTGATGGTATGTGAAGTTCATGAGGAAGGTGGAGTTGTTTTGGCACTGGAAGAGCTGTGCTGCTGCTTCGGGCATTTGCCATTCAGCACCGCCTCCCTGAGTTCCCTAGGTGTCATATCCACTTTCACATATATGTGGTGCCAGAGCACTTGGTTTCCATGGCAGCGGGAAATGGCTTGGGCGCTGACCTTGTATTTGGCTGCGAATTTTTGAGCACCTTGAGTGAGGAGCTCCATGTTAGTTTAGAGTGGGTGCTCAACCTGCTTGATTCCATCACACTGGGCTCAATGGGCTTTGGACCGGAAGTGACCAAACAGGGTTTCCTAGATAGCTGCTAGCACAGCTGATGGTATGTGAAGTTCATGAGGCAGGTGGATTAGTTCTGGCACTGGAAGAGCTGTTCTGCTGCTTCGGGCAGTTGCCATTCAGCACCGCCTCCCTGAGTTCCCTAGGTGTCATATCCACTTTCAGACATATGTGGTGCCAGAGCACTTGGTTTCCATGGCAGCGGGAAATGGCTTGTGCGCTGAACTTGTGTTTGGCTGTGGAGTTTTGAGCGGCTTGAGTGAGGAGCTCCATTAAGTTTAGAGTGGGTGCTCAACCTGCTTGATTCCATCACACTGGGCTCAATGGGCTTTGGACCATAAGTGACCAAACAGGGTTTCCTAGATAGCTGCTAGCACAGCTGATGGTATGTGAAGTTCATGAAGCAGGTGGAGTTGTTTTGGCACTTGAAGAGCTGTGCTGCTGCTTCGGGCAGTTGCCAACACGACCGCCCTGAGTTCCCTAGGTGTCATATCCACTTTCAGACATATGTGGTGCCAGAGCACTTGGTTTCCATGGCAGCGGGAAATGGCTTTTGGGCTGAACTTGTGTTTGGCTGTGGAGTTTTCATCAACTTGAATGAGGAGCTTCTTGTTAGTTTAGTGTGGGTGCTCAGCCTGCTTGATTCCATCACACTGGGCTCAATGGGCATTGGAGCGGAAGTGACCAAACAGGGTTTCCTAGATAGCTGCTAGCACAGCTGATGGTATGTGAAGTTCCTGAGGCAGGTGGAGTTGTTTTGGCACTGAAAGAGCTGTGCTGCTGCTTCGGGCAGTTGCCATTCAGCACCGCCTCCCTTAGTTCCCTAGGTGTCATATGCACTTTCAGACATATGTGCTGCCAGAGCACTTGGTTTCCATGGCAGCAGGAATGGCTTGGGCGCTGAACTTGTGTTTGGCTGTGGAGTTTTGAGTGCCTTGAGTGAGGAGCTCCATGTTAGTTTAGTGTGGGTGCTCAACCTGCTTGATTCCATCCCACTGGGCTCAATGGTCATTGGACCGGAAGTGACAAACAGGTTTTCCTAGATAGCTGCTAGCACAGCTGATGGTATGTGAATTCATGTGACAGGTGGAGTTGTTTTGGCACTGGAAGAGCTGTGCTGCTGCTTCGGGCAGTTGCCATTCACGACCGCCCTGAGTTCCCTAGGTGTCATATCCAATTTCAGACATATGTGGTGCCAGAGCACTTGGTTTCCATGGCAGCGGGAAATGGCTTTTGGGCAGAACTTGTGTTTGGCTGCGGAGTTTTCATCGACTTGAGTGAGGAGCTCCATGTTAGTTTAGTGTGGGTGCTCAGCCTGCTTGATTCCATCACACTGGGCTCAATGGGCATTGGAGCGGAAGTGACCCAACAGGGTTTCCTAGATAGCTGCTAGCACAGCTGATGGTATGTGAAGTTCATAGAGGCAGGTGGAGTTGTTTTGGCACTGAAAGAGCTGTGCTGCTGCTTCGGGCAGTTGCCATTCAGCACCGCCTCCCTTAGTTCCCTAGGTGTCATATGCACTTTCAGACATATGTGGTGCCAGAGCACTTGGTTTCCATGGCAGCAGGAATGGCTTGGGCGCTGAACTTGTGTTTGGCTGTGGAGTTTTGAGTGCCTTGAGTGAGGAGCTCGATGTTAGTTTAGTGTGGGTGCTCAACCTGCTTGATTCCATCCCACTGGGCTCAATGGTCATTGGCCCGGAAGTGACAAACAGGTTTTCCTAGATAGCTGCTAGCACAGCTGATGGTATGTGAAGTTCATGAGGCAGGTGTAGTTGTTTTGGCACTGGAAGAGCTGTGCTGCTGCTTCGTGCAGTTGCCATTCAGCACCGCCTCCCTGAGTTCCCTAGGTGTCATATCCACTTTTAGACATATGTGGTGCCAGAGCACTTGGTTTCCATGGCAGCGCGAAATGGCTTGGGCGCTGAACCTATGTTTGGCTGTGGAGTATGGAGCGCCTTGAGTGAGGAGCTCCATGTTGGTTTAGTGTGGTTGCTCAACCTGCTAGATTCCATCCCCCTGGGCTCAATGGGCATTGGACCGGAAGTGACAAAACAGGGTTTCCTAGATAGCTGCTAGCACAGCTGATGGTATGTGAAGTTCATGAGGAAGGTGGAGTTGTTTTGGCACTGGAAGAGCTGTGCTGCTGCTTCGGGCATTTGCCATTCAGCACCGCCTCCCTGAGTTCCCTAGGTGTCATATCCACTTTCACATATATGTGGTGCCAGAGCACTTGGTTTCCATGGCAGCGGGAAATGTCTTGGGCGCTGGACATGTGTTTGGCTGTGGAGTTTTGAGTGTCTTGAGTGAGGAGCTCCATGTTAGTTTAGAGTGGGTGCTCAACCTGCTTGATTCCATCACACTGGGCTCAATGGGCTTTGGACCGGAAGTGACCAAACAGGGTTTCCTAGATAGCTGCTAGCACAGCTGATGGTATGTGAAGTTCATGAGGCAGGTGGATTAGTTCTGGCACTGGAAGAGCTGTTCTGCTGCTTCGGGCAGTTGCCATTCAGCACCGCCTCCCTGAGTTCCCTAGGTGTCATATCCACTTTCAGACATATGTGGTGCCAGAGCACTTGGTTTCCATGGCAGCGGGAAATGGCTTTTGGGCTGAACTTGTGTTTGGCTGTGGAGTTTTGAGCGGCTTGAGTGAGGAGCTCCATTAAGTTTAGAGTGGGTGCTCAACCTGCTTGATTCCATCACACTGGGCTCAATGGGCTTTGGACCATAAGTGACCAAACAGGGTTTCCTAGATAGCTGCTAGCACAGCTGATGGTATGTGAAGTTCATGAAGCAGGTGGAGTTGTTTTGGCACTTGAAGAGCTGTGCTGCTGCTTCGGGCAGTTGCCAACACGACCGCCCTGAGTTCCCTAGGTGTCATATCCACTTTCAGACATATGTGGTGCCAGAGCACTTGGTTTCCATGGCAGCGGGAAATGGCTTTTGGGCTGAACTTGTGTTTGGCTGTGGAGTTTTCATCAACTTGAATGAGGAGCTTCTTGTTAGTTTAGTGTGGGTGCTCAGCCTGCTTGATTCCATCACACTGGGCTCAATGGGCATTGGAGCGGAAGTGACCAAACAGGGTTTCCTAGATAGCTGCTAGCACAGCTGATGGTATGTGAAGTTCCTGAGGCAGGTGGAGTTGTTTTGGCACTGAAAGAGCTGTGCTGCTGCTTCGGGCAGTTGCCATTCAGCACCGCCTCCCTTAGTTCCCTAGGTGTCATATGCACTTTCAGACATATGTGCTGCCAGAGCACTTGGTTTCCATGGCAGCAGGAATGGCTTGGGCGCTGAACTTGTGTTTGGCTGTGGAGTTTTGAGTGCCTTGAGTGAGGAGCTCCATGTTAGTTTAGTGTGGGTGCTCAACCTGCTTGATTCCATCCCACTGGGCTCAATGGTCATTGGACCGGAAGTGACAAACAGGTTTTCCTAGATAGCTGCTAGCACAGCTGATGGTATGTGAAGTTCATGAGGCAGGTGGAGTTGTTTTGTCACTGGAAGAGCTGTGCTGCTGCTTCGGGCAGTTGCCATTCACCACCGCCTCCCTTAGTTCCCTAGGTGTCATATCCACTTTCAGACATATGTGGTGCCAGAGCACTTGGTTTCCATGGCAGCGGGAAATGGCTTTTGCGCTGAACTTGTGCTTGGCTTGTTAGTTTTCAGCTTCTTGAGTGAGGAGCTCCATGTAAGTTTAGTGTGGATGCTCAACCTGCTTCATTCCATCACACTGGGCTCAATGGGCATTGGACCGGAAGTGACCCAACAGGGTTTCCTAGATAGCTGCTAGCACAGCTGATGGTATGTGAAGTTCATGAGGCAGGTGGAGTTGTTTTGGCACTGGAAGAGCTGTGCTGCTGCTTCGGGCAGTTGCCATTCACCACCACCCTGAGATTCCTACGTGTCATATCCACCTTCAGACATATGAGGTGCCAGAGCACTTGGTTTCCATGGCAGCGCGAAATGGCTTGGGCGCTGAACTTGTGTTTGGCTGTGGAGTATGGAGAGGCTTGAGTGAGGAGCTCCATGTTAGTTTAGAGTGGGTGCTCAACCTGCTTGATTCCATCACACTGGGCTCAATGGGCTTTGGACTGGAAGTGACCAAACAGGGTTTCCTAGATAGCTGCTAGCACAGCTGCTGGTATGTGACGTTCATGAGGCAGGTGGATTTGTTCTGGAACTGGAAGAGCTGTGCTGCTGCTTCGGGCTGTTGCCATTCACCACCAGCATGAGACTCCTACGTATCATATTCACTTTCAGACATATGTGGTGCTGGAGCACTTGGTTTCCATGGCAGCGGGAAATTGCTTGGGCGCTGAATTTTGTTTGGTTGTGGAGAATGGAGAGGCTTGAGTGAGGAGCTCCATGTTAGTTTAGTGTGGGTGCTCAACCTGCTTGATTCCATCACACTGGGCTCAATGGGCATTGGACCGGAAGTGACCAAACAGGGTTTCCTAGATAGCTGCTAGCACAGCTGATGGTATGTGAAGTTCCTGAGGCAGGTGGAGTTGTTTTGGCACTGGAAGAGCTGTGCTGCTGCTTCGTGCAGTTGCCATTCACCACCACATAGAGGTCCCTAGGTGTCATATCCACTTTCAGACATATGTGGTGCCAGAGCACTTGGTTTCCATGGCAGCGGGAAATGTCATGGGCGCTGAACTTGTGTTTGGCTGTGGAGTTTTGAGCGACTTGAGTGAGGAGCTCCATGTTAGTTTATTATGGGTGCTCAACCTGCTTGATTCCATCACACTGGGCTCAATGTGCATTGTACCGGAAGTAACCAAACAGGGTTTTCTAGAACACTGCTAGCACAGCTGATGGTATGTGAAGTTCCTGACACGTGGAGTTGTTTTGGCACTGGAAGAGCTGTGCTGCTGCTTTGGGCAGTTGCCACTCACCACCATCCTAAGATTCCTACGTGTCACATCCACTTCAGACATATGTGGTGCCAGAGCACTTGGTTTCCATGTCAGCGGGAAATGGCTTGTGTGCTGAACTTGTGTTTGGCTGTGGAGCTTTGAGCATCTTGTGTGAGGAGCTCATCTAAGTTTCGTGTGGGTGCTCAACCTGCTTGATTCCATCACACTGGGCTCAATGGGCATTGGACCCGATGTGACCAAACAGGGTTTCCTAGAACGCTGCCAGCACAGCTGATGGTATGTGAAGTTCATGAGGCAGGTGGAGTTGTTTTGGCACTGGAAGAGCTGTGCTGCTGCTTCGGGCAGTTGCCATTCACCACGGCCCTAAGTTCCCTAGAGGTCATATCCACTTTCAGACATATGTGGTGCCAGAGCACTTGGTTTCCATGGCAGCGGGAAATGGCTTGGGCGCTGAACTTGTGTTTGGCTGTGGAGTTTTGAGCGTCTTGAGTGAGGAGCTCCATGTTAGTTTACTGTGGGTGCTCAACCTGCTTGATTCCATTCCACTGGGCTCAATGGGCATTGGAGCAGTAGTGACAAAACAGGGTTTCCTAGATAGCTGCTAGCACAGCTGATGGTATGTGAAGTTCCTGAGGCAGGTTGAGTTGTTTAGGCACTGGAAGACCTGTGCTGCTCCTTCGGGCAGTTGCCCTTCACCACCGCCCTGAGTTCCCTAGGTGTCATATCCACTTTCAGACATATGTGGTGCCAGAGCACTTGGTTTCCATGGCAGCGGGAAATGGCTTTTGGGCTGAACTTGTGTTTGGCTGTGGAATATGGAGAGCCTTGAGTGAGGAGCTCCATGCAAGTTTAGTGTGGGTGCTGAACCTGCTTGATTCCATTGCACTGGGATCAATGGTCATTGGACCGGAAGTGACCAAACAGTGTTTTCTAGATAGCTGCTAGCACAGCTGATGGTATGTGAAGTTCCTGAGGCAGGTGGAGTTGTTTTGGCACTGGAAGAGCTGTGCTGCTGCTTCGGGCAGTTGCCATTCTCCACCACCCTGAGATCCTACTTATCATATCCACTTTCAGACATATGTGGTGCCAGAGCACTTGGTTTCCATGGCAGCGGGAAATGGCTTGAGCGCTGAACTTGTGTTTGGCTGGTTAGCTTTCAGCACCTTGAGTGAGGAGCTCCATGTTGGTTTAGTGTGGTTGCTCAACCTGCTTGATTCCATCACACTGGGCTCAATGGGCATTGGACCGGAAGTGACCCAAAAGGGTTTCCTAGAACGCTGCTAGCACAGCTGATGGTATGTGAAGTTCATTACTGAGGTGGAGTTGTTTTGTCACTGGAAGAGCTGTGCTGCTGCTTCGGGCAGTTGCCATTCACCACCATACTGAGGTCCCTAGGTGTCATATCCACTTTCAGACATATGTGGTGCCAGACCACTTGGTTTCCATGGCAGCGGGAAATGGCTTTTGCGCTGAACTTGTGTTTGGATGTGGAGATTTGAGCGCCTTGAGTGAGGAATTCAATGCTAGTTTAGTGGTTGCTCAACCTGCTTGATTCCATCACACTTGGATCAATGGTCACTGGACCGGAAGTGACCAAACAGGGTTTCCTAGATAGCTGCTAGCACAGCTGATGGTATATGAAGTTCATGAGGCAGGTGGAGTTGTTTTGGCACTGGAAGAGCTGTGCTGCTGCTTCGGGCAGTTGCCATTCACCACGGCCCTGAGTTCCCTAGGTGTCATATCCACTTTCAGACATATGTGGTGCCAGAGCACTTGGTTTCCATGTCATCGGGAAATGGCTTGGGCGCTGAATTTGTGTTTGGCTGTGGATGTTTGAGCATCTTGAGTGAGGAGCTGCATGTTAGTTTAGTGTGGGTGCTCAACTTACTTGATTCCATCCCACTAGGCTCAATGGGCATTGGACCGGAAGTGACCAAACAGGGTTTCCTAGATAGCTGCTACCACAGCTGATGGTATGTGAAGTTCATGAGGCAGGTGGAGTTGTTTTGGCACTGGAAGAGCTGTGCTGCTGCTTCGGGCAGTTGCCATTCACCACCGCCCTGAGTTCCCTAGGTGTCACATCCACTTTCAGACATATGTGGTGCCAGAGCACTTGGTTTCCATGGCAGCGGGAAATGGCTTGTGCGCTGAACTTGTGTTTGGATGTTGAGGTTTGAGCATCTCGTGTGAGGAGCTCCATGTTAGTTTAGTGTGGGTGCTCAACCTGCTTGATTCCATCCCACTAGGCTCAATGGGCTTTGGAGCAGAAGTGACCAAACAGTGTTTCCTAGATAGCTGCTAGCACAGCTGATTGTATGTGAAGTTCATGAGGCAGGTGGAGTTGTTTTGGCACTGGAAGAGCTGTGCTGCTGCTTCGGGCAGTTGCCATTCACCACGGCCCTAAGTTCCCTAGGTGTCATATCCACTTTCAGACATATGTGGTGCCAGAGCACTTGGTTTCCATGGCAGCGGGAAATGGCTTGGGCACTGAATTTGTGTTTGGCTGTGGAGTTTTGAGCGCCTTGAGTGAGGAGCTCCATGTAAGTTTAGAGTGGGTACTCAACCTGCTTGATTCCATCCCACTGGGCTCAATGTGCATTGGACCGGAAGAGACTAAACAAGGTTTCCTAGAGAGCTGCTAGCACAGCTGATGGTATGTGAAGTTCATGAGCCAGGTGGAGTTGTTTTGGCACTGGAAGAGCTGTGCTGCTGCTTCGGGCAGTTGCCATTCACCACTAGCCTGAGATTCCTACGTGTCATATCCACTTTCAGATATATGTGCTGCCAGAGCACTTGGTTTCCATGGCAGCGGGAAATGTCTTGGGCCCTGAACTTGTGTTTGGCTGTGGAGTATTAGAGGCTTGAGTGAGGAGCTCCATGTCAGTTTAGTGTGGGTGCTCATCCTGCTTGATTCCATCAAACTGGGCTCAATGGGCATTGGACCGGAAGTCACCAAACAGGGTTTCCTAGAGAGCTGCTAGCACAGCTGGTGGTATGTGAAGTTCATTACTGAGGTGGAGTTGTTTTGGCACTGGAAGAGCTGTGCTGCAGCTTCGGGCAGTTGCCATTCACCACCCCCTCCCTGAGTTCCCTAGGTGTCATATCCACTTTCAGACATATGTGGTGCCAGAGCACTTGGTTTCCATGACAGCGGGAAATGGCTTTTGCGCTGAACTTGTGTTTGGCTGTGGAGTATTGAGCACCTTGAGTGAGGAGCTCCATGTTAGTTTAGTGTGGGTGCTCAACCTGCTTGATTCCATCATCCTGGGCTCAATGGGCATTGGGGCGGATGTGACCAAACAGGGTTTCCTAGAACGCTGCTAGCACAGCTGATGGTATGTGAAGTTGATGAGGCAGGTGGAGTTGTTTTGGCACTGGAAGAGCTGTGCTGCTGCTTCAGGCAATTGCCACTCACCACCATCCTAAGATACCTACGTGTCATATCCACTTTCAGACATATGTGGTGCCAGAGCACTTGGTTTGATGTCATCGGGAAATGGCTTGGGCGCTGAACTTGTGTTTGGCTGTTGAGGTTTGAGCATCTTGTGTGAGGAGCTCCATGTTAGTTTAGTGTGGGTGCTCAACCTGCTTGATTCCATCACACTAGGCTCAATGGGCATTGGACCGGAAGTGACCAAACAGGGTTTCCTAGATAGCTGCCAGGACAGCTTATGGTATGTGAAGTTCATGAGGCAGTTGGAATTGTTTTGGCACTGGAAGAGCTGTGCTGCTGCTTCAGGCAGTTGCCATTCACCACAGCCCTGAGTTCCCTAGGTGTCATATCCACTTTCAGACATATGTGGTGCCAGAGCACTTGGTTTCCATGGCAGCGGGAAATGGCTTGAGCGCTGAACTTGTGTTTTGCTGTCTAGGTTTGAGGGCCTTGTGTGAGGAGCTCCATGTTAGTTTAGTGTGGGTGCTCAACCTTCTTGATTCCATCCCACTGGGCTCAATGGGCATTGGAGCGGAAGTCACCAAACATGGTTTCCTAGAGAGCTGCTAGCACAGCTGATTGTATGTGAAGTTCATGAGGCAGGTGGAGTTGTTTTGGCACTGGAAGATCTGTGCTGCTGCTTCGGGCAGTTGCCATTCACCACCAGCATGAGACTCCTACGTATCTTATCCACTTTCAGACATATGTGGTGCTGGAGCACTTGGTTTCCATGTCATCGGGAAATGGCTTGGGCGCTGAATTTGTGTTTGGCTGTGGATGTTTGAGCATCTTGAGTGAGGAGCTGCATGTTAGTTTAGTGTGGGTGCTCAACTTACTTGATTCCATCCCACTAGGCTCAATGGGCATTGGACCGGAAGTGACCAAACAGGGTTTCCTAGATAGCTGCTACCACAGCTGATGGTATGTGAAGTTCATGAGGCAGGTGGAGTTGTTTTGGCACTGGAAGAGCTGTGCTGCTGCTTCGGGCAGTTGACATTCACCACCGCCCTGAGTTCCCTAGGTGTCACATCCACTTTCAGACATATGTGGTGCCAGAGCACTTGGTTTCCATGGCAGCGGGAAATGGCTTGTGCGCTGAACTTGTGTTTGGATGTTGAGGTTTGAGCATCTCGTGTGAGGAGCTCCATGTTAGTTTAGTGTGGGTGCTCAACCTGCTTGATTCCATCCCACTAGGCTCAATGGGCTTTGGAGCAGAAGTGACCAAACAGTGTTTCCTAGATAGCTGCTAGCACAGCTGATTGTATGTGAAGTTCATGAGGCAGGTGGAGTTGTTTTGGCACTGGAAGAGCTGTGCTGCTGCTTCGGGCAGTTGCCATTCACCACGGCCCTAAGTTCCCTAGGTGTCATATCCACTTTCAGACATATGTGGTGCCAGAGCACTTGGTTTCCATGGCAGCGGGAAATGGCTTGGGCACTGAATTTGTGTTTGGCTGTGGAGTTTTGAGCGCCTTGAGTGAGGAGCTCCATGTAAGTTTAGAGTGGGTACTCAACCTGCTTGATTCCATCCCACTGGGCTCAATGTGCATTGGACCGGAAGAGACTAAACAAGGTTTCCTAGAGAGCTGCTAGCACAGCTGATGGTATGTGAAGTTCATGAGCCAGGTGGAGTTGTTTTGGCACTGGAAGAGCTGTGCTGCTGCTTCGGGCAGTTGCCATTCACCACTAGCCTGAGATTCCTACGTGTCATATCCACTTTCAGATATATGTGCTGCCAGAGCACTTGGTTTCCATGGCAGCGGGAAATGTCTTGGGCCCTGAACTTGTGTTTGGCTGTGGAGTATTAGAGGCTTGAGTGAGGAGCTCCATGTCAGTTTAGTGTGGGTGCTCATCCTGCTTGATTCCATCAAACTGGGCTCAATGGGCATTGGACCGGAAGTCACCAAACAGGGTTTCCTAGAGAGCTGCTAGCACAGCTGGTGGTATGTGAAGTTCATTACTGAGGTGGAGTTGTTTTGGCACTGGAAGAGCTGTGCTGCAGCTTCGGGCAGTTGCCATTCACCACCCCCTCCCTGAGTTCCCTAGGTGTCATATCCACTTTCAGACATATGTGGTGCCAGAGCACTTGGTTTCCATGACAGCGGGAAATGGCTTTTGCGCTGAACTTGTGTTTGGCTGTGGAGTATTGAGCACCTTGAGTGAGGAGCTCCATGTTAGTTTAGTGTGGGTGCTCAACCTGCTTGATTCCATCATCCTGGGCTCAATGGGCATTGGGGCGGATGTGACCAAACAGGGTTTCCTAGAACGCTGCTAGCACAGCTGATGGTATGTGAAGTTGATGAGGCAGGTGGAGTTGTTTTGGCACTGGAAGAGCTGTGCTGCTGCTTCAGGCAATTGCCACTCACCACCATCCTAAGATACCTACGTGTCATATCCACTTTCAGACATATGTGGTGCCAGAGCACTTGGTTTGATGTCATCGGGAAATGGCTTGGGCGCTGAACTTGTGTTTGGCTGTTGAGGTTTGAGCATCTTGTGTGAGGAGCTCCATGTTAGTTTAGTGTGGGTGCTCAACCTGCTTGATTCCATCACACTAGGCTCAATGGGCATTGGACCGGAAGTGACCAAACAGGGTTTCCTAGATAGCTGCCAGGACAGCTTATGGTATGTGAAGTTCATGAGGCAGTTGGAATTGTTTTGGCACTGGAAGAGCTGTGCTGCTGCTTCAGGCAGTTGCCATTCACCACAGCCCTGAGTTCCCTAGGTGTCATATCCACTTTCAGACATATGTGGTGCCAGAGCACTTGGTTTCCATGGCAGCGGGAAATGGCTTGAGCGCTGAACTTGTGTTTTGCTGTCTAGGTTTGAGGGCCTTGTGTGAGGAGCTCCATGTTAGTTTAGTGTGGGTGCTCAACCTTCTTGATTCCATCCCACTGGGCTCAATGGGCATTGGAGCGGAAGTCACCAAACATGGTTTCCTAGAGAGCTGCTAGCACAGCTGATTGTATGTGAAGTTCATGAGGCAGGTGGAGTTGTTTTGGCACTGGAAGATCTGTGCTGCTGCTTCGGGCAGTTGCCATTCACCACCAGCATGAGACTCCTACGTATCTTATCCACTTTCAGACATATGTGGTGCTGGAGCACTTGGTTTCCATGGCAGCGGGAAATGGCTTGGGCGCTGAACTTGTGTTTGGCTGTGGAGTTTTGAGCGTCTTGTGTGAGGAGCTCATCTAAGTTTCGTGTGGGTGCTCAACCTGCTTGATTCCATCACACTGGGCTCAATGGGCATTGGACCCGATGTGACCAAACAGGGTTTCCTAGAACGCTGCTAGCACAGCTGATTGTATGTGAAGTTCCTGAGGCAGGTGGAGTTGTTTTGGCACTGGAAGAGCTGTGCTGCTGCTTCGGGCAGTTGCCATTCACCACCACCCTGAGATTCTTACGTGTCATATCCACTTTCAGACATATGTGGTAACAGAGCACTTGGTTTCCATGGCAGCGGGAAATGGCTTGGGCGCTGAACTTGTGTTTGGCTGTGGAGTTTTGAGCGTCTTGAGTGAGGAGCTCCATGTAAGTTTAGTGTGGTTGCTCAACCTGCTTGATTCCATCCCACTGGGCTCAATGGGCATTGGAGCAGTAGTGACCCAACAGGGTTTCCTAGATAGCTGCTAGCACAGCTGATGGTATGTGAAGTTCATGAGGCAGGTGGAGTTGTTTTGGCACTGGAAGAGCTGTGCTGCTGCTTCGGGCAGTTGCCCTTCACCACCGCCCTGAGTTCCCTAGGTGTCATATGCACTTTCAGACATATGTGGTGCCAGAGCACTTAGTTTCCATGGCAGCAGGAAATGGCTTGGGCGCTGAACTTGTTTTTGGTTGTGGAATATGGAGAGCCTTGAGTGAGGAGCATCATGCAAGTTTAGTGTGGGTGCTGAACCTGCTTGATTCCATCCCACTGGGCTCAATGGGCATTGGACCGGAAGTGACCAAACAGTGTTTTCTAGATAGCTGCTAACACAGCTGATGGTATGTGAAGTTCATGAGGCAGGTGGAGTTGTTTTGGCACTGGAAGAGCTGTGCTGCTGCTTCGTGCAGTTGCCATTCACCACCATACTGAGGTCCCTAGGTGTCATATCCACATTCAGACATATGTGGTGCCAGAGCACTTGGTTTCCATGGCAGCAGGAAATGGCTTGGGCGCTGAACTTGTGTTTGGTTGTGGAATATGGAGAGGCTTGAGTGAGGAGCTCCATGTTAGTTTAGTGTGGGGGCTCAACCTGCTTGATTCCATCACACTAGGCTCAATGGGCATTGGACCGGAAGTGACCAAACAGGGTTTCCTAGATAGCTGCTAGCACAGCTGATGGTATGTGAAGTTCCATGAGGCAGGTGTAGTTGTTTTGGCACTGGAAGAGCTGTGCTGCTGCTTCGGGCAGTTGCCATTCACCACCGCCCTGAGTTCCCTAGGTGTCACATCCACTTTCAGACATATGTGGTGCCAGAGCACTTGGTTTCCATGTCAGCGGGAAATGGCTGTGGCGCTGAACTTGTGTTTGGCTGTGGAGGTTTGAGCATCTCGTGTGAGGAGCTCCATCTAAGTTTCGTGTGGGTGCTCAAACTGCTTGATTCCATCTCACTAGGCTCAATGGGCATTGGACCGGAAGTGACCAAACAGGGTTTCCTAGAACGCTGCTAGCACAGCTGATGGTATGTGAAGTTCATGAGGCAGGTGGAGTTGTTTTGTCACTGAAAGAGCTGTGCTGCTGCTTCGGGCAGTTGCCATTCACCACCATACTGAGGTCCCTAGGTGTCATATCCACTTTCAGACATATGTGGTGCCAGAGCACTTGGTTTCCATGGCAGCGGGAAATGGGTTTGGCGCTGAACTTGTGTTTGGCTGTGGAGGTTTGAGCAGCTTCTGTGAGGAGCTCCATGTTAGTTTAGTGTGTGTGCTCAACCTGCTTGATTCCATCTCACTGGGCTCAATGGGCATTGGACCGGAAGTGACCAAACAGGGTTTCCTAGATAGCTGCTAGCACAGCTGATGGTATGTGAAGTTCCTGAGGCAGGTGGAGTTGTTTTGGCACTGGAAGAGCTGTGCTGCTGCTTCGGGCAGTTGCCATTCCTCACCATCCTAAGATTCCTACGTGTCACATCCACTTTCAGACATATGATGCCAGAGCACTTGGTTTCCATGGCAGCGGGAAATGGCTTGGGCGCTGAACTTGTGTTTGGCTGTGGAGCTTTGAGCATCTTGTGTGAGGAGCTCCATCTAAGTTTCGTGTGGGTGCTCAACCTGCTTGATTCCATCACACTGGGCTCAATGGGCATTGGACTGGAAGTGACCCGAAAGGGTTTCCTGGAACGCTGCTAGCACAGCTGATGGTATGTGAAGTTCATGACTGAGGTGGAGTTGTTCTGGCACTGGAAGAGCTGTGCTGCAGCTTCGGGAAGTTGCCATTCACCATCGCCTCCCTGAGTTCCCTAGGTGTCATAGCCACTTTCAGACATATGTGGTGCCAGAGCACTTGGTTTCCATGGCAGCGAGAAATGGCTTGGGCGCTTAACTTGTATTTGGCTGCGAATTTTTGAGCACCTTGAGTGAGGAGCTCCATGTTAGTTTAGTGTGAGTGCTGAACCTGCATGATTCCATCACACTGTTGCTCAATGGGCATTGGACCGGAAGTGACCAAACAGGGTTTCCTAGAACGCTGCTAGTACAGCTGATGGTATGTGAAGTTCATGAGGCAGGTGGAGTTGTTTTGGCACTGGAAGAGCTGTGCTGCTGCTTCAGGCAGTTGCCATTCAGCACCGCCTCCCTGAGTTCCCTAGGTGTCATATCCACTTTCAGACATATGTGGTGCCAGAGCACTTGGTTTCCATGGCAGCGGGAAATGGCTTGGGCGCTGAACTTGTATTTGGCTGCGGATTTTTGAGCACCTTGAGTGAGGAGCTCCATGTTAGTTTAGTGTGGGTGCTCAACCTGCTTGATTCCATCCCACTGGGCTCAATGGGCATTGGACCGGAAGTGACCAAACAGGGTTTCCTTGATAGCTGCTAGCACAGCTGATGGTATGTGAAGTTCATGTGGTAGGTGGAGTTGTTTTGGCACTGGAAGAGCTGTGCTGCTGCTTCGGGCAGTTGCCATTCACGACCGCCGTGAGCTGCCTAGGTATCATATCCACTTTCAGACATATGTGGTGCCAGAGCACTTGGTTTCCATGGCAGCGGGATATGGCTTTGGCGCTGGACTTGTGTTTGGCTGTGGAGGTTTGAGCGCCTTGTGTGAGGAGCTCCATGTTAGTTTAGTGTGGTTGCTCAACCTGCTTGATTCCATCCCACTGGGCTCAATGGGCATTGGACCGGAAGTGACCAAACAGGGTTTCAGAGAGACCTGCTAGCCCAGCTGATGGTATGTGAAGTTCATGACTGAGGTGGAGTTGTTTTGGCACTGGAAGAGCTGTGCTGCTGCTTCGGGCAGTTGCCATTCACCACCGCCCTGAGTTCCCTAGGTGTCATATCCACTTTCAGACATATGTGCTGCCAGATCACTTGGTTTCCATGGCAGCGGGAAATGGCTTGGGCGCTGAACTTGTGATTGGCTGTGGAGTTTTGAGTGCCTTGAGTTTGGAGCTCCATGTTAGTTTAGTGTGGGTGCTCAAACTGCTTGATTCCATCACACTGGGCTCAATGTGCATTGGACCGGAAATGACCAAACAGGGTTTGCTAGAACGCTGCTAGCACAGCTGATGGTATGTGAAGTTCATGACTGAGGTGGATTTGTTTTGTCACTGGAAGAGCTGTGCTGCTGCTTCGGGCAGTTGCCATTCACCACCGCCCTGAGTTCCCTAGGTGTCACATCCACTTTCAGACATATGTGGTGCCAGAGCACTTGGTTTCCATGGCAGCGGGAAATGGCTGTGGCGCTGAACTTGTGTTTGGCTGTGGAGGTTTGAGCATCTCGTGTGAGGAGCTCCATCTAAGTTTCGTGTGGGTGCTCAACCTGCTTGATTCCATCCCACTAGGCTCAATGGGCATTGGACCGGAAGTGACCAAACAGGGTTTCCTAGGTAGCTGCTAGCACAGCTGATTGTATGTGAAGTTCATGATTCAGGTGGAGTTGTTTTGGCACTGGAAGAGCTGTGCTGCTGCTTCGGGCAGTTGCCATTCACCACCGCCCTAAGTTCCCTAGGTGTCATATCCACTTTCAGACATATGTGGTGCCAGAGCACTTGGTTTCCATGGCAGCGGGAACTGGCTTGAGCGCTGAACTTGTGTTTGGCTGTGGAGTTTTGAGCCGCTTGAGTGAGGAGCTCCATGTTAGTTTAGTGTGGGTGCTCACCCTGCTTGATTCCATCCCACTGGACTCAATGGGCATTGGAGCGGAAGTGACCAAACAGGGTTTCCTAGAGAGCTGCTAGCACAGCTGATGGTATGTGAAGTTGATGAGGCAGGTGGAGTTGTTTTGGCACTGGAAGAGCTGTGCTGCTGCTTCGGGCAGTTGACATTCACCACCATCCTAAGATTCCTACGTGTCACATCCACTTTCAGACATATGATGCCAGAGCACTTGGTTTCCATGGCAGCGGGAAATGGCTTGTGCGCTGAACTTGTGTTTGGCTGTGGAGCTTTGAGCATCTTGTGTGAGGAGCTCCATCTAAGTTTCGTGTGGGTGCTCAACCTGCTTGATTCCATCACACTGGGCTCAATGGGCATTGGACCGGAAGTGACCAAACAGGGTTTCCTAGAACGCTGCTCGTACAGCTGATGGTATGTGAAGTTCATGACTGAGGTGCAGTTGTTTTGGCACTTTAAGAGCTGTGCTGCTGCTTCAGGCAGTTGCCATTCACCACCGCCTCCCTGAGTTCCCTAGGTGTCATATCCACTTTCAGACATATGTGGTGCCAGAGCACTTGGTTTCCATGGCAGCGGGAAATGGCTTGGGCGCTGAACTTGTATTTGGCTGCGGATTTTTGAGCACCTTGAGTGAGGAGCTCCATGTTAGTTTAGTGTGGGTGCTCAACCTGCTTGATTCCATCCCACTGGGCTCAATGGGCATTGGACTGGAAATGACCAAACAGGGTTTGCTAGAACGCTGCTAGCACAGCTGATGGTATGTGAAGTTCATGACTGAGGTGGAGTTGTTTTGTCACTGGAAGAGCTGTGCTGCTGCTTCGGGCAGTTACCATTCATCACCGCCCTGAATTCCCTAGGTGTCATATCCACATTCAGACATACGTGGTACCACAGCACTTGGTTTCCATCTCAGCAGGAAATGGCTTGGGCGATGAAGTTCTGTTTGGTTGTGGAGATTTGAGCACCTTGAGTGAGGAGCTCAATGTTAGTTTAGTGTGGGTGCTCAACCTGCTTGATTCCATCCCACTGGGCTCAATGGGCATTGGACCGGAAGTGACCAAACAGGGTTTCCAAGAGAGCTGCTAGCACAGCTGATGGTTTGTGAAGTTCATGACTGAGGTGGAGTTGTTCTGGCACTGGAAGAGCTGTGCTGCTGCTTCGGGCAGTTGCCATTCACCACCGCCTCTCTGAGTTCCCTAGGTGTCATATCCACTTTCAGACATATGTGGTGCCAGAGCACTTGGTTTCCATGGCAGCGGGAAATGGCTTGGGCGGTGAACTTGTGTTTGACTGTGGAGTTTTGAGCACCTTGAGTGAGGAGCTCCATGTAAGTTTAGTGTGGGTGCTCAACCTGCTTGATTCCATCACACTGGGCTCAATGGGCATTGGAGTGGAAGTGACCAAACAGGGTTTCCTAGATAGCTGCTAGCACAGCTGATGGTATGTGAAGTTCATGAGGCAGGTGGAGTTGTTTTGGCACTGGAAGAGCTGTGCTGCTGCTTCAGGCAGTTGCCATTCACCACCGCCTCCCTGAGTTCCCTAGGTGTCATATCCACTTTCAGACATATGTGCTGCCAGAGCACTTGGTTTCCATGGCAGCAGGAAATGGCTTGGGCGCTGAAGTTGTGTTTGGCCGTGGGGTTTTGAGCATCTTGAGAGAGGAGCTCCATGTTAGTTTAGTGTGGTTGCTCAACCTGCTTGATTCCATCCCCCTGAGCTCAATGGGCATTGGACCGGAAGTGACCAAACACTGTTTCCTAGATAGCTGCTAGCACAGCTGATGGTATGTGAAGTTCATGAGGCAGGTGGAGTTGTTTTGGCACTGGAAGAGCTGTGCTGCTGCTTCGGGCAGTTGCCATTCAGCACCGCCTTCCTGAGTTCCCTAGGTGTCATATCCACTTTCAGACATATGTGGTGCCAGAGCACTTGGTTTCCATGGCAGCGGGAAATGGCTTGGGCGCTGAACCTATATTTGGCTGCGAATTTTTGAGCACCTTGAGTGAGAAGCTCCATGTTAGTTTAGTGTGGTTGCTCAACCTGCTTGATTCCATTCCATTGGGCTCAATGGGCATTGGACCGGAAGTGACCCAACAGGTTTTCCTAGATAGCTGCTAGCACAGCTGATGGTATGTGAAGTTCATGAGGCAGGTGGAGTTGTTTTTGCACTGGAAGAGCTGTGCTGCTGCTTCGGGCAGTTGCCATTCACCACCATACTGAGTTCCCTAGGTGTCATATCCACTTTCAGACATATGTGGTGCCAGAGCACTTGGTTTCCATGGCAGCGGGAAATATCTTGGGTTTGGCGCTGAACTTGTATTTGGCTCCTTAGTTTTCAGCGGCTTGAGTGAGGAGCTCCATGTTAGTTTAGTGTGGGTGCTCAACCTGCTTGATTCCATCACACTGGGCTCAATGGAAATTGCACCAGATGTGACCAAACAGGGTTTCCTAGATAGCTGCTAGTACAGCTGATGGTATGTGAAGTTCATGACTGAGGTGGAGTTGTTTTGGCACTTTAAGTGCTGTGCTGCTGCTTCGGGCAGTTGCCATTCACCACCGCCCTGAGTTCCCTAGGTGTCATATCCACTTTCAGACATATGTGCTGCCAGATCACTTGGTTTCCATGGCAGCGGGAAATGGCTTGGGCGCTGAACTTGTGATTGGCTGTGGAGTTTTGAGTGCCTTGAGTTTGGAGCTCCATGTTAGTTTAGTGTGGGTGCTCAACCTGCTTGATTCCATCACACTGGGCTCAATGGGCATTGGACCGGAAATGACCAAACAGGGTTTGCTAGAACGCTGCTAGCACAGCTGATGGTATGTGAAGTTCATGACTGAGGTGGATTTGTTTTGTCACTGGAAGAGCTGTGCTGCTGCTTCGGGCAGTTGCCATTCACCACCGCCCTGAGTTCCCTAGGTGTCACATCCACTTTCAGACATATGTGGTGCCAGAGCACTTGGTTTCCATGTCAGCGGGAAATGGCTGTGGCGCTGAACTTGTGTTTGGCTGTGGAGGTTTGAGCATCTCGTGTGAGGAGCTCCATCTAAGTTTCGTGTGGGTGCTCAACCTGCTTGATTCCATCCCACTAGGCTCAATGGGCATTGGACCGGAAGTGACCAAACAGGGTTTCCTAGGTAGCTGCTAGCACAGCTGATTGTATGTGAAGTTCATGATTCAGGTGGAGTTGTTTTGGCACTGGAAGAGCTGTGCTGCTGCTTCGGGCAGTTGACATTCACCACCATCCTAAGATTCCTACGTGTCACATCCACTTTCAGACATATGATGCCAGAGCACTTGGTTTCCATGGCAGCGGGAAATGGCTTGTGCGCTGAACTTGTGTTTGGCTGTGGAGCTTTGAGCATCTTGTGTGAGGAGCTCCATCTAAGTTTCGTGTGGGTGCTCAACCTGCTTGATTCCATCCCACTGGGCTCAATGGGCATTGGACCGGACGTGACCAAACAGGATTTCCTTGATAGCTGCTAGCACAGCTGATGGTATGTGAAGTTCATGAGGTAGGTGGAGTTGTTTTGGCACTTCAAGAACTGTGCTGCTGCTTCGGGCAGTTGCCATTCACGACCGCCGTGAGCTCCCTAGGTGTCATATCCACTTTCAGACATATGTGGTGCCAGAGCACTTGGTTTCCATGGCAGCGGGAATTGGCTTTTGCGCTGGACTTGTGATTGGCTGTGGAGTTTTGAGTGCCTTGAGTTTGGAGCTCCATGTTAGTTTAGTGTGGGTGCTCAACCTGCTTGATTCCATCACACTGGGCTCAATGGGCATTGGACTGGAAATGACCAAACAGGGTTTGCTAGAACGCTGCTAGCACAGCTGATGGTATGTGAAGTTCATGACTGAGGTGGAGTTGTTTTGTCACTGGAAGAGCTGTGCTGCTGCTTCGGGCAGTTACCATTCATCACCGCCCTGAATTCCCTAGGTGTCATATCCACATTCAGACATACGTGGTACCACAGCACTTGGTTTCCATCTCAGCAGGAAATGGCTTGGGCGATGAAGTTCTGTTTGGTTGTGGAGATTTGAGCGGCTTGAGTGAGGAGCTACATGTTAGTTTAGTGTGGGTGCTCAACCTGCTTGATTCCATCACACTGGGCTCAATGGGCATTGGACCGGAAGTGACCAAACAGGGTTTCCTAGTACGCTGCTAGCACAGCTGATGGTATGTGAAGTTCATGAGGCAGGTGGAGTTGTTCTGGCACTGGAAGAGCTGTGCTGCTGCTTCGGGCAGTTGCCATTCACCACCGCCTCTCTGAGTTCCCTAGGTGTCATATCCACTTTCAGACATATGTGGTGCCAGAGCACTTGGTTTCCATGGCAGCGGGAAATGGCTTGGGCGGTGAACTTGTGTTTGGCTGTGGAGTTTTGAGCACCTTGAGTGAGGAGCTCCATGTAAGTTTAGTGTGGGTGCTCAACCTGCTTGATTCCATCACACTGGGCTCAATGGGCATTGGAGTGGAAGTGACCAAACAGGGTTTCCTAGATAGCTGCTAGCACAGCTGATGGTATGTGAAGTTCATGAGGCAGGTGGAGTTGTTTTGGCACTGGAAGAGCTGTGCTGCTGCTTCAGGCAGTTGCCATTCACCACCGCCTCCCTGAGTTCCCTAGGTGTCATATCCACTTTCAGACATATGTGCTGCCAGAGCACTTGGTTTCCATGGCAGCAGGAAATGGCTTGGGCGCTGAAGTTGTGTTTGGCCGTGGGGTTTTGAGCATCTTGAGAGAGGAGCTCCATGTTAGTTTAGTGTGGTTGCTCAACCTGCTTGATTCCATCCCCCTGAGCTCAATGGGCATTGGACCGGAAGTGACCAAACACTGTTTCCTAGATAGCTGCTAGCACAGCTGATGGTATGTGAAGTTCATGAGGCAGGTGGAGTTGTTTTGGCACTGGAAGAGCTGTGCTGCTGCTTCGGGCAGTTGCCATTCAGCACCGCCTCCCTGAGTTCCCTAGGTGTCATATCCACTTTCAGACATATGTGGTGCCAGAGCACTTGGTTTCCATGGCAGCGGGAAATGGCTTGGGCGCTGAACCTATATTTGGCTGCGAATTTTTGAGCACCTTGAGTGAGAAGCTCCATGTTAGTTTAGTGTGGTTGCTCAACCTGCTTGATTCCATTCCATTGGGCTCAATGGGCATTGGACCGGAAGTGACCCAACAGGGTTTCCTAGATAGCTGCTAGCACAGCTGATGTTATGTGAAGTTCATGAGGCAGGTGGAGTTGTTTTGGCACTGGAAGAGCTGTGCTGCTGCTTCGGGCAGTTGCCATTCACCACCATACTGAGTTCCCTAGGTGTCATATCCACTTTCAGACATATGTGGTGCCAGAGCACTTGGTTTCCATGGCAGCGGGAAATATCTTGGGTTTGGCGCTGAACTTGTATTTGGCTGGTTAGTTTTCAGCGGCTTGAGTGAGGAGCTCCATGTTAGTTTAGTGTGGGTGCTCAACCTGCTTGATTCCATCCCACTGGGCTCAATGGGCATTGGACCGGAAGTGACCCAAAAGGGTTTCCTGGAACGCTGTTAGCACAGCTGATGGTATGTGAAGTTCATGAGGCAGGTGGAGTTGTTCTGGCACTGGAAGAGCTGTGCTGCTGCTTCGGGCAGTTGCCATTCACCACCGCCTCCCTGAATTCCCTAGGTGTCATAGCCACTTTCAGACATATGTGGTGCCAGAGCACTTGGTTTCCATGGCAGCGAGAAATGGCTTGGGCGCTGAACTTGTATTTGGCTGCGGATTTTTGAGCACCTTGAGTGAGGAGCTCCATGTTAGTTTAGTGTGTTTGCCCAACCTGCTTGATTCCATCCCACTGGGCTCAATGGGCATTGGACCGGATGTGACCAAACAGGGTTTCCTAGATAGCTGCTAGCACAGCTGATGGTTTGTGAAGTTCATGACTGAGGTGGATTTGTTTTGTCACTGGAAGAGCTGTGCTGCTGCTTCGGGCAGTTGCCATTCACCACCGCCCTGAGTTCCCTAGGTGTCACATCCACTTTCAGACATATGTGGTGCCAGAGCACTTGGTTTCCATGTCAGCGGGAAATGGCTGTGGCGCTGAACTTGTGTTTGGCTGTGGAGGTTTGAGCATCTCGTGTGAGGAGCTCCATCTAAGTTTCGTGTGGGTGCTCAACCTGCTTGATTCCATCCCACTAGGCTCAATGGGCATTGGACCGGAAGTGACCAAACAGGGTTTCCTAGGTAGCTGCTAGCACAGCTGATTGTATGTGAAGTTCATGATTCAGGTGGAGTTGTTTTGGCACTGGAAGAGCTGTGCTGCTGCTTCGGGCAGTTGACATTCACCACCATCCTAAGATTCCTACGTGTCACATCCACTTTCAGACATATGATGCCAGAGCACTTGGTTTCCATGGCAGCGGGAAATGGCTTGTGCGCTGAACTTGTGTTTGGCTGTGGAGCTTTGAGCATCTTGTGTGAGGAGCTCCATCTAAGTTTCGTGTGGGTGCTCAACCTGCTTGATTCCATCCCACTGGGCTCAATGGGCATTGGACCGGACGTGACCAAACAGGATTTCCTTGATAGCTGCTAGCACAGCTGATGGTATGTGAAGTTCATGAGGTAGGTGGAGTTGTTTTGGCACTTCAAGAACTGTGCTGCTGCTTCGGGCAGTTGCCATTCACGACCGCCGTGAGCTCCCTAGGTGTCATATCCACTTTCAGACATATGTGGTGCCAGAGCACTTGGTTTCCATGGCAGCGGGAATTGGCTTTTGCGCTGGACTTGTGATTGGCTGTGGAGTTTTGAGTGCCTTGAGTTTGGAGCTCCATGTTAGTTTAGTGTGGGTGCTCAACCTGCTTGATTCCATCACACTGGGCTCAATGGGCATTGGACTGGAAATGACCAAACAGGGTTTGCTAGAACGCTGCTAGCACAGCTGATGGTATGTGAAGTTCATGACTGAGGTGGAGTTGTTTTGTCACTGGAAGAGCTGTGCTGCTGCTTCGGGCAGTTACCATTCATCACCGCCCTGAATTCCCTAGGTGTCATATCCACATTCAGACATACGTGGTACCACAGCACTTGGTTTCCATCTCAGCAGGAAATGGCTTGGGCGATGAAGTTCTGTTTGGTTGTGGAGATTTGAGCACCTTGAGTGAGGAGCTCAATGTTAGTTTAGTGTGGGTGCTCAACCTGCTTGATTCCATCCCACTGGGCTCAATGGGCATTGGACCGGAAGTGACCAAACAGGGTTTCCTAGTACGCTGCTAGCACAGCTGATGGTATGTGAAGTTCATGAGGCAGGTGGAGTTGTTCTGGCACTGGAAGAGCTGTGCTGCTGCTTCGGGCAGTTGCCATTCACCACCGCCTCTCTGAGTTCCCTAGGTGTCATATCCACTTTCAGACATATGTGGTGCCAGAGCACTTGGTTTCCATGGCAGCGGGAAATGGCTTGGGCGGTGAACTTGTGTTTGGCTGTGGAGTTTTGAGCACCTTGAGTGAGGAGCTCCATGTAAGTTTAGTGTGGGTGCTCAACCTGCTTGATTCCATCACACTGGGCTCAATGGGCATTGGAGTGGAAGTGACCAAACAGGGTTTCCTAGATAGCTGCTAGCACAGCTGATGGTATGTGAAGTTCATGAGGCAGGTGGAGTTGTTTTGGCACTGGAAGAGCTGTGCTGCTGCTTCAGGCAGTTGCCATTCACCACCGCCTCCCTGAGTTCCCTAGGTGTCATATCCACTTTCAGACATATGTGCTGCCAGAGCACTTGGTTTCCATGGCAGCAGGAAATGGCTTGGGCGCTGAAGTTGTGTTTGGCCGTGGGGTTTTGAGCATCTTGAGAGAGGAGCTCCATGTTAGTTTAGTGTGGTTGCTCAACCTGCTTGATTCCATCCCCCTGAGCTCAATGGGCATTGGACCGGAAGTGACCAAACACTGTTTCCTAGATAGCTGCTAGCACAGCTGATGGTATGTGAAGTTCATGAGGCAGGTGGAGTTGTTTTGGCACTGGAAGAGCTGTGCTGCTGCTTCGGGCAGTTGCCATTCAGCACCGCCTCCCTGAGTTCCCTAGGTGTCATATCCACTTTCAGACATATGTGGTGCCAGAGCACTTGGTTTCCATGGCAGCGGGAAATGGCTTGGGCGCTGAACCTATATTTGGCTGCGAATTTTTGAGCACCTTGAGTGAGAAGCTCCATGTTAGTTTAGTGTGGTTGCTCAACCTGCTTGATTCCATTCCATTGGGCTCAATGGGCATTGGACCGGAAGTGACCCAACAGGGTTTCCTAGATAGCTGCTAGCACAGCTGATGTTATGTGAAGTTCATGAGGCAGGTGGAGTTGTTTTGGCACTGGAAGAGCTGTGCTGCTGCTTCGGGCAGTTGCCATTCACCACCATACTGAGTTCCCTAGGTGTCATATCCACTTTCAGACATATGTGGTGCCAGAGCACTTGGTTTCCATGGCAGCGGGAAATATCTTGGGTTTGGCGCTGAACTTGTATTTGGCTGGTTAGTTTTCAGCGGCTTGAGTGAGGAGCTCCATGTTAGTTTAGTGTGGGTGCTCAACCTGCTTGATTCCATCCCACTGGGCTCAATGGGCATTGGACCGGAAGTGACCCAAAAGGGTTTCCTGGAAGGCTGTTAGCACAGCTGATGGTATGTGAAGTTCATGAGGCAGGTGGAGTTGTTCTGGCACTGGAAGAGCTGTGCTGCTGCTTCGGGCAGTTGCCATTCACCACCGCCTCCCTGAATTCCCTAGGTGTCATAGCCACTTTCAGACATATGTGGTGCCAGAGCACTTGGTTTCCATGGCAGCGAGAAATGGCTTGGGCGCTGAACTTGTATTTGGCTGCGGATTTTTGAGCACCTTGAGTGAGGAGCTCCATGTTAGTTTAGTGTGTTTGCCCAACCTGCTTGATTCCATCCCACTGGGCTCAATGGGCATTGGACCGGATGTGACCAAACAGGGTTTCCTAGATAGCTGCTAGCACAGCTGATGGTTTGTGAAGTTCATGACTGAGGTGGAGTTGTTCTGGCACTGGAAGAGCTGTGCTGCAGCTTCGGGCAGTTGCCATTCAGCACCGCATCCCTGAGTTCCCTAGGTGTCATATCCACTTTCAGACATATGTGGTGCCAAAGCACTTGGTTTCCGTGGCAGCGGGAAATGGCTTGTGCTCTGAAATTGTGTTTGGCTGTGGAGTATGGAGCGCCTTGAGTGAGGAGCTCCATGTTACTTTAGTGTGGGTGCTCAACCTGCTTGATTCCATCCCACTGGGCTCAATGGGCATTGCACCGGAAGTGACCAAACAGGGTTTGCAAGAGAGCTGCTAGCACAGCTGATGGTATGTGAAGTTCATGAGGCAGGTGGAGTTGTTTTCTCAATGGAAGAGCTGTGCTGCTGCTTCAGGCAATTGCCATTCACCACCGCCCTGAATTCCCTAGGTGTCATATCCACTTTCAGACATATGTGGTGCCAGAGCACTTGGTTTCCATGGCAGCGGGAAATGGCTTGGGCGCTGAACTTGTGTTTGGCTGTGGAGTTTTGAGTGCCTTGAGTGAGGAGCTCCATGTTAGTTTAGTTTGGGTGCTCAACCTGCTTGATTCCATCCCACTGGGCTCAATGGGCATTGGACCGGAAGTGACCAAACAGGGTTTCCTAAATAGCTGCTAGCACAGCTGATGGTATGTGAAGTTCATGACTGAGGTGGAGTTGTTTTGGCACTGGAAGAGCTGTGCTGCTGCTTCGGGCAGTTGCCATTCACCACCGCCTCCCTGAGTTCCCTAGGTGTCATATCCACTTTCAGACATCTGTGGTGCCAGAGCACTTGGTTTCCATGGCAGCGGGAAATGGCTTGGGCGCTTAACTTGTATTTCGCTGTGGAGTTTTGAGCGTCTTGAGTGAGGAGCTCCATGTTAGTTTAGTGTGGGTGCTCAACCTGCTTGATTCCATCACACTGGGCTCAATGGGCATTGGACCGAAGTGACCCAACAGGGTTTCCTAGAGAGCTGCTAGCACAGCTGATGGTATGTGAAGTTCATGAGGCAGGTGGAGTTGTTTTGGCACTGGAAGAGCTGTGCTGCTGCTTCGGGCAGTTGCCATTCACCACCGCCTCCCTGAGTTTCCTAGGTGTCATATCCACTTTCAGACATATGTGGTGCCAGAGCACTTGGTTTCCATGGCAGCGGGAAATGGCTTGGGCGCTGAACTTGTATTTGGCTGCGAATTTTTGAGCACCTTGAGTGAGGAGCTCCATGTTAGTTTAGTGTGGGTGCTCAACCTGCTTGATTCCATCCCACTGGGCTCAATGGGCATTGGACCGGAAGTGACCAAACAGGGTTTCCTAGAACGAGGCTAGCCGAGCTGATGGTATGTGAAGTTCAGGACTGAGGTGGAGTTGTTCTGGCACTTTAAGAGCTGTGCTGCTGCTTCGGGCAGTTGCCATTCACCACCGCCTCCCTGAGTTCCCTAGGTGTCATATCCACTTTCAGACATATGTGGTGCCAGAGCACTTGGTTTCCATGGCAGCGGGAAATGGCTTGTGCGCTGAACTTGTGTTTGGCTGTGGAGTTTTGAGCGCCTTGAGTGAGGAGCTCCATGTTAGTTTAGTGTGGGTGCTCACCCTGCTTGATTCCATCCCACTGGGCTCAATGGAAATTGCACCAGAATTGACCAAACAGGGTTTCCTAGAACGCTGCTAGTACAGCTGATGGTATGTGAAGTTCATGACTGAGGTGGAGTTGTTTTGGCACTTTAAGTGCTGTGCTGCTGCTTCTGGCAGTTGCCATTCACCACCGCCCTGAGTTCCCTAGGTGTCATATCCACTTTCAGACATATGTGGTGCCAGAGCACTTGGTTTCCATGGCAGCGGGAAATGGCTTGGGCGCTGAACTTGTGTTTGGCTGTGGAGTTTTGAGCGGCTTGCGTGAGGAGCTCCATGTAAGTTTAGTGTGGGTGCTCAACCTGCTTGATTCCATCCCACTAGCCTCAATGGGCATTGGACCGGAAGTGACCAAACAGGGTTTCCTAGATAGCTGCTAGCACAGCTGATGGTATGTGAAGTTCATGAGGCAGGTGGAGTTGTTTTGGCACTGGAAGAGCTGTGCTGCTGCTTCGGGCAGTTGCCATTCACCAACGCCGTGAGCTCCCTAGGTGTCATATCCACTTTCAGACATATGTGGTGCCAGAGCACTTGGTTTCCATGGCAGCGGGAAATGGCCTGGGCGCTGAAATTGTGTTTGGCTGTGGAGTTTTGAGCGGCTTGCGTGAGGAGCTCCATGTTAGTTTAGTGTGGGTGCTCAACCTGCTTGATTCCATCCCACTGGGCTCAATGGGCATTGGACCGGAAGTGACCCAACAGGGTTTCCTAGAATGCTGCTAGCAGAGCTGATGGTATGTGAAGTTCATGATTGAGGTGGAGTTGTTCTGGCACTGGAAGAGCTGTGCGGCTGCTTCGGGCAGTTGCCATTCACCACCGCCCTGAATTCCCTAGGTGTCATATCCACTTTAAGACATATGTGGTGCCAGAGCACTTGGTTTCCATGGCAGCGGGAAATGGCTTGGGCGCTGAACTTGTGCTTGGCTGTGGAGTTTTGAGCGTCTTGAGTGAGGAGCTCCATGTAAGTTTAGTGTGGGTGCTCAACCTGCTTGATTCCATCCCACTAGGCTCAATGGGCATTGGACCGGAAGTGACCAAACAGGGTTTCCTAGTACGCTGCTAGCACAGCTGATGGTATGTGAAGTTCATGAGGCAGGTGGAGTTGTTTTGGCACTGGAAGAGCTGTGCTGCTGCTTCGGGCAGTTGCCATTCACCACCGCCTCCCTGAGTTCCCTAGGTGTCATATCCACTTTCAGACATATGTGGTGCCAGAGCACTTGGTTTCCATGGCAGCGGGAAATGGCATTTGCGCTGAACTTGTGTTTGGCTGTGGAGATATGAGCGCCTTGTGTGAGGAGCTCCATGTTAGTTTATTGTGGGTGCTCAACCTGCTTGATTCCATCCCACTGGGCTCAATGGGCATTGGACCGGAGGTGACCAAACAGGGTTTCAGAGAGAGCTGCTAGCAGAGCTGATGGTATGTGAAGTTCATGAGGCAGGTGCAGTTGTTTTGGCACTGGAAGAGCTGTGCTGCTGCTTCGGGCAGTTGCCATTCACCACCGCACTGAGTTCCCTAGTTGTCATATCCACTTTCAGACATATGTGGTGCCAGAGCACTTGGTTTCCATGGCAGAGGGAAATGGCTTGGGCGCTGAACTTGTACTTGGCTGTGGAGTTTTGAGCGGCTTGAGTGAGGAGCTCCATGTAAGTTTAGTGTGGGTGCTCAACCTGCTTGATTCCATCCCACTGGCTTCAATGGGCATTGGAGTGGAAGTGACCAAACAGGGTTTCCTAGATAGCTGCTAGCACAGCTGATGGTATGTGAAGTTCATGAGGCAGGTGGAGTTGTTTTCTCACTGGAAGAGCTGTGCTGCTGCTTCGGGCAGTTGCCATTCACCACCGCCCTGAGTTCCCTAGGTGTCATATCCACTTTCAGACATATGTGGTGCCAGAGCACTTGGTTTCCATGGCAGAGGGAAATGGCTTGGGCGCTGAACTTGTACTTGGCAGCGGATTTTTGAGCACCTTGAGTGAGGAGCTCCATGTTAGTTTAGTGTGGGTGCTCAACCTGCTTGATTTCATCCCACTGGGCTCAATGGGCATTGGACCGGAAGTGACCAAACAGGGTTTCCTAGTACGCTGCTAGTACAGCTGATGGTATGTGAAGTTCAAGACTGAGGTGCAGTTGTTTTGGCACTTTAAGAGCTGTGCTGCTGCTTCGGGCAGTTGCCATTCACCACCGCCTCCCTGAGTTCCCTAGGTGTCATATCCACTTTCAGACATATGTGGTGCCAGAGCACTTGGTTTCCATGGCAGTGGGAAATGTCTTGGGCGCTGAACTTGTGTTTGGCTGTGGAGTATGGAGCACCTTGAGTGAGGAGCTCCATGTTAGTTTAGTGTGGGTGCTCAACCTGCTTGATTCCATCCCACTGGGCTCAATGGGCATTGTACCGGAAGTGACCAAACAGGGTTTCCTAGAACGCTGCTAGCCCAGCTGATGGTATGTGAAGTTCATGAGGCAGGTGGAGTTGTTTTGGCACTGAAAGAGCTGTGCTGCTGCTTCGGGCAGTTGCCATTCACCACCGCCCTGAGTTCCCTAGGTGTCATATCCACTTTCAGACATATGTGGTGCCAGAGCACTTGGTTTCCATGGCAGCGGGAAATGGTTTTGGGCTGAACTTGTGATTGGCTGTGGAGTTTTGAGCGGCTTAAGTGAGGATCTCCATGTTAGTTTAGTGTGGGTGCTCAACCTGCTTGATTCCATCCCACTGGGCTCAATGGGCTTTGGAGCATAAGTGACCAAACAGGGTTTCCTAGATAGCTGCTAGCACAGCTGATGGTATGTGAAGTTCATGAGGCAGGTGGAGTTGTTTTGGCACTGGAAGAGCTGTGCTGCTGCTTCGGGCAGTTGCCATTCACCACCGCCCTGAGTTCCCGAGGTGTCATATCCACTTTCAGACATATGTGGTGCCAGAGCACTTGGTTTCCATGGCAGCGGGAAATGGCTTGGGCGCCGAACTTGTGTTTGGCTATGGAGTTTTGAGCGTCTTGAGTTAGGATCTCCATGTTAGTTTAGTGTGGGTGCTCAACCTGCTTGATTCCATCACACTAGGCTCAATGTGCATTGGAGCGGAAGTGACCCAACAGGGTTTTCTAGAACGCTGCTAGCACAGCTGATGGTATGTGAAGTTCATGAGGCAAGTGGAGTTGTTTTGGCACTGGAAGAGCTGTGCTGCTCCTTCTGGCAGTTGCCATTCACCACCGCCCTGAGTTCCCTAAGCGTCATATCCACTTTCAGACATATGTGGTGCCAGAGCACTTGGTTTCCATGGCAGCGGGCAATGGCTTTTGCGCTGAACTTGTATATGGCTGTGGATTTTTGAGCACCTTGAGTGAGGAGCTGCATATTAGTTTAGTGTGGGTGCTCAACCTGCTTGATTTCATCCCACTGGGCTCAATGGGCATTGGGCCGGAAGTGACCAAACAGGGTTTCTTAGTACGCTGCTAGTACAGCTGATGGTATGTGAAGTTCATGAGGTAGGTGGAGTTGTTTTGGCACTGGAAGAGCTGTGCTGCTGCTTAGGGCAGTTGCAATTCATCACCGCCCTGAGTTCCCTAGGTGTCAGATCCACTTTCAGACAGATGTGGTGCCAGAGCACTTGGTTTCCATGGCAGCAGGAAATGGCTTGGGCTCTGAACTTGTGTTTGGCTGTGGAGTTTTGAGCGGCTTGAGTGAGGAGCTCCATGTAAGTTTAAAGTGGGTGCTCAACCTGCTTGATTCCATCCCACTGGGCTCAATGGGCATTGGAACGAAAGTGATCAAACAGGGTTTCCTAGATAGCTGCTAGCACAGCTGATGGTATGTGAAGTTCATGAGGCAGGTGGAGTTGTTTTGGCACTGGAAGAGCTGTGCTGCTGCTTCGGGCAGTTGCCATTCACCACCGCCCTGAGTTCCCTAGGTGTCAGATCCACTTTCAGACATATGTGGTGCCAGAGCACTTGGTTTCCATGGCAGCGGGAAATGGCCTGGGCGCTGAACTTGTGTTTGGCTGTGGAGTTTTGAGCGTCTTGAGTGAGGAGCTCCATGTTAGTTTAGTGTGGGTGCTCAACCTGCTTGATTCCATCACACTGGGCTCAATGGGCTTTGGACCATAAGTGACCAAACAGGGTTTCCTAGATAGCTGCTAGCACAGCTGATGGTATGTGTAGTTCATGAGGCAGGTGGAGTTGTTGTCTCACTGGAAGAGCTGTGCTGCTGCTTCGGGCAGTTGCCATTCACCACGGCCCTGAGTTCCCTAGTTGTCATATCCACTTTCAGACATATGTGGTGCCAGAGCACTTGGTTTCCATGGCAGTGGGAAATGGCTTGGGCGCTGAACTTGTGTTTGGCTGTGGAGTTTTGAGCGGCTTGAGTGAGGAGCTCCATGTTAGTTTTGTGTGGGTGCTCCACCTGCTTGATTCCATCCCACTGGGCTCAATGGGCATTGGACCGGAAGTGAACCAACAGGGTTTCCTAGATAGCTACTAGCACAGCTGATGGTATGTGAAGTTCATGAGGCAGGTGGAGTTGTTTTGGCACTGGAAGAGCTGTGCTGCTGGTTCGGGCAGTTGCCATTCACCACCGCCGTGAGCTCCCTAGGTGTCATATCCACTTTCAGACATATGTGGTGCCAGAGCACTTGGTTTCCATGGCAGCGGGAAATGGCTTTTGCGCTGGACTTGTGTTTGGCTGTGGAGGTTTGAGCGCCTTGTGTGAGGAGCTCCATGTTAGTTTAGTGTGGTTGCTCAACCTGCTTGATTCCATCCCACTGGGCTCAATGGGCATGGACCGGAAGTGACCAAACAGGGTTTCCTAGAGAGCTGCTAGCACAGCTGATGGTATGTGAAGTTCCTGAGGCAGGTGGAGTTGTTTTGGCACTGGAAGAGCTGTGCTGCTGCTTCGGGCAGTTGCCATTCACCACCGTCCTGAGTTCCCTAGGTGTCATATCCACTTTCAGACATATGTGGTGCCAGAGCACTTGGCTTCCATGGCAGCGGGAAATGGCCTGGGCGCTGAACTTGTGTTTGGCTGTGGAGTTTTGACCGGCTTGAGTGAGGAGCTCCATGTAAGTTTAGTGTGGGTGCTCAACCTGCTTGATTCCATCCCACTGGGCTCAATGGGCATTGGACCGGAAGTGACCAAACAGGGTTTCCTAGATAGCTGCTAGCACAGCTGATGGTATGTGAAGTTCATGAGACAGGTGGAGTTGTTTTCTCACTGGAAGAGCTGTGCTGCTGCTTCGGGCAGTTGCCATTCACCACCGCCCTGAGTTCACTAGGTGTCATATCCACTTTCAGACATATGTGGTGCCAGAGCACTTGGTTTCCATGGCAGCGGGAAATGGCTTGGACGCTGAACTTGTATTTGGCTGCTGATTTTTGAGCACCTTGAGTGAGGAGCTCCATGTTAGTTTAGTGTGGGTGTTCAACCTGCTTGATTTCATCCCACTGAGCTCAATGGGCATTGGACAGGAAGTGACCAAATAGGGTTTGCCAGATAGCTGCTAGCACAGCTGATGGTATGTGAAGTTCATGACTGAGGTGCAGTTGTTTTGGCACTTTAAGAGCTGTGCTGCTGCTTCGGGCAGTTGCCATTCACCACCGCCCTGAGTTCCCTAGGTGTCATATCCACTTTCAGACATATGTGCTGCCAGAGCACTTGGTTTCCATGGCAGCGGGAAATGGCTTGGGCTCTGAACTTGTGTTTGGCTGTGGAGTTTTGAGCGTCTTGAGTGAGGAGCTCCATGTTAGTTGAGTGTGGGTGCTCAACTTGCTTGATTCCATCACACTGGGCTCAATGGGCATTGGACCGGAAGTGACCAAACCGGGTTTCCTAGATAGGTGCTAGCTAGCACAGCTGATGGTATGTAAAGTTCCTGAGCCAGGTGGAGTTGTTTTGGCACTAGAAGCGCTGTGTTGCTGCTTCGGGCAGTTGCCATTCATCTCCGCACTGAGTCCCCAAGGTGTCATATCCATTTTCAGACATATGTGCTGCCAGAGCATTTGGTATCCATGGCAGCAGGAAATACCTTAGGCGCTGAACTTGTGTTTGTCGGTGGAGTTTTGTGCGCCTTGAGTGAGGAGCTTCATGTTAGTTTAGTGTGGGTGCTCAACCTGCTTGATTTCATCCCACTGGGCTCAATGGGCATTGGACCGGAAGTGACCCTTGAGGGTTTCCTAGATAGCTGCTAGCACAGCTGATAATATTTGAAGTTCGTGAGACAGGTGGAATTGTTTTGGGACTGGAAGAGCTGTGCTGCTGCTTCTGGCAGTACCCATTTAGCACCGCCCTGAGTTCCCTAGGTGTCATATCCACTTTCACACATATGTGGTGCCAGAGCACTTGGTTTCCATGGCAGCGGGCAATGGCTTGGGCGCTGAACTTGTGTTTGGCTGTGGAGTTTTGAGCGCCTTGAGTGAGCAGCTCCACGTTAGTTTAGTGTGGGTGCTCAATCTGCTTGATTCCATCCCACTGGGCTCAATGGGCATTGGACAGGAAGTGACCAACAGGGTTTCCTAGATAGATGCTAACACAGCTGATGGCATGTGAAGTTCATGAGGCAGGTGGAGTTGTTTTGGCACTGGAAGAGCTATGCTGCTGCTTCAGGCAGTTGCCACTCACCTCCGAACTGAGTTCCCTAGGTGTCATAGCCTCTTTCATTCATATGTGTTGCCAGAGCATTTGGAATCCATGGCAGCGGGCAATGGCTTGGGCGCTGAACGTGTGTTTGGCTGTGGAGTTTTGAGCGCCTTGAGTGAGGAGCTCCATGTTAGTTGAGTGTGGGTGCTCAGCCTGCTTGATTCCATCACACTTGGCTCAATGGGCATTGGACAGGACGTGACCCAAGACGGTTTTCTAGATAGATGCTAGCACAGCTGATGGCATGTGAAGTTCATGAGGCAGGTGGAGTTGTTTTGCAACTGGAAGAGCTATGCTGCTGCTTCAGGCAGTTGCCACTCACCTCCGAACTGAGTTCCCTAGGTGTCATAGCCTCTTTCATTCATATGTGTTGCCAGAGCATTTGATATCCATGGCAGCGGGCAATGGCTTGGGCGCTGAACTTGTGTTTGGCTGTGGAGTTTTGAGCGCCTTGAGTGAGGAGCTCCATGTCAGTTTAGTGTGGGTACTCAACCTGCCTGATTCCATCACACTGGGCTCAATGGGCATAGGACCGGAAGTGACACAACAGGGTTTCCTAGAACGCTGCTAGCACAGCTGATGGTATGTGAAGTTCATGAGGCAGGTGGAGTTGTTTTGGCACTGGACGCGCTGTGCTGCTGCTTCAGGCAGTTGCCATTCATCACCACCGAGTTGCTTGATGTCATAGCCACTTTCAGACATATGTGCTGCCAGAGCATTTGGTATCCATGTCAGCGGGAAATGGCTTGGGCGCTGAACTTGTGTTTGGCTGTGGAGTTTTGAGCGCCTTGAGTGAGGAGCTCCATGTTAGTTCAGTGTGGGTGCTCAGCCTGCTTGATTCCATCACACTGGGCTCAATGGGCATTGGACCAGAAGTGACCAAACAGGGTTTCCTGGAACGCTGCTAGCACAGCTGATGGTATGTAAAGTTCCTGAGCCAGGTGGAGTTGTTTTGGCACTGGAAGCGCTGTGCTGCTGCTTCAGGCAGTTGCCATTAACCACCACACAACCTTCCCTTGGTGTCCTAGCCACTTTCACACATATGTGGTGCCAGAGCACTTGGTTTCCATGGCAGCAGGCAATGGCTTGGGCGCTGAACTTGTGTTTGCCTGTGGAGTTTTGAGCGCCTTGAGTGAGGAGCTCAACGTTAGTTTAGTGTGGGTGCTCACCCTGGTTGATTCCATCACACTGGGCTCAATGGGCATTGGACCGGAAGTGATCAAACAGGGTTTCCTAGATACCTGCTAGCTGTCACAGCTGATGGCTTGTGAAGTTCATGAGCCAGGTGAAGTTGTTTTGGCACTGGAAGAGCTGTGCTGCTGCTTCAGGCAGTTGCCATTGACCACCGCCCTGAGTTCCCTAGGTGTCATATCCATTTTCAGACATATGTGTTGCCAGAGCATTTGGTATCCATGGCAGCAGGAAATGGCTTGGGCGCTGAACTTGTGTTTGGCTGTGGAGTTTTGAGCAACTGGAGTGAGGAGCTTCATGTTAGTTTCGTGTGGGTGCTCAACCTGCTTGATTCCATCACACTGGGCTCAGTGGGCATTGCACCGGAAGTGACCAAACAGGGTTTCCTAGATACCTGCTAGAAGGCAGCTGATGGTATGTGATGTTCCTGAGCCAGGTGGAGTTGTTTTGGCACTGGAAGAGCTGTGTGGCTGCTTCAGGCAGTTGCCATTCACCACCGGCCTGAGTTCCCTAGGTGTCAAATCCACTTTCAGACATATGTGGTGCCAGAGCACTTGGTTTCCATGGCAGCAGGCAATGGCTTGGGCGCTGAACTTGTGTTTGCCTGTGGAGTTTTGAGCGCCTTGAGTGAGGAGCTCAACGTTAGTTTAGTGTGGGTGCTAACCCTGGTTGATTCCATCACACTGGGCTCAATGGGCATTGGACCGGAAGTGACCAAACAGGGTTTCCTAGATACCTGCTAGCTATCACAGCTGATGGCATGTGAAGTTCATGAGCCAGGTGAAGTTGTTTTGGCACTGGAGAGCTGTGCTGCTGCTTCTGGCAGTAGCCATTGACCACCGCCCTGAGTTCCCTAGGTGTCATATCCCCTTGCTGACATATGTGATGCCAGAGCACTTGGTTTGCATGGCAGCGGAAAATGGCTGTTGCACTAAACTTGTGTTTGGCTGGTTAGTTTTGAGCGGCTTGAGTGAGGAGCTACATGTTAGTTTAGTGTGGGTGCTCACCCTGCTTGATTCCATCAAACTGGGCTCAATGGGCATTTTACCGGAAGTGACCCAAGACGGTTTGCTAGATAGCTGCTAGCACAGCTGATAATATTTGAAGTTCATGAGACAGGTGGAGTTGTTTTGGCACTGGAAGAGCTGTGCTGCTGCTTCGGGCAGTTGCCATTCACCACCACCTCCCTTAGTTCCCTAGGTGTCATATCCACTTTCAGACATATGTGGTGCCAGAGCACTTGGCTTCCATGGCAGCGGGAAATGGCCTGGGCGCTGAACTTGTGTTTGGCTGTGGAGTTTTGACCGGCTTGAGTGAGGAGCTCCATGTAAGTTTAGTGTGGGTGCTCAACCTGCTTGATTCCATCCCACTGGGCTCAATGGGCATTGGACCGGAAGTGACCAAACAGGGTTTCCTAGATAGCTGCTAGCACAGCTGATGGTATGTGAAGTTCATGAGACAGGTGGAGTTGTTTTCTCACTGGAAGAGCTGTGCTGCTGCTTCGGGCAGTTGCCATTCACCACCGCCCTGAGTTCCCTAGGTGTCATATCCACTTTCAGACATATGTGGTGCCAGAGCACTTGGTTTCCATGGCAGCGGGAAATGGCTTGGACGCTGAACTTGTATTTGGCTGCTGATTTTTGAGCACCTTGAGTGAGGAGCTCCATGTTAGTTTAGTGTGGGTGTTCAACCTGCTTGATTTCATCCCACTGAGCTCAATGGGCATTGGACAGGAAGTGACCAAATAGGGTTTGCCAGATAGCTGCTAGCACAGCTGATGGTATGTGAAGTTCATGACTGAGGTGCAGTTGTTTTGGCACTTTAAGAGCTGTGCTGCTGCTTCGGGCAGTTGCCATTCACCACCGCCCTGAGTTCCCTAGGTGTCATATCCACTTTCAGACATATGTGCTGCCAGAGCACTTGGTTTCCATGGCAGCGGGAAATGGCTTGGGCTCTGAACTTGTGTTTGGCTGTGGAGTTTTGAGCGTCTTGAGTGAGGAGCTCCATGTTAGTTGAGTGTGGGTGCTCAACTTGCTTGATTCCATCACACTGGGCTCAATGGGCATTGGACCGGAAGTGACCAAACCGGGTTTCCTAGATAGGTGCTAGCTAGCACAGCTGATGGTATGTAAAGTTCCTGAGCCAGGTGGAGTTGTTTTGGCACTGGAAGCGCTGTGTTGCTGCTTCGGGCAGTTGCCATTCATCTCCGCACTGAGTCCCCAAGGTGTCATATCCATTTTCAGACATATGTGCTGCCAGAGCATTTGGTATCCATGGCAGCAGGAAATACCTTAGGCGCTGAACTTGTGTTTGTCGGTGGAGTTTTGTGCGCCTTGAGTGAGGAGCTTCATGTTAGTTTAGTGTGGGTGCTCAACCTGCTTGATTTCATCCCACTGGGCTCAATGGGCATTGGACCGGAAGTGACCCTTGAGGGTTTCCTAGATAGCTGCTAGCACAGCTGATAATATTTGAAGTTCGTGAGACAGGTGGAATTGTTTTGGGACTGGAAGAGCTGTGCTGCTGCTTCTGGCAGTACCCATTTAGCACCGCCCTGAGTTCCCTAGGTGTCATATCCACTTTCACACATATGTGGTGCCAGAGCACTTGGTTTCCATGGCAGCGGGCAATGGCTTGGGCGCTGAACTTGTGTTTGGCTGTGGAGTTTTGAGCGCCTTGAGTGAGGAGCTCCACGTTAGTTTAGTGTGGGTGCTCAATCTGCTTGATTCCATCCCACTGGGCTCAATGGGCATTGGACAGGAAGTGACCAACAGGGTTTCCTAGATAGATGCTAACACAGCTGATGGCATGTGAAGTTCATGAGGCAGGTGGAGTTGTTTTGGCACTGGAAGAGCTATGCTGCTGCTTCAGGCAGTTGCCACTCACCTCCGAACTGAGTTCCCTAGGTGTCATAGCCTCTTTCATTCATATGTGTTGCCAGAGCATTTGGAATCCATGGCAGCGGGCAATGGCTTGGGCGCTGAACTTGTGTTTGGCTGTGGAGTTTTGAGCGCCTTGAGTGAGGAGCTCCATGTTAGTTGAGTGTGGGTGCTCAGCCTGCTTGATTCCATCACACTTGGCTCAATGGGCATTGGACAGGACGTGACCCAAGACGGTTTTCTAGATAGATGCTAGCACAGCTGATGGCATGTGAAGTTCATGAGGCAGGTGGAGTTGTTTTGCAACTGGAAGAGCTATGCTGCTGCTTCAGGCAGTTGCCACTCACCTCCGAACTGAGTTCCCTAGGTGTCATAGCCTCTTTCATTCATATGTGTTGCCAGAGCATTTGATATCCATGGCAGCGGGCAATGGCTTGGGCGCTGAACTTGTGTTTGGCTGTGGAGTTTTGAGCGCCTTGAGTGAGGAGCTCCATGTCAGTTTAGTGTGGGTACTCAACCTGCCTGATTCCATCACACTGGGCTCAATGGGCATAGGACCGGAAGTGACACAACAGGGTTTCCTAGAACGCTGCTAGCACAGCTGATGGTATGTGAAGTTCATGAGGCAGGTGGAGTTGTTTTGGCACTGGACGCGCTGTGCTGCTGCTTCAGGCAGTTGCCATTCATCACCACCGAGTTGCTTGATGTCATAGCCACTTTCAGACATATGTGCTGCCAGAGCATTTGGTATCCATGTCAGCGGGAAATGGCTTGGGCGCTGAACTTGTGTTTGGCTGTGGAGTTTTGAGCGCCTTGAGTGAGGAGCTCCATGTTAGTTTAGTGTGGGTGCTCAGCCTGCTTGATTCCATCACACTGGGCTCAATGGGCATTGGACCAGAAGTGACCAAACAGGGTTTCCTGGAACGCTGCTAGCACAGCTGATGGTATGTAAAGTTCCTGAGCCAGGTGGAGTTGTTTTGGCACTGGAAGCGCTGTGCTGCTGCTTCAGGCAGTTGCCATTAACCACCACACAACCTTCCCTTGGTGTCCTAGCCACTTTCACACATATGTGGTGCCAGAGCACTTGGTTTCCATGGCAGCAGGCAATGGCTTGGGCGCTGAACTTGTGTTTGCCTGTGGAGTTTTGAGCGCCTTGAGTGAGGAGCTCAACGTTAGTTTAGTGTGGGTGCTCACCCTGGTTGATTCCATCACACTGGGCTCAATGGGCATTGGACCGGAAGTGATCAAACAGGGTTTCCTAGATACCTGCTAGCTGTCACAGCTGATGGCTTGTGAAGTTCATGAGCCAGGTGAAGTTGTTTTGGCACTGGAAGAGCTGTGCTGCTGCTTCAGGCAGTTGCCATTGACCACCGCCCTGAGTTCCCTAGGTGTCATATCCATTTTCAGACATATGTGTTGCCAGAGCATTTGGTATCCATGGCAGCAGGAAATGGCTTGGGCGCTGAACTTGTGTTTGGCTGTGGAGTTTGAGCAACTGGAGTGAGGAGCTTCATGTTAGTTTCGTGTGGGTGCTCAACCTGCTTGATTCCATCACACTGGGCTCAGTGGGCATTGCACCGGAAGTGACCAAACAGGGTTTCCTAGATACCTGCTAGAAGGCAGCTGATGGTATGTGATGTTCCTGAGCCAGGTGGAGTTGTTTTGGCACTGGAAGAGCTGTGTGGCTGCGTAGGGCAGTTGCCATTCACCACCGGCCTGAGTTCCCTAGGTGTCATATCCACTTTCAGACATATGTGGTGCCAGAGCACTTGGTTTCCATGGCAGCAGGCAATGGCTTGGGCGCTGAACTTGTGTTTGCCTGTGGAGTTTTGAGCGCCTTGAGTGAGGAGCTCAACGTTAGTTTAGTGTGGGTGCTAACCCTGGTTGATTCCATCACACTGGGCTCAATGGGCATTGGACCGGAAGTGACCAAACAGGGTTTCCTAGATACCTGCTAGCTATCACAGCTGATGGCATGTGAAGTTCATGAGCCAGGTGAAGTTGTTTTGGCACTGGAGAGCTGTGCTGCTGCTTCTGGCAGTAGCCATTGACCACCGCCCTGAGTTCCCTAGGTGTCATATCCCCTTGCTGACATATGTGATGCCAGAGCACTTGGTTTGCATGGCAGCGGAAAATGGCTGTTGCACTAAACTTGTGTTTGGCTGGTTAGTTTTGAGCGGCTTGAGTGAGGAGCTACATGTTAGTTTAGTGTGGGTGCTCACCCTGCTTGATTCCATCAAACTGGGCTCAATGGGCATTTTACCGGAAGTGACCCAAGACGGTTTGCTAGATAGCTGCTAGCACAGCTGATAATATTTGAAGTTCATGAGACAGGTGGAGTTGTTTTGGCACTGGAAGAGCTGTGCTGCTGCTTCGGGCAGTTGCCATTGACCACCGCCACACTAAGTTCCCTACGTGTCATATCCACTTTCAGACATATGTGGTGCCAGAGCACTTGGTTTCCATGTCAGAGGGCAATGGCTTTGGCGCTGAACTTGTGTTTGGCTGTGGAGTTTTGAGCGGCTTGAGTGAGCAGCTCCATGTTATTTTAGTGTGGGTGCTCAACCTGCTTGGTTCCACCACACTGGGCTCAATGGTCGTTGGACCAGAGATGACCAAACAGGGTTTGCTAGATAGATGCCAGCACAACTGATGGTATGTGAAGTTCATGAGGCAGGTGGAGTTGATTTGGCACTGGGAGAGCTGTGCTGCTGCTTCGGAGAGTTGCCATTCACCACCACACTACCTTCCCTAGGTGTCATATCCACTTTCAGACATATGTGGTGCCACAATACTTGGTTTCCATGGCAGCTGGAAATGGCTTGGGCGCTGAACCTGTGTTTAGCTGTGGAGTTTTGAGCGCCTTGAGTGAGGAGCTCCATCTTAGTTTAGTGTGGGTGCTCAACCTGCTTATTCCATCCCACTGGGCTCAATGGGCATTGGACCACAAGTGACCCAACAGAATTTCCTATATAGCTGCTAGCACAGCTAATGGTATTTGAAGTTCATGAGGCAGGTGGAGTTGTTTTGGCACTGGAAGAGCTGTGCTGCTGCTTCGGGCAGTTGCCATTGAGCACCGCCCTGAGTTGTCTAGGTGCTTTATCCACTTTCAGACATATGTAATGCAAGAGCACTTGGTTTCAATGGCAGCGGGAAATGGCTTGTGCGCTGAACTTGTGTTTGGCTGTGGAGTTTTGAGCGGCTTCAGTGAGGAGCTCCATGTAAGTTTAGTGTGGGTGCTCAACCTGCTTATTTCCATCACGCTGGGCTCAATGGGCATGGACCGGAAGTTACCCAACAGGAATTCCTAGATAGCTGCTAGCACAGCTGATGGTATGTGAAGTTCATGAGGCAGGTGTAGTTGTTTTAGCACTGGAAGAGCTGTGCTGCTCCTTCTGGCAGTTGCCATTCACCACCGCCCTGAGTTCCCTAGGTGTCATTCCAATTTCAGACATATGTGGTGCCAGAGAACTTGGTTTCCATGGCAGTGTGAAATGGTTTGTGCGCTGTTTTTGTGTTTGGCTGTGGAGTTTTGACCGGCCTGAGTGAGGAGCTCCATGTTAGTTTAGTGTGGGTGCTCAACCTGCTTTATTCCATCCCACTGGGCTCAAAGGGCATTGGAGCGGAAGTGACCAAACAGGATTTCCTGGATAGCTGCTAGCACAGCTGATAATATTTAAAGTTCCTGAGGCAGGTGGAGTTGTTTTGGCACTGGAGGAGCTGTGCTGCTGCATCGGACAGTTGCCATTCACCACCGCACTGAGTTCCCTAGGTGTCATATCCACTTTCAGACATATGTGGCGCCAGAGCACTTGGTTTCCATGGCAGCGGGCAATGGCTTGGGCGCTGAACTTGTGTTTAGCTGTGGAGTTTTGAGCGGCTTGAGTGAGGAACTCCATGTTAGTTTAGTGTGGGTGCTCAACCTGCTTGATTCCATCCCCCTGCGCTCAATGGGCATTGGACCACCAGTGACCCTAGAGGGTTTCCTAGATAGCTGCTAGCACAGCTGATGGTATGTGAAGTTCATGAGGCAGGTGGAGTTGTTTTGGCACTGGAAGAGCTGTGCTGCTGCTTCGGACAGTTGCCATTCACCACCACACTACCTTCCCTAGGTGTCATATCCACTTTCAGAGATATGTGGTGCCAGAGCACTTGGTTTCCATGGCAGCGGGAAATGGCTTGGGCACTGAACTTGTCTTTGGCTGTGGAGTTTTGAGCAGCTTGAGTGAGGAGCTTCATGTTACTTTAATGTGGGTGCTCAACTAGCTTGATTCCATCACACTGGGCTCAATGGGCATTGGACCGGAAGTGACCAAACAGGGTTTCCTAGATAGCTGCTATCACAGCTGATGGCATGTGAAGTTCATGAGGCAGGTGGAGTTGTTTTGGCACTGGAAGAGCTGAGCTGCTGCTTTGGGCAGTTGCCATTGACCACCGCCCTGATTTCCCTAGGTGTCATATCCACTTTCAGACATATGCTGTGCCAGAGCACTTGGTTTCCATGGCAGCGGGAAATGGCTTGGGCACTGAACTTGTGTTTGGCTGTGGAGTTTTGAGCGGCTTCAGTGAGGAACTCCATGTTAGTTTCATGTGGGTGCTCAACCTGCTTGATTCCATCACACTGAGCTCAATGGGCATTGGACCGGAAGTGACCCAACAGGGTTTCCTAGATAGATCGTTGCCGGGGTCCAGCTCCAGCCTGGGTTTCGGAACTCGGGAAGGGTGCGTGGACGAGGCGCACAAAGAAAGAGACGGACCACTAGGTTTCCATGATGATAGTGGACACGGCAATAAAGCTGTCTGCTTTATTTATACAGAATCAGTTAAACTCTGGGTCAGACTTTTTACGTCATGATCAAATGGGTGTTTCTAAGGACAACCATGCCATCTGCTTTATCCAAAAACAATAGAAATTCCTGCTACAATTCTTATCCTACAACCTGATCTTGTTTCACAAAGAAAAGGAGAACCTAAAGATTAAGGAGAGGATGAACCCTAAACACAGGTCCCTTGATTAGCATAAGGTCAATGGGGACAGCCAAAACAGTAGGAATAATAGAAGGCCCTTTTGTAAGACATTATCATTGACATTAACCTCCAAGTTCACATTGTGTAAAAAGCCAGTCTCACAATAGCAAAAATGCCTGGACAGATTAGAATTCTTTCGCTGAGCCGGCATAGTAGGCACGGCGAATGTCCAAGTGAAAAGCACTGACACACAGAGACCATGGTGGTGGTAGAAGTGCTGGGCGCGGCCTGCTCCTAAGCCTCCTTGTTACATATTATCTCCTCTTCCCCCCAAGTCCATCAACAGGACAATAGGACGCCAATGAGTCTGCAAAGGCCAGGTGCTACTGCCTTAGGTCTGATTACTGAGTGCTCAGCTAAAGCAATGTAAATCAGCTCCACAGCCCACAACATATTCCCCCTTCTGTATTAAAGCAGACTTGAATGTGCCTGTCTTAGGTTGTGGACTCTCAGGTTTAACAGCCTTACCCGTCATGGGGTATCTCCGTAGCATGACGGAGTCCCTGTCTTAGGTCGGTCCGTGCCTGTGTCCATCTTACCCGTCACTGGCTGCCATTCAATGCGTTGTCTGCTGCAGCTGCTCAAACCATACTTGGGGAGGCTGGCAACCCTGTTCCAAGGCTAGGAGTGACATCAACTCAGTAGCAATGAGCAAACACCAGTTCCCGGGCTTGGGAAAACAAAGCACTTCACAGGTGAAACATACATAAAAGGCACAATGGGAGACAAGAGGCCATGAACTTAGGAGTAACATAGCTCAGTAGCAATGAGCAGACAGCAGTTCCCAGGCTTGGGAAAACATTTTGCACTTGCACAGATGATACACCAGAAATGCATAAAATACAACAGAAATGCATACGATGGGGTACAGGAGGCTTAGACCAAATCTAACAATATCTGCTATTTCTTTTCCAACAAATCAACCCACAGTCACAGCATAAGCATGCCCACCCGCTCATGTTCATCAGTAAAGTCCTGTTGTTCCATAACTCTGGCAGTCTGTTCTGCAACCTTGTTACTGGCTATGATGGTTGCCGTTATGCCAAAGTCTCTTTTATTCTTATTCAGTCCCAACAGGCACAGGCAGGATTCAGGGCAGCTGCAGGATAACAGCAGAATCGCAATTGCCATTCCAGCATGCTGTCAGGGTGCACCGGAACTTGGTGTCATTCACTTCAGAAGCGTCTCCTGTACAGTCAAGGGGTCCTTCCACATAACATAACCCTTCTGCTTCTGGTATCCAAGCAAAGGAAGGTGGAGCTGCATCCAGGTGACTGTAGACATCCGCTGGGCCCTGCCTCTGTGGGAAGTTCCTTGTGGCCCTGCCTCATTGGAACAATGTCCTCACATGCTTGTGTCTCCCACATCCACTGCACGGACCCCAACATAGCACGGAGGATGACTGGGCCGGAGAACAATACGAAAAGGAGAATAATTAGTGCAATTCCTAAATTTATACAAAATGAAAACAGTAGCAGTATACCATAGTTCAGGCAAATTTACAGCTAACATTACATATGAGGACCTTCTCAAGACAACAAAAGTATCAGGCATCTAGTAACAATTAACAATGCACTAGTACAAATTACAGTGTATACAGAACCATCTCAGGGAAGCTGGAAGGAGCTTAAGGCTCCATCTTGTAAGGGAGGAATGTTACTTATCAATAGTCCTTTTGGAAGTGGCTTGAGTTCTGTGCAGAGATGTCTTCCGTGGTAGAAGGTAGTCAGCAGATGTACACATGACGTGTCCTCATGGCAGGTGTTGATCTTCAGACTCAGCCTTTAAAACAGTCCCGGGTGGGAGTGTCTGTCCCGATCCCAGCAAGCATAGCACGGAGGCTAGAGAAACTCTTTCCGTTGTTATGGCCACAGGGAGGCAAGAAGGAGAGATAGCACCCTGGTACCTAGCTTGCTATTCTTCCTCTGGGCCTCTGGGAAAGTGGGCTGTAGAGGCAATCCTTGGGATTTCAGGTCCATAAGTTAGCCACACCTATATAAACTCTGGAGATCTAGCTGCATATTCTGAGAGGCCCTTTGGAGGTTTTGGAGAGGAAGTATAAGAGAAGTGAAGGAAAAGTTAAAATAATTAAAAATAATTATATAGATCACTCTCAGTAACAATATCAGGTGAAAACCATCAAAAAACAGCCTTAGAAAATATTTGCCCAAAGGTCCAATGTTTGCTATAAATTTAAAATAAAGGCACATACCCAAGTAAAAAGGCAATGAGAGTATAACATGAGAAACATGACCATAAGTGAACTTAAGCAAAAGCATATGACTGACTAAAAAACATTTTCAATGATAGTCTGAGATTTAAATTAAGTGAGCCAAAAAACAATATTAGCTTAGCACAATAAAGTAGCTTCAATAATGATCTAAGAGCTTTAGACATTTAAAATTATAAATTGGTTAGAATTACCCTATTGTTTGTAGTAAAATAAGTTTGCATGGTTATTCAGGTGGTTTTCAAATATAGAATAGAAAATGGATTATAGTAAAAATTTTACCAAGATGGCTTAGGAAACATATATCAGACAAATATATCTGTTCTTTAAATAATTTTTGTTACAAAACCTTTAAGAGTTAGTTAAAAGTATAGTATTTCCCAAATAGCAAATGCAGTAATGTATAACAGCAATTAAAAATTGTTCTGTAATAACTAGCTAGGAAAAATGGCATAAAACTAAGATCTATCATGTACCCATTTCTCATCTGATCTCAAGGAACATTGAAGACAAACAATAAAACAAACACACACACACGTATACATTCTCCCTCTTTTTTTTTTAAACTATAGAGGATTATAAGAGTAAAATTTCAAACAATTTTAACAAAAAGACGTACAGCAAGACAGACATACGTGGCCGCCACACTCACTCAATTTTAAATAGCTAATAAGCCATGACTTCTCATATCCTGACTCAAGAAGTTGTGTTGCATCCAGTCCTCTCAAGTCCCAGATGAGTACTCAAGACAAGCAAATTTGGATGATGAGGTACCTGTATAAAGGCAGGTCAGTGCAAATCCTGCGAGCCAGGAAGCCAGGACTGGCAGTGGGGCCATGTTAATCATCACGGTGGCCTCCCCAGACTACCGAGTCAGACTCTAGAACTCAGGATGGCTGCTACCTTCTGACTGAGGCCTTCAAAATGTTGCAAAGTGCACAAGAGATCATGTCAGATAAATTTAGGATTAACTAAGGTGCCTTTATAAACCAAGCTTGGTGATAGCAGCGCCCATTAGAAAATTACTAAGTGATAAGTCAATAATGATAATTCAGTTTAAACTGAAACCCTGAGGGAAAAAAAAATTGGTCATTACTGAAGACCTTGATTTTAGTTATCTGAGCAATTTAAATTAGCCTAAGAGATAAGCAGTCAACAGCTTAGACATATTTATAAAACCGTAAACATTTATCCTTTTCTGGCTTTTTTGTTGTTAAGCATTACCTGTCCTGGAACTCTTGGAAATACAGAAATTTGAATTAACTGCTGTAAAAAAAATTGTTTTATGGTAGTATATTGATATGACAAAATTTTGCCCCACTTGGCATCTGGCAGTATCTTTAATACAATCCAAATGCTTACTCAGTAGCATCTATTAAATAAAACTTTTGAATTTTTAAAATGCATATCAAGGATGTCAAGATCTATAACATCTATTTGAAACAGAATCTTTATATAACACAATATAGATTAGATGTAATTATTGGCATTAAGTGATCTCTTTAAATACCTATAGAAGAAGTACATAACTTTTATCAATCTTAAGCAATGTGAGCATACTGAAAGGCAGAAAACACAAAGATTACTTCAATATAGAATCTTATCATATTCAGAGACACTTCAGCAAGGTCAGATCTGGAGTTCACTGGAGCTAACTAGAAAAATTTAATCATTAATTATATAAAAGCAATTAAGAAGATGTTATAATATTTGGGTTTAAAACTTTGTTGTTATGACAGAGGATCAGATTTTAATTCCATGTATCAATGATGAATATGTTAGAAAATGCTGCAAACAGTATTTTAAAGACTATAGATCTAAATTAAAAACTAGCAGATATAAGCACGGGTACATCCCATACCTGGGAAAAATTTAACAGTGAATTAAATGTTACTTTCATATTCAGTTACAGTTTATATTTGGTGTAAATGTTACACTTTCAAAGCAACGCCTTAAACAATACCTTAAGAGTTATATTCGTAAAATTCAAAAATTCAATATAAAAATTTAATAGTTAAAAGAGATGTTAATTATGAAAAAAAACATTGTATATGAAGTACAAGAGGCTAGGTGTTCTTCTGGGGACCCAATTTAGTTTATCTCCCATCACTCTGCTCTTGGCTAAAAAGGTTGGAGGAATGCTTGACAAAGGAATTAAAACAAAATACCTGCTGAAGAGAAGAGAATTTAACCCTGAAGTTGCTGGGCAGGAGGAAGAACTTTTGTAGAGGATACTTGCTGCTGCGAAACGGCAGGGGGGTGGAAATGTAAATTGGATAAGATCTAGAGCCCTAGTCAGCAAGTCCACACCCTGTGGAAAAAAGAAAGCATTCCCTCCTCCAAAAGTTACAAGGAAACCATGTCCTTCCCATTGGCCTGTAAGGACGTTTTCAAAATCTATGATTAAAGAAGCTGTTGTTATATGACCATCTGTAAAGACTAAAGAAGCAGGTTAAGGAAACAAAAAAGGTTAAAAACAAAGGAGTTAAGAAACAAATCTTTTGAAATATAACCAAATGACTTTTAACAAAATGTAAGAGAGGATTTTCAGCTAACTGGTTTGAAATTGAATCTACAAGGGTTAAGAGTGCTATTTGTCTTATCTCAACCTTGGATATTAAAAAAAGTAAGCTATTTAGAGCTATAAGGAATAATTATTTACATCTTTGCCAAAAAAGCTCCTTATTCTTATGACATCTCTTTGTAATTAAGGTGGAGCTCAAAACACAATAAGAAGTAATAATTTTTTATACATGAAAAGAGATGGAGCCACTCTAATGACCTTGTTGCCACAAGCATCCAGTTGGGGTATGAACAGTAGGTAGTATAATTAATTGCCAATGAAAATACCAACTTTTAATTAGCATATCCACAATCAATATCAGGTTTTAGTCTGTTACTCTTCTATAGGCACAGCTTGGATTAAGATAATGCTGTCTTTTAAACCTCTGATTGTTCAAGGCCCAAGACTGGCCCCGCCACGAGTTTCCTGACCACAGGCGCTGGCCATTATGATCAATTTTAGATTTGCATTTACATACTTTTGCCCAATGATCCTTAGCAGTATAGGTGCCACACTTTTGAGCTAAAAGAGATGCTGTTCGGCATTGCTTTGGAAGGTGGCTGGGTTTCCCACAATTATGACATTTAAATCTATTTTGCTTTAACCCATTGCTTAAGGTAGCACTCAACATTTTAGTTTTGTACCTTTCAGAGACAATATCCATACATGACCCTATTACTTGGGGGGCCCAGGACTGGGCCCTCCCGCTTCCCTGCTTCTGACCCTGTACAGACTGATTACCCAATCTAGATCGACTGTGAGGCAACAGAACTGTTCCATTCTTGTGGAATTTAGACTGACAAGCCTTCTGCCAATGAAATCCCTTCTCACACCGTGGACAGACAGTGCGAGGAATGTTTAAATTGGGGCTAGCAATGTCCCTATAAGTTTCTTCCTGTTTGAAATTTTGAGATGAGTTTCTGGCAGGACAACTGTGGCTAAAATGCCCTACTCCACCACAAGAATAGCAATTGTTTCTTTTTTTACGTCTTTGATTGCCTCTTATGTTCTTTAAAATCTGAATCGCAGTTTGACCTTGAAGAGCTGCAGCAATAGTTAACCCTTGAACGTAAGATGGAGTTACCTCGGCACAAGCTCGAACATAGTCTGACAACTTTCCTTTCCTTCTCACTGGCTGAATTAAGGTTTGGCAAGTTGGAGTAGCATTTTCAAAAGCTAACTGTTTAACTATAAGATCTGCAGCTGTACTGTTAATTACTGTCCGGCTCACCGCTTCTGTGAGTCGAGCTACAAAATCTTCAAGACTCCTCCGCTTTCTGTTTAACATTTACAAAACCTGAAGACTTTTGATCTGGAGGTGGCAGGCGTTTCCATGCTCCCAATGCCAGGGAGGAGATAAGCTGTAGAGTTTCCTTAGGCAGAGTAAGTTGTTCTGAAACGCCAATATGAGTGCCCTGTCCTAAAAGCATGTCTAAGGTAAAAGAAGGTTTGCCACACCTCACAGATCCCTGAGACTTTACTTCTGCCTTTGCTAATTCCTCATACTCCATTTTCCACACAAGGAAGTCTCCTCCTGTGAGGCAAGCCTTGGCAGTCTGAAACCAATCATACGGAGTCATCCACTTTGCTCCTAAGCTCTCCACCATTGCCATAGTGTACGGGGAGTTTGGCCCGTAGTCTGAGATAGCATGCTTTAGTTCTTTAATAAGCTTATAAGGCAACGGTTCCCGTTCAGGTTCATCCCATTCGTAAATCACAGGAAAACAGAAAAAATCGCCTTCCTTATGAGCTTGCTGCATTGCTCCTTTAAAACCAATCTTTGCTATATCTAGTCTATCTGGAAATGGATGGGAATGCTTAGCTGAATACCTTGAAGGCTTATCATTAACAGCAGGAGACCTTTTATCATGTAATTCAGCCATTTGCCCCTTTTCACAATCTCTAACTCCTGGTCTAAATATTTCTGGTTTAAAAAAATCTTCCTCATCTGTTAAACCTTCCTGGTCAGTTTTACAATATTTTACATTATCTTCAGGACAGACACTTTCTATTGAGCCATAACCAAGGCCTAAGCCTCCCTTCTCAGGATCAAGAAGGGGAGTATGTTCTCTCTGCTGAGATGAAGGTGCGGGATAAGGCTCGAGTCCCACATCTAATGCCTGCCTTAAAACATTCCAAATGGCATATGCAGAGGATGGCATGCCCACTCTTCCATTACTCCGATACCACCTTTTCATATCATTCCCTACCTGATCCCATGTGTGTAAGTCTAAAGTGCCCTGCTCAGTAAATCACGGGCTAACTTTTTGTACAAATTGTAAAAATTCTTATAGTTGCTTTCTGCTAACTTTAATGCTCTTCCTATGCAAGGTATGTTTAATAATATCAGCATATAAACTTCTTTGACTAGAATCACTCTGGCCCATTTTTACAGCACAGAGGGTACACGAATTCTCAATATAAGTCCTGACTATTCACCCCTTCTAACCTGACCTTCTGTCAGGGGGTCTGCAGTGCCCTGGGTGAAGTCCTGCCAACGCCGCAAAGAGACAGAAAAGACCTACCTTCGTCGAGTCACTCACGTTGGCGCCACTTGCCGGAGTCAGCTCCAGCCTGGGTTTCGGAACTCGGGAAGGGTGCGTAGACGAGGCGCACAAAGAAAGAGACGGACCACTAGGTTTCCATGATGATAGTGGACACGGCAATAAAGCCGTCTGCTTTATTTATACAGAATCAGTTAAACTCTGGCTCAGACTTTTTACGTCATGATCAAATGGGTGTTTCTAAGGACAACCATGCCATCTGCTTTATCCAAAAACAATAGAAATTCCTGCTACAATTCTTATCCTACAACCTGATCTTGTATCACAAAGAAAAGGAGAACCTAAAGATTAAGGAGAGGATGAACCCTAAACACAGGTCCCTTGATTAGCATAAGGTCAATGGGGACAGCCAAAACAGTAGGAATAATAGAAGGCCCTTTTGTAAGACATTATCATTGACATTAACCTCCAAGTTCACATTGTGTAAAAAGCCAGTCTCACAATAGCAAAAATGCCTGGACAGATTAGAATTCTTTCGCTGAGCCGGCATAGTAGGCACAGCGAATGTCCAAGTGAAAAGCACTGATACACAGAGACCATGGTGGTGGTAGAAGTGCTGGGCGCGGCCTGCTCCTAAGCCTCCTTGTTACATATTATCTCCTCTTCCCCCCAAGTCCATCAACAGGACAATAGGACGCCAATGAGTCTGCAAAGGCCAGGTGCTACTGCCTTAGGCATGATTACTGAGTGCTCAGCTAAAGCAATTTAAATCAGCTATACAGCCCACAACAGCTGCTAGCAGAGCTGATTGCATGTGAAGTTCATGAGGCAGGTGGAGTTGTTTTGGCACTGGAAGAGCTGTGCTGCTGCTTCGGTCAGTTGCCATTCACCACCGCCCTGAGTTCCCTATGTGTCATATCCACTTTCAGACATATGTGCTGCCACAGCACTTGGTTTCCATGGCAGAGGGAAATGGCTTGTGCGCTGAACTTGTGTTTGGCTGTGGAGTTTTGAGTAGCTTGAGTGAGCAGCTCCATGTTAGTTTAGTGTGGGTGCTCACCCTGCTTGATTCCATCACACTGGGCTCAATGAGCATTGGACAGGAAGTGACCAAACAGGGTTTCCTAGATAGCTGCTAGCACAGCTGATGGTATGTGAAGTTCCTGAGGCAGGTGGAGTTGTTTTTGCACTGGAAGAGCTGTGCTGCTGCTTCGGGCAGTTGCCATTGACCACCGGCCTTAGTTCCCTAGGTATCATATCCACTTTCAGACATATGTGGTGCCAGAGCACTTGGTTTCCATGGCAGTGGGAAATGGCTTGGGCGCTGAACTTGTGTTTGGCTGGGGAGCATGGAGCGGCTTGAGTGAGGAGTTCCATGTTGGTTTAGTGTGGGTGCTCACCCTGCTTGATTCCATCCCACTGGGCTCAATGCGCATTGGACCGGATGTGACCAAACAGGGTTTCCTAGATAGCTGCTAGCACAGCTGATGGTATGTGAAGTTCATGAGGCAGGTGGAGTTGTTTTGGCACTGGAAGAGCTGTGCCTCTGCTTCGGGCGGTTGCCATGGACCACTGGCCTTAGTTCCCTAGGTGTCATATCCACTTTCAGACATATGTGGTGCCAGAGCACTTGGTTTCCATGGCAGCGGGCAATGGCTTGAGCGCTGAACTTGTGTTTGGCTGTGGAGTTTTGATCGGCTTGAGTGAGGAGCTCCATGTTAGTTGAGTGTGGGTGCTCACCCTGCTTGATTACTTCACACTGGGCTCAATGGGCATTGTACCGAAAGTGACCCAACAGGGTTTCCTAGAACGCTGTTAGCACAGCTGATGGCATGTGAAGTTCATGAGGCAGGTGGAGTTGTTTTCGCACTGGAAGAGCTGTGCTGCTGCTTCGGGCAGTTGCCATTCACCACCGCCCTGAGTTCCCTAGGTATCATATCCATTTTCAGACATATGTGGTGCCAGAGCTCTTGGTTTCCATGGCAGCAGGCAATGGCTTGGGAGCTGAACTTGTGTTTGGCTGTGAAGCATGGAGCGGCTTGAGTGAGGAGCTCCATGTTAGTTTAGTGTGGGTGCTCACCCTGCTTGATTCTATCACACTTGGCTCAATGGGCATTGGACCGGAAGTGACCAAACAGGGTTTCCTAGATAGCTGTTAGCGCAGCTGATAATATTTAAAGTTCATGACTGAGGTGGATTTGTTTTGGCACTGGAAGAGCTGTGCTGCTGCTTCGGGCAGTTGCTATTGACCACCGGCCTGAGTTCCCTAGCTGTCATATCCACTTTCAGACATATATGGTGCCAGAGCACTTGGTTTCCATGGCAGCAGGAAATGGCTTGGGTGCTGAGCTTGTATTTGGCTGTGGAGTTTTGAGCGGCTTGAGTGAGGAGCTCCATATTAGTTTAGTGTGGGTGCTCATCCTGCTTGATTCCATCCCACTGGGCTCAATGGGCATAGGACCGGAAGTGAACAAACAGGGTTTCCTAAATAGCTGCTAGTACAGCTGATGGTATGTGAAGTTCCTGAGGCAGGTGGAGTTGTGTTGGCACTGGAAGAGCTGTGCTGCTGCTTCGGGCATTTGCCATTGACCACCGCCCTGAGTTCCCTAGGTGTCATATCCACTTTCAGACATATGTGGTGCCAGGGCTCTTGGTTTCCATGGCAGCGGGAAATGGCTTGCGCGCTGAACTTGTGTTCGGCTGTGGAGTATGGAGCGGCTTGAGTGAGGAGCTCCATGTTAGTTTAATGTGGGTGCTCAACCTGCTTGATTACATCACACTGGGCTCAATGGGCATTGGACCGGAAGTGACCAAACAGGGTTTCCTAGATAACTGTTAGCACAGCTGATGGTATGTGAAGTTCCTGAGGCAGGTGGAGTTGTTTTGGCACTGGAAGAGCTGTGCTGCTGCTTCGGACAGTTGCCATTGACCACCGCACTGAGTTCCCTAGCTGTCATATCCACTTTCAGACATATGTGGTGCCAGTGCACTTGGTATCCATTGCAAAGGGAAATGGCTTGGGCGCTGAACTTCTGTTTCGCTGTGGAGTTTTGAGCGGCTTGAGTGAGGAGATCCATGTTAGTTTAGTTTTGGTGCTCACCCTGTTGATTCCATCACTCTGGGCTCAATGGGCATTGGACCGGAAGTGACCCAACAGGGTTTCCTAAATAGCTGCTAGCACAGCTGATGGTATGTGAAGTTCCTGAGGCAGGTGGAGTTGTTTTGGCACTGGAAGAGCTTTGCTGCCCCTTGGGCATTTGCCATTGACCACCGCCCTGAGTTCCCTAGGTGTCATATCCATTTTCAGACATATGTGGTGCCAGAGCACTTGGTTTCCATGGCAGCGGGCAATGGCTTGGGCGCTGAACTTGTGTTTGGCTGTGGAGCATGGAGCGGCTTGAGTGAGGAGCTCCATGTTGGTTTAGTGTGGGTGCTCACCCTGCTTGATTACATCCCACTGGGCTCAATGGGCATTGGACCGGAAGTGACCAAACAGGGTTTCCTAGATAGCTGCTAGCACAGCTGATGGTATGTGAAGTTCATGAGGCAGGTGGAGTTGTTTTTGCACTGGAAGAGCTGTGCTGCTGCTTCGGGCAGTTGTTATTGACCACCGGCCTTAGTTCCCTAGGTGTCATATCCACTTTCAGTCATATGTGGTGCCAGAGCACTTGGTTTCCATGGCAGCGGGAAATGGCTTGGGAGCTGAACTTGTGTTTGGCTGTGGAGTTTTGAGCGGCTTGAGTGAGGAGCTCCATGTTAGTTTAGTGTGGGTGCTCACCCTGCTTGATTCTATCACACTGGGCTCAATGGGCATTGGACCGGAAGTGACCCAACAGGGTTTCCTAGAACGCTGCTGGCACAGCTGATAGTATCTGAAGTTCATGGGACTGGTGGAGTTGTTTTGGCACTGGAAGAGCTGTGCTGCTGCTTCAGGCATTTGACATCACCACCACCCCCCTTAGTTTCCTAGGTGTCATATCCACTTTCAGACATATGTGCTGCCAGAGCGCTTGGTTTCCATGGCAGAGGGAAATGGCTTGGGCGCTGAACTTGTGTTTGGCTGTGGAGATTTGAGCGGCTTCAGTGAAGAACTCCATGTTAGTTCTGTGTGGGTGCTCAACCTGCTTCATTCCATCACACTGGGCTCAATGGGCATTGGACCGGAAGTGACCAAACAGGGTTTCCTAGATAGCTGCTAGCACAGCTGATTGTATGTGAAGTTCATGAGGCAGGTGGAATTTTTTGGCACTGGAAGAGCTGTGCTGCTGCTTCGCGCAGTTGCCATTGACCACCGGCCTGAGTTCCCTAGGTGTCATATCCACTTTCAGACATATGTGGTGCCAGAGCACTTGGTTTCCATGGCAGCGGGAAATGGCTTGCGCGCTGAACTTGTGTTTGGCTGTGGAGTTTTGAGCGCCTTGAGTGAGGAGCTCCACATTAGTTTAGTGTGGGTGCTCAACCCTGCTTGATTCCATCACACTGGGCTCAATGGGCATTGGACCGGAAGTGACCCAACAGGGTTTCCTAGATAGCTGCTAGCACAGCTGATGGTATGTGAAGCTCATGAGGCAGGTGGAGTTGTTTTGGCACTGGAAGAGCTGTGCTGCTGCTTCTGGCAGTTGTTATTGACCACCGGCCTGAGTTCCCTAGGTGTCATATCCACTTTCAGACATATGTGGTGCCAGAGCACTTGGTTTCCATGGCAGCGGGCAATGGCTTGGGCGCTGAACTTGTTTTTGGCTGTGGAGTTTTGAGCGGCTTGAGTGAGGAGCTCCATGTTAGTTTGGTGTGTGTGCACAACCTGCATGATTCCATCACACTGAATTCAATGGGCATTTGACAGGAAGTGACCCAACAGGGTTTCCTAGATAGCTGCTAGCATAGCTGATGGTATCTGAAGTTCATGAGGCAGGTGGAGTTGTTTTGGCACTGGAAGAGCTGTGCTGCTGCTTCGGGCAGTTGCCATTGACCACCGGCCTGAGTTCCCTAGGTGTCATATCCACTTTCAGACATATGTGGTGCCAGGGCTCTTGGTTTCCATGGCAGCGGGAAATGGCTGTTGCACTGAACTTGTGTTTGGCTGTGGAGTATGGAGCGGCTTGAGTGAGGAGCTCCATGTTAGTTTAATGTGGGTGCTCAACCTGCTTGATTACATCACACTGGGCTCAATGGGCATTGGACCGGAAGTGACCAAACAGGGATTCCTAGATAACTGTTAGCACAGCTGATGGTATGTGAAGTTCATGAGGCAGGTGGAGTTGTTTTGGCACTGGAAGAGCTGTGCTGCTGCTTCGGGCAGTTGCCATTGACCACCGCCATGAGTTCCCTAGGTGTCATATCCACTTTCAGACATATGTGGTGCTGGAGCACTTGGTTTCCATGGCAGCGGGCAATGGCTTGTGTGCTGAACTTGTGTTTGGCTGTGGAGTTTTGAGTGGCTTGAGTGAGGAGCTCCATGTTAGTTTAGTGTGGGTGCTCACCCTGCTTGATTCCATCACTCTGGGCTCAATGGGCATTGGACCGGAAGTGACCCAACAGGGTTTCCTAAATAGCTGCTATCACAGCTGATGGTATGTGAAGTTCATGAGGCTGGTGGAGTTGTTTTGGCACTGGAAGAGCTGTGCTGCTGCTTCGGGCAGTTGCCATTGACCACCGCCCTGAGTTCCCTAGGTGTCATATCCACTTTCAGACATATGTGGTGCCAGGGCTCTTGGTTTCCATGGCAGCGGGAAATGGCTGTTGCACTGAACTTGTGTTCGGCTGTGGAGTATGGAGCGGCTTGAGTGAGGAGCTCCATGTTAGTTTAATGTGGGTGCTCACCCTGCTTGATTCTATCACACTGGGCTCAATGGGCATTGGACCGGAAGTGACCAAACAGGGATTCCTAGATAACTGTTAGCACAGCTGATGGTATGTGAAGTTCCTGAGGCAGGTGGAGTTGTTTTGGCACTGGAAGAGCTGTGCTGCTGCTTGGGACAGTTTCCATTCACCACCGCACTGAGTTCCCTTAGTGTCATATCCACTTTCAGACATATGTGGTGCCAGTGCACTTGGTATCCATTGCAAAGGGAAATGGCTTTTGGGCGCTGAACTTGTGTTTGGCTGTGGAGTTTTGAGCGGCTTGAGTGAGGAAATCCATGTTAGTTTAGTTTTGGTGCTCACCCTGTTGATTCCATCACTCTGGGCTCAATGGGCATTGGACCGGAAGTGACCCAACAGGGTTTCCTAAATAGCTGCTAGCACAGCTGATGGTATGTGAAGTTCCTGAGGCAGGTGGAGTTGTTTTGGCACTGGAAGAGCTGTGCTGCCCCTTGGGCATTTGCCATTGACCACCGCCCTGAGTTCCCTAGGTGTCATATCCATTTTCAGACATATGTGGTGCCAGAGCACTTGGTTTCCATGGCAGCGGGCAATGGCTTGGGCGCAGAACTTGTGTTTGGCTGTGGAGCATGAAGCGGCTTGAGTGAGGAGCTCCATGTTGGTTTAGTGTGGGTGCTCACCCTGCTTGATTACATCCCACTGGGCTCAATGGGCATTGGACCGGAAGTGACCAAACAGGGTTTCCTAGATAGCTGCTAGCACAGCTGATGGTATGTGAAGTTCATGAGGCAGGTGGAGTTGTTTTTGCACTGGAAGAGCTGTGCTGCTGCTTCGGGCAGTTGTTATTGACCACCGGCCTTAGTTCCCTAGGTGTCATATCCACTTTCAGTCATATGTGGTGCCAGAGCACTTGGTTTCCATGGCAGCGGGAAATGGCTTGGGAGCTGAACTTGTGTTTGGCTGTGGAGTTTTGAGCGGCTTGAGTGAGGAGCTCCATGTTAGTTTAGTATGGGTGCTCACCCTGCTTGATTCTATCACACTGGGCTCAATGGGCATTGGACCGGAAGTGACCCAACAGGGTTTCCTAGAACGCTGCTGGCACAGCTGATAGTATCTGAAGTTCATGGGACTGGTGGAGTTGTTTTGGCACTGGAAGAGCTCTGCTGCTGCTTCAGGCATTTGACATCACCACCACCCCCCTTAGGTTCCTAGGTGTCATATCCACTTTCAGACATATGTGCTGCCAGAGCGCTTGGTTTCCATGGCAGAGGGAAATGGCTTGGGCGCTGAACTTGTGTTTGGCTGTCGAGATTTGAGCGGCTTCAGTGAAGAACTCCATGTTAGTTTTGTGTGGGTGCTCAACCTGCTTCATTCCATCACACTGGGCTCAATGGGCATTGGACCGGAAGTGACCCTAGAGGGTTTCCTAGATAGCTGCTAGCACAGCTGATTGTATGTGAAGTTCATGAGGCAGGTGGAGTTTTTTGGCACTGGAAGAGCTGTGCTGCTGCATCGGGCAGTTGCCATTGACCACCGGCCTGAGTTCCCTAGGTGTCATATCCACTTTCAGACATATGTGGTGACAGAGCACTTGGTTTCCATGGCAGAGGGAAATGGCTTGGGCGCTGAACTTGTGTTTGGCTGTGGAGTTTTGAGCGCCTTGAGTGAGGAGCTCCACGTTAGTTTAGTGTGGGTGCTCAACCCTGCTTGATTCCATCACACTGGGCTCAATGGGCATTGGACCGGAAGTGACCCAACAGGGTTTCCTAGATAGCTGCTAGCACAGCTGATGGTATGTGAAGCTCATGAGGCAGGTGGAGTTGTTTTGGCACCGGAAGAGCTGAGGCTCTGCTTCGGGCAGTTGCCATGGACCACTGGCCTTAGTTCCCTAGGTTTCATATCCACTTTCAGACATATGTGGTGCCAGGGCACTTGGTTTCCATGGCAGCGGGAAATGGCTTTTGCGCTGAACTTGTGTTTGCATGTGGAGATTTGAGCGCCTTGAGTGAGGAATTCAATGCTAGTTTAGTGGGTGCTCAACCTGCTTGATTCCATCACACTTGGATCAATGCTCACTGGACCGGAAGTGACCAAACAGGGTTTCCGAGATAGCTGCTAGCACAGCTGATGGTATATGAAGTTCATGAGGCAGGTGGAGTTGTTTTGGCACTGGAAGAGCTGTGCTGCTGCTTCGGGCAGTTGCCATTCACCACGGCCCTGAGTTCCCTAGGTGTCATATCCACTTTCAGACATATGTGGTGCCAGAGCACTTGGTTTCCATGTCATCGGGAAATGGCTTGGGCGCTGAATTTGTGTTTGGCTGTGGATGTTTGAGCATCTTGAGTGAGGAGCTGCATGTTTGTTTAGTGTGGGTGCTCAACTTACTTGATTCCATCCCACTAGGCTCAATGGGCATTGGACCGGAAGTGACCAAACAGGGTTTCCTAGATAGCTGCTACCACAGCTGATGGTATGTGAAGTTCATGAGGCAGGTGGAGTTGTTTTGGCACTGGAAGAGCTGTGCTGCTGCTTCGGGCAGTTGCCATTCACCACCGCCCTGAGTTCCCTAGGTGTCACATCCACTTTCAGACATATGTGGTGCCAGAGCACTTGGTTTCCATGGCAGCGGGAAATGGCTTGTGCGCTGAACTTGTGTTTGGCTGTGGAGGTTTGAGCATCTCGTGTGAGGAGCTCCATGTTAGTTTAGTGTGGGTGCTCAACCTGCTTGATTCCATCCCACTCGGCTCAATGGGCATTGGACCGGACGTGACCAAACAGTGTTTCCTAGATAGCTGCTAGCACAGCTGATTGTATGTGAAGTTCATGAGGCAGGTGGAGTTGTTTTGGCACTGGAAGAGCTGTGCTGCTGCTTCGGGCAGTTGCCATTCACCACGGCCCTAAGTTCCCTAGGTGTCATATCCACTTTCAGACATATGTGGTGCCAGAGCACTTGGTTTCCATGGCAGCGGGAAATGGCTTGGGCACTGAATTTGTGTTTGGCTGTGGAGTTTTGAGCGCCTTGAGTGAGGAGCTCCATGTAAGTTTAGAGTGGGTGCTCAACCTGCTAGATTCCATCCCACTGGGCTCAATGTGCATTGGACCGGAAGTGACTAAACAAGGTTTCCTAGATAGCTGCTAGCACAGCTGATGGTATGTGAAGTTCATGAGCCAGGTGGAGTTGTTTTGGCACTGGAAGAACTGTGCTGCTGCTTCGGGCAGTTGCCATTCACCACTAGCCTGAGATTCCTACGTGTCATATCCACTTTCAGACATATGTGCTGCCAGAGCACTTGGTTTCCATGGCAGCGGGAAATGTCTTGGGCCCTGAACTTGTGTTTGGCTGTGGAGTATGGAGAGGCTTGAGTGAGGAGCTCCATGTCAGTTTAGTGTGGGTGCTCAACCTGCTTGATTCCATCAAACTGGGCTCAATGGGCATTGGACCGGAAGTCACCAAACAGGGTTTCCTAGAGAGCTGCTAGCACAGCTGGTGGTATGTGAAGTTCATTACTGAGGTGGAGTTGTTCTGGCACTGGAAGAGCTGTGCTGCAGCTTCGGGCAGTTGCCATTCACCACCCCCTCCCTGAGTTCCCTAGGTGTCATATCCACTTTCAGACATATGTGGTGCCAGAGCACTTGGTTTCCATGACAGCGGGAAATGGCTTTTGCGCTGAACTTGTGTTTGGCTGTGGAGTATTCAGCACCTTGAGTGAGGAGCTCCATGTTAGTTTAGTGTTGGTGCTCAACCTGCTTGATTCCATCATCCTGGGCTCAATGGGCATTGGGGCGGATGTGACCAAACAGGGTTTCCTAGAACGCTGCAATCCAGCTGATGGTATGTGAAGTTGATGAGGCAGGTGGAGTTGTTTTGGCACTGGAAGAGCTGTGCTGCTGCTTCGGGCAGTTGCCATTCACCACCACCATACTGAGGTCCCTAGGTGTCATATCCACTTTCAGACATATGTGGTGCCAGAGCACTTGGTTTCCATGGCAGCGGGAAATGGCTTGGGCGCTGAACTTGTGTTTGCCTGGTTAGTTTTGAGCTGCTTGAGTGAGGAGCTCCATGTTATTTTAGTGTGGGTGCTCAACCTGTTTGATTCCATCCCACTGGGAATTGCACCGGAAGTGACCAAACAGGGTTTCCTAGATATCTGCTAGCACAGCTGATGGTATGTGAAGTTCATGAAGCAGGTGGAGTTGTTTTGGCACTGGAAGAGCTGTGCTGCTGCTTTGAGCAGTTGCCATTCACCACTGCCCTGAGTTCCCAAGGTGTCATATCCACTTTCAGTCATATGTGGTGCCAGAGCACTTGGTTTCCATGGCAGCGGGAAATGGCTTGGGCGCTGAACTTGTGTTTGGCTGTGGAGTTTTGAGCGGCTTGAGTGAGGAGCTCCATGTTAGTTTAGTGTGGCTGCTCAACCTGCTTGATTCCCTCACACTGGGCTCAATGGGCATTGGACCGGAAGTGATCAAACAGGGTTTCCTAGATAGCTGCCAGGACAGCTGATGGTATGTGAAGTTCATGAGGCAGGTGGAGTTGTTTTGGCACTGGAAGAGCTGTGCTGCTGCTTCGGGCAGTTGCCATTCACCACCGCCCTGAGTTCCCTAGGTGTCATATCCACTTTCAGACATATGTGGTGCCAGAGCACTTGGTTTCCATGGCAGCGGGAAATGGCTTGAGCGCTGAACTTGTGTTTTGCTGTCTAGGTTTGAGGGCCTTGTGTGAGGAGCTCCATGTTAGTTTAGTGTGGGTGCTCAACCTTCTTGATTCCATCCCACTGGGCTCAATGGGCATTGGAGCGGAAGTCACCAAACAGGGTTTCCTAGAGAGCTGCTAGCACAGCTGATTGTATGTGAAGTTCATGAGGCAGGTGGAGTTGTTTTGGCACTGGAAGAGCTGTGCTGCTGCTTCGGGCAGTTGCCATTCACCACCAGCATGAGACTCCTACGTATCTTATCCACTTTCAGACATATGTGGTGCTGGAGCACTTGGTTTCCATGGCAGCGGGAAATGGCTTTGGTGCTGAACTTGTATTTGGCTGTGGAGTTTTGAGCGTCTTGTGTGAGGAGCTCATCTAAGTTTCGTGTGGGTGCTCAACCTGCTTGATTCCATCACACTGGGCTCAATGGGCATTGGACCCGATGTGACCAAACAGGGTTTCCTAGAACGCTGCTAGCACAGCTGATGGTATGTGAAGTTCCTGAGGTAGGTGGAGTTGTTTTGGCACTGGAAGAGCTGTGCTGCTGCTTAGGGCAGTTGCCATTCACCACGGCCCTAAGTTCCCTAGGTGTCATATCCACTTTCAGACATATGTGGTGCCAGAGCACTTGGTTTCCATGGCAGCGGGAAATGGCTTGGGCGCTGAACTTGTTTTTGGTTGTGGAATATGGAGAGCCTTGAGTGAGGAGCTCCATGCAAGTTTAGTGTGGGTGCTGAACCTGCTTGATTCCATCCCACTGGGCTCAATGGGCATTGGACCGGAAGTGACCAAACAGTGTTTTCTAGATAGCTGCTAGCACAGCTGATGGTATGTGAAGTTCATGAGGCAGGTGGAGTTGTTTTGGCACTGGAAGAGCTGTGCTGCTGCTTCGGGCAGTTGCCATTCTCCACCACCCTGAGATCCTACTTATCATATCCACTTTCAGATATATGTGGTGCCAGAGCACTTGGTTTCCATGGCAGCGGGAAATGGCTTGAGCGCTGAACTTGTGTTTGGCTGGTTAGCTTTCAGCACCTTGAGTGAGGAGCTCCATGTTGGTTTAGTGTGGTTGCTCAACCTGCTTGATTCCATCACACTGGGCTCAATGGGCATTGGACCGGAAATGACCAAACAGGGTTTCCTGGAACGCTGCTAGCACAGCTGATGGTATGTGAAGTTCATTACTGAGGTGGAGTTGTTTTGTCACTGGAAGAGCTGTGCTGCTGCTTCGTGCAGTTGCCATTCACCACCATACTGAGGTCCCTAGGTGTCATATCCACTTTCAGACATATGTGGTGCCAGAGCACTTGGTTTCCATGGCAGCAGGAAATGGCTTGGGCGCTGAACTTGTGTTTGGTTGTGGAATATGGAGAGGCTTGAGTGAGGAGCTCCATGTTAGTTTAGTGTGGGGGCTCAACCTGCTTGATTCCATCACACTAGGCTCAATGGGCATTGGACCGGAAGTGACCAAACAGGGTTTCCTAGATAGCTGCTAGCACAGCTGATGGTATGTGAAGTTCCATGAGGCAAGTGTAGTTGTTCTGGCACTGGAAGAGCTGTGCTGCTGCTTCGGGCAGTTGCCATTCACCACCGCCCTGAGTTTCCTAGGTGTCACATCCACTTTCAGACATATGTGGTGCCAGAGCACTTGGTTTCCATGTCAGCGGGAAATGGCTGTGGCGCTGAACTTGTGTTTGGCTGTGGAGGTTTGAGCATCTCGTGTGAGGAGCTCCATCTAAGTTTCGTGTGGGTGCTCAAACTGCTTGATTCCATCTCACTAGGCTCAATGTGCATTATACCGGAAGTGACCAAACAGGGTTTCCTAGAACGCTGCTAGCACAGCTGATGGTATGTGAAGTTCATGAGGCAGGTGGAGTTGTTTTGTCACTGAAAGAGCTGTGCTGCTGCTTCGGGCAGTTGCCATTCACCACCATACTGAGGTCCCTAGGTGTCATATCCACTTTCAGACATATGTGGTGCCAGAGCACTTGGTTTCCATGGCAGCGGGAAATGGGTTTGGCGCTGAACTTGTGTTTGGCTGTGGAGGTTTGAGCAACTTCTGTGAGGAGCTCCATGTTAGTTTAGTGTGTGTGCTCAACCTGCTTGATTCCATCCCACTGGGCTCAATGGGCATTGGACCGGAAGTGACCAAACAGGGTTTCCTAGATAGCTGCTAGTACAGCTGATGGTATGTGAAGTTCCTGAGGCAGGTGGAGTTGTTTTGGCACTGGAAGAGCTGTGCTGCTGCTTCGGGCAGTTGCCATTCACCACGGCCCTCAGTTCCCTAGGTATCATATCCACTTTCAGACATATGTGGTGCCAGAGCACTTGGTTTTCATGGCAGCGGGAAATGGCTTGAGCGCTGAACTTGTGTTTGGCTGTGGAGGTTTGAGGGCCTTGTGTGAAGAGCTCCATGTTAGTTTAGTGTGGGTGCTCAATCTGCTTGATTCCATCCCACTGGGCTCAATGTGCATTGGAGCGGAAGTGACCAAACAGGGTTTCCTAGATAGCTGCTGGCACAGCTGATGGTATGTGAAGTTGATGAGGCAGGTGGAGTTGTTTTGGCACTGGAAGAGCTGTGCTGCTGCTTCGGGCAGTTGCCATTCCCCACCATCCTAAGATTCCTACGTGTCACATCCACTTTCAGACATATGATGCCAGAGCACTTGGTTTCCATGGCAGCGGGAAATGGCTTGGGCGCTGAACTTGTGTTTGGCTGTGGAGCTTTGAGCATCTTGTGTGAGGAGCTCCATCTAAGTTTCGTGTGGGTGCTCAACCTGCTTGATTCCATCACACTGGGCTCAATGGGCATTGGAGTGGAAGTGACCCGAAAGGGTTTCCTGGAACGCTGCTAGCACAGCTGATGGTATGTGAAGTTCATGACTGAGGTAGAGTTGTTCTGGCACTGGAAGAGCTGTGCTGCAGCTTCGGGAAGTTGCCATTCACCATCGCCTCCCTGAGTTCCCTAGGTGTCATAGCCACTTTCAGACATATGTGGTGCCAGAGCACTTGGTTTCCATGGCAGCGAGAAATGGCTTGGGCGCTGAACTTGTATTTGGCTGCGAATTTTTGAGCACCTTGAGTGAAGAGCTCCATGTTAGTTTAGTGTGAGTGCTGAACCTGCATGATTCCATCACACTGTTGCTCAATGGGCATTGGACCGGAAGTGACCCAACAGGGTTTCCTAGATAGCTGCTAGCACAGCTGATGGTATGTGAAGTTCATGACTGAGGTGCAGTTGTTTTGGCACTTTAAGAGCTGTGCTGCTGCTTCAGGCAGTTGCCATTCACCACCGCCTCCCTGAGTTCCCTAGGTGTCATATCCACTTTCAGACATATGTGGTGCCAGAGCACTTGGTTTCCATGGCAGGGGGAAATGGCTTGGGCGCTGAACTTGTATTTGGCTGCGGATTTTTGAGCACCTTGAGTGAGGAGCTCCATGTTAGTTTAGTGTGGGTGCTCAACCTGCTTGATTCCATCCCACTGGGCTCAATGGGCATTGGACCGGACGTGACCAAACAGGGTTTCCTTGATAGCTGCTAGCACAGCTGATGGTATGTGAAGTTCATGAGGTAGGTGGAGTTGTTTTGCACTGGAAGAACTGTGCTGCTGCTTCGGGCCGTTGCCATTCAGGACCGCCGTGAGCTCCCTAGGTGTCATATCCACTTTCAGACATATGTGGTGCCAGAGCACTTGGTTTCCATGGCAGCGGGAATTGGCTTTTGCGCTGGACTTGTGATTGGCTGTGGAGTTTTGAGTGCCTTGAGTTTGGAGCTCCATGTTAGTTTAGTGTGGGTGCTCAACCTGCTTGATTCCATCACACTGGGCTCAATGGGCATTGGACTGGAAATGACCAAACAGGGTTTGCTAGAACGCTGCTAGCACAGCTGATGGTATGTGAAGTTCATGACTGAGGTGGAGTTGTTTTGTCACTGGAAGAGCTGTGCTGCTGCTTCGGGCAGTTACCATTCATCACCGCCCTGAATTCCCTAGGTGTCATATCCACATTCAGACATACGTGGTACCACAGCACTTGGTTTCCATCTCAGCAGGAAATGGCTTGGGCGATGAAGTTCTGTTTGGTTGTGGAGATTTGAGCACCTTGAGTGAGGAGCTCCATGTTAGTTTAGTGTGGGTGCTCAACCTGCTTGATTCCATCCCACTGGGCTCAATGGGCATTGGACCGGAAGTGACCCAACAGGGTTTCCAAGAGAGCTGCTAGCACAGCTGATGGTATGTGAAGTTCATGACTGAGGTGGAGTTGTTCTGGCACTGGAAGAGCTGTGCTGCTGCTTCGGGCAGTTGCCATTCACCACCGCCTCTCTGAGTTCCCTAGGTGTCATATCCACTTTCAGACATATGTGGTGCCAGAGCAGTTGGTTTCCATGGCAGCGGGAAATGGCTTGGGCGCTGAACTTGTATTTGGCTGTGGAGTTTTGAGCACCTTGAGTGAGGAGCTCCATGTAAGTTTAGTGTGGGTGCTCAACCTGCTTGATTCCATCCCACTGGGCTCAATGGGCATTGGAGTGGAAGTGACCAAACAGGGTTTCCTAGATAGCTGCTAGCACAGCTGATGGTATGTGAAGTTCATGAGGCAGGTGGAGTTGTTTTGGCACTGGAAGAGCTGTGCTGCTGCTTCACGCAGTTGCCATTCAGCACCGCCTCCCTGAGTTCCCTAGGTGTCATATCCACTTTCAGACATATGTGCTGCCAGAGCACTTGGTTTCCATGGCAGCAGGAAATGGCTTGGGCGCTGAAGTTGTGTTTGGCCGTGGGGTTTTGAGCATCTTGAGAGAGGAGCTCCATGTTAGTTTAGTGTGGTTGCTCAACCTGCTTGATTCCATCCCCCTGAGCTCAATGGGCATTGGACCGGAAGTGACCAAACACTGTTTCCTAGATAGCTGCTAGCACAGCTGATGGTATGTGAAGTTCATGAGGCAGGTGGAGTTGTTTTGGCACTGGAAGAGCTGTGCTGCTGCTTCAGGCAGTTGCCATTCAGCAGCGCCTCCCTTAGTTCCCTAGGTGTCATATCCACTTTCAGACATATGTGGTGCCAGAGCACTTGGTTTCCATGGCAGCGGGAAATGGCTTGGGCGCTGAACCTATATTTGGCTGCGAATTTTTGAGCACCTTGAGTGAGAAGCTCCATGTTAGTTTAGTGTGGTTGCTCAACCTGCTTGATTCCATTCCATTGGGCTCAATGGGCATTGGACCGGAAGTGACCCAACAGGGTTTCCTAGAACGCTGCTAGCACAGCTGATGGTATGTGAAGTTCATGAGGCAGGTGGAGTTGTTTTGGCACTAGAAGAGCTGTGCTGCTGCTTCGGGCAGTTGCCATTCACCAACGCCTCTCTGAGTTCCCTAGGTGTCATATCCACTTTCAGACATATGTGGTGCCAGAGCACTTGGTTTCCATGGCAGCGAGAAATGGCTTGGGCGCTGAACTTGTATTTGGCTGCGGATTTTTGAGCACCTTGAGTGAGGAGCTCCATGTTAGTTTAGTGTGTTTGCCCAACCTGCTTGATTCCATCCCACTGGGCTCAATGGGCATTGGACCGGATGTGACCAAACAGGGTTTCCTAGATAGCTGCTAGCACAGCTGATGGTTTGTGAAGTTCATGACTGAGGTGGAGTTGTTCTGGCACTGGAAGAGCTGTGCTGCAGCTTCGGGCAGTTGCCATTCACCACCGCATCCCTGAGTTCCCTAGGTGTCATATCCACTTTCAGACATATGTGGTGCCAAAGCACTTGGTTTCCGTGGCAGCGGGAAATGGCTTGTGCTCTGAAATTGTGTTTGGCTGTGGAGTATGGAGCGCCTTGAGTGAGGAGCTCCATGTTACTTTAGTGTGGGTGCTCAACCTGCTTGATTCCATCCCACTGGGCTCAATGGGCATTGCACCGGAAGTGACCAAACAGGGTTTGCAAGAGAGCTGCTAGCACAGCTGATGGTATGTGAAGTTCATGAGGCAGGTGGAGTTGTTTTCTCAATGGAAGAGCTGTGCTGCTGCTTCAGGCAATTGCCATTCACCTCCGCCCTGAATTCCCTAGGTGTCATATCCACTTTCAGACATATGTGGTGCCAGAGCACTTGGTTTCCATGGCAGCGGGAAATGGCTTGTGCGCTGAACTTGTGTTTGGCTGTGGAGTTTTGAGTGGCTTGAGTGAGGAGCTCCATGTTAGTTTAGTTTGGGTGCTCAACCTGCTTGATTCCATCCCACTGGGCTCAATGGGCATTGGACCGGAAGTGACCCAAAAGGGTTTCCTGGAACGCTGCTAGCACAGCTGATGGTATGTGAAGTTCATGACTGAGGTGGAGTTGTTCTGGCACTGGAAGAGCTGTGCTGCAGCTTCGGGCAGTTGCTATTCACCACCGCCTCCCTGAGATCCCTAGGTGTCATAGCCACTTTCAGACATATGTGGTGCCAGAGCACTTGGTTTCCATGGCAGCGAGAAATGGCTTGGGCGTTGAACTTTTTTTTGGCTGCGAATTTTTGAGCACCTTGAGTGAGGAGCTCCATGTAAGTTTAGAGTGTGTGCTCAACCTGCTTGATTCCATCCCACTGGGCTCAATGGGCATTGGATAGGAAGTGACCAAACAGGGTTTCCTAGTACGCTGCTAGCACAGCTGATGGTATGTGAAGTTCATGACTGAGGTGGAGTTGTTTTGGCACTGGAAGAGCTGTGCTGCTGCTTCGGGCAGTTGCCATTCACCAACGCCTCCCTGAGTTCCCTAGGTGTCATATCCACTTTCAGACATATGTGGTGCCAGAGCACTTGGTTTCCATGGCAGCGGGAAATGGCTTAGGCACTGAACTTGTATTTCGCTGTGGAGTTTTGAGTGTCTTGAGTGAGGAGCTCCATGTTAGTTTAGTGTGGGTGCTCAACCTGCTTGATTCCATCACACTGGGCTCAATGGGCATTGGACCGAAGTGACCCAACAGGGTTTCCTAGCTAGCTGCTAGCACAGCTGATGGTATGTGAAGTTCATGAGGCAGGTGGAGTTGTTTTGGCACTGGAAGAGCTGTGCTGCTGCTTCGGGCAGTTGCCATTCACCACCGCCTCCCTGAGTTTCCTAGGTGTCATATCCACTTTCAGACATATGTGGTGCCAGAGCACTTGGTTTCCATGGCAGCGGGAAATGGCTTGTGCGCTGACCTTGTATTTGGCTGCGAATTTTTGAGCACCTTGAGTGAGGAGTTCCATGTTAGTTTAGTGTGGGTGCTCAACCTGCTTGATTCCATCCCACTGGGCTCAATGGGCATTGGACCGGAAGTGACCAAACAGGGTTTCCTAGAACGAGGCTAGCCGAGCTGATGGTATGTGAAGTTCAGGACTGAGGTGGAGTTGTTCTGGCACTTTAAGAGCTGTGCTGCTGCTTCGGGCAGTTGCCATTCACCACCGCCTCCCTGAGTTCTCTAGGTGTCATATCCACTTTCAGACATATGTGGTGCCAGAGCACTTGGTTTCCATGGCAGCGGGAAATGGCTTGTGCGCTGAACTTGTGTTTGGCTGTGGAGTTTTGAGCGCCTTGAGTGAGGAGCTCCATGTTAGTTTAGTGTGGGTGCTGAACCTGCTTGATTCCATCACACTGGGCTCAATGGGCATTGGTCCGGAAGTGACCAAACAGGGTTTCAGAGAGAGCTGCTAGCACAGCTGATGGTATGTGAAGTTCATGAGGCAGGTGGAGTTGTTTTGGCACTGGAAGAGCTGTGCTGCTGCTTCAGGCAGTTGCCATTCACCACCGCCCTGAGTTCCCTAGGTGTCATATCCACTTTCAGACATATGTGGTGCCAGAGCACTTGGTTTCCATGGCAGCGGGAAATGGCTTGTGCTCTGAACTTGTATTTGGCTGCGGATTTTTGAGCACCTTGAGTGAGGAGCTCCATGTTAGTTTAGTGTGGGTGCTCACTCTGCTTGATTCCATCCCACTGGGCTCAATGGGCATTGGACCGGAAGTGACCCAACAGGGTTTCCTAGATAGCTGCTAGCACAGCTGATGGTTTGTGAAGTTCATGACTGAGGTGGAGTTGTTTTGGCACTGGAAGAGCTGTGCTGCTGCTTTGGGCAGTTGCCATTCACCAACGCCTCCCTGAGTTCCCTAGGTGTCATATCCACTTTCAGACATATGTGGTGCCAGAGCACTTGGTTTCCATGGCAGCGAGAAATGGCTTGGGCGCTGAACTTGTATTTGGCTGCGGATTTTTGAGCACCTTGAGTGAGGAGCTCCATGTTAGTTTAGTGTGTTTGCCCAACCTGCTTGATTCCATCCCACTGGGCTCAATGGGCATTGGACCGGATGTGACCAAACAGGGTTTCCTAGATAGCTGCTAGCACAGCTGATGGTTTGTGAAGTTCATGACTGAGGTGGAGTTGTTCTGGCACTGGAAGAGCTGTGCTGCAGCTTCGGGCAGTTGCCATTCACCACCGCATCCCTGAGTTCCCTAGGTGTCATATCCACTTTCAGACATATGTGGTGCCAAAGCACTTGGTTTCCGTGGCAGCGGGAAATGGCGTGTGCTCTGAAATTGTGTTTGGCTGTGGAGTATGGAGCGCCTTGAGTGAGGAGCTCCATGTTACTTTAGTGTGGGTGCTCAACCTGCTTGATTCCATCCCACTGGGCTCAATGGGCATTGCACCGGAAGTGACCAAACAGGGTTTCCTAGAACGAGGCTAGCCGAGCTGATGGTATGTGAAGTTCAGGACTGAGGTGGAGTTGTTTTCTCAATGGAAGAGCTGTGCTGCTGCTTCAGGCAATTGCCATTCACCTCCGCCCTGAATTCCCTAGGTGTCATATCCACTTTCAGACATATGTGGTGCCAGAGCACTTGGTTTCCATGGCAGCGGGAAATGGCTTGTGCGCTGAACTTGTGTTTGGCTGTGGAGTTTTGAGTGCCTTGAGTGAGGAGCTCCATGTTAGTTTAGTTTGGGTGCTCAACCTGCTTGATTCCATCCCACTGGGCTCAATGGGCATTGGACCGGAAGTGACCCAAAAGGGTTTCCTGGAACGCTGCTAGCACAGCTGATGGTATGTGAAGTTCATGACTGAGGTGGAGTTGTTCTGGCACTGGAAGAGCTGTGCTGCAGCTTCGGGCAGTTGCTATTCACCACCGCCTCCCTGAGTTCCCTAGGTGTCATAGCCACTTTCAGACATATGTGGTGCCAGAGCACTTGGTTTCCATGGCAGCGAGAAATGGCTTGGGCGTTGAACTTGTATTTGGCTGCGAATTTTTGAGCACCTTGAGTGAGGAGCTCCATGTAAGTTTAGAGTGTGTGCTCAACCTGCTTGATTCCATCCCACTGGGCTCAATGGGCATTGGATAGGAAGTGACCAAACAGGGTTTCCTAGTACGCTGCTAGCACAGCTGATGGTATGTGAAGTTCATGACTGAGGTGGAGTTGTTTTGGCACTGGAAGAGCTGTGCTGCTGCTTCGGGCAGTTGCCATTCACCAACGCCTCCCTGAGTTCCCTAGGTGTCATATCCACTTTCAGACATATGTGGTGCCAGAGCACTTGGTTTCCATGGCAGCGGGAAATGGCTTAGGCACTGAACTTGTATTTCGCTGTGGAGTTTTGAGTGTCTTGAGTGAGGAGCTCCATGTTAGTTTAGTGTGGGTGCTCAACCTGCTTGATTCCATCACACTGGGCTCAATGGGCATTGGACCGAAGTGACCCAACAGGGTTTCCTAGCTAGCTGCTAGCACAGCTGATGGTATGTGAAGTTCATGAGGCAGGTGGAGTTGTTTTGGCACTGGAAGAGCTGTGCTGCTGCTTCGGGCAGTTGCCATTCACCACCGCCTCCCTGAGTTTCCTAGGTGTCATATCCACTTTCAGACATATGTGGTGCCAGAGCACTTGGTTTCCATGGCAGCGGGAAATGGCTTGGGCGCTGACCTTGTATTTGGCTGCGAATTTTTGAGCACCTTGAGTGAGGAGCTCCATGTTAGTTTAGTGTGGCTGCTCAACCTGCTTGATTCCATCCCACTGGGCTCAATGGGCATTGGACCGGAAGTGACCAAACAGGGTTTCCTAGAACGAGGCTAGCCGAGCTGATGGTATGTGAAGTTCAGGACTGAGGTGGAGTTGTTCTGGCACTTTAAGAGCTGTGCTGCTGCTTCGGGCAGTTGCCATTCACCACCGCCTCCCTGAGTTCCCTAGGTGTCATATCCACTTTCAGACATATGTGGTGCCAGAGCACTTGGTTTCCATGGCAGCGGGAAATGGCTTGTGCGCTGAACTTGTGTTTGGCTGTGGAGTTTTGAGCGCCTTGAGGTAGGAGCTCCATGTTAGTTTAGTGTGGGTGCTGAACCTGCTTGATTCCATCACACTGGGCTCAATGGGCATTGGTCCGGAAGTGACCAAACAGGGTTTCAGAGAGAGCTGCTAGCACAGCTGATGGTATGTGAAGTTCATGAGGCAGGTGGAGTTGTTTTGGCACTGGAAGAGCTGTGCTGCTGCTTCAGGCAGTTGCCATTCACCACCGCCTCCCTAGTTCCCTAGGTGTCATATCCACTTTCAGACATATGTGGTGCCAGAGCACTTGGTTTCCATGGCAGCGGGAAATGGCTTGCGCTCTGAACTTGTATTTGGCTGCGGATTTTTGAGCACCTTGAATGAGGAGCTCTATGTTAGTTTAGTGTGGGTGCTCACTCTGCTTGATTCCATCCCACTGGGCTCAATGGAAATTGCACCAGAATTGACCAAACAGGGTTTCCTAGAACGCTGCTAGTACAGCTGATGGTATGTGAAGTTCATGAGGCAGGTGGAGTTGTTTTGGCACTGGAAGAGCTGTGCTGCTGCTTCGGGCAGTTGCCATTCACCACCGTCCTGAGTTCCCTAGGTGTCATATCCACTTTCAGACATATGTGGTGCCAGAGCACTTGGCTTCCATGGCAGCGGGAAATGGCCTGGGTGCTGAACTTGTGTTTGGCTGTGGAGTTTTGACCGGCTTGAGTGAGGAGCTCCATGTAAGTTTAGTGTGGGTGCTCAACCTGCTTGATTCCATCCCACTGGGCTCAATGGGCATTGGACCGGAAGTGACCAAACAGGGTTTCCTAGATAGCTGCTAGCACAGCTGATGGTATGTGAAGTTCATGAGACAGGTGGAGTTGTTTTCTCACTGGAAGAGCTGTGCTGCTGCTTCGGGCAGTTGCCATTCACCACCGCCCTGAGTTCCCTAGGTGTCATATCCACTTTCAGACATATGTGGTGCCAGAGTACTTGGTTTCCATGGCAGCGGGAAATGTCTTGGCGCTGAACTTGTATTTGGCTGCTGATTTTTGAGCACCTTGAGTGAGGAGCTCCATGTTAGTTTAGTGTGGGTGTTCAACCTGCTTGATTTCATCCCACTGGGCTCAATGGGCATTGGACAGGAAGTGACCAAATAGAGTTTCCCAGATAGCTGCTAGCACAGCTGATGGTATGTGAAGTTCATGACTGAGGTGCAGTTGTTTTGGCACTTTAAGAGCTGTGCTGCTGCTTCGGGCAGTTGCCATTCACCACCGCCCTGAGTTCCCTAGGTGTCATATCCACTTTCAGACATATGTGGTGCCAGAGCACTTGGTTTCCATGTCAGCGGGAAATGGCTTGGGCTCTGAACTTGTGTTTGGCTGTGGAGTTTTGAGAGGCTTGAGTGAGGAGCTCCATGTTAGTTGAGTGTGGGTGCTCAACTTGCTTGATTCCATCACACTGGGCTCAATGGGCATTGGACCGGAAGTGACCAAACCGGGTTTCCTAGATAGGTGCTAGCTAGCACAGCTGATGGTATGTAAAGTTCCTGAGCCAGGTGGAGTTGTTTTGGCACTGGAAGCGCTGTGTTGCTGCTTCGGGCAGTTGCCATTCATCTCCGCACTGAGTCCCCAAGGTGTCATATCCATTTTCAGACATATGTGCTGCCAGAGCATTTGGTATCCATGGCAGCAGGAAATACCTTAGGCGCTGAACTTGTGTTTGTCGGTGGAGTTTTGTGCGCCTTGAGTGAGGAGCTTCATGTTAGTTTCGTGTGGGTGCTCAACCTGCTTCATTCCATCACACTGGGCTCAATGGGCATTGGACCGGAAGTGACCCTAGAGGGTTTCCTAGATAGCTGCTAGCATAGCTGATAATATTTGAAGTTCGTGAGACAGGTGGAATTGTTTTGGCACTGGAAGAGCTGTGCTGCTGCTTCTGGCAGTACCCATTGAGCACCGCCCTGAGTTCCCTAGGTGTCATATCCACTTTCACACATATGTGGTGCCAGAGCACTTGGTTTCCATGGCAGCGGGCAATGGCTTGGGCCCTGAACTTGTGTTTGGCTGTGGAGTTTTGAGCGCCTTGAGTGAGGAGCTCCACGTTAGTTTACTGTGGGTGCTCAATCTGCTTGATTCCATCACACTGGGCTCAATGGGCATTGGACCGGAAGTGACCAACAGGGTTTCCTAGATAGATGCTAACACAGCTGATGGCATGTGAAGTTCATGAGGCAGGTGGAGTTGTTTTGGCACTGGAAGAGCTATGCTGCTGCTTCAGGCAGTTGCCACTCACCTCCGAACTGAGTTCCCTAGGTGTCATAGCCTCTTTCATTCATATGTGTTGCCAGAGCATTTGGAATCCGTGGCAGCGGGCAATGGCTTGGGCGCTGAACTTGTGTTTGGCTGTGGAGTTTTGAGCACCTTGAGTGAGGAGCTCCATGTTAGTTGAGTGTGGGTGCTCAGCCTGCTTGATTCCATCACACTTGGCTCAATGGGCATTGGACAGGAAGTGACCCAAGACGGTTTTCTAGATAGATGCTAGCACAGCTGATGGCATGTGAAGTTCATGAGGCAGGTGGAGTTGTTTTGCAACTGGAAGAGCTATGCTGCTGCTTCGGGCAGTTGCCACTAACCTCCGAACTGAGTTCCCTAGGTGTCATAGCCTCTTTCATTCATATGTGTTGCCAGAGCATTTGATATCCATGGCAGCGGGCAATGGCTTGGGCGCTGAACTTGTGTTTGGCTGTGGAGTTTTGAGCGCCTTGAGTGAGGAGCTCCATGTCAGTTTAGTGTGGGTACTCAACCTGCCTGATTCCATCACACTGGGCTCAATGGGCATAGGACCGGAAGTGACACAACAGGGTTTCCTAGAACGCTGCTAGCACAGCTGATGGTATGTGAAGTTCATGAGGCAGGTGGAGTTGTTTTGGCACTGGACGCGCTGTGCTGCTGCTTCAGGCAGTTGCCATTCATCACCACCGAGTTGCTTGATGTCATAGCCACTTTCAGACATATGTGCTGCCAGAGCATTTGGTATCCATGGCAGCGGGAAATGGCTTGGGCGCTGAACTTGTGTTTGGCTGTGGAGTTTCGAGCGCCTTGAGTGAGGAGCTCCATGTTAGTTCAGTGTGGGTGCTCAGCCTGCTTGATTCCATCACACTGGGCTCAATGGGCATTGGACCAGAAGTGACCAAACAGGGTTTCCTGGATTGCTGCTAGCTAGCACAGCTGATGGTATGTAAAGTTCCTGAGCCAGGTGGAGTTGTTTTGGCACTGGAAGCGCTGTGCTGCTGCTTCAGGCAGTTGCCATTAACCACCACACAACCTTCCCTTGGTGTCCTAGCCACTTTCACACATATGTGGTGCCAGAGCACTTGGTTTCCATGGCAGCAGGCAATGGCTTGGGCGCTGAACTTGTGTTTGCCTGTGGAGTTTTGAGCGCCTTGAGTGAGGAGCTCAACGTTAGTTTAGTGTGGGTGCTCACCCTGGTTGATTCCATCACACTGGGCTCAATGGGCATTGGACCGGAAGTGACCAAACAGGGTTTCCTAGATACCTGCTAGCTGTCAGAGCTGATGGCTTGTGAAGTTCATGAGCCAGGTGAAGTTGTTTTGGCACTGGAAGAGCTGTTCTGCTGCTTCAGGCAGTTGCCATTCACCACCGCCCTGAGTTCCCTAGGTGTCATATCCATTTTCAGACATATGTGTTGCCAGAGCATTTGGTATCCATGGCAGCAGGAAATGGCTTGGGCGCTGAACTTGTGTTTGGCTGTGGAGTTTTGAGCAACTGGAGTGAGGAGCTTCATGTTAGTTTCGTGTGGGTGCTCAACCTGCTTGATTCCATCACACTGGGCTCAGGGGGCATTGCACCGGAAGTGACCAAACAGGGTTTCCTAGATACCTGCTAGAAGGCAGCTGATGGTATGTGATGTTCCTGAGCCAGGTGGAGTTGTTTTGGCACTGGAAGAGCTGTGTGGCTGCGTAGGGCAGTTGCCATTCACCTCCGAACTGAGTTCCCTAGGTGTCATATCCACTTTCAGACATATGTGGTGCCAGAGCACTTGGTTTCCATGGCAGCAGGCAATGGCTTGGGCGCTGAACTTGTGTTTGCCTGTGGAGTTTTGAGCGCCTTGAGTGAGGAGCTCAACGTTAGTTTAGTGTGGGTGCTAACCCTGGTTGATTCCATCACACTGGGCTCAATGGGCATTGGACCGGAAGTGACCAAACAGGGTTTCCTAGATACCTGCTGGCTATCACAGCTGATGGCATGTGAAGTTCATGAGCCAGGTGAAGTTGTTTTGGCACTGGAGAGCTGTGCTGCTGCTTCAGGCAGTAGCCATTCACCACCGCCCTGAGTTCCCTAGGTGTCATATCCACTTGCTGACATATGTGGTGCCAGAGCACTTGGTTTGCATGGCAGCGGGAAATGGCTGTTGCACTAAACTTGTGTTTGGCTGTGGAGTTTTGAGCGGCTTGAGTGAGGAGCTACATGTTAGTTTAGTGTGGGTGCTCACCCTGCTTGATTCCATCAAACTGGGCTCAATGGGCATTTTACCGGAAGTGACCCAAGACGGTTTGCTAGATAGATGCTAGCACAGCTGATGGTATGTGAAGTTGATGAGCCAGGTGGAGTTGTTTTGGCACTGGAAGCGCTGTGCTGCTGCTTCGGGCAGTTGCCATTGACCACCGCCTGAGTTTGCTAGGTTTCATATCCATTTTCAGACATATGTGTTGCCAAAGCACTTGGTTTCCATGGCAGCGGGAAATGGCTTGTGCGCTGAACTTGTGTTTGGCTGTGGAGTTTTGAGCGCCTTGAGTGAGGAGCTTCATGTTGGTTTAGTGTGGGTGCTCAACCTGCTTGATTCCATCCGACTGGACTCAATTGGCATTTAACCGGAAGTGACCAAAAGGGTTTCCTAGATAGCTGCTAGCACAGCTGATAATATTTGAAGTTCATGAGGCAGGTGGAGTTGTTTTGGCACTGGAAGAGCTGTGCTGCTGCTTCAGGCAGTTGCAATTGACCACCACCACACTAAGTTCCCTACGTCTCATATCCACTTTCAGACATATGTGGTGCCAGAGCACTTGGTTTCCATGTCAGCGGGCAATGGCTTTGGCGCTGAACTTGTGTTTGGCTGTGGAGTTTTGAGCGGCTTGAGTGAGCAGCTCCATGTTATTTTAGTGTGGGTGCTCAACCTGCTTTTTCCACCACACTGGGCTCAATGGTCGTTGGACCAGAGATGACCAAACAGTGTTTGCTAGATAGATGCTAGCACAGCTGATGGTATGTGAAGTTCATGAGGCAGGTGGAGTTGATTTGGCACTGGGAGAGCTGTGCTGCTGCTTCAGGCAGTTGCCATTCACCACCACACTACCTTCCCTAGGTGTCATATCCACTTTCAGACATATGTGGTGCCACAATACTTGGTTTCCATGGCAGCTGGAAATGGCTTGGGTGCTGAACCTGTGTTTAGCTGTGGAGTTTTGAGCGCCTTGAGTGAGGAGCTCCATCTTAGTTTAGTGTGGGTGCTCAACCTGCTTATTCCATCCCACTGGGCTCAATGGGCATTGGACCAAAAGTGACCCAACAGAATTTCCTATATAGCTGCTAGCACAGCTAATGGTATTTGAAGTTCATGAGGCAGGTGGAGTTGTTTTGGCACTGGAAGAGCTGTGCTGCTTCGTGCAGTTGCCATTGACCACCGCCCTGAGTTGTCTAGGTGTTTTATCCACTTTCAGACATATGTAATGCAAGAGCACTTGGTTTCAATGGCAGCGGGAAATGGCTTGGGCGCTGAACTTGTGTTTGGCTGTGGAGTTTTGAGCGGCTTCAGTGAGGAGCTCCATGTAAGTTTAGTGTGGGTGCTCAACCTGCTTATTTCCATCACACTGGGCTCAATGGGCATGGACCGGAAGTTACCCAACAGGAATTCCTAGATAGCTGCTAGCACAGCTGATGGTATGTGAAGTTCATGAGGCAGGTGTAGTTGTTTTAGCACTGGAAGAGCTGTGCTGCTGCTTCGGGCAGTTGCCATTCACCACCGCCTTGAGTTCCCTAGGTGTCATATCCAATTTCAGACATATGTGGTGCCGGAGAACTTGGTTTCCATGGAAGTGTGAAATGGTTTGTGCGCTGTTTTTGTGTTTGGCTGTGGAGTTTTGACCGGCCTGAGTGAGGAGCTCCATGTTAGTTTAGTGTGGGTGCTCAACCTGCTTTATTCCATCACACTGGGCTCAAAGGGCATTGGAGCGGAAGTGACCAAACAGGATTTCCTGGATAGCTGCTAGCACAGCTGATAATATTTAAAGTTCCTGAGGCAGGTGGAGTTGTTTTCTCACTGGAAGAGCTGTGCTGCTGCATCGGACAGTTGCCATTCACCACCGCACTGAGTTCCCTAGGTGTCATATCCACTTTCAGACATATGTGGTGCCAGAGCACTTGGTTTCCATGGCAGCGGGCAATGGCTTGGGCGCTGAACTTGTGTTTAGCTGTGGAGTTTTGAGCGGCTTGAGTGAGGAACTCCATGTTAGTTTAGTGTGGGTGCTCAACCTGCTTGATTCCATCCCCCTGCGCTCAATGGGCATTGGACCACCAGTGACCCTAGAGGGTTTCCTAGAACGCTGCTAGCACAGCTGATGGTATGTGAAGTTCATGAGGCAGGTGGAGTTGTTTTAGCACTGGAAGAGCTGTGCTGCTGCTTCGGACAGTTGCCATTCACCACCACACTACCTTCCCTAGGTGTCATATCCACTTTCAGAGATATGTGGTGCCAGAGCACTTGGTTTCCATGGCAGCGGGAAATGGCTTGTGCGCTGAACTTGTCTTTGGCTGTGGAGTTTTGAGCAGCTTGAGTGAGGAGCTTCATGTTACTTTAATGTGGGTGCTCAACTAGCTTGATTCCATCACACTGGGCTCAATGGGCATTGGACCGGAAGTGACCAAACAGGGTTTTCTAGATAGCTGCTAGCACAGCTGATGGCATGTGAAGTTCATGAGGCAGGTGGAGTGGTTTTGGCACTGGAAGAGCTGAGCTGCTGCTTTGGGCAGTTGCCATTGACCACCGCCCTGAGTTCCCTAGGTGTCATATCCACTTTCAGACATATGCTGTGCCAGAGCACTTGGTTTCCATGGCAGCGGGAAATGGCTTGGGCACTGAACTTGTGTTTGGCTGTGGAGTTTTGAGCGGCTTCAGTGAGGAACTCCATGTTAGTTTCATGTGGGTGCTCAACCTGCTTGATTCCATCACACTGAGCTCAATGGGCATTGGACCGGAAGTGACCCAACAGGGTTTCCTAGATAGCTCCTTGCCGGGGTCCAGCTCCAGCCTGGGTTTCGGAACTCGGGAAGGGTGCGTGGACGAGGCGCACAAAGAAAGAGACGGACCACTAGGTTTCCATGATGATAGTGGACACGGCAATAAAGCTGTCTGCTTTATTTATACAGAAGCAGTTAAACTCTGGGTCAGACTTTTTACGTCATGATCAAATGGGTGTTTCTAAGGACAACCATGCCATCTGCTTTATCCAAAAACAATAGAAATTCCTGCTACAATTCTTATCCTACAACCTGATCTTGTTTCACAAAGAAAAGGAGAACCTAAAGATTAAGGAGAGGATGAACCCTAAACACAGGTCCCTTGATTAGCATAAGGTCAATGGGGACAGCCAAAACAGTAGGAATAATAGAAGGCCCTTTTGTAAGACATTATCATTGACATTAACCTCCAAGTTCACATTGTGTAAAAAGCCAGTCTCACAATAGCAAAAATGCCTGGACAGATTAGAATTCTTTCGCTGAGCCGGCATAGTAGGCACGGCGAATGTCCAAGTGAAAAGCACTGACACACAGAGACCATGGTGGTGGTAGAAGTGCTGGGCGCGGCCTGCTCCTAAGCCTCCTTGTTACATATTATCTCCTCTTCCCCCCAAGTCCATCAACAGGACAATAGGACGCCAATGAGTCTGCAAAGGCCAGGTGCTACTGCCTTAGGTCTGATTACTGAGTGCTCAGCTAAAGCAATGTAAATCAGCTCCACAGCCCACAACATATTCCCCCTTCTGTATTAAAGCAGACTTGAATGTGCCTGTCTTAGGTTGTGGACTCTCAGGTTTAACAGCCTTACCCGTCATGGGGTATCTCCGTAGCATGACGGAGTCCCTGTCTTAGGTCGGTCCGTGCCTGTGTCCATCTTACCCGTCACTGGCTGCCATTCAATGCGTTGTCTGCTGCAGCTGCTCAAACCATACTTGGGGAGGCTGGCAACCCTGTTCCAAGGCTAGGAGTGACATCAACTCAGTAGCAATGAGCAAACACCAGTTCCCGGGCTTGGGAAAACAAAGCACTTCACAGGTGAAACATACATAAAAGGCACAATGGGAGACAAGAGGCCATGAACTTAGGAGTAACATAGCTCAGTAGCAATGAGCAGACAGCAGTTCCCAGGCTTGGGAAAACATTTTGCACTTGCACAGATGATACACCAGAAATGCATAAAATACAACAGAAATGCATACGATGGGGTACAGGAGGCTTAGACCAAATCTAACAATATCTGCTATTTCTTTTCCAACAAATCAACCCACAGTCACAGCATAAGCATGCCCACCCGCTCATGTTCATCAGTAAAGTCCTGTTGTTCCATAACTCTGGCAGTCTGTTCTGCAACCTTGTTACTGGCTATGATGGTTGCCGTTATGCCAAAGTCTCTTTTATTCTTATTCAGTCCCAACAGGCACAGGCAGGATTCAGGGCAGCTGCAGGATAACAGCAGAATCGCAATTGCCATTCCAGCATGCTGTCAGGGTGCACCGGAACTTGGTGTCATTCACTTCAGAAGCGTCTCCTGTACAGTCAAGGGGTCCTTCCACATAACATAACCCTTCTGCTTCTGGTATCCAAGCAAAGGAAGGTGGAGCTGCATCCAGGTGACTGTAGACATCCGCTGGGCCCTGCCTCTGTGGGAAGTTCCTTGTGGCCCTGCCTCATTGGAACAATGTCCTCACATGCTTGTGTCTCCCACATCCACTGCACGGACCCCAACATAGCACGGAGGATGACTGGGCCGGAGAACAATACGAAAAGGAGAATAATTAGTGCAATTCCTAAATTTATACAAAATGAAAACAGTAGCAGTATACCATAGTTCAGGCAAATTTACAGCTAACATTACATATGAGGACCTTCTCAAGACAACAAAAGTATCAGGCATCTAGTAACAATTAACAATGCACTAGTACAAATTACAGTGTATACAGAACCATCTCAGGGAAGCTGGAAGGAGCTTAAGGCTCCATCTTGTAAGGGAGGAATGTTACTTATCAATAGTCCTTTTGGAAGTGGCTTGAGTTCTGTGCAGAGATGTCTTCCGTGGTAGAAGGTAGTCAGCAGATGTACACATGACGTGTCCTCATGGCAGGTGTTGATCTTCAGACTCAGCCTTTAAAACAGTCCCGGGTGGGAGTGTCTGTCCCGATCCCAGCAAGCATAGCACGGAGGCTAGAGAAACTCTTTCCGTTGTTATGGCCACAGGGAGGCAAGAAGGAGAGATAGCACCCTGGTACCTAGCTTGCTATTCTTCCTCTGGGCCTCTGGGAAAGTGGGCTGTAGAGGCAATCCTTGGGATTTCAGGTCCATAAGTTAGCCACACCTATATAAACTCTGGAGATCTAGCTGCATATTCTGAGAGGCCCTTTGGAGGTTTTGGAGAGGAAGTATAAGAGAAGTGAAGGAAAAGTTAAAATAATTAAAAATAATTATATAGATCACTCTCAGTAACAATATCAGGTGAAAACCATCAAAAAACAGCCTTAGAAAATATTTGCCCAAAGGTCCAATGTTTGCTATAAATTTAAAATAAAGGCACATACCCAAGTAAAAAGGCAATGAGAGTATAACATGAGAAACATGACCATAAGTGAACTTAAGCAAAAGCATATGACTGACTAAAAAACATTTTCAATGATAGTCTGAGATTTAAATTAAGTGAGCCAAAAAACAATATTAGCTTAGCACAATAAAGTAGCTTCAATAATGATCTAAGAGCTTTAGACATTTAAAATTATAAATTGGTTAGAATTACCCTATTGTTTGTAGTAAAATAAGTTTGCATGGTTATTCAGGTGGTTTTCAAATATAGAATAGAAAATGGATTATAGTAAAAATTTTACCAAGATGGCTTAGGAAACATATATCAGACAAATATATCTGTTCTTTAAATAATTTTTGTTACAAAACCTTTAAGAGTTAGTTAAAAGTATAGTATTTCCCAAATAGCAAATGCAGTAATGTATAACAGCAATTAAAAATTGTTCTGTAATAACTAGCTAGGAAAAATGGCATAAAACTAAGATCTATCATGTACCCATTTCTCATCTGATCTCAAGGAACATTGAAGACAAACAATAAAACAAACACACACACACGTATACATTCTCCCTCTTTTTTTTTTTAAACTATAGAGGATTATAAGAGTAAAATTTCAAACAATTTTAACAAAAAGACGTACAGCAAGACAGACATACGTGGCCGCCACACTCACTCAATTTTAAATAGCTAATAAGCCATGACTTCTCATATCCTGACTCAAGAAGTTGTGTTGCATCCAGTCCTCTCAAGTCCCAGATGAGTACTCAAGACAAGCAAATTTGGATGATGAGGTACCTGTATAAAGGCAGGTCAGTGCAAATCCTGCGAGCCAGGAAGCCAGGACTGGCAGTGGGGCCATGTTAATCATCACGGTGGCCTCCCCAGACTACCGAGTCAGACTCTAGAACTCAGGATGGCTGCTACCTTCTGACTGAGGCCTTCAAAATGTTGCAAAGTGCACAAGAGATCATGTCAGATAAATTTAGGATTAACTAAGGTGCCTTTATAAACCAAGCTTGGTGATAGCAGCGCCCATTAGAAAATTACTAAGTGATAAGTCAATAATGATAATTCAGTTTAAACTGAAACCCTGAGGGAAAAAAAAATTGGTCATTACTGAAGACCTTGATTTTAGTTATCTGAGCAATTTAAATTAGCCTAAGAGATAAGCAGTCAACAGCTTAGACATATTTATAAAACCGTAAACATTTATCCTTTTCTGGCTTTTTTGTTGTTAAGCATTACCTGTCCTGGAACTCTTGGAAATACAGAAATTTGAATTAACTGCTGTAAAAAAAATTGTTTTATGGTAGTATATTGATATGACAAAATTTTGCCCCACTTGGCATCTGGCAGTATCTTTAATACAATCCAAATGCTTACTCAGTAGCATCTATTAAATAAAACTTTTGAATTTTTAAAATGCATATCAAGGATGTCAAGATCTATAACATCTATTTGAAACAGAATCTTTATATAACACAATATAGATTAGATGTAATTATTGGTATTAAGTGATCTCTTTAAATACCTATAGAAGAAGTACATAACTTTTATCAATCTTAAGCAATGTGAGCATACTGAAAGGCAGAAAACACAAAGATTACTTCAATATAGAATCTTATCATATTCAGAGACACTTCAGCAAGGTCAGATCTGGAGTTCACTGGAGCTAACTAGAAAAATTTAATCATTAATTATATAAAAGCAATTAAGAAGATGTTATAATATTTGGGTTTAAAACTTTGTTGTTATGACAGAGGATCAGATTTTAATTCCATGTATCAATGATGAATATGTTAGAAAATGCTGCAAACAGTATTTTAAAGACTATAGATCTAAATTAAAAACTAGCAGATATAAGCACGGGTACATCCCATACCTGGGAAAAATTTAACAGTGAATTAAATGTTACTTTCATATTCAGTTACAGTTTATATTTGGTGTAAATGTTACACTTTCAAAGCAACGCCTTAAACAATACCTTAAGAGTTATATTCGTAAAATTCAAAAATTCAATATAAAAATTTAATAGTTAAAAGAGATGTTAATTATGAAAAAAAACATTGTATATGAAGTACAAGAGGCTGGGTGTTCTTCTGGGGACCCAATTTAGTTTATCTCCCATCACTCTGCTCTTGGCTAAAAAGGTTGGAGGAATGCTTGACAAAGGAATTAAAACAAAATACCTGCTGAAGAGAAGAGAATTTAACCCTGAAGTTGCTGGGCAGGAGGAAGAACTTTTGTAGAGGATACTTGCTGCTGCGAAACGGCAGGGGGGTGGAAATGTAAATTGGATAAGATCTAGAGCCCTAGTCAGCAAGTCCACACCCTGTGGAAAAAAGAAAGCATTCCCTCCTCCAAAAGTTACAAGGAAACCATGTCCTTCCCATTGGCCTGTAAGGACGTTTTCAAAATCTATGATTAAAGAAGCTGTTGTTATATGACCATCTGTAAAGACTAAAGAAGCAGGTTAAGGAAACAAAAAAGGTTAAAAACAAAGGAGTTAAGAAACAAATCTTTTGAAATATAACCAAATGACTTTTAACAAAATGTAAGAGAGGATTTTCAGCTAACTGGTTTGAAATTGAATCTACAAGGGTTAAGAGTGCTATTTGTCTTATCTCAACCTTGGATATTAAAAAAAGTAAGCTGTTTAGAGCTATAAGGAATAATTATTTACATCTTTGCCAAAAAAGCTCCTTATTCTTATGACATCTCTTTGTAATTAAGGTGGAGCTCAAAACACAATAAGAAGTAATAATTTTTTATACATGAAAAGAGATGGAGCCACTCTAATGACCTTGTTGCCACAAGCATCCAGTTGGGGTATGAACAGTAGGTAGTATAATTAATTGCCAATGAAAATACCAACTTTTAATTAGCATATCCACAATCAATATCAGGTTTTAGTCTGTTACTCTTCTATAGGCACAGCTTGGATTAAGATAATGCTGTCTTTTAAACCTCTGATTGTTCAAGGCCCAAGACTGGCCCCGCCACGAGTTTCCTGACCACAGGCGCTGGCCATTATGATCAATTTTAGATTTGCATTTACATACTTTTGCCCAATGATCCTTAGCAGTATAGGTGCCACACTTTTGAGCTAAAAGAGATGCTGTTCGGCATTGCTTTGGAAGGTGGCTGGGTTTCCCACAATTATGACATTTAAATCTATTTTGCTTTAACCCATTGCTTAAGGTAGCACTCAACATTTTAGTTTTGTACCTTTCAGAGACAATATCCATACATGACCCTATTACTTGGGGGGCCCAGGACTGGGCCCTCCCGCTTCCCTGCTTCTGACCCTGTACAGACTGATTACCCAATCTAGATCGACTGTGAGGCAACAGAACTGTTCCATTCTTGTGGAATTTAGACTGACAAGCCTTCTGCCAATGAAATCCCTTCTCACACCGTGGACAGACAGTGCGAGGAATGTTTAAATTGGGGCTAGCAATGTCCCTATAAGTTTCTTCCTGTTTGAAATTTTGAGATGAGTTTCTGGCAGGACAACTGTGGCTAAAATGCCCTACTCCACCACAAGAATAGCAATTGTTTCTTTTTTTACGTCTTTGATTGCCTCTTATGTTCTTTAAAATCTGAATCGCAGTTTGACCTTGAAGAGCTGCAGCAATAGTTAACCCTTGAACGTAAGATGGAGTTACCTCGGCACAAGCTCGAACATAGTCTGACAACTTTCCTTTCCTTCTCACTGGCTGAATTAAGGTTTGGCAAGTTGGAGTAGCATTTTCAAAAGCTAACTGTTTAACTATAAGATCTGCAGCTGTACTGTTAATTACTGTCCGGCTCACCGCTTCTGTGAGTCGAGCTACAAAATCTTCAAGACTCCTCCGCTTTCTGTTTAACATTTACAAAACCTGAAGACTTTTGATCTGGAGGTGGCAGGCGTTTCCATGCTCCCAATGCCAGGGAGGAGATAAGCTGTAGAGTTTCCTTAGGCAGAGTAAGTTGTTCTGAAATGCCAATATGAGTGCCCTGTCCTAAAAGCATGTCTAAGGTAAAAGAAGGTTTGCCACACCTCACAGATCCCTGAGACTTTACTTCTGCCTTTGCTAATTCCTCATACTCCATTTTCCACACAAGGAAGTCTCCTCCTGTGAGGCAAGCCTTGGCAGTCTGAAACCAATCATACGGAGTCATCCACTTTGCTCCTAAGCTCTCCACCATTGCCATAGTGTACGGGGAGTTTGGCCCGTAGTCTGAGATAGCATGCTTTAGTTCTTTAATAAGCTTATAAGGCAACGGTTCCCGTTCAGGTTCATCCCATTCGTAAATCACAGGAAAACAGAAAAAATCGCCTTCCTTATGAGCTTGCTGCATTGCTCCTTTAAAACCAATCTTTGCTATATCTAGTCTATCTGGAAATGGATGGGAATGCTTAGCTGAATACCTTGAAGGCTTATCATTAACAGCAGGAGACCTTTTATCATGTAATTCAGCCATTTGCCCCTTTTCACAATCTCTAACTCCTGGTCTAAATATTTCTGGTTTAAAAAAATCTTCCTCATCTGTTAAACCTTCCTGGTCAGTTTTACAATATTTTACATTATCTTCAGGACAGACACTTTCTATTGAGCCATAACCAAGGCCTAAGCCTCCCTTCTCAGGATCAAGAAGGGGAGTATGTTCTCTCTGCTGAGATGAAGGTGCGGGATAAGGCTCGAGTCCCACATCTAATGCCTGCCTTAAAACATTCCAAATGGCATATGCAGAGGATGGCATGCCCACTCTTCCATTACTCCGATACCACCTTTTCATATCATTCCCTACCTGATCCCATGTGTGTAAGTCTAAAGTGCCCTGCTCAGTAAATCACGGGCTAACTTTTTGTACAAATTGTAAAAATTCTTATAGTTGCTTTCTGCTAACTTTAATGCTCTTCCTATGCAAGGTATGTTTAATAATATCAGCATATAAACTTCTTTGACTAGAATCACTCTGGCCCATTTTTACAGCACAGAGGGTACACGAATTCTCAATATAAGTCCTGACTATTCACCCCTTCTAACCTGACCTTCTGTCAGGGGGTCTGCAGTGCCCTGGGTGAAGTCCTGCCAACGCCGCAAAGAGACAGAAAAGACCTACCTTCGTCGAGTCACTCACGTTGGCGCCACTTGCCGGAGTCAGCTCCAGCCTGGGTTTCGGAACTCGGGAAGGGTGCGTAGACGAGGCGCACAAAGAAAGAGACGGACCACTAGGTTTCCATGATGATAGTGGACACGGCAATAAAGCCGTCTGCTTTATTTATACAGAATCAGTTAAACTCTGGCTCAGACTTTTTACGTCATGATCAAATGGGTGTTTCTAAGGACAACCATGCCATCTGCTTTATCCAAAAACAATAGAAATTCCTGCTACAATTCTTATCCTACAACCTGATCTTGTATCACAAAGAAAAGGAGAACCTAAAGATTAAGGAGAGGATGAACCCTAAACACAGGTCCCTTGATTAGCATAAGGTCAATGGGGACAGCCAAAACAGTAGGAATAATAGAAGGCCCTTTTGTAAGACATTATCATTGACATTAACCTCCAAGTTCACATTGTGTAAAAAGCCAGTCTCACAATAGCAAAAATGCCTGGACAGATTAGAATTCTTTCGCTGAGCCGGCATAGTAGGCACAGCGAATGTCCAAGTGAAAAGCACTGATAACAGAGACCATGGTGGTGGTAGAATTGCTGGGTGAGGCCTGCTCCTAAGCCTCCTTGTTACATATTATCTCCTCTTCCCCCCAAGTCCATCAACAGGACAATAGGACGCCAATGAGTCTGCAAAGGCCAGGTGCTACTGCCTTAGGCATGATTACTGAGTGCTCAGCTAAAGCAATTTAAATCAGCTATACAGCCCACAACAGCTGCTAGCAGAGCTGATTGCATGTGAAGTTCATGAGGCAGGTGGAGTTGTTTTGGCACTGGAAGAGCTGTGCTGCTGCTTCGGTCAGTTGCCATTCACCACCGCCCTGAGTTCCCTATGTGTCATATCCACTTTCAGACATATGTGCTGCCACAGCACTTGGTTTCCATGGCAGCGGGAAATGGCTTGTGCGCTGAACTTGTTTTTGGCTGTGGAGTTTTGAGTAGCTTGAGTGAGCAGCTCCATGTTAGTTTAGTGTGGGTGCTCACCCTGCTTGATTCCATCACACTGGGCTCAATGAGCATTGGACAGGAAGTGACCAAACAGGGTTTCCTAGATAGCTGCTAGCACAGCTGATGGTATGTGAAGTTCCTGAGGCAGGTGGAGTTGTTTTTGCACTGGAAGAGCTGTGCTGCTGCTACGGGCAGTTGCCATTGACCACCGCCCTGAGTTTGTAGGTGTCAGATCCACTTTCAGACATATGTGGTGCCAGAGCACTTGGTTTCCATGGCAGCGGGAAATGGCTTGGGTTCTGAACTTGTGTTTGGCTGTGGAGTTTTGAGCGGCTTGAGTGAGGAGCTCCATGTTATTTTAGTGTGGGTGCTCACCCTGCTTGATTCTATCACACTGGGCTCAATGGGCATTGGACCGGAAGTGGCCCAACGGGGTTTCCTAGAACGCTGCTAGCACAGCTGATGGTATGTGAAGTTCATGAGACTGGTGGAGTTGTTTTGGCACTGGAAGAGCTGTGCTGCTGCTTTGGGCAGTTGACATTCACCACGACCCCCCTTAGTTCCCTAGGTGTCATATCCACTTTCAGACATATGTGGTGCCAGAGCACTTGGTTTCCATGGCAGCGAGAAATGGCTTGGGAATTGAACTTGTGTTTGGCTATGGAGTTTTGAGCGGCTTCAGTGAATAACTCCATGTTAGTTTAGTGTGGGTGCTCAACCTGCTTGATTCCATCACACTGGGCTCAAAGGGCATTGGACCGGAAGTGACCAAAGAGGGTTTCCTAGAACGCTGCTAGCACAGCTGATGGTATGTGAAGTTCATGAGACTGGTGGAGTTGTTTTTGCGCTGGAAGAGCTGTGCTGCTGCTTCGGGCAGTTGCCATTGACCACCGGCCTTAGTTCCCTAGGTATCATATCCACTTTCAGACATATGTGGTGCCAGAGCACTTGGTTTCCATGGCAGCAGGAAATGGCTTTTGGGCGTTGAACTTGTGCTTGGCTCTGGAGGTTTGAGCGGCTTGAGTGAGGAGCTCCATGTTAGTTTAGTGTGGGTGCTCACCCTGCTTGATTCCATCACACTGGGCTCAATGGGCATTGGACCGGAAGTGACCCAACAGGATTTCTAGAACGCTGCTAGCACAGCTGATGGTATGTGAAGTTCATGAGGCAGGTGGAGTTGTTTTGGCACTGGAAGAGCTGTGCTGCTGCTTCGGGCATTTGCCATTGACCACCGGCCTGAGTTCCCTAGGTGTCATATCCACTTTCAGACATATGTGGTGCCAGAGCACTTGGTTTCCATGGCAGCGGAAAATGGCTTGGGCGCTGAACTTGTGTTTGGCTGTGGAGTTTTGAGCGGCTTGAGTGAGGAGCTCCATGTTAGTTTAGTGTGGGTGCTCACCCTGCTTGATTCCATCACACTGGGCTCAATGGGCATTGGAGTGGAAGTGACCAAACAGGGTTTCCTAGAACGCTGCTAGCACAGCTGATGGTATGTGAAGTTCATGAGGCAGGTGGAGTTGTTTTGGCACTGGAAGAGCTGTGCTGCTGCTTCGGGCAGTTGCCATTGACCACCGCCCTGAGTTCCCTAGGTGTCATATCCATTTTCAGACATATGTGGTGCCAGAGCACTTGGTTTCCATGGCAGTGGGAAATGGCTTGGGCGCTGTACTTGTGTTTGGCTGGGGAGCATGCAGCGGCTTGAGTGAGGAGTTCCATGTTGGTTTAGTGTGGGTGCTCACCCTGCTTGATTCCATCCCACTGGGCTCAATGCGCATTGGACCGGAAGTGACCAAACAGGGTTTCCTAGATAGCTGCTAGCACAGCTGATGGTATGTGAAGTTCATGAGGCAGGTGGAGTTGTTTTGGCACTGGAAGAGCTGTGCCTCTGCTTCGGGCGGTTGCCATGGACCACTGGCCTTAGTTCCCTAGGTGTCATATCCATTTTCAGACATATGTGGTGCCAGAGCACTTGGTTTCCATGGCAGCGGGCAATGGCTTGGGCGCTGAACTTGTGTTTGGCTGTGGAGTTTTGATCGGCTTGAGTGAGGAGCTCCATGTTAGTTGAGTGTGGGTGCTCACCCTGCTTGATTACTTCACACTGGGCTCAATGGGCATTGTACCGGAAGTGACCCAACAGGGTTTCCTAGAACGCTGTTAGCACAGCTGATGGCATGTGAAGTTCATGAGGCAGGTGGAGTTGTTTTCGCACTGGAAGAGCTGTGCTGCTGCTTCGGGCAGTTGCCATTCACCACCGCCCTGAGTTCCCTAGGTATCATATCCATTTTCAGACATATGTGGTGCCAGAGCACTTGGTTTCCATGGCAGCGGGCAATGGCTTGGGTGCTGAACTTGTGTTTGGCTGTGAAGCATGGAGCGGCTTGAGTGAGGAGCTCCATGTTAGTTTAGTGTGGGTGCTCACCCTGCTTGATTCTATCACACTGGGCTCAATGGGCATTGGACCGGAAGTGACCAAACAGGGTTTCCTAGATAGCTGTTAGCGCAGCTGATAATATTTAAAGTTCATGAGGCAGGTGGAGTTGTTTTTGCACTGGAAAAGCTGTGCTGCTGCTTCGGGCAGTTGCTATTGACCACAGGCCTGAGTTCCCTAGCTGTCATATCCACTTTCAGACATATATGGTGCCAGAACACTTGGTTTCCATGGCAGCAGGAAATGGCTTGGGTGCTGAGCTTGTATTTGGCTGTGGAGTTTTGAGCGGCTTGAGTGAGGAGCTCCATATTAGTTTAGTGTGGGTGCTCATCCTGCTTGATTCCATCCCACTGGGCTCAATGGGCATAGGACCGGAAGTGAACAAACAGGGTTTCCTAGATAGCTGCTAGTACAGCTGATGGTATGTGAAGTTCCTGAGGCAGGTGGAGTTGTTTTGGCACTGGAAGAGCTGTGCTGCCCCTTGGGCATTTGCCATTGACCACCGCCCTGAGTTCCCTAGGTGTCATATCCACTTTCAGACATATGTGGTGCCAGAGCACTTGGTTTCCATGGCAGCGGGAAATGGCTTGGGCGCTGAACTTGTATTTGGCTGTGGAGTTTTGAGCGGCTTGAGTGAGGAGCTCCATATTAGTTTAGTGTGGGTGCTCATCCTGCTTGATTCCATCCCACTGGGCTCAATGGGCATAGGACCGGAAGTGAACAAACAGGGTTTCCTAGATAGCTGCTAGTACAGCTGATGGTATGTGAAGTTCATGAGGCAGGTGGAGTTGTTTGGCACTGGAAGAGCTGTGCTGCTGCTTCGGGCAGTTGCCATTGACCACCGCCCTGAGTTCCCTAGGTGTCATATCCATTTTCAGACATATGTGGTGCCAGAGCACTTGGTTTCCATGGCAGCGGGCAATGACTTGGGCGCTGAACTTGTGTTTGGCTGTGGAGTTTTGAGCGGCTTGAGTGAGGAGCTCCATGTTAGTTTAGTGTGGGTGCTCACCCTGCTTGATTCCATCACTCTGGGCTCAATGGGCATTGGACCGGAAGTGACCCAACAGGGTTTCCTAAATAGCTGCTAGCACAGCTGATGGTATGTGAAGTTCCTGAGGCAGGTGGAGTTGTTTTGGCACTGGAAGAGCTGTGCTGCTGCTTCGGACAGTTGCCATTGACCACCGCACTGAGTTCCCTAGCTGTCATATCCACTTTCAGACATATGTGGTGCCAGTGCACTTGGTATCCATTGCAAAGGGAAATGGCTTGGGCGCTGAACTTGTGTTTGGCTGTGGAGTTTTGAGCGGCTTGAGTGAGGAGATCCATGTTAGCTTAGTTTTGGTGCTCACCCTGTTGATTCCATCACTCTGGGCTCAATGGGCATTGGACCGGAAGTGACCCAACAGGGTTTCCTAAATAGCTGCTAGCACAGCTGATGGTATGTGAAGTTCCTGAGGCAGGTGGAGTTGTTTTGGCACTGGAAGAGCTTTGCTGCCCCTTGGGCATTTGCCATTGACCACCGCCCTGAGTTCCCTAGGTGTCATATCCATTTTCAGACATATGTGGTGCCAGAGCACTTGGTTTCCATGGCAGCGGGCAATGGCTTGGGCGCTGAACTTGTGTTTGGCTGTGGAGCATGAAGCGGCTTGAGTGAGGAGCTCCATGTTGGTTTAGTGTGGGTGCTCACCCTGCTTGATTACATCCCACTGGGCTCAATGGGCATTGAACCGGAAGTGACCAAACAGGGTTTCCTAGAACGCTGCTGCCACAGCTGATAGTATCTGAAGTTCATGGGACTGGTGGAGTTGTTTTGGCACTGGAAGAGCTGTGCTGCTGCTTCAGGCATTTGACATCACCACCACCCCCCTTAGTTTCCTAGGTGTCATATCCACTTTCAGACATATGTGCTGCCAGAGCGCTTGGTTTCCATGGCAGAGGGAAATGGCTTGGGCGCTGAACTTGTGTTTGGCTGTGGAGATTTGAGCGGCTTCAGTGAAGAACTCCATGTTAGTTTTGTGTGGGTGCTCAACCTGCTTCATTCCATCACACTGGGCTCAATGGGCATTGGACCGGAAGTCACCCTAGAGGGTTTCCTAGATAGCTGCTAGCACAGCTGATGGTATGTGAAGTTCATGAGGCAGGTGGAGTTTTTTCGCACTGGAAGAGCTGTGCTGCTGCTTCGCGCAGTTGCCATTGACCACCGGCCTGAGTTCCCTAGGTGTCATATCCACTTTCAGACATATGTGGTGCCAGAGCACTTGGTTTCCATGGCAGCGGGAAATGGCTTGGGCGCTGAACTTGTATTTGGCTGTGGAGTTTTGAGCGCCTTGAGTGAGGACCTCCACATTAGTTTAGTGTGGGTGCTCAACCCTGCTTGATTCCATCACACTGGGCTCAATGTGCATTGGACCGGAAGTGACCCAACAGGGTTTCCTAGATAGCTGCTAGCACAGCTGATGGTATGTTAAGCTCATGAGGCAGGTGGAGTTGTTTTGGCACTGGAAGAGCTGTGCTGCTGCTTCGGGCAGTTGTTATTGACCACCGGCCTGAGTTCCCTAGGTGTCATATCCACTTTCAGACATATGTGGTGCCAGAGCACTTGGTTTCCATGGCAGCGGGCAATGGCTTGTGCGCTGAACTTGTGTTTGGCTGTGGAGTTTTGAGCGGCTTGAGTGAGGAGCTCCATGTTAGTTTAGTGTGTGTGCACAACCTGCATGATTCCATCACACTGAATTCAATGGGCATTTGACAAGAAGTGACCCAACAGGGTTTCCTAGATAGCTGCTAGCATAGCTGATGGTATCTGAAGTTCATGAGGCAGGTGGAGTTGTTTTGGCACTGGAAGAGCTGTGCCTCTGCTTCGGGCAGTTGCCATGGACCACTGGCCTTAGTTCCCTAGGTGTCATATCCACTTTCAGACATATGTGGTGCCAGGGCTCTTGGTTTCCATGGCAGCGGGAAATGGCTGTTGCACTGAACTTGTGTTCGGCTGTGGAGTATGGAGCGGCTTGAGTGAGGAGCTCCATGTTAGTTTAATGTGGGTGCTCAACCTGCTTGATTCCATCCCACTGGGCTCAATGGGCATTGGACCGGAAGTGACCAAACAGGGATTCCTAGATAACTGTTAGCACAGCTGATGGTATGTGAAGTTCATGAGGCAGGTGGAGTTGTTTTGGCACTGGAAGAGCTGTGCTGCTGCTTCGGGCAGTTGCCATTGACCACCGCCCTGAGTTCCCTAGGTGTCATATCCACTTTCAGACATATGTGGTGCTGGAGCACTTGGTTTCCATGGCAGCGGGCAATGGCTTGTGTGCTGAACTTGTGTTTGGCTGTGGAGTTTTGAGTGGCTTGAGTGAGGAGCTCCATGTTAGTTTAGTGTGGGTGCTCACCCTGCTTGATTCCATCACTCTGGGCTCAATGGGCATTGGACCGGAAGTGACCCAACAGGGTTTCCTAAATAGCTGCTATCACAGCTGATAGTATGTGAAGTTCATGAGGCTGGTGGAGTTGTTTTGGCCCTGGAAGAGCTGTGCTGCAGCTTCGGGCAGTTGCCATTGACCACCGCCCTGAGTTCCCTAGGTGTCATATCCACTTTCAGACATATGTGGTGCCAGGGCTCTTGGTTTCCATGGCAGCGGGAAATGGCTGTTGCACTGAACTTGTGTTCGGCTGTGGAGTATGGAGCGGCTTGAGTGAGGAGCTCCATGTTAGTTTAATGTGGGTGCTCACCCTGCTTGATTCTATCACACTGGGCTCAATGGGCATTGTACTGGAAGTGACCAAACAGGGATTCCTAGATAACTGTTAGCACAGCTGATGGTATGTGAATTCCTGAGGCAGGTGGAGTTGTTTTGGCACTGGAAGAGCTGTGCTGCTGCTTCGGACAGTTGCCATTGACCACCGCACTGAGTTCCCTTAGTGTCATATCCACTTTCAGACATATGTGGTGCCAGTGCACTTGGTATCCATTGCAAAGGGAAATGGCTTTTGGGCGCTGAACTTGTGTTTGGCTGTGGAGTTTTGAGCGGCTTGAGTGAGGAGATCCATGTTAGTTTAGTTTTGGTGCTCACCCTGTTGATTCCATCACTCTGGGCTCAATGGGCATTGGACCGGAAGTGACCCAACAGGGTTTCCTAAATAGCTGCTAGCACAGCTGATGGTATGTGAAGTTCCTGAGGCAGGTGGAGTTGTTTTGGCACTGGAAGAGCTGTGCTGCCCCTTGGGCATTTGCCATTGACCACCGCCCTGAGTTCCCTAGGTGTCATATCCATTTTCAGACATATGTGGTGCCAGAGCACTTGGTTTCCATGGCAGCGGGCAATGGCTTGGGCGCTGAACTTGTGTTTGGCTGTGGAGCATGGAGCGGCTTGAGTGAGGAGCTCCATGTTGGTTTAGTGTGGGTGCTCACCCTGCTTGATTACATCCCACTGGGCTCAATGGGCATTGGACCGGAAGTGACCAAACAGGGTTTCCTAGATAGCTGCTAGCACAGCTGATGGTATGTGAAGTTCATGAGGCAGGTGGAGTTGTTTTTGCACTGGAAGAGCTGTGCTGCTGCTTCGGGCATTTGCCATTGACCACCGGCCTTAGTTCCCTAGGTGTCATATCCACTTTCAGTCATATGTGGTGCCAGAGCACTTGGTTTCCATGGCAGCGGGAAATGGCTTGGGAGCTGAACTTGTGTTTGGCTGTGGAGTTTTGAGCGGCTTGAGTGAGGAGCTCCATGTTAGTTTAGTGTGGTTGCTCACCCTGCTTGATTCTATCACACTGGGCTCAATGGGCATTGGACCGGAAGTGACCCAACAGGGTTTCCTAGATAGCTGCTGGCACAGCTGATAGTATCTGAAGTTCATGGGACTGGTGGAGTTGTTTTGGCACTGGAAGAGCTGTGCTGCTGCTTCAGGCATTTGACATCACCACCACCCCCCTTACTTTCCTAGGTGTCATATCCACTTTCAGACATATGTGCTGCCAGAGCGCTTGGTTTCCATGGCAGAGGGAAATGGCTTGGGCGCTGAACTTGTGTTTGGCTGTGGAGATTTGAGCGGCTTCAGTGAAGAACTCCATGTTAGTTTAGTGTTGGTGCTCAACCTGCTTCATTCCATCACACTGGGCTCAATGGGCATTGGACCGGAAGTGACCCTAGAGGGTTTCCTAGATAGCTGCTAGCACAGCTGATGGTATGTGAATTCATGAGGCAGGTGGAGTTTTTTGGCACTGGAAGAGCTGTGCTGCTGCTTCGGGCATTTGCCATTGACCACCGGCCTGAGTTCCCTAGGTGTCATATCCACTTTCAGACATATGTGGTGCCAGAGTACTTGGTTTCCATTGCAGCGGGAAATGGCTTGGGCGCTGAACTTGTGTTTGGCTGTGGAGTTTTGAGCAGCTTGAGTGAGGAGCTCCACGTTAGTTTAGTGTGGGTGCTCAACCCTGCTTGATTCCATCACACTGGGCTCAATGGGCATTGGACCGGAAGTGACCCAACAGGGTTTCCTAGAACGCTGCTGGCACAGCTGATGGTATGTGAAGCTCATGAGGCAGGTGGAGTTGTTTTGGCACCGGAAGAGCTGTGCCTCTGCTTCGGGCAGTTGCCATGGACCACTGGCCTTAGTTCCCTAGGTGTCATATCCACTTTCAGACATATGTGGTGCCAGGGCACTTGGTTTCCATGGCAGCGGGAAATGGCTGTTGCACTGAACTTGTGTTCGGCTGTGGAGTATGGAGCGGCTTGAGTGATGAGCTCCATGTTAGTTTAGTGTGGGTGCTCAATCTGCTTGATTCCATCACACTGGGCTCAATGGGCATTGGACCGGAAGTGACCAAACAGGGATTCCTAGATAACTGTTAGCACAGCTGATGGTATGTGAAGTTCATGAGGCAGGTGGAGTTGTTTTTGCACTGGAAAAGCTGTGCTGCTGCTTTGGGCAGTTGCCATTGACCACCGCCCTGAGTTCCCAAGGTGTCATATCCACTTTCAGTCATATGTGGTGCCAGAGCACTTGGTTTCCATGGCAGCGGGAAATGGCTTGGGAGCTGAACTTCTGTTTGGCTGTGGAGTTTTGAGCGCCTTGAGTGAGGAGCTCCATGTTAGTTTAGTGTGGGTGCTCACCCTGCTTGATTCTATCACACTGGGCTCAATGGGCATTGGACCGGAAGTGACCAAAGAGGGTTTCCTACAACGCTGCTGGCACAGCTGATGGTATCTTAAGTTATTGGGACTGGTGGAGTTGTTTTGGCACTGGAAGAGCTGTGCTGCTGCTTCGGGCAGTTGCCATTCACCACCGGCCTGAGTTCCCTAGGTGTCATATCCACTTTCAGACATATGTGGTGCCAGAGCACTTGGTTTCCATGGCAGCGGGCAATGGCTTGGGAGCTGAACTTGTGTTTGGCTGTAGAGTTTTGAGCGGCTAGAGTGAGGAGCTCCAAATTAGTTTAGTGTGGGTGCTCATCCTGCTTGATTCCATCCCACTGGGCTCAATGGGCATTGGACCGGAAGTGACCCAACAGGGTTTCCTAGAACGTCTATGCAAGCACAGCTGATGGTATGTGAAGTTCATGAGGCAGGTGGAGTTGTTTTATCACTGGAAGATCTGTGCTACTGCTTCGGGTAGTTGCTATTGACCAGCGCCCTGAGTTCCCTAGGTGTCATATCCACTTTCAGACATATGTGGTGCCAGAGCACTTGGTTTCCATGGCAGCGGGAAATGGCTTGGGCGCTGAACTTGTGTTTGGCTGTGGAGTTTTGTTCGGCTTGAGTTGGGCGCTCCATATTAGTTTAGTGTGGGTGCTCACCCTGCTTGATTCCATCACACTGGGCTCAATGTGCATTGGACCGGAAGTGACCCAACAGGATTTCCTAGATAGCTGCTAGAACAGCTGATGGTATGTGAAGTTCCTGAGGCAGGTGGAGTTGTTTTGGCACTGGAAGAGCTGTGCTGCTGCTTCGGGCAGTTGTTATTGACCACCGGCCTGAGTTCCCTAGGTGTCATATCCACTTTCAGACAGACATATGTGGTGCCAGAGCACTTGGTTTCCATGGCAGCGGGAAATGGCTTGGGCACTGAGCTAGTGTTTGGCTGTGGAGTTTTGAGCGGCTTGAGTGAGGAGCTCCACGTTAGTTTAGTGTGGGTGCTCACCCTGCTTGATTCCATCACACTGGGCTCAATGGGCATTGGACCCAAAGTGACCAAACAGGGTTTCCTAGAACGTCTATGCAAGCACAGCTGATGGTATGTGAAGTTCATGAGGCAGGTGGAGTTGTTTTGGCACTGGAAGAGCTGTGCTACTGCTTCGGGTAGTTGCTATTGACGACTACCCTGAGTTCCCTAGGTGTCATATCCACTTTCAGACATATGTGGTGCCAGAGCACTTGGTTTCCATGGCAGCGGGCAATAGCTTGGGCGCTAAACTTGTGTTTGGTTGTGGAGTATGGAGCGGCGTGAGTGAGGAGCTCCATGTTAGTTTAGTGTGGGTGGTCAACCTGCTTGATTCCATCCCACTGGGCTCAATGGGCATTGGACCGGAAGTGACCCAACAGGGTTTCCTAGATAGCTGCTGGCACAGCTGATAATATTTGAAGTTCATGAGGCAGGTGGAGTTGTTTTGGCACTGGAAGAGCTGTGCTGCTGCTTCGGGCAGTTGCCATTCACCACCGGCCTGAGTTCCCTAGGTGTCATATCCACTTTCAGACATATGTGGTGCCAGAGCACTTGGTTTCCATGGCAGCGGGAAATGGCTTGGGCGCTGATCCTGTGTTTGGCTGTGGAGTTTTGAGCGGCTTGAGTGAGGAGCTCCACGTTAGTTTAGTGTGGGTGCTCACCCTGCTTGATTCCATCACACTGGGCTCAATGTGCATTGGACCGGAAGTGACCCAACAGGGTTTCCTAGAACGCTGCTGGCACAGCTGATAGTATCTGAAGTTCTTGGGATTGGTGGAGTTGTTTTGGCACTGGAAGAGCTGTGCTGCTGCTTCAGGCATTTGACATCACCACCACCCCCCTTAGTTCCCTAGGTGTCATATCCACTTTCAGACATATGTGGTGCCAGAGCACTTGGTTTCCATGTCAGCGGGAAATGGCTTGGGCGCTGAACTTGTGTTTGGCTGTGGAGTTTTGAGCGACTTCAGTGAAGAACTCCATGTTAGTTTTGTGTGGGTGCTCAACCTGCTTGATTCCATCACACTGGGCTCAATGGGCATTGGACCGGAAGTGACCCTAGAGGGTTTCCTAGATAGCTGCTAGCACAGCTGATAGTATCTGAAGTTCATGGGACTGGTGGAGTTGTTTTGGCACTGGAAGAATTGTGCTGCTGCTTCGGGCATTTGACATTCACCACCACCCCCCTTAGTTCCCTAGGTGTCATATCCACTTTCAGACATATGTGGTGCCAGATCACTTGGTTTCCATGGCAGTGGGAAATGGCTTGGGCGCTGAACTTGTGTTTGGCTGTGGAGTTTTGAGCGGCTTGAGTGAGGAGCTCCATGTTAGTTTAGTGTGGGTGCTCAACCTGCTTGATTCCATCACACTGGGCTCAATGGGCATTTTACCGGAAGTGACCCAACAGGGTTTCCTAGAGAGCTGCTAGCACAGCTGATTGTATGTGAAGTTCCTGAGGCAGGTGGAGTTGTTTTTGCACTGGAAGAGCTGTGCTGCTGCTTCGGGCAGTTGACATTCACCACCGGCCTTAGTTCCCTAGGTGTCATATCCACTTTCAGACATATGTGGTGCCAGAGCACTTGGTTTCCATGGCAGCGGGAAATGGCTTGGGAGCTGAACTTCTGTTTGGCTGTGGAGTTTTGAGCGGCTTGAGTGAGGAGCTCCATGTTAGTTTAGTGTGGTTGCTCACCCTGCTTGATTCTATCACACTGGGCTCAATGGGCATTAGACCTGAAGTGACCCTACAGGGTTTCCTAGAACACTGCTGGCACAGCTGATAGTATCTGAAGTTCATGGGACTGGTGGAGTTGTTTTTGCACAGGAAGAGCTGTGCTGCTGCTTCAGGCATTTGACATCACCACCACCCCCCTTAGTTCCCTAGGTGTCATATCCACTTTCAGACATATGTGGTGCCAGAGCACTTGGTTTCCATGGCAGCGGGAAATTGCTTGGGCGCCGAACTTGTGCTTGGCTGTGAAGTTTTGAGCGGCTTGAGTGGGGAGCTCCATATTAGTTTAGTGTTGGTGCTCACCCTGCTTGATTCCATCACACTGGGCTCAATTTGCATTGGACCGGAAGTGACACAAACAGGGTTTCCTAGATAGCTGCTAGCACAGCTGATGGTAATTGAAGTTCATGAGGCAGGTGGAGTTGTTTTGGCGCTGGAAGAGCTGTGCTGCTGCTTCGGGCAGTTGCTATTGATCTCCGACCTGAGTTCCCTAGGTGTCATATCCACTTTCAGACATATGTGGTGCCAGAGCACTTGGTTTCCATGGCAGCGGGAAATGGCTTGTGCACTAAACTTGTGTTTGGCTGTGGAGTTTTGAGCGGCTTGAGTGAGGAGCTCCACGTTAGTTTAGTGTGGGTGCTCACCCTGCTTGATTCCATCACACTGGGCTCAATGGGCATTGGACCGGAAGTGACCAAACAGGGTTTCCGAGAACGTATATGCAAGCACAGCTGATGGTATGTGAAGTTCATGAGGCAGGTGGAGTTGTTTTGGCACTGGAAGAGCTGTGTTTCTGCTTCGGGCAGTTGCTATTGATCTCCGGCCTGAGTTCCCTAGGTGTCATATCCACTTTCAGACATATGTGGTGCCAGAGCACTTGGTTTCCATGGCAGCGGGCAATGTCGTGGGCGCTGAACTTGTGTTTGGCTGTGGAGTTTTGAGCGGCTTGAGTGAGGAGCTACACGTTAGTTTAGTGTGAGTGCTCACCCTGCTTGATTCCATCCCACTGGGCTCAATGTGCATTGGACCGGAAGTGACCCAACAGGGCTTCCTGGATAGCTGCTAGCACAGCTGATGGTATGTGAAGTTCCTGAGGCAGGTGGAGTTGTTTTGGCACTGGAAGAGCTATTCTGCTGCTTCGGGCAGTTGACATTCACCACCGCTCTTAGTTCTGAGTTCCCTAGGTGTCATATCCACTTTCAGACATATGTGGTGCCAGAGCACTTGGTTTCCATGGCAGCGGGCAATGGCTTGGGCGCTGAACTTGTGTTTGGCTGTGGAGTTTTGAGTGCCTTGAGTGAGGAGCTCCATGTTAGTTTAGTGTTGGTGCTCAACCTGCTTGATTCCATCCCACTGGGCTCAATGGGCATTGGACAGGAAGTGACCCAACAGGGTTTCCTAGATAGCTGCTGGCACAGCTGATAATATTTGAAGTTCATGAGGCAGGTGGAGTTGTTTTGGCACTGGAAAAGCTGTGCTGCTGCTTCGGGCAGTTGCCATTCACCTCCGGCCTGAGTTCCCTAGGTGTCATATCCACTTTCAGACATATGTGGTGCCAGAGCACTTGATTTCCATGGCAGCGGGCAATGGCTTGGGCGCCGAACTTGTGTTTGGCTGTGGAGTTTTGAGCGGCTTGAGTGGGGAGCTGCATATTAGTTTAGTGTTGGTGCTCACCCTGCTTGATTTCATCACACTTGGCTCAATTTGCATTATACCGGAAGTGACCCAACAGGGTTTCCTAAATAGCTGCTAGCACAGCTGATGGTATGTGAAGTTCATGAGGCAGGTGGAGTTGTTTTGGCGCTGGAAGAGCTGTGCTGCTGCTTCGGGCAGTTGCCATTGACCACCGCCCTGAGTTCCCTAGGTGTCATATCCACTTTCAGACATATGTGGTGCCAGAGCACTTGGTTTCCATGGCAGCGGGCAATGGCTTGGGCGCTAAACTTGTGTTTGGCTGTGGAGTTTTGAGCGGCTTGAGTGAGGAGCTCCACGTTAGTTTAGTGTGGGTGCTCACCCTGCTTGATTCCATCACACTGGGCTCAATGGGCATTGGACCGGAAGTGACACAACAGGGTTTCCTAGAACGTCTATGCAAGCACAGCTGATGGTATGTGAAGTTCCTGAGGCAGGTGGAGTTGTTTAGGCACTGGAAGAGCTGTGCTGCTTCTTCGGGCAGTTGCTATTGATCAACGGCCTGAGTTCCCTAGGTGTCATATCCACTTTCAGACATATGTGGTGCCAGAGCACTTGGTTTCCATGGCAGCGGGAAATGGCTTGGGCGCTGAACTTGTGTTTGGCTGTGGAGTTTTGAGCGGCTTGAGTGAGGAGCTCCACGTTAGTTTAGTGTGGGTGCTCACCCTGCTTGATTCCATCACACTGGGCTCAATGGGCATTGGACCGGAAGTGACCAAACAGGGTTTCCTAGATAGCTGCTAGCACAGCTGATGGTATGTGAAGTTCCTGAGGCAGGTGGAGTTGTTTTGGCACTGGAAGAGCTGTGCTGCTGCTTCGGGCAGTTGACATTCACCCCCGCTCTTAGTTCTGAGTTCCCTAGGTGTCATATCCACTTTCAGACATATGTGGTGCCAGAGTACTTGGTTTCCATGGCAGTGGGCAATGGCTTGGGCGCTGAACTTGTGTTTGGCTGTGGAGTATGGAGCGGCGTGAGTGAGGAGCTCCATGTTAGTTTAGTGTGGGTGCTCACCCTGGTTAATTCCATCTCACTGGGCTCAATGTGCATTGGACCGGAAGTGACCCAACAGGGTTTCCTAGATAGCTGCTGACACAGCTGATAATATTTGAAGTTCATGAGCTAGCTGCAGTTGTTTTGGCACTGGAAGAGCTGTGCTGCTGCTTCGGGCAGTTGACATTCACCACCGCCCTGAGTTCCCTAGGTGTCATATCCACTTTCAGACATATGTGGTGCCAGAGCACTTGGTTTCCATGGCAGCGGGCAATGGCTTGGGCGCTGAACTTGTGTTTGGCTGTGGAGTTTTGAGCGGCTTGAGTGAGGAGCTCCACGTTAGTTTAGTGTGGGTGCTTACCCTGCTTGATTCCATCACACTGGGCTCAATGTGCATTGGACCGGAAGTGACCCAACAGGGTTTCCTAGATATCTGGTAGCACAGCTGATGGTATGTGAAGTTCCTGAGGCATGTGGATTTGTTTTGTCACTGGAAGAGCTGTGCTGCTGCTTCGGGCAGTTGACATTCACCACTGCACTGAGTTCCCTAGGTGTCATATCCACTTTCAGACATATGTGGTGCCAGAGCACTTGGTTTCCATGGCAGCGGGAAATGTCGTGGGCGCTGAACTTGTGTTTGGCTGTGGAGTCTTGAGCGGCTTGAGTGAGGAGCTCCACGTTAGTTTAGTGTGGGTGCTCACCCTGCTTGATTCCATCCCACTGGGCTCAATGTGCATTGGACCGGAAGTGACCAAACAGGGTTTCCTAGATAGCTGCTGGCACAGCTGATGGTATGTGAAGTTCCTGAGGCAGGTGGAGTTGTTTTGGCACTGGAAGAGCTGTGCTGCTGCTTCGGGCAGTTGCCATTCACCACCGGCCTGAGTTCCCTAGGTGTCATATCCACTTTCAGACATATGTGGTGCCAGAGCACTTGGTTTCCATGGCAGCGGGCAATGTCGTGGGCGCTGAACTTGTGTTTGGCTGTGGAGTTTTGAGCGGCTTGAGAGAGGAGCTCCATGTTAGTTTAGTGTGGGTGCACAACCTGCGTTATTCCATCACACTGGGTTCAATGGGCATTGGACAGGAAGTGACCCAACAGGATTTCCTAGAACTCTGCGGGCACAGCTGATGGTATGTGAAGTTCATGAGGCAGGTGGAGTTGTTTTGGCACTGGAAGAGCTGTGCTGCTGCTTCGGGCAGTTGCCATTCACCACCGCCCTTAATTCTGAGTTCCCTAGGTGTCATATCCTCTTTCAGACATATGTGGTGCCAGGGCACTTGGTTTCCATGGCAGCGGGCAATGGCTTGGGCGCTGAACGTGTGTTTGGCTGTGGAGCATGGAGCGGCTTGAGTGAGGAGCTCCATGTTAGTTTAGTGTGGGTGCTCAACCTGCTTCATTCCATCACACTGGGCTCAATGGGCATTGGACCGGAAGTGACCCAACAGGGTTTCCTAGATAGCTGCTGGCACAGCTGGTGGTATGTGAAGTTCATGAGGCAGGTGGAGTTGTTTTGGCACTGGAAGAGCTGTGCTGCTGCTTCGGGCAGTTGACATTCACCACCGCTCTTAGTTCTGAGTTCCCTAGGTGTCATATCCACTTTGAGACATATGTGGTGCCAGAGCACTTGGTTTCCATGGCAGCGGGAAATGGCTTGGGCGCTGAACTTGTGTTTGGCTGTGGAGTTTTGAGCGGCTTGAGTGAGGAGCTCCACGTTAGTTTAGTGTGGGTGCTCACCCTGCTTGATTCCATCACAGTGGGCTCAATGGGCATTGGACCGGTAGTGACCCAACAGGGTTTCCGAGATAGCTGCTAGCACAGCTGATGGTATGTGAAGTTCCTGAGGCAGGTGGAGTTGTTTAGGCACTGGAAGAGCTGTGCTGCTGCTTCGGGCAGTTGCCATTGACCACCGCCCTGAGTTCCCTAGGTGTCATATCCACTTTCAGACATATGTGGTGCCAGAGCACTTGGTTTCCATGGCAGCGGGAAATGGCTTGGGTGATGAACTTGAGTTTGGCTGTGGAGTTTTGAGCGGCTTGAGTGAGGAGCTCCACGTTAGTTTAGTGTGGGTGCTCACCCTGGTTGATTCCATCACACTGGGCTCAATGCGCATTGGACCGGAAGTGACCCAAGAAGGTTTCCTAGATAGCTGCTAGCACAGCTGGTGGTATGTGAAGTTCCTGAGGCAGGTGGAGTTGTTTTGGCACTGGAAGAGCTGTGCTGCTGCTTCGGGCAGTTGCCATTCACCACCGGCCTGAGTTCCCTAGGTGTCATATCCACTTTCAGACATATGTGCTGCCAGAGCGCTTGGTTTCCATGGCTGCGGGAAATGGCTTGGGCGCTGAACTTGTGTTTGGCTGTGGAGTTTTGAGCAGCTTGAGTGAGGAGCTCCATGTTAGCTTAGTGTGGGTGCTCACTCTGCTTGATTCCATCACACTGGTCTCAATGTGCATTGGACCGGAAGTGACCAAACAGGGTATCCTAGAACACCTGCTAGCACAGCTTATGGTATGTAAAGTTCATGAGGCAGGTGGAGTTGTTTTGGCACTGGAAGAGCTGTGCTACTGCTTCGGGCAGTTGCCATTGACCACCGGCCTGAGTTCCCTAGGTGTCATATCCACTTTCAGATATATGTGGTGCCAGAGCACTTGGTTTCCATGGCAGCGGGAAATGGCTTGGGCGCTGAACTTGTGTTTGGCTGTGGAGTTTTCAGCGGCTTGAGTGGGGAGCTCCATATTAGTTTAGTGTGTGTGCTCACCCTCCTTGATTCCATCACACTTGGCTCAATGGGCATTGGGCCACAAGTGACCAAACAGGGTTTCCGAGATTGCTGCTAGCGCAGCTGATGATATGTGAAGTTCATGAGACAGGTCGAGTTCTTTTGGCACTGGAAGAGCTGTGCTGCTGCTTCGGGCAGTTGACATTCACCACCGCCCTGAGTTCCCTAGATGTCATATCCACTTTCAGACATATGTGGTGCCAGAGCACTTGGTTTCCATGGCAGCGGGAAATGGCTTGGGCACTGAACTTGTGTTTGGCTGTGGAGTTTTGAGCGGCTTGAGTGAGGAGCTCCACTTTTTTTAGTGTGGGTGCTCAACCTGCTTGATTACATCACACTGGGCTCAATGTGAATTGGACAGGAAGTGACCCAACAGGGTTTCTTAGATAGCTGTTAGTACAGCTGATGGTATGTGAAGTTCATGAGGCAGGTGGAGTTGTTTTGGCACTGGAAGAGCTGTGCTGCTGCTTCGGGCAGTTGCCATTCACCACCACAATACCTTCCCTAGGTGTCATATCCACTTTCAGACATATGTGGTGCCAGAGCATTTGGTTTCCATGGCAGCGGGCAATGGCCTGGGCGCTAAACTTGTGTTTGGCTGTGGAGTTTTGAGCGGCTTGAGTGAGGAGCTCCATGTTAGTTTAGTGTGGGTGCTCACCCTGCTTGATTCCATCACACTGGGCTCAATGGGAATTGGACCGGAAGTGACCAAACAGGGTTTCCTAGAACGTAAATGCAAGCACAGCTGATGGTATGTGAAGTTCATCAGGCAGGTGGAGTGGTTTTGGCACTGGAAGAGCTGTGCTGCTGCTTCGGGCAGTTGCCATTCACCACCGCACTGAGTTCCCTAGGTGTCATATCCACTTTCAGACATATGTGGTGCCAGAGCACTTGGTTTCCATGGCAGCGGGAAATGGCTTGGGCGCTGAACTTGTGTTTGGCTGTGGAGTTTTGAGCGGCTTGAGTGAGGAGCTCCATGTTAGTTTAGTGTGGGTGCACAACCTGCGTGATTGAATCACACTGGCCTCAACGGGCATTGGACCGGAAGTGACCCAACAGGGTTTCCTAGAACTCTGCTGGCACAGCTGATGGTATGTGAAGTTCATGAGGCAGGTGGAGTTGTTTTGGCACTTGAAGAGCTGTGCTGCTGCTTCGGTCAGTTGTTATTGACCACCGGCCTGAGTTCCCTAGGTGTCATATCCACTTTGAGACATATGTGGTGCCAGAGCACTTGGTTTCCATGGCAGCGGGCAATGGCTTGGGTGCTGAACTTGTGTTTGGCTGTGGAGTTTTGAGCGCCTTGAGTGAGGAGCTCCACGTTCGTTTAGTGTGGGTGCTCACCCTGCTTGATTACATGACACTGGGCTCAATGGGCACTGGACCGGAAGTGACCCAACAGGGTTTCCTAGATAGCTGCTAGCACAGCTAATGGTATGTGAAGTTCCTGAGGCAGGTGGAGTTGTTTTGGCACTGGAAGAGCTGTGCTGCTGCTTCGGGCAGTTGACATTCACCACCGCCCTGAGTTCTGAGTTCCCTAGGTGTCATATCCACTTTCAGACATATGTGGTGCCAGAGCACTTGGTTTCCATGGCAGCGGGAAATGGCTTGGGCGCCGAACTTGTGTTTGGCTGTGGAGTTTTGAGCGGCTTGAGTGAGGAGCTCCATATTAGTTTAGTGTGGGTGCTCACCCTGCTTGATTCCATCACACTGGGCTCAATGGGCATTGGACCAGAGATGACCAAACCGGGGTTCTTAGAATGCTGCTAGCACAGCTGATGGTATGTGAAGTTGATGAGGCAGGTGGAGTTGTTTTGGCACTTGAAGAGCTGTGCTGCTGCTTCGGTCAGTTGTTATTGACCACCGGCCTGAGTTCCCTAGGTGTCATATCCACTTTGAGACATATGTGGTGCCAGAGCACTTGGTTTCCATAGCAGCGGGCAATGGCTTGGGTGCTGAACTTGTGTTTGGCTGTGGAGTATGGAGCGGCTTGAGTGAGGAGCTCCATGTTAGTTCAGTGTGGGTGCTCAACCTGCTTCATTCCATCCCACTGGGCTCAATGGGCATTGGACCGGAAGTGACCAAACAGGGTTTCCTAGATAGCTGGTGGCACAGTTGATAATATTTGAAGTTCATGAGGCAGGTGGAGCTGTTTTGGCACTGGAAGAGCTGTGCTGCTGCTTCGGGCAGTTGCCATTCACCACCGCCCTGAGTTCCCTAGGTGTCATATCCACTTTCAGACATATGTGGTGCCAGAGCACTTGGTTTCCATGGCAGCGGGCAATGGCTTGTGCGCTAAACTTGTGTTTGGCTGTGGAGTATGGAGCGGCTTGAGTGAGGAGCTCCACATTAGTTTAGTGTGGGTGCTCACCCTGCTTGATTCCATCACACTGGGCTCAATGGGCATTGGACCGGAAGTGACCCAACAGGGTTTCCTAGAACGTCTATGCAAGCACAGCTGATGGTATGTGAAGTTCATGAGGCAGGTGGAGTTGTTTTGGCACTGGAAGAGCTGTGCTGCTGCTTCGGGCAGTTGTTATTGACCACCGCCCTGAGTTCCCTAGGTGTCATATCCACTTTCAGACATATGTGGTGCCAGAGCACTTGGTTTCCATGGCAGCGGGAAATGGCTTGGGCGCCGAACTTGTGTTTGGCTGTGGAGTTTTGAGCGGCTTGAGTGGTGAGATCCATATTAGTTTAGTGTTGGTGCTCACCCTGCTTCATTCCATCCCACTGGGCTCAATGGGCATTGGACCGGAAGTGACCAAACAGGGTTTCCTAAATAGCTGGTGGCACAGTTGATAATATTTGAAGTTCATGAGGCATGTGGAGCTGTTTTGGCACTGGAAGAGCTGTGCTGCTGCTTCGGGCAGTTGTTATTGACCACCGCCCTGAGTTCCCTAGGTGTCATATCCACTTTCAGACATATGTGGTGCCAGAGCACTTGGTTTCCATGGCAGCGGGAAATGGCTTGGGCGCCGAACTTGTGTTTGGCTGGGGTGTTTTGAGCGGCTTGAGTGGTGAGATCCATATTAGTTTATTGTTGGTGCTCACCCTGCTTGATTCCATCACACTGGGCTCAATGGGCATTGGACCACAAGTGACCCAACAGGGTTTCCTAAATAGCTGCTAGCACAGCTGATGGTATGTGAAGTTCCTGAGGCAGGTGGAGTTGTTTTGGCACTGGAAGAGCTGTGCCGCTGTTTCGGGCATTTGCTATTGACCACCGGCCTGAGTTCCCTAGGTGTCATATCCACTTTCAGACATATGTGGTGCCAGAGCACTTGGTTTCCTTGGCAGCGGGCAATGGCGTGGGCGCTGAACTTGTGTTAGGCTGTGGAGTTTTGAGCGGCTTGAGTGAGGAGCTACACATTAGTTTAGTGTGGGTGCTCACCCTGCTTGATTCCATCCCACTGGGCTCAATGGGCATTGGACCGGAAGTGACCCAACAGGGTTTCCTAGAACGCTGCTGGCACAGCTGATAATATTTGAAGTTCATGAGGCAGGTGGAGTTGTTTTGGCACTGGAAGAGCTGTGCCTCTGCTTCGGGCACTTGCCATTCACCACCGCCCTGAGTTCCCTAGGTGTCATATCCACTTTCAGACATATGTGGTGCCAGAGCACTTGGTTTCCATGGCAGCGGGAAATGGCTTGGGCGCCGAACTTGTGTTTGGCTGTGGAGTTTTGAGCGGCTTGAGTGAGGAGCTCCATGTTAGTTTAGTGTGGGTGCTCACCCTGCTTGATTCCATCACACTGGGCTCAATGGGCATTGGACCAGAGATGACCAAACCGGGGTTCTTAGAATGCTGCTAGCACAGCTGATGGTATGTGAAGTTCATGAGGCAGGTGGAGTTGTTTTGGCACTGGAAGAGCTGTGCTGCTGCTTCGGGCAGTTGTTATTGACCACCGCCCTGAGTTCCCTAGGTGTCATATCCACTTTCAGACATATGTGTTGCCAGAGCACTTGGTTTCCATGGCAGCGGGAAATGGCTTGGGCGCCGAACTTGTGTTTGGCTGTGGAGTTTTGAGCGGCTTGAGTGGTGAGATCCATATTAGTTTATTGTTGGTGCTCTCCCTGCTTGATTCCATTACACTGGGCTCAATGGGCATTGGACCACAAGTGACCCAACAGGGTTTCCTAAATAGCTGCTAGCACAGCTGATGGTATGTGAAGTTCCTGAGGCAGGTGGAGTTGTTTGGGCACTGGAAGAGCTGTGCTGCTGCTTCGGGCCGTTGATAATCACCACCGGCCTGAGTTCCCTAGGTGTCATATCCACTTTGAGACATATGTGGTGCCAGAGCACTTGGTTTCCATGGCAGCGGGCAATGGCATGGGCGCTGAACTTGTGTTTGGCTGTGGAGTTTTGAGCGCCTTAAGTGAGGAGCTCCACATTAGTTTAGTGTGGGTGCTCACCCTGCTTGATTCCATCACACTGGGCTCAATGGGCATTGGACCGGAAGTGACCCAACAGGGTTTCCTAGAACGCTGCTGGCACAGCTGATAATATTTGAAGTTCATGAGGCAGGTGGAGTTGTTTTGGCACTGGAAGAGCTGTGCCTCTGCTTCGGGCACTTGCCATTCACCACCGCCCTGAGTTCCCTAGGTGTCATATCCACTTTCAGACATATGTGGTGCCAGGGCACTTGGTTTCTATGGCAGCGGGAAATGGCTTGGGCGCTGAACTTGTGTTTGGCTGTGGAGTATGGCGCGGCTTGAGTGAGGAGCTTCATGTTAATTTTGTGTGGGTGCTCAACCTGCTTCATTCCATCCCACTGGGCTCAATGGGCATTGGACCGGAAGTGACCAAACAAGATTTCCTAGATAGCTGCTAGCACAGCTGGTGGTATGTGAAGTTCCTGAGGCAGGTGGAGTTGTTTTGGCACTGGAAGAGCTGTTCTGCTGCTTCGGGCAGTTGTTATTGACCACCGCCCTGAGTTCCCTAGGTGTCATATCCACTTTGAGACATATGTGGTGCCAGAGCACTTGGTTTCCATGGCAGCGCGCAATTGCGTGGGCGCCGAACTTGTGTTTGGCTGTGGAGTTTTGAGCGGCTTGAGTGAGGAGCTCCATATTAGTTTAGTGTGGGTGCACAACCTGCGTTTTTCCATCACACTGGCCTCAACGGGCATTGTACCGGAAGTGACCAAACAGGGTTTCCTAGATAGCTGCTGACACAGCTGATGGTATGTGAAGTTCATGAGGCAGGTGGAGTTGTTTTGGCACTGGAAGAGCTGTGCTGCTGCTTCGGGCAGTTGTTATTGACCACCGCCCTGAGTTCCCTAGGTGTCATATCCACTTTCAGACATATGTGGTGCCAGAGCACTTGGTTTCCATGGCAGCGGGAAATGGCTTGGGCACTGAACTTGTGTTTGGCTGTGGAGTATGGAGCAGCGTGAGTGAGGAGCTCCATGTTAGTTTAGTGTGGGTGCTCAACCTGCTTGATTCCATCCCACTGGGCTCAATGGGCATTGGACCGGAAGTGACCCAACAGGGTTTCCTAGATAGCTGCTGGCACAGCTGATAATATTTGAAGTTCATGAGGCAGGTGGAGTTGTTTTGGCACTGGAAGAGCTGTGCTGCTGCTTCGGGCAGTTGCCATTCACCAGCGACCTGAGTTCCCTAGGTGTCATATCCACTTTCAGACATATGTGGTGCCAGAGCACTTGGTTTCCATTGCAGCGGGACATGGCTTGTGCGCTAAACTTGTGTTTGGCTGTGGAGTTTTGAGCGGCTTGAGTGAGGAGCTCCATGTTAGTTTAGTGTGGGTGCAAACCTGCGTTATTCCATCACACTGGCCTCAACGGGCATTGGACCGGAAGTGACCCAAGACGGTTTCCTAGAACGCTGCCAGCACAGCTGATGGTATGTGAAGTTCATGAGGCAGGTGGAGTTGTTTTGGCACTGGAAGAGCTGTGCTGCTGCTTCGGGCAGTTGCCATTCAACACCGCCCTTAGTTCTGAGTTCCCTAGGTGTCATATCCACTTTCAGACATATGTGGTGCCAGGGCACTTGGTTTCCATGGCAGCGGGCAATGGCTTGGGCGCTGAACTTGTGTTTGGCTGTGGAGTATGGAGCGGCTTGAGTGAGGAGCTCCATGTAAATTTAGTGTGGGTGCTCAACCTACTTGATTCCATCACTCTGGGCTCAATGGGCATTGGACCGGAAGTGACCAAACAGGGTTTCCTAGATAGCTGCTAGCACAGCTGGTGGTATGTGAAGTTCATGAGGCAGGTGGAGTTGTTTTGGCACTGGAAGAGCTGTGCTGCTGCTTCGGGCAGTTGTTATTGACCACCGCCCTGAGTTCCCTAGGTGTCATATCCACTTTCAGACATATGTGGGGCCAGAGCACTTGGTTTCCATGGCAGCGGGCAATGGCGTGGGCGCTGAACTTGTGTTTGGCTGTGGAGTTTTGAGCGGCTTGAGTGAGGATCTCCATGTTAGTTTAGTGTGGGTGCACAACCTGTGTTATTCCATCACACTGGCCTCAACGGGCATTGGACCGGAAGTGACCCAAGACGGTTACCTAGAACTCTGCTGGCACAGCTGATGGTATGTGAAGTTCATGAGGCAGGTGGAGTTGTTTTGGCACTGGAAGAGCTGTGCCGCTGTTTCGGGCATTTGCTATTGACCACCGGCCTGAGTTCCCTAGGTGTCATATCCACTTTCAGACATATGTGGTGCCAGAGCACTTGGTTTCCTTGGCAGCGGGCAATGGCGTGGGCGCTGAACTTGTGTTTGGCTGTGGAGTTTTGAGCGGCTTGAGTGAGGAGCTCCACTTCTTTTAGTGTGGGTGCTCAACCTGCTTGATTCCATCACACTGGGCTCAATGTGAATTGGACAGGAAGTGACCCAACAGGGTTTCTTAGATAGCTGTTAGTACAGCTGATGGTATGTGAAGTTCATGAGGCAGGTGGAGTTGTTTTGGTACTGGAAGAGCTGTGCTGCTGCTTCGGGCAGTTGCCATTCACCACCACAATACCTCCCCTAGGTGTCATATCCACTTTCAGACATATGTGGTGCCAGAGCATTTGGTTTCCATGGCAGTGGGCCATGGCTTGTGCGCTAAACTTGTGTTTGGCTGTGGAGTTTTGAGCGGCTTGAGTGAGGAGCTCCACGTTAGTTTAGTGTAGGTGCTCAACCTGCTTGATTCCATCACACTGGGCTCAATGGGCATTGGACCGGAAGTGACCAAACAGGGTTTCCTAGAATGTAAATGCAAGCACAGCTGATGGTATGTGAAGTTCCTGAGGCAGGTGGAGTTGTTTTGGCACTGGAAGAGCTGTGCTGCTGCTTTGGGCAGTTGCCATTGACCACCTCCCTGAGTTCCCTAGGTGTCATATCCACTTTCAGACATATGTGGTTCCAAAGCAGTTGATTTCCATGGCAGCGGAAATGTTTTGGGCGCTGAACTTGTGTTTGGCTGTGGAGTTTTGTGTGGCTTGAGTGAGGAGCTCCACGTTAGTTTAGTGTGAGTGCTCACCGTGCTTGATTCCATCCCACTGGGCTCAATGGGCATTGGACCGGAAGTGACCCAACAGGGTTTCCTAGATAGCTGCTAGCACAGCTGATGGTATGTGAAGTTCCTGAGGCAGGTGGAGTTGTTTTGGCAGTGGAAGAGCTTTGCTGCTGCTACTTCGGGCAGTTGTTATTGACCACCGCCCTGAGTTCCCTAGGTGTCATATCCACTTTGAGACATATGTGGTGCCAGAGCACTTGGTTTCCATGGCAGCGGGAAATGGCTTGGTTACTGAACATGTGTTTGGCTGTGGAGCTTTGAGAACCTTGAGTGAGGAGCTCCATCTAAATTTCGTGTGGGTGCTCACCCTGCTTGATTACATCACACTGGGCTCAATGGGCATTGGACCGGAAGTGACCAAACAGGGTTTCCTATAACGTAAATGCAAGCATAGCTGATGGTATGTGAAGTTCCTGAGGCAGGTGGAGTTGTTTTTGCACTGGAAGAGCTGTGCTGCTGCTTTGGGCAGTTGCCATTGACCACCGCCCTGAGTTCCCTAGGTGTCATATCCACTTTCAGACATATGTGGTTCCAAAGCACTTGATTTCCATGGCAGCGGAAATGTTTTGTGCGCTGAACTTGTGTTTGGCTGTGGAGTTTTGAGCGGCTTGAGTGAGGAGCTCCATGTTAGTTTAGTGTGGGTGCTCAATCTGCTTGATTCCATCCCACTTTGCTCAATGGGAATTTATATACGAAGTGAACAAACAGGGTTTCCTAGATAGCTGCTAGGACAGCTGATGGTATGTGAAGTTCCTGAGGTAGGTGGAGTGGTTTTGGCACTGGAAGAGCTGTGCTACTGCTACAGGCAGTTGACATTGACCACCGGCCTGAGTTCCCTAGGTGTCATATCCACTTTGAGACATATGTGGTGCCAGAGCACTTGCTTTCCATGGCAGCGGGAAATGGCTTGGGCGCTGAACTTGTGTTTGGTTGTGGAGTTTTGAATGGCTTGACTGAGGAGCTCCATGATAGTGTAGTGTGGGTGCTCAACCTGCTTGATTCCATCCCACTGGGCTCAATGGGCATTGGACCGGAAGTGACCAAACAGGGTTTCCTAGAACGCTGCTGGCACAGCTGATAATATTTGAAATTCATGAGGCAGGTGGAGTTGTTTTGGCACTGGAAGAGCTGTGCTGCTGCTCGGGCAGTTGCCATTCACCACCGCCCTTAGTTTTGAGTACCCTAGGTGTCATATCCACTTTCAGACATATGTGGTGCCAGAGCACTTGGTTTCTATGGCAGCGGGCAAAGGCTTGGGCGCTGAACTTGTGTTTGGCTGTGGAGTTTTGAGCGGCGTGAGTGAGGAGCTCCATATTAGTTTAGTGTGGGTGCTCATCCTGCTTGATTCCATCACACTGGGCTCAATGGGCATTGGACCGGAAGTGACCAAACAGGGTTTCCTAGATAGCTGCCGGCACAGCTAATAATATTTAACGTTCATGAGGCAGGTGGAGTTGTTTTGGCACTGGAAGAGCTGTGCTGCTGCTTCGGGCAGTTGCCATTGACCACCGTCCTGAGTTCCCTAAGTGTCATATCCACTTTCAGAAATATGTGGTGCCAGAGCACTTGGTTTCCATGGCAGCGGGAAATGGCTTGGGTGCTGAACTTGTGTTTGGCTGTGGAGTTTTGAGCGGCTTCAGTGAGGAGCTCCATGTTAGTTTAGTGTGGGTGCACAACCTGCTTGGTTCCATCACACTGGATTCAATGGGCATTGGACCGGAAGTGACCCAACGGGGTTTCCTAGAACGCTGCTAGGACAGATGATGGTATGTGAAGTTCCTGAGGCAGGTGGAGTTGTTTTGGCACTGGAAGAGCTGTGCCTCTGCTTCGGGCAGTTGCCATTGACCACCGCACTCTTCTCCCTAGGTGTCATATCCACTTTCAGACATATGTGGTGCCAGAGCACTTGGTTTCCATGGCAGCGGGAAATGGCTTGGGCGCTGAACTTGTGTTTGGCTGTGGAGTTTTGAGCGGCTTGAGTGAGGAGCTCCATGTTAGTTTAGTGTGGGTGCTCACCCTGCTTGATTCCATCACACTGGGCTCAATGGGCATTGGACTAGAAGTAACCAAACAGAATTTACTAGAACGCTGCCAGCACAGCTGATGGTATGTGAAGTTCATGAGGCAGGTGGAGTTGTTTTGGCACTGGAAGAGCTGTGCTGTGCTTCGGGCAGTTGCCATTGACCACTGCCCTGAGTTCCCTAGGTGTCATATCCACTTTCAGACATATGTGGTGCCAGAGCACTTGGTTTCCATGGCAGCGGGAAATGGCTTGGGCGCTGAACTTGTGTTTGGCTGTGGAGTTTTGAGTGCCTTGAGTGAGGAGCTCCACGTCAATTTATTGTGGGTGCTCAACCTGCTTGATTCCATCACACCTGGCTCATTGGGCATTGGACCGGAAGTGACCAAACAGGGTTTCCTAGATAGCTGCTAGACACCTGATGGCATGTGTAGTTCATGAGGCAGGTGGAGTTGTTTTGGCTGTGGAAGAGCTGTGCTGCTGCTTCGGGCAGTTGCCATTGACCACTGGCCTAAATTCCCTAGGTGTCATATCCACTTTCAGACATATGTGGTGCCAAAGCACTTGGTTTCCATGGCAGCGGGAAATGGCTTGGGCGCTGAACTTGTGTTTGGCTGTGGAGTTTAGAGCGGCTTCACTGAGGAGCTCCACATCAGTTTAGTGTGGGTGCTCAACCTGCTTGATTCCATCACACTGAGCTCTATGGGCATTGTACCGGAAGTGACCCAATAGGATTTCCTAGAATGCTGCTAGCACAGCTGATCGTATGTGAAGTTCATGAGGCAGGTGGAGTTGTTTTGGCACTGGATGAGCTGTGCTGTTGCTTCGGGCAGTTGCCATTGACCATCGCCCTGAGTTCCCTAGGTGTCATATCCACTTTCAGACATATGTGGTGCCAGAGCACTTGGTTTCCATGGCAGCGGGAAATGGCTTGGGTGTCCTGTCCAGCAGGACAGTCAACGGGGTCGCAGCCACCTAGGAGAGAATGAAGGGACAAGAGACACAAAGAATGGACAGCAAGACAGTAGGTCTGATCAAGCTGTCAGTTTATTGATTTCAACTGAGGGTTTTTATATTCTTCAGTAACTAAGGCTCAGGGAAAGAGAAGCTGGGACGCAAGCCATGGTCTCAAGACCGATTGTTCTTGAGCAGCCACCATATCAACAATAGTAACCAACATATTGACAATAGCATAGGTAATTAGTAACAAGATGTTGGTAAGTACAGCATCAATCACATTCTGAAACAGTTGCTAGGAACAATTGAAGCTAAGCGTGTGATTAGTTTCATAACTTCTTTCCCAAGCATCTAGCCAACCGGGGGTTTCCACTGTCCCATAGGTCTATATTCAAAATGGCTTCAGTGTGGCTATAGTGCACGGCTCCTGACATCTCCCCCTTTTTTCTATATATCAATGAAAGCGGTGAAAAGAGAAAGGTTTGTGAAGCAAGATAAGCGCTGCCTGTCTTAGGTTCATTCTGAGGGACCCTCAGCTCTTACCTGTCTCTGGGCAGCCCTGCCAGTCATCCAGGGCTCCCTGTCTTAGGTTGGCGGGGTATCAGAAAGGTGCCCGTCATTGGCTAAGCACTTATCCGGCAAAGGCTGTGCCCCATTATATTAGACAAGCCTCTTTGAAGACTGGAGCCGCATGGCATGATGTGGGGGGTTATCACTTGGAGAGTCTCGTCAGATCTTATCTGTCTCTGATCACCTATTAACACATCATGCTCAGCCAAACTTGAGTGCTAGGATTTTCCAGAACCAGTGCCATCATGGCTTGTCCAATGACAACTTGCTCCCAGGCCTGCTGTTTGTGCATGCAGTACAGGAACAGCATGGCAACTACTAGTGCAGCAACCATCGAGGTTTCTAAGGCCATCATCCTGCTCCGTTCCTTGAACATGCAGGCTGCCAATTTAATGCCATTTAGAATTACTTCTCCTGACATGAGTGAAACTCGGGTCTCATTTACTTTAATTATACTGGTGGCTAACTGACTGGTGAAATTTAGGAAGGCACTAGAACATTGTCCCGGAGGTATTGATTGATTTTTATCACTCTGGCCGAAATATTGTGGACTTTTACTGGGGTGACACATATATGATGGTATATTGGGGAGTAGCTGACTGGTGAAATTCAAAAAGACATACTTAACAATGTACAAGTATTGTTGAAACTACTAACATTCAAGAATCTTATAACAATAACATTGTTACATGTACACAAGACAATTTTACCAGGAACCGGAGACCCTAACTGCCCATTATCCCATCTAGCTCCTACATTTCCAAACAGAGAAATGGACCCCAGCTGCTTTTAGGGAAAAGGGACGCCGTCATCTGTTCTTAACTACTTCCTGCTGAGAGGGGGGCGCCGTTGGGTAACAGCAGCTGTAGGGGATCCATCTAGTGGTTCCTGATAGAAGGCAGAAGTCATTAGGTGTTCGATGTACATTCTGGCACTTGAAAGGTTTCTCTTTCTTGAAGTCTAAATAACAAGACATAACATAGTTAACTCTCCCAGCCTATCAGGTTGTGAGTTTGGTTAGCAGTTTGAATACTTGAGCTTCAGAGCTTAGATGTAAAAGAATTGTTAGCTTTCAATCTTTGTCAGAGTAAACTTTAATTTAAGACTGTGGACTAGATTTACACCTGTCTAAATTAACTCCTTTAAGTCTCAAATTTTGGAACATATTCAATAAGCTCAATGGAATACATGAAACTTCTTTTAGCTGCATAAAATTGCTAACCTAGATCAATCAGAAGGCACAGTAACAATGCAAGGATTAGCATACAGCATCAGGCTATAAGACCATCACAGGACAGGTAAATGCAAACTGACTTCTTAGAGCAAAAGAGTTAAATATTCAGACCTAACCAAAACTGAGATGATAAATCTTTATACTAAAATAGAGCAAGATGTACTATTACTTTTACTATAACTTTAAATATATGGTCCTGCATGGGAAGTCAGTGTACACAGTGACTCTAGTGGATTTAACAAATTAGCATTCTTATGTGTGACGCCAGTGATCACCTGAGGCTCTAGACACGCAATGTTTAGGTTGTGGAAGCCTCTTGAATCAACAACAACCCCATCAGACCTGGCAACACACAAAGTGGAAGTTCTCTCCTCCATTGAGAGAAGAGCACAACCATCCTCGGTGGTTGCTTCTTTGCACTGGGGCGTGGACCACTGAGCTCCTTCACGGAGGGACACTCTTAGTAGCAGTGTCCTGGCATTCCACACCTGATATGCTTGCTCTCTTGCTGGCTCTCCTGTCAGATCAGAATGCCTTTTGGGTTGATTCTGAGGCCACTGAGTGCTTCTTAAAATTGACAGTCTATGAGTCTGCTGTAAGAGCTGTTTCCCATGTTGGAGCATTTTAACATTCTCTGACATCTGAGTTATCATTAATATACTCATATATTTTCCATCTAGCTTATGAGGATTTGGGCTCCCATGGCCAATCTTGAAACTGTACGCTAGCAGTAAGTCCATTTAAAATCATGCAGAACTATTGAGCTGAACAGATCTTGTAGGTCCTGAGAAAACAGTAACAGACATGACTCTCTAAGAGCCTAATTATGCTTCTATACATAATTTTTAAAAAGGATTTAGCTTAGCAATTTTCATTCATAAACATGCACATGCATATCAGATAACACACATAAAACAAAACAGCTTTTGTAACAGCTAGTTGAGAATTCTGTTAAGTATATTCAAGTTACCAATTGTTTAGAGTTATATTTTGCTCTTAGTAATCTGAATAAACCAAAACTATAGTTTACAATTAAACTTTAGCTTTAATGAATACAATAGGCTTGCTGGAATCCTAGAAAATAAAATATCTATGTTTAGCATTGTGATACAACCTGTAGAATTTTACAAACTCTTGTACTTTTTAGACTTAGCCATCCTGGCTTCCCACTGGCAAGGTTTCCCAATGTCTTTTCTGCAATCCCCTCTCACCCCCAATTTAATTTTTTTTTTTAGATTTAATTAATTATTTGTCTCACAATTAACTTCATTAGCAGAAAGATACAACCTTTGAAACACATTCTTCTGAGTTTGAGACTGTCAGGGGCCTATTTAGAAATTCCAGAACCAGAAGAGTTAAACCTATTAAATATGTCAAGAGTTCTTAAAATATCTGATCAAAGATTTCTCATTATAATATCCATTTATTTAGTCAGACTGATTCAAACAGCAATACATCAAAAAAAATTTTTTTATCACTTATAAATGATCACCCAAACATTTTAAAGTAAATACATACCAAAAAATACTCTTAAACACAGTTCTTTTAAATCATGAGAATTTAACAAAGACAATATACAGAGCACAAGGGATTATCTAACTGAAAGGCAAAATGTATATTTTTTCCTTAGTCAGTCACCAAAAGGGAGATATAACCTTAAACATGGGAATTAGTGCATAAAATCATCTCTTAACTGTTTAAGAACTGTAACAAACTCAAAGGTTGGAACAAGAATAGAGCTTACTGAAGCTGGATAGACAATTGACAAAGCTACCCATTAAACAGAGACTACCTAAAGTTCAATGTTTCAGTTTTTTTTTTCAATGCTTCAATTTCTTAACAGCTTTCAAAATTGGAGATATTTTTATTTTTAGGTATTTACTAGCATTGCTATTTATACACACTTCAAAAACTTTTTTTGAATACAGATATCAATTCTAACATCAGCATGTATTAGGTATTAATGTTAAAGACTTACACAATGTTGTAATAGTATCTTTAAAATTATAGCCAATTATATGTAAAGCTTACAAGATTCATTCCTCAACTTTTCTTAAGACATTTTCTTAATAAAAGGATACCAACTTTTAAATACAATGGCTTTAAGCAATTTTCAATCATTTCTCCTAATTCATGGAAACATATTTTAGCACAAATCCTCCTCAAAACTGGGAAAGAGAAGTTTTTTCAGTCTTCTTCTAGCTGATTTAGAAATTTTTCCCTTTTAAAATGAAGGCAGATAAGAATCACCACAACAGGGACAAAGTCAAAGTCCCAAATTTTTCAAAAGGCAGACTCCAAGCATGTCCCTTCCTTGTTTTATGGCTGATGGGCCTGGAGCTTCCCCTAAGCTTCTGTTTTATTGAAGTCAAGAGAGCTGAAAAAACTTAAATTTAGCTGTTGTCTTGAGAGACTACCTTGGAATTTACTGAAGTTAGTTAACAGGTTTGGTTATCAATAAGATGAAAATTACTTTAAAGAAGACGTTAAAACACTGTTTTTCACAAAGAATCAGACTTCAACTCCATTGTTTTAAAGGCAAACATTCAGAAAATATACACATTATGACCCATTTTACTATACATCTTTAAAGAATTCGTTGTTCTCCTGCAAGGCAAAATTTCACATATTTTTTTGTAAGTAAGAACACAAGTAATTTACAATCTGGATCGATTTCATGAGTAGGAAACATTTTGACCAATGAACATAAATGCTCTTCTATTTTAATAGCATATATGATGCAATAAATTTAGCATAATTTTGTAATATTGTGAGATTATAATCCAAATTATTTTAAATGACAAGTACATTATTTAAATTTTGTCTCAATCTTTGAGAGTTCCAGGGATCCTACTAGAACTCTCAAAGTCATGAGACTTGGTTTAGAACTCTGAAGAATTTAGAGGTCTAAATGAGTTAAACAAAAAGTACCTTTAACTGAACATGTTGAATACTGTTAGACCTAATCAATGCCAGGACAGCACTGTAAGCTAAAGACCAAACAGCAAGAAAATGACACACAAATTTTTTTTCAGTGGAGGTGGGGAGTCCGGTCTGGCCAGGTCCTGTTAAATTTGTTAGACCTCTCTAAAATTATTTACCAGGAGAGAGAAAAAGGGTTAGTCATGGTCCGTCCCATCTCGTCTGTCAGTCAGTCACACACGCACCCAATTCAGAACAAGAACAACAACTTAACAATTCAAGACAAAGACACAACTGGAGAAAGAATATTAAAACAAAATTTAGTTTTGTCCGGACAAAAATAATAGAACACCAAGAATATTGACAAAACAAACATAAGCACAAACGCCAAACATGTCGGAACAGAGACATATAACTCTCAAACCTGTTGCAACTTCCAGACTCTTCTTCAAAATACTTTAACCTGGAGATTTTTTATAAAACAAGCACACATAGGTTCATCTCATGCTTTAAGTTAATTTAACAGTGGGTTTGGAACACTCTTTATCAGATTACTTTTGTTACGTCAAGTTACAGAACATATTTTTCTTTTCTTTTCTTTTTCTTTTTCTTTTCTTTTCTTTTTCTTTTTCTTTTTTTCTTTTTTTTTTTTTTAATAAACCTTAAGTGGCTTATCTCACCCTGTCTCTCTCAGCTAAGGGGTTGGGTAAAGAAGTGGGAGATGCATGCCTGAAAAGGACTCAATAAGGGCAAAGGTAAAAGGTGTCTGAGTGCCATAATCTTTCACTGCTTGCTTAATATTTTTTAGATCTTTAAACTGCAGTGGTTGATGTTCGTGGCGTGGTGTCCACCACCTCGTGCAGGGGTCTGAATAACAGGGCAGCATATTACACTCTTCTTGGGGAGATCTGAAGCTTCACTCTTATGGGGTTCTATTATAGGCTCCTCTTGTAGTAATGAGGCAGGGGCTGAAGGAGCTGCTGCTTCTGAAGCATAAGGTGGAGGTGGGTGAGAGGCGTCGTGAATGACTATTAATCTGAGAACATATAGTTTCTGTGGCAGATTGCTCAAGGGGCTTGGCACTGGACTCTGCCTCCATATCTATAATGACAGAAGATGGTCGAGAACCGGGGGAAGGTGAGGGGACAGGTGTGGACAGCCGAGAGTGACTTTTTTTTTTTTTTTAAGAGATCGTTCTCCCTCAAAAGCCAAATCCTGTAAATCTGGATGTTGAGACTTAATCTTTAAAATATCATAAATCAAAGTCCAATAATTAAAAGCAGTAACAGGAATTTTCTCAGATCCAAAAACCTCATAATAATCTTTAAAACAATCACCTACTCTACACCAAGTTTTCTCATCAATAGAACCATCCTGGGGATGCCAGGAACAAATCGGACCAACAAAATCCAAAAAGGTTTTGAGGTCTTTCTTTTTCACCCTAATTCCTCGTGTCTTGAATGAATCTATAAGACCTTGCAAGAATAGGTCATGTTATGATAATGCTTGTCCCATCTTACCTTGGCTCCGTAAGATTTGCGCCGTGAATATTTCCCACGAGCTCGAATTCCGGCGGGTCAACCGTGAAACTGCTCAACCGGTGTTCCTTTCGACACCACGAGAGGCCTCTCCATGAATGATGGCACGGCGTTCTCTCTGTCGGTGGTCTGCACACATCCATGTTGGGCGCCAATTTGTCCTGTCCAGCAGGACAGTCAACGGGGTCACAGCCACCTAGGAGAGAATGAAGGGACAAGAGACACAAAGAATGGACAGCAAGACAGTAGGTCTGATCAAGCTGTCAGTTTATTGATTTCAACTGAGGGTTTTTATATTCTTCAGTAACTAAGGCTCAGGGAAAGAGAAGCTGGGACGCAAGCCATGGTCTCAAGACCGATTGTTCTTGAGCAGCCACCATATCAACAATAGTAACCAACATATCGACAATAGCATAGGTAATCAGTAACAAGATGTTGGTAAGTACAGCATCAATCACATTCTGAAACAGTTGCTAGGAACAATTGAAGCTAAGCGTGTGATTAGTTTCATAACTTCTTTCCCAAGCATTTAGCCAACCGGGGGTTTCCACTGTCCCATAGGTCTATATTCAAAATGGCTTCAGTGTGGCTATAGTGCACGGCTCCTGACACTTGGGCACTGAACTTGTGTTTGGCTGTGGAGTTTTGAGCGCCTTGAGTGAGGAGCTCCATGTCAGTTTAGTGTGGGTGCTCAACCTGCTTGATTCCATCACACTGGGCTCAATGGGCATTGGACCGGAAGTGACCAAACAAGATTTCCTAGAACGCTGCTAGCACAGCTGATGGCATGTGTAGTTCATGAGGCAGGTGGAGTTGTTTTGGCTCTGGAAGAGCTGTGCTGCTGCTTTGGGCAGTTGCCATTCACCACTGGCCTAAATTCCCTAGGTGTCATATCCACTTTCAGACATATGTGGTGCCAAAGCACTTGGTTTCCATGGCAGCGGGAAATGGCTTGGGCGCTGAACTTGTGCTTGGCTGTGGAGTTTTGAGCGGCTTCACTGAGGAGCTCCATGTTAGTTTAGTGTGGGTGCTCAACCTGCTTGATTCCATCACACTGAGCTCAATGGGCATAGGACCGGAAGTGACCCAACAGGATTTCCTAGAATGCTAGCACAGCTGATGGTATGTGAAGTTCATGAGGCAGGTGGAGTTGTTTTGGCTCTGGAAGAGCTGTGCTGCTGCTTCGGGCAGTTGTTATTGACCACCGCACTGAGTTCCCTAGGTGTCATACCCACTTTTAGACATATGTGGTGCCAGAGCACTTGGTTTCCATGGCAGGGGGCAATGGCTTGGGCGCTGAACTTTTGTTTGGCTGTGGAGTTTTGAGCGGCTTGAGTGAGGAGCTCGATGATAGTTTAGTGTGGGTGCTCACCCTGGTTGATTCCATCACACTGGGCTCAATGGGCATAGAACCGGAAGTGACCAAACAGGGTTTCCTAGAACGCAGCTAGCACAGCTGATGGTATGTGAAGTTCATGAGGCAGGTGGAGTTGTTTTGGCACTGGAAGAGCTGTGCTGTTGCTTCGGGCAGTTGCCATTGACCACTGCCCTGAGTTCCCTAGGTGTCATATCCACTTTCAGACATATGTGGTGCCAGAGCACTTGGTTTCCATGGCAGCGGGAAATGGCTTGTGTGCTGAATTTGTGTTTGGTTGTGGAGTTTTGAGCGCCTTGAGTGAGGAGCTCCACGTCAGTTTAGTGTGGGTGCTGAACCTGCTTGATTCCATCACACTGGGCTCAATGGGCATTGGACCGGAAATGACCAAACAGGGTTTCCTAGATAGCTGCTAGCACAGCTGATAATATTTAAAGTTCATGAGGCAGGTGGAGTTGCTTTGGCACTGGAAGAGCTGTGCTGCTGCTTCGGGCAGTTGCCATTGACCACCGGCCTGAGTTGCCTAGGTGTCATATCCACTTTCAGACATATGTGGTGCCAGAGCACTTGGTTTCCATGGCAGCGGGAAATGGCTTGTGTGCTGAATTTGTGTTTGGCTGTGGAGTTTTGAGCGGCTTGAGTGAGGAGCTGCATGTTAGTTTAGTGTGGGTGCTCACCCTGCTTGATTCCATCACACTGGGCTCAATGGGCGTTGGACTAGAGATGACCCAACAGGGTTTCCTAGAACGCTGCTAGCACAGCTGATGGTATGTGAAGTTCATGAGGCAGATAGAGTTGTTTTGGCACTGGAAGAGCTGTACTGCTGCTTCGGGCAGTTGCCATTGACTACCGCCCTGATTTCCCTAGTTGTCATATCCACTTTCAGACATATGTGGTGCCAAAGCACTTGGTTTCCATGGCAGCGGGAAATGGCTTGTGTGCTGAATTTGTGTTTGGTTGTGGAGTTTTGAGCGCCTTGAGTGAGGAGCTCCACGTCAGTTTAGTGTGGGTGCTGAACCTGCTTGATTCCATCACACTGGGCTCAATGGGCATTGGACCGGAAATGACCAAACAGGGTTTGCTAGATAGCTGCTAGCACAGCTGATAATATTTAAAGTTCATGAGGCAGGTGGAGTTGCTTTGGCACTGGAAGAGCTGTGCTGCTGCTTCCCGCAGTTGCCATTGACCACCGGCCTGAGTTGCCTAGGTGTCATATCCACTTTCAGACATATGTGGTGCCAGAGCACTTGGTTTCCATGGCAGCGGGAAATGGCTTGTTTGCTGAATTTGTGTTTGGCTGTGGAGTTTTGAGCGGCTTGAGTGAGGAGCTCCATGTTAGTTTAGTGTGGGTGCTCACCCTGCTTGATTCCATCACACTGGGCTCAATGGGCATTGGACAGGATGTGACCAACAGGGTTTCCAAGATAGCTGCTAGCACAGCTGATGGTATGTGAAGTTCATGAGGCAGGTGGAGTTGTTTTGGCACTGGAAGAGCTGTGCTGCTGCTTCGGACAGTTGCCATTCACCACCACACTACGTTCCCTAGGTGTCATATCCACTTTCAGACATATGTGGTGCCAGAGCACTTGGTTTCCATGGCAGCGGGAAATGGCTTGTGCACTGAACTTGTGTTTGACTGTGGAGTTTTGAGCGGCTTGAGTGAGGAGCTCCATGTTAGTTGAGTGTGGGTGCTCAACCTACTTGATTCCATCACACTGAGCTCAATGGGCGTTGGACAGGAAGTGACCAAACAGGGTTGCATAGATTTCTGCTAGCCCAGCTGATGGTATGTGAAGTTCATGAGGCAGGTGGAGTTGTTTTGGCACTGGAAGAGCTGTGCTGCTGCTTCGGGCAGTTGCCATTGACCACCGCCCTGATTTCCCTAGGTGTCATATCCACTTTCAGACATATGTGGTGCCAAACCACTTGATTTCCATGGCAGCGGGAAATGGCTTGGGCGCTGAATTTATGTTTGGCTGTGGAGTTTTGAGCGGCTTGAGTGAGGAGCTGCATGTTAGTTTAGTGTGGGTGCTCACCCTGGTTGATTCCATCACACTGGGACCAATGGGCATAGGACCGGTAGTGACCAAACAGGGTTTCCTAGAACGCTGCTAGCACAGCTGATGGTATGTGAAGTTCATGAGGCAGGTGGAGTTGTTTTGGCACTGGAAGAGCTGTGCTGCTGCTTCGGGCAGTTGCCATTCACCACCGCCCTGAGTTCTGAGTTCAATAGGTGTCATATCCACTTTCAGACATATGTGGTGCCAGAGCACTTGGTTTCCATGGCAACGAGAAATGGCTTGGGCGCTGAACTTGTGTTTGGCTGTGGAGTATGGAGCGGCTTGAGTGAGGAGCTCCATGTTAGTTCAGTGTGGGTGCTCACCCTGCTTGATTGCATCACACTGGGATCAATGGGCATTGGACTAGAGATGACCCAACAGGGTTTCCTAGAACGCTGCTAGCACAGCTGATGGTATGTGAAGTTCATGAGGCAGGTGAAGTTGTTTTGGCACTGGAAGAGCTGTGCTGCTGCTTCGGACAGTTGCCATTCACCACCACACTATGTTCCCTAGGTGTCATATCCACTTTCAGACATATGTGGTGCCAGAGCACTTGGTTTCCATGGCAGCGGGAAATGGCTTGTGCACTGAACTTGTGTTTGGCTGTGGAGTTTTGAGCGGCTTGAGTGAGGAGCTCCATGTTAGTTTAGTGTGGGTGCTCACCCTGCTTGATTCCATCACACTGGGCTCAATGGGCATTGGACCGGAAGTGACCAAACAGGGTTTCCTAGAACGCTGCTAGCACAGCTGATGGTATGTGAAGTTCATGAGGCAGGTGGAGTTGTTTTGGCACTGGAAGAGCTGTGCTGCTGCTTTGGGCAGTTGCCATTGACCACCGCCCTGAGTTCCCTAGGTGTCATATACACTTTCAGACATATGTGGTGCGGGAGAACTTGGTTCCCATGGCAGCGGGAAATGGCTTGGGCGTTGAACTTGTGTTTGGCTGTGGAGTTTTGAGCGGCTTGAGTGAGGAGCTCCATGTTAGTTGAGTGTGGGTGCTCACCCTGCTAGATTGCATCACACTGGGCTCAATCGGCATTGGACTAGAGATGACCCAACAGGGTTTCCTAGAACGCTGCTAGGACAGCTGATGGTATGTGAAGTTCATGAGGCAGGTGGAGTTGTTTTGGCACTGGAAGAGCTGTGCTGCTGCTTCGGAGAGTTGCCATTCACCACCACACTATGTTCCCTAGGTGTCATATCCACTTTCAGACATATGTGGTGCCAGAGCACTTGGTTTCCATGGCAGCGGGAAATGGCTTGTGCACTGAACTTGTGTTTGGCTGTGGAGTTTTGAGGGGCTTGAGTGAGGAGCTCCATGTTAGTTGAGTGTGGGTGCTCAACCTGCTTGATTCCATCACACTGAGCTAAATGGGCGTGGGACAGGAAGTGACCAAACAGGGTTTCATAGATTTCTGCTAGCTCAGCTGATGGTATGTGAAGTTCATGAGGCAGGTGGAGTTGTTTTGGCACTGGAAGAGCTGTGCTGCTTCGGGTAGTTGCCATTCACCACCGCCCTGAGTTCCCTAGGTGTCATATCCACTTTCAGACATATGTGGTGCCAGAGCACTTGGGTTCCATGGCAGCGGGCAATGGCTTGGGCGCTGAACTTGTGTTTGGCTGTGGAGTTTTGAGCGGCTTGAGTGAGGAGCTCCATGTTAGTTCAGTGTGGGTGCTCAACCTGCTTGATTCCATCACGCTGGGTTCAATGTGCATCGGACCGGAAGTGACCAAACAGGGTTTCCTAGAACGCTGCTAGCACAGCTGATGGTATGTGAAGTTCATGAGGCAGGTGGAGTTGTTTTGGCCATGGAAGAGCTGTGCTGCTGCTTTGGGCAGTTGCCATTGACCACCGCCCTGAGTTCCCTAGGTGTCATATACACTTTCAGACATATGTGGTGCGGGAGAACTTGGTTCCCATGGCAGCGGGAAATGGCTTGGGCGTTGAACTTGTGTTTGGCTGTGGAGTTTTGAGCGGCTTGAGTGAGGAGCTCCATGTTAGTTGAGTGTGGGTGCTCACCCTGCTAGATTGCATCACACTGGGCTCAATGGGCATTGGACTAGAGATGACCCAACAGGGTTTCCTAGAACGCTGCTAGCACAGCTGATGGTATGTGAAGTTCATGAGGCAGGTGGAGTTGTTTTGGCACTGGAAGAGCTGTGCTGCTGCTTCGGACAGTTGCCATTCACCACCACACTATGTTCCCTAGGTGTCATATCCACTTTCAGACATATGTGGTGCCAGAGCACTTGGTTTCCATGGCAGCGGGAAATGGCTTGGGCGCTGAACTTGTGTTTGGCTGTGGAGTTTTGAGCGGCTTGAGTGAGGAGCTGCACGTTAGTTCAGTGTGGGTGCTCACCCTGCTTGATTCCATCACACTGGGCTCAATGGGCATTGGACCGGAAGTGACCAAACAGGGTTTCCTAGAACGCTGCTAGCACAGCTGATGGTATGTGAAGTACATGAGGCAGGTGGAGTTTTTTTGGCACTGGAAGAGCTGTGCTGCTTCGGGCAGTTGCCATTGACTACCGCCCTGAGTTCCCTATGTGTCAGATCCACTTTCAGACATGTGTGGTGCCAGAGCACTTGGTTTCCATGGCAGCGGGCAATGGCTTGGGCGCTGAACTTGTGTTTGGCTGTGGAGTTTTGAGCGGCTTGAGTGAGGAGCTCCACGTCAGTTTAGTGGGGATGCTCAACCTGCTTATTTCCATCCCCCTGGGCTCAATGGGCATTGGACCGGAAGTGACCAAACAGGATTTCCTAGAACGCTGCTAGCACAGCTGATAGTATGTGAAGTTCATGAGGCAGGTAGAGTTGTTTTGGCACTGGAAGAGCTGTGCTGCTGCTTCGGACAGTTTCCATTCACCACCGCCCTTTGTTCCCTAGGTGTCATATCCACTTTCAGACATATGTGGTGCCAGAGCACTTGGTTTCCTTGGCAGCGGACAATGGCTTGGGCGCTGAACTTGTTTTTGGCTGTGGAGTTTTGAGCGGCTTGAGTGAGGAGCTCCACGTCAGTTTAGTGTGGGTGCTCAACCTGCTTATTTCCATCACACTGGGCTCAATGGGCATTGTACCGGAAGTGACCAAACAGGGATTTCCTAGAATCCTGCTAGCACAGCTGATGGTATGTGAAGTTCATGAGGCAGGTGGAGTTGTTTTGGCACTGGATGAGCTGTTCTGCTGTTTCGGACAGTTGCCATTCACCACCGCCCTGAGTTCCCTAGGTGTCATATCCACTTTCAGACATATGTGGTGCCAAAGCACTTGGTTTCCATGGCAGCGGGAAATGGCTTGTGTGCTGAATTTGTGTTTGGTTGTGGAGTTTTGAGCGCCTTGAGTGAGGAGCTCCACGTCAGTTTAGTGTGGGTGCTGAACCTGCTTGATTCCATCACACTGGGCTCAATGGGCATTGGACCGGAAATGACCAAACAGGGTTTCCTAGATAGCTGCTAGCACAGCTGATAATATTTAAAGTTCATGAGGCAGGTGGAGTTGCTTTGGCACTGGAAGAGCTGTGCTGCTGCATCCCGCAGTTGCCATTGACCACCGGCCTGAGTTGCCTAGGTGTCATATCCACTTTCAGACATATGTGGTGCCAGAGCACTTGGTTTCCATGGCAGCGGGAAATGGCTTGTGTGCTGAATTTGTGTTTGGCGGTGGAGTTTTGAGCGGCTTGAGTGAGGAGCTCCATGTTTGTTTAGTGTGGGTGCTCACCCTGTTGATTCCATCACACTCGGCTCAATGGGCATTGGACCGGAAGTGACCAAACAGGGTTTCCTAGAACGCTGCTAGCACAGCTGATGGTATGTGAAGTTCATGAGGCAGGTGGAGTTGTTTTGGCACTGGAAGAGCTGTGCTGCTGCTTTGGGCAGTTGCCATTCACCACCACACTACGTTCCCTATGTGTCATATCCACTTTCAGACATATGTGGTGCCAGAGCACTTGGTTTCCATGGCAGCGGGAAATGGCTTGTGTGCTGAACTTGTGTTTGGCTGTGGAGTTTTGAGCGGCTTGAGTGAGGAGCTCCATGTTAGTTCAGTGTGGGTGCTCACCCTGCTTGATTCCATCACACTGGGCTCAATGGGCATTGGACCGGAACTGACCATACAGGGTTTCCTAGAACGCTGCTAGCACAGCTGATGGTATATGAAGTTCATGAGGCAGGTGGAGTTGTTTTGGCACTGGAAGAGCTGTGCTGCTTCGGGCAGTTGCCATTGACCACCACTCTACGTTCCCTAGGTGTCATATCCACTTTCAGACATATGTGGTGCCAGAGCACTTGGTTTCCATGGCAGCGGGAAATGGCTTGGGCGCTGAACTTGTGTTTGGCTGTGGAGTTTTGAGGGGCTTGAGTGAGGAGCTCCATGTTAGTTGAGTGTGGGTGCTCAACCTGCTTGATTCCATCACACTGAGCTCAATGGGCGTGGGACAGGAAGTGACCAAACAGGGTTGCATAGATTTCTGCTAGCCCAGCTGATGGTATGTGAAGTTCATGAGGCAGGTGGAGTTGTTTTGGCACTGGAAGAGCTGTGCTGCTGCTTCGGGCAGTTGCCATTGACCACCGCCCTGATTTCCCTAGTTGTCATATCCACTTTCAGACATATGTGGTGCCAAACCACTTGATTTCCATGGCAGCGGGAAATGGCTTTGGGAGCTGAACTTGTGTTTGGCTGTGGAGTTTTGAGCGGCTTGAGTGAGGAGCTGCATGTTAGTTTAGTGTGGGTGCTCACCCTGGTTGATTCCATCACACTGGGACCAATGGGCATAGGACCGGTAGTGACCAAACAGGGTTTCCTAGAACGCTGCTAGCACAGCTGATGGTATGTGAAGTTCATGAGGCAGGTGGAGTTGTTTTGGCACTGGAAGAGCTGTGCTGCTGCTTCGGGCAGTTGCCATTGACCACCGCCCAGAGTTCTGAGTTCAATAGGTGTCATATCCACTTTCAGACATATGTGGTGCCAGAGCACTTGGTTTCCATGGCAACGAGAAATGGCTTGGGCGCTGAACTTGTGTTTGGCTGTGGAGTTTTGAGCGGCTTGAGTGAGGAGCTCCAGGTTAGTTGAGTGTGGGTGCTCAACCTGCTTGATTCCATCACGCTGGGTTCAATGTGCATCGGACCGGAAGTGACCAAACAGGGTTTCCTAGAACGCTGCTAGCACAGCTGATGGTATGTGAAGTTCATGAGGCAGGTGGAGTTGTTTTGGCCATGGAAGAGCTGTGCTGCTGCTTTGGGCAGTTGCCATTGACCACCGCCCTGAGTTCCCTAGGTGTCATATACTTTCAGACATATGTGGTGCGGGAGAACTTGGTTCCCATGGCAGCGGGAAATGGCTTGGGCGTTGAACTTGTGTTTGGCTGTGGAGTTTTGAGCGGCTTGAGTGAGGAGCTCCATGTTAGTTGAGTGTGGGTGCTCACCCTGCTAGATTGCATCACACTGGGCTCAATGGGCATTGGACTAGAGATGACCCAACAGGGTTTCCTAGAACGCTGCTAGCACAGCTGATGGTATGTGAAGTTCATGAGGCAGGTGGAGTTGTTTTGGCACTGGAAGAGCTGTGCTGCTGCTTCGGACAGTTGCCATTCACCACCACACTATGTTCCCTAGGTGTCATATCCACTTTCAGACATATGTGGTGCCAGAGCACTTGGTTTCCATGGCAGCGGGAAATGGCTTGTGCACTGAACTTGTGTTTGGCTGTGGAGTTTTGAGGGGCTTGAGTGAGGAGCTCCATGTTAGTTGAGTGTGGGTGCTCACCCTGCTAGATTCCATCACACTGAGCTCAATGGGCGTGGGACAGGAAATGACCAAACAGGGTTTCATAGATTTCTGCTAGCTCAGCTGATGGTATGTGAAGTTCATGAGGCAGGTGGAGTTGTTTTGGCACTGGAAGAGCTGTGCTGCTGCTTCGGGCAGTTGCCATTCACCACCACACTACGTTCCCTGGGTGTCATATCCACTTTCAGACATATGTGGTGCCAGAGAACTTGGTTTCCATGGCAACGAGAAATGGCTTGGGCGCTGAACTTGTGTTTGGCTGTGGAGTTTTGAGCGGCTTGAGTGAGGAGCTCCAGGTTAGTTGAGTGTGGGTGCTCAACCTGCTTGATTCCATCACGCTGGGTTCAATGTGCATCGGACCGGAAGTGACCAAACAGGGTTTCCTAGAACGCTGCTAGCACAGCTGATGGTATGTGAAGTTCATGAGGCAGGTGGAGTTGTTTTGGCCATGGAAGAGCTGTGCTGCTGCTTTGGGCAGTTGCCATTGACCACCGCCCTGAGTTCCCTAGGTGTCATATACTTTCAGACATATGTGGTGCGGGAGAACTTGGTTCCCATGGCAGCGGGAAATGGCTTGGGCGTTGAACTTGTGTTTGGCTGTGGAGTTTTGAGCGGCTTGAGTGAGGAGCTCCATGTTAGTTGAGTGTGGGTGCTCACCCTGCTAGATTGCATCACACTGGGCTCAATGGGCATTGGACTAGAGATGACCCAACAGGGTTTCCTAGAACGCTGCTAGCACAGCTGATGGTATGTGAAGTTCATGAGGCAGGTGGAGTTGTTTTGGCACTGGAAGAGCTGTGCTGCTGCTTCGGACAGTTGCCATTCACCACCACACTATGTTCCCTAGGTGTCATATCCACTTTCAGACATATGTGGTGCCAGAGCACTTGGTTTCCATGGCAGCGGGAAATGGCTTGTGCACTGAACTTGTGTTTGGCTGTGGAGTTTTGAGGGGCTTGAGTGAGGAGCTCCATGTTAGTTGAGTGTGGGTGCTCACCCTGCTAGATTCCATCACACTGAGCTCAATGGGCGTGGGACAGGAAATGACCAAACAGGGTTTCATAGATTTCTGCTAGCTCAGCTGATGGTATGTGAAGTTCATGAGGCAGGTGGAGTTGTTTTGGCACTGGAAGAGCTGTGCTGCTGCTTCGGGCAGTTGCCATTCACCACCACACTACGTTCCCTGGGTGTCATATCCACTTTCAGACATATGTGGTGCCAGAGAACTTGGTTTCCATGGCAGCGGGAAATGGCTTTGGGAGCTGAACTTGTGTTTGGCTGTGGAGTTTTGAGCGGCTTGAGTGAGGAGCTGCACGTTAGTTCAGTGTGGGTGCTCACCCTGCTTGATTCCATCACACTGGGCTCAATGGGCATTGGACCGGAAGTGACCAAACAGGGTTTCCTAGACACCTGCTAGCACAGCTGATGGTATGTGAAGTTCATGAGGCAGGTGGAGTTGTTTTGGCACTGGAAGAGCTGTGTTGCTTCGGGCAGTTGCCATTGACTACCGGCCTGAGTTCCCTATGTGTCATATCCAATTTCAGACATATGTGTTGCCAGAGCACTTGGTTTCCATGGCAGCGGGCAATGGCTTGGGCGCTGAACTTGTGTTTGGCTGTGGAGTTTTGAGCGGCTTGAGTGAGGAGCTCCACGTCAGTTTAGTGGGGATGCTCAACCTGCTTATTTCCATCCCACTGGGCTCAATGGGCATTGGACCGGAAGTGACCAAACAGGATTTCCTAGATAGCTGCTAGCACAGCTGATGGTATGTGAAGTTCATGAGGCAGGTGGAGTTGTTTTGGCACTGGAAGAGCTGTGCTGCTGCTTCGGACAGTTTCCATTCACCACCACACTACCTTCCCTAGGTGTCATATCCACTTTCAGACATATGTGGTGCCAAAGCACTTGGTTTCCATGGCAGCGGGAAATGGCTTGTGCACTGAACTTGTGTTTGGCTGTGGAGTTTTGAGCGGCTTGAGTGAGGAGCTCCATGTTAGTTGAGTGTGGGTGCTCAACCTGATTGATTCCATCACACTGAGCTCAATGGGCGTTGGACAGGAAGTGACCAAACAGGGTTTCATAGATTTCTGCTAGCCCAGCTGATGGTATGTGAAGTTCATGAGGCAGGTGGAGTTGTTTTGGCACTGGAAGAGCTGTGCTGCTGCTTCGGGCAGTTGCCATTGACCACCGCCCTGATTTCCCTAGGTGTCATATCCACTTTCAGACATATGTGGTGCCAAAGCACTTGATTTCCATGGCAGCGGGAAATGGCTTGGGCGTTGAACTTGTGTTTGGCTGTGGAGTTTTGAGCATCCTGAGTGAGGAGCTGCATGTTAGTTTAGTGTGGGTGCTCACCCTGGTTGATTCCATCACACTGGGACCAATGGGCATAGGACCGGAAGTGACCAAACAGGGTTTCCTAGAACGCTGCTAGCACAGCTGATGGTATGTGAAGTTCATGAGGCAGGTGGAGTTGTTTTGGCACTGGAAGAGCTGTGCTGCTGCTTCGGGCAGTTGCCATTCACCACCGCCCTGAGTTCTGAGTTCCCTAGGTGTCATATCCACTTTCAGACATATGTGGTGCCAGAGCACTTGGTTTCCATGGCAGCGGGAAATGGCTTGGGCGCTGAACTTGTGTTTGGCTGTGGAGTTTTGAGCGGCTTGAGTGAGGAGCTGCACGTTAGTTCAGTGTGGGTGCTCACCCTGCTTGATTCCATCACACTGGGCTCAATGGGCATTGGACCGGAAGTGACCAAACAGGGTTTCCTAGAACGCTGCTAGCACAGCTGATGGTATGTGAAGTACATGAGGCAGGTGGAGTTGTTTTGGCACTGGAAGAGCTGTGCTGCTTCGGGCAGTTGCCATTGACTACCGCCCTGAGTTCCCTATGTGTCATATCCACTTTCAGACATATGTGGTGCCAGAGCACTTGGTTTCCATGGCAGCGGGCAATGGCTTGGGCGCTGAACTTGTGTTTGGCTGTGGAGTTTTGAGCAGCTTGAGTGAGGAGCTCCACGTCAGTTTAGTGGGGATGCTCAACCTGCTTATTTCCATCCCACTGGGCTCAATGGGCATTGGACCGGAAGTGACCAAACAGGATTTCCTAGAACGCTGCTAGCACAGCTGATAGTATGTGAAGTTCATGAGGCAGGTGGAGTTGTTTTGGCACTGGAAGAGCTGTGCTGCTGCTTCGAGCAGTTGCCATTCACCACCGCCCTGAGTTCCCTAGGTGTCATATCCACTTTCAGACATATGTGGTGCCAGAGCACTTGGTTTCCTTGGCAGCGGGAAATGGCTTGGGCGCTGAACTTGTGTTTGGCTGTGGAGTTTTGAGCGGCTTGAGTGAGGAGCTCCACGTCAGTTTAGTGTGGGTGCTCAACCTGCTTATTTCCATCACACTGGGCTCAATGGGCATTGTACCGGAAGTGACCAAACAGGGATTTCCTAGAATCCTGCTAGCACAGCTGATGGTATGTGAAGTTCATGAGGCAGGTGGAGTTGTTTTGGCACTGGATGAGCTGTGCTGCTGCTTCGGACAGTTGCCATTCACCACCGCCCTGAGTTCCCTAGGTGTCATATCCACTTTCAGACATATGTGGTGCCAGAGCACTTGGTTTCCATGGCAGCGGGAAATGGCTTGTGTGCTGAACATGTGTTTGGCTGTGGAGTTTGAATGCTTTGAGTGAGGAGCTCCATGTTAGTTTAGTGTGGGTGCTCAACCTGCTTGATTCCATCACACTGGGCTCAATGGGCATTGGACTGGAAGTGACCCAACAGGGTTCCCTAGAACGCTGCTAGCACAGCTGATAGCATGTTAAGTTCATGAGGCAGGTGGAGTTGTTTTGGCACTGGAAGAGCTGTGCTGCTGCTTCGGAGAGTTGCCATTCACCACCACACTACCTTCCCTAGGTGTCATATCCACTTTCAGACATATGTGGTGCCAGAGCACTTGGTTTCCATTGCAGAGGGAAATGTCTTGGGCGCTGAACTTGTGTTTGGCTGTGGAGTTTTGAGCGGCTTGAGTGAGGAGCTCCATGTTAGTTTAGTGTGGGTGCTCAACCTGCTTGATTCCATCACACTGGGCTCAATGGGCATTGGACCAGAAGTGACCCAACAGGGTTCCCTAGAACGCTGCGAGCACAGCTGATAGCATGTTAAGTTCATGAGGCAGGTAGAGTTGTTTTGGCACTGGAAGAGCTGTGCTGCTGCTTCGGAGAGTTGCCATTCACCACCACACTACCTTCCCTAGGTGTCATATCCACTTTCAGACATATGTGGTGCCAGAGCACTTGGTTTCCATGGCAGCGGGAAATGGCTTGGGCGCTGAACTTGTGTTTGGCTGTGGAGTTTTGAGCGGCTTGAGTGAGGAGCTCCACGTTAGTTTAGTGTGGGTGCTTACCCTGGTTGTCTCCATCAAACTGGGCTCAATGGGCATAGAACCGGAAGTGACCCAACAGGATTTCCTAGAACGCAGCTAGCACAGCTGATGGTATGTGAAGTTCATGAGGCAGGTGGAGTTGTTTTGGCACTGGAAGAGCTGTGCTGTTGCTTCGGGCAGTTGCCACAGAGCAATGCCCTGAGTTCCCTATGTGTCATATCCACTTTCAGACATATGTGGTGCCAGAGCACTTGGTTTCCATGGCAGCGGGAAATGGCTTGTGTGCTGAATTTGTGTTTGGTTGTGGAGTTTTGAGCGCCTTGAGTGAGGAGCTCCATGTCAGTTTAGTGTGGGTGGTCAACCTGCTTGATTCCATCACACTGGGCTCAATGGGCATTGGACCGGAAATGACCAAACAGGGTTTCCTAGATAGCTGCTAGCACAACTGATAATATTTAAAGTTCATGAGGCAGGTGGAGTTGCTTTGGCACTGGAAGAGCTGTGCTGCTGCTTCGGGCCGTTGCCATTGACCACCGGCCTGAGTTGCCTAGGTGTCATATCCACTTTCAGACATATGTGGTGCCAGAGCACTTGGTTTCCATGGCAGCGGGAAATGGCTTGTGTGCTGAATTTGTGTTTGGCTGTGGAGTTTTGAGCGGCTTGAGTGAGGAGCTCCATGTTTGTTTAGTGTGGGTGCTCACCCTGTTGATTCCATCACACTCGGCTCAATGAGCATTGGACCGGAAGTGACCAAACAGGGTTTCCTAGAACGCTGCTAGCACAGCTGATGGTATGTGAAGTTCATGAGGCAGGTGGAGTTGTTTTGGCACTGGAAGAGCTGTGCTGCTGCTTTGGGCAGTTGCCATTCACCACCACACTACGTTCCCTATGTGTCATATCCACTTTCAGACATATGTGGTGCCAGAGCACTTGGTTTCCATGGCAGCGGGCAATGGCTTGTGCGCTGAACTTGTGTTTGGCTGTGGAGTTTTGAGCGGCTTGAGTGAGGAGCTCCATGTTAGTTTAGTGTGGGTGCTCAACCTGCTTGGTTCCATCACACTAGGCTAAATGGGCATTGGACCAGAGATGACCCAACAGGGTTTCCTAGTTAGCTGCTAGCACAGCTGATGGTATGTGAAGTTCATGAGGCAGGTGGAGTTGTTTTGGCACTGCAAGAGCTCAGCTGCTGCTTCGGGCAGTTGCCATTCACCACCGCCCTGAGTTCCCTAGGTGTCATATCCACTTTCAGACATATGTGGTGCCAGAGCACTTGGTTTCCATGGCAGCGGGAAATGGCTTGGGAGCTGAACTTGTGTTTTGCTGTGGAGTTTTGAGAGGCTTGAGTGAGGAGCTCCATGTTCGTTTAGTGTCTGTGCTCACCCTGCTTGATTGCATCACATTGGGCTCAATGGGCATTGTACCAGAAGTGACCCAACAGGGTTTCCTAGAACGCTGCTAGCACAGCTGATGGTATGTGAAGTTCCTGAGGCAGGTGGAGTTGTTTTGGCACTGGAAGAGCTATGCTGCTGCTTCGGACAGTTGCCATTGACCACCGCCCTGTGTTCCCTAGGTGTCATATCCACTTTCAGACATATGTGGTGCCAGAGCACTTGGTTTCCATTAAGCGGGAAATGGCTTGTGTGCTGAACACGTGTTTGGCTGTGGAGTTTGAGTGCTTTGAGTGAGGAGCTCCATGTTAGTTTAGTGTGGATGCTCAACCTGCTTGATTCCATCACACTGGGCTCAATGGGCATTGGACCAGAAGTGACACAACAGGGATTCCTAGAATGCTGCTAGCACAGCTGATGGTATGTGAAGTTCCTGAGGCAGGTGGAGTTGTTTTGGCACTGGAAGAGCTATGCTGCTGCTTCGGACAGTTGCCATTGACCACCGCCCTGAGTTCCCTAGGTGTCATATCCACTTTCAGACATATGTGGTGCCAAAGCACTTGATTTCCATGGCAGCGGGAAATGGCTTGGGCGCTGAACTTGTGTTTGGCTGTGGAGTTTTGAGCGCCTTGAGTGAGGAGCTCCATGTCTGTTTAGTGTGGGTGCTCAACCTGCTTGATTCCATTCCTTCCCACTGGGCTCAATGGGCATTGGACCGGAAGTGACCCAACAGGGTTTCCTAGAACGCTGCTAGCACAGCTGATGGTATGTGAAGTTCATGAGGCAGGTGGAGTTGTTTTGGCACTGGAAGAGCTGTGCTGCTGCTTTGGGCAATTGCCATTGACCACCGGCCTGAGTTCCCTAGGTGTCATATCCAGTTTCAGACATATGTGGTGCCAGAGCACTTGGTTTCCATGGCAGCGGTAAATGGCTTGGGCGCTGAACTTGTGTTTTGCTGAGCAGTTTTGAGCGCCTTGAGTGAGGAGCTCCATGTTAGCTTAGTGTGGGTGCTCAACCTGCTTGATTATATCACACTGGGCTCAATGGGCATTGGACCGGAAGTGACCAAACAGGGTTTCCTAGAACGCTGCTAGCACAGCTGATGGTATGTGAAGTTCATGAGGCAGGTGGAGTTGTTTTGGCACTGGAAGAGCTGTGCTGCTGCTTCGGGACGTTGCCATTGATCACCGGCCTGAGTTCCCTAGGTGTCATATCCACTTTCAGACATATGTGGTGCCAGAGCACTTGGTTTCCATGGCAGCGGGCAATGGCTTGGGCGCTGAACTTGTGTTTGGCTGTGGAGTTTTGAGCACCTTGAATGAGGAGCTCCATGTTTTTTTAGTGTGGGTGCTCAACCTGCTTGATTCCATCGCACTGGGCTCAATGGGCTTGGACCTTAAGTGACACAATAGGGTTTCCTAGAACGCTGCTAGCACAGCTGATGGTATGTGAAGTTCATGAGGCAGGTGGAGTTGCTTTGGCACTGGAAGAGCTGTGCTGCTGCTTCGGGCCGTTGCCATTCACCACCATACTGAGTTCCCTAGGTGTCATATCCACTTTCAGACATATGTGGTGCCAGAGCACTTGGTTTCCATTGCAGCGGGAAATGTCTTGGGAGCTGAACTTGTGTTTGGCTGTGGAGTTTGAGCACCTTGACTGAAGGGCTCCATGTTAGTTTAGTGTGGGTGCTCAACCTGCTTGGTTCCATCACACTGGGCTCAATGGATATTGGACGAGAGATGACCAAACAGGGTTTCCTAGAACGCTGCTAGCACAGGTGATGGTATGTGAAGTTCATGAGGCAGGTGGAATTGCTTTGGCACTGGAAGAGCTGTGCTGCTGCTTTGGGCAGTTGCCATTCATCACCGGCCTTAGATCCCTAGGTGTCATATCCACTTTCAGACATATGTGGTGCCAGAGCACTTGGTTTCCATGGCAGCGGGCAATGGCTTGGGCGTTGAACCTGTGTTTGGCTGTGGAGTTTTGAGCGCCTTGAGTGAATAGCTCCATGTTAGTTTAGTGTGGGTGCTCAACCTGCTTGATTCTATCACACTGGGCTCAATGGGCATTGGACCGGAAGTGACCAAACAAGATTTCCTAGATAGCTGCTAGCACAGCTGATGGTATGTGAAGTTCCTGAGGCAGGTGGAGTTGTTTTGGCCCTGGAAGAGCTTTGCTGCTGCTTCGGGCAGTTGCCATTGACCACCGCCCTGAGTTCCCTAGGTGTCATATCCACTTTCAGACATATGTGGTGCCAAAGCTCTTGATTTCCATGGCAGCGGGAAATGGCTTGGGCGCTGAACTCGTGTTTGGCTGTGGAGTTTTGAGCGCCTTGAGTGAGGAGCTCCACGTTAGTTTATTGTGGGTGCTCAACCTGCTTGATTCCATCACACTGGGCTCAATGGGCATTGGACCGGAAGTGACCCAACAGGGTTTCCTAGAACGCTGCTAGCACAGCTGATGGTATGTGAAGTTCATGAGGCAGGTGGAGTTGCTTTGGCCCTGGAAGAGCTGTGCTGCTGCTCTGGGCAATTGCCATTGACCACCACCCTGAGTTCCCTAGGTGTCATATCCACTTTCAGATATATGTGGTGCCAAAGCACTTGGATTCAATGGCAGCGGGAAATGGCTTGGGCGCTGAACTTGTGTTTGGCTGTGGAGTTTTGAGCGCATTGAGTGAGGAGCTCCATGTTAGTTTAGTGTGGGTGCTCACCCTGCTTGATTCCATCCCACTGGGCTCAATGGGCATTGGACAGGAAGTGACCAAACAGGGTTTCCTAGAACGCTGCCAGCACAGCTGATGGTATGTGAAGTTCATGAGGCAGGTGGAGTTGTTTTGGCACTGGAAGAGCTGTGCTGCTGTTTCAGACAGTTGCCATTGACCACTGCCCTGAGTTCTGAGTTCCCTAGGTGTCATATCTACTTTCAGACATATGTGGTGCCAGAGCACTTGGTTTCCATGGCAGTGGCAAATGGCTTGGGCGCTGAACTTGTGTTTGGCATGGAGTTTTGAGAGGCTTGAGTGAGGAGCTCCATGTTAGTTTAGTGTGGGTGCTCACCCTGGTTGATTCCATCCCACTGGGCTCAATGGGCATAGGACCGGAAGTGACCAAACAGGGTTTCCTAGAACGCTGCTAGCACAGCTGATGGTATGTGAAGTTCCTGAGGCAGGTGGAGTTGTTTTGGCACTGGAAGAGCTGTGCTGCTGCTTCGGTCAGTTGCCATTCACCACCGCCCTGAGTTCCCTAGGTGTCATATCCAGTTTCAGACATATGTGGTGCCAGAGCACTTGGTTTCCATGGCAGCGGGCAATGGCTTGGGCGCTGAACTTGTGTTTTGCTGTGGAGTTTTGAGCGCCTTGAGTGAGGAGCTCCATGTTAGTTTAGTGTGGTTGCTCAACCTGCTTGATTCCTTCCCACTGGGCTCAATGGGCAGTGGACTGGAAGTGACCCAACAGGGTTTCCAAGAACGCTGCTAGCACAGCTGATGGTATGTGCAGTTCATGAGGCAGGTGGAGTTGTTCTGGCACTGGAAGAGCTGTGCTGCTGCTTCGGGCAGATGCCATTGACCACCGCCCTCTTTTCCCTAGGTGTCATATCCACTTTCAGACTTATGTGGTGCCAGAGCACTTGGTTTCCATGGCAGTGGCAAATGGCTTGGGCGCTGAACTTGTGTTTGGCTGTGGAGTTTTGAGCGGCTTCAGTGAAGAACTCCATGTTAGTTTTGTGTGGGTGCTCACCCTGGTTGATTTCATCACACTGGGCTCAAAGGACATAGGACCGGAAGTGACCAAACAAGATTTCCTAGATAGCTGCTCGCACACCTGATGGCATGTGAAGTTTATTAGGCCGGTGGAGTTGTTTTGGCACTGGAAGAGCTGTGCTGCTGCTTCAGGCAGTTGCCATTGACCACAGCCCTGAGTTCTGAGTTCCCTAGGTGTCATATCCACTTTCAGACATATGTGGTGCCAGAGCACTTGGTTTCCATGGCAGCGGGAAATGGCTTGTGTGTGGAACATGTGTTTGGCTGTGGAGTTTGAGCGCATTGAGTGACGAGCTCCATGTTAGTTTAGTGTGGGTGCTCACCCTGCTTGATTCCATCACACTGGGCTCAATGGGCATTGGACCGGAAGTGACCAAACAGGGTTTTCTAGATAGCTGCTAGCACAGCTGATGGTATGTGAAGTTCATGAGGCAGGTGGAGTTGTTTTGGCACTGCAAGAGCTCAGCTGGTGCTTCGAAGAGTTGCCATTCACCACCGCCCTGAGTTCCATAAGTGTCATATCCACTTTCAGACATATGTGGTGCCAGAGCACTTGGTTTCCATGGCAGCGGGCAATGGCTTGGGCGCTGAGCTTGTGTTTTGCTGTGGAGTTTTGAGCGCCTTGAGTGAGGAGCTCCACGTTAGTTTATTGTGGGTGCTCAACCTGCTTGATTCCATCACACTGGGCTCAATGGGCATTGGACCGGAAGTGACCCAACAGCGTTTCCTAGAACGCTGCTAGCACAGCTGATGGTATGTGAAGTTCATGAGGCAGGTGGAGTTGTTTTGGCCCTGGAAGAGCTGTGCTGCTGCTCTGGGCAATTGCCATTGACCACCACCCTGAGTTCCCTAGGTGTCATATCCACTTTCAGATATATGTGGTGCCAAAGCACTTGAATTCAATGGCAGCGGGAAATGGCTTGGGCGCTGAACTTGTGTTTGGCTGTGGAGTTTTGAGCGGCTTGAGTGAGGAGCTCCATGTTAGTTTAGTGTGGGTACTCACCCTGCTTGATTCCATCCCACTGGGCTCAATGGGCATTGGACAGGAAGTGACCAAACAGGGTTTCCTAGAACGCTGCCAGCACAGCTGATGGTATGTGAAGTTCATGAGGCAGGTGGAGTTGTTTTGGCACTGGAAGAGCTGTGCTGCTGCTTCGTGCAGTTGCCATTGATCACCGGCCTGAGTTCCGTAAGTGTCATATCCACTTTCAGACATATGTGGTGCCAGAGCACTTGGTTTCCATGGCAGCGGGAAATGGCTTGGGCGCTGAACTTGTGTTTGGCTGTGGAGTTTTGAGAAGCTTGAGTGAGAAGCTCCATGTTAGTTTAGTGTGGGTGCTCACCCTGGTTGATTCCATCCCACTGGGCTCAATGGGCATAGGACCGGAAATGACCCAACAGCGTTTCCTAGAACGCTGCTAGCACAGCTGATGGTATGTGAAGTTCGTGAGGCAGGTTTAGTTGTTTTGGCACTGGAAGAGCTGTGCTGCTGTTTCAGGCAGTTGCCATTGACCACCGCCCTGAGTTCTGAGTTCCCTAGGTGTCATATCTACTTTCAGACATATGTGGTGCCAGAGCACTTGGTTTCCATGGCAGCAGGAAATGGCTTGGGCGCTGAACTTGTGTTTGGCTGTGGAGTTTTGAGCGGCTTGAGTGAGGAGCTCCATGTTAGTTTAGTGTGGGTGCTCAACCTGCTTGATTCCATCCCACTGGGCTCAATGGGCATTGGACCGGAAGTGACCAAACAGGGTTTCCTAGAACGCTGCTAGCACAGCTGATGGTATGTGAAGTTCATGAGGCAGGTGGAGTTGTTTTGGCACTGGAAGAGCTGTGCTGCTGCTTCGGTCAGTTGCCATTCACCACCGGCCTGAGTTCCCTAGGTGTCATATCCAGTTTCAGACATATGTGGTGCGGGAGAACTTGGTTTCCATGGCAGCGGGAAATGGCTTGGGCGCTGAACTTGTGTTTTGCTGTGGAGTTTTGAGCGCCTTGAGTGAGGAGCTCCATGTTAGTTTAGTGTGGGTGCTCAACCTGCTTGATTCCTTCCTACTGGGCTCAATGGGCATTGGACTGGAAGTGACCCAACAGGGTTTCCAAGAACGCTGCTAGCACAGCTGATGGTATGTGCAGTTCATGAGGCAGGTGGAGTTGTTCTGGCACTGGAAGAGCTGTGCTGCTGCTTCGGGCAGATGCCATTGACCACCGCCCTCTTTTCCCTAGGTGTCATATCCACTTTCAGACTTATGTGGTGCCAGAGCACTTGGTTTCCATGGCAGCGGGAAATGGCTTGGGCGCTGAACTTGTGTTTGGCTGTGGAGTTTTGAGCGGCTTCAGTGAAGAACTCCATGTTAGTTTTGTGTGGGTGCTCACCCTGGTTGATTTCATCACACTGGGCTCAAAGGACATAGGACCGGAATTGACCAAACAAGATTTCCTAGATAGCTGCTCGCACACCTGATGGCATGTGAAGTTTATGAGGCCGGTGGAGTTGTTTTGGCACTGGAAGAGCTGTGCTGCTGCTTCGGGCAGTTGCCATTGACCACCGCCCTGAGTTCTGAGTTCCCTAGGTGTCATATCCACTTTCAGACATATGTGGTGCCAGAGCACTTGGTTTCCATGGCAGCGGGAAATGGCTTGTGTGTGGAACATGTGTTTGGCTGTGGAGTTTGAGCGCATTGAGTGACGTGCTCCATGTTAGTTTAGTGTGGGTGCTCACCCTGCTTGATTCCATCACACTTGGCTCAATGGGCATTGGACCGGAAGTGACCAAACAGGGTTTTCTAGATAGCTGCTAGCACAGCTGATGGTATGTGAAGTTCATGAGGCAGGTGGAGTTGTTTTGGCACTGGAAGAGCTGTGCTGCTGCTTCGAACAGTTGCCATTCACCACCGCCCTGAGTTCCCTAAGTGTCATATCCACTTTCAGACATATGTGGTGCCAGAGCACTTGGTTTCCATGGCAGTGGGCAATGGCTTGGGCGCTGAGCTTGTGTTTTGCTGTGGAGTTTTGAGCGCCTTGAGTGAGGAGCTCCATGTTAGTTTAGTGTGGGTGCTCACCCTGCTTGATTCCATCACACTGGGTTCAATATGCATTGGACCGGAAGTGACACAACAGGGTTTCCCAGAAGGCTGCTAGCACAGCTGATGGTATGTGAAGTTCATGAGGCAGGTGGAGTTGTTTTGGCACTGGAAGAGCTGTGCTGCTGCTTCGGGCAGTTGCCATTGACCACCGCCCTGAGTTCTGAGTTCCCTAGGTGTCATATCCACTTTCAGACATATGTGGTGCCAGAGCACTTGGTTTCCATGGCAGCGGGAAATGGCTTGGGCGCTGAACTTGTGTTTGGCTGTGGAGTTTTGAGCGGCTTGAGTGAGGAGCTCCATGTCAGTTTAGTGTGGGTGCTCACCCTGCTTGATTCCATCACACTGGGCTCAATGGACATTGGACAGGAAGTGACCAAACAGGGTTTCCTAGAGAGCTGCTAGCACAGCTGATGGTTTGTGAAGTTCATGGGGCAGGTGGAGTTGTTTTGGCACTGGAAGAGCTGTGCTGCTGCTTCCGGTGGTTGCCATTCACCACCGCCCTGAGTTCCCTAGGTGTCATATCCACTTTCAGACATATGTGGTGCCAGAGCGCTTGGTTTCCATGGCAGCGGGAAATGGCTTGGGCGATGAACTTCTGTTTGGTTGTGGAGATTTGAGCACCATGAGTGAAGAGCTCCATGTTAGTTTAGTGTGGGTGCTCAACCTGCTTGATTCCTTCCCACTGGGCTCAATGGGCATTGGACTGGAAGTGACCCAACAGGGTTTCCAAGAACGCTGCTAGCACAGCTGATGGTATGTGCAGTTCATGAGGCAGGTGGAGTTGTTCTGGCACTGGAAGAGCTGTGCTGCTGCTTCGGGCAGTTGCCATTGACCACCGAACTCTTTTCCCTAGGTGTCATATCCACTTTCAGACTTATGTGGTGCCAGAGCACTTGGTTTCCATGGCAGTGGCAAATGGCTTGGGCACTGAACTTGTGTTTGGCTGTGGAGTTTTGAGCGGCTTGAGTGAGGAGCTCCATGTTAGTTTTGTGTGGGTGCTCACCCTGGTTGATTTCATCACACTGGGCTCAAAGGACATAGGACCGGAAGTTACCAAACAAGATTTCCTAGATAGCTGCTCGCACACCTGATGGCATGTGAAGTTCATGAGGCCGGTGGAGTTGTTTTGGCACTGGAAGAGCTGTGCTGCTGCTTCGGGCAGTTGCCATTCACCACCGGCCTGAGTTCCCTAGGTGTCATATCCACTTTCAGACATATGTGGTGCCAGAGCACTTGGTTTCCATGGCAGCGGGAAATGGCTTGGGCGCTGAACATGTGTTTAGCTGTGGAGTTTTGAGCACCTTGAATGAGAGGTCCATGTTAGTTTAGTGTGGGTGCTCACCCTGCTTGATTCCATCACACTGGGCTCAATGGGCATTGGACCGGAAGTGACCAAACAGGGTTTCCTAGATAGCTGCTAGCACAGCTGATGGTATGTGAAGTTCATGAGGCAGGTGGAGTTGTTTTGGCACTGGAAGAGCTGTGCTGCTGCTTCGGGCAGTTGCCATTCACCACCGGCCTGAGTTCCCTAGGTGTCATATCCACTTTCAGACATATGTGGTGCCAAAGCACTTGGTTTCCATGGCAGCGGGAAATGGCTTGCGTGCTGAACATATGTTTGGCTGTGGAGTTTGAGTGCTTTGAGTGAGGAGCTCCATGTTAGTTTAGTGTGGTTGCTCACCCTGCTTGATTCCATCACACTCGGCTCAATTTGCATTGGACCGGAAGTGACCCAACAGGGTTTCCTAGAACGCTGCTAGCACAGCTGATGGTATGTGAAGTTCATGAGGCAGGTGGAGTTGTTTTGGCACTGGAAGAGCTGTGCTGCTGCTTTGGGCAGTTGCCATTCACCACCGTCCTTAGATCCCTAGGTGTCATATCCACTTTCAGACATATGTGGTGCCAGAGCACTTGGTTTCCATGGCAGCGGGAAATGGCTTGGGCGCTGAACTTGTGTTTGGCTGTGGAGTTTTGATCGGCTTGAGTGAGGAGCTCCATGTCAGTTTAGTGTGGGTGCTCAACCTGCTTGATTCCATCACACTGGGCTCAAAGCGCTTTGGACCGGAAGTGACCCAACAAGATTTCCTAGATACCTGCTCGCACACCTATGGTATGTGAAGTTCATGAGGCAGGTGGAGTTGTTTTGCACTGGAAGAGCTGTGCTGCTGCTTCGGGCAGTTGCCATTGACCACTGCCCTGAGTTCCCTAGGTGTCATATCCACTTTCAGACATATGTGGTGCCAAAGCACTTGATTTCCATGGCAGCGGGAAATGGCTTGGGCGCTGAACTTGTGTTTCGCTGTGGAGTTTTGAGCGGCTTCAGTGAGGAGCTCCATGTTAGTTTAGTGTGGGTGCTCAACCTGCTTGATTCCATCACACTGGGCTCAATGGGCATTGGAGAGGAAGTGACCAAACAGGGTTTCCTAGAAAGATGGTAGCACAGCTGATGTTATGTGAAGTTCATGAGGTAGGTGGAGTTGTTTTGGCACTGGAAGAGCTGTGCTGCTGCTTCAGGCAGTTGCCATTGACCACCGCCCTGAGTTCTGAGTTCCCTAGGTGTCATATCCACTTTCAGACATATGTGGTGCCAGAGCACTTGGTTTCAATGGCAGGGGGAAATGGCTTGGGCGTTGAACTTGTGTTTGACCGCGGAGTTTTGAGCGGCTTGAGTGAGGAGCTCCACGTTAGTTTAGTGTGGGTGCTCACCCTGGTTGATTCCATCCCACTGGGCTCAATGGGCTTTGGACCGGAAGTGACCCTACAGGGTTTCCTAGATAGCTGCTAGCACAGCTGATGGTATGTGAAGTTCATGAGGCAGGTGGAGGTGTTTTGGCACTGGAAGAGCTGTGCTGCTGCTTCGAGCAGTTGCCATTCACCACCGCCCTGAGTTTCCTAAGTGTCATATCCACTTTCAGACATATGTGGTGCCAGAGCACTTGGTTTCCATGGCAGCGGGAAATGGCTTGGGCGCTGAACTTGTGTTTTGCTGTGGAGTTTTGAGCGCCTTGAGTGAGGAGCTCCATGTTGGTTTAGTGTGGGTGCTCACCCTGCTTGATTCCATCACACTGGGTTCAATATGCATTGCACCGGAAGTGACACAACAGGGTTTCCCAGAAGTCTGCTAGCACAGCTGATGGTATGTGAAGTTCATGAGGCAGGTGGAGTTGTTTTGGCACTGGAAGAGCTGTGCTGCTGCTTCGGGCAGTTGCCATTCACCGCCCTGAGTTCCCCAGGTGTCATATCCACTTTCAGTCATATGTGGTGCCAGAACACTTGGATTCCATGGCAGCGGGCAATCCCTTGGGCGCTGAACTTGTGTTTGGCTGTGGAGTTTGAGCACCTTGACTGAGGAGCTCCATGTTAGTTTAGTGTGGGTGTTGAACCTGCTTGATTCCATCACACTGGGCTCAATGGGCATTGGACCGGAAGTGACCAAACAGGGTTTCCTAGAACGCTTCTAGCACAGCTGATTGCATGTGAAGTTCATGAGGCAGGTGGAGTTGTTTTGGCACTGGAAGAGCTGTGCTGCTGCTTCGGGCAGTTGCCGTTCACCACCGGCCTGAGTTCCCTAGGTGTCATATCCACTTTCAGACATATGTGGTGCCAGAGCACTTGGTTTCCATGGCAGCGGGAAATGGCTTGGGCGTTGAACTTGTGTTTGGCTGTGGAGTTCTGAGCGCATTGAGTGAGGAGCTCCATGTCTGTTTAGTGTGGGTGCTCAACCTGCTTGTTTCCATCACACTGGGCTCAATGGGCATTGGACCGGAAGTGACACAGCAGGGTTTCCTAGATAGCTGCTAGCACAGCTGATGGTATGTGAAGTTCATGAGGCCGGTGGAGTTGTTTTGGCACTGGAAGAGCTGTGCTGCTGCTTGGGGCAGTTGCCATTGACCACCGCCCTGAGTTTCCTAGGTGTCATATCCACTTTAAGACATATGTGGTGCCAGAGCACTTGGTTTCCATGGCAGCGGGAAATGGCTTGTGTGCTGAACATGTGTTTGGCTGTGGAGTTTGAGCGCATTGAGTGACGAGCTCCATGTCTGTTTAGTGTGGGTGCTCAACCTGCTTGATTCCATCACACTGGGCTCAAAGCGCTTTGAACCGGAAGTGACCAAACAAGATTTCCTAGATAGCTGCTCACACACCTGATGGCATGTGAAGTTCAGGAGGCAGGTGGAGTTGTTTTGGCACTGGAAGAGCTGTGCTGCTGCTTCAGGCAGTTGCCATTGACCACCGCCCTGAGTTCTGAGTTCCCTAGGTGTCATATCCACTTTCAGACATATGTGGTGCCAGAGCACTTGGTTTCCATGGCAGCGCGAAATGGCTTGTGTGCTGAACATGTGTTTGGCTGTGGAGTTTGAGCGCATTGAGTGAGGAGCTTCATGTTAGTTTAGTGTGGGTGCTCACCCTGCTTGATTCCATCACACTGGGCTCAATGGGCATTGGACCGGAAGTGACCAAACAGGGTTTCCTAGATAGCTGCTAGCACAGCTGATGGTATGTGAAGTTCATGAGGCAGGTGGAGTTGTTTTGGCACTGGAAGAGCTGTGCTGCTGCTTCGGGCAGTTGCCATTCACCACCGGCCTGAGTTCCCTAGGTGTCATATCCACTTTCAGACATATGTGTTGCCAGAGCACTTGGTTTCCATGGCAGCGGGAAATGGCTTGGGCGCTGAACATGTGTTTAGCTGTGGAGTTTTGAGCACCTTGAATGAGAGGTCCATGTTAGTTTAGTGTGGGTGCTCACCCTGCTTGATTCCATCACACTGGGCTCAATGGGCATTGGACCGGAAGTGACCAAACAGGGTTTCCTAGATAGCTGCTAGCACAGCTGATGGTATGTGAAGTTCATGAGGCAGGTGGAGTTGTTTTGGCACTGGAAGAGCTGTGCTGCTGCTTCGGGCAGTTGCCATTCACCACCGGCCTGAGTTCCCTAGGTGTCATATCAACTTTCAGACATATGTGGTGCCAGAGCACTTGGTTTCCATGGCTGCGGGAAATGTCTTGGGCGCTGAACTTGTGTTTGGCTGTGGAGTTTTCAGCGGCTGGAGTGAGGAGCTCCATGTCAGTTTAGTGTGGGTGCTGAAACTGCTTGATTCCATCACACTGGGCTCAAAGGGCATTGGACCGGAAGTGACCAAACAAGATTTCGTAGAACGCTGCTCGCACAGCTGATGGCATGTGAAGTTCCTGAGGCAGGTGCAGTTGTTTTGCACTGGAAGAGCTGTGCTGCTGCTTCGGGCAGTTGCCATTCACCACCGCCCTGAGTTCCCTAGGTGTCATATCCACTTTCAGACATATGTGGTGCCAAAGCACTTGGTTTCCATGGCAGCGGGAAATGGCTTGCGTGCTGAACATATGTTTGGCTGTGGAGTTTGAGTGCTTTGAGTGAGGAGCTCCATGTTAGTTTAGTGTGGTTGCTCACCCTGCTTGATTCCATCACACTCGGCTCAATTTGCATTGGACCGGAAGTGACCCAACAGGGTTTCCTAGAACGCTGCTAGCACAGCTGATGGTATGTGAAGTTCATGAGGCAGGTGGAGTTGTTTTGGCACTGGAAGAGCTGTGCTGCTGCTTTGGGCAGTTGCCATTCACCACCGGCCTTAGATCCCTAGGTGTCATATCCACTTTCAGACATATGTGGTGCCAGAGCACTTGGTTTCCATGGCAGCGGGAAATGGCTTGGGCGCTGAACTTGTGTTTGGTTGTGGAGTTTTGATCGGCTTGAGTGAGGAGCTCCATGTCAGTTTAGTGTGGGTGCTCAACCTGCTTGATTCCATCACACTGGGCTCAAAGCGCTTTGGACCGGAAGTGACCCAACAAGATTTCCTAGATACCTGCTCGCACACCTATGGTATGTGAAGTTCATGAGGCAGGTGGAGTTGTTTTGCACTGGAAGAGCTGTGCTGCTGCTTCGGGCAGTTGCCATTGACCACTGCCCTGAGTTCCCTAGGTGTCATATCCACTTTCAGACATATGTGGTGCCAAAGCACTTGATTTCCATGGCAGCGGGAAATGGCTTGGGCGCTGAACTTGTGTTTCGCTGTGGAGTTTTGAGCGGCTTGAGTGAGGAGCTCCATGTTAGTTTAGTGTGGGTGCTCAACCTGCTTGATTCCATCACACTGGGCTCAATGGGCATTGGAGAGGAAGTGACCAAACAGGGTTTCCTAGAAAGATGGTAGCACAGCTGATGGTATGTGAAGTTCATGAGGCAGGTGGAGTTGTTTTGGCACTGGAAGAGCTGTGCTGCTGCTTCAGGCAGTTGCCATTTACCACCGCCCTGAGTTCTGAGTTCCCTAGGTGTCATATCCACTTTCAGACATATGTGGTGCCAGAGCACTTGGTTTCAATGGCAGGGGGAAATGGCTTGGGCGTTGAACTTGTGTTTGACCGCGGAGTTTTGAGCGGCTTGAGTGAGGAGCTCCACGTTAGTTTAGTGTGGGTGCTCACCCTGGTTGATTCCATCACACTGGGCTAAATGGGCATAGGAACGGAAGTGACCAAACAGAGTTTCCTAGATAGCTGCTAGCACAGCTGAATGTATGTGAAGTTCATGAGGCAGGTGGAGTAGTTTTGGCACTGGAAGAGCTGTGCTGCTGCTTCGGGCAGTTGCCATTGACCACCGGCCTGAGTTCCCTAGGTGTCATATCCACTTTCAGACATATGTGGTGCCAAAGCACTTGGTTTCCATGGCAGCGGGAAATGGCTTGTGTGCTGAACTTATGTTTGGCTGTGGAATTTGAGTGCTTTGAGTGAGGAGCTCCATGTTAGTTTAGTGTGGGTGCTCAACCGGCTTGATTCCATCACACTGGACTCAATGGGCATTGGACCGGAAGTGACACAACAGGGTTTCCTAGAACGCTGCTAGCACAGCTGATGGTATGTGAAGTGCATGAGGCAGGTGGAGTTGTTTTGGCACTGGAAGAGCTGTGCTGCTGCTTCGGGCAGTTGCCATTCACCACCGGCCTGAGTTCCCTAGGTGTCATATCCACTTTCAGACATATGTGGTGCCAGAGCACTTGGTTTCCATGGCAGCGGGAAATGGCTTGGGCGCTGAACTTGTGTTTGGTTGTGGAGTTTTGATCGGCTTGAGTGAGGAGCTCCATGTCAGTTTTGTGTGGGTGCTCAACCTGCTTGATTCCATCACACTGGGCTCAAAGCGCTTTGGACCGGAAGTGACCCAACAAGATTTCCTAGATACCTGCTCGCACACCTATGGTATGTGAAGTTCATGAGGCAGGTGGAGTTGTTTTGCACTGGAAGAGCTGTGCTGCTGCTTCGGGCAGTTGCCATTGACCACTGCCCTGAGTTCCCTAGGTGTCATATCCACTTTCAGACATATGTGGTGCCAAAGCACTTGATTTCCATGGCAGCGGGAAATGGCTTGGGCGCTGAACTTGTGTTTCGCTGTGGAGTTTTGAGCGGCTTCAGTGAGGAGCTCCATGTTAGTTTAGTGTGGGTGCTCAACCTGCTTGATTCCATCACACTGGGCTCAATGGGCATTGGAGAGGAAGTGACCAAACAGGGTTTCCTAGAAAGATGGTAGCAAAGCTGATGGTATGTGAAGTTCATGAGGCAGGTGGAGTTGTTTTGGCACTGGAAGAGCTGTGCTGCTGCTTCAGGCAGTTGCCATTTACCACCGCCCTGAGTTCTGAGTTCCCTAGGTGTCATATCCACTTTCAGACATATGTGGTGCCAGAGCACTTGGTTTCAATGGCAGGGGGAAATGGCTTGGGCATTGAACTTGTGTTTGACCGCGGAGTTTTGAGCGGCTTGAGTGAGGAGCTCCACGTTAGTTTAGTGTGGGTGCTCACCCTGGTTGATTCCATCACACTGGGCTAAATGGGCATAGGAACGGAAGTGACCAAACAGAGTTTCCTAGATAGCTGCTAGCACAGCTGAATGTATGTGAAGTTCATGAGGCAGGTGGAGTAGTTTTGGCACTGGAAGAGCTGTGCTGCTGCTTCGGGCAGTTGCCATTGACCACCGGCCTGAGTTCCCTAGGTGTCATATCCACTTTCAGACATATGTGGTGCCAAAGCACTTGGTTTCCATGGCAGCGGGAAATGGCTTGTGTGCTGAACTTATGTTTGGCTGTGGAATTTGAGTGCTTTGAGTGAGGAGCTCCATGTTAGTTTAGTGTGGGTGCTCAACCGGCTTGATTCCATCACACTGGACTCAATGGGCATTGGACCGGAAGTGACACAACAGGGTTTCCTAGAACGCTGCTAGCACAGCTGATGGTATGTGAAGTGCATGAGGCAGGTGGAGTTGTTTTGGCACTGGAAGAGCTGTGCTGCTGCTTCGGGCAGTTGCCATTCACCACCGGCCTGAGTTCCCTAGGTGTCATATCCACTTTCAGACATATGTGGTGCCAGAGCACTTGGTTTCCATGGCAGCGGGAAATGGCTTGGGCGCTGATCATGTGTTTAGCTGTGGAGTTTTGAGCACCTTGAATGAGAGGTCCATGTTAGTTTAGTGTGGGTGAACAACCTGCTTGATTCCATCACACTGGGCTCAATGGGCATTGGACCGGAAGTGACACAACAGGGTTTCCTAGAACGCTGCTAGCACAGCTGATGGCATGTGAAGTTCATGAGGCCGGTGGAGTTGTTCCGGCACTGGAAGAGCTGTGCTGCTGCTTCGGGCAGTTGCCATTCACCACCGGCCTTAGATCCCTAGGTGTCAGATCCACTTTCAGACATATGTGGTGCCAGAGCACTTGGTTTCCATGGCAGCGGGAAATGGCTTGGGCGTTGAACTTGTGTTTGGCTGTGGAGTTTTGAGCGGCTTGAGTGAGGAGCTCCAAGTTAGTTTAGTGTGGGTGCTCAACCGGCTTGATTCCATCACACTGGACTCAATGGGCATTGGACCGGAAGTGACACAACAGGGTTTCCTAGAACGCTGCTAGCACAGCTGATGGTATGTGAAGTTCATGAGGCAGGTGGAGTTGTTTTGGCACTGGAAGAGCTGTGCTGCTGCTTCGGGCAGTTGCCATTCACCACCGGCCTGAGTTCCCTAGGTGTCATATCCACTTTCAGACATATGTGGTGCCAGAGCACTTGGTTTCCATGGCAGCGGGAAATGGCTTGGGCGCTGATCATGTGTTTAGCTGTGGAGTTTTGAGCACCTTGAATGAGAGGTCCATGTTAGTTTAGTGTGGGTGAACAACCTGCTTGATTCCATCACACTGGGCTCAATGGGCATTGGACCGGAAGTGACACAACAGGGTTTCCTAGAACGCTGCTAGCACAGCTGATGGCATGTGAAGTTCATGAGGCCGGTGGAGTTGTTCCGGCACTGGAAGAGCTGTGCTGCTGCTTCGGGCAGTTGCCATTCACCACCCGCCTGAGTTCCCTGGGTGTCATATCCACTTTCAGACATATGTGGTGCCAGAGCACTTGGTTTCCATGGCAGCGGGAAATGGCTTGTGTGCTGAACTTGTGTTTGGCTGTGGAGTTTTGAGCGGCTTGAGTGAGGAGCTCCATGTTAGTTTAGTGTAGGTGCTCACCCTGGTTGATTCCATCCCACTGGGCTCAATGGGCATTCGACCGGAAGTGACCAAACAGGATTTCCTAGAACGCTGCTAGCACAGCTGATGGTATGTGAAGTTCATGAGGCAGGTGGAGTTGCTTTGGCACTGGAAGAGCTGTGCTGCTGCTTCGGGCAGTTGCCATTCACCACCGCCCTCTTTTCCCTAGGTGTCATATCCACTTTCAGACATATGTGGTGCCAGAGCACTTGTTTTCCATGGAAGCGGGAAATGTCTTGGGCGCTGAACTTGTGTTTGGCTGTGGAGTTTTCAGCGGCTGGAGTGAGGAGCTCCATGTCAGTTTAGTGTGGGTGCTGAACCTGCTTGATTCCATCACACTGGGCTCAAAGGGCATTGGACCGAAAGTGACAAACAAGATTTCGTAGAACGCTGCTCACACAGCTGATGGCATGTGAAGTTCATGAGGCAGGTGGAGTTGTTTTGCACTGGAAGAGCTGTGCTGCTGCTTCGGGCAGTTGCCATTCACCACCTGCCTGAGTTCCCTAGGTGTCATATCCACTTTCAGACATATGTGGTGCCAAAGCACTTGGTTTCCATGGCAGCGGAAAAGGCTTGCGTGCTGAACATATGTTTGGCTGTGGAGTTTGAGTGCTTTGAGTGAGGAGCTCCATGTTAGTTTAGTGTGGGTGCTCACCCTGGTTGATTCCATCACACTCGGCTCAATTTGCATTGGACCGGAAGTGACCCAACAGGGTTTCCTAGAACGCTGCTAGCACAGCTGATGGTATGTGAAGTTCATGAGGCAGGTGGAGTTGTTTTGGCACTGGAAGAGCTGTGCTGCTGCTTTGGGCAGTTGCCATTCACCACCGGCCTTAGATCCCTAGGTGTCATATCCACTTTCAGACATATGTGGTGCCAGAGCACTTGGTTTCCATGGCAGCGGGAAATGGCTTGGGCGTTGAACTTGTGTTTGGCTGTGGAGTTTTGAGCGGCTTGAGTGAGGAGCTCCATGTCAGTTTAGTGTGGGTGCTCAACCTGCTTGATTCCATCACACTGGGCTCAAAGCGCTTTGGACCGGAAGTGACCCAACAAGATTTCCTAGATACCTGCTCGCACACCTATGGTATGTGAAGTTCATGAGGCAGGTGGAGTTGTTTTGCACTGGAAGAGCTGTGCTGCTGCTTCGGGCAGTTGCCATTGACCACTGCCCTGAGTTCCCTAGGTGTCATATCCACTTTCAGACATATGTGGTGCCAAAGCACTTGATTTCCATGGCAGCGGGAAATGGCTTGGGCGCTGAACTTGTGTTTCGCTGTGGAGTTTTGAGCGGCTTCAGTGAGGAGCTCCATGTAAGTTTAGTGTGGGTGCTCAACCTGCTTGATTCCATCACACTGGGCTCAATGGGCATTGGAGAGGAAGTGACCAAACAGGGTTTCCTAGAACGCTGCTAGCACAGCTGATGGTATGTGAAGTTCATGAGGCAGGTGGAGTTGTTTTGGCACTGGAAGAGCTGTGCTGCTGCTTCAGGCAGTTGCCATTGACCACCGCCCTGAGTTCTGAGTTCCCTAGGTGTCATATCCACTTTCAGACATATGTGGTGCCAGAGCACTTGGTTTCAATGGCAGGGGGAAATGGCTTGGGCGTTGAACTTGTGTTTGACCGCGGAGTTTTGAGCGGCTTGAGTGAGGAGCTCCACGTTAGTTTAGTGTGGGTGCTCACCCTGGTTGATTCCATCACACTGGGCTAAATGGGCATAGGAACGGAAGTGACCAAACAGTTTCCTAGATAGCTGCTAGCACAGCTGAATGTATGTGAAGTTCATGAGGCAGGTGGAGTAGTTTTGGCACTGGAAGAGCTCTGCTGCTGCTTCGGGCAGTTGCCATTCACCACCGGCCTTAGATCCCTAGGTGTCAGATCCACTTTCAGACATATGTGGTGCCAGAGCACTTGGTTTCCATGGCAGCGGGAAATGGCTTGGGCGTTGAACTTGTGTTTGGCTGTGGAGTTTTGAGCGGCTGGAGTGAGGAGCTCCATGTTAGTTTAGTGTGGGTGCTCAACCTGCTTGATTCCATCACACTGGACTCAATGGGCATTGGACCGGAAGTGACACAACAGGGTTTCCTAGAACGCTGCTAGCACAGCTGATTGTATTTGAAGTTCATGAGGCAGGTGGAGCTGCTTTGGCACTGGAAGAGCTGTGCTGCTGCTTCGGGCAGTTGCCATTCACCACCGCCCTGAGTTCCCTATGTGTCATATCCACTTTCAGACATATGTGGTGCCCGAGCACTTGATTTCAATGGCAGCGGGAAATGGGTTGGGCGCTGAACTTGTGTTTGGCTGTGGAGTTTTGAGCGCCTTGAGTGAGGAGCTCCAAGTTAGTTTAGTGTGGGTGCTCAACCGGCTTGATTCCATCACACTGGACTCAATGGGCATTGGACCGGAAGTGACACAACAGGGTTTCCTAGAACGTTGCTAGCACAGCTGATGGTATGTGAAGTGCATGAGGCAGGTGGAGTTGTTTTGGCACTGGAAGAGCTGTGCTGCTGCTTCGGGCAGTTGCCATTCACCACCTGCCTGAGTTCCCTAGGTGTCATATCCACTTTCAGACATATGTGGTGCCAGAGCACTTGGTTTCCATGGCAGCGGGAAATGGCTTGGGCGCTGATCATGTGTTTAGCTGTGGAGTTTTGAGCACCTTGAATGAGAGGTCCATGTTAGTTTAGTGTGGGTGAACAACCTGCTTGATTCCATCACACTGGGCTCAATGGGCATTGCACCGGAAGTGACACAACAGGGTTTCCTAGAACGCTGCTAGCACAGCTGATGGCATGTGAAGTTCATGAGGCCGGTGGAGTTGTTCCGGCACTGGAAGAGCTGTGCTGCTGCTTCAGGCAGTTTCCATTCACCACCCGCCTGAGTTCCCTGGGTGTCATATCCACTTTCAGACATATGTGGTGCCAGAGCACTTGGTTTCCATGGCAGCGGGAAATGTCTTGGCTTCTGAACTTGTGTTTGGCTGTGGAGTTTTGAGCGGCTTGAGTGAGGAGCTCCATGTTAGTTTAGTGTGGGTGCTCACCCTGGTTGATTCCATCCCACTGGGCTCAATGGGCATTGGACCGGAAGTGACCCAACAGGATTTCCTAGAACGCTGCTAGCACAGCTGATGGTATGTGAAGTTCATGAGGCAGGTGGAGTTGCTTTGGCACTGGAAGAGCTGTGCTGCTGCTTCGGGCAGTTGCCATTCACCACCGCCCTCTTTTCCCTAGGTGTCATATCCACTTTCAGACATATGTGGTGCCAGAGCACTTGTTTTCCATGGAATCGGGAAATGTCTTGGGCGCTGAACTTGTGTTTGGCTGTGGAGTTTTCAGCAGCTGGAGTGAGGAGCTCCATGTCAGTTTAGTGTGGGTGCTGAACCTGCTTGATTCCATCACACTGGGCTCAAAGGGCATTGGACCGAAAGTGAACAAACAAGATTTCGTAGAACGCTGCTCGCACAGCTGATGGCATGTGAAGTTCATGAGGCAGGTGGAGTTGTTTTGCACTGGAAGAGCTGTGCTGCTGCTTCGGGCAGTTGCCATTCACCACCTGCCTGAGTTCCCTAGGTGTCATATCCACTTTCAGACATATGTGGTGCCAAAGCACTTGGTTTCCATGGCAGCGGGAAATGGCTTGCGTGCTGAACATATGTTTGGCTGTGGAGTTTGAGTGCTTTGAGTGAGGAGCTCCATGTTAGTTTAGTGTGGGTGCTCACCCTGGTTGATTCCATCACACTCGGCTCAATTTGCATTGGACCGGAAGTGACCCAACAGGGTTTCCTAGAACGCTGCTAGCACAGCTGATGGTATTTGAAGTTCATGAGGCAGGTGGAGTTGTTTTGGCACTGGAAGAGCTGTGCTGCTGCTTTGGGCAGTTGCCATTCACCACCGGCCTTAGATCCCTAGGTGTCATATCCACTTTCAGACATATGTGGTGCCAGAGCACTTGGTTTCCATGGCAGCGGGAAATGGCTTGGGCGCTGAACTTGTGTTTGGCTGTGGAGTTTTGAGCGGCTTGAGTGAGGAGCTCCATGTCAGTTTAGTGTGGGTGCTCAACATGCTTGATTCCATCACACTGGGCTCAATGGGCATTGGAGAGGAAGTGACCAAACAGGGTTTCCTAGAACGCTGCTAGCACAGCTGATGATATGTGAAGTTCATGAGGCAGGTGGAGTTGTTTTGGCACTGGAAGAGCTGTGCTGCTGCTTCGGGCAGTTGCCATTGACCACCGCCCTGAGTTCTGAGTTCCCTAGGTGTCATACCCACTTTCAGACATATGTGGTGGCAGAGCACTTGGTTTCCATGGCAGGGGGAAATGGCTTGGGCGTTGAACTTGTGTTTGACCGCGGAGTTTTGAGCGGCTTGAGTGAGGAGCTCCACGTTAGTTTAGTGTGGGTGCTCACCCTGGTTGATTCCATCACACTGGGCTCAATGGGCATAGGAACGGAAGTGACCAAACAGAGTTTCCTAGATAGCTGCTAGCACAGCTGATTGTATGTGAAGTTCATGAGGCAGGTGGAGTAGTTTTGGCACTGGAAGAGCTCTGCTGCTGCTTCGGGCAGTTACCATTGACCACCGGCCTGAGTTCCCTAGGTGTCATATCTACTTTCAGACATATATGGTGCCAAAGCACTTGGTTTCCATGGCAGCGGGAAATGGCTTGTGTGCTGAACTTATGTTTGGCTGTGGAATTTGAGTGCTTTGAGTGAGGAGCTCCATGTTAGTTTAGTGTGGGTGCTCACCCTGCTTGATTCCATCACACTGGACTCAATGGGCATTGGACCGGAAGTGACACAACAGGGTTTCCTAGAACGCTGCTAGCACAGCTGATGGTATGTGAAGTTCATGAGGCAGGTGGAGTTGTTTTGGCACTGGAAGAGCTGTGCTGCTGCTTCGGGCCGTTACCATTGACCACCGCACTGAGTTCCCTAGGTGTCATATCCACTTTCAGACATATGTGGTGCCAGAGCACTTGGTTTCCATGGCAGCGGGAAATGGCTTGGGCGCTGAACTTGTGTTTGGCTGTGGAGTTTTGAGCGCCTTGAGTGAGGAACTGCATGTCAGTTTAGTGTTGGTGCTCACCCTGCTTGATTCCATCACACTGGGCTCAATGGGCATTGGACCGGAAGTGACCAAACAGGGTTTCCTAGAACGCTGCTAGCACAGCTGATGGTATGTGAAGTTCATGAGGCAGGTGGAGTTGTTTTGGCACTGGAAGAGCTGTGCTGCTGCTTTGGACAATTGCCATTCACCGCCGCCCTGAGTTCCCTAGGTGTCATATCCACTTTCAAACATATGTGGTGCCAGAGCACTTGGTTTCCATGGCAGCGGGAAATGGTTTGTGTGGTGAACTTGTGTTTGGCTGTGGAGTTTTGAGCGGCTTGAGTGAGGAGCTCCATGTCAGTTTAGTGTGGGTGCTCAACCTGCTTGATTCCATCACACTGGGATCAATGGGCATTCGACCGGAAGTGACCCAACAGGATTTCCTAGATAGCTGCTAGCACAGCTGATGGTATGTGAAGTTCATGAGGCAGGTGGAGTTGTTTTGGCACTGGAAGAGCTGTGCTGCTGCTTTGGACAATTGCCATTGACCACCACCCTGAGTTCCCTAGGTGTCATATCCACTTTCAGACATATGTGGTGCCAGAGCACTTGGTTTCCATGGCAGCGGGAAATGGCTTGTGTGCTGAACATATGTTTGGCTGTGGAGTTTGAGTGCTTTTAGTGAGGAGCTCCATGTTAGTTTAGTGTGGGTGCTCACCCTGCTTGATTCCATCACACTGGGCTCAATGGGCATTGGAGTGGAAGTGACCAAACAGGGTTTCCTAGAACGCTGCTAGCACAGCTGATGGTATGTGAAGTTCATGAGGCAGGTGGAGTTGTTTTGGCACTGGAAGAGCTGTGCTGCTGCTTCGGGCAGTTGCCATTGACCACGGCCCGAGTTCCCTAGCTGTCATAACCACTTTCAGACATATGTGGTGCCAGAGCACTTGGTTTCCATGGCAGCGGGAAATGACTTGTTCGCAGAACTTGTGTTTGGCTGTGGAGTTTTGAGCGCCTTGACTAAAGAGCTCCATGTTAGTTTAGTGTGGGTGCTCAACCTGCTTGATTCCATCACACTGGGCTCAATGGGCATTGGACCGGAAGTGACACAACAGGGTTTCCTAGATAGCTGCTAGCAGAGCTGATGGTATGTGAAGTTCATGAGGCAGGTGGAGTTGTTTTGGCACTGGAAAAGCTGTGCTGCTGCTTCGAGCAGTTGCCATAGAGCAATGCCCTGAGTTCCCTATGTGTCATATCCACTTTCAGACATATGTGGTGCCAGAGCACTTGGTTTCCATGGCAGCGGGAAATGGCTTGGGCGCTGAACAAGTGTTTGGCTGTGGAGTTTTGAGCGCCTTGAGTGAGGAGCTCCATGTTAGTTTACTGTTGGTGCTCACCCTGCTTGATTCCATCACACTAGGCTCAATGTGCATTGGACTGGAAGTGACCCAACAGGGTTTCCTAGAACGCTGCTAGCACAGCTGATGGTATGTGAAGTTCCTGAGGCAGGTGGAGTAGTTTTGGCACTGGAAGAGCTGTGCTGCTTTGGGCAGTTGCCATTCACCACCGGCCTGAGTTCCTTAGGTGTCATATTCACTTTCAGACATATGTGGTGCCAGAGCACTTGGTTTCCATGGAAGCGGGAAATGTCTTGGGCATTGAACTTGTGTTTGGCTGTGGAGTTTTGAGCGGCTTGAGTGAGGAGCTCCATGTCAGTTTAGTGTGGGTGCTCACCCTGCTTGATTCCATCCCACTGGGCTCAATGGGCATTGGGGCGGAAGTGACGAAACAGGGTTTCCTAGACAGCTGCTAGCACATCTGATGGTATGTGAAGTTCATGAGGCAGGTGGAGTTGTTTTGGCACTGGAAGAGCTGTGCTGCTGCTTCGGGCAGTTGCCATTGACCACCGCCCTGAGTTACCTAGGTATCAGATCCACTTTCAGACATATGTGTTGCCAGAGTACTTGGTTTCCATGGCAGCGGGAAATGGCTTGGGCGCTGAACTTGTGTTTGGCTGTGGAGTTTTGAGCGGCTTGAGTGAGGAGCTCCATGTTAGTTTTTTGTGGGTGCTCACCCTGCTTGATTACATCATACTGGGCTCAATGTGCATTGGAGAGGAAGTGACCCAACATGGTTTCCTAGAACGCTGCTAGCACAGCTGATGGTATGTGAAGTTCATGAGGCAGGTGGAGTTGTTTTGCACTGGAAGAGCTGTGCTGCTGCTTTGGGCAGTTGCCATTGAACACCGCCCTGAGTTCCCTAGGTGTCAGATCCACTTTCAGACATATGTGTTGCCAGAGCACTTGGTTTCCATGGCAGCGGGAAATTGCTTGGGCGTTGAACTTGTGTTTGGCTGTGGAGTTTTGAGCGCCTTGACTGAAGAGCTCCATGTTAGTTTAGTGTGGGTGCTCAACCTGCTTGATTCCATCCCACTGGGCTCAATGGGCATTGGACCGGAAGTGACCAAACAGGGTTTCCTAGAACGGTGCTAGCACAGCTGATGGTATGTGAAGTTCATGAGGCAGGTGGAGTTGTTTTGGCACTGGAAGAGCTGTGCTGCTGCTTCGGGCAGTTGTCATTGACCACGGCCCGAGTTCCCTAGGTGTTCTATCCACTTTCAGACATATGTGGTGCCAGAGCACTTGGTTTCCATGGCAGCGGGAAATGGCTGTGTTCGTTGAACTTGTGTTTGGCTCTGGAGTTTTGAGCGGCTTGAGTGAGGAGCTCCATGTTAGTTTAATGTGGGTGCTCACCCTGGTTGATTCCACCCCACTGGGCTCAATGGGCATAGGAACGGAAGTGACCAAACAGAGTTTCCTAGATAGCTGCTAGCACAGCTGATTGTATGTGAAGTTCATGAGGCAGGTGGAGTAGTTTTGGCACTGGAAGAGCTCTGCTGCTGCTTCGGGCAGTTACCATTGACCACCGCCCTGAGTTCCCTAGGTGTCATATCCACTTTCAGACATATGTGCTGCCAGAGCACTTGGTTTCCATGGTAGCGGGAAATTGCTTGTGTGCTGAACATATGTTTGGCTGTGGAATTTGAGTGCTTTGAGTGAGGAGCTCCAAGTTAGCTTAGTGTGGGTGCTCACCCTGCTTGATTCCATCACACTGGGATCAATGTGCATTAGACCGGAAGTGATCAAACAGGGTTTCCTAGAACGCTGCTAGCACAGCTGATGGTATGTGAAGTTCATGAGGCAGGTGGAGTTGTTTTGGCACTGGAAGAGCTGTGCTGCTGCTTCGGGCAGTTGCCATTCACCACCACATTACCTTCCCTAGGTGTCATATCCACTTTCAGACATATGTGGTGCCAGAGCACTTGGTTTCCATGGCAGCGGGAAATGGCTGGGGCATTGAACTTGTGTTTGGCTGCGGAGTTTTGAGCGGCTTGAATGAGGAGCTCCATGTTAGTTTAGTGTGGGTGCTCAACCTGCTTGATTCCATCACACTGGGTTCAATGGGCATTGGACCGGAAGTGACACAACAGGGTTTCCCAGAACGCTGCTAGCACAGCTGATGGTATGTGAAGTTCATGAGGCAGGTGGAGTTGTTTTGGCACTGGAAGAGCTATGCTGCTGCTTCGGGCAGTTGCCATTCACCACCGCCCTGAGTTCAGATTTCCCTAGGTGTCATATCCACTTTCAGACATATGTGGTGCCAGAGCACTTGGTTTCCATGACAGTGGCAAATGGCTTGGGCACTGAACTTGTGTTTGGCTGTGGAGTTTTGAGCGGCTTCAGTGAAGAACTCCATGTTAGTTTAGTGTGGGTGCTCAACCTGCTTGATTCCATCCCACTGGGCTCAATGGGCATTGGACCGGAAGTGACCCAACAAGATTTCCTAGATACTTGCTCGCACACCTATGGTATGTGAAGTTCATGAGGCAGGTGGAGTTGTTTTGCACTGGAAGAGCTGTGCTGCTGCTTCGGGCAGTTGCCATTGACCACTGCCCTGAGTTCCCTAGGTGTCATATCCACTTTCAGACATATGTGGTGCCAAAGCACTTGGTTTCCATGGCAGCGGGAAATGACTTGTTCGCAGAACTTGTGTTTGGCTGTGGAGTTTTGAGCGCCTTGACTAAAGAGCTCCATGTTAGTTTAGTGTGGGTGCTCAACCTGCTTGATTCCATCACACTGGGCTCAATGGGCATTGGACCGGAAGTGACACAACAGGGTTTCCTAGATAGCTGCTAGCAGAGCTGATGGTATGTGAAGTTCATGAGGCAGGTGGAGTTGTTTTGGCACTGGAAAAGCTGTGCTGCTGCTTCGAGCAGTTGCCATAGAGCAATGCCCTGAGTTCCCTATGTGTCATATCCACTTTCAGACATATGTGGTGCCAGAGCACTTGGTTTCCATGGCAGCGGGAAATGGCTTGGGCGCTGAACAAGTGTTTGGCTGTGGAGTTTTGAGCGCCTTGAGTGAGGAGCTCCATGTTAGTTTACTGTTGGTGCTCACCCTGCTTGATTCCATCACACTGGGCTCAATGTGCATTGGACTGGAAGTGACCCAACAGGGTTTCCTAGAACGCTGCTAGCACAGCTGATGGTATGTGAAGTTCCTGAGGCAGGTGGAGTAGTTTTGGCACTGGAAGAGCTGTGCTGCTTTGGGCAGTTGCCATTCACCACCGGCCTGAGTTCCTTAGGTGTCATATTCACTTTCAGACATATGTGCTGCCAGAGCACTTGGTTTCCATGGAAGCGGGAAATGTCTTGGGCATTGAACTTGTGTTTGGCTGTGGAGTTTTGAGCGGCTTGAGTGAGGAGCTCCATGTCAGTTTAGTGTGGGTGCTCACCCTGCTTGATTCCATCCCACTGGGCTCAATGGGCATTGGGGCGGAAGTGACGAAACAGGGTTTCCTAGACAGCTGCTAGCACATCTGATGGTATGTGAAGTTCATGAGGCAGGTGGAGTTGTTTTGGCACTGGAAGAGCTGTGCTGCTGCTTCGGGCAGTTGCCATTGACCACCGCCCTGAGTTACCTAGGTATCAGATCCACTTTCAGACATATGTGTTGCCAGAGTACTTTGTTTCCATGGCAGCGGGAAATGGCTTGGGCGCTGAACTTGTGTTTGGCTGTGGAGTTTTGAGCGGCTTGAGTGAGGAGCTCCATGTTAGTTTTTTGTGGGTGCTCACCCTGCTTGATTACATCATACTGGGCTCAATGTGCATTGGAGAGGAAGTGACCCAACATGGTTTCCTAGAACGCTGCTAGCACAGCTGATGGTATGTGAAGTTCATGAGGCAGGTGGAGTTGTTTTGCACTGGAAGAGCTGTGCTGCTGCTTTGGGCAGTTGCCATTGAACACCGCCATGAGTTCCCTAGGTGTCAGATCCACTTTCAGACATATGTGTTGCCAGAGCACTTGGTTTCCATGGCAGCGGGAAATTGCTTGGGCGTTGAACTTGTGTTTGGCTGTGGAGTTTTGAGCGCCTTGACTGAAGAGCTCCATGTTAGTTTAGTGTGGGTGCTCAACCTGCTTGATTCCATCCCACTGGGCTCAATGGGCATTGGACCGGAAGTGACCAAACAGGGTTTCCTAGAACGGTGCTAGCACAGCTGATGGTATGTGAAGTTCATGAGGCAGGTGGAGTTGTTTTGGCACTGGAAGAGCTGTGCTGCTGCTTCGGGCAGTTGTCATTGACCACGGCCCGAGTTCCCTAGGTGTTCTATCCACTTTCAGACATATGTGGTGCCAGAGCACTTGGTTTCCATGGCAGCGGGAAATGGCTTTGTTCGTTGAACTTGTGTTTGGCTCTGGAGTTTTGAGCGGCTTGAGTGAGGAGCTCCATGTTAGTTTAATGTGGGTGCTCACCCTGGTTGATTCCACCCCACTGGGCTCAATGGGCATAGGAACGGAAGTGACCAAACAGAGTTTCCTAGATAGCTGCTAGCACAGCTGATTGTATGTGAAGTTCATGAGGCAGGTGGAGTAGTTTTGGCACTGGAAGAGCTCTGCTGCTGCTTCGGGCAGTTACCATTGACCACCGCCCTGAGTTCCCTAGGTGTCATATCCACTTTCAGACATATGTGCTGCCAGAGCACTTGGTTTCCATGGTAGCGGGAAATTGCTTGTGTGCTGAACATATGTTTGGCTGTGGAATTTGAGTGCTTTGAGTGAGGAGCTCCAAGTTAGCTTAGTGTGGGTGCTCACCCTGCTTGATTCCATCACACTGGGATCAATGTGCATTAGACCGGAAGTGATCAAACAGGGTTTCCTAGAACGCTGCTAGCACAGCTGATGGTATGTGAAGTTCATGAGGCAGGTGGAGTTGTTTTGGCACTGGAAGAGCTGTGCTGCTGCTTCGGGCAGTTGCCATTCACCACCACATTACCTTCCCTAGGTGTCATATCCACTTTCAGACATATGTGGTGCCAGAGCACTTGGTTTCCATGGCAGCGGGAAATGGCTGGGGCATTGAACTTGTGTTTGGCTGCGGAGTTTTGAGCGGCTTGAATGAGGAGCTCCATGTTAGTTTAGTGTGGGTGCTCAACCTGCTTGATTCCATCACACTGGGTTCAATGGGCATTGGACCGGAAGTGACACAACAGGGTTTCCCAGAAGGCTGCTAGCACAGCTGATGGTATATGAAGTTCATGAGGCAGGTGGAGTTGTTTTGGCACTGGAAGAGCTATGCTGCTGCTTCGGGCAGTTGCCATTCACCACCGCCCTGAGTTCAGATTTCCCTAGGTGTCATATCCACTTTCAGACATATGTGGTGCCAGAGCACTTGGTTTCCATGACAGTGGCAAATGGCTTGGGCACTGAACTTGTGTTTGGCTGTGGAGTTTTGAGCGGCTTCAGTGAAGAACTCCATGTTAGTTTAGTGTGGGTGCTCAACCTGCTTGATTCCATCCCACTGGGCTCAATGGGCATTGGACCGGAAGTGACCCAACAAGATTTCCTAGATACTTGCTCGCACACCTATGGTATGTGAAGTTCATGAGGCAGGTGGAGTTGTTTTGCACTGGAAGAGCTGTGCTGCTGCTTCGGGCAGTTGCCATTGACCACTGCCCTGAGTTCCCTAGGTGTCATATCCACTTTCAGACATATGTGGTGCCAAAGCACTTGATTTCCATGGCAGCGGGAAATGGCTTGGGCGCTGAACTTGTGTTTGGCTGTGGAGTTTTGAGCGGCTTGAGTGAGGAGCTCCATGTTAGTTTAGTGTGGGTGCTCAACCTGCTTGATTCCATCACACTGGGCTCAATGGGCATTGGAGAGGAAGTGACCAAACAGGGTTTCCTAGAACGCTGCTAGCACAGCTGATGGTATGTGAAGTTCATGAGGCAGGTGGAGTTGTTTTGGCACTGGAAGAGCTGTGCTGCTGCTTCGGGCAGTTGCCATTGACCACCGCCCTGAGTTCTGAGTTCCCTAGGTGTCATATCCACTTTCAGACATATGTGGTGCCAGAGCACTTGGTTACAATGGCAGCGGGAAATGGCTTGGGCGTTGAACTTGTGTTTGACCGCGGAGTTTTGAGCGGCTTGAGTGAGGAGCTCCACGTTAGTTTAGTGTGGGTGCTCACCCTGGTTGATTCCATCACACTGGGCTCAATGGGCATAGGAACGGAAGTGACCCAACAGGGTTTCCTAGAACGCTGCTAGCACAGCTGATGGTATGTGAAGTTCATGAGGCAGGTGGAGTTGTTTTGGCACTGGAAGAGCTGTGCTGCTGCTTTGGACAATTGCCATTCACCGCCGCCCTGAGTTCCCTAGGTGTCATATCCACTTTCAGACATATGTGGTGTCAAAGCACTTGGATTCCATGGCAGCGGGAAATGGCTTGTGTGCTGAATTTGTGTTTGGCTGTGGAGTTTTGAGCGGCTTGAGTGAGGAGCTCCATGTCAGTTTAGTGTGGGTGCTCAACCTGCTTGATTCCATCACACTGGTCTCAAAGGGCATTGGATCAGATGTGACCCAACAAGATTTCCTAGATACCTGCTCGCACACCTGATGGCATGTGAAGTTCATGAGGCAGGTGGAGTTGTTTTGGCACTGGAAGAGCTGTGCTGCTGCTTCGGACAGTTGCCATTCACCACCACATTACCTTCCCTAGGTGTCATATCCACTTTCAGACATATGTGGTGCCAGAGCACTTGGTTTCCATGGCAGCGGGAAATGGCTGGGGCATTGAACTTGTGTTTGGCTGTGGAGTTTTGAGCGGCTTGAATGAGGAGCTCCATGTTAGTTTAGTGTGGGTGCTCAACCTGCTTGATTCCATCACACTGGGTTCAATGGGCATTGGAGCGGAAGTGACCAAAAAGGGTTTCCCAGAAGGCTGCTCGCACAGCTGATGGTATATGAAGTTCATGAGGCAGGTGGAGTTGTTTTGGCACTGGAAGAGCTATGCTGCTGCTTCGGGCAGTTGCCATTCACCACCGCCCTGAGTTCTGAGTTCCCTAGGTGTCATATCCACTTTCAGACATATGTGGTGCCAGAGCACTTGGTTTCCATGGCAGTGGCAAATGGCTTGGGCACTGAACTTGTGTTTGGCTGTGGAGTTTTGAGCGGCTTCAGTGAAGAACTCCATGTTAGTTTTGTGTGGGTGCTCACCCTGGTTGATTTCATCACACTGGGCTCAAAGGACATAGGACCGGAAGTGACCAAACAAGATTTCCTAGATAGCTGCTCGCACACCTGATGGCATGTGAAGTTCATGAGGCCGGTGGAGTTGTTTTGGCACTGGAAGAGCTGTGCTGCTACTTCAGGCAGTTGCCATTCACCACCGGCCTGAGTTCTGAGTTCCCTAGGTGTCATATCCACTTTCAGACATATGTGGTGCCAGAGCACTTGGTTTCCATGGCAGCGGGAAATGGCTTGGGCGCTGATCATGTGTTTAGCTGTGGAGTTTGAGCGCATTGAGTGACGAGCTCCATGTTAGTTTAGTGTGGGTGCTCAACCTGCTTGATTCCATCACACTGGGCTCAATGGGCATTGGACCGGAAGTGACACAACAGGGTTTCCTAGATAGCTGCTAGCACAGCTGATGGTATGTGAAGTTCATGAGGCAGGTGGAGTTGTTTTGGCACTGGAAGAGCTGTGCTGCTGCTTCGAGCAGTTGCCATTCACCACCGCCCTGAGTTTCCTAAGTGTCATATCCACTTTCAGACATATGTGGTGCCAGAGCACTTGGTTTCCATGGCAGCGGGAAATGGCTTGGGCGCTGAACTTGTGTTTTGCTGTGGAGTTTTGAGCGGCTTGAGTGAGTAGCTCCATGTTAGTTTAGTGTGGGTGCTCACCCTGCTTGATTCCATCACACTGGGTTCAATATGCATTGGACCGGAAGTGACACAACAGGGTTTCCCAGACGGCTGCTAGCACAGCTGATGGTATGTGAAGTTCATGAGGCAGGTGGAGTTGTTTTGGCACTGGAAGAGCTGTGCTGCTGCTTCGGGCAGTTGCCATTCACCGCCCTGAGTTCCCCAGGTGTCATATCCACTTTCAGTCATATGTGGTGCCAGAACACTTGGATTCCATGGCAGCGGGCAATGGCTTGGGCGCTGAACTTGTGTTTGGCTGTGGAGTTTGAGCACCTTGACTGAGGAGCTCCATGTTTGTTTAGTGTGGGTGCTCAACCTGCTTGTTTCCATCACACTGGGCTCAAAGGGCATTGGACCGGAAGTGACACAGCAGGGTTTCCTAGAACGCTGCTAGCACAGCTGATGGTATGTGAAGTTCATGAGGCCGGTGGAGTTGTTTTGGCACTGGAAGAGCTGTGCTGCTGCTTGGGGCAGTTGCCATTGACCACCGCCCTGAGTTTCCTAGGTGTCATATCCACTTTAAGACATATGTGGTGCCAGAGCACTTGGTTTCCATGGCAGCGGGAAATGGCTTGTGTGCTGAACATGTGTTTGGCTGTGGAGTTTGAGCGCATTGAGTGTGGAGCTCCATGTCTGTTTAGTGTGGGTGCTCAACCTGCTTGATTCCATCACACTGGGCTCAAAGCGCTTTGAACCGGAAGTGACCAAACAAGATTTCCTAGATAGCTGCTCACACACCTGATGGCATGTGAAGTTCATGAGGCAGGTGGAGTTGTTTTGGCACTGGAAAAGCTGTGCTGCTGCTTCAGGCAGTTGCCATTCACCACCATACTGAGTTCTGAGTTCCCTAGGTGTCATATCCACTTTCAGACATATGTGGTGCCAGAGCACTTGGTTTCCATGGCAGCGCGAAATGGCTTGTGTGCTGAACATGTTTTTGGCTATGGAGTTTGAGCGCATTGAGTGAGGAGCTTCATGTTAGTTTAGTGTGGGTGCTCACCCTGCTTGATTCCATCACACTGGGCTCAATGGGCATTGGACCAGAAGTGACCAAACAGGGTTTCCTAGATAGCTGATAGCACAGCTGATGGTATGTGAAGTTCATGAGGCAGGTGGAGTTGTTTTGGCACTGGAAGAGCTGTGCTGCTGCTTCGGGACGTTGCCATTCACCACCGGCCTGAGTTCCCTAGGTGTCATATCCACTTTCAGACATATGTGGTGCCAGAGCACTTGGTTTCCATGGCAGCGAGAAATGGCTTGGGCGCTGAACATGTGTTTAGCTGTGGAGTTTTGAGCACCTTGAATGAGAGGTCCATGTTAGTTTAGTGTGGGTGCTCACCCTGCTTGATTCCATCACACTGGGCTCAATGTGCATTGGACCGGAAGTGACCAAACAGGGTTTCCTAGAACGCTGCTAGCACAGCTGATGGCATGTGAAGTTCATGAGGCCGGTGGAGTTGTTTTGGCACTGGAAGAGCTGTGCTGCTGCTTCGGGCAGTTGCCATTCACCACCCGCCTGAGTTCCCTGGGTGTCATATCCACTTTCAGACATATGTGGTGCCAGAGCACTTGGTTTCCATGGCAGCGGGAAATGTCTTGGCTTCTGAACTTGTGTTTGGCTGTGGAGTTTTGAGCGCCTTGAGTGAGGAGCTCCATGTTAGTTTAGTGTAGGTGCTAACCCTGGTTGATTCCATCCCACTGGGCTCAAAGGGCATTCGACCGGAAGTGACCAAACAGGATTTCCTAGAACGATGCTAGCACAGCTGATGGTATGTGAAGTTCATGAGGCAGGTGGAGTTGTTTTGGCACTGGAAGAGCTGTGCTGCTGCTTTGGGCAGTTGCCATTCACCACCGGCCTTAGATCCCTAGGTGTCATATCCACTTTCAGACATATGTGGTGCCAGAGCACTTGGTTTCCATGGCAGCGGGAAATGGCTTGGGCGCTGAACTTGTGTTTGGCTGTGGAGTTTTGAGCACCTTGAGTGAGGAGCTCCATGTCAGTTTAGTGTGGGTGCTCAACCTGCTTGATTCCATCACACTGGGCTCAAAGCGCTTTGGACCGGAAGTGACCCAACAAGATTTCCTAGATACCTGCTCGCACACCTATGGTATGTGAAGTTCATGAGGCAGGTGGAGTTGTTTTGCACTGGAAGAGCTGTGCTGCTGCTTCGGGCAGTTGCCATTGACCACTGCCCTGAGTTCCCTAGGTGTCATATCCACTTTCAGACATATGTGGTGCCAAAGCACTTGATTTCCATGGCAGCGGGAAATGGCTTGGGCGCTGAACTTGTGTTTGGCTGTGGAGTTTTGAGCGGCTTGAGTGAGGAGCTCCATGTTAGTTTACTGTGGGTGCTCAACCTGCTTGATTCCATCACACTGGGCTCAATGGGCATTGGAGAGGAAGTGACCAAACAGGGTTTCCTAGAACGCTGCTAGCACAGCTGATGGTATGTGAAGTTCATGAGGCAGGTGGAGTTGTTTTGGCACTGGAAGAGCTGTGCTGCTGCTTCGGGCAGTTGCCATTCACCACCGCCTCCCTGAGTTCCCTAGGTGTCATATCCACTTTCAGACATATGTGGTGCCAGAGCACTTGGTTTCAATGGCAGGGGGAAATGGCTTGGGCGTTGAACTTGTGTTTGACCGCGGAGTTTTGAGCGGCTTGAGTGAGGAGCTCCACGTTAGTTTAGTGTGGGTGCTCACCCTGGTTGATTCCATCACACTGGGCTCAATGGGCATAGCAACGGAAGTGACCAAACAGAGTTTCCTAGATAGCTGCTAGCACAGCTGATGGTATGTGAAGTTCATGAGGCAGGTGGAGTAGTTTTGGCACTGGAAGAGCTCTGCTGCTGCTTCGGGCCGTTGCCATTGACCACCGCACTGAGTTCCCTAGGTGTCAGATCCACTTTCAGACATATGTGGTGCCAAAGCACTTGGTTTCCATGGCAGCGGGAAATGGCTTGGGCGCTGAACTAGTGTTTGGCTGTGGAGTTTTGAGCGCCTTGAGTGAGGAACTCCATGTCAGTTTACTGTTGGTGCTCACCCTGCTTGATTCCATCACACTGGGCTCAATGTGCATTGGACCGGAAGTGACCCAACAGGGTTTCCTAGAACGCTGCTAGCACAGCTGATGGTATGTGAAGTTCATGAGGCAGGTGGAGTTGTTTTGGCACTGGAAGAGCTTTGCTGCTGCTTTGGACAATTGCCATTCACCGCCGCCCTGAGTTCCCTAGGTGTCATATCCACTTTCAGACATATGTGGTGTCAAAGCACTTGGATTCCATGGCAGCGGGAAATGGCTTGTGGGCTGAATTTGTGTTTGGCTGTGGAGTTTTGAGCGGCTTGAGTGAGGAGCATCATGTTAGTGTAGTGTGGGTACTCATCCTGCTTGATTCCATCACACTGGGCTCAATGGGCATTGGAGCGGAAGTGACCAAAAAGGGTTTCCTAGAACGCTGCTAGCACAGCTGATGGTTTGTGAAGTTCATGAGGCAGGTGGAGTTGTTTTGGCACTGGAAGAGCTGTGCTGCTGCTTCGGGCAGTTGCCATTGACCACCGGCCTGAGTTCCCTAGGTGTCAGATCCACTTTCAGACATATGTGGTGCCAGAGCACTTGGTTTCCATGGCAGCGGGAAATGGCTTGTGCACTGAACTTGTGTTTGGCTGTGGAGTTTTGAGCGGCTTCAGTGAAGAACTCCATGTTAGTTTAGTGTGGGTGCTCACCCTGGTTGATTCCATCCCACTGGGCTCAATGGGCATAGGAACGGAAGTGACCAAACAGAGTTTCCTAGATAGCTGCTAGCACAGCTGATTGTATGTGAAGTTCATGAGGCAGGTGGAGTAGTTTTGGCACTGGAAGAGCTCTGCTGCTGCTTCGGGCAGTTACCATTGACCACCGGCCTGAGTTCCCTAGGTGTCATATCCACTTTCAGACATATGTGGTGGCAAAGCACTTGGTTTCCATGGCAGCGGGAAATTGCTTGTGTGCTGACCATATGTTTGGCTGTGGAATTTGAGTGCTTTGAGTGAGGAGCTGCACGTTAGCTTAGTGTGGGTGCTCACCATGCTTGATTCCATCACACTGGGATCAATATGCATTAGACCGGAAGTGACCCAACAGGGTTTCCTAGAACGCTGCTAGCACAGCTGATTGTATGTGAAGTTCATGAGGCAGGTGGAGTTGTTTTGGCACTGGAAGAGCTGTGCTGCTGCTTCGGGCAGTTGCCATTCACCACCGGCCTTAGATCCCTAGGTGTCAGATCCACTTTCAGACATATGTGGTGACAGAGTACTTGGTTTCCATGGCAGCGGGAAATGTCTTGGGCGCTGAATTTGTGTTTGGCTGTGGAGTTTTGAGCGGCTTGAGTGAGGAGCTCCATGTCAGTTTAGTGTGGGTGCTCAACCTGCTTGATTCCATCACACTGGGCTCAATGGGCATAGAACCGGAAGTGACCCAACAGGGTTTCCTAGAACGCTGCTAGCACAGCTGATGGTATGTGAAGTTCATGAGGCAGGTGGAGTTGTTTTGTCACTGGAAGAGCTGTGCTGCTGCTTCGGACAGTTGCCATTCACCACCACACTACCTTCCCTAGGTGTCCTATCCACTTTCAGACATATGTGGTGCTAGAGCACTTGGTTTCCATGGCAGCGGGAAATGTCTTGGGCGCTGAACTTGTGTTTGGCTGTGGAGTTTGGAGCGGCTTGAGTGAGGAGCTCCACGTTAGTTTAGTGTGGGTGCTCACCATGCTTAATTCCATCACACTGGGCTCAAAGGGCTTCTGAGAGCATGTTACCCAACAGGGTTTCCTAGAACGCTGCTAGCACAGCTGATCGTATTTGAAGTTCATGAGGCAGGTGGAGTTGTTTTGGCACTGGAAGAGCTGTGCTGCTGCTTCGGGCAGTTGCCATTGACCACCGCCCTGAGTTCTGAGTTCCCTATGTGTCATATCCACTTTCAGACATATGTGGTGCCAGAGCACTTCGTTTCCATGGCAGTGGGAAATGGTTTGGGCGTTGAACTTGTGTCTGGCTGTGGAGTTTTGAGCGCTTTGAGTGAGGAGCTCCATGTTAGTTTAGTGTGGGTGCTCAACCTGCTTGATTCCATCACACTGGGCTCAATGGGCATTGGACCGGAAGTGACAAACAGGGTTTCCTAGAACGCTGCTAGCACAGCTGATGGTATGTGAAGTTCATGAGGCAGGTGGAGTTGTTTTGGCACTGGAAGAGCTGTGCTGCTGCTTCGGGCAGTTGCCATTCACCACCATACTGAGTTCCCTAGGTGTCATATCCACTTTCAGACATATGTGGTGCCAGAGCACTTGGTTTCCATGGCAGCGGGAAATGGCTTGTGTGCTGAACATATGTTTGGCTGTGGAGCTTGAGTGCTTTTATTGAGGAGCTCCATGTTAGTTTAGTGTGGGTGCTCACCCTGCTTGATTCCATCACACTGGGCTCAATGGGCATTGGACCAGAAGTGACCCAACAGGGTGTCCTAGAACACTGCTAGCACAGCTGATGGTATGTGAAGTTCATGAGGCAGGTGGAGTTGTTTTGGCACTGGAAGAGCTGTGCTGCTGCTTCGGGCAGTTGCCATTGACCACGGCCCGAGTTCCCTAGCTGTCATAACCACTTTCAGACATATGTGGTGCCAGAGCACTTGGTTTCCATGGCAGCGGGAAATGACTTGTTCGCAGAACTTGTGTTTGGCTGTGGAGTTTTGAGCGGCTTGACTAAAGAGCTCCATGTTAGTTTAGTGTGGGTGCTCAACCTGCTTGATTCCATCACACTGGGCTCAATGGGCATTGGACCGGAAGTGACCAAACAGGGTTTCCTAGAACGCTGCTAGCACAGCTGATGGTATGTGAAGTTCATGAGGCAGGTGGAGTTGTTTTGGCACTGGAAGAGCTGTGCTGCTGCTTCGAGCAGTTGCCATAGAGCAATGCCCTGAGTTCCCTATGTGTCATATCCACTTTGAGACATATGTGGTGCCAGAGCACTTGGTTTCCATGGCAACAGGAAATTGCTTGGGCGCTGAACTAGTGTTTGGCTGTGGAGTTTTGAGCGCCTTGAGTGAGGAAATCCATGTCAGTTTAGTGTGGGTGCTCACCCTGGTTGATTCCATCACACTGGGCTCAATGTGCATTGGACCGGAAGTGACCAAACAGGGTTTCCTAGAACGCTGCAAGCACAGCTGATGGTATGTGAAGTTCATGAGGCAGGTGGAGTTGTTTTGGCACTGGAAGAGCTGTGCTGCTGCTTCGGGCAGTTGCCATTCACCACCGGCCTGAGTTCCCTAGGTGTCATATCCACTTTCAGACATATGTGGTGCCAGAGCACTTGGTTTCCATGGCAGCGAGAAATGGCTTGGGCGCTGAACATGTGTTTAGCTGTGGAGTTTTGAGCACCTTGAATGAGAGGTCCATGTTAGTTTAGTGTGGGTGCTCACCCTGCTTGATTCCATCACACTGGGCTCAATGGGCATTGGACCGGAAGTGACCAAACAGGGTTTCCTAGAACGCTGCTAGCACAGCTGATGGCATGTGAAGTTCATGAGGCCGGTGGAGTTGTTCTGGCACTGGAAGAGCTGTGCTGCTGCTTTGGGCAGTTGCCATTCACCACCCGCCTGAGTTCCCTGGGTGTCATATCCACTTTCAGACATATGTGGTGCCAGAGCACTTGGTTTCCATGGCAGCGGGAAATGTCTTGGCTTCTGAACTTGTGTTTGGCTGTGGAGTTTTGAGCGCCTTGAGTGAGGAGCTCCATGTTAGTTTAGTGTAGGTGCTCACCCTGGTTGATTCCATCACACTGGGCTCAAAGGGCATTCGACCGGAAGTGACCAAACAGGATTTCCTAGAACGATGCTAGCACAGCTGATGGTATGTGAAGTTCATGAGGCAGGTGGAGTTGTTTTGGCACTGGAAGAGCTGTGCTGCTGCTTTGGGCAGTTGCCATTCACCACCGGCCTTAGATCCCTAGGTGTCATATCCACTTTCAGACATATGTGGTGCCAGAGCACTTGGTTTCCATGGCAGCGGGAAATGGCTTGGGCGCTGAACTTGTGTTTGGCTGTGGAGTTTTGAGCGGCTTGAGTGAGGAGCTCCATGTCAGTTTAGTGTGGGTGCTCAACCTGCTTGATTCCATCACACTGGGCTCAAAGCGCTTTGGACCGGAAGTGACCCAACAAGATTTCCTAGATACCTGCTCGCACACCTATGGTATGTGAAGTTCATGAGGCAGGTGGAGTTGTTTTGCACTGGAAGAGCTGTGCTGCTGCTTCGGGCAGTTGCCATTGACCACCGGCCTGAGTTGCCTAGGTGTCATATCCACTTTCAGACATATGTGGTGCCAAAGCACTTGATTTCCATGGCAGCGGGAAATGGCTTGGGCGCTGAACTTGTGTTTGGCTGTGGAGTTTTGAGCGGCTTGAGTGAGGAGCTCCATGTTAGTTTAGTGTGGGTGCTCACCCTGGTTGATTCCATCACACTGGGCTCAATGGGCATTGGAGAGGAAGTGACCAAACAGGGTTTCCTAGAACGCTGCTAGCACAGCTGATGGTATGTGAAGTTCATGAGGCAGGTGGAGTTGTTTTGGCACTGGAAGAGCTGTGCTGCTGCTTCGGGCAGTTGCCATTCACCACCGCCTCCCTGAGTTCCCTAGGTGTCATATCCACTTTCAGACATATGTGGTGCCAGAGCACTTGGTTTCCATGGCAGGGGGAAATGGCTTGGGCGTTGAACTTGTGTTTGACCGCGGAGTTTTGAGCGGCTTGAGTGAGGAGCTCCACGTTAGTTTAGTGTGGGTGCTCACCCTGGTTGATTCCATCACACTGGGCTCAATGGGCATAGCAACGGAAGTGACCAAACAGAGTTTCCTAGATAGCTGCTAGCACAGCTGATGGTATGTGAAGTTCATGAGGCAGGTGGAGTAGTTTTGGCACTGGAAGAGCTCTGCTGCTGCTTCGGGCCGTTGCCATTGACCACCGCACTGAGTTCCCTAGGTGTCAGATCCACTTTCAGACATATGTGGTGCCAAAGCACTTGGTTTCCATGGCAGCGGGAAATGGCTTGGGCGCTGAACTAGTGTTTGGCTGTGGAGTTTTGAGCGGCTTGAGTGAGGAACTCCATGTCAGTTTACTGTTGGTGCTCACCCTGCTTGATTCCATCACACTGGGCTCAATGTGCATTGGACCGGAAGTGACCCAACAGGGTTTCCTAGAACGCTGCTAGCACAGCTGATGGTATGTGAAGTTCATGAGGCAGGTGGAGTTGTTTTGGCACTGGAAGAGCTGTGCTGCTGCTTTGGACAATTGCCATTCACCGCCGCCCTGAGTTCCCTAGGTGTCATATCCACTTTCAGACATATGTGGTGTCAAAGCACTTGGATTCCATGGCAGCGGGAAATGGCTTGTGGGCTGAATTTGTGTTTGGCTGTGGAGTTTTGAGCGGCTTGAGTGAGGAGCATCATGTTAGTGTAGTGTGGGTACTCATCCTGCTTGATTCCATCACACTGGGCTCAATGGGCATTGGAGCGGAAGTGACCAAAAAGGGTTTCCTAGAACGCTGCTAGCACAGCTGATGGTTTGTGAAGTTCATGAGGCAGGTGGAGTTGTTTTGGCACTGGAAGAGCTGTGCTGCTGCTTCGGGCAGTTGCCATTGACCACCGGCCTGAGTTCCCTAGGTGTCAGATCCACTTTCAGACATATGTGGTGCCAGAGCACTTGGTTTCCATGGCAGCGGGAAATGGCTTGTGCACTGAACTTGTGTTTGGCTGTGGAGTTTTGAGCGGCTTCAGTGAAGAACTCCATGTTAGTTTAGTGTGGGTGCTCACCCTGGTTGATTCCATCCCACTGGGCTCAATGGGCATAGGAACGGAAGTGACCAAACAGAGTTTCCTAGATAGCTGCTAGCACAGCTGATTGTATGTGAAGTTCATGAGGCAGGTGGAGTAGTTTTGGCACTGGAAGAGCTCTGCTGCTGCTTCGGGCAGTTACCATTGACCACCGGCCTGAGTTCCCTAGGTGTCATATCCACTTTCAGACATATGTGGTGGCAAAGCACTTGGTTTCCATGGCAGCGGGAAATTGCTTGTGTGCTGACCATATGTTTGGCTGTGGAATTTGAGTGCTTTGAGTGAGGAGCTGCACGTTAGCTTAGTGTGGGTGCTCACCATGCTTGATTCCATCACACTGGGATCAATATGCATTAGACCGGAAGTGACCCAACAGGGTTTCCTAGAACGCTGCTAGCACAGCTGATTGTATGTGAAGTTCATGAGGCAGGTGGAGTTGTTTTGGCACTGGAAGAGCTGTGCTGCTGCTTCGGGCAGTTGCCATTCACCACCGGCCTTAGATCCCTAGGTGTCAGATCCACTTTCAGACATATGTGGTGACAGAGTACTTGGTTTCCATGGCAGCGGGAAATGTCTTGGGCGCTGAATTTGTGTTTGGCTGTGGAGTTTTGAGCGGCTTGAGTGAGGAGCTCCATGTCAGTTTAGTGTGGGTGCTCAACCTGCTTGATTCCATCACACTGGGCTCAATGGGCATAGAACCGGAAGTGACCCAACAGGGTTTCCTAGAACGCTGCTAGCACAGCTGATGGTATGTGAAGTTCATGAGGCAGGTGGAGTTGTTTTGTCACTGGAAGAGCTGTGCTGCTGCTTCGGACAGTTGCCATTCACCACCACACTACCTTCCCTAGGTGTCCTATCCACTTTCAGACATATGTGGTGCTAGAGCACTTGGTTTCCATGGCAGCGGGAAATGTCTTGGGCGCTGAACTTGTGTTTGGCTGTGGAGTTTGGAGCGGCTTGAGTGAGGAGCTCCACGTTAGTTTAGTGTGGGTGCTCACCATGCTTAATTCCATCACACTGGGCTCAAAGGGCTTCTGAGAGCATGTTACCCAACAGGGTTTCCTAGAACGCTGCTAGCACAGCTGATCGTATGTGAAGTTCATGAGGCAGGTGGAGTTGTTTTGGCACTGGAAGAGCTGTGCTGCTGCTTCGGGCAGTTGCCATTGACCACCGCCCTGAGTTCTGAGTTCCCTATGTGTCATATCCACTTTCAGACATATGTGGTGCCAGAGCACTTCGTTTCCATGGCAGTGGGAAATGGTTTGGGCGTTGAACTTGTGTCTGGCTGTGGAGTTTTGAGCGGCTTGAGTGAGGAGCTCCATGTTAGTTTAGTGTGGGTGCTCAACCTGCTTGATTCGATCACACTGGGCTCAATGGGCATTGGACCGGAAGTGACAAACAGGGTTTCCTAGAACGCTGCTAGCACAGCTGATGGTATGTGAAGTTCATGAGGCAGGTGGAGTTGTTTTGGCACTGGAAGAGCTGTGCTGCTGCTTCGGGCAGTTGCCATTCACCACCATACTGAGTTCCCTAGGTGTCATATCCACTTTCAGACATATGTGGTGCCAGAGCACTTGGTTTCCATGGCAGCGGGAAATGGCTTGTGTGCTGAACATATGTTTGGCTGTGGAGTTTGAGTGCTTTTATTGAGGAGCTCCATGTTAGTTTAGTGTGGGTGCTCACCCTGCTTGATTCCATCACACTGGGCTCAATGGGCATTGGACCAGAAGTGACCCAACAGGGTGTCCTAGAACACTGCTAGCACAGCTGATGGTATGTGAAGTTCATGAGGCAGGTGGAGTTGTTTTGGCACTGGAAGAGCTGTGCTGCTGCTTCGGGCAGTTGCCATTGAACACGGCCTGAGTTCCCTAGCTGTCATAACCACTTTCAGACATATGTGGTGCCAGAGCACTTGGTTTCCATGGCAGCGGGAAATGACTTGTTCGCAGAACTTGTGTTTGGCTGTGGAGTTTTGAGCGGCTTGACTAAAGAGCTCCATGTTAGTTTAGTGTGGGTGCTCAACCTGCTTGATTCCATCACACTGGGCTCAATGGGCATTGGACCGGAAGTGACCAAACAGGGTTTCCTAGAACGCTGCTAGCACAGCTGATGGTATGTGAAGTTCATGAGGCAGGTGGAGTTGTTTTGGCACTGGAAGAGCTGTGCTGCTGCTTCGAGCAGTTGCCATAGAGCAATGCCCTGAGTTCCCTATGTGTCATATCCACTTTGAGACATATGTGGTGCCAGAGCACTTGGTTTCCATGGCAGCGGGAAATGGCTTGGGCGCTGAACTAGTGTTTGGCTGTGGAGTTTTGAGCGCCTTGAGTGAGGAAATCCATGTCAGTTTAGTGTGGGTGCTCACCCTGGTTGATTCCATCACACTGGGCTCAATGTGCATTGGACCGGAAGTGACCAAACAGGGTTTCCTAGAACGCTGCTAGCACAGCTGATGGTATGTGAAGTTCATGAGGCAGGTGGAGTTGTTTTGGCACTGGAAGAGCTTTGCTGCTGCTTCGGGCAGTTGCCATTGACCACCGGCCTGAGTTCCCTATGTGTCAGATCCACTTTCAGACATATGTGCTGCCAGAGCACTTCGTTTCCATGGCAGTGGGAAATGGTTTGGGCGTTGAACTTGTGTCTGGCTGTGGAGTTTTGAGCGGCTTGAGTGAGGAGCTCCATGTTAGTTTAGTGTGGGTGCTCAACCTGCTTGATTCCATCACACTGGGCTCAATGGGCATTGGAGAGGAAGTGACCAAACAGGGTTTCCTAGAACGCTGCTAGCACAGCTGATGGTATGTGAAGTTCATGAGGCAGGTGGAGTTGTTTTGGCACTGGAAGAGCTGTGCTGCTGCTTCGGGCAGTTGCCATTCACCACCGCCTCCCTGAGTTCCCTAGGTGTCATATCCACTTTCAGACATATGTGGTGCCAGAGCACTTGGTTTCAATGGCAGGGGGAAATGGCTTGGGCGTTGAACTTGTGTTTGACCGCGGAGTTTTGAGCGGCTTGAGTGAGGAGCTCCACGTTAGTTTAGTGTGGGTGCTCACCCTGGTTGATTCCATCACACTGGGCTCAATGGGCATAGCAACGGAAGTGACCAAACAGAGTTTCCTAGATAGCTGCTAGCACAGCTGATGGTATGTGAAGTTCATGAGGCAGGTGGAGTAGTTTTGGCACTGGAAGAGCTGTGCTGCTGCTTCGGGCCGTTGCCATTGACCACCGGCCTGAGTTGCCTAGGTGTCAGATCCACTTTCAGACATATGTGGTGCCAAAGCACTTGGTTTCCATGGCAGCGGGAAATGGCTTGGGCGCTGAACTAGTGTTTGGCTGTGGAGTTTTGAGCGCCTTGAGTGAGGAACTCCATGTCAGTTTACTGTTGGTGCTCACCCTGCTTGATTCCATCACACTGGGCTCAATGTGCATTGGACCGGAAGTGACCCAACAGGGTTTCCTAGAACGCTGCTAGCACAGCTGATGGTATGTGAAGTTCATGAGGCAGGTGGAGTTGTTTTGGCACTGGAAGAGCTGTGCTGCTGCTTTGGACAATTGCCATTCACCGCCGCCCTGAGTTCCCTAGGTGTCATATCCACTTTCAGACATATGTGGTGTCAAAGCACTTGGATTCCATGGCTGCGGGAAATGGCTTGTGGGCTGAATTTGTGTTTGGCTGTGGAGTTTTGAGCGGCTTGAGTGAGGAGCATCATGTTAGTGTAGTGTGGGTACTCATCCTGCTTGATTCCATCACACTGGGCTCAATGGGCATTGGAGCGGAAGTGACCAAAAAGGGTTTCCTAGAACGCTGCTAGCACAGCTGATGGTTTGTGAAGTTCATGAGGCAGGTGGAGTTGTTTTGGCACTGGAAGAGCTGTGCTGCTGCTTCGGGCAGTTGCCATTGACCACCGGCCTGAGTTCCCTAGGTGTCAGATCCACTTTCAGACATATGTGGTGCCAGAGCACTTGGTTTCCATGGCAGCGGGAAATGGCTTGTGCACTGAACTTGTGTTTGGCTGTGGAGTTTTGAGCGGCTTCAGTGAAGAACTCCATGTTAGTTTAGTGTGGGTGCTCACCCTGGTTGATTCCATCCCACTGGGCTCAATGGGCATAGGAACGGAAGTGACCAAACAGAGTTTCCTAGATAGCTGCTAGCACAGCTGATTGTATGTGAAGTTCATGAGGCAGGTGGAGTAGTTTTGGCACTGGAAGAGCTCTGCTGCTGCTTCGGGCAGTTACCATTGACCACCGGCCTGAGTTCCCTAGGTGTCATATCCACTTTCAGACATATGTGGTGGCAAAGCACTTGGTTTCCATGGCAGCGGGAAATTGCTTGTGTGCTGACCATATGTTTGGCTGTGGAATTTGAGTGCTTTGAGTGAGGAGCTGCACGTTAGCTTAGTGTGGGTGCTCACCATGCTTGATTCCATCACACTGGGATCAATATGCATTAGACCGGAAGTGACCCAACAGGGTTTCCTAGAACGCTGCTAGCACAGCTGATTGTATGTGAAGTTCATGAGGCAGGTGGAGTTGTTTTGGCACTGGAAGAGCTGTGCTGCTGCTTCGGGCAGTTGCCATTCACCACCGGCCTTAGATCCCTAGGTGTCAGATCCACTTTCAGACATATGTGGTGACAGAGTACTTGGTTTCCATGGCAGCGGGAAATGTCTTGGGCGCTGAATTTGTGTTTGGCTGTGGAGTTTTGAGCGGCTTGAGTGAGGAGCTCCATGTCAGTTTAGTGTGGGTGCTCAACCTGCTTGATTCCATCACACTGGGCTCAATGGGCATAGAACCGGAAGTGACCCAACAGGGTTTCCTAGAACGCTGCTAGCACAGCTGATGGTATGTGAAGTTCATGAGGCAGGTGGAGTTGTTTTGTCACTGGAAGAGCTGTGCTGCTGCTTCGGACAGTTGCCATTCACCACCACACTACCTTCCCTAGGTGTCCTATCCACTTTCAGACATATGTGGTGCTAGAGCACTTGGTTTCCATGGCAGCGGGAAATGTCTTGGGCGCTGAACTTGTGTTTGGCTGTGGAGTTTGGAGCGGCTTGAGTGAGGAGCTCCACGTTAGTTTAGTGTGGGTGCTCACCATGCTTAATTCCATCACACTGGGCTCAAAGGGCTTCTGAGAGCATGTTACCCAACAGGGTTTCCTAGAACGCTGCTAGCACAGCTGATCGTATTTGAAGTTCATGAGGCAGGTGGAGTTGTTTTGGCACTGGAAGAGCTGTGCTGCTGCTTCGGGCAGTTGCCATTGACCACCGCCCTGAGTTCTGAGTTCCCTATGTGTCATATCCACTTTCAGACATATGTGGTGCCAGAGCACTTCGTTTCCATGGCAGTGGGAAATGGTTTGGGCGTTGAACTTGTGTCTGGCTGTGGAGTTTTGAGCGGCTTGAGTGAGGAGCTCCATGTTAGTTTAGTGTGGGTGCTCAACCTGCTTGATTCCATCACACTGGGCTCAATGGGCATTGGACCGGAAGTGACAAACAGGGTTTCCTAGAACGCTGCTAGCACAGCTGATGGTATGTGAAGTTCATGAGGCAGGTGGAGTTGTTTTGGCACTGGAAGAGCTGTGCTGCTGCTTCGGGCAGTTGCCATTCACCACCATACTGAGTTCCCTAGGTGTCATATCCACTTTCAGACATATGTGGTGCCAGAGCACTTGGTTTCCATGGCAGCGGGAAATGGCTTGTGTGCTGAACATATGTTTGGCTGTGGAGTTTGAGTGCTTTTATTGAGGAGCTCCATGTTAGTTTAGTGTGGGTGCTCACCCTGCTTGATTCCATCACACTGGGCTCAATGGGCATTGGACCAGAAGTGACCCAACAGGGTGTCCTAGAACACTGCTAGCACAGCTGATGGTATGTGAAGTTCATGAGGCAGGTGGAGTTGTTTTGGCACTGGAAGAGCTGTGCTGCTGCTTCGGGCAGTTGCCATTGACCACGGCCCGAGTTCCCTAGCTGTCATAACCACTTTCAGACATATGTGGTGCCAGAGCACTTGGTTTCCATGGCAGCGGGAAATGACTTGTTCGCAGAACTTGTGTTTGGCTGTGGAGTTTTGAGCGGCTTGACTAAAGAGCTCCATGTTAGTTTAGTGTGGGTGCTCAACCTGCTTGATTCCATCACACTGGGCTCAATGGGCATTGGACCGGAAGTGACCAAACAGGGTTTCCTAGAACGCTGCTAGCACAGCTGATGGTATGTGAAGTTCATGAGGCAGGTGGAGTTGTTTTGGCACTGGAAGAGCTGTGCTGCTGCTTCGAGCAGTTGCCATAGAGCAATGCCCTGAGTTCCCTATGTGTCATATCCACTTTGAGACATATGTGGTGCCAGAGCACTTGGTTTCCATGGCAGCGGGAAATGGCTTGGGCGCTGAACTAGTGTTTGGCTGTGGAGTTTTGAGCGCCTTGAGTGAGGAAATCCATGTCAGTTTAGTGTGGGTGCTCACCCTGGTTGATTCCATCACACTGGGCTCAATGTGCATTGGACCGGAAGTGACCAAACAGGGTTTCCTAGAACGCTGCTAGCACAGCTGATGGTATGTGAAGTTCATGAGGCAGGTGGAGTTGTTTTGGCACTGGAAGAGCTTTGCTGCTGCTTCGGGCAGTTGCCATTGACCACCGGCCTGAGTTCCCTATGTGTCAGATCCACTTTCAGACATATGTGCTGCCAGAGCACTTCGTTTCCATGGCAGTGGGAAATGGTTTGGGCGTTGAACTTGTGTCTGGCTGTGGAGTTTTGAGCGGCTTGAGTGAGGAGCTCCATGTTAGTTTAGTGTGGGTGCTCAACCTGCTTGATTCCATCACACTGGGCTCAATGGGCATTGGAGAGGAAGTGACCAAACAGGGTTTCCTAGAACGCTGCTAGCACAGCTGATGGTATGTGAAGTTCATGAGGCAGGTGGAGTTGTTTTGGCACTGGAAGAGCTGTGCTGCTGCTTCGGGCAGTTGCCATTCACCACCGCCTCCCTGAGTTCCCTAGGTGTCATATCCACTTTCAGACATATGTGGTGCCAGAGCACTTGGTTTCAATGGCAGGGGGAAATGGCTTGGGCGTTGAACTTGTGTTTGACCGCGGAGTTTTGAGCGGCTTGAGTGAGGAGCTCCACGTTAGTTTAGTGTGGGTGCTCACCCTGGTTGATTCCATCACACTGGGCTCAATGGGCATAGCAACGGAAGTGACCAAACAGAGTTTCCTAGATAGCTGCTAGCACAGCTGATGGTATGTGAAGTTCATGAGGCAGGTGGAGTAGTTTTGGCACTGGAAGAGCTCTGCTGCTGCTTCGGGCCGTTGCCATTGACCACCGGCCTGAGTTGCCTAGGTGTCAGATCCACTTTCAGACATATGTGGTGCCAAAGCACTTGGTTTCCATGGCAGCGGGAAATGGCTTGGGCGCTGAACTAGTGTTTGGCTGTGGAGTTTTGAGCGCCTTGAGTGAGGAACTCCATGTTAGTTTACTGTTGGTGCTCACCCTGCTTGATTCCATCACACTGGGCTCAATGTGCATTGGACCGGAAGTGACCCAACAGGGTTTCCTAGAACGCTGCTAGCACAGCTGATGGCATGTGAAGTTCATGAGGCAGGTGGAGTTGTTTTGGCACTGGAAGAGCTGTGCTGCTGCTTTGGACAATTGCCATTCACCGCCGCCCTGAGTTCCCTAGGTGTCATATCCACTTTCAGACATATGTGGTGTCAAAGCACTTGGATTCCATGGCTGCGGGAAATGGCTTGTGGGCTGAATTTGTGTTTGGCTGTGGAGTTTTGAGCGGCTTGAGTGAGGAGCATCATGTTAGTGTAGTGTGGGTACTCATCCTGCTTGATTCCATCACACTGGGCTCAATGGGCATTGGAGCGGAAGTGACCAAAAATGGTTTCCTAGAACGCTGCTAGCACAGCTGATGGTTTGTGAAGTTCATGAGGCAGGTGGAGTTGTTTTGGCACTGGAAGAGCTGTGCTGCTGCTTCGGGCAGTTGCCATTGACCACCGGCCTGAGTTCCCTAGGTGTCAGATCCACTTTCAGACATATGTGCTGCCAGAGCACTTGGTTTCCATGGCAGCGGGAAATGGCTTGTGCACTGAACTTGTGTTTGGCTGTGGAGTTTTGAGCGGCTTCAGTGAAGAACTCCATGTTAGTTTAGTGTGGGTGCTCACCCTGGTTGATTCCATCCCACTGGGCTCAATGGGCATAGGAACGGAAGTGACCAAACAGAGTTTCCTAGATAGCTGCTAGCACAGCTGATTGTATGTGAAGTTCATGAGGCAGGTGGAGTAGTTTTGGCACTGGAAGAGCTGTGCTGCTGCTTCGGGCAGTTACCATTGACCACCGGCCTGAGTTCCCTAGGTGTCATATCCACTTTCAGACATATGTGGTGGCAAAGCACTTGGTTTCCATGGCAGCGGGAAATTGCTTGTGTGCTGACCATATGTTTGGCTGTGGAATTTGAGTGCTTTGAGTGAGGAGCTGCACGTTAGCTTAGTGTGGGTGCTCACCATGCTTGATTCCATCACACTGGGATCAATATGCATTAGACCGGAAGTGACCCAACAGGGTTTCCTAGAACGCTGCTAGCACAGCTGATGGTATGTGAAGTTCATGAGGCAGGTGGAGTTGTTTTGGCACTGGAAGAGCTGTGCTGCTGCTTCGGGCAGTTGCCATTCACCACCGGCCTTAGATCCCTAGGTGTCAGATCCACTTTCAGACATATGTGGTGACAGAGTACTTGGTTTCCATGGCAGCGGGAAATGTCTTGGGCGCTGAATTTGTGTTTGGCTGTGGAGTTTTGAGCGGCTTGAGTGAGGAGCTCCATGTCAGTTTAGTGTGGGTGCTCAACCTGCTTGATTCCATCACACTGGTCTCAAAGGGCATTGGACCGGATGTGACCCAACAAGATTTCCTAGATACCTGCTCGCACACCTGATGGCATGTGAAGTTCATGAGGCAGGTGGAGTTGTTTTGCACTGGAAGAGCTGTGCTGCTGCTTCGGACAGTTGCCATTCACCACCGGCCTGAGTTCCCTAGGTGTCCTATCCACTTTCAGACATATGTGGTGCCAAACCACTTGGTTTCCATGGCAGCAGGAAATCTCTTGGGCGCTGAACTTGTGTTTGGCTGTGGAGTTTTCAGCGCCTTGAGTGAGGAGCTCCACGTTAGTTTAGTGTGCGTGCTCAACCTGCTTGATTCCATCACACTGGGCTCAATGGGCATAGAACCGGAAGTGACAAACAGGGTTTCCTAGAACGCTGCTAGCACAGCTGATGGTATGTGAAGTTCATGAGGCAGGTGGAGTTGTTTTGGCACTGGAAGAGCTGTGCTGCTGCTTCGGGCAGTTGCCATTCACCACCATACTGAGTTCCCTAGGTGTCATATCCACTTTCAGACATATGTGGTGCCAGAGCACTTGGTTTCCATGGCAGCGGGAAATGGCTTGTGTGCTGAACATATGTTTGGCTGTGGAGTTTGAGTGCTTTTATTGAGGAGCTCCATGTTAGTTTAGTGTGGGTGCTCACCCTGCTTGATTCCATCACACTGGGCTCAATGGGCATTGGACCAGAAGTGACCCAACAGGGTTTCCTAGAACACTGCTAGCACAGCTGATGGTATGTGAAGTTCATGAGGCAGGTGGAGTTGTTTTGGCACTGGAAGAGCTGTGCTGCTGCTTCGGGCAGTTGCCATTGACCACGGCCCGAGTTCCCTAGCTGTCATAACCACTTTCAGACATATGTGGTGCCAGAGCACTTGGTTTCCATGGCAGCGGGAAATGACTTGTTCGCAGAACTTGTGTTTGGCTGTGGAGTTTTGAGCGGCTTGACTAAAGAGCTCCATGTTAGTTTAGTGTGGGTGCTCAACCTGGTTGATTCCATCACACTGGGCTCAATGGGCATTGGACCGGAAGTGACCAAACAGGGTTTCCTAGAACGCTGCTAGCACAGCTGATGGTATGTGAAGTTCATGAGGCAGGTGGAGTTGTTTTGGCACTGGAAGAGCTGTGCTGCTGCTTCGAGCAGTTGCCATAGAGCAATGCCCTGAGTTCCCTATGTGTCATATCCACTTTGAGACATATGTGGTGCCAGAGCACTTGGTTTCCATGGCAGCGGGAAATGGCTTGGGCGCTGAACTAGTGTTTGGCTGTGGAGTTTTGAGCGCCTTGAGTGAGGAAATCCATGTCAGTTTAGTGTGGGTGCTCACCCTGGTTGATTCCATCACACTGGGCTCAATGTGCATTGGACCGGAAGTGACCCAACAGGGTTTCCTAGAACGCTGCAAGCACAGCTGATGGTATGTGAAGTTCATGAGGCAGGTGGAGTTGTTTTGGCACTGGAAGAGCTGTGCTGCTGCTTTGGACAATTGCCATTCACCGCCGCCCTGAGTTCCCTAGGTGTCATATCCACTTTCAGCCATATGTGGTGTCAAAGCACTTGGATTCCATGGCAGCGGGAAATGGCTTGTGTGCTGAATTTGTGTTTGGCTGTGGAGTTTTGAGCGCCTTGACTGAAGAGCTCCATGTTAGTGTAGTGTGGGTACTCATCCTGCTTGATTCCATCACACTGGGCTCAATGGGCATTGGAGCGGAAGTGACCAAACAGGGTTTCCTAGAACGCTGCTAGCACAGCTGATGGTATGTGAAGTTCATGAGGCAGGTGGAGTTGTTTTGGCACTGGAAGAGCTTTGCTGCTGCTTCGGGCAGTTGCCATTGACCACCGCCCTGAGTTCCCTATGTGTCAGATCCACTTTCAGACATATGTGCTGCCAGAGCACTTCGTTTCCATGGCAGTGGGAAATGGTTTGGGCGTTGAACTTGTGTCTGGCTGTGGAGTTTTGAGCGGCTTGAGTGAGGAGCTCCATGTTAGTTTAGTGTGGGTGCTCAACCTGCTTGATTCCATCACACTGGGCTCAATGGGCATAGAACCGGAAGTGACCCAACAGGGTTTCCTAGAACGCTGTTAGCACAGCTGATGGTATGTGAAGTTCATGAGGCAGGTGGAGTTGTTTTGGCACTGGAAGAGCTGTGCTGCTGCTTCGGGCAGTTGCCATTCACCACCATACTGAGTTTCCTAGGTGTCATATCCACTTTCAGACATATGTGGTGCCAGAGCACTTGGTTTCCATGGCAGCGGGAAATGGATTGTGTGCTGAACATATGTTTGGCTGTGGAGTTTGAGTGCTTTTAGTGAGGAGCTCCATGTTAGTTTAGTGTGGGTGCTCACCCTGCTTGATTCCATCACACTGGGCTCAATGGGCTTTGGACCAGAAGTGACCCAACAGGGTGTCCTAGAACACTGCTAGCACAGCTGATGGTATGTGAAGTTCATGAGGCAGGTGGAGTTGTTTTGGCACTGGAAGAGCTGTGCTGCTGCTTCGGGCAGTTGCCATTGACCACGGCCCGAGTTCCCTAGGTGTCATAACCACTTTCAGACATATGTGGTGCCAGAGCACTTGGTTTCCATGGCAGCGGGAAATGACTTGTTCGCAGAACTTGTGTTTGGCTGTGGAGTTTTGAGCGGCTTGACTAAAGAGCTCCATGTTAGTTTAGTGTGGGTGCTCAACCTGCTTGATTCCATCACACTGGGCTCAATGGGCATTGGACCGGAAGTGACAAAACAGGGTTTCCTAGATAGCTGCTAGCACAGCTGATGGTATGTGAAGTTCATCAGGCAGGTGGAGTTGTTTTGGCACTGGAAGAGCTGTGCTGCTGCTTCGAGCAGTTGCCATAGAGCAATGCCCTGAGTTCCCTATGTGTCATATCCACTTTAAGACATATGTGGTGCCAGAGCACTTGGTTTCCATGGCAGCGGGAAATGTCTTGGCTTCTGAACTTGTGTTTGGCTGTGAAGTTTTGAGCGGCTTGAGTGAGGAGATCCATGTTAGTTTAGTGTGGGTGCTCACCCTGCTTGATTCCATCACACTGGCCTCAATGGGCATTGGACCGGAAGTGACCAACTGGGTTTCCTAGAACGCTGCTAGCACAGCTGATGGTATGTGAAGTTCATGAGGCAGGTGGAGTTGTTTTGCACTGGAAGAGCTGTGCTGCTGCTTCGGACAGTTGCCATTCACCACCGCCCTGAGTTACCTAGGTGTCAGATCCACTTTCAGACATATGTGGTGCCAGAGCACTTGGTTTACATGGCAGCAAGAAATGTCTTGGGCGTTGAACTTGTGTTTGGCTGTGGAGTTTTGAGTGGCTTGAGTGAGGAGCTCCATGTTAGTTTAGTGTGGGTGCTCAACCTGCTTGATTCCATCACACTGGGCTCAATGAGCATTGGCATGGAAGTGACCCTACAGGGTTTCCTAGAACGCTGCTAGCACAGCTGATTGTATGTGAAGTTCATGAGGCAGGTGGAGTTGTTTTGGCACTGGAAGAGCTGTGCTGCTGCTTCGGGCAGTTACCATTGACCACGGCCCTGAGTTCCCTAGGTGTCATAACCACTTTCAGACATATGTGGTGCCAGAGCACTTGGTTTCCATGGCAGCGGGAAATGGCTTGTGTGCTGAACTTGTGTTTTGCTGTGGAGTTTTGAGCGGCTTGACTGAAGAGCTCCATGTTAGTTTAGTGTTAGTGCTGACCCTGGTTGATTCCATCCCACTGGGCTCAATGGGCATTGGACCGGAACTGACCCTACAGGGTTTCCTAGATAGCTGCTAGCACAGCTGATGGTATGTGAAGTTCATGAGGCAGGTGGAGTGGTTTTGGCACTGGAAGAGTTGTGATGCTGCTTCGGGCAGTTGACATTCTCCACTGCCCTGAGTTCTGAGTTCCCTAGGTGTCATATCCACTTTCAGACATATGTGGTGCCAGAGCACTTGGTTTCCATGGCAGCGGGAAATGGCTTCTGCGCTGAACTTGTGTCTGGCTGTGGAGTTTTGAGCGGCTTGAGTGAGGAGCTCCATGTTAGTTTAGTGTGGATGCTCATCCTTCTTGATTCCATCACACTGGCCTCAATTGGCCTTGGACCGGAAGTGACCAACAGGGTTTCCTAGATAGCTGCTAGCACAGCTGATGGTATGTGAAGTTCATGAGGCAGGTGGAGTTGTTTTGGCACTGGAAGAGCTGTGCTGCTGCTTCGGGCAGTTGCCATTGACCACCGCCCTGAGTTCTGAGTTCCCTAAGTGTCATATCCACTTTAAGACATATGTGCTGCCAGAGCACATGGTTTCCATGGCAGTGGGAAATGGCTTGGGCGCTGAACTTGTGTTTGGCTGTGGAGTTTGAGCGGCTTTGAGTGAGGAGCTCCATGTTAGTTTAGTGTGGGTGCTCACCCTGCTTGATTACATCCCACTGGGCTCAATGGGCATTGGACAGGATGTGACCAACAGGGTTTCCTAGATAGCTGCTAGCACAGCTGATGGTATGTGAAGTTCATGAGGCAGGTGGAGTTGTTTTGGCACTGGAAGAGCTGTGCTGCTGCTACGGGCAGTTGCCATTCACCACCGGCCTGAGTTCCTTAGGTGTCATATCCACTTTCAGACATATGTGGTGCCAGAGCACTTGGTTTCCATGGCAGCGGGAAATGTCTTGGCTTCTGAACTTGTGTTTGGCTGTGGAGTTTTGAGCGGCTTGAGTGAGGAGCTCCATGTCAGTTTAGTGTGGGTGCTCAACCTGCTTGATTCCATCCCACTGGCCTCAAAGGGCATTGGACCGGAAGTGACCAAACAGGGTTTCCTAGAACGGTGCTAGCACAGCTGATGGTATGTGAAGTTCATGAGGCAGGTGGAGTTGTTTTGGCACTGGAAGAGCTGTGCTGCTGCTTCGGACAGTTGCCATTCACCACCACACTACCTTCCCTAGGTTTCCTATCCACTTTCAGACATATGTGGTGCTAGAGCACTTGGTTCCCATGGCAGCGGGAAATGTCTTGGGCGCTGAACTTGTGTTTGGCTGTGGAGTTTGGAGCTCCTTGAGTGAGGAGCTCCACGTTAGTTTAGTGTGGGTGCTCACCATGCTTAATTCCATCACACTGGGCTCAAAGGGCTTCGGAGAGCATGTTACCCAACAGGGTTTCCTAGAACGCTGCTAGCACAGCTGATCATATTTGAAGTTCATGAGGCAGGTGGAGTTGTTTTGGCACTGGAAGAGCTGTGCTGCTGCTTCGGGCAGTTGCCATTCACCACCGCCCTCAGTTCCCTATGTGTCATATCCACTTTCAGACATATGTGGTGCCAGAGCACTTCGTTTCCATGGCAGTGGGAAATGGTTTGGGCGTTGAACTTGTGTCTGGCTGTGGAGTTTTGAGCGCTTTGAGTGAGGAGCTCCATGTTAGTTTAGTGTGGGTGCTCAACCTGCTTGATTCCATCACACTGGGTTCAATGCGCATTGGACCGGAAGTGACAAACAGGGTTTCCTAGAACGCTGCTAGCACAGCTGATGGTATGTGAAGTTCATGAGGCAGGTGGAGTTGTTTTGGCACTGGAAGAGCTGTGCTGCTGCTTCGGGCAGTTGCCATTCACCACCATACTGAGTTCCCTAGGTGTCATATCCACTTTCAGACATATGTGGTGCCAGAGCACTTGGTTTCCATGGCAGCGGGAAATGGCTTGTGTGCTGAACATATGTTTGGCTGTGGAGTTTGAGTGCTTTTAGTGAGGAGCTCCATGTTAGTTTAGTGTGGGTGCTCACCCTGCTTGATTCCATCACACTGGGCTCAATGGGCATTGGACCAGAAGTGACCCAACAGGGTGTCCTAGAACACTGCTAGCACAGCTGATGGTATGTGAAGTTCATGAGGCAGGTGGAGTTGTTTTGGCACTGGAAGAGCTGTGCTGCTGCTTCGGGCAGTTGCCATTGACCACGGCCCGAGTTCCCTAGCTGTCATAACCACTTTCAGACATATGTGGTGCAAGAGCACTTGGTTTCCATGGCAGCGGGAAATGACTTGTTCGCAGAACTTGTGTTTGGCTGTGGAGTTTTGAGCGGCTTGACTGAAGAGCTCCATGTTAGTTTAGTGTGGGTGCTCAACCTGCTTGATTCCATCACACTGGCCTCAATGGGCATTGGACCGGAAGTGACCAACAGGGTTTCCTAGACAACTGCTAGCACAGCTGATGGTATGTGAAGTTCATGAGGCAGGTGGAGTTGTTTTGGCACTGGAAGAGCTGTGCTGCTGCTTCGGGCAGTTTGCATTCACCACCATACTGAGTTCCCTAGGTGTCAGATCCACTTTCAGACATATGTGGTGCCAGAGCACTTGGTTTCCATGGCAGCGAGAAATGTCTTGTGCGTTGAACTTGTGTTTGGCTGTGGAGTTTTGAGCGCTTCACTGAAGAGCTCCATGTTAGTTTAGTGTGAGTGCTGACCCTGGTTGATTCCACCCCACTGGGCTCAATGGGCATTGGACCGGAACTGACCCTACAGGGTTTCCTATATAGCTGCTAGCACAGCTGATGGTATGTGAAGTTCATGAGGCAGGTGGAGTGGTTTTGGCACTGGAAGAGTTGTGCTGCTGCTTCGGGCAGTTGCCATTCTCCACTGCCCTGAGTTCTGAGTTCCCTAGGTGTCATATCCACTTTCAGACATATGTGGTGCCAGAGCACTTGGTGTCCATGGCAGCGGGAAATGGCTTTGGGCGTTGAAATTGTGTTTGGCTGTGGAGTTTTGAGCGGCTTGAGTGAGGAGCTCCATGTTAGTTGAGTGTGGGTGCTCACCCTGCTTGATTCCATCACACTGGGCTCAATGTGCATTGGACCGGAAATGGCACAACAGGGTTTCCTAGAACGCTGCTAGCACAGCTGATGGTATGTTAAGTTCGTGAGGCAGGTGGAGTTGTTTTGGCACTGGAAGAGCTGTGCTGCTGCTTCGGGCAGTTGCCATTCACCACCGCCATACTGAGTTCCCTAGCTGTCATAACCACTTTCAGACATATGTGGTGCCAGAGCACTTGGTTTCCATGGCAGCGGGAAATGGCTTCTGCGCTGAACTTGTGTCTGGCTGTGGAGTTTTGAGCGGCTTGAGTGAGGAGCTCCATGTTAGTTTAGTGTGGGAGCTCATCCTTCTTGATTCCATCACACTGGGCTCAATGGGCATTGGACCGGAAGTGACCAACAGGGTTTCCTAGATAGCTGCTAGCACAGCTGATGGTATGTGAAGTTCATGAGGCAGGTGGAGTTGTTTTGGCACTGGAAGAGCTGTGCTGCTGCTTCGGGCAGTTGCCATTGACCACCGCCCTGAGTTCTGAGTTCCCTAAGTGTCATATCCACTTTAAGACATATGTGGTACCAGAGCACATGGTTTCCATGGCAGTGGGAAATGGCTTGGGCGCTGAACTTGTGTTTGGCTGTGGAGTTTGAGCGCTTTGAGTGAGGAGCTCCATGTTAGTTTAGTGTGGGTGCTCACCCTGCTTGATTACATCCCACTGGGCTCAATGGGCATTGGACAGGATGTGACCAACAGGGTTTCCTAGATAGCTGCTAGCACAGCTGATGGTATGTGAAGTTCATGAGGCAGGTGGAGTTGTTTTGGCACTGGAAGAGCTGTGCTGCTGCTACGGGCAGTTGCCATTCACCACCGGCCTGAGTTCCTTAGGTGTCATATCCACTTTCAGACATATGTGGTGCCAGAGCACTTGGTTTCCATGGCAGCGGGAAATGTCTTGGGCGTTGAACTTGTGTTTGGCTGTGGAGTTTTGAGCGGCTTGAGTGAGGAGCTCCATGTTAGTTTAGTGTGGGTGCTCACCCTGCTTGATTCCATCCCACTGGGCTCAATGGGCATTGGGGCGGAAGTGACGCAACAGGGTTTCCTAGACAGCTGCTAGCACAGCTGATGGTATGTGAAGTTCATGAGGCAGGTGGAGTTGTTTTGGCACTGGAAGAGCTGTGCTGCTGCTTCGGGCAGTTGCCATTGACCACCGCCCTGAGTTCCCTAGGTATCAGATCCACTTTCAGACATATGTGGTGCCAGATCACTTGGTTTCCATGGCAGCGGGAAATGGCTTGGCCGCTGAACTTGTGTTTGGCTGTGGAGTTTTGAGCGGCTTGAGTTACGAGCTCCATGTTAGTTTTTTGTGGGTGCTCACCCTGCTTGATTACATCATACTGGGCTCAATGTGCATTGGACCGGAAGTGACCAACAGGGTTTCCTAGATAGCTGCTAGCACAGCTGATGGTATGTGAAGTTCATGAGGCAGGTGGAGTTGTTTTGCACTGGAAGAGCTGTGCTGCTGCTTTGGGCAGTTGCCATTGAACACCGCCATGAGTTCCCTAGGTGTCAGATCCACTTTCAGACATATGTGTTGCCAGAACACTTGGTTTCCATGGCAGCGGGAAATTGCTTGGGCGTTGAACTTGTGTTTGGCTGTGGAGTTTTGAGCGCCTTGACTGAAGAGCTCCATGTTAGTTTATTGTGGCTGCTCAACCTGCTTGATTCCATCCCACTGGGCTCAATGGGCATTGGACCGGAAGTGGCCCAACAGGGTTTCCTAGAACGGTGCTAGCACAGCTGATGGTATGTGAAGTTCATGAGGCAGGTGGAGTTGTTTTGGCACTGGAAGAGCTGTGCTGCTGCTTCGGGCAGTTGTCATTGACCACGGCCCGAGTTCCTTAGGTGTCCTATCCACTTTCAGACATATGTGGTGCCAGAGCACTTGGTTTCCATGGCCACGGGAAATGGCTTTGTTCGTTGAACTTGTGTTTGGCTGTGGAGTTTTGAGCGGCTTGAGTGAGGAGCTCCATGTTAGTTTAATGTGGGTCCTAACCCTGCTTGATTCCATCACACTGGGCTCAATGGGCATTGGACCGGAAGTGACGAAACAGGGTTTCCTAGACAGCTGCTAGCACAGCTGATGGTATGTGAATTTCATGAGGCAGGTGGAGTTGTTTTGGCACTGGAAGAGCTGTGCTGCTGCTTCGGGCAGTTGCCATTGACCACCGCCCTGAGTTCCCTAGGTGTCCTATCCACTTTCATACATATGTGGTGCCAGAGCAGTTGGTTTCCATGGCAGCAGGAAATGGCTTGGGCGTATAACTTGTGTTTGGCTGTGGAGTTTTCAGCGGCTTGAGTGAGGAGCTCCATGTTAGTTGAGTGTGGGTGCTCACCCTGCTTGATTACATCACACTGAGCTCAATGGGCATTGGACCGGAAGTGACCCTACAGGGTTTCCTAGAACGCTGCTAGCACAGCTGATGGCATGTGAAGTTCATGAGGCAGGTGGAGATGTTTTGGAACTGGAAGAGTTGTGCTGCTGCTTCAGGCAGTTGCCATTCTCCAAGGCCCGAGTTCCCTAGGTGTCATAACCAGTTTCAGACATATGTGGTGCCAGAGCACTTGGTTTCCATGGCAGCGGGAAATGTCTTGGGCGTTGAACGTGTGTTTGGCTGTTGAGTTTTGAGCGGCTTGAGTGAGGAGCTCCATGTTAGTTTAGTGTGGGTGCTAACCCTGCTTGATTCCATCACACTGGGCTCAATGGGCATTGGACCAAAAGTGACCAAACAGGGTTTCCAAAATGCTGCTAGCACAGCTCATGGTATGTGAAGTTCATGAGGCAGGTGGAGTTGTTTTGGCACTGGAAGAGTTGTGCTGCTGCTTCGGGCAGTTGCCATTCTCCACTGCCCTGAGTTCTGAGTTCCCTAGCTGTCATATCCACTTTCAGACAGTGGTGCCAGATCACTTGGTTTGCATGGCAGCGGGAAATGGCTTTGGGCGTTGAAATTGTGTTTGGCTGTGGAGTTTTGAGCGGCTTGAGTGACGAGCTCCATGTTAGTTTAGTGTGGATGCTCACCCTGGTTGATTCCATCACACTGGGCTCAATGGGCTTTGGACAGGAAGTGGCCCAACAGGGTTTCCTAGAACGCTGCTAGCACAGCTGATGGTATGTGAAGTTCATGTGGCAGGTGGAGTTGTTTTGGCACTGGAAGAGCTGTGCTGCTGCTTTGGGCAGTTGCCATTGACCACCGCCCTGAGTTCTGAGTTCCCTAAGTGTCATATCCACTTTAAGACATATGTGGTGCCAGAGCACTTGGTTTCCATGGCAGTGGGAAATGGCTTGGGCGCTGAACTTGTGTTTGGCGCTGGACTTTGAGCGCTTTGAGTGAGGAGCTCCATGTTAGTTTAGTGTGGGTGCTCACCCTGCTTGATTACATCATACTGGGCTCAATGTGCATTGGACCGAAAGTGACCAAACAGGGTTTCCAAAATGCTGCTAGCACAGCTGATGGTATGTGAAGTTCATGAGGCAGGTGGAGTTGTTTTGGCACTGGAAGAGTTGTGCTGCTGCTTCGGGCAGTTGCCATTCTCCACTGCCCTGAGTTCTGAGTTCCCTAGGTGTCATATCCACTTTCAGACTTATGTGGTGCCAGAGCACTTGGTTTCTATGGCAGCGGGAAATTGCTTGGGCGCTGAACTTGTGTTTGGCTGTGGAGTTTTGAGCGGCTTGAGTGAGGAGCTCCATGTTAGCTTAGTGTGGGTGCTCACCCTGCTTGATTCCATCACACTGAGCTCAATGGGCATTGGACCGGAACTGACCCTACAGGGTTTCCTAGATAGCTGCTAGCACAGCTGATGGCATGTGAAGTTCATGAGGTAGGTGGAGATGTTTTGGCACTGGAAGAGTTGTGCTGCTGCTTCAGGCAGTTGCCATTGACCACGGCCCGAGTTCCCTAGGTGTCATAACCACTTTCAGACATATGTGGTGCCAGAGCACTTGGTTTCCATGGCAGCGGGAAATGTATTGGGCGTTGAACGTGTGTTTGGCTGTGGAGTTTTGAGCGGCTTGAGTTAGGAGCTCCATGTTAGTTTAGTGTGGTTGCTCACTCTGCTTGATTCCATCACACTGGGCTCAATGGGCATTGGACAGGAAGTGACCAAACAGGGTTTCCTAGAACGCTGCTAGCACAGCTGATGGTATGTGAAGTTCATGAGGCAGGTGGAATTGTTTTGGCACTTTAAGAGCTGTGCTGCTGATTCGGGACGTTGCCATTGACCACCGCCCTGAGTTCCCTAGGTGTCATATGCAGTTTCAGACATATGTGGTGCCAGAGCACTTGGTTTCCACGGCAGCGGGAAATGGCTTGGGCGCTGAACTTGTGTTTGGCTGTGGATTTTGAGTGGCTTGATTGGGGAGTCCATGTTGGTTTAGTGTGGGTGCTCACCCTGCTTGATTCCATCACAGTGGGTTCAATGTGCATTGGACCGGAAGTGACCAACAGGGTTTCCTAGATAGCTGCTAGCACAGCTGATGGTATGTGAAGTTCATGAGGCAGGTGGAGTTGTTTTGGCCCTGGAAGAGCTGTGCTGCTGCTTTGGGCAGTTGCCATTCACCACCGCCCTGAGTTCCCTAGGTGTCATATGCAGTTTCAGACATATGTGGTGCCAGAGCAGTTGGTTTCCATGGCAGCGCGAAATGGCTTGGGCGCTGAACTTGTGTTTGGCTGTGGATTTTGAGCGGCTTGAGTGAGGAGCTCCATGTTAGTTTAGTGTGGGTGCTCAACATGCTTGATTCCATCCCACTGGGCTCAATGGGCATTTTACCGGAAGTGACCAAACAGGGTTTCCTAGAACGCTTCTAGCACAGCTGATGATATGTGAAGTTCATGAGGCCGGTCGAGTTGTTTTGGCACTGGAAGAGCTGTGCTGCTGCTTCGGGCAGTTGCCATTCACCACGGCCCGAGTTCCCTAGGTGTCATAACCACTTTCAGACATATGTGGTGCCAGAGCACTTGGTTTCCAAGGCAGCGGGAAATGGATTTGGGCGTTGAACTTGTGTTTTGCTGTGGAGTTTTGAGCGTCTTGAGTGAGGAGCTCAATGATAGTTTAGTGTGGATGCTCACCCTGGTTGATTCCATCACACTGGGCTCAATGGGCATTGGACCGAAAGTGACGAAACAGGGTTTCCTAGAACGCTGTGAGCACAGCTGATGGTATGTTACGTTCATGAGGCAGGTGGAGTTGTTTTGGCACTGGAAGAGTTGTGCTGCTGCTTCGGGCAGTTGCCATTCTCCAATGCCCTGAGTTGTGAGTTCCCTAGGTGTCACTTCCACTTTCAGACATATGTGGTGCCAGAGCACTTGGTTTCCATGGCAGCGGGAAATGGATTTGGGCGTTGAACTTGTGTTTGGCTGTGGAGTTTTGAGCGTCTTGAGTGAGGAGCTCAATGATAGTTTAGTGTGGATGCTCACCCTGCTTGATTACATCACACTGGGCTCCATGGGCATTGGACCGCAAGTGGCCCAACATGGTTTCCTAGAACGCTGCTAGCACAGCTGATGGTATGTGAAGTTCATGAGGAAGGTGGAGTTGTTTTGGCACTGGAAGAGCTGTGCTGCTGCTTCGGGCAGTTGCCATTGACCACCGGCCTGAGTTCCCTAGGTGTCATATCCACTTTCAGACATATGTGATGCCAAAGCACTTGGTTTCCATGGCAGCGGGAAATGGCTTGTATCGTGAACTTGTGTTTGGCTGTGGAGTTTTGAGCGGCTTGAGTGAGGAGCTCCATGTTAGTTTAGTGTGGGTGCTCACCCTGCTTGATTCCATCACACTGGGCTCAATGGACATTGGACCAAAAGTGACCAAACAGGGTTTCCAAAATGCTGCTAGCACAGCTGATGGTATGTGAAGTTCATGAGGCTGGTGGAGTTGTTTTGGCACTGGAAGAGTTGTGCTGCTGCTTCGGGCAGTTGCCATTCTCCACTGCCCTGAGTTCTGAGTTGCCTAGCTGTCATATCCACTTTCAGACATATGTGGTACCAGAGCACTTGGTTTGCATGGCAGCGGGAAATGGCTTTGGGCGTTGAAAATGTGTTTGGCTGTGGAGTTTTGAGCGGCTTCACTGAGGAGCTCCATGTTAGTTTAGTGTGGGTGCTCACCCAGCTTGATTACATCACACTGGGCTCAATGGGCATTGGACCGGAAGTGGCCCAACAGGGTTTCCTAGAACGCTGCTAGCACAGCTGATGGTATGTGAAGTTCATGAGGCAGGTGGAGTTGTTTTGGCACTGGAAGAGCTGTGCTGCTGCTTCGGGCAGTTGACATTCACCACCGCCTCCCTGAGTTCCCTAGGTATCAGATCCACTTTCAGACATATGTGGTGCCAGAGCAGTTGGTTTCCATGGCAGCGCGAAATGGCTTGGGCGCTGAACTTGTGTTTGCCTGTGGAGTTTTGAGCGGCTTGAGTGAGGAGCTCCATGTTAGTTTAGTGTGGGTGCTCACCCTGCTTGCTTCCATCACACTGGCCTCAATGGGCATTGGACCGGAAGTGACCAAAGAGGGTTTCCTAGAACGCTGCTAGCACAGCTGATGGTATGTGAAGTTCATGAGGCAGGTGGAGTTGTTTTGGCACTGGAAGAGCTGTGCTGCTGCTTCGGGCAGTTGACATTCACCACCACCCACCTTAGTTCCCTAATGTCATATCCACTTTCAGACCTATGTGGTGCCAAAGCACTTGGTTTCCATGGCAGCGGGAAATGGCTTTGGGAGCTGAAATTGTGTTTGGCTGTGGAGTTTTGAGTGGCTTGATTGAGGAGCTCCACGTTACTTTAGTGTGAGAGAACAACCTGCTTGATTCCATCACACTGGGCTCAATGGGCATTGGACAGGAATTGACCAAACAGGTTTTCCTAGATAGCTGCTAGCACAGTTGATTGTATGTGAAGTTCATGAGGAAGGTGGAGTTGTTTTGGCACTGGAAGAGCTGTGCTGCTGCTTCGGGCAGTTGCCATTGAACACCGCCCTGAGTTCTGAGGTCCCTAGGTGTCATATCCACTTTCAGACATATGTGGTGCCAGAGCACTTGGTTTCCATGGCAGCGGGAAATGGCTTGTACCGTGAACTTGTGTTTGGCTGTGGAGTTTTGAGCGGCTTGAGTGATGAGCTCCATGTTAGTTTAGTGTCGGTGCTCACCCTGCTTGATTCCATCCCCCTGGGATCAACGGGCATTGGACCCGAAGTGACCAAACAGGGTTTCCTAGAACGCTGCTAGCACAGCTGATTCTATGTGAAGTTCATGATTCGGGTGGAGTTGTTTTGGCACTGGAAGAGCTGTGCTGCTGCTTCGGGCAGTTGCCATTCAATACCGCCCTGAGTTCCCTAGGTGTCCTCTCCACTTTCAGACATATGTGGTGCCAGAGCAATTGGTTTCCATGGCAGAGGGCAATGGCTTGTGCACTGAACTTGTGTTTGGCTGTGGAGTTTTGAGCACCTTGAATGAGGAGCTCCATGTTAGTGTAGTGTGGGTGCTCAACCTGCTTGATTCCATCCCACTGGGCTGAATGGGCATTGGACCGGAAGTGACCAAACAGGGTTTCCTAGAACGCTGCTAGCACAGCTGATGGTATGTGAAGTTCATGAGGCAGGTGGAGTTGTTTTGGCACTGGAAGAGCTGTGCTGCTCGTTCGGGCAGTTGCCATTCACCACCGCCCTGAGGTCCCTAGGTGTCCTATCCACTTTCAGACATATGTGGTGCCAGAGCACTTGGTTTCCATGGCAGCGGGCAATGGCTTGGGCGCTGAACTTGTGTTTGTCTGTGGAGTTTTGAGCGGCTTGAGTGAGGAGCATCATGTTAGTTTAATGTGGGTGCTCACCCTGCTTGATTCCATGCCACTGGGCTCAATGGGCATTGGACCGGAAGTGACCAAACAGGGTTTCCTAGAACGCTGCTAGCACAGCTGATGGTATGTGAAGTTCATGAGGCAGGTGGAGTTGTTTTGGCACTGGAAGAGCTGTGCTGCTGCTTCGGGCAGTTGCCATTGACCACCGCGTCCCTGAGTTCCCTAGGTGTCATATCCACGTTCAGACATATGTGGTGCCAGAGCACTTGGGTTCCATGGCAGCGGGAAATGGCTGTGTGCTAAACTTGTGTTTGGCTGTGGAGTTTTGAGCGGCTTGAGTGAGGAACTCCATGTTAGTTTAGTGTGGGTGCTCAACCTGCTTGGTTCCATCACACTGGGCTCAATGGGCATTGGACCGGAAGTGACCATACAGGGTTTCCTTGAACGCTGCTAGCACAGCTGATGGTATGTGAAGTTCATGAGGCAGGTGGAGTTGTTTTGGCACTGGAAGAGCTGTGCTGCTCGTTCGGGCAGTTGCCATTGACAACCGCCTTGTTTTCCCTAGGTGTCATATCCACTTTCAGACATATGTGGTGCCAGAGCACTTGGTTTCCATGGAGGCGGGCAATTGCTTGGGCGCTGAACTTGTGTTTGGCTGTGGAGTTTTGAGCGGCTTGAGTGAGGAGCTCCACATCAGTTTAGTGTGTGTGCTCATCCTTCTTGATTCCATCCCACTGGGCTCAATGGGCATTGGACCGGAAGTGACCAAAGAGGGTTTCCAAGATAGCTGATAGCACAGCTGATGGTATGTGAAGTTCATGAGGCAGGTGCAGTTGTTTTGGCACTGGAAGAGCTGTGCTGCTGCTTCGGGCAGTTGCCATTCACCACCGCCCTGAGTTCCCTAAGTGTCCTATCCACTTTCAGACATATGTGGTACCAGAGCACTTGGTTTCCATGGCAGCGGGAAATGGCTTGTGCACTGAACTTCTGTTTGTCTGTGGAGTTTTGAGCGGCTTGAGTGAGGAGTTCCATGTTAGTTTATTGTGGGTGCTCACCCTGCTTGATTCCATCCCACTGGGCTCAATGGGCATTGGACCGGAAGTGACCAAACAGGTTTTCCTAGAACGCTGCTAGCACAGCTGATGGTATGTGAAGTTCATGAGGCAGGTGGAGTTGTTTTGGCACTGGAAGAGCTGGGCTGCTGCTTCGGGCAGTTGCCATTCACCACCGCCCTGAGTTCCCTAGGTGTCCTATCCACTTTCAGACATATGTGGTGCCAGAGCACTTGGTTTCCATGGCAGCGGGAAATGGCTTGTGCGCTGAACTTGTGTTTGTCTGTGGAGTTTTGAGCGGCTTGAGTGAGGAGCTCCATGTTAGTTTAGTGTGGGTGCTCAACCTGCTTGATTCCATTACACTGGGCTCAATGGGCATTGGACCGGAAGTGACCAAACAGGGTTTCCTAGAACGCTGCTAGCACAGCTGATGGTATGTGAAGTTCCTGAGTCAGGTGGAGTTGTTTTGGCACTGGAAGAGCTGTGCTGCTGCTTCGGGCAGTTGCCATTGACCACTGCCCTGAGTTCCCTAGGTGTCCTCTCCACTTTCAGACATATGTGGTGCCAGAGCACTTGGTTTCCATGGCAGCGGGAAATGGCTTGGGCGCTGAACTTGTGTTTGGCTGTGGAGCTTTGAGTGGCTTGTGAGGAGCATCATGTTAGTTTAGTGTGGGTGCTCAACCTGCTTGATTCCATCCCACTGGGCTGAATGGGCATTGGACCAGAAGTGACCAAACAGGGTTTCCTAGAACGCTGCTAGCACAGCTGATGGTATGTGAAGTTCATGAGGCAGGTGGAGTTGTTTTGGCACTGGAAGAGCTGTGCTGCTCGTTCGGGCAGTTGCCATTCACCACCGCCCTGAGGTCCCTAGGTGTCCTATCCACTTTCAGACATATGTGGTGCCAGAGCACTTGGTTTCCATGGCAGCGGGCAATGGCTTGGGCGCTGAACTTGTGTTTGTCTGTGGAGTTTTGAGCGGCTTGAGTGATTAGCATCATGTTAGTTTAATGTGGGTGCTCAACCTGCTTGATTCCATCCCACTGGGCTCAATGGGCATTGGACCGGAAGTGACCAAACAGGGTTTCCTAGAACGCTGCTAGCACAGCTGATGGTATGTGAAGTTCATGAGGCAGGTGGAGTTGTTTTGGCACTGGAAGAGCTGTGCTGCTTCTTCGGGCAGTTGCCATTGACCACCGCGTCCCTGAGTTCCCTAGGTGTCATATCCACTTTCAGACATATGTGGTGCCAGAGCACTTGGGTTCCATGGCAGCGGGAAATGGCTGTGTGCTAATCTTGTGTTTGGCTGTGGAGTTTTGAGCGGCTTGACTGAGGAACTCCATGTTAGTTTAGTGTGGGTGCTCAACCTGCTTGGTTCCATCACACTGGGCTCAATGGGCATTGGACCGGAAGTGACCATACAGGGTTTCCTAGAACGCTGCTAGCACAGCTGATGGTATGTGAAGATCATGAGGCAGGTGGAGTTGTTTTGGCACTGGAAGAGCTGTGCTGCTCGTTCGGGCAGTTGCCATTGACAACCGCCTTGTTTTCCCTAGGTGTCATATCCACTTTCAGACATATGTGTTGCCAGAGCAGTTGGTTTCCATGGAGGCGGGCAATTGCTTGGGCGCTGAACTTGTGTTTGGCTGTGGAGTTTTGAGCGGCTTGAGTGAGGAGCTCCACATCAGTTTAGTGTGTGTGCTCATCCTTCTTGATTCCATCCCACTGGGCTCAATGGGCATTGGACCGGAAGTGACCAAACAGGGTTTCCTAGAACGCTGCTAGCACAGCTGATGGTATGTGAAGTTCATGAGGAAGGTGGAGTTGTTTTGGCACTGGAAGAGCTGTGCTGCTGCTTCGGGCAGTTGCCATTCACCACCGCCTCCCTGAGTTCCCTAGGTGTCATATCCACTTTCAGACATATGTGTTGCCAGAGCACTTGGTTTCCATGGCAGCGGGAAATGGCTTGTGCACTGAACTTGTGTTTGGCTGTGGCGTTTTGAGTGCCTTGAGTGAAGAGCTCCATGTTAGTTTAGAGAGTTAACTCAACCTGCTTGATTCCATCCCACTGGTCTCAATGGGCATTGGACTGGAAGTGACCAAACAGGGTTTCCTAGAACGCTGCTAGCACACCTGATGATATGTGAAGTTCCTGAGGCAGGTGCAGTTGTTTTGGCACTGGAAGAGCTGTGCTGCTGCTTCGGGCAGTTGCCATTCACCACCGCCCTGAGGTCCCTAGGTGTCCTATCCACTTTCAGACATATGTGGTGCCAGAGCACTTGGTTTCCATGGCAGCGGGAAATGGCTTGTGTGCTGAACTTGTGTTTGGCTGTGGAGTTTTGAGCGGCTTGAGTGAGGAGCTCCATGTTAGTTTAGTGTGGGTGCTCAACCTGCTTGATTCCATCCCACTGGGCTCAATGGGCATTGGACCAGAAGTGACCAAACAGGGTTTCCTAGAACGCTGCTAGCACAGCTGATGGTATGTGAAGTTCATGAGGCAGGTGGAGTTGTTTTGGCACTGGAAGAGCTGTGCTGCTGCTTCGGGCAGTTGCCATTCACCACCGCCATGAGTTCCCTAGGTGTCATATCCACTTTCAGACATATGTGGTGCCAGAGCACTTGGTTTCCATGGCAGCGGGAAATGGCTTGGTCGCTGAACTTGTGTTTGGCTGTGGAGTTTTGAGCGGCTTGAGTGAGGAGCTCCACATCAGTTTAGTGTGTGTGCTCATCCTTCTTGATTCCATCCCACTGGGCTCAATGGGCATTGGACCGGAAGTGACCAAACAGGGTTTCCTAGAACGCTGCTAGCACAGCTGATGGTATGTGAAGTTCATGAGGAAGGTGGAGTTGTTTTGGCACTGGAAGAGCTGTGCTGCTGCTTCGGGCAGTTGCCATTCACCACCGCCTCCCTGAGTTCCCTAGGTGTCATATCCACTTTCAGACATATGTGTTGCCAGAGCACTTGGTTTCCATGGCAGCGGGAAATGGCTTGTGCACTGAACTTGTGTTTGGCTGTGGCGTTTTGAGTGCCTTGAGTGAAGAGCTCCATGTTAGTTTAGAGAGTTAACTCAACCTGCTTGATTCCATCCCACTGGTCTCAATGGGCATTGGACTGGAAGTGACCAAACAGGGTTTCCTAGAACGCTGCTAGCACACCTGATGATATGTGAAGTTCCTGAGGCAGGTGCAGTTGTTTTGGCACTGGAAGAGCTGTGCTGCTGCTTCGGGCAGTTGCCATTCACCACCGCCCTGAGGTCCCTAGGTGTCCTATCCACTTTCAGACATATGTGGTGCCAGAGCACTTGGTTTCCATGGCAGCGGGAAATGGCTTGTGTGCTGAACTTGTGTTTGGCTGTGGAGTTTTGAGCGGCTTGAGTGAGGAGCTCCATGTTAGTTTAGTGTGGGTGCTCAACCTGCTTGATTCCATCCCACTGGGCTCAATGGGCATTGGACCAGAAGTGACCAAACAGGGTTTCCTAGAACGCTGCTAGCACAGCTGATGGTATGTGAAGTTCATGAGGCAGGTGGAGTTGTTTTGGCACTGGAAGAGCTGTGCTGCTGCTTCGGGCAGTTGCCATTCACCACCGCCATGAGTTCCCTAGGTGTCATATCCACTTTCAGACATATGTGGTGCCAGAGCACTTGGTTTCCATGGCAGCGGGAAATGGCTTGTACCGTGAACTTGTGTTTGTCTGTGGAGTTTTGAGCGGCTTGAGTGAGGAGCTCCATGTTAGTTTAGTGTGGGTGCTCAACCTGCTTGATTCCATCACACTGGGCTCAATGGGCATTGGACCAGAAGTGAGCAAACAGGGTTTCCTAGACAGCTGCTAGCACAGCTGATGGCATGTGAAGTTCATGAGGCAGGTGGAGTAGTTTTGGCACTGGAAGAGCTGTGCAGCTGCTTCGGGCAGTTGCCATTCACCACCGCGTCCCTGAATTCCCTAGGTGTCATATCCACGTTCAGACATATGTGGTGCCAGAGCACTTGGTTTCCATGGCAGCGGGAAATGGCTTGGGTGCTGAACTTGTGTTTGGCTGTGGAGTTTTGAGCGGCTTGAGTGAGGAGCTCCATGTTAGTTTAGTGTGGGTGCTCAACCTGCTTGATTCCATCCCACTGGGCTCAATGGGCATTGGACCGGAAGTGACCAAACAGGGTTTCCTAGAACGCTGCTAGCACAGCTGATGGTATGTGAAGTTCACGAGGCAGGTGGAGTTGTTCTGGCACTGGAAGAGCTGTGCTGCTGCTTCGGGCAGTTGTCATTCACCACCGCCCTGTGCTCCCTAGGCGTCATATCCACTTTCAGACATATGTGTTGCCAGAGCAGTTGGTTTCCATGGCAGCGGGCAATGGCTTGGGCACTGAACTTGTGTTTGGCTGTGGAGTTTTGAGCGGCTCGAGTGAGGAGCTCCATATTAGTTTAGTGTGGGTGTTCACCCTGCTTGATTCTGTCACACTGGGCTTAATGGGCATTGGACCGGAAGTGACCAAACAGGGTTTCCTAGAACGCAACTAGCACAGCTGATGGTATGTGAAGTTCATGAGGCAGGTGGAGTTGTTTTGGCCCTGGAAGAGCTGTGCTGCTGCTTGGGCAGATGCCATTCACCACCGTCCTGAGTTCCCTAGGTGTCATATCCACTTTCAGACATCTGTGGTGCCAGAGCACTTGGTTTCCATGGCAGCGGGAAATGGCTTGGAACTGAGCTTGTGTTTGGCTGTGGAGTTTTGAGCGGCTTGAGTGAGGGGCTCCACGTCAGTTTAATGTGGGTGCTCATCCTGCTTGATTCCATCACACTGGGCTCAATTCGCATTGGACCGGAAGTGACCAAACAGGGTTTCATAGACAGCTGCTAGCACAGCTGATTGTATGTGAAGTTTATGAGGCAGGTGGAGTTGTTTTGGCACTGGAAGAGCTGTGCTGCTGCTTGGGCAGATGCCATTCACCACCGCCCTGAGTTCCCTAGGTGTCATATCCACTTTCAGACATATGTGGTACCAAGCACTTGGTTTCCATGGCAGCGGGAAATGGCTTGTGTGGTGAACTTGTGTTTGGTTGTGGAGTTTGAGCGCTTTGAGTGAGGAGCTCCATGTTAGTTTAGTGTGGATACTCACCCTGCTTGATTCCATCACACTGGGCTCAATGGGCATTGGACCAGAAGTGACCAAACAGGGTATCCGAGATAGCTGTTAGCACAGCTGATGGTAAGTGAAGTTCATGAGGCAGGTGGAGTTGTTTTGGCACTGGAAGAGCTGTGCTGCTGCTTCGGGCAGTTGCCATTCACCACCGCCTCCCTGAGTTCCCTAGGTGTCATATCCACTTTCAGACATATGTGTTGCCAGATCACTTGGTTTCCATGGCAGCGGGCAATTGCTTGGGCGCTGAACTTGTGTTTGGCTGGTTAGTTTTGAGCGGCTTGAGTGAGGAGCTCCTCGTCAGTTTAGTGTGGGTGCTCATTCTGCTTGATTCCATCACACTGGGATCAATGGGCATTGGACCGGAAGTGACCAAACAGGGTTTCCTAGATAGCTGCTCGCACAGTTGATGGTATGTGAAGTTCCTGAGGCAGGTGGAGTTGTTTTGGCACTGGAAGAGCTGTGCTGCTGCTACGGGCAGTTGCCATTCACCACCGCCCTGAGTTCCCTAGGTGTCATATCCACTTTCAGACATATGTGGTGCCAGAGCACTTGGTTTCCATGGCAGCGGGAAATGGCTTGGGTGCTGAACTTGTGTTTGGCTGTGGAGTTTTTAGCGGCTTGAGTGAGGAGCTCCATGTTAGTTAAGTGTGGGTGCTCAACCTGCTTGATTCCATCCCACTGGGCTCAATGGGCATTGGACCAGAAGTGAGCAAACAGGGTTTCCTAGACAGCTGCTAGCACAGCTGATGGCATGTGAAGTTCATGAGGCAGGTGGAGTAGTTTTGGCACTGGAAGAGCTGTGCAGCTGCTTCGGGCAGTTGCCATTCACCACCGCGTCCCTGAGTTCCCTAGGTGTCATATCCACGTTCAGACATATGTGTTGCCAGATCACTTGGTTTCCATGGCAGCGGGAAATGGCTTGGGTGCTGAACTTGTGTTTGGCTGTGGAGTTTTGAGCGGCTTGAGTGAGGAGCTCCATGTTAGTTTAGTGTGGGTGCTCAACCTGCTTGATTCCATCCCACTGGGCTCAATGGGCATTGGACCGGAAGTGACCAAACAGGGTTTCCTAGAACGCTGCTAGCACAGCTGATGGTATGTGAAGTTCACGAGGCAGGTGGAGTTGTTCTGGCACTGGAAGAGCTGTGCTGCTGCTTCGGGCAGTTGTCATTCACCACCGCCCTGTGCTCCCTAGGCGTCATATCCACTTTCAGACATATGTGTTGCCAGAGCAGTTGGTTTCCATGGCAGCGGGCAATGGCTTGGGCGCTGAACTTGTGTTTGGCTGTGGAGTTTTGAGCGGCTCGAGTGAGGAGCTCCATATTAGTTTAGTGTGGGTGCTCACCCTGCTTGATTCTGTCACACTGGGCTTAATGGGCATTGGACCGGAAGTGACCAAACAGGGTTTCCTAGAACGCAACTAGCACAGCTGATGGTATGTGAAGTTCATGAGGCAGGTGGAGTTGTTTTGGCCCTGGAAGAGCTGTGCTGCTGCTTGGGCAGTTGCCATTCACCACCGTCCGAGTTCCCTAGGTGTCATATCCACTTTCAGACATCTGTGGTGCCAGAGCACTTGGTTTCCATGGCAGCGGGAAATGGCTTGGAACTGAGCTTGTGTTTGGCTGTGGAGTTTTGAGCGGCTTGAGTGAGAGGCTCCACGTCAGTTTAATGTGGGTGCTCATCCTGCTTGATTCCATCACACTAGGCTCAGTTGGCATTGGACCGGAAGTGACCAAACAGGGTTTCCTAGACAGCTGCTTGCACAGCTGATTGTATGTGAAGTTGATGAGGCTGGTGGAGTTGTTTTGGCACTGGAAGAGCTTGCTGCTGCTACGGGCAGTTGCCATTCAACACCACCGCCCTGAGTTCCCTAGGTGTCATATCCACTTTCAGACATATGTGGTGCCAGAGCACTTGGTTTCCATGGCAGCGGGAAATGGCTTGGGCGCTGAACTTGTGTTTCGCTGTGGAGTTTTGAGCGGCTTGACTGAAGAGCTCCATGTTAGTTTAGTGTGGGTGCTCAACCTGCTTGATTCCATCACACTGGGCTCAACAGGCATTGGACCGGAAGTGACCAAACAGGGTTTCCTAGAATGCTGCTAGCACAGCTGATTGTATGTGAAGTTCCTGAGGCAGGTGGAGTTGTTTTGGCACTGGAAGAGCTGTGCTGCTGCTTCGGGCAGTTGCCATTCATCACGGCCCTGAGTTCCCTAGGTGTCATATCCACTCTCAGACATATGTGGTGCCAGAGCACTTGGTTTCCATGGCAGCGGGCAATGGCTTGTGTGCTGAACTTGTGTTTGGCTTGGAGTTTTGAGCGCCTTGAATGAGGAACTCCATGTTAGTTTAGTGTGGATGCTCAACCTGCTTGATTCCATCACACTGGGATCAATGGGCATTGGACAGGAAGTGACCAAACAGGGTTTCCTCGAACGCTGCTAGCACAGCTGATGGTATGTGAAGTTCATGAGGCAGGTGGAGTTGTTTTGGCACTGGAAGAGCTGTGCTGCTGCTTCGGGCAGTTGCCATTCACCACCGCCCTGAGTTCTGAGTTCCCGAGGTGTCATATCCACTTTCAGACATATGTGGTGCCACAGCACTTGGTTTCCATGGAGGCAGGCAATTGCTTGGGCGCTGAACGTGTGTTTGGCTGTGGAGTTTTGAGCGGCTTGAGTGAGGAGCTCCACGTCAGTTTAGTGTGGGTGCTCATCCTTCTTGATTCCATCACACTGGGCTCAATGGGCATTGGACCGGAAGTGACCAAACAGGGTTTCCTAGATAGCTGCTCGCACAGCTGATGGTATGTGAAGTTCATGAGGCAGGTGGAGTTGTTTTGGCACTGGAAGAGCTGTGCTGCAGCTTCGGGCAGTTGCCATTCACCACCGCCCTGAGTTCCCTAGGTGTCATATATACTTTCAGACATAGGTGGTACCAAGCACTTGGTTTCCATGGCAGCGGGAAATGGCTTGTGTGGTGAACTTGTGTTTGGTTGTGGAGTTTGAGCGCTTTGAGTGAGGAGCTCCATGTTAGTTTAGTGTGGATACTCACCCTGCTTGATTCCATCACACTGGGCTCAATGGGCATTGGACCAGAAGTGACCAAACAGGGTATCCGAGATAGCTGTTAGCACAGCTGATGGTATGTGAAGTTCATGAGGCAGGTGGAGTTGTTTTGCCACTGGAAGAGCTGTGATGCTGCTTCGGGCAGTTGCCATTCACCACCGCCCTGAGTTCTGAGTTCCCTAGGTGTCATATCCACTTTCAGACATATGTGGTGCCAGAGCACTTGGTTTCCATGGCAGCGGGAAATGGCTTGTATCGTGAACTTGTGTTTGGCTGTGGAGTTTTGAGCGCCTTGACTGAGGAACTCCATGTTAGTTTAGTGTGGGTACTCAACCTGCTTGGTTCCATCCCACTGGGCTCAATGGGCATTGGACCAGAAGTGACCATACAGGGTTTTCTAGATAGCTGCTAGCACAGCTGATGGTATGTGAAGTTCATGAGGCAGGTGGAGTTGTTTTGGCACTGGAAGAGCTGTGCTGCTGCTTTGGGCAGTTTCCATTCACCACCGCCTCCCTGAGTTCCCTAGGTGTCATATCCACTTTCAGACATATGTGTTGCCAGATCACTTGGTTTCCATGGCAGCGGGCAATTGCTTGGGCGCTGAACTTGTGTTTGGCTGGTTAGTTTTGACCGGCTTGAGTGAGGAGCTCCTCGTCTTTTTAGTGTGGGTGCTCATCCTGCTTGATTCCATCACACTGGGATCAATGGGCATTGGACCGGAAGTGACCAAACTGGGTTTCCTAGATAGCTGCTAGCACAAATGATGGTATGTGAAGTTCATGAGGCAGGTGGAGTTGTTTTGGCACTGGAAGAGCTGTGCTGCTGCTTCGGGCAGTTGCCATTCTCCACCGCCCTGAGTTCCCTAGGTGTCATATCCACTTTCAGACATATGTGCTGCCAGAGCACTTGGATTCCATGGCAGCGGGCAATGGCTTGGGCGCTGAACTTGCGTTTGGCTGTGGAGTTTTGAGCGGCTTGAGTGAGGAACTCCATGTTAGTTTAGTGTGGGTGCTCATCCTGCTTGATTCCATCACACTGGGATCAACGGGCATTGGACCGGAAGTGACCAAACAGGGTTTCCTAGAACGCTGCTAGCACAGCTGATTGTATGTGAAGTTCATGAGGCAGGTGGAGTTGTTTTGGCACTAGAAGAGCTGTGATGCTGCTCCGGGCAGTTGCCATTCACCACCGCCCTGAGTTCCCTAGGTGTTATATCCACTTTCAGACATATGTGGTGCCAGAGCACTTGGGTTCCATGGCAGCGGGAAATGGCTTGTGTGGTGAACTTGTGTTTGTCTGTGGAGTTTTGAGTGGCTTGAGTGAGGAGTTCCATGTTAGTTTAGTGTGGGTGCTCAACCTGCTTGGTTCCATTACACTGGCCTCAATGGTCATTGGACCGGAAGTGACCATACAGGGTTTCCTAGATAGCTGCTAGCACAGCTGATGGTATGTGAAGTTCATGAGGCAGGTGGAGTTGTTTTGGCACTGGAAGAGCTGTGCTGCTGCTTCGGGCAGTTGCCATTCACCACCGCCCTGAGTTCTGAGTTCCCTAGGTGTCATATCCACTTTCAGACATATGTGGTGCCAGAGCACTTGTTTTCCATGGCAGCGGGAAATGGCTTGGGCGCTAAACTTGTGTTTGGCTGTGGAGTTTTGAGCGCCTTGACTGAGGAACTCCATGTTAGTTTAGTGTGGGTACTCAACCTGCTGGGTCCATGCCACTGGGCTCAATGGGCATTGGACCACAAGTGACCATACAGGGTTTTCTAGATAGCTGCTAGCACAGCTGATGGTATGTGAAGTTCATGAGGCAGGTGGAGTTGTTTTGGCACTGGAAGAGCTGTGCTGCTGCTTCGGGCAGTTGCCATTCACCACCGCCTCCCTGAGTTCCCTAGGTGTCATATCCACTTTCAGACATATGTGTTGCCAGATCACTTGGTTTCCATGGCAGCGGGCAATTGCTTGGGCGCCTAACTTGTGTTTGGCTGGTTAGTTTTGAGCGGCTTGAGTGAGGAGCTCCTCGTCAGTTTAGTGTGGGTGCTCATCCTGCTTGATTCCATCACACTGGGCTCAATGGGCATTGGACCGGAAGTGACCCAACAGGGTTTCCTAGATAGCTGCTCGCACAGTTGATGGTATGTGAAGTTCATGAGGCAGGTGGAGTTGTTTTGGCACTGGAAGAGCTGTGCTGCTGCTACGGGCAGTTGCCATTCTCCAACACCCTGAGTTCCCTAGGTGTCATATCCACTTTCAGACATATGTGCTGCCAGAGCACTTGGATTCCATGGCAGCGGGCAATGGCTTGGGCGCTGAACTTGCGTTTGGCTGTGGAGTTTTGAGCGGCTTGAGTGAGGAACTCCATGTTAGTTTAGTGTGGGTGCTCATCCTGCTTGATTCCATCACACTGGGATCAACGGGCATTGGACCGGAAGTGACCAAACAGGGTTTCCTAGAACGCTGCTAGCACAGCTGATTGTATGTGAAGTTCATGAGGCAGGTGGAGTTGTTTTGGCACTGGAAGAGCTGTGCTGCTGCTTCGGGCAGTTGCCATTCACCACCGCCCTGAGTTCCCTAGGTGTTATATCCACGTTCAGACATATGTGGTGCCAGAGCACTTGCGTTCCATGGCAACGGGCAATGGCTGTGTGCTAAACTTGTGTTTGGCTGTGGAGTTTTGAGCGGCTTGACTGAGGAACTCCATGTTAGTTTAGTGTGGGTGCTCAACCTGCTTGGTTCGATCACACTGGCCTCAATGGTCATTGGACCGGAAGTGACCATACAGGGTTTGCTTGAACGCTGCTAGCACAGCTGATGGTATGTGAAGTTCATGAGGCAGGTGGAGTTGTTTTGGCACTGGAAGAGCTTTGTTGCTGCTTCGGGCAGTTGTCATTGACAACCGCCTTGTTTTCGCTAGGTGTCATATCCACTTTCAGACATATGTGGTGCCAGAGCACTTGGGTTCCATGGAGGCGGGCAATTGCTTGGGCGCTGAACTTGTGTTTGGCTGTGGAGTTTTGAACGGCTTGAGTGAGGAGCTCCACGTCAGTTTAGTGTGGGTGCTCATCCTTCTTGATTCCATCACACTGGGCTCAATGGGCATTGGAGAGGAAGTGACCAAACAGGGTTTCCTAGAACGCTGCTAGCACAGCTGATGGTATGTGAAGTTCATGAGGCAGGTGGAGTTGTTTTGGCACTGGAAGAGCTGTGCTGCAGCTTCGGGCAGTTGCCATTCACCACCGCCCTGAGTTCCCTAGGTGTCATATCCACTTTCAGACATATGTGGTACCAGAGCACTTGGTTTCCATGGCAGCGGGAAATGGCTTTTGTGGTGAACTTGTGTTTGTCTGTGGAGTTTTGAGCGGCTTGAGTGAGGAGTTCCATGTTAGTTTAGTGTGGGTGGTCAACCTGCTTGATTCCATCCCACTGGGCTCAATGGGCATTGGACCGGAAGTGACCAAACATTGTTTCCTAGAACGCTGCTAGCACAGCTGATGGTATGTGAAGTTCATGAGGCAGGTGGAGTTGTTTTGGCACTGGAAGAGCTGTGCTGCTGCTTCGGGCAGTTGCCATTGACCACCGCCTCCCTGAGTTCCCTAGGTGTCATATCCACATTCAGACCTATGTGGTGCCAGAGCACTTGGTTTCCATGGCAGCGGGAAATGGCTTGTACCGTGAACTTGTGTTTGGCTGTGGAGTTTTGAGCGGCTTGAGTGAGGAGCTCCATGTTAGTTTAGTGTGGGTGCTCAACCTGCTTGATTCCATCCCACTGGGCTCAATGGGCATTGGAGAGGAAGTGACCAAACAGGGTTTCCTAGAACGCTGCTAGCACAGCTGATGGTATGTGAAGTTCATGAGGCAGGTGGAGTTGTTTTGGCACTGGAAGAGCTGTGCTGCTGCTTTGGGCAGTTTCCATTCACCACCGCCTCCCTGAGTTCCCTAGGTGTCATATCCACTTTCAGACATATGTGTTGCCAGATCACTTGGTTTCCATGGCAGCGGGCAATTGCTTGGGCGCTGAACTTGTGTTTGGCTGGTTAGTTTTGACCGGCTTGAGTGAGGAGCTCCTCGTCTTTTTAGTGTGGGTGCTCATCCTGCTTGATTCCATCACACTGGGATCAATGGGCATTGGACCGGAAGTGACCAAACTGGGTTTCCTAGATAGCTGCTAGCACAAATGATGGTATGTGAAGTTCATGAGGCAGGTGGAGTTGTTTTGGCACTGGAAGAGCTGTGCTGCTGCTTCGGGCAGTTGCCATTCTCCACCGCCCTGAGTTCCCTAGGTGTCATATCCACTTTCAGACATATGTGCTGCCAGAGCACTTGGATTCCATGGCAGCGGGCAATGGCTTGGGCGCTGAACTTGCGTTTGGCTGTGGAGTTTTGAGCGGCTTGAGTGAGGAACTCCATGTTAGTTTAGTGTGGGTGCTCATCCTGCTTGATTCCATCACACTGGGATCAACGGGCATTGGACCGGAAGTGACCAAACAGGGTTTCCTAGAACGCTGCTAGCACAGCTGATTGTATGTGAAGTTCATGAGGCAGGTGGAGTTGTTTTGGCACTAGAAGAGCTGTGATGCTGCTCCGGGCAGTTGCCATTCACCACCGCCCTGAGTTCCCTAGGTGTTATATCCACTTTCAGACATATGTGGTGCCAGAGCACTTGGGTTCCATGGCAGCGGGAAATGGCTTGTGTGGTGAACTTGTGTTTGTCTGTGGAGTTTTGAGTGGCTTGAGTGAGGAGTTCCATGTTAGTTTAGTGTCGGTGCTCAACCTGCTTGGTTCCATTACACTGGCCTCAATGGTCATTGGACCGGAAGTGACCATACAGGGTTTCCTAGATAGCTGCTAGCACAGCTGATGGTATGTGAAGTTCATGAGGCAGGTGGAGTTGTTTTGGCACTGGAAGAGCTGTGCTGCTGCTTCGGGCAGTTGCCATTCACCACCGCCCTGAGTTCTGAGTTCCCTAGGTGTCATATCCACTTTCAGACATATGTGGTGTCAGAGCACTTGTTTTCCATGGCAGCGGGAAATGGCTTGGGCGCTAAACTTGTGTTTGGCTGTGGAGTTTTGAGCGCCTTGACTGAGGAACTCCATGTTAGATTAGTGTGGGTACTCAACCTGCTGGGTCCATGCCACTGGGCTCAATGGGCATTGGACCACAAGTGACCATACAGGGTTTTCTAGATAGCTGCTAGCACAGCTGATGGTATGTGAAGTTCATGAGGCAGGTGGAGTTGTTTTGGCACTGGAAGAGCTGTGCTGCTGCTTCGGGCAGTTGCCATTCACCACCGCCTCCCTGAGTTCCCTAGGTGTCATATCCACTTTCAGACATATGTGTTGCCAGATCACTTGGTTTCCATGGCAGCGGGCAATTGCTTGGGCGCCTAACTTGTGTTTGGCTGGTTAGTTTTGAGCGGCTTGAGTGAGGAGCTCCTCGTCAGTTTAGTGTGGGTGCTCATCCTGCTTGATTCCATCACACTGGGCTCAATGGGCATTGGACCGGAAGTGACCCAACAGGGTTTCCTAGATAGCTGCTCGCACAGTTGATGGTATGTGAAGTTCATGAGGCAGGTGGAGTTGTTTTGGCACTGGAAGAGCTGTGCTGCTGCTACGGGCAGTTGCCATTCTCCAACACCCTGAGTTCCCTAGGTGTCATATCCACTTTCAGACATATGTGCTGCCAGAGCACTTGGATTCCATGGCAGCGGGCAATGGCTTGGGCGCTGAACTTGCGTTTGGCTGTGGAGTTTTGAGCGGCTTGAGTGAGGAACTCCATGTTAGTTTAGTGTGGGTGCTCATCCTGCTTGATTCCATCACACTGGGATCAACGGGCATTGGACCGGAAGTGACCAAACAGGGTTTCCTAGAACGCTGCTAGCACAGCTGATTGTATGTGAAGTTCATGAGGCAGGTGGAGTTGTTTTGGCACTGGAAGAGCTGTGCTGCTGCTTCGGGCAGTTGCCATTCACCACCGCCCTGAGTTCCCTAGGTGTTATATCCACGTTCAGACATATGTGGTGCCAGAGCACTTGCGTTCCATGGCAACGGGCAATGGCTGTGTGCTAAACTTGTGTTTGGCTGTGGAGTTTTGAGCGGCTTGACTGAGGAACTCCATGTTAGTTTAGTGTGGGTGCTCAACCTGCTTGGTTCGATCACACTGGCCTCAATGGTCATTGGACCGGAAGTGACCATACAGGGTTTGCTTGAACGCTGCTAGCACAGCTGATGGTATGTGAAGTTCATGAGGCAGGTGGAGTTGTTTTGGCACTGGAAGAGCTTTGTTGCTGCTTCGGGCAGTTGTCATTGACAACCGCCTTGTTTTCGCTAGGTGTCATATCCACTTTCAGACATATGTGGTGCCAGAGCACTTGGGTTCCATGGAGGCGGGCAATTGCTTGGGCGCTGAACTTGTGTTTGGCTGTGGAGTTTTGAACGGCTTGAGTGAGGAGCTCCACGTCAGTTTAGTGTGGGTGCTCATCCTTCTTGATTCCATCACACTGGGCTCAATGGGCATTGGAGAGGAAGTGACCAAACAGGGTTTCCTAGAACGCTGCTAGCACAGCTGATGGTATGTGAAGTTCATGAGGCAGGTGGAGTTGTTTTGGCACTGGAAGAGCTGTGCTGCAGCTTCGGGCAGTTGCCATTCACCACCGCCCTGAGTTCCCTAGGTGTCATATCCACTTTCAGACATATGTGGTACCAGAGCACTTGGTTTCCATGGCAGCGGGAAATGGCTTTTGTGGTGAACTTGTGTTTGTCTGTGGAGTTTTGAGCGGCTTGAGTGAGGAGTTCCATGTTAGTTTAGTGTGGGTGGTCAACCTGCTTGATTCCATCCCACTGGGCTCAATGGGCATTGGACCGGAAGTGACCAAACATTGTTTCCTAGAACGCTGCTAGCACAGCTGATGGTATGTGAAGTTCATGAGGCAGGTGGAGTTGTTTTGGCACTGGAAGAGCTGTGCTGCTGCTTCGGGCAGTTGCCATTGACCACCGCGTCCCTGAGTTCCCTAGGTGTCATATCCACATTCAGACATATGTGGTGCCAGAGCACTTGGTTTCCATGGCAGCGGGAAATGGCTTGTACCGTGAACTTGTGTTTGGCTGTGGAGTTTTGAGCGGCTTGAGTGAGGAGCTCCATGTTAGTTTAGTGTGGGTGCTCAACCTGCTTGATTCCATCCCACTGGGCTCAATGGGCATTGGAGAGGAAGTGACCAAACAGGGTTTCCTAGAACGCTGCTAGCACAGCTGATGGTATGTGAAGTTCATGAGGCAGGTGGAGTTGTTTTGGCACTGGAAGAGCTGTGCTGCTGCTTCGGGCAGTTGCCATTCTCCACCGCCCTGAGTTCCCTAGGTGTCCTATCCACTTTCAGACATATGTGGTGCCAGAGCACTTGGTTTCCATGGCAGCGGGCAATGGCTTGGGCGCTGAACTTGTGTTTGGCTGTGGAGTTTTGAGCCCCTTGAGTGAGGAGCATCATGTTAGTTTAATGTGGGTGCTCAACCTGCTTGATTCCATCCCACTGGGCTCAATGGGCATTGGACCGGAAGTGACCAAACAGGGTTTCCTAGAACGCTGCTAGCACAGCTGATGGTATGTGAAGTTCATGAGGCAGGTGGAGTTGTTTTGGCACTGGAACAGCTGTGCTGCTGCTTCGGGCAGTTGCCATTGACCACTGCCTCCCTGAGTTCCCTAGGTGTCATATCCACATTCAGACATATGTGGTACCAGAGCACATGGTTTCCATGGCAGCGGGAAATGGCTTTTGTGGTGAACTTGTGTTTGTCTGTGGAGTTTTGAGCGGCTTGAGTGAGGAGCTCCATGTTAGTTTAGTGTGGGTGCTCAACCTGCTTGATTCCATCCCACTGGGCTCAATGGGCATTTTACCGGAAGTGACCAAACAGGGTTTCCTAGAACGCTGCTAGCATAGCTGATGGTATGTGAAGTTCCTGAGGCAGGTGGAGTTGTTTTGGCACTGGAAGAGCTGTGATGCTGCTTCGGGCAGTTGCCATTCACCACCGCCTCCCTGAGTTCCCTAGGTGTCATATCCACATTCAGACATATGTGGTACCAGAGCACATGGTTTCCATGGCAGCGGGAAATGGCTTGGGCGCTGAACTTGTGTTTGGCTGTGGAGTTTTGAGCCCCTTGAGTGAGGAGCATCATGTTAGTTTAATGTGGGTGCTCAACCTGCTTGATTCCATCCCACTGGGCTCAATGGGCATTGGACCGGAAGTGACCATACAGGGTTTCCTTGAACGCTGCTAGCACAGCTGATGGTATGTGAAGTTCATGAGGCAGGTGGAGTTGTTTTGGCACTGGAAGAGCTGTGCTGCTCGTTCGGGCAGTTGCCATTGACAACCGCCTTGTTTTCCCTAGGTGTCATATCCACTTTCAGACATATGTGGTGCCAGAGCACTTGGTTTCCATGGTAGAGGGCAATTGCTTGGGCGCTGAACTTGTGTTTGGCTGTGGAGTTTTGAGCGGCTTGAGTGAGGAGCTCCACATCAGTTTAGTGTGTGTGCTCATCCTTCTTGATTCCATCACACTGGGCTCGATGGGCATTGGACCGGAAGTGACCAAACAGGGTTTCCTAGAACGCTGCTAGCACAGCTGATGGTATGTGAAGTTCATGAGGCAGGTGGAGTTGTTTTGGCACTGGAAGAGCTGTGCTGCTGCTTCGGGCAGTTGCCATTCACCACCGCCTCCCTGAGTTCCCTAGGTGTCATATCCACATTCAGACATATGTGGTACCAGAGCACATGGTTTCCATGGCAGCGGGAAATGGCTTTTGTGGTGAACTTGTGTTTGTCTGTGGAGTTTTGAGCGCCTTGAATGAGGAGCTCCATGTTAGTTTAGTGTGGGTGCTCAACCTGCTTGATTCCATCCCACTGGCCTCAATGGGCATTGGACCGGAAGTGACCAAACAGGGTTTCCTAGAACGCTGCTAGCACAGCTGATGGTATGTGAAGTTCATGAGGAAGGTGGAGTTGTTTTGGCACTGGAAGAGCTGTGATGCTGCTTCGGGCCGTTGCCATTCACCACCGCGTCCCTGAGTTCCCTAGGTGTCATATCCACTTTCAGACATATGTGGTGCCAGAGCACTTGGTTTCCATGGCAGCGGGAAATGCCTGTGTGCTGAACTTGTGTTTGGCTGTGGAGCTTTGAGCGGCTTGTGAGGAGCATCATGTTAGTTTAATGTGGGTGCTCAACCTGCTTGATTCCATCCCACTGGCCTCAATGGGCAATGGACCGGAAGTGACCAAACAGGGTTTCCTAGAACACTGCTCGCACAGCTGATGGTATGTGAAGTTCATGAGGCAGGTGCAGTTGTTTTGGCACTGGAAGAGCTGTGCTGCTGCTTCGGGCAGTTGCCATTCACCACCGCCCTGAGTTCCCTAGGTGTCCTATCCACTTTCAGACATATGTGGTGCCAGAGCACTTGGTTTCCATGGCAGCGGGCAATGGCTTTTGTGCTGAACTTGTGTTTGGCTGTGGAGTTTTGAGCGGCTTGAGTGAGGAGCTCCATGTTAGTTTATTGTGGGTGCTCAACCTGCTTGATTCCATCCCACTGGTCTCAATGGGCATTGGACCGGAAGTGACCAAACAGGGTTTCCTAGAACGCTGCTAGCACAGCTGATGGTATGTGAAGTTCATGAGGCAGGTGGAGTTGTTTTGGCACTGGAAGAGCTGTGCTGCTGCTTCGGGCAGTTGCCAATGACCACTGCCCTGAGTTCCCTAGGTGTCCTATCCACTTTCAGACATATGTGGTGCCAGAGCACTTGGTTTCCATGGTAGAGGGCAATTGCTTGGGCGCTGAACTTGTGTTTGGCTGTGGAGTTTTGAGCGGCTTGAGTGAGGAGCTCCATGTTAGTTTAGTGTGGTTGCTCAACCTGCTTGATTCCATCACACTGGGCTCAATGGGCATTGGATCGCAAGTGACCAAACAGGGTTTCCTAGAACGCTGCTAGCACAGCTGATGGTATGTGAAGTTCCTGAGTCAGGTGGAGTTGTTTTGGCACTGGAAGAGCTGTGCTGCTGCTTCGGGCAGTTGCCATTGACCACTGCCCTGAGTTCCCTAGGTGTCCTCTCCACTTTCAGACATATGTGGTGCCAGAGCACTTGGTTTCCATGGCAGCGGGAAATGGCTTGTGTGCTGAACTTGTGTTTGGCTGTGGAGCTTTGAGCGGCTTGTGAGGAGCATCATGTTAGTTTAATGTGGGTGCTCAACCTGCTTGATTCCATCCCACTGGCCTCAATGGGCATTGGACCGGAAGTGACCAAACAGGGTTTCCTAGAACGCTGCTAGCACAGCTGATGGTATGTGAAGTTCATGAGGCAGGTGGAGTTGTTTTGGCACTGGAAGAGCTGTGCTGCTGCTTCGGGCAGTTGCCATTCACCACCGCCTCCCTGAGTTCCCTAGGTGTCATATCCACATTCAGACATATGTGGTACCAGAGCACATGGTTTCCATGGCAGCGGGAAATGGCTTTTGTGGTGAACTTGTGTTTGGCTGTGGAGTTTTGAGCGGCTTGAGTGAGGAGCTCCATGTTAGTTTAGTGTGGGTGCTCAACCTGTTGATTCCATCCCACTGGGCTCAATGGGCATTGGACCGGAAGTGACCAAACAGGTTTTCCTAGAACGCTGCTAGCACAGCTGATGGTATGTGAAGTTCATGAGGCAGGTGGAGTTCTTTTGGCACTGGAAGAGCTGTGCTGCTGCTTCGGGCAGTTGCCATTCACCACCGCCTCCCTGAGTTCCCTAGGTGTCATATCCACTTTCAGACATATGTGTTGCCAGAGCACTTGGTTTGCATGGCAGCGGGAAATGGCTTGTGCACTGAACTTGTGTTTGGCTGTGGCGTTTTGAGTGCCTTGAGTGAAGAGCTCCATGTTAGTTTAGTGTGGGTGCTCAACCTGCTTGATTCCATCCCACTGGGCTCAATGGGCATTGGACCAGAAGTTACCAAACAGGGTTTCCTGGAATGCTGCTAGCACAGCTGAAGGTATGTGAAGTTCATGAGTCAGGTGGAGTAGTTTTGGCACTGGAAGAGCTGTGCTGCTGCTTCGGGCAGTTACCATTCACCACCGCCCTGAGTTCCCTAGGTGTCATATCCACTTTCAGACATATGTGGTGCCAGAGCACTTGGTTTCCATGGCAGCGGGAAATGGCTTAGGCGCTGAACTTGTGTTTGGCTGTGGAGTTTTGAGCGGCTAAAGTGAGGAGCTCCATGTTAGTTTAGTATGGGTGTTCAACATGCTTGATTCCATCCCACTGGTCTTAATGGGCATTGGACTGGAAGTGACCAAACAGGGTTTCCTAGAACGCTGCTAGCACAGCTGATGGTATGTGAAGTTCATGAGGCAGGTGCAGTTGTTTTGGCACTGGAAGAGCTGTGCTGCTGCTTCGGGCAGTTGCCATTCACCACCGCCCTGAGTTCCCTAGGTGTCCTATCCACTTTCAGACATATGTGGTGCCAGAGCACTTGGTTTCCATGGCAGCGGGCAATGGCTTGTGTGCTGAACTTGTGTTTGGCTGTGGAGTTTTGAGCGGCTTGAGTGAGGAGCTCCATGTTAGTTTATTGTGGGTGCTCAACCTGCTTGATTCCATCCCACTGGTCTCAATGGGCATTGGACCGGAAGTGACCCAACAGGGTTTCCTAGAACGCTGCTAGCACAGCTGATGGTATGTGAAGTTCATGAGGCAGGTGGAGTTGTTTTGGCACTGGAAGAGCTGTGCTGCTGCTTCGGGCAGTTGCCATTCACCACCGCGTCCCTGAGTTCCCTAGGTGTCATATCCACTTTTAGACATATGTGTTGCCAGAGCACTTGGTTTCCATGGCAGCGGGAAATGGCTTGGGCGCTGAACTTGTGTTTGGCTGTGGAGTTTTGAGCGGCTTGAGTGAGGAGCTCCATGTTAGTTTAGTGTGGGTGCTCAACCTGCTTGATTCTATCCCACTGGGCTCAATGGGCATTGGACCAGAAGTGACTAAACAGGGTTTCCTAGAACGCTGCTAGCACAGCTGATGGTATGTGAAGTTCATGAGGCAGGTGGAGTTGTTTTGGCACTGGAAGAGCTGTGCTGCTGCTTCGGGCAGTTGACATTCACCACCGCCCTGAGTTCCCTAGGTGTCATATCCACTTTCAGACATATGTGGTGCCAGAGCACTTGGTTTCCATGGCAGCGGGAAATGGCTTGGGCGCTGAACTTGTGTTTGGCTGTGGAGTTTTGAGCGGCTTGAGTGAGGAGCTCCATGTTAGTTTAGTGTGGGTGCTCAACCTGCTTGATTCCATCCCACTGGGCTCAATGGGCATTGGACCGGAAGTGACCAAACAGGGTTTTATAGAACGCTGCTAGCACAGCTGATGGTATGTGAAGTTCATGAGGCAGGTGGAGTTGTTTTGGCACTGGAAGAGCTGTGCTGCTGCTTCGGGCAGTTGCCATTCACCACCGCGTCCCTGAGTTCCCTAGGTGTCAGATCCACTTTCAGACATATGTGGTGCCAGAGCACTTGGTTTCCTTGGCAGCGGGAAATGGCTTGGGCGCTGAACTTGTGTTTGGCTGTGGAGTTTTGAGCGGCTTGAGTGAGGAGCTCCATGTTAGTTTAGTGTGGGTGCTCACCCTGCTTGATTCCATCCCACTGGGCTCAAAGGGCATTGGACCGGAAGTGACCACACAGGGTTTCCTAGAGAGCTGCTAGCACAGCTGAAGGTATGTGAAGTTGATGAGGCAGGTGGAGTTGTTTTGGCACTGGAAGAGCTGTGCTGCTGCTTCGGGCAGTTGCCATTGACCAACGCCCTGAGTTCTCTAGGTGTCATATCCACTTTCAGACATATGTGGTGCCAGAACACTTGGTTTCCATGGCTGTCGGAAATAGTTTGTGCACTGTTTTTGTGTTTGGCTGTGGAGTTTTGAGCAGCTTGAGTGAGGAGATCACCCTCAGTTTAGTGTGGGTGCCCAACCTGCTTGATTCCATCCCACTTGGCTCTATGGGCATTGGACCGGAAGTGACCAAACATTGTTTCCTAGAGAACTGCTAGCACAGCTGATGGTATTTGAAGTTCATGAGGCAGGTGGAGTTGTTTTGGCACTGGAAGAGCTGTGCTGCTGCTTCGGGCAGTTGCCATTGACCACCGCCTCACTGAGTTCCCTAGATGTCATATCCACTTTCAGACATATGTGCTGCCAGAGCACTTGGTTTCCATGGCAGCGGGAAATGGCTTGGGCACTGAACTTGTGTTTGGCTGTGGAGTTTTGAGCGGCTTGAGTGAGGAGCTCCATGTTAGTTTAGTGTATGTGCTCAACCTGCTTGATTCCATCCCACTCTGCTCAATGGGCATTGGAGCGGAAGTGACCAAACAGGGTTTCCTAGAATGCTGCTAGCACAGCTGATGGTATGTGAAGTTCATGAGGCAGGTTGAGTTGTTTCGGCACTGGAAGAGCTGTGCTGCTGCTTCGGGCAGTTGCCATTCACCACCGCCCTGAGTTCCCCAGGTGTCATATCCACTTTCAGACATATGTGGTGCCAGAGCACTTGGTTTCCATGGCAGCGGGAACTGGCTTTTGCGCTGAACTTGTGTTTGGCTGTGGAGTTTTGAGCGGCTTGAGTGAGGAGCTCCATGTTAGTTTAGTGTGTGCTGAACCTGCCTGATTCCATCCGACTAGACTCAATGGGCATTTTACCGGAAGTGACCAAACAGAGTTTCCTAGATAGCTGCTAGCACAGCTGATGGTATGTGAAGTTCATGAGGCAGATGGAGTTGTTTTGGCACTGGAAGAGCTGTGCTGCTGCTTCGGGCAGTTGCCATTCACCACTTCCCTGAGTTCCCTAGGTGTCATATCCACTTTCAGACATATGTGCTGCCAGAGCACTTGGTTTCCATGGCAGCGGGAAATGGCTTGGGCACTGAACTTGTGTTTGGCTGTGGAGTTTTGAGCGGCTTGAGTGAGGAGCTCCATGTTAGTTTAGTGTGGGTGCTCAACCTGCTTGATTCCATCACACTGGTCTCAAAGGGCATTGAGACGGAAGTGACCCAATAGGGTTTCCTAGAACGCTGCTAGCACAGCTGATGGTATGTGAAGTTCATGAGGCAGGTGGAGTTGTTTTGGCACTGGAAGAGCTGTGCTGCTGCTTCGGGCAGTTGACATTCACCACCGCCCTGAGTTCCCTTGGTGTCATATCCACTTTCAGACATATGTGGTGCCAGAGCACTTGGTTTCCACGGCAGCGGGAAATGGCTTGGGCACTTAACTTGTGTTTGGCTGTGGAGTTTTGAGTGCCTTGAGTGAAGAGCTCCATGTTAGTTTAGTGTGAGTGCTCAACCTGCTTGATTCCATCCCACTGGGCTCAATGGGCATTGGACTGGAAGTGACCAAACAGGGTTTCCTAGAGAGCTGCTAGCACAGCTGATGGTATGTGAAGTTCATGAGGCAGGTGGAGTTGTTTTGGCACTGGAAGAGCTGTGCTGCTGCTTTGGGCAGTTGCCATTCACCACCGCGTCCCTGAGTTCCCTAGGTGTCATATCCACTTTCAGACATATGTGGTGCCAGTGCCCTTTTTTTCCATGGCAGCGGGAAATGTCTTAGGCGCTGAACGTGTGTTTCGCTGGGTAGTTTTGAGCGGCTTGAGTGAGGAGCTCCATGTTAGTTTAGTGTGGGTGCTCAACCTGCTTGATTCCATCACACTGGGCTCAATGGGCATTGGAGCAGAAGTGACCAAACAGGGTTTCCTAGAGAGCTGCTAGCACAGCTGATTGTATGTGAAGTTGATGAGGCAGGTGGAGTTGTTTTGGCGCTGGAAGAGCTGTGCTGCTGCTTCGGGCAGTTGCCATTCAGCACCGCCTCCCTGAGTTCCCTAGGTGTCATATCCACTTTCAGACATATGTGGTGCCAGAGCACTTGGTTTCCATGGCAGCAGGAAATGGCTTGGGCGCTGAACTTGTGTTTGGCTGTGGAGTATGGAGCGCCTTGAGTGAGGAGCTCCATGTTAGTTTAGTGTATGTGCTGAACCTGCTTGATTCCATCCCACTAGGCTCAATGGGCATTGGAGCAGAAGTGACCAAACAGGGTTTCCTAGAGAGCTGCTGGCACAGCTGATGGTATGTGAAGTTCCTGAGGCAGGTGGAGTTGTTTTGGCACTGGAAGAGCTGTGATGCTGCTTCGGGCAGTTGCCATTGACCACCGCCCTGAGTTCCCTAGGTGTCATATCCACTTTCAGACATATGTGGTGCCAGAACACTTGGTTTCCATGGCAGCGGGAAATGGCTTAGGCGCTGAACTTGTGTTTGGCTGTGGAGTTTTGAGCGGCTTGAGTGAGGAGCTCCATGTTAGTTTAGTGTGTGCTGAACCTGCCTGATTCCATCTGACTAGGCTCAATGGGCATTTTACCGGAAGTGACCAAACAGGGTTTCCTAGAGAGCTGCTAGCACAGCTGATGGTATGTGAAGTTCATGAGGCAGGTGGAGTTGTTTTGGCACTGGAAGAGCTGTGCTGCTGCTTTGGGCAGTTGCCATTCACCACCGCCCTGAGTTCCCTAGGTGTCATATCCACTTTCAGACATATGTGGTGCCATGGTTTCCATGGCAGCGGGAAATGGCTTCGGCGCTGAACTTGTGTTTGGCTGTGGAGTTTTGAGCGGCTTGAGTGAGGAGCTCCATGTTAGTTTAGTGTGGGTGCTCAACCTGCTTGATTCCATCCCACTAGGCTCAATGGGCATTGGACCGGAAGTGACCAAACAGGGTTTCCTAGAGAACTGCTAGCACAGCTGATGGTATTTGAAGTTCATGAGGCAGGTGGAGTTGTTTTGGCCCTGGAAGAGCTGTGCTGCTGCTTCGGGCAGTTGCCATTCACCACCGCCTCACTGAGTTCCCTAGATGTCATATCCACTTTCAGACATATGTGGTGCCAGAGCACTTGGTTTCCACGGCAGCGGGAAATGGCTTGGGCGCTGAACTTGTGTTTGGCTGTGGAGTTTTGAGCGGCTTGAGTGAGGAGCTCCATGTTAGTTTAGTGTGGGTGCTCAACCTGCTTGATTCCATCCCACTAGGCTCAATGGGCATTGGACTGGAAGTGACCAAACAGGGTTTCCTAGATAGCTGCTGGCACAGCTGATGGTATGTGAAGTTCATGAGGCAGGTGGAGTTGTTTTGGCTCTGGAAGAGCTGTGCTGCTGCTTCGGGCAGTTGCCATTGACCACCGCCCTGTGTTCCCTAGGTGTCATATCCACTTTCAGACATATGTGGTGCCAGAGCACTTGGTTTGCATGGCAGCGGGAAATGGCTTGGGCGCTGAACTTGTGTTTGGCTGTGGATGTTTTAGCGGCTTGAGTGAGGAGCTCCATGTTAGTGTAGTGTGGGTGCTCAACCTGCTTGATTCCATCCCACTGGGCTCAATGGGCATTTTACCGGAAGTGACCAAACAGGGTTTCCTAGAGAGCTGCTAGCACAGCTGATGGTATGTGAAGTTCATGAGGCAGGTGGAGTTGTTTTGGCACTGGAAGAGCTGTGCTGCTGCTTTGGGCAGTTGCCATTCACCACTTCCCTGAGTTCCCTAGGTGTCATATCCACTTTCAGACATATGTGCTGCCAGAGCACTTGGTTTCCATGGCAGCGGGAAATGGCTTGGGCACTGAACTTGTGTTTGGCTGTGGAGTTGTGAGCGGCTTGAGTGAGGAGCTCCATGTTAGTTTAGTGTATGTGCTCAACCTGCTTGATTCCATCCCACTCTGCTCAATGGGCATTGGACCGGAAGTGACCAAACAGGGTTTCCTAGAATGCTGCTAGCACAGCTGATGGTATGTGAAGTTCATGAGGCAGGTGGAGTTGTTTCGGCACTGGAAGAGCTGTGCTGCTGCTTCGGGCAGTTGCCATTCAGTACCGCCCTGAGTTCCCTAGGTGTCATATCCACTTTCAGACATATGTGGTGCCAGAGCACTTGGTTTCCATGGCAGCGGGAACTGGCTTTTGCGCTGAACTTGTGTTTGGCTGTGGAGTTTTGAGCGGCTTGAGTGAGGAGCTCCATGTTAGTTTAGTGTGTGCTGAACCTGCCTGATTCCATCCGACTAGACTCAATGGGCATTTTACCGGAAGTGACCAAACAGGGTTTCCTAGAACGCTGCTAGCACAGCTGATGGTATGTGAAGTTCATGAGGCAGGTGGAGTTGTTTTGGCACTGGAAGAGCTGTGCTGCTGATTCGGGCAGTTGCCATTGACCTCCGCCCTGTGTTCCCTAGGTGTCATATCCACTTTCAGACATATGTGGTGCCAGAGCACTTGGTTTCCATGGCAGCGGGAAATGGCTTGGGCGCTGAACTTGTGTTTGGCTGTGGAGTTTTGAGCGGCTTGAGTGAGGAGCTGCATGTTAGTTTAGTGTGTGTGCTCAACCTGCTTGATTCCATCCCACTGGGCTCAATGGGCATTGGACCAGAAGTGACCAAACAGGGTTTCCTAGAGAGCTGCTAGCACAGCTGATGGTATGTGAAGTTCATGAGGCAGGTGGGGTTCTTTTGACACTGGAAGAGCTGTGATGCTGCTTCGGGCAGTTGCCATTCACCACTGCCCTGAGTTTCCTAGGTGTCATATCCACTTTCAGACATATGTGGTGCCAGAGCACTTCGTTTCCATGGCAGTGGGAAATGGCTTGGGCGCTGAACTTGTGTTTGGCTGTGGAGTTTTGAGCGGCTTGAGTGAGGAGCTCCATGTTAGTTTAGTGTGTGTGCTCAACCTGCTTGATTCCATCCCACTAGGCTCAATGGGCATTGGAGCGGAAGTGACCAAACAGGGTTTCCTAGAGAACTGCTAGCACAGCTGATGGTATTTGAAGTTCATGAGGCAGGTGGAGTTGTTTTGGCACTGGAAGAGCTGTGCTGCTGCTTCGGGCAGTTGCCATTCACTACCGCCTCACTGAGTTCCCTTGATATCATATCCACTTTCAGACATATCTGGTGCCAGAGCACTTGGATTCCACGGCAGCGGGAAATGGCTTAGGCGCTGAACTTGTGTTTGGCTGTGGAGTTTTGAGCACCTTGAATGAGGAGCTCCATGTTAGTTTAGTGTGGGTGCTCAACCTGCTTGATTCCATCCCACTAGGCTCAATGGGCATTGGACTGGAAGTGACCAAACAGGGTTTCCTAGATAGCTGCTGGCACAGCTGATGGTATGTGAAGTTCCTGAGGCAGGTGGAGTTGTTTTGGCACTGGAAGAGCTGTGATGCTGCTTCGGGCAGTTGCCATTGACCACCGCCCTGAGTTCCCTAGGTGTCATATCCACTTTCAGACATATGTGGTGCCAGAACACTTGGTTTCCATGGCAGCAGGAAATGGCTTAGGCGCTGAACTTGTGTTTGGCTGTGGAGTTTTGAGCGGCTTGAGTGAGGAGCTCCATGTTAGTTTAGTGTGTGCTGAACCTGCCTGATTCCATCTGACTAGGCTCAATGGGCATTTTACCGGAAGTGACCAAACAGGGTTTCCTAGAGAGCTGCTAGCACAGCTGATGGTATGTGAAGTTCATGAGGCAGGTGGAGTTGTTTTGGCACTGGAAGAGCTGTGCTGCTGCTTCGGGCAGTTGCCATTCACCACCGCCTCCCTGAGTTCCCTAGGTGTCATATCCACTTTCAGACATATGTGCTGCCAGAGCACTTGGTTTCCATGGCAGCGGGAAATGGCTTGGGCACTGAACTTGTGTTTGGCTGTGGAGTTTTGAGCGGCTTGAGTGAGGAGCTCCATGTTAGTTTAGTGTATGTCCTGATCCTGCTTGATTCCATCCCACTAGGCTCAATGGGCATTGGAGCGGAAATGACCAAACAGGGTTTCCTAGAACGCTGCTAGCACAGCTGATGGTATGTGAAGTTCATGAGGCAGGTAGAGTTGTTTCGGCACTGGAAGAGCTGTGCTGCTGCTTCGGGCAGTTGCCATTGACCACCGCCTCACTGAGTTCCCTAGATGTCATATCCACTTTCAGACATATGTGCTGCCAGAGCACTTGGTTTCCATGGCAGCGGGAACTGGCTTGGGCGCTGAACTTGTGTTTGGCTGTGGAGTTTTGAGCGGCTTGAGTGAGGAGCTCCATGTTAGTTTAGTGTGTGCTGAACCTGCCTGATTCCATCCGACTAGACTCAATGGGCATTTTACCGGAAGTGACCAAACAGGGTTTCCTAGATGGCTGCTAGCACAGCTGATGGTATGTGAAGTTCATGAGGCAGATGGAGTTGTTTTGGCACTGGAAGAGCTGTGCTGCTGCTTCGGGCAGTTGCCATTCACCACCGCACTGAGTTCCCTAGGTGTCATATCCACTTTCAGACATATGTGGTGCCAGAGCACTTGGTTTCCATGGCAGCGGGAAATGGCTTGGGCACTGAACTTGTGTTTGGCTGTGGAGTTTTGAGCGGCTTGAGTGAGGAGCTCCATGATATTTTCTTGTGGGTGCTCAACCTGATTGATTCCATCCCACTGGGCTCAATGGGCATTGGACCGGAAGTGACCAAACAGGGTTTCCTAGAGAACTGCTAGCACAGCTGATGGTATTTGAAGTTCATGAGGCAGGTGGAGTTGTTTTGGCACTGGAAGAGCTGTGCTGCTGCTTCGGGCAGTTGCCATTCACCACCGCCTCACTGAGTTCCCTAGATGTCATATCCACTTTCAGACATATGTGGTGTCAGAGCACTTGGTTTCCACGGCAGCGGGAAATGGCTTGGGCGCTGAACTTGTGTTTGGCTGTGGAGTTTTGAGCACCTTGAATGAGGAGCTCCATGTTAGTTTAGTGTGGGTGCTCAACCTGCTTGATTCCATCCCACTAGGCTCAATGGGCATTGAACTGGAAGTGACCAAACAGGGTTTCCTAGATAGCTGCTGGCACAGCTGATGGTATGTGAAGTTCATGAGGCAGGTGGAGTTGTTTTGGCTCTGGAAGAGCTGTACTGCTGCTTCGGGCAGTTGCCATTGACCACCGCCCTGTGTTCCCTAGGTGTCATATCCACTTTCAGACATATGTGGTGCCAGAGCACTTGGTTTGCATGGCAGCGGGAAATGGCTTAGGCGCTGAACTTGTGTTTGGCTGTGGAGTTTTGAGCGGCTTGAGTGAGGAGCTCCATGTTAGTGTAGTGTGGGTGCTCAACCTGCTTGATTCCTTCCCACTGGGCTCAATGGGCATTGGACCGGAAGTGACCAAACAGGGTTTCCTAGAGAGCTGCTAGCACAGCTGATGGTATGTGAAGTTCATGAGGCAGGTGGAGTTGTTTTGGCACTGGAAGAGCTGTGCTGCTGCTTTGGGCAGTTGCCATTCACCACTTCCCTGAGTTCCCTAGGTGTCATATCCACTTTCAGACATATGTGCTGCCAGAGCACTTGGTTTCCATGGCAGCGGGAAATGGCTTGGGCACTGAACTTGTGTTTGGCTGTGGAGTTGTGAGCGGCTTGAGTGAGGAGCTCCATGTTAGTTTAGTGTATGTGCTCAACCTGCTTGATTCCATCCCACTCTGCTCAATGGGCATTGGACCGGAAGTGACCAAACAGGGTTTCCTAGAACGCTGCTAGCACAGCTGATGGTATGTGAAGTTCATGAAGCAGGTGGAGTTGTTTTGGCACTGGAAGAGTTGTGTTGCTGCTTTGGGCAATTGCCATTCACCACCGCCTTGAGTTCCCGAGGTGTCATATCCACTTTCAGACATATGTGGTGCCAGAGCACTTGGTTTCCATGGCAACAGAAAATGCCTTGGGCGCTGAACCTATGTTTGGCTGTGGAGTATGGAGCGCCTTGAGTGAGGAGCTCCATGTTAGTTTAGGGTGGGTGCTCAACCTGCTTGATTCCATTACACTGGGCTCAATGGGCATTGGACCGGAAGTGACCAAACTGGGTTTCCTCGATAGCTGTTAGCACAGCTGATGGTATGTGAAGTTCATGAGGCAGGTGGAGTTGTTTTGGGACTGGATGAGCTGTGCTGCTGCTTCGGGCAGTTGCCATTCACCACCGCCCTGAGTTCCCTAGGTGTCATATCCACTTTCAGACATATGTGGTGCCAGAGCACTTGGTTTCCATGGCAGCGGGAAATGGCTTTTGGGCTGAACTTGTGTTTGGCTGTGGAGTTTTGAGCGCCTTGAGTGAGGAGCTCCATGTTAGTTTAGTGTGGGTGCTCAACCTGCTTGATTCCATCCCACTGGGCTCAATGGGCATTGGACCGGAAGTGACCAAACAGGGTTTCCTAGATAGCTGCTGGCACAGCTGATGGTATGTGAAGTTCATGAGGCAGGAGGAGTTGTTTTGGCACTGGAAGAGCTGTGCTGCTGCTTCGGGCAGTTGCCATTCAGCACCGCCATGAGTTCCCTAGGTGTCATATCCACTTTCAGACATATGTGGTGCCAGAGCACTTGGTTTCCATGGCAGCGGGAAATGGCTTTTGTGCTGAACGTGTGTTTGGCTAAGAAGTTTTGAGCGCCTTGAGTGAGGAGCTCCATGTTAGTTTAGGGTGGGTGCTCAACCTGCTTGATTCCATCCCAGTGGGCTCAATGGGCATTGGACCAGAAGTGACCATACAGGGTTTTCTAGATAGCTGCTAGCACAGCTGATGGTATGTGAATTCATTTGACAGGTGGAGTTGTTTTGCCACTGGAAGAGCTGTGCTGCTGCTTCGGGCAGTTGCCATTCACCACCGCCCTGAGTTCCCTAGGTGTCATATACACTTTCAGACATATGTGGTGCCAGAGCACTTGGTTTCCATGGCAGCGGGAAATGGCTTGTGTGGTGAACTTGTGTTTGGCTGTGGAGTTTTGAGCGGCTTGAGTGAGGAGCTCCATGTTAGTTTAGTGTGGGTGCTCAACCTGCTTGATTAAATCCCACTGGGCTCAATGGGCATTGGACCGGAAGTGACCAAACAGGGTTTCCTCGATAGCTGCTAGCACAGCTGATGGTATGTGAAGTTCATGACTGAGGTGGAGTTATTTTGTCACTGGAAGAGCTGTGCTGCTGCTTTGGGCAGTTGCCATTCACCACCGCCCTGAGTTCCCTAGGTGTCATATCCACTTTCAGACATATGTGGTGCCAGAGCACTTGGTTTCCATGGCAGCGGGAAATGGCTTGGGCACTGAACTTGTGTTTGGCTGTGGAGTTTTGAGCGCCTTGAGTGAGGAGCTCCATGTTACTTTAGTGTGGGTGCTCAACCTCCTTGATTCCATCACACTGGGCTCAATGGGCATTGGACCGGAAGTGACCAAACAGGGTTTCCTAGATATCTGCTAGCACAGCTGATGGTATGTGAAGTTCATGAGGCAGGTGGAGTTGTATTCTCACTAGAAGAGCTTTGCTTCTGCTTTGGGCAGTTGCCATTCACCACTGCCTCACTGAGTTCCCTAGGTGTCATATCCACTTTCAGACATATGTGGTGCCAGAGCACTTGGTTTCCATGGCAGTGGGAAATGGCTTGGGCACTGAACTTGTGTTTGGCTGTGGAGTTTTGAGCGGCTTGAGTGAGGAGCTCCATGTTAGTTTAGTGTGGGTGCTCACCGTGCTTGATTCCATCACACTGGGCATTGGACCGGAAGTGACAAACAGGGTTTCCTAGATAGCTGCTAGCACAGCTGATGGTATGTGAAGTTCATGAGGCAGGTGGAGTTGTTTTGGCACTGGAAGAGCTGTGGTGTTGCTTTGGGCATTTGCCATTCACCACCGCATCCCTGAGTTCCCTAGGTGTCATATCCACTTTCAGACATATTTGCTGTCAGAGCACTTGGTTTCCATGGCAGCGGGAAATGGCTTGGGCGCTGAACTTGTGTTTGGCTGGTTAGTTTTCAGCGGCTTGAGTGAGGAGCTCCATGTAAGTTTAGTGTGGGTGCTCAACCTGCTCGATTCAATCCCACCGGGCTCAATGGGCATTGGACCGGAAGTGACCAAACAGGGTTTCCTAGATAGCTGCTAGCACAGCTGATGGTATGTGAAGTTCATGAGGCAGGTGGAGTTGTTTTGGCACTGGAAGAGCTGTGCTGCTGCTTTGGGCAGTTGCCATTGACCACCACCCTGAGATTCCTACGTGTCATATCCACTTTCGGACATATGTGGTGCCAGAGCACTTGGTTTCCATGGCAACAGGAAATGGCTTGTTCGCTGAACCTATGTTTGGCTGTGGAGTATGGAGCGACTTGAGTGAGGAGCTCCATGTTAGTTTAGTGTGGGTGCTCAACCTGCTTGATTCCATCACACCGGGCTCAATGGGCATTGGGGCGGAAGTGACCAAACAGTGTTTCCTAGATATCTGCTAGCACAGCTGATGGTATGTGAAGTTCATGAGGCAGGTGGAGTTGTTTTGGCACTGGAAGAGTTGTGTTGCTGCTTTGGGCAATTGCCATTCACCACTGCCTTGAGTTCCCGAGGTGTCATATCCACTTTCAGACATATGTGGTGCCAGAGCACTTGGTTTCCATGGCAGCGGGAAATGGCTTGGGCGCTGAACTTGTGTTTGGCAGTGGAGATTTGTGCGGCTTGAGTTAGGAGCTCCATGTTAGTTTAGTGTGGGTGCTCACCCTGCTTGATTCCATCACACTGGGCATTGGACCGGAAGTGACAAACAGGGTTTCCTAGATAGCTGCTAGCACAGCTGATGGTATGTGAAGTTCATGAGGCAGGTGGAGTTGTTTTGGCACTGGAAGAGCTGTGCTGCTGCTTCGGGCAGTTGCCATTGACCACCACACTGAGATTCCTACGTGTCATATCCACTTTCGGACATATGTGGTGCCAGAGCACTTGGTTTCCATGGCAACAGGAAATGGCTTGTTCGCTGAACCTATGTTTGGCTGTGGAGTATGGAGCGACTTGAGTGAGGAGCTCCATGTTAGTTTAGTGTGGGTGCTCAACCTGCTTGATTCCATCACACTGGGCTCAATGGGCATTGGGGCGGAAGTGACCAAACAGGGTTTCCTAGATATCTGCTAGCACAGCTGATGGTATGTGAAGTTCATGAAGCAGGTGGAGTTGTTTTGGCACTGGAAGAGTTGTGTTGCTGCTTTGGGCAATTGCCATTCACCACCGCCCTGAGTTCCTGAGGTGTCATATCCACTTTCAGACATATGTGGTGCCAGAGCACTTGGTTTCCATGGCAACAGGAAATGGCTTGTTCGCTGAACCTATGTTTGGTTGTGGAGTATGGAGCGCCTTGAGTGAGGAGCTCCATGTTAGTTTAGGGTGGGTGCTCAACCTGCTTGATTCCATTACACTGGGCTCAATGGGCATTGGACCGGAAGTGACCAAACAAGGTTTCCTAGATAGCTGCTGGCACAGCTGATGGTATGTGAAGTTCATGAGGCAGGTGGAGTTGTTTTGGCACTGGAAGAGCTGTGCTGCTGCTTCGGGCAGTTGCCATTCACCACCGCCTCCCTCGAGTTCCCTAGGTGTCATATCGACTTTCAGACATATGTGGTGCCAGAGCACTTGGTTTCCATGGCAGCGGCAAATGGCTTGGGCGCAGAACTTGTGTTTGGCTGTCGAGTATGGAGCGTCTTGAGTGAGGAGCTCCATGTTAAATTAGTGTGGGTGCTCAAACTGCTTGATTCCATCACACTGGGCTCAATAGCATTGGACCGGAAATGACCAAACAGGGTTTCCTAGATATCTGCTAGCACAGCTGATGGTATGTGAAGTTCATGAGGCAGGTGGAGTTGTTTTGGCACTGGAAGAGCTGTGCTGCTGCTTCAGGCAGTTGCCATTCACCACCATTCCTGAGTTCCCTAGGTGTCATATCCACTTTCAGACATATGTGGTGCCAGAGCACTTGGTTTCCATGGCAACAGAAAATGCCTTGGGCGCTGAACCTATGTTTGGCTGTGGAGTATGGAGCACCTTGAGTGAGGAGCTCCATGTTAGTTTAGTGTGGGTGCTCAACCTGCTTGATTCCATCCCACTGGGCTCAATGGGCATTGGGGCGGAAGTGACCAAACAGGGTTTCCTAGATAGCTGCTTGCACAGCTGATGGTATGTGAAGTTCCTGAGGCAGGTGGAGTTGTTTTGGCACTGGAAGAGCTGTGCTGCTGCTTCGGGCAGTTGCCATTCACCACCGCCTCCCTCGAGTTCCCTAGGTGTCATATCCACTTTCAGACATATGTGGTGCCAGAGCACTTGGTTTCCATGGCAGCGGGAAATGGCTTGGGCGCTGAACTTGTGTTTGGCTGTGGAGTATGGAGCGCCTTGAGTGAGGAGCTCCATGTTAGTTTAGTGTGGGTGCTCAACCTGCTTGATTCCATCCCACTGGGCTCAATGGGCATTGCACCGGAAGTGACCAAACAGGGTTTCCTAGATAGCTGCTAGCACAGCTGATGGTATGTGAATTCATTTGACAGGTGGAGTTGTTTTGCCACTGGAAGAGCTGTGCTGCTGCTTCGGGCAGTTGCCATCACCACCGCCCTGAGTTCCCTAGGTGTCATATACACTTTCAGACATATGTGGTGCCAGAGCACTTGGTTTCCATGGCAGCGGGAAATGGCTTGTGTGGTGAACTTGTGTTTGGCTGTGGAGTTTTGAGCGGCTTGAGTGAGGAGCTCCATGTTAGTTTAGTGTGGGTGCTCAACCTGCTTGATTAAATCCCACTGGGCTCAATGGGCATTGGACCGGAAGTGACCAAACAGGGTTTCCTCGATAGCTGCTAGCACAGCTGATGGTATGTGAAGTTCATGACTGAGGTGGAGTTATTTTGTCACTGGAAGAGCTGTGCTGCTGCTTCGGAGAGTTGCCATTCACCACCACACTACCTTCCCTAGGTGTCATATCCACTTTCAGACATATGTGGTGCCAGAGCACTTGGTTTCCATGGCAACAGAAAATGCCTTGGGCGCTGAACCTATGTTTGGCTGTGGAGTATGGAGCACCTTGAGTGAGGAGCTCCATGTTAGTTTAGTGTGGGTGCTCAACCTGCTTGATTCCATCCCACTGGGCTCAATGGGCATTGGGGCGGAAGTGACCAAACAGGGTTTCCTAGATAGCTGCTTGCACAGCTGATGGTATGTGAAGTTCCTGAGGCAGGTGGAGTTGTTTTGGCACTGGAAGAGCTGTGCTGCTGCTTCGGGCAGTTGCCATTCACCACCGCCTCCCTCGAGTTCCCTAGGTGTCATATCCACTTTCAGACATATGTGGTGCCAGAGCACTTGGTTTCCATGGCAGCGGGAAATGGCTTGGGCGCTGAACTTGTGTTTGGCTGTGGAGTATGGAGCGCCTTAAGTGAGGAGCTCCATGTTAGTTTAGTGTGGGTGCTCAACCTGCTTGATTCCATCCCACTGGGCTCAATGGGCATTGCACCAGAAGTGACCAAACAGGGTTTCCTAGATAGCTGCTAGCACAGCTGATGGTATGTGAATTCATTTGACAGGTGGAGTTGTTTTGCCACTGGAAGAGCTGTGCTGCTGCTTCGGGCAGTTGCCATCACCACCGCCCTGAGTTCCCTAGGTGTCATATACACTTTCAGACATATGTGGTGCCAGAGCACTTGGTTTCCATGGCAGCGGGAAATGGCTTGTGTGGTGAACTTGTGTTTGGCTGTGGAGTTTTGAGCGGCTTGAGTGAGGAGCTCCATGTTAGTTTAGTGTGGGTGCTCAACCTGCTTGATTAAATCCCACTGGGCTCAATGGGCATTGGACCGGAAGTGACCAAACAGGGTTTCCTCGATAGCTGCTAGCACAGCTGATGGTATGTGAAGTTCATGACTGAGGTGGAGTTATTTTGTCACTGGAAGAGCTGTGCTGCTGCTTTGGGCAGTTGCCATTCACCACCGCCCTGAGTTCCCTAGGTGTCATATCCACTTTCAGACATATGTGGTGCCAGAGCACTTGGTTTCCATGGCAGCGGGAAATGGCTTGGGCACTGAACTTGTGTTTGGCTGTGGAGTTTTGAGCGCCTTGAGTGAGGAGCTCCATGTTACTTTAGTGTGGGTGCTCAACCTCCTTGATTCCATCACACTGGGCTCAATGGGCATTGGACCGGAAGTGACCAAACAGGGTTTCCTAGATATCTGCTAGCACAGCTGATGGTATGTGAAGTTCATGAGGCAGGTGGAGTTGTATTCTCACTAGAAGAGCTTTGCTTCTGCTTTGGGCAGTTGCCATTCACCACTGCCTCACTGAGTTCCCGAGGTGTCATATCCACTTTCAGACATATGTGGTGCCAGAGCACTTGGTTTCCATGGCAGTGGGAAATGGCTTGGGCACTGAACTTGTGTTTGGCTGTGGAGTTTTGAGCGGCTTGAGTGAGGAGCTCCATGTTAGTTTAGTGTGGGTGCTCACCCTGCTTGATTCCATCACACTGGGCATTGGACCGGAAGTGACAAACAGGGTTTCCTAGATAGCTGCTAGCACAGCTGATGGTATGTGAAGTTCATGAGGCAGGTGGAGTTGTTTTGGCACTGGAAGAGCTGTGCTGTTGCTTTGGGCATTTGCCATTCACCACCGCATCCCTGAGTTCCCTAGGTGTCATATCCACTTTCAGACATATTTGCTGTCAGAGCACTTGGTTTCCATGGCAGCGGGAAATGGCTTCTGCGCTGAACTTGTGTTTGGCTGTGGAGTTTTGAGCGGCTTGAGTGAGGAGCTCCATGTTAGTTTAGTGTGGGTGCTCACCCTGCTTGATTCCATCACACTGGGCATTGGACCGGAAGTGACAAACAGGGTTTCCTAGATAGCTGCTAGCACAGCTGATGGTATGTGAAGTTCATGAGGCAGGTGGAGTTGTTTTGGCACTGGAAGAGCTGTGCTGCTGCTTCGGGCAGTTGCCATTGACCACCACCCTGAGATTCCTACGTGTCATATCCACTTTCGGACATATGTGGTGCCAGAGCACTTGGTTTCCATGGCAACAGGAAATGGCTTGTTCGCTGAACCTATGTTTGGCTGTGGAGTATGGAGCGACTTGAGTGAGGAGCTCCATGTTAGTTTAGTGTGGGTGCTCAACCTGCTTGATTCCATCACACCGGGCTCAATGGGCATTGGGGCGGAAGTGACCAAACAGTGTTTCCTAGATATCTGCTAGCACAGCTGATGGTATGTGAAGTTCATGAAGCAGGTGGAGTTGTTTTGGCTCTGGAAGAGCTGTGTTGCTGCTTTGGGCAATTGCCATTCACCACCGCCTTGAGTTCCCGAGGTGTCATATCCACATTCAGACATATGTGGTGCCAGAGCACTTGGTTTCCATGGCAGCGGGAAATGGCTTGGGCGCTGAACTTGTGTTTGGCTGTGGAGATTTGTGCGGCTTGAGTTAGGAGCTCCATGTTAGTTTAGTGTGGGTGCTCACCCTGCTTGATTCCATCACACTGGGCATTGGACCGGAAGTGACAAACAGGGTTTCCTAGATAGCTGCTAGCACAGCTGATGGTATGTGAAGTTCATGAGGCAGGTGGAGTTGTTTTGGCACTGGAAGAGCTGTGCTGCTGCTTCGGGCAGTTGCCATTGACCACCACCCTGAGATTCCTACGTGTCATATCCACTTTCGGACATATGTGGTGCCAGAGCACTTGGTTTCCATGGCAACAGGAAATGGCTTGTTCGCTGAACCTATGTTTGGCTGTGGAGTATGGAGCGACTTGAGTGAGGAGCTCCATGTTAGTTTAGTGTGGGTGCTCAACCTGCTTGATTCCATCACACTGGGCTCAATGGGCATTGGGGCGGAAGTGACCAAACAGTGTTTCCTAGATATCTGCTAGCACAGCTGATGGTATGTGAAGTTCATGAAGCAAGTGGAGTTGTTTTGGCACTGGAAGAGTTGTGTTGCTGCTTTGGGCAATTGCCATTCACCACCGCCTTGAGTTCCCGAGGTGTCATATCCACTTTCAGACATATGTGGTGCCAGAGCACTTGGTTTCCATGGCAACAGGAAATGGCTTGTTCGCTGAACCTATGTTTGGCTGTGGAGTATGGAGCGCCTTGAGTGAGGAGCTCCATGTTAGTTTAGGGTGGGTGCTCAACCTGCTTGATTCCATTACACTGGGCTCAATGGGCATTGGACCGGAAGTGACCAAACAAGGTTTCCTAGATAGCTGCTGGCACAGCTGATGGTATGTGAAGTTCATGAGGCAGGTGGAGTTGTTTTGGCACTGGAAGAGCTGTGCTGCTGCTTCGGGCAGTTGCCATTCACCACCGCCTCCCTCGAGTTCCCTAGGTGTCATATCGACTTTCAGACATATGTGGTGCCAGAGCACTTGGTTTCTATGGCAACGGGAAATGGCTTGGGCGCAGAACTTGTGTTTGGCTGTCGAGTATGGAGCGTCTTGAGTGAGGAGCTCCATGTTAAATTAGTGTGGGTGCTCAAACTGCTTGATTCCATTACACTGGGCTCAATGGCATTGGACCGGAAGTGACCAAACAGGGTTTCCTAGATAGCTGCTAGCACAGCTGATGGTATGTGAAGTTCATGAGGCAGGTGGAGTTGTTTTGGCACTGGAAGAGCTGTGCTGCTGCTTCAGGCAGTTGCCATTCACCACCATTCTGAGATTCCTACTTGTCATATCCACTTTCAGACATATGTGGTGCCAGAGCACTTGGTTTCCATGGCAACAGAAAATGCCTTGGGCGCTGAACCTATGTTTGGCTGTGGAGTATGGAGCACCTTGAGTGAGGAGCTCCATGTTAGTTTAGTGTGGGTGCTCAACCTGCTTGATTCCATCCCACTGGGCTCAATGGGCATTGGGGCGGAAGTGACCAAACAGGGTTTCCTAGATAGCTGCTTGCACAGCTGATGGTATGTGAAGTTCCTGAGGCATGTGGAGTTGTTTTGGCACTGGAAGAGCTGTGCTGCTGCTTCGGGCAGTTGCCATTCACCACCGCCTCCCTGAGTTCCCTAGGTGTCATATCCACTTTCAGACATATGTGGTGCCAGAGCACTTGGTTTCCATGGCAGCGGGAAATGGCTTGGGCGCTGAACTTGTGTTTGGCTGTGGAGTATGGAGCGCCTTGAGTGAGGAGCTCCATGTTAGTTTAGTGTGGGTGCTCAACCTGCTTGATTCCATCCCACTGGGCTCAATGGGCATTGCACCGGAAGTGACCAAACAGGGTTTCCTAGATAGCTGCTAGCACAGCTGATGGTATGTGAATTCATTTGACAGGTGGAGTTGTTTTGCCACTGGAAGAGCTGTGCTGCTGCTTCGGGCAGTTGCCATCACCACCGCCCTGAGTTCCCTAGGTGTCATATACACTTTCAGACATATGTGGTGCCAGAGCACTTGGTTTCCATGGCAGCGGGAAATGGCTTGTGTGGTGAACTTGTGTTTGGCTGTGGAGTTTTGAGCGGCTTGAGTGAGGAGCTCCATGTTAGTTTAGTGTGGGTGCTCAACCTGCTTGATTAAATCCCACTGGGCTCAATGGGCATTGGACCGGAAGTGACCAAACAGGGTTTCCTCGATAGCTGCTAGCACAGCTGATGGTATGTGAAGTTCATGACTGAGGTGGAGTTATTTTGTCACTGGAAGAGCTGTGCTGCTGCTTTGGGCAGTTGCCATTCACCACCGCCCTGAGTTCCCTAGGTGTCATATCCACTTTCAGACATATGTGGTGCCAGAGCACTTGGTTTCCATGGCAGCGGGAAATGGCTTGGGCACTGAACTTGTGTTTGGCTGTGGAGTTTTGAGCGCCTTGAGTGAGGAGCTCCATGTTACTTTAGTGTGGGTGCTCAACCTCCTTGATTCCATTACACTGGGCTCAATGGGCATTGGACCGGAAGTGACCAAACAGGGTTTCCTAGATATCTGCTAGCACAGCTGATGGTATGTGAAGTTCATGAGGCAGGTGGAGTTGTATTCTCACTAGAAGAGCTTTGCTTCTGCTTTGGGCAGTTGCCATTCACCACTGCCTCACTGAGTTCCTGAGGTGTCATATCCACTTTCAGACATATGTGGTGCCAGAGCACTTGGTTTCCATGGCAGTGGGAAATGGCTTGGGCACTGAACTTGTGTTTGGCTGTGGAGTTTTGAGCGGCTTGAGTGAGGAGCTCCATGTTAGTTTAGTGTGGGTGCTCACCGTGCTTGATTCCATCACACTGGGCATTGGACCGGAAGTGACAAACAGGGTTTCCTAGATAGCTGCTAGCACAGCTGATGGTATGTGAAGTTCAGGAGGCAGGTGGAGTTGTTTTGGCACTGGAAGAGCTGTGCTGCTGCTTCGGGCAGTTGCCATTGACCACCACCCTGAGATTCCTACGTGTCATATCCACTTTCGGACATATGTGGTGCCAGAGCACTTGGTTTCCATGGCAACAGGAAATGGCTTGTTCGCTGAACCTATGTTTGGCTGTGGAGTATGGAGCGACTTGAGTGAGGAGCTCCATGTTAGTTTAGTGTGGGTGCTCAACCTGCTTGATTCCATCACACCAGGCTCAATGGGCATTGGGGCGGAAGTGACCAAACAGTGTTTCCTAGATATCTGCTAGCACAGCTGATGGTATGTGAAGTTCATGAAGCAGGTGGAGTTGTTTTGGCACTGGAAGAGCTGTGTTGCTGCTTTGGGCAATTGCCATTCACCACCGCCTTGAGTTCCCGAGGTGTCATATCCACATTCAGACATATGTGGTGCCAGAGCACTTGGTTTCCATGGCAGCGGGAAATGGCTTGGGCGCTGAACTTGTGTTTGGCAGTGGAGATTTGTGCGGCTTGAGTTAGGAGCTCCATGTTAGTTTAGTGTGGGTGCTCACCCTGCTTGATTCCATCACACTGGGCATTGGACCGGAAGTGACAAACAGGGTTTCCTAGATAGCTGCTAGCACAGCTGATGGTATGTGAAGTTCATGAGGCAGGTGGAGTTGTTTTGGCACTGGAAGAGCTGTGCTGCTGCTTCGGGCAGTTGCCATTGACCACCACCCTGAGATTCCTACGTGTCATATCCACTTTCGGACATATGTGGTGCCAGAGCACTTGGTTTCCATGGCAACAGGAAATGGCTTGTTCGCTGAACCTATGTTTGGCTGTGGAGTATGGAGCGACTTGAGTGAGGAGCTCCATGTTAGTTTAGTGTGGGTGCTCAACCTGCTTGATTCCATCACACTGGGCTCAATGGTTATTGGGGCGGAAGTGACCAAACAGTGTTTCCTAGATAACTGCTAGCACAGCTGATGGTATGTGAAGTTCATGAAGCAGGTGGAGTTGTTTTGGCACTGGAAGAGTTGTGTTGCTGCTTTGGGCAATTGCCATTCACCACCGCCTTGAGTTCCCGAGGTGTCATATCCACTTTCAGACATATGTGGTGCCAGAGCACTTGGTTTCCATGGCAACAGGAAATGGCTTGTTCGCTGAACCTATGTTTGGCTGTGGAGTATGGAGCGCCTTGAGTGAGGAGCTCCATGTTAGTTTAGGGTGGGTGCTCAACCTGCTTGATTCCATTACACTGGGCTCAATGGGCATTGGACCGGAAGTGACCAAACAAGGTTTCCTAGATAGCTGCTGGCACAGCTGATGGTATGTGAAGTTCATGAGGCAGGTGGAGTTGTTTTGGCACTGGAAGAGCTGTGCTGCTGCTTCGGGCAGTTGCCATTCACCACCGCCTCCCTCGAGTTCCCTAGGTGTCATATCGACTTTCAGACATATGTGGTGCCAGAGCACTTGGTTTCCATGGCAGCGGCAAATGGCTTGGGCGCAGAACTTGTGTTTGGCTGTCGAGTATGGAGCGTCTTGAGTGAGGAGCTCCATGTTAAATTAGTGTGGGTGCTCAAACTGCTTGATTCCATCACACTGGGCTAAATGGCATTGGACCGGAAGTGACCAAACAGGGTTTCCTAGATAGCTGCTAGCACAGCTGATGGTATGTGAAGTTCATGAGGCAGGTGGAGTTGTTTTGGCACTGGAAGAGCTGTGCTGCTGCTTCAGGCAGTTGCCATTCACCACCATTCTGAGATTCCTACGTGTCATATCCACTTTCAGACATATGTGGTGCCAGAGCACTTGGTTTCCATGGCAACAGAAAATGCCTTGGGCGCTGAACCTATGTTTGGCTGTGGAGTATGGAGCACCTTGAGTGAGGAGCTCCATGTTAGTTTAGTGTGGGTGCTCAACCTGCTTGATTCCATCCCACTGGGCTCAATGGGCATTGGGGCGGAAGTGACCAAACAGGGTTTCCTAGATAGCTGCTTGCACAGCTGATGGTATGTGAAGTTCCTGAGGCAGGTGGAGTTGTTTTGGCACTGGAAGAGCTGTGCTGCTGCTTCGGGTGTTGCCATTCACCACCACCCTGAGATTCCTAGGTGTCATATCCACTTTCAGACATATGTGGTGCCAGAGCACTTGGTTTCCATGGCAACAGGAAATGGCTTGAGCGCTGAACCTATGTTTGGCTGTGGAGTATGGAGCGCCGTGAGTGAGGAGATCCATGTAAGTTTAGTGTGGGTGCTCAACCTGCTTGATTCCATCCCACTGGGCTCAATGGGCTTTGGACTGGAAGTGACCAAACAGGGTTTCCTAGAACGCTGCTAGCACAGCTGATGGTATGTGAAGTTCATGAGGCAGGTGGAGTTGTTTTGGCACTGGAAGAGCTGTGCTGCTGCTTCGGGCAGTTACCATTCACCACCACCCTGAGATTCTTACGTGTCATATCCACTTTCAGACATATGTGGTGCCAGAGCACTTGGTTTCCATGAGAGCAGGAATGGCTTGGGCGCTGAACTTGTGTATGGCTGTGGAGTTTTGAGTGCCTTGAGTGAGGAGCTCCATGTTAGTTTAGTGTGTGCTGAACCTGCCTGATTCCATCCGACCTGACTCAATGGGCATTTTACCGGAAGTGACCAAACAGGGTTTCCTAGAACGCTGCTAGCACAGCTGATGGTATGTGAAGTTCATGAGGCAGGTGGAGTTGTTTTGGCACTGGAAGAGCTGTGCTGCTGCTTCGGGCAGTTGCCATTCAGCACCGCCCTGAGTTCCCTAGGTGCCATATCCACTTTCAGACATATGTGGTGCCAGAGCACTTGGTTTCCATGGCAGCGGGAAATGGCTTGGGCGCTGAACTTGTGTTTGGCTGGTTAGTTTTCAGCGGCTTGAGTGAGGAGATCCATGTAAGTTTAGTGTGGGTGCTCAACCTGCTTGATTCCATCCCACTGGGCTCAATGGGCATTGGACCGGAAGTGACCAAACAGGGTTTCCTAGATAGCTGCTAACACAGCTGATGGTATGTGAAGTTCATGAGGCAGGTGGAGTTGTTTTGGCACTGGAAGAGCTGTGCTGCTGCTTCGGACAGTTGCCATTCACCACCACCCTGAGATTCTCACGGGTCATATCCACTTTCAGACATATGTGGTGCCAGAGCACTTGGTTTCCATGGCAGCGGGAAATGGCTTGGGCGCTGGACATGTGTTTGGTTGTGGAGTATGGAGCGTCTTGAGTGAGGAGCTCCATGTTAGTTTAGTGTGGCTGCTCAACCTTCTTGATTCCATCACACTGGGCTCATTGGGCATTGGACTGGAAGTGACCAAACAGGGTTTCCTAGAGAGCTGCTAGCACAGCTGATGGTATGTGAAGTTCCTGAGGCAGGTGGAGTTGTTTTGGCACTGGAAGAGCTGTGCTGCTGCTTCGGGCAGTTGCCATTCAGCACCGCCCTGAGTTCCCTAGGTGCCATATCCACTTTCAGACATATGTGGTGCCAGAGCACTTGGTTTCCATGGCAGCGGGAAATGGCTTGGGCGCTGAACTTGTGTTTGGCTGGTTAGTTTTGAGTGCCTTGAGTGAGGAGCTCCATGTAAGTTTAGTGTGGGTGCTCAACCTGCTTGATTCCATCCCACTGGGCTCAATGGGCATTGGATCGGAAGTGACCAAACAGGGTTTCCTAGAACGCTGCTAGCACAGCTGATGGTATGTGAAGTTCCTGAGGCAGGTGGAGTTGTTTTGGCCCTGGAAGAGCTGTGCTGCTGCTTCGGGCAGTTGCCATTCACCACCACCCTGAGATTCTTACGTGTCATATCCACTTTCAGACATATGTGGTGCCAGAGCACTTGGTTTCCATGAGAGCAGGAATGGCTTGGGCGCTGAACTTGTGTTTGGCTGTGGAGTTTTGAGTGCCTTGAGTGAGGAGCTCCATGTTAGTTTAGTGTGGGTGCTCAGCCTGCTTGATTCCATCCCACTGGGCTCAATGGGTATTGGGCCGGAAGTGACCAAACAGGGTTTCCTAGATAGCTGCTAGCACAGCTGATGGTATGTGAAGTTCATGAGGCAGGTGGAGTTGTTTTTGCACTGGAAGAGCTGTGCTGCTGCTTCGGGCAGTTGCCATTCAGCACCGCCCTGAGTTCCCTAGGTGCCATATCCACTTTCAGACATATGTGGTGCCAGAGCACTTGGTTTCCATGGCAGCGGGAAATGGCTTGGGCGCTGAAGTTGTGTTTGGCTGGTTAGTTTTTAGTGCCTTGAGTGAGGAGATCCATGTAAGTTTAGTGTGGGTGCTCAACCTGCTTGATTCCATCCCACTGGGCTCAATGGGCATTGGATCGGAAGTGACCAAACAGGGTTTCCTAGATAGCTGCTAGCACAGCTGATGGTATGTGAAGTTCCTGAGGCAGGTGGAGTTGTTTTGGCACTGGAAGAGCTGTGCTGTTGCTTTGAGCATTTTACATTCACCACTGCATCCCTGAGTTCCCTAGGTGTCATATCCACTTTCAGACATATGTGGTGCCAGAGCACTTGGTTTCCATGGCAGCGGGAAATGGCTTGGGCGCTGAACTTGTGTTTGGCTGTGGAGTTTTGAGCGGCTTGAGGGAGGAGCTCCATGTTAGTTTAGTGTGGCTGCTCAACCTGCTTGATTCCCTCCCACTGGGCTCAATGGGCATTGGACCGGAAGTGACAAACACTGTTTCCAAGATAGCTGCTAGCACAGCTGATAGTATGTGAAGTTCATAGAGGCAGGTGGAGTTGTTTTGGCACTGGAAGAGCTGTGCTGCTGCTTCGGGCAGTTGCCATTCACCACCACCCTGAGATTCCCACGTGTCATATCCACTTTCAGACATATGTGGTGCCAGAGCACTTGGTTTCCATGGCAGCGGGAAATGGCTTGGGCGCTGGACATGTGTTTGGCTGTGGAGTATGGAGCGTCTTGAGTGAGGAGCTCCATGTTAGTTTAGTGTGGGTGCTCAACCTGTTTGATTCCATCCCACTGGGAATTGGACCGGAAGTGACCCAAGACGGTTTCCTAGATATCTGCTAGCACAGCTGATGGTATGTGAAGTTGCTGCGGCAGGTGGAGTTGTTTTGGCACTGGAAGAGCTGTGCTGCTGCTTTGAGCAGTTGCCATTCACCACTGCCCTGAGTTCCCTAGGTGTCATATCCACTTTCAGACATATGTGGTGCCAGAGCACTTGGTTTCCATGGCAGCGGGAAATGGCTTGGGCGCTGAACTTGTGTTTGGCTGTGGAGTTTTGAGCGGCTTGAGTGAGGAGCTCCATGTTAGTTTAGTGTGGCTGCTCAACCTGCTTGATTCCCTCACACTGGGCTCAATGGGCATTGGACCGGAAGTGACCAAACAGGGTTTCCTAGATAGCTGCTAGCACAGCTGATGGTATGTGAAGTTCATGAGGCAGGTGGAGTTGTTTTGGCACTGGAAGAGCTGTGCTGCTGCTTCGGGCAGTTGCCATTCACCACCGCGTCCCTGAGTTCCTTAGGTGTCATATCCACTTTCAGACATATGTGCTGCCAGAGCACTTGGTTTCCATTTCAGCAGGAATGGCTTGGGCGCTGAATTTGTGTTTGGCTGGTTAGTTTGGAGCGGCTTGAGTGAGGAGCTCCATGTTAGTTTAGTGTGGGTGCTCAACCTGCTTGATTCCATCCCACTGGGCTCAATGGGCATTGGACCGGAAGTGACCCAACAGGGTTTCCTAGACAGCTCCTAGCACAGCTGATTGTATGTGAAGTTCCTGAGGCAGGCGGAGTTGTTTTGGCACTGGAAGAGATGTGCTGTTGCTTTGGGCAGTTGCCATTCACCACCGCCCTGAGTTCCCTAGGTGTCATATCCACTTTCAGACATATGTGGTGCCAGAGCACTTGGTTTCCATGGCAGCGGGAAATGGCTTGGGCGCTGAACTTGTGTTTGGCTGTGGAGTATGGAGCACCTTGAGTGAGGAGCTCCATGTTAGTTTAGTGTGGGTGCTCAACCTGCTTGATTCCATCACCCTGGGCTCAATGGGCATTGGACCGGAAGTGACCAAACAGGGTTTCCTAGATAGCTGCTAGCACAGCTGATGGTATGTGAAGATCATGAAGCATGTGGAGTTGTTTTGGCACTGGAAGAGCTGTGCTGCTGCTTCGGGCAGTTGCCATTCACCACCGCCTCCCTGAGTTCCCTAGCTGTTATATCCACTTTCAGACATATGTGGTGCCAGAGCACTTGGTTTCCATGGCAGCGGGAAATGGCTTGGGCGCTGAACTTGTGTTTGGCTGTGGAGTTTTGAGTGCCTTGAGTGAGGAGCTCCATGTTAGTTTAGTGTGGGTGCTCAGCCTGCTTGATTCCATCCCACTGGGCTCAATGGGCATTGGACCGGAAGTGACAAATAGGTTTTCCTAGATGGCTGCTAGCACAGCTGATGGTATGTGAAGTTCATGTGGCAGGTGGAGTTGTTTAGGCACTGGAAGATCTGTGCTGCTGCTTCGGGCACTTACCATTCACCACCACCATGAGACTCCTACGTGTCATATCCACTTTCAGACATATGTGGTGCCAGAGCACTTGGTTTCCATGGCAGCTGGAAATGCTTGGGCGCTGAACTTGTGTTTGGCTGGTTAGTTTTGAGCGTCTTGAGTGAGGAGCTCCATGTAAGTTTAGAGTGGGTGCTCAACCTGCTTGATTCCATCACACTTCGCTCAAAGGGCTTTGGAGCGGAATTGACCAAACAGGGTTTCCTAGATAGCTGCTAGCACAGCTGATGGTATGTGAAGTTCATGAGGCAGGTGGAGTTGTTTTGGCACTGGAAGAGCTGTGCTGCAGCTTCGGGCAGTTGCCATTCACGACCGCCCTGAGTTCCCTGGGTGTCATATCCAGTTTCAGACATATGTGGTGCCAGAGCACTTGGTTTCCATGGCAGCGGGAAATGGCTTTTGGGCTGAACTTGTGTTTGGCTGTGGAGTTTTGAGCGTCTTGAGTGAGGAGCTTCTTTTTAGTTTAATGTGGGTGCTCAGCCTGCTTGATTCCATCACACTGGGCTCAAAGGGCTTTGGACCGGAAGTGACCAAACAGGGTTTCCTAGATAGCTGCTAGCACAGCTGATGGTATGTGAAGTTCATGAGGCAGGTGGAGTTGTTTTGGCACTGGAAGAGCTGTGCTGCTGCTCTGGGCAGTTGCCATTCAGCACTGCCTCCCTGAGTTCCCTAGGTGTCATATCCACTTTCAGACATATGTGGTGCCAGAGCACTTGGCTTCCATGGCAGCGGGAAATGTCTTGGGCCCTGGACATGTGTTTGGCTGTGGAGTTTTGAGCGGCTTGAGTGAGGAGCTCCATGTTAGTTTAGTGTGGGTGCTCAACCTGCTTGATTCCATCCCACTGGGCTCAATGGGCATTAGACCGGAAGTGACCAAACAGCGTTTCCTAAATGCTGCTAGCACAGCTGACGGTATGTGAAGTTCCTGAGGCAGGTGGAGTTGTTTTGGCACTGGAAGAGCTGTGCTGCTGCTTCGGGTAGTTGCCATTCACCAACGCCTCCCTGAGTTCCCTAGGTGTCATATCCACTTTCAGACATATGTGGTGCCAGAGCACTTGGTTTCCATGGCAACAGAAAATGGCTTGGGCGCTGAACCTATGTTTGGGTGTGGAGTATGGAGCGCCTTGAGTGAGGAGCTCCATGTTAGTTTAGTGTGGGTGCTCAACCTGCTTGATTCCATCCCACTGGGCTCAATAGCATTGGACCAGAGATGACCAAACAGTGTTTCCTAGATAGCTGCTAGCACAGCTGATGGTATGTGAAGTTCCTGAGGCAGGTGGAGTTGTTTTGGCACTGGAAGAATTGTGCTGCCTCTTTGGGCAGTTGCCATTCACCACCGCCTCCCTCGAGTTCCCTAGGTGTCATATCCACTTTCAGACATATGTGGTGCCAGAGCACTTGGTTTCCATGGCAACAGGAAATTGCTTGGGCGCTGAACTTGTGTTTGGCTGTGGAGTATGGAGCGCCTTGAGTGAGGAGCTCCATGTAAGTTTAGTGTGGGTGCTCAACCTGCTTGATTCCATCCCACTGGGCTCAATGGGCATTGGGGCGGAAGTGACCAAACAGGTTTTCCTAGATATCTGCTAGCACAGCTGATGGTATGTGAAGTTCATAAAGCAGGTGGAGTTGTTTTGGCACTGGAAGAGCTGTGCTGCTGCTTCGGGCAGTTGCCATTCACCACGGCCCTAAGTTCCCTAGGTGTCATATCCACTTTCAGACATATGTGGTGCCAGAGCACTTGGTTTCCATGGCAGCGGGAAATGGCTTGTGTGGTGAACTTGTGTTTGGCTGTGGAGTTTTGAGCGTCTTGAGTGAGGAGCTCCATGTTAGTTTAGTGTGGGTGCTCAACCTGCTTGATTCCATCCCTCTGGGCTCAATGGGCATTTGACCGGAAGTGACCAAACAGGGTTTCCTAGATAGCTGCTGGCACAGCTGATGGTATGTGAAGTTCCTGAGGCAGGTGGAGTTGTTTAGGCACTGGAAGAGCTGTGCTGCTGCTTCGGGCTGTTGCCATTCACCACCGCCCTGAGTTCCCTAGGTGTCATATCCACTTTCAGACATATGTGGTGCCAGAGCACTTGGTTTCCATGGCAGCGGGAAATGACTTGGGCGCTGAACTTGTGTTTGGCTGTGGAGTTTTGAGTGCCTTGAGTGAGGAGCTCCATGTTAATTTAGTGTGGGTGCTCAACCTGCTTGATTCCATCCCACTGGGCTCAATGGGCATTGGACCGTAAGTCACAAACAGGTTTTCTTGAACGCTGCTAGCACAGCTGATGGTATGTGAAGTTCATGAGGCAGGTGGAGTTGTTTTGGCACTGGAAGAGCTGTGCTGCTGCTCTGGGCAGTTGCCATTCAGCACCGCCTCCCTGAGTTCCCTAGGTGTCATATCCACTTTCAGACATATGTGGTGCCAGAGCACTTGGTTTCCATAGCAGCGGGAAATGTCTTGGGCCCTGGACATGTGTTTGGCTGTGGAGTTTTGAGCGTCTTGAGTGAGGAGCTCCATGTTAGTTTAGTGTGGGTGCTCAACCTGCTTGATTCCATCCCACTGGGCTCAATGGGCATTAGACCGGAAGTGACCAAACAGGGTTTCCTAGATAGCTGCTAGCACAGCTGATGGTATGTGAAGTTCCTGAGGCAGGTGGAGTTGTTTTGGCACTGGAAGAGCTGTGCTGCTGCTTTGGGCAGTTGCCATTCACCACCGCCTCCCTCGAGTTCCCTAGGTGTCATATCCACTTTCAGACATATGTGGTGCCAGAGCCCTTGGTTTCCATGGCAGCGGGAAATTGCTTTGGCGCTGAACCTATGTTTGGCTGTGGAGTATGGAGCGCCTTGAGTGAGGAGCTCCATGTAAGTTTAGTGTGGGTGCTCAACCTGCTTGATTCCATCATCCTGGGCTCAATGTGCATTGGGGCGGAAGTGACCAAACAGGGTTTTCTGGATATCTGCTACCACAGCTGATGGTATGTGAAGTTCATGAAGCAGGTGGAGTTGTTTTGGCACTGGAAGAGCTGTGCTGCTGCTTCGGGCAGTTGCCATTCACCACCGCCTCCCTTAGTTCCCTAGGTGTCATATCCACTTTCAGACATATGTGGTGCCAGAGCACTTAGTTTCCATGGCAGCGGGAAATGGCTTGGGCGCTGAACTTGTGTTTGGCTGTGGAGTTTTGAGCGTCTTGAGTGAGGAGCTCCATGTAAGTTTAGTGTGGGTGCTCAACCTGCTTGATTCCATCCCACTGGGCTCAATGGGCATTGGACCGGAAGTGACCCAACAGGGTTTCCTAGATAGCTGCTAGCACAGCTGATGGTATGTGAAGTTCATGAGGCAGGTGGAGTTGTTTTGGCACCGGAAGAGCTGTGCTGCTGCTTCGGGCAGTTGCCATTCACCACCACCCTGAGATTCCTACGTGTCATATCCACCTTCAGACATATTTGGTGCCAGAGCACTTGGTTTCCATGGCAGCGGGAAATGGCTGTGGCGCTGAACTTGTGTTTGGCTGTGGAGTATGGAGCACCTTGAGTGAGGAGCTCCATGTTAGTTTAGTGTGGGTGCTCAACCTGCTTGATTCCATCACCCTGGGCTCAATGGGCATTGGACCGGAAGTGACCAAACAGGGTTTCCTAGATAGCTGCTAGCACAGCTGATGGTATGTGAAGATCATGAAGCATGTGGAGTTGTTTTGGCACTGGAAGAGCTGTGCTGCTGCTTCGGGCAGTTGCCATTCACCACCGCCTCCCTGAGTTCCCTAGCTGTTATATCCACTTTCAGACATATGTGGTGCCAGAGCACTTGGTTTCCATGGCAGCGGGAAATGGCTTGGGCGCTGAACTTGTGTTTGGCTGTGGAGTTTTGAGTGCCTTGAGTGAGGAGCTCCATGTTAGTTTAGTGTGGGTGCTCAGCCTGCTTGATTCCATCCCACTGGGCTCAATGGGCATTGGACCGGAAGTGACAAATAGGTTTTCCTAGATGGCTGCTAGCACAGCTGATGGTATGTGAAGTTCATGTGGCAGGTGGAGTTGTTTAGGCACTGGAAGATCTGTGCTGCTGCTTCGGGCACTTACCATTCACCACCACCATGAGACTCCTACGTGTCATATCCACTTTCAGACATATGTGGTGCCAGAGCACTTGGTTTCCATGGCAGCTGGAAATGCTTGGGCGCTGAACTTGTGTTTGGCTGGTTAGTTTTGAGCGTCTTGAGTGAGGAGCTCCATGTAAGTTTAGAGTGGGTGCTCAACCTGCTTGATTCCATCACACTTCGCTCAAAGGGCTTTGGAGCGGAATTGACCAAACAGGGTTTCCTAGATAGCTGCTAGCACAGCTGATGGTATGTGAAGTTCATGAGGCAGGTGGAGTTGTTTTGGCACTGGAAGAGCTGTGCTGCAGCTTCGGGCAGTTGCCATTCACGACCGCCCTGAGTTCCCTGGGTGTCATATCCAGTTTCAGACATATGTGGTGCCAGAGCACTTGGTTTCCATGGCAGCGGGAAATGGCTTTTGGGCTGAACTTGTGTTTGGCTGTGGAGTTTTGAGCGTCTTGAGTGAGGAGCTTCTTTTTAGTTTAATGTGGGTGCTCAGCCTGCTTGATTCCATCACACTGGGCTCAAAGGGCTTTGGACCGGAAGTGACCAAACAGGGTTTCCTAGATAGCTGCTAGCACAGCTGATGGTATGTGAAGTTCATGAGGCAGGTGGAGTTGTTTTGGCACTGGAAGAGCTGTGCTGCTGCTCTGGGCAGTTGCCATTCAGCACTGCCTCCCTGAGTTCCCTAGGTGTCATATCCACTTTCAGACATATTTGGTGCCAGAGCACTTGGCTTCCATGGCAGCGGGAAATGTCTTGGGCCCTGGACATGTGTTTGGCTGTGGAGTTTTGAGCGGCTTGAGTGAGGAGCTCCATGTTAGTTTAGTGTGGGTGCTCAACCTGCTTGATTCCATCCCACTGGGCTCAATGGGCATTAGACCGGAAGTGACCAAACAGCGTTTCCTAAATGCTGCTAGCACAGCTGACGGTATGTGAAGTTCCTGAGGCAGGTGGAGTTGTTTCGGCAATGGAAGAGCTGTGCTGCTGCTTCGGGTAGTTGCCATTCACCAACGCCTCCCTGAGTTCCCTAGGTGTCATATCCACTTTCAGACATATGTGGTGCCAGAGCACTTGGTTTCCATGGCAACAGAAAATGGCTTGGGCGCTGAACCTATGTTTGGGTGTGGAATATGGAGCGCCTTGAGTGAGGAGCTCCATGTTAGTTTAGTGTGGGTGCTCAACCTGCTTGATTCCATCCCACTGGGCTCAATAGCATTGGACCAGAGATGACCAAACAGTGTTTCCTAGATAGCTGCTAGCACAGCTGATGGTATGTGAAGTTCCTGAGGCAGGTGGAGTTGTTTTGGCACTGGAAGAATTGTGCTGCCTCTTTGGGCAGTTGCCATTCACCACCGCCTCCCTCGAGTTCCCTAGGTGTCATATCCACTTTCAGACATATGTGGTGCCAGAGCACTTGGTTTCCATGGCAACAGGAAATTGCTTGGGCGCTGAACTTGTGTTTGGTTGTGGAGTATGGAGCGCCTTGAGTGAGGAGCTCCATGTAAGTTTAGTGTGGGTGCTCAACCTGCTTGATTCCATCCCACTGGGCTCAATGGGCATTGGGGCGGAAGTGACCAAACAGGTTTTCCTAGATATCTGCTAGCACAGCTGATGGTATGTGAAGTTCATAAAGCAGGTGGAGTTGTTTTGGCACTGGAAGAGCTGTGCTGCTGCTTCGGGCAGTTGCCATTCACCACGGCCCTAAGTTCCCTAGGTGTCATATCCACTTTCAGACATATGTGGTGCCAGAGCACTTGGTTTCCATGGCAGCGGGAAATGGCTTGTGTGGTGAACTTGTGTTTGGCTGTGGAGTTTTGAGCGTCTTGAGTGAGGAGCTCCATGTTAGTTTAGTGTGGGTGCTCAACCTGCTTGATTCCATCCCTCTGGGCTCAATGGGCATTTGACCGGAAGTGACCAAACAGGGTTTCCTAGATAGCTGCTGGCACAGCTGATGGTATGTGAAGTTCCTGAGGCAGGTGGAGTTGTTTAGGCACTCGAAGAGCTGTGCTGCTGCTTCGGGCTGTTGCCATTCACCACCGCCCTGAGTTCCCTAGGTGTCATATCCACTTTCAGACATATGTGGTGCCAGAGCACTTGGTTTCCATGGCAGCGGGAAATGACTTGGGCGCTGAACTTGTGTTTGGCTGTGGAGTTTTGAGTGCCTTGAGTGAGGAGCTCCATGTTAATTTAGTGTGGGTGCTCAACCTGCTTGATTCCATCCCACTGGGCTCAATGGGCATTGGACCGTAAGTCACAAACAGGTTTTCTTGAACGCTGCTAGCACAGCTGATGGTATGTGAAGTTCATGAGGCAGGTGGAGTTGTTTTGGCACTGGAAGAGCTGTGCTGCTGCTCTGGGCAGTTGCCATTCAGCACCGCCTCCCTGAGTTCCCTAGGTGTCATATCCACTTTCAGACATATGTGGTGCCAGAGCACTTGGTTTCCATAGCAGCGGGAAATGTCTTGGGCCCTGGACATGTGTTTGGCTGTGGAGTTTTGAGCGTCTTGAGTGAGGAGCTCCATGTTAGTTTAGTGTGGGTGCTCAACCTGCTTGATTCCATCCCACTGGGCTCAATGGGCATTAGACCGGAAGTGACCAAACAGGGTTTCCTAGATAGCTGCTAGCACAGCTGATGGTATGTGAAGTTCCTGAGGCAGGTGGAGTTGTTTTGGCACTGGAAGAGCTGTGCTGCTGCTTTGGGCAGTTGCCATTCACCACCGCCTCCCTCGAGTTCCCTAGGTGTCATATCCACTTTCAGACATATGTGGTGCCAGAGCCCTTGGTTTCCATGGCAGCGGGAAATTGCTTTGGCGCTGAACCTATGTTTGGCTGTGGAGTATGGAGCGCCTTGAGTGAGGAGCTCCATGTTAGTTTAGTGTGGGTGCTCAACCTGCTTGATTCCATCATCCTGGGCTCAATGTGCATTGGGGCGGAAGTGACCAAACAGGGTTTCCTGGATATCTGCTAGCACAGCTGATGGTATGTGAAGTTCATGAAGCAGGTGGAGTTGTTTTGGCACTGGAAGAGCTGTGCTGCTGCTTCGGGCAGTTGCCATTCACCACCGCCTCCCTTAGTTCCCTAGGTGTCATATCCACTTTCAGACATATGTGGTGCCAGAGCACTTAGTTTCCATGGCAGCGGGAAATGGCTTGGGCGCTGAACTTGTGTTTGGCTGTGGAGTTTTGAGCGTCTTGAGTGAGGAGCTCCATGTAAGTTTAGTGTGGGTGCTCAACCTGCTTGATTCCATCACACTGGGCTCAATGGGCATTGGACCGGAAGTGACCCAACAGGGTTTCCTAGATAGCTGCTAGCACAGCTGATGGTATGTGAAGTTCATGAGGCAGGTGGAGTTGTTTTGGCACCGGAAGAGCTGTGCTGCTGCTTCGGGCAGTTGCCATTCACCACCACCCTGAGATTCCTACGTGTCATATCCACCTTCAGACATATTTGGTGCCAGAGCACTTGGTTTCCATGGCAGCGCGAAATGGCTTGGGCGCTGAACTTGTGTTTGGCTGTGGAGTTTTGAGCGGCTTGAGTGAGGAGCTCCATGTAAGTTTAGTGTGGGTGCTCAACCTGCTTGATTCCATCACACTGGGCTCAATGGGCTTTGGACTGGAAGTGACCAAACAGGGTTTCCTAGATAGCTGCTAGCACAGCTGATGGTATGTGAAGTTCCTGAGGCAGGTGGATTGTTTTGGCACTGGAAGAGCTGTGCTGCTGCTTCGGGCAGTTGCCATTCAGCACCGCCTCCCTGAGTTCCCTAGGTGTCTTATCCACTTTCAGACATATGTGGTGCCAGAACACTTGGTTTCCATGGCAGCGGGAAATGGCTTGGGCGCTGAACTTGTGTTTGGCTGTGGAGTTTTGAGTGCCTTGAGTGAGGAGCTCCATGTTAGTTTAGTGTGGGTGATCAACCTGCTTGATTCCATCCCACTGGGCGCAATGGGCATTGGACCGGAAGTGACAAACAGGTTTTCCTAGATAGCTGCTAGCACAGCTGATGGTATGTGAAGTTCATGAGGCAGGTGGAGTTGTTTTGGCACTGGAAGAGCTGTGCTGCTGCTGCGGGCAGTTGCCATTCAGCACCGCCTCCCTGAGTTCCCTAGGTGTCATATCCACTTTCAGACATATGTGCTGCCAGAGCACTTGGTTTCCATGGCAGCGGGAAATGTCTTGGGCCCTGGACATGTGTTTGGCTGTGGAGTTTTGAGCGTCTTGAGTGAGGAGCTCCATGTTAGTTTAGTGTGGGTGCTCAACCTGCTTGATTCCATCCCACTGGGCTCAATGGGCATTAGACCGGAAGTGACCAAACAGGGTTTCCTAGATAGCTGCTAGCACAGCTGATGGTATGTGAAGTTCCTGAGGCAGGTGGAGTTGTTTTGGCACTGGAAGAGCTGTGCTGCTGCTTCGGGCAGTTGCCATTCACCACGGCCCTAAGTTCCCTAGGTGTCCTCTCCACTTTCAGACATATGTGGTGCCAGAGCACTTGGTTTCCATGGCAACAGAAAATGGCTTGGGCGCTGAACCTATGTTTGGCTGTGGAGTATGGAGCGCCTTGAGTGAGGAGCTCCATGTAAGTTTAGTGTGGGTGCTCAACGTGCTTGATTCCATCCCACTGGGCTCAATGGCATTGGACCGGAAGTGACCAAACAGTGTTTCCTAGATAGCTGCTAGCACAGCTGATGGTATGTGAAGTTCCTGAGGCAGGTGGAGTTGTTCTGGCACTGGAAGAGCTGTGCTGCTGCTTTGGGCAGTTGCCATTCACCACCGCCTCCCTCGAGTTACCTAGGTGTCATATCCACTTTCAGACATATGTGGTGCCAGAGCACTTGGTTTCCATGGCAGCGGGAAATGGCTTGGGCGCTGAACTTGTGTTTGGCAGTGGAGATTTGTGCGGCTTGAGTTAGGAGCTCCATGTTAGTTTAGTGTGGGTGCTCACCCTGCTTGATTCCATCACACTGGGCATTGGACCGGAAGTGACAAATAGGGTTTCCTAGATAGCTGCTAGCACAGCTGATGGTATGTGAAGTTCATGAGGCAGGTGGAGTTGTTTTGGCACTCGAAGAGCTGTGCTGTTGCTTCGGGCATTTGCCATTCACCAGCACATCCCTGAGTTCCCTAGGTGTCATATCCACTTTCAGACATATTTGCTGTCAGAGCACTTGGTTTCCATGGCAGCGGGCAATGGCTTGGGCGCTGAACTTGTGTTTGGCTGTGGAGTTTTGAGTGCCTTGAGTGAGGAGCTCCATGTTAGTTTAGTGTGGGTGCTCAACCTGCTTCATTCCATCCCACTGGGCTCAATGGGCATTGGACCGGAAGTGACCAAACAGGGTTTCCTAGATAGCTGCTAGCACAGCTGATGGTATGTGAAGTTCATGAGGCAGGTGGAGTTGTTTTGGCACTGGAAGAGCTGTGCTGCCTCTTTGGGCAGTTGCCATTCACCACCACCTCCCTGAGTTCCCTAGGTGTCATATCCACATTCAGACATATGTGGTTCCAGAGCACTTGGTTTCCATGGGTGTCGGAAATAGTTTGTGCCCTGTTTTTGTGTTTGGCTGCGGAGTTTGAGAAGCTTCAGTGAGGAGCTCACCGTCAGTTTAGTGTGGGTGCCCAACCTTCTTGATTCCATCCCACTGGGCTCAATGGGCATTGGACCGGAAGTGACCAAACAGGGTTTCCTAGATAGCTGCTAGCACAGCTGATGGTATGTGAGGTTCATGAGGCAGGTGGAGTTGTTTTGGCACTGGAAGAGCTGTGCTGCTGCTTCGGGCAGTTGCCATTCAGCACCGCCTCCCTGAGTTCCCTATGTGTCATATCCACTTTCACATATATGTGGTGCCAGAGCACTTGGTTTCCATGACAGCGGGAAATATCTTGGGCGCTGGACATGTGTTTGGCTGTGGAGTTTTGAGCGGCTTGAGTGAGGAGCTCCATGTTAGTTTAGAGTCGGTGCTCAACCTGCTTGATTCCATCACTCTGGGCTGATTGAGCTTTGCAGTGGAAGTGACCCAACAGGGTTTCCTAGATAGCTGCTAGCACAGCTGATGGTATGTGAAGTTCATGAGGCAGGTGGATTTGTTCTGGCACTGGAAGAGCTGTGCTGCTGCTTCGGGCAGTTGCCATTCAGCACCGCCTCCCTGGAGTTCCCTAGGTGTCATATCCACTTTCAGACATATGTGGTGCCAGAGCACTTGGTTTCCATGGCAGCGGGAAATGGCTTGGGCGCTGAACTTAAGTTTGGCTGTGGAGTTCTGAGTGCCTTGAGTGAGGAGCTCCATGTTAGTTTAGTGTGGGTGCTCACCCTGCTTGATTCCATCACACTGGGCTCAATTGGCATTGGACCGGAAGTGACAAATAGGTTTTCCTAGATGGCTGCTAGCACAGCTGATGGTATGTGAAGTTCATGTGGCAGGTGGAGTTGTTTAGGCACTGGAAGAGCTGTGCTGCTGCTTCGGGCACTTGCCATTCACCACCACCCTGAGATTCTTACTTGTCATATCCACTTTCAGACATATGTGGTGCCAGAGCACTTGGTTTCCATGGCAGCGGGAAATGGCTTGGGCGCTGAACTTGTGTTTGGCTGGTTAGTTTTGAGCGTCTTGAGTGAGGAGCTCCATGTAAGTTTAGAGTGGGTGCTCAACCTGCTTGATTCCATCACACTGGGCTCATTGGGCTTTGGACCATAAGTGACCAAACAGGGTTTCCTAGATAGCTGCTAGCACAGCTGATGGTATGTGAAGTTCATGAAGCAGGTGGAGTTGTTTTGGCACTGGAAGAGCTGTGCTTCTGCTTCGGGCAGTTGCCATTCACGACCGCCCTGAGTTCCCTAGGTGTCATATCCAATTTCAGACATATGTGGTGCCAGAGCACTTGGTTTCCATGGCAGCGGGAAATGGCTTTTGGGCTGAACTTGTGTTTGGCTGCGGAGTTTTCATCGACTTGAATGAGGAGCTCCATGTTAGTTTAGTGTGGGTGCTCAGCCTGCTTGATTCCATCCCACTGGGCTCAATGGGCATTGGAGCGGAAGTGACCAAACAGGGTTTCCTAGATAGCTGCTAGCACAGCTGATGGTATGTGAAGTTCATAGAGGCAGGTGGAGTTGTTTTGGCACTGAAAGAGCTGTGCTGCTGCTTCGGGCAGTTGCCATTCAGCACCGCCTCCCTTAGTTCCCTAGGTGTCATATGCACTTTCAGACATATGTGGTGCCAGAGCACTTGGTTTCCATGGCAGCAGGAATGGCTTGGGCGCTGAACTTGTGTTTGGCTGTGGAGTTTTGAGTGCCTTGAGTGAGGAGCTCCATGTTAGTTTAGTGTGGGTGCTCAACCTGCTTGATTCCATCCCACTGGGCTCAATGGTCATTGGACCGGAAGTGACAAACAGGTTTTCCTAGATAGCTGCTAGCACAGCTGATGGTATGTGAAGTTCATGAGGCAGGTGGAGTTGTTTTGGCACTTTAAGAGCTGTGCTGCTGCTTCGGACATTTGCCATTCAGCACCATCTCCCTGAGTTCCCTAGGTGTCATATCCACTTTCAGACATATGTGGTGCCAGAGCACTTGGTTTCCATGGCAGCGGGAAATGGCATTTGCCTGAACTTGTGTTTGGCTGGTTAGTTTTGAGCGGCTTGAGTGAGGAGCTCCATGTTAGTTTAGAGTGGGTGCTCAACCTGCTTGATTCCATCCCACTGGGCTCAATGGGCATTAAAGCGGAAGTGACCCAACAGGGTTTACTAGATAGCTGCTAGCACAGCTGATGGTATGTGAAGTTCCTGAGGCAGGTGGAGTTGTTTTGGCACTGGAAGAGCTGTGCTGCTGCTTCGGGCAGTTGCCATTCACCACTAGCCTGAGATTCCTACGTGTCATATCCACCTTCAGACATATGAGGTGCCAGAGCACTTGGTTTCCATGGCAGCGCGAAATGGCTTGGGCGCTGAACTTGTGTTTGGCTGTGAGTTTTGAGCGTCTTGAGTGAGGAGCTCCATGTAAGTTTAGTGTGGGTGCTCAACCTGCTTGATTCCATCCCACTGGGCTCAATGGGCTTTGGACTGGAAGTGACCAAACAGGGTTTCCTAGATAGCTGCTAGCACAGCTGATGGTATGTGAAGTTCCTGAGGCAGGTGGAGTTGTTTTGGCACTGGAAGAGCTGTGCTGCTGCTTCGGGCAGTTGCCATTCAGCACCGCCTCCCTGAGTTCCCTAGGTGTCATATCCACTTTGAGACATATGTGGTGCCAGAGCACTTGGTTTCCATGGCAGCGCGAAATGGCTTGGGCGCTGAACCTATGTTTGGCTGTGGAGTATGGAGCGACTTGAGTGAGAAGCTCCATGTTACTTGAGTGTGGGTGCTCAACCTGCTAGATTCCATCCCCCTGGGCTCAATGGGCATTGGACCGGAAGTGACAAAACAGGGTTTCCTAGATATATGCTAGCACAGCTGATGGTATGTGAAGTTCATGAGGAAGGTGGAGTTGTTTTGGCACTGGAAGAGCTGTGCTGCTGCTTCGGGCAGTTGCCATTCAGCACCGCCTCCCTGAGTTCCCTAGGTGTCATATCCACTTTCACATATATGTGGTGCCAGAGCACTTGGTTTCCATGGCAGCGGGAAATGTCTTGGGCGCTGGACATGTGTTTGGCTGTGGAGTTTTGAGTGTCTTGAGTGATGAGCTCCATGTTAGTTTAGAGTGGGTGCTCAACCTGCTTGATTCCATCACACTGGGCTCAATGGGCTTTGGACCGGAAGTGACCAAACAGGGTTTCCTAGATAGCTGCTAGCACAGCTGATGGTATGTGAAGTTCCTGAGGCAGGTGGAGTTGTTTTGGCACTGAAAGAGCTGTGCTGCTGCTTCGGGCAGTTGCCATTCAGCACCGCCTCCCTGAGTTCCCTACGTGTCATATCCACTTTCAGACATATGTGGTGCCAGAGCACTTGGTTTCCATTGCAGCAGAAAATGGCTTGGGCGCTGAACTTGTGTTTGGCTGTGGAGATTTGAGAGCCTTGATTGAGGAGCTAGATGTTAGTTTAGTGTGGATGCTCAACCGGCTTGTTTCCATCCCACTGGGCTCAATGGGCATTAAAGCGGATGTGACCCAACAGGGTTTCCTAGATAGCTGCTAGCACAGCTGATGGTATGTGAAGTTCATGAGGCAGGTGGAGTTGTTTTGTCACTGGAAGAGATGTGCTGCTGCTTCGGGCAGTTGCCATTCACCACCGCCTCCCTGAGTTCCCTAGGTGTCAATCCACATTCACACATATGTGCTGCCAGAGCACTTGGTTTCCATGGCAGCGGGAAATGGCTTGTGTGGTGAACTTGTGTTTGGCTGTGGAGTTTTGAGCGCCTTGAGTGAGGAGTTCCATGTAAGTTTAGTGTGGGTGCTCAACCTGCTAGATTCCATCCCACTGGGCTCAATGGGCATTGGACAGGAAGTGACCAAAGAAGGTTTCCTAGAACGCTGCTAGCACAGCTGATGGTATGTGAAGTTCACGAGGCAGGTGGAGTTGTTTTGGCACTGGAAGAGCTGTGCTGCTGCTTCGGGCAGTTGCCATTCACCACTAGCCTGAGATTCCTACGTGTCATATCCACCTTCAGACATATGAGGTGCCAGAGCACTTGGTTTCCATGGCAGCGCGAAATGGCTTGGGCGCTGAACTTGTGTTTGGCTGTGGAGTTTTGAGCGTCTTGAGTGAGGAGCTCCATGTAAGTTTAGTGTGGGTGCTCAACCTGCTTGATTCCATCCCACTAGGCTCAATGGGCATTGGACTGGAAGTGACCCAACAGGGTTTCCTAGATAGCTGCTAGCACAGCTGATGGTATGTGAAGTTCATGAGGCAGGTGGAGTTGTTTTGGCACTGGAAGAGCTGTGCTGCTGCTGCGGGCAGTTGCCATTCAGCACCGCCTCCCTGAGTTCCCTAGGTGTCATATCCACTTTCAGACATATGTGGTGCCAGAGCACTTGGTTTCCATGGCAACAGGAAATTGCTTGGGCGCTGAACCTATGTTTGGCTGTGGAGTATTTAGCGCCTTGACTGAGGAGCTCCATGTAAGTTTAGTGTGGGTGCTCAACCTGCTTGATTCCATCCCACTGGGCTCAATGTGCATTGCGGCGGAAGTGACCAAACAGGGTTTCCTAGATATATGCTAGCACAGCTGATGGTATGTGAAGTTCATGAGGCAGTTGGAGTTGTTTTGGCACTGGAAGAGCTGTGCTGCTGCTTCGGGCATTTGCCATTCAGCACCGCCTCCCTTAGTTCCCTAGGTGTCATATCCACTTTCAGACATATGTGCTGCCAGAGCACTTGGTTTCCATGGCAGCGGGAAATGGCTTGGGCGCTGAACTTGTGCTTGGCTTGTTAGTTTTCAGCTTCTTGAGTGAGGAGCTCCATGTAAGTTTAGTGTGGGTGCTCAACCTGCTTGATTCCATCACACTGGGCTCAATGGGCATTGGACCGGAAGTGACCCAACAGGGTTTCCTAGATAGCTGCTAGCACAGCTGATGGTATGTGAAGTTCATGAGGCAGGTGGAGTTGTTTTGGCACTGGAAGAGCTGTGCTGCTGCTTCGGGCAGTTGCCATTCACCACCACCCTGAGATTCCTACGTGTCATATCCACCTTCAGACATATGAGGTGCCAGAGCACTTGGTTTCCATGGCAGCGCGAAATGGCTTGGGCGCTGAACTTGTGTTTGGCTGTGGAGTATGGAGAGGCTTGAGTGAGGAGCTCCATGTTAGTTTAGAGTGGGTGCTCAACCTGCTTGATTCCATCACACTGGGCTCAATGGGCTTTGGACTGGAAGTGACCAAACAGGGTTTCCTAGATAGCTGCTAGCACAGCTGATTGTATGTGACGTTCATGAGGCAGGTGGATTTGTTCTGGCACTGGAAGAGCTGTGCTGCTGCTTCCGGCAGTTGCCATTCACCACCGCCTCCCTGAGTTCCCTAGGTGTCATATCCACTTTCAGACATATGTGGTGCCAGAGCACTTGGTTTCCATGGCAGCGGGAAATGGCTTGGGCGCTGAACTTTTGTTTGGCTGTGGAGTTTTCAGCGCCTTGAGTGAGGAGCTCCATGTTAGTTTAGTGTGGGTGCTCAGCCTGCTTGATTCCATCACACTGGGCTCAATGGGCATTGGACCGGAAGTGACAAATAGGGTTTCCTAGAACGCTGCTAGCACAGCTGATGGTATGTGAAGTTCATGTGGCAGGTGGAGTTGTTTAGGCACTGGAAGATCTGTGCTGCTGCTTCGGGCACTTGCCATTCACCACCACCCTGAGATTCCTAGGTGTCATATCCACTTTCAGACATATGTGATGCCAGAGCACTTGGTTTCCATGGCAGCGGGAAATGGCTTGGGCGCTGAACTTGTGTTTGGCTGGTTAGTTTTGAGCGTCTTGAGTGAGGAGCTCCATGTAAGTTTAGAGTGGGTGCTCAACCTGCTTGATTCCATCACACTGGGCTCAATGGGCTTTGGACCATAAGTGACGAAGCAGGGTTTCCTAGATAGCTGCTAGCACAGCTGATGGTATGTGAAGTTCATGAAGCAGGTGGAGTTGTTTTGGCACTGGAAGAGCTGTGCTACTGCTTCGGGCAGTTGCCATTCACGACCGCCCTGAGTTCCCTAGGTGTCATATCCAGTTTCAGACATATGTGGTGCCAGAGCACTTGGTTTCCATGGCAGCGGGAAATGGCTTTTGGGCTGAACTTGTGTTTGGCTGTGGAGTTTTCATCGACTTGAATGAGGAGCTTCTTGTTAGTTTAGTGTGGGTGCTCAGCCTGCTTGATTCCATCACACTGGGCTCAATGGGCATTGGAGCGGAAGTGACCAAACAGGGTTTCCTAGATAGCTGCTAGCACAGCTGATGGTATGTGAAGTTCATAGAGGCACGTGGAGTTGTTTTGGCACTGAAAGAGCTGTGCTGCTGCTTCGGGCAGTTGCCATTCAGCACCGCCTCCCTTAGTTCCCTAGGTGTCATATGCACTTTCAGATATATGTGGTGCCAGAGCACTTGGTTTCCATGGCAGCAGGAATGGCTTGGGCGCTGAACTTGTGTTTGGCTGGTTAGTTTTGAGCTGCTTGAGTGAGGAGCTCCATGTTAGTTTAGTGTGGATGGTCAACCGGCTTGTTTCCATCCCACTGGGTTCAATGGGCATTAAAGCGGAAGTGACCCAACAGGGTTTACTAGATAGCTGCTAGCACAGCTGATGGTATGTGAAGTTCATGAGGCAGGTGGAGTTGTTTTGGCACTGGAAGAGCTGTGCTGCTGCTTCGGGCAGTTGCCATTCACCACCACCCTGAGATTCCTACATGTCATATCCTCTTTCAGACATATGTGCTGCCAAAGCACTTGGTTTCCATGGCAGCGGGAAATGGCTTGGTCGCTGAACTTGTGTTTGGCTGTGGAGTATGGAGAGGCTTGAGTGAGGAGCTCCATGTAAGTTTAGTGTGGGTGCTCAACCTGCTTGATTCCATCAAACTGGGCTCAATGGGCATTGGACCGGAAGTCACCAAACAGGGTTTCCTAGAGAGCTGCTAGCTCAGCTGGTGGTATGTGAAGTTCATTACTGAGGTGGAGTTGTTCTGGCACTGGAAGAGCTGTGCTGCAGCTTCGGGCAGTTGCCATTCACCACCGCCTCCCTGAGTTCCCTAGGTGTCATATCCACTTTCAGACATATGTGGTGCCAGAGCACTTGGTTTCCATGGCAGCGGGAAATGGCTTTTGCGCTGAACTTGTGTTTGGATGTGGAGATTTGAGCGCCTTGAGTGAGGAATTCAATGCTAGTTTAGTGGGTGCTCAACCTGCTTGATTCCATCACAGTTGGATCAATGGTCACTGGACCGGAAGTGACCAAACAGGGTTTCCGAGATAGCTGCTAGCACAGCTGATGGTATATGAAGTTCATGAGGCAGGTGGAGTTGTTTTGGCACTGGAAGAGCTGTGCTGCTGCTTCGGGCAGTTGCCATTCACCACGGCCCTGAGTTCCCTAGGTGTCATATCCACTTTCAGACATATGTGGTGCCAGAGCACTTGGTTTCCATGGCAGCGGGAAATGGCTTGGGCGCTGAACTTGTGTTTGGCTGTGGATGTTTGAGCATCTTGAGTGAGGAGCTGCATGTTAGTTTAGTGTGGGTGCTCAACTTACTTGATTCCATCCCACTAGGCTCAATGGGCATTGGACCGGAAGTCACCAAACAGGGTTTCCTAGATAGCTGCTACCACAGCTGATGGTATGTGAAGTTCATGAGGCAGGTGGAGTTGTTTTGGCACTGGAAGAGCTGTGCTGCTGCTGCGGGCAGTTGCCATTCACAACCGCCCTGAGTTCCCTAGGTATCACATCCACTTTCAGACATATGTGGTGCCAGAGCACTTGGTTTCCATGGCAGCGGGAAATGGCTTGGGCGCTGAACTTGTGTTTGGCTGTGGAGGTTTGAGCATCTCGTGTGAGGAGCTCCATGTTAGTTTAGTGTGGGTGCTCAACCTGCTTGATTCCATCCCACTAGGCTCAATGGGCATTGGAGCGGAAGTGACCAAACAGGGTTTCCTAGATATATGCTAGCACAGCTGATGGTATGTGAAGTTCATGAGGCAGTTGGAGTTGTTTTGGCACTGGAAGAGCTGTGCTGCTGCTTCGGGCATTTGCCATTCAGCACCGCCTCCCTTAGTTCCCTAGGTGTCATATCCACTTTCAGACATATGTGGTGCCAGAGCACTTGGTTTCCATGGCAGCGGGAAATGGCTTGGGCGCTGAACTTGTGTTTGGCTGGTTAGTTTTGAGCTGCTTGAGTGAGGAGCTCCATGTTAGTTTATTGTGGGTGCTCAACCTGCTTGATTCCATCCCACTGGGCTCAATGTGCATTGTACCGGAAGTGACCAAACAGGGTTTCCTAGAACGCTGCTAGCACAGCTGATGGTATGTGAAGTTCATGAGGCAGGTGGAGTTGTTTTGGCACTGGAAGAGCTGTGCTGCTGCTTTGGGCAATTGCCACTCACCACCATCCTAAGATTCCTACGTGTCACATCCAGTTTCAGACATATGTGGTGCCAGAGCACTTGGTTTCCATGTCAGCGGGAAATGGCTTGGGCGCTGAACTTGTGTTTGGCTGTTGAGGTTTGAGCATCTTGTGTGAGGAGCTCCATCTAAGTTTCGTGTGGGTGCTCAACCTGCTTGATTCCATCACACTAGGCTCAATGGGCATTGGACAGGAAGTGACCAAACAAGGTTTCCTAGAACGCTGCTAGCACAGCTGATGGTATGTGAAGTTCATGAGGCAGGTGGAGTTGTTTTGGCACTGGAAGAGCTGTGCTGCTGCTTCGGGCAGTTGCCATTCACCACTAGCCTGAGATTCCTACGTGTCATATCCACCTTCAGACATATGAGGTGCCAGAGCACTTGGTTTCCATGGCAGCGCGAAATGGCTTGGGCGCTGAACTTGTGTTTGGCTGTGGAGTTTTGAGCGTCTTGAGTGAGGAGCTCCATGTAAGTTTAGTGTGGGTGCTCAACCTGCTTGATTCCATCACACTAGGCTCAATGGTCTTTGGACTGGAAGTGACCCAACAGGGTTTCCTAGATAGCTGCTAGCACAGCTGATGGTATGTGAAGTTCATGAGGCAGTTGGAGTTGTTTTGGCACTGGAAGAGCTGTGCTGCTGCTTCGGGCATTTGCCATTCAGCACCGCCTCCCTTAGTTCCCTAGGTGTCATATCCACTTTCAGACATATGTGGTGCCAGAGCACTTGGTTTCCATGGCAGCGGGAAATGGCTTGGGCGCTGAACTTGTGTTTGGCTGGTTAGTTTTGAGCTGCTTGAGTGAGGAGCTCCATGTTAGTTTATTGTGGGTGCTCAACCTGCTTGATTCCATCCCACTGGGCTCAATGTGCATTGTACCGGAAGTGACCAAACAGGGTTTCCTAGAACCCTGCTAGCACAGCTGATGGTATGTGAAGTTCATGAGGCAGGTGGAGTTGTTTTGGCACTGGAAGAGCTGTGCTGCTGCTTTGGGCAATTGCCACTCACCACCATCCTAAGATTCCTACGTGTCACATCCAGTTTCAGACATATGTGGTGCCAGAGCACTTGGTTTCCATGTCAGCGGGAAATGGCTTGGGCGCTGAACTTGTGTTTGGCTGTTGAGGTTTGAGCATCTTGTGTGAGGAGCTCCATCTAAGTTTCGTGTGGGTGCTCAACCTGCTTGATTCCATCACACTAGGCTCAATGGGCATTGGACAGGAAGTGACCAAACAAGGTTTCCTAGAACGCTGCTAGCACAGCTGATGGTATGTGAAGTTCATGAGGCAGGTGGAGTTGTTTTGGCACTGGAAGAGCTGTGCTGCTGCTTCGGGCAGTTGCCATTCACCACTAGCCTGAGATTCCTACGTGTCATATCCACCTTCAGACATATGAGGTGCCAGAGCACTTGGTTTCCATGGCAGCGCGAAATGGCTTGGGCGCTGAACTTGTGTTTGGCTGTGGAGTTTTGAGCGTCTTGAGTGAGGAGCTCCATGTAAGTTTAGTGTGGGTGCTCAACCTGCTTGATTCCATCACACTAGGCTCAATGGTCTTTGGACTGGAAGTGACCCAACAGGGTTTCCTAGATAGCTGCTAGCACAGCTGATGGTATGTGAAGTTCATGAGGCAGGTGGAGTTGTTTTGGCACTGGAAGAGCTGTGCTGCTGCTGCGGGCAGTTGCCATTCAGCACCGCCTCCCTGAGTTCCCTAGGTGTCATATCCACTTTCAGACATATGTGGTGCCAGAGCACTTGGTTTCCATGGCAACAGGAAATTGCTTGGGCGCTGAACCTATGTTTGGCTGTGGAGTATTTAGCGCCTTGAGTGAGGAGCTCCATGTTAGTTTAGTGTGGGTGCTCAACCTGCTTGATTCCATCCCACTGGGCTCAATGTGCATTGCGGCGGAAGTGACCAAACAGGGTTTCCTAGATATATGCTAGCACAGCTGATGGTATGTGAAGTTCATGAGGCAGTTGGAGTTGTTTTGGCACTGGAAGAGCTGTGCTGCTGCTTCGGGCATTTGCCATTCAGCACCGCCTCCCTTAGTTCCCTAGGTGTCATATCCACTTTCAGACATATGTGCTGCCAGAGCACTTGGTTTCCATGGCAGCGGGAAATGGCTTGGGCGCTGAACTTGTGCTTGGCTTGTTAGTTTTCCGCTTCTTGAGTGAGGAGCTCCATGTAAGTTTAGTGTGGGTGCTCAACCTGCTTGATTCCATCACACTGGGCTCAATGGGCATTGGACCGGAAGTGACCAAACAGGGTTTCCTAGATAGCTGCCACCACAGCTGATGGTATGTGAAGTTCCTGAGGCAGGTGGAGTTGTTTTGGCACTGAAAGAGCTGTGCTGCTGCTTCGGGCAGTTGCCATTCACCACCACCCTGAGATTCCTACGTGTCATATCCACCTTCAGACATATGTGGTGCCAGAGCACTTGGTTTCCATGGCAGCGCGAAATGGCTTGGGCGCTGAACTTGTGTTTGGCTGTGGAGTATGGAGAGGCTTGAGTGAGGAGCTCCATGTTAGTTTAGAGTAGGTGCTCAACCTGCTTGATTCCATCATCCTGGGCTCAATGGGCTTTGGACTGGAAGTGACCAAACAGGGTTTCCTAGATAGCTGCTAGCACAGCTGATGGTATGTGACGTTCATGAGGCAGGTGGATTTGTTCTGGCACTGGAAGAGCTGTGCTGCTGCTTCGGGCAGTTGCCATTCACCACGGCCCTAAGTTCCCTAGGTGTCATATCCACTTTCAGACATATGTGGTGCCAGAGCACTTGGTTTCCATGGCAGCGGGAAATGGCTTGGGCACTGAATTTGATTTGGCTGTGGAGTTTTGAGCGCCTTGAGTGAGGAGCTCCATGTAAGTTTAGAGTGGGTGCTCAACCTGCTTGATTCCATCCCACTGGGCTCAATGTGCATTGGACCGGAAGTGACTAAACAAGGTTTCCTAGAGAGCTGCTAGCACAGCTGATGGTATGTGAAGTTCATGAGGCAGGTGGAGTTGTTTTGGCACTGGAAGAGCTGTGCTGCTGCTTCGGGCAGTTGCCATTCACCACCATACTGAGGTCCCTAGGTGTCATATCCACTTTCAGACATATGTGGTGCCAGAGCACTTGGTTTCCATGGCAGCGGGAAATGCCTTTTGCGCTGAACTTGTGTTTGGATGTGGAGATTTGAGAGCCTTGAGTGAGGAATTCAATGCTAGTTTAGTGGGTGCTCAACCTGCTTGATTCCATCACACTTGGATCAATGGTCACTGGACCGGAAGTGACCAAACAGGGTTTCCGAGATAGCTGCTAGCACAGCTGATGGTATATGAAGTTCATGAGGCAGGTGAAGTTGTTTTGGCACTGGAAGAGCTGTGCTGCTGCTTCGGGCACTTGCCATTCACCACGGCCCTGAGTTCCCTAGGTGTCATATCCACTTTCAGACATATGTGGTGCCAGAGCACTTGGTTTCCATGTCATCGGGAAATGGCTTGGGCGCTGAACTTGTGTTTGGCTGTGGATGTTTGAGCATCTTGAGTGAGGAGCTGCATGTTAGTTTAGTGTGGGTGCTCAACTTACTTGATTCCATCCCACTAGGCTCAATGGGCATTGGACCGGAAGTGACCAAACAGGGTTTCCTAGATAGCTGCCACCACAGCTGATGGTATGTGAAGTTCATGAGGCAGGTGGAGTTGTTTTGGCACTGGAAGAGCTGTGCTGCTGCTTCGGGCAGTTGCCATTCACCACGGCCCTAAGTTCCCTAGGTGTCATATCCACTTTCAGACATATGTGGTGCCAGAGCACTTGGTTTCCATGGCAGCGGGAAATGGCTTGGGCACTGAATTTGTGTTTGGCTGTGGAGTTTTGAGCGCCTTGAGTGAGGAGCTCCATGTAAGTTTAGAGTGGGTGCTCAACCTGCTAGATTCCATCCCACTGGGCTCAACGTGCATTGGACCGGAAGTGACTAAACAAGGTTTCCTAGAGAGCTGCTAGCACAGCTGATGGTATGTGAAGTTCATGAGCCAGGTGGAGTTGTTTTGGCACTGGAAGAGCTGTGCTGCTGCTTCGGGCAGTTGCCATTCACCACTAGCCTGAGATTCCTACGTGTCATATCCACTTTCAGACATATGTGCTGCCAGAGCACTTGGTTTCCATGGCAGCGGGAAATGTCTTGGGCCCTGAACTTGTGTTTGGCTGTGGAGTATTGAGCACCTTGAGTGAGGAGCTCCATGTTAGTTTAGTGTGGGTGCTCAACCTGCTTGATTCCATCATCCTGGGCTCAATGGGCATTGGGGCGGATGTGACCAAACAGGGTTTCCTAGAACGCTGCTAGCACAGCTGATGGTATGTGAAGTTGATGAGGCAGGTGGAGTTGTTTTGGCACTGGAAGAGCTGTGCTGCTGCTTCGGGCAGTTGCCATTCACCACCACCATACTGAGGTCCCTAGGTGTCATATCCACTTTCAGACATATGTGGTGCCAGAGCACTTGGTTTCCATGGCAGCGGGAAATGGCTTGGGCGCTGAACTTGTGTTTGGCTGGTTAGTTTTGAGCTGCTTGAGTGAGGAGCTCCATGTTAGTTTATTGTGGGTGCTCAACCTGCTTGATTCCATCCCACTGGGCTCAATGTGCATTGTACCGGAAGTGACCAAACAGGGTTTCCTAGAACGCTGCTAGCACAGCTGATGGTATGTGAAGTTCATGACTGAGGTGGAGTTGTTTTGGCACTGGAAGAGCTGTGCTGCTGCTTCGGGCAGTTGCCATTCACCACCGCCCTGAGTTCCCTAGGTGTCATATCCACTTTCAGACATATGTGGTGCCAGAGCACTTGGTTTCCATGGCAGCGGGAAATGGGTTTGGCGCTGAACTTGTGTTTGGCTGTGGAGGTTTGAGCAACTTCTGTGAGAAGCTCCATGTTAGTTTAGTGTGTGTGCTCAACCTGCTTGATTCCATCCCACTCGGCTCAATGGGCATTGGACCGGAAGTGACCAAACAGGGTTTCCTAGATAGCTGCTAGCACAGCTGATGGTATGTGAAGTTCCTGAGGCAGGTGGAGTTGTTTTGGCACTGGAAGAGCTGTGCTGCTGCTTCGGGCAGTTGCCATTCACTACGGCCCTCAGTTCCCTAGGTATCATATCCACTTTCAGACATATGTGGTGCCAGAGCACTTGGTTTTCATGGCAGCGGGAAATGGCTTGAGCGCTGAACTTGTGTTTGGCTGTGGAGGTTTGAGGGCCTTGTGTGAAGAGCTCCATGTTAGTTTAGTGTGGGTGCTCAACCTGCTTGATTCCATCCCACTGGGCTCAATGTGCATTGGATCGGACGTGACCAAACAGGGTTTCCTAGATAGCTGCTGGCACAGCTGATGGTATGTGAAGTTGATGAGGCAGGTGGAGTTGTTTTGGCACTGGAAGAGCTCTGCTGCTGCTTCGGGAAGTTGCCATTCCCCACCATCCTAAGATTCCTACGTGTCACATCCACTTTCAGACATATGATGCCAGAGCACTTGGTTTCCATGGCAGCGGGAAATGGCTTGGGCGCTGAACTTGTGTTTGGCTGTGGAGCTTTGAGCATCTTGTGTGAGGAGCTCCATCTAAGTTTCGTGTGGGTGCTCAACCTGCTTGATTCCATCACACTGGGCTCAATGGGCATTGGACTGGAAGTGACCCGAAAGGGTTTCCTGGAACGCTGCTAGCACAGCTGATGGTATGTGAAGTTCATGACTGAGGTGGAGTTGTTCTGGCACTGGAAGAGCTGTGCTGCAGCTTCGGGAAGTTGCCATTCACCATCGCCTCCCTGAGTTCCCTAGGTGTCATAGCCACTTTCAGACATATGTGGTGCCAGAGCACTTGGTTTCCATGGCAGCGAGAAATGGCTTCGGCGCTGAACTTGTATTTGGCTGCGAATTTTTGAGCACCTTGAGTGAGGAGCTCCATGTTAGTTTAGTGTGAGTGCTGAACCTGCATGATTCCATCACACTGTTGCTCAATGGGCATTGGACCGGAAGTGACCAAACAGGGTTTCCTAGAACGCTGCTCGTACAGCTGATGGTATGTGAAGTTCATGACTGAGGTGCAGTTGTTTTGGCACTTTAAGAGCTGTGCTGCTGCTTCAGGCAGTTGCCATTCACCACCGCCTCCCTGAGTTCCCTAGGTGTCATATCCACTTTCAGACATATGTGGTGCCAGAGCACTTGGTTTCCATGGCAGCGGGAAATGGCTTGCGCTCTAAACTTGTATTTGGCTGCGGATTTTTGAGCACCTTGAGTGAGGAGCTCCATGTTAGTTTAGTGTGGGTGCTCAACCTGCTTGATTCCATCCCACTGGGCTCAATGGGCATTGGACCGGACGTGACCAAACAGGGTTTCCTTGATAGCTGCTAGCACAGCTGATGGTATGTGAAGTTCATGAGGTAGGTGGAGTTGTTTTGGCACTGGAAGAGCTGTGCTGCTGCTTCGGGCAGTTGCCATTCACGACCGCCGTGAGCTCCCTAGGTGTCATATCCACTTTCAGACATATGTGGTGCCAGAGCACTTGGTTTCCATGGCAGCGGGAAATGGCTTTTGCGCTGGACTTGTGTTTGGCTGTGGAGGTTTGAGCGCCTTGTGTGATGAGCTCCATGTTAGTTTAGTGTGGTTGCTCAACCTGCTTGATTCCATCCCACTGGGCTCAATGGGCATTGGACCGGAAGTGACCAAACAGGGTTTCAGAGAGACCTGCTAGCCCAGCTGATGGTATGTGAAGTTCATGACTGAGGTGGAGTTGTTTTGGCACTGGAAGAGCTGTGCTGCTGCTTCGGGCAGTTGCCATTCACCACCGCCCTGAGTTCCCTAGGTGTCATATCCACTTTCAGACATATGTGGTGCCAGAGCACTTGGCTTCCATGGCAGCGGGAAATGGCTTCGGCGCTGAACTTGTGTTTGGCTGCGGATTTTTGAGCGGCTTGAGTGAGGAGCTCCATGTAAGTTTAGTGTGGGTGCTCAACCTGCTTGATTCCATCACACTTGGATCAATGGTCACTGGACCGGAAGTGACCAAACAGGGTTTCCTAGTACGCTGCTAGCACAGCTGATGGTATGTGAAGTTCATGAGGCAGGTGGAGTTGTTTTGGCACTGGAAGAGCTGTGCTGCTGCTTCGGGCAGTTGCCATTCACCACCGCCCTGAGTTCCCTAGGTGTCATATCCACTTTCAGACATATGTGGTGCCAGAGCACTCTGGTTTCCATGGCAGCGGGAAATGGCTTGCGCTCTAAACTTGTATTTGGCTGCGGATTTTTGAGCACCTTGAGTGAGGAGCTCCATGTTAGTTTAGTGTGGGTGCTCAACCTGCTTGATTCCATTCCACTGGGCTCAATGGAAATTGCACCAGAAGTGACCAAACAGGGTTTCCTAGATAGCTGCTAGTACAGCTGATGGTATGTGAAGTTCATGACTGAGGTGGAGTTGTTTTGGCACTTTAAGTGCTGTGCTGCTGCTTCGGGCAGTTGCCATTCATCACCGCCCTGAGTTCCCTAGGTGTCATATCCACTTTCAGACATATGTGCTGCCAGATCACTTGGTTTCCATGGCAGCGGGAAATGGCTTGGGCGCTGAACTTGTGATTGGCTGTGGAGTTTTGAGTGCCTTGAGTTTGGAGCTCCATGTTAGTTTAGTGTGGGTGCTCAACCTGCTTGATTCCATCACACTGGGCTCAATGTGCATTGGACCGGAAATGACCAAACAGGGTTTGCTAGAACGCTGCTAGCACAGCTGATGGTATGTGAAGTTCATGACTGAGGTGGATTTGTTTTGTCACTGGAAGAGCTGTGCTGCTGCTTCGGGCAGTTGCCATTCACCACCGCCCTGAGTTCCCTAGGTGTCACATCCACTTTCAGACATATGTGGTGCCAGAGCACTTGGTTTCCATGTCAGCGGGAAATGGCTTGGGCGCTGAACTTGTGTTTGGCTGTGGAGGTTTGAGCATCTCGTGTGAGGAGCTCCATCTAAGTTTCGTGTGGGTGCTCAACCTGCTTGATTCCATCCCAGTAGGCTCAATGGGCATTGCACCGGAAGTGACCAAACAGGGTTTCCTAGGTAGCTGCTAGCACAGCTGATTGTATGTGAAGTTCATGAGGCAGGTGGAGTTGTTTTGGCACTGGAAGAGCTGTGCTGCTGCTTCGGGCAGTTGCCATTCAGCACCGCCCTAAGTTCCCTAGGGGTCATAGCCACTTTCAGACATATGTGGTGCCAGAGCACTTGGTTTCCATGGCAGCGGGAACTGGCTTGAGCGCTGAACTTGTGTTTGGCTGTGGAGTTTTGAGCGGCTTGAGTGAGGAGCTCCATGTTAGTTTAGTGTGGGTGCTCACCCTGCTTGATTCCATCCCACTGGACTCAATGGGCTTTGGAGCGGAAGTGACCAAACAGGGTTTCCTAGAGAGCTGCTGGCACAGCTGATGGTATGTGAAGTTGATGAGGCAGGTGGAGTTGTTTTGGCACTGGAAGAGCTGTGCTGCTGCTTCGGGCAGTTGCCATTCCCCACCATCCTAAGATTCCTACGTGTCACATCCACTTTCAGACATATGATGCCAGAGCACTTGGTTTCCATGGCAGCGGGAAATGGCTTGGGCGCTGAACTTGTGTTTGGCTGTGGAGCTTTGAGCATCTTGTGTGAGGAGCTCCATCTAAGTTTCGTGTGGGTGCTCAACCTGCTTGATTCCATCCCACTGGGCTCAATGGGCATTGGACCGGAAGTGACCAAACAGGGTTTCCTAGAACTCTGCTCGTACAGCTGATGGTATGTGAAGTTCATGACTGAGGTGCAGTTGTTTTGGCACTTTAAGAGCTGTGCTGCTGCTTCAGGCAGTTGCCATTCACCACCGCCTCCCTGAGTTCCCTAGGTGTCATATCCACTTTCAGACATATGTGGTGCCAGAGCACTTGGTTTCCATGGCAGCGGGAAATGGCTTGGGCGCTGAACTTGTATTTGGCTGCGGATTTTTGAGCACCTTGAGTGAGGAGCTCCATGTTAGTTTAGTGTGGGTGCTCAACCTGCTTGATTCCATCCCACTGGGCTCAATGGGCATTGGACCGGACGTGACCAAACTGGATTTCCTTGATAGCTGCTAGCACAGCTGATGGTATGTGAAGTTCATGAGGTAGGTGGAGTTGTTTTGGCACTGGAAGAACTGTGCTGCTGCTTCGGGCAGTTGCCATTCACGTCCGCCGTGAGCTCCCTAGGTGTCATATCCACTTTCAGACATATGTGGTGCCAGAGCACTTGGTTTCGATGGCAGCGGGAATTGGCTTTTGCGCTGGACTTGTGATTGGCTGTGGAGTTTTGAGTGCCTTGAGTGAGGAGCTCCATGTTAGTTTAGTGTGGGTGCTCAACCTGCTTGATTCCATCACACTGGGCTCAATGTGCATTGGACTGGAAATGACCAAACAGGGTTTGCTAGAACGCTGCTAGCACAGCTGATGGTATGTGAAGTTCATGACTGAGCTGGAGTTGTTTTGTCACTGGAAGAGCTTTGCTGCTGCTTCGGGCAGTTACCATTCATCACCGCCCTGAATTCCCTAGGTGTCATATCCACATTCAGACATACGTGGTACCACAGCACTTGGTTTCCATCTCAGCAGGAAATGGCTTGGGCGATGAAGTTCTGTTTGGTTGTGGAGATTTGAGCACCTTGAGTGAGGAGCTCCATGTTAGTTTAGTGTGGGTGCTCAACCTGCTTGATTCCATCCCACTGGGCTCAATGGGCATTGGACCGGAAGTGACCCAACAGGGTTTCCAAGAGAGCTGCTAGCACAGCTGATGGTATGTGAAGTTCATGACTGAGGTGGAGTTGTTCTGGCACTGGAAGAGCTGTGCTGCTGCTTCGGGCAGTTGCCATTCACCACCGCCTGTCTGAGTTCCCTAGGTGTCATATCCACTTTCAGACATATGTGGTGCCAGAGCACTTGGTTTCCATGGCAGCGGGAAATGGCTTGGGCGCTGAACTTGTGTTTGGCTGTGGAGTTTTGAGCACCTTGAGTGAGGAGCTCCATGTAAGTTTAGTGTGGGTGCTCAACCTGCTTGATTCCATCCCACTGGGCTCAATGGGCATTGGAGCGGAAGTGACCAAACAGGGTTTCCTAGAGAGCTGCTAGCACAGCTGATGGTATGTGAAGTTGATGAGGCAGGTGGAGTTGTTTTGGCACTGGAAGAGCTGTGCTGCTGCTTCAGGCAGTTGCCATTCACCACCGCCTCCCTGAGTTCCCTAGGTGTCATATCCACTTTCAGACATATGTGCTGCCAGAGCACTTGGTTTCCATGGCAGCAGGAAATGGCTTGGGCGCTGAAGTTGTGTTTGGCCGTGGGGTTTTGAGCATCTTGAGAGGAGCTCCATGTTAGTTTAGTGTGGTTGCTCAACCTGCTTGATTCCATCCCCCTGAGCTCAATGGGCATTGGACCGGAAGTGAGCAAACACTGTTTCCTAGATAGCTGCTAGCACAGCTGATGGTATGTGAAGTTCATGAGGCAGGTGGAGTTGTTTTGGCACTGGAAGAGCTGTGCTGCTGCTTCAGGCAGTTGCCATTCAGCACCGCCTCCCTGAGTTCCCTAGGTGTCATATCCACTTTCAGACATATGTGGTGCCAGAGCACTTGGTTTCCATGGCAGCAGGAAATGGCTTTGGCGCAGAACTAGTATTTGGCTGTGGAGTTTTGAGCGTCTTGAGTGAGGAGCTCCATGTTAGTTTAGTGTGGGTGCTCAACCTGCTTGATTCCATCACACTGGGCTCAATAGGCATTGGACCGGAAGTGACCAAACAGGGTTTCCTAGTACGCTGCTAGCACAGCTGATGGTATGTGAAGTTCATGAGGCAGGTGGAGTTGTTTTGGCACTGGAAGAGCTGTGCTGCTGCTTCGGGCAGTTGCCATTCACCACCGCACTGAGTTCCCTAGTTGTCATATCCACTTTCAGACATATGTGGTGCCAGAGCACTTGGTTTCCATGGCAGCGGGAAATGGCTTGGGCGCTGAACTTGTGTTTGGCTGTGGAGTTTTGACCGGCTTAAGTGAGGAGCTCCATGTAAGTTTAGTGTGGGTGCTCAACCTGCTTGATTCCATCCCACTGGGCTCAATGGGCATTGGAGTGGAAGTGACCAAACAGGGTTTCCTAGATAGCTGCTAGCACAGCTGATGGTATGTGAAGTTCATGAGGCAGGTGGAGTTGTTTTGGCACTGGAAGAGCTGTGCTGCTGCTTCGGGCAGTTGCCATTCACCACCGCCCTGAGTTCCCTAGGTGTCATATCCACTTTCAGACATATGTGGTGCCAGAGCACTTGGTTTCCATGGCAGAGGGAAATGGCTTGGGCGCTGAACTTGTACTTGGCAGCGGATTTTTGAGCACCTTGAGTGAGGAGCTCCATGTTAGTTTAGTGTGGGTGCTCAACCTGCTTGATTTCATCCCACTGGGCTCAATGGGCATTGGACCGGAAGTGACCAAACAGGGTTTCCTAGTACGCTGCTAGTACAGCTGATGGTATGTGAAGTTCATGACTGAGGTGCAGTTGTTTTGGCACTTTAAGAGCTGTGCTGCTGCTTCGGGCAGTTGCCATTCACCACCGCCTCCCTGAGTTCCCTAGGTGTCATATCCACTTTCAGACATATGTGCTGCCAGATCACTTGGTTTCCATGGCAGCGGGAAATGGCTTGGGCGCTGAACTTGTGATTGGCTGTGGAGTTTTGAGTGCCTTGAGTTTGGAGCTCCATGTTAGTTTAGTGTGGGTGCTCAACCTGCTTGATTCCATCACACTGGGCTCAATGTGCATTGGACCGGAAATGACCAAACAGGGTTTGCTAGAACGCTGCTAGCACAGCTGATGGTATGTGAAGTTCATGACTGAGGTGGATTTGTTTTGTCACTGGAAGAGCTGTGCTGCTGCTTCGGGCAGTTGCCATTCACCACCGCCCTGAGTTCCCTAGGTGTCACATCCACTTTCAGACATATGTGGTGCCAGAGCACTTGGTTTCCATGTCAGCGGGAAATGGCTTGGGCGCTGAACTTGTGTTTGGCTGTGGAGGTTTGAGCATCTCGTGTGAGGAGCTCCATCTAAGTTTCGTGTGGGTGCTCAACCTGCTTGATTCCATCCCAGTAGGCTCAATGGGCATTGCACCGGAAGTGACCAAACAGGGTTTCCTAGGTAGCTGCTAGCACAGCTGATTGTATGTGAAGTTCATGAGGCAGGTGGAGTTGTTTTGGCACTGGAAGAGCTGTGCTGCTGCTTCGGGCAGTTGCCATTCAGCACCGCCCTAAGTTCCCTAGGGGTCATAGCCACTTTCAGACATATGTGGTGCCAGAGCACTTGGTTTCCATGGCAGCGGGAACTGGCTTGAGCGCTGAACTTGTGTTTGGCTGTGGAGTTTTGAGCGGCTTGAGTGAGGAGCTCCATGTTAGTTTAGTGTGGGTGCTCACCCTGCTTGATTCCATCCCACTGGACTCAATGGGCTTTGGAGCGGAAGTGACCAAACAGGGTTTCCTAGAGAGCTGCTGGCACAGCTGATGGTATGTGAAGTTGATGAGGCAGGTGGAGTTGTTTTGGCACTGGAAGAGCTGTGCTGCTGCTTCGGGCAGTTGCCATTCCCCACCATCCTAAGATTCCTACGTGTCACATCCACTTTCAGACATATGATGCCAGAGCACTTGGTTTCCATGGCAGCGGGAAATGGCTTGGGCGCTGAACTTGTGTTTGGCTGTGGAGCTTTGAGCATCTTGTGTGAGGAGCTCCATCTAAGTTTCGTGTGGGTGCTCAACCTGCTTGATTCCATCCCACTGGGCTCAATGGGCATTGGACCGGAAGTGACCAAACAGGGTTTCCTAGAACTCTGCTCGTACAGCTGATGGTATGTGAAGTTCATGACTGAGGTGCAGTTGTTTTGGCACTTTAAGAGCTGTGCTGCTGCTTCAGGCAGTTGCCATTCACCACCGCCTCCCTGAGTTCCCTAGGTGTCATATCCACTTTCAGACATATGTGGTGCCAGAGCACTTGGTTTCCATGGCAGCGGGAAATGGCTTGGGCGCTGAACTTGTATTTGGCTGCGGATTTTTGAGCACCTTGAGTGAGGAGCTCCATGTTAGTTTAGTGTGGGTGCTCAACCTGCTTGATTCCATCCCACTGGGCTCAATGGGCATTGGACCGGACGTGACCAAACTGGATTTCCTTGATAGCTGCTAGCACAGCTGATGGTATGTGAAGTTCATGAGGTAGGTGGAGTTGTTTTGGCACTGGAAGAACTGTGCTGCTGCTTCGGGCAGTTGCCATTCACGTCCGCCGTGAGCTCCCTAGGTGTCATATCCACTTTCAGACATATGTGGTGCCAGAGCACTTGGTTTCGATGGCAGCGGGAATTGGCTTTTGCGCTGGACTTGTGATTGGCTGTGGAGTTTTGAGTGCCTTGAGTGAGGAGCTCCATGTTAGTTTAGTGTGGGTGCTCAACCTGCTTGATTCCATCACACTGGGCTCAATGTGCATTGGACTGGAAATGACCAAACAGGGTTTGCTAGAACGCTGCTAGCACAGCTGATGGTATGTGAAGTTCATGACTGAGCTGGAGTTGTTTTGTCACTGGAAGAGCTTTGCTGCTGCTTCGGGCAGTTACCATTCATCACCGCCCTGAATTCCCTAGGTGTCATATCCACATTCAGACATACGTGGTACCACAGCACTTGGTTTCCATCTCAGCAGGAAATGGCTTGGGCGATGAAGTTCTGTTTGGTTGTGGAGATTTGAGCACCTTGAGTGAGGAGCTCCATGTTAGTTTAGTGTGGGTGCTCAACCTGCTTGATTCCATCCCACTGGGCTCAATGGGCATTGGACCGGAAGTGACCCAACAGGGTTTCCAAGAGAGCTGCTAGCACAGCTGATGGTATGTGAAGTTCATGACTGAGGTGGAGTTGTTCTGGCACTGGAAGAGCTGTGCTGCTGCTTCGGGCAGTTGCCATTCACCACCGCCTGTCTGAGTTCCCTAGGTGTCATATCCACTTTCAGACATATGTGGTGCCAGAGCACTTGGTTTCCATGGCAGCGGGAAATGGCTTGGGCGCTGAACTTGTGTTTGGCTGTGGAGTTTTGAGCACCTTGAGTGAGGAGCTCCATGTAAGTTTAGTGTGGGTGCTCAACCTGCTTGATTCCATCCCACTGGGCTCAATGGGCATTGGAGCGGAAGTGACCAAACAGGGTTTCCTAGAGAGCTGCTAGCACAGCTGATGGTATGTGAAGTTGATGAGGCAGGTGGAGTTGTTTTGGCACTGGAAGAGCTGTGCTGCTGCTTCAGGCAGTTGCCATTCACCACCGCCTCCCTGAGTTCCCTAGGTGTCATATCCACTTTCAGACATATGTGCTGCCAGAGCACTTGGTTTCCATGGCAGCAGGAAATGGCTTGGGCGCTGAAGTTGTGTTTGGCCGTGGGGTTTTGAGCATCTTGAGAGGAGCTCCATGTTAGTTTAGTGTGGTTGCTCAACCTGCTTGATTCCATCCCCCTGAGCTCAATGGGCATTGGACCGGAAGTGAGCAAACACTGTTTCCTAGATAGCTGCTAGCACAGCTGATGGTATGTGAAGTTCATGAGGCAGGTGGAGTTGTTTTGGCACTGGAAGAGCTGTGCTGCTGCTTCAGGCAGTTGCCATTCAGCACCGCCTCCCTGAGTTCCCTAGGTGTCATATCCACTTTCAGACATATGTGGTGCCAGAGCACTTGGTTTCCATGGCAGCAGGAAATGGCTTTGGCGCAGAACTAGTATTTGGCTGTGGAGTTTTGAGCGTCTTGAGTGAGGAGCTCCATGTTAGTTTAGTGTGGGTGCTCAACCTGCTTGATTCCATCACACTGGGCTCAATAGGCATTGGACCGGAAGTGACCAAACAGGGTTTCCTAGTACGCTGCTAGCACAGCTGATGGTATGTGAAGTTCATGAGGCAGGTGGAGTTGTTTTGGCACTGGAAGAGCTGTGCTGCTGCTTCGGGCAGTTGCCATTCACCACCGCACTGAGTTCCCTAGTTGTCATATCCACTTTCAGACATATGTGGTGCCAGAGCACTTGGTTTCCATGGCAGCGGGAAATGGCTTGGGCGCTGAACTTGTGTTTGGCTGTGGAGTTTTGACCGGCTTAAGTGAGGAGCTCCATGTAAGTTTAGTGTGGGTGCTCAACCTGCTTGATTCCATCCCACTGGGCTCAATGGGCATTGGAGTGGAAGTGACCAAACAGGGTTTCCTAGATAGCTGCTAGCACAGCTGATGGTATGTGAAGTTCATGAGGCAGGTGGAGTTGTTTTGGCACTGGAAGAGCTGTGCTGCTGCTTCGGGCAGTTGCCATTCACCACCGCCCTGAGTTCCCTAGGTGTCATATCCACTTTCAGACATATGTGGTGCCAGAGCACTTGGTTTCCATGGCAGAGGGAAATGGCTTGGGCGCTGAACTTGTACTTGGCAGCGGATTTTTGAGCACCTTGAGTGAGGAGCTCCATGTTAGTTTAGTGTGGGTGCTCAACCTGCTTGATTTCATCCCACTGGGCTCAATGGGCATTGGACCGGAAGTGACCAAACAGGGTTTCCTAGTACGCTGCTAGTACAGCTGATGGTATGTGAAGTTCATGACTGAGGTGCAGTTGTTTTGGCACTTTAAGAGCTGTGCTGCTGCTTCGGGCAGTTGCCATTCACCACCGCCTCCCTGAGTTCCCTAGGTGTCATATCCACTTTCAGACATATGTGGTGCCAGAGCACTTGGTTTCCATGGCAGTGGGAAATGTCTTGGGCGCTGAACTTGTGTTTGGCTGTGGAGTATGGAGCACCTTGAGTGAGGAGCTCCATGTTAGTTTAGTGTGGGTGCTCAACCTGCTTGATTCCATCCCACTGGGCTCAATGGGCATTGTACCGGAAGTGACCAAACAGGGTTTCCTAGAACGCTGCTAGCCCAGCTGATGGTATGTGAAGTTCATGAGGCAGGTGGAGTTGTTTTGGCACTGGAAGAGCTGTGCTGCTGCTTCGGGCAGTTGCCATTCACCACCGCTCTGAGTTCCCTAGGTGTCATATCCACTTTCAGACATATGTGGTGCCAGAGCACTTGGTTTCCATGGCAGCGGGAAATGGTTTTGGGCTGAACTTGTGATTGGCTGTGGAGTTTTGAGCGGCTTAAGTGAGGTTCTCCATGTTAGTTTAGTGTGGGTGCTCAACCTGCTTGATTCCATCCCACTGGGCTCAATGGGCTTTGGAGCATAAGTGACCAAACAGGGTTTCCTAGATAGCTGCTAGCACAGCTGATGGTATGTGAAGTTCATGAGGCAGGTGGAGTTGTTTTGGCACTGGAAGAGCTGTGCTGCTGCTTCGGGCAGTTGCCATTCACCACCGCCCTGAGTTCCCGAGGTGTCATATCCACTTTCAGACATATGTGGTGCCAGAGCACTTGGTTTCCATGGCAGCGGGAAATGGCTTGGGCGCCGAACTTGTGTTTGGCTGTGGAGTTTTGAGCGGCTTGAGTGAGGATCTCCATGTTAGTTTAGTGTGGGTGCTCAACCTGCTTGATTCCATCACACTAGGCTCAATGGGCATTGGAGCGGAAGTGACCCAACAGGGTTTTCTAGAACGCTGCTAGCACAGCTGATGGTATGTGAAGTTCATGAGGCAAGTGGAGTTGTTTTGGCACTGGAAGAGCTGTGCTGCTGCTTCGGGCAGTTGCCATTCACCACCGCCTCAATGAGTTCCCTAGGTGTCATATCCACTTTCAGACATATGTGGTGCCAGAGCACTTGGTTTCCATGGCAGCGGGAAATGGCTTGGACGCTGAACTTGTGTTTGGCTGTGGAGTTTTTTTTTTTTTTTTTTTTTTTTAATTTTATTTTAAATTCATTAATGACATTGTATTATGTGACACAGTTACATAGGTACTGGGATTCTCCCCACCCCTCCCCAAACCCTCCCACCATGGTGGATTCCTCCACCTTGTTGCACAACCACAGTTCAAGTTCAGTTGAGATTCCCCCATTGCAAGCATATACCAAAAATAGAGTCCAGCATCTTATTGTCCAGATAAGTTCAACGGCTTCTTAGGTATACCCTCTCTGGTCCGAAGACAGAGCCAGCAGACTATCATCCCGATCAATTAAAAGCTCCAACATACCATCAGCAAAAATTTACATCACCATGGAATTAATTGACATAGTAACGAGTAACCAATATGGTAAAAGTAAATGCGATTTCTTATCCACCTTCTGTGACCACCTCATTGACATTTCAATTTAGGTTTATACACAACATATAACATTCAAAACATAACATGTTATACATAACATCGTGTCATCTTAAATTAAGGCAAACATGTGGTATTTAACCTTTTGGGATTGGCTCATTTCCCTTAGCATTATGGTTTCCAGTTTGGCCCATTTGGCCACAAAGAACTGCATTTTGTTTTGTTTAATAGCTGAGTAGTATTCCATGGAGTAGATGAACCATAGCTTTCTTATCCAATCCTCTGTTGATGGGCATTTTGGTTGCTTCCATGTCTTTGCAATTACTGATTGTGCTGCTATGAGCATAGGAGTGCATGTTGGTTTCTCATAAAACAAGTGTTCTGGATATATTCCTAGGAGTGCTATTGCCGGGTCATACGGTATGTTGTATTTGAGTTGTTTGAATGTTCTCCATACTGATTTCCATAGAGGCTGTACCAGCCTGCAGCCCCACCAGCAGTGGAGTAGGGTTCCCTTTTCCCCGCAACCTCGCCAACAAGTGTTGTTGGTGCTTTTATTCATGTGGGCCAGTCTTACTGGCGTTAGGTGGTACCTCATTGATGTTTTAATTTGGATTTCCCTTATTGCCAGGGAACTTGAGCATTTTTTCATATGTTTATTTGCCATTTGGGTTTGTTCCTTTGTGAAGTGTTTGCCCATTTCCTGTGCCCATTTCTTGAGTGGCGCTGAACTTGTATTTGGCTGCTGATTTTTGAGCACCTTGAGTGAGGAGCTCCATGTTAGTTTAGTGTGGGTGTTCAACCTGCTTGATTTCATCCCACTGGGCTCAATGGGCATTGGACAGGAAGTGACCAAATAGGGTTTCCCAGATAGCTGCTAGCACAGCTGATGGTATGTGAAGTTCATGACTGAGGTGCAGTTGTTTTGGCACTTTAAGAGCTGTGCTGCTGCTTCGGGCAGTTGCCATTCACCACCGCCCTGAGTTCCCTAGGTGTCATATCCACTTTCAGACATATGTGGTGCCAGAGCACTTGGTTTCCATGGCAGCGGGAAATGGCTTGGGCTCTGAACTTGTGTTTGGCTGTGGAGTTTTGAGCGTCTTGAGTGAGGAGCTCCATGTTAGTTGAGTGTGGGTGCTCAACTTGCTTGATTCCATCACACTGGGCTCAATGGGCATTGGACCGGAAGTGACCAAACAGGGTTTCCTAGATAGCTGCTAGCTAGCACAGCTGATGGTATGCAAAGTTCCTGAGCCAGGTGGAGTTGTTTTGGCACTGGAAGCGCTGTGTTGCTGCTTCGGGCAGTTGCCATTCATCTCCGCACTGAGTCCCCAAGGTGTCATATCCATTTTCAGACATATGTGCTGCCAGAGCATTTGGTATCCATGGCAGCAGGAAATACCTTAGGCGCTGAACTTGTGTTTGTCGGTGGAGTTTTGTGCGCCTTGAGTGAGGAGCTTCATGTTAGTTTCGTGTGGGTGCTCAACCTGCTTCATTCCATCACACTGGGCTCAATGGGCATTGAACCGGACGTGACCCTAGAGGGTTTCCTAGATAGCTGCTAGCACAGCTGATAATATTTGAAGTTCGTGAGACAGGTGGAATTGTTTTGGGACTGGAAGAGCTGTGCTGCTGCTTCTGGCAGTACCCATTGAGCACCGCCCTGAGTTCCCTAGGTGTCATATCCACTTTCACACATATGTGGTGCCAGAGCACTTGGTTTCCATGGCAGCGGGCAATGGCTTGGGCGCTGAACTTGTGTTTGGCTGTGGAGTTTTGAGCGCCTTGAGTGAGGAGCTCCACGTTAGTTTAGTGTGGGTGCTCAATCTGCTTGATTCCATCACACTGGGCTCAATGGGCATTGGACAGGAAGTGACCAACAGGGTTTCCTAGATAGATGCTAACACAGCTGATGGCATGTGAAGTTCATGAGGCAGGTGGAGTTGTTTTGGCACTGGAAGAGCTATGCTGCTGCTTCGGGCAGTTGCCACTCACCTCCGAACTGAGTTCCCTAGGTGTCATAGCCTCTTTCATTCATATGTGTTGCCAGAGCATTTGGAATCCATGGCAGCGGGCAATGGCTTGGGCGCTGAACTTGTGTTTGGCTGTGGAGTTTTGAGCGCCTTGAGTGAGGAGCTCCATGTTAGTTGAGTGTGGGTGCTCAGCCTGCTTGATTCCATCACACTTGGCTCAATGGGCATTGGACAGGAAGTGACCCAAGACGGTTTTCTAGATAGATGCTAGCACAGCTGATGGCATGTGAAGTTCATGAGGCAGGTGGAGTTGTTTTGCAACTGGAAGAGCTATGCTGCTGCTTCAGGCAGTTGCCACTCACCTCCGAACTGAGTTCCCTAGGTGTCATAGCCTCTTTCATTCATATGTGTTGCCAGAGCATTTGATATCCATGGCAGCGGGCAATGGCTTGGGCGCTGAACTTGTGTTTGGCTGTGGAGTTTTGAGCACCTTGAGTGAGGAGCTCCATGTAAGTTTAGTGTGGGTGCTCAACCTGCTTGATTCCATCCCACTGGGCTCAATGGGCATTGGAGCGGAAGTGACCAAACAGGGTTTCCTAGAGAGCTGCTAGCACAGCTGATGGTATGTGAAGTTGATGAGGCAGGTGGAGTTGTTTTGGCACTGGAAGAGCTGTGCTGCTGCTTCAGGCAGTTGCCATTCACCACCGCCTCCCTGAGTTCCCTAGGTGTCATATCCACTTTCAGACATATGTGCTGCCAGAGCACTTGGTTTCCATGGCAGCAGGAAATGGCTTGGGCGCTGAAGTTGTGTTTGGCCGTGGGGTTTTGAGCATCTTGAGAGAGGAGCTCCAAGTTAGTTTAGTGTGGTTGCTCAACCTGCTTGATTCCATCCCCCTGAGCTCAATGGGCATTGGACCGGAAGTGACCAAACACTGTTTCCTAGATAGCTGCTAGCACAGCTGATGGTATGTGAAGTTCATGAGGCAGGTGGAGTTGTTTTGGCACTGGAAAAGCTGTGCTGCTGCTTCAGGCAGTTGCCATTCAGCACCGCCTCCCTGAGTTCCCTAGGTGTCATATCCACTTTCAGACATATGTGGTGCCAGAGCACTTGGTTTCCATGGCAGCAGGAAATGGCTTTGGTGCTGAACTTGTATTTGGCTGTGGAGTTTTGAGCGTCTTGAGTGAGGAGCTCCATGTTAGTTTAGTGTGGGTGCTCAACCTGCTTGATTCCATCACACTGGGCTCAATAGGCATTGGACCGGAAGTGACCAAACAGGGTTTCCTAGTACGCTGCTAGCACAGCTGATGGTATGTGAAGTTCATGAGGCAGGTGGAGTTGTTTTGGCACTGGAAGAGCTGTGCTGCTGCTTCGGGCAGTTGCCATTCACCACCGCACTGAGTTCCCTAGTTGTCATATCCACTTTCAGACATATGTGGTGCCAGAGCACTTGGTTTCCATGGCAGCGGGAAATGGCTTGGGCGCTGAACTTGTGTTTGGCTGTGGAGTTTTGACCGGCTTAAGTGAGGAGCTCCATGTAAGTTTAGTGTGGGTGCTCAACCTGCTTGATTCCATCCCACTGGGCTCAATGGGCATTGGAGTGGAAGTGACCAAACAGGGTTTCCTAGATAGCTGCTAGCACAGCTGATGGTATGTGAAGTTCATGAGGCAGGTGGAGTTGTTTTCTCACTGGAAGAGCTGTGCTGCTGCTTCGGGCAGTTGCCATTCACCACCGCCCTGAGTTCCCTAGGTGTCATATCCACTTTCAGACATATGTGGTGCCAGAGCACTTGGTTTCCATGGCAGAGGGAAATGGCTTGGGCGCTGAACTTGTACTTGGCAGCGGATTTTTGAGCACCTTGAGTGAGGAGCTCCATGTTAGTTTAGTGTGGGTGCTCAACCTGCTTGATTTCATCCCACTGGGCTCAATGGGCATTGGACCGGAAGTGACACAACAGGGTTTCCTAGTACGCTGCTAGTACAGCTGATGGTATGTGAAGTTCATGACTGAGGTGCAGTTGTTTTGGCACTTTAAGAGCTGTGCTGCTGCTTCGGGCAGTTGCCATTCACCACCGCCTCCCTGAGTTCCCTAGGTGTCATATCCACTTTCAGACATATGTGGTGCCAGAGCACTTGGTTTCCATGGCAGTGGGAAATGTCTTGGGCGCTGAACTTGTGTTTGGCTGTGGAGTATGGAGCACCTTGAGTGAGGAGCTCCATGTTAGTTTAGTGTGGGTGCTCAACCTGCTTGATTCCATCCCACTGGGCTCAATGGGCATTGTACCGGAAGTGACCAAACAGGGTTTCCTAGAACGCTGCTAGCCCAGCTGATGGTATGTGAAGTTCATGAGGCAGGTGGAGTTGTTTTGGCACTGGAAGAGCTGTGCTGCTGCTTCGGGCAGTTGCCATTCACCACCGCTCTGAGTTCCCTAGGTGTCATATCCACTTTCAGACATATGTGGTGCCAGAGCACTTGGTTTCCATGGCAGCGGGAAATGGTTTTGGGCTGAACTTGTGATTGGCTGTGGAGTTTTGAGCGGCTTAAGTGAGGTTCTCCATGTTAGTTTAGTGTGGGTGCTCAACCTGCTTGATTCCATCCCACTGGGCTCAATGGGCTTTGGAGCATAAGTGACCAAACAGGGTTTCCTAGATAGCTGCTAGCACAGCTGATGGTATGTGAAGTTCATGAGGCAGGTGGAGTTGTTTTGGCACTGGAAGAGCTGTGCTGCTGCTTCGGGCAGTTGCCATTCACCACCGCCCTGAGTTCCCGAGGTGTCATATCCACTTTCAGACATATGTGGTGCCAGAGCACTTGGTTTCCATGGCAGCGGGAAATGGCTTGGGCGCCGAACTTGTGTTTGGCTGTGGTTTTTTGAGCGGCTTGAGTGAGGATCTCCATGTTAGTTTAGTGTGGGTGCTCAACCTGCTTGATTCCATCACACTAGGCTCAATGGGCATTGGAGCGGAAGTGACCCAACAGGGTTTTCTAGAACGCTGCTAGCACAGCTGATGGTATGTGAAGTTCATGAGGCAAGTGGAGTTGTTTTGGCACTGGAAGAGCTGTGCTGCTGCTTCGGGCAGTTGCCATTCACCACCGCCTCAATGAGTTCCCTAGGTGTCATATCCACTTTCAGACATATGTGGTGCCAGAGCACTTGGTTTCCATGGCAGCGGGAAATGGCTTGGACGCTGAACTTGTGTTTGGCTGTGGAGTTTTTTTTTTTTTTTTTTTTTTTTTTTTTTTTTTAATTTTATTTTAAATTCATTAATGACATTGTATTATGTGACACAGTTTCATAGGTACTGGGATTCTCCCCACCCCTCCCCAAACCCTCCCACCATGGTGGATTCCTCCACCTTGTTGCACAACCACAGTTCAAGTTCAGTTGAGATTCCCCCATTGCAAGCATATACCAAACATAGAGTCCAGCATCTTATTGTCCAGATAAGTTCAACGGCTTCTTAGGTATACCCTCTCTGGTCCGAAGACAGAGCCAGCAGACTATCATCCCGATCAATTAAAAGCTCCAACATACCATCAGCAAAAATTTACATCACCATGGAATTAATTGACATAGTAACGAGTAACCAATATGGTAAAAGTAAATGCGATTTCTTATCCACCTTCTGTGACCACCTCATTGACATTTCAATTTAGGTTTATACACAACATATAACATTCAAAACATAACATGTTATACATAACATCGTGTCATCTTAAATTAAGGCAAACATGTGGTATTTAACCTTTTGGGATTGGCTCATTTCCCTTAGCATTATGGTTTCCAGTTTGGCCCATTTGGCCACAAAGAACTGCATTTTGTTTTGTTTAATAGCTGAGTAGTATTCCATGGAGTAGATGAACCATAGCTTTCTTATCCAATCCTCTGTTGATGGGCATTTTGGTTGCTTCCATGTCTTTGCATTTACTGATTGTGCTGCTATGAGCATAGGAGTGCATGTTGGTTTCTCATAAAACAAGTGTTCTGGATATATTCCTAGGAGTGCTATTGCCGGGTCATACGGTATGTTGTATTTGAGTTGTTTGAATGTTCTCCATACTGATTTCCATAGAGGCTGTACCAGCCTGCAGCCCCACCAGCAGTGGAGTAGGGTTCCCTTTTCCCCGCAACCTCGCCAACAAGTGTTGTTGGTGCTTTTATTCATGTGGGCCAGTCTTACTGGCGTTAGGTGGTACCTCATTGATGTTTTAATTTGGATTTCCCTTATTGCCAGGGAACTTGAGCATTTTTTCATATGTTTATTTGCCATTTGGGTTTGTTCCTTTGTGAAGTGTTTGCCCATTTCCTGTGCCCATTTCTTGAGTGGCGCTGAACTTGTATTTGGCTGCTGATTTTTGAGCACCTTGAGTGAGGAGCTCCATGTTAGTTTAGTGTGGGTGTTCAACCTGCTTGATTTCATCCCACTGGGCTCAATGGGCATTGGACAGGAAGTGACCAAATAGGGTTTCCCAGATAGCTGCTAGCACAGCTGATGGTATGTGAAGTTCATGACTGAGGTGCAGTTGTTTTGGCACTTTAAGAGCTGTGCTGCTGCTTCGGGCAGTTGCCATTCACCACCGCCCTGAGTTCCCTAGGTGTCATATCCACTTTCAGACATATGTGGTGCCAGAGCACTTGGTTTCCATGGCAGCGGGAAATGGCTTGGGCTCTGAACTTGTGTTTGGCTGTGGAGTTTTGAGCGTCTTGAGTGAGGAGCTCCATGTTAGTTGAGTGTGGGTGCTCAACTTGCTTGATTCCATCACACTGGGCTCAATGGGCATTGGACCGGAAGTGACCAAACCGGGTTTCCTAGATAGGTGCTAGCTAGCACAGCTGATGGTATGTAAAGTTCCTGAGCCAGGTGGAGTTGTTTTGGCACTGGAAGCGCTGTGTTGCTGCTTCGGGCAGTTGCCATTCATCTCCGCACTGAGTCCCCAAGGTGTCATATCCATTTTCAGACATATGTGCTGCCAGAGCATTTGGTATCCATGGCAGCAGGAAATACCTTAGGCGCTGAACTTGTGTTTGTCGGTGGAGTTTTGTGCGCCTTGAGTGAGGAGCTTCATGTTAGTTTCGTGTGGGTGCTCAACCTGCTTCATTCCATCACACTGGGCTCAATGGGCATTGGACCGGAAGTGACCCTAGAGGGTTTCCTAGAGAGCTGCTAGCACAGCTGATAATATTTGAAGTTCGTGAGACAGGTGGAATTGTTTTGGGACTGGAAGAGCTGTGCTGCTGCTTCTGGCAGTACCCATTGAGCACCGCCCTGAGTTCCCTAGGTGTCATATCCACTTTCACACATATGTGGTGCCAGAGCACTTGGTTTCCATGGCAGCGGGCAATGGCTTGGGCGCTGAACTTGTGTTTGGCTGTGGAGTTTTGAGCGCCTTGAGTGAGGAGCTCCACGTTAGTTTAGTGTGGGTGCTCAATCTGCTTGATTCCATCACACTGGGCTCAATGGGCATTGGACAGGAAGTGACCAACAGGGTTTCCTAGATAGATGCTAACACAGCTGATGGCATGTGAAGTTCATGAGGCAGGTGGAGTTGTTTTGGCACTGGAAGAGCTATGCTGCTGCTTCAGGCAGTTGCCACTCACCTCCGAACTGAGTTCCCTAGGTGTCATAGCCTCTTTCATTCATATGTGTTGCCAGAGCATTTGGAATCCATGGCAGCGGGCAATGGCTTGGGCGCTGAACTTGTGTTTGGCTGTGGAGTTTTGAGCGCCTTGAGTGAGGAGCTCCATGTTAGTTGAGTGTGGGTGCTCAGCCTGCTTGATTCCATCACACTTGGCTCAATGGGCATTGGACAGGAAGTGACCCAAGACGGTTTTCTAGATAGATGCTAGCACAGCTGATGGCATGTGAAGTTCATGAGGCAGGTGGAGTTGTTTTGCAACTGGAAGAGCTATGCTGCTGCTTCAGGCAGTTGCCACTCACCTCCGAACTGAGTTCCCTAGGTGTCATAGCCTCTTTCATTCATATGTGTTGCCAGAGCATTTGATATCCATGGCAGCGGGCAATGGCTTGGGCGCTGAACTTGTGTTTGGCTGTGGAGTTTTGAGCGCCTTGAGTGAGGAGCTCCATGTCAGTTTAGTGTGGGTACTCAACCTGCCTGATTCCATCACACTGGGCTCAATGGGCATAGGACCGGAAGTGACACAACAGGGTTTCCTAGAACGCTGCTAGCACAGCTGATGGTATGTGAAGTTCATGAGGCAGGTGGAGTTGTTTTGGCACTGGAAGAGCTGTGCTGCTGCTTCAGGCAGTTGCCATTCAGCACCGCCTCCCTGAGTTCCCTAGGTGTCATATCCACTTTCAGACATATGTGGTGCCAGAGCACTTGGTTTCCATGGCAGCAGGAAATGGCTTTGGTGCTGAACTTGTATTTGGCTGTGGAGTTTTGAGCGTCTTGAGTGAGGAGCTCCATGTTAGTTTAGTGTGGGTGCTCAACCTGCTTGATTCCATCACACTGGGCTCAATAGGCATTGGACCGGAAGTGACCAAACAGGGTTTCCTAGTACGCTGCTAGCACAGCTGATGGTATGTGAAGTTCATGAGGCAGGTGGAGTTGTTTTGGCACTGGAAGAGCTGTGCTGCTGCTTCGGGCAGTTGCCATTCACCACCGCACTGAGTTCCCTAGTTGTCATATCCACTTTCAGACATATGTGGTGCCAGAGCACTTGGTTTCCATGGCAGCGGGAAATGGCTTGGGCGCTGAACTTGTGTTTGGCTGTGGAGTTTTGACCGGCTTAAGTGAGGAGCTCCATGTAAGTTTAGTGTGGGTGCTCAACCTGCTTGATTCCATCCCACTGGGCTCAATGGGCATTGGAGTGGAAGTGACCAAACAGGGTTTCCTAGATAGCTGCTAGCACAGCTGATGGTATGTGAAGTTCATGAGGCAGGTGGAGTTGTTTTCTCACTGGAAGAGCTGTGCTGCTGCTTCGGGCAGTTGCCATTCACCACCGCCCTGAGTTCCCTAGGTGTCATATCCACTTTCAGACATATGTGGTGCCAGAGCACTTGGTTTCCATGGCAGAGGGAAATGGCTTGGGCGCTGAACTTGTACTTGGCAGCGGATTTTTGAGCACCTTGAGTGAGGAGCTCCATGTTAGTTTAGTGTGGGTGCTCAACCTGCTTGATTTCATCCCACTGGGCTCAATGGGCATTGGACCGGAAGTGACCAAACAGGGTTTCCTAGTACGCTGCTAGTACAGCTGATGGTATGTGAAGTTCATGACTGAGGTGCAGTTGTTTTGGCACTTTAAGAGCTGTGCTGCTGCTTCGGGCAGTTGCCATTCACCACCGCCTCCCTGAGTTCCCTAGGTGTCATATCCACTTTCAGACATATGTGGTGCCAGAGCACTTGGTTTCCATGGCAGTGGGAAATGTCTTGGGCGCTGAACTTGTGTTTGGCTGTGGAGTATGGAGCACCTTGAGTGAGGAGCTCCATGTTAGTTTAGTGTGGGTGCTCAACCTGCTTGATTCCATCCCACTGGGCTCAATGGGCATTGTACCGGAAGTGACCAAACAGGGTTTCCTAGAACGCTGCTAGCCCAGCTGATGGTATGTGAAGTTCATGAGGCAGGTGGAGTTGTTTTGGCACTGGAAGAGCTGTGCTGCTGCTTCGGGCAGTTGCCATTCACCACCGCTCTGAGTTCCCTAGGTGTCATATCCACTTTCAGACATATGTGGTGCCAGAGCACTTGGTTTCCATGGCAGCGGGAAATGGTTTTGGGCTGAACTTGTGATTGGCTGTGGAGTTTTGAGCGGCTTAAGTGAGGTTCTCCATGTTAGTTTAGTGTGGGTGCTCAACCTGCTTGATTCCATCCCACTGGGCTCAATGGGCTTTGGAGCATAAGTGACCAAACAGGGTTTCCTAGATAGCTGCTAGCACAGCTGATGGTATGTGAAGTTCATGAGGCAGGTGGAGTTGTTTTGGCACTGGAAGAGCTGTGCTGCTGCTTCGGGCAGTTGCCATTCACCACCGCCTCAATGAGTTCCCTAGGTGTCATATCCACTTTCAGACATATGTGGTGCCAGAGCACTTGGTTTCCATGGCAGCGGGAAATGGCTTGGACGCTGAACTTGTGTTTGGCTGTGGAGTTTTTTTTTTTTTTTTTTTTTTTTTTTTAATTTTATTTTAAATTCATTAATGACATTGTATTATGTGACACAGTTTCATAGGTACTGGGATTCTCCCCACCCCTCCCCAAACCCTCCCACCATGGTGGATTCCTCCACCTTGTTGCACAACCACAGTTCAAGTTCAGTTGAGATTCCCCCATTGCAAGCATATACCAAACATAGAGTCCAGCATCTTATTGTCCAGATAAGTTCAACGGCTTCTTAGGTATACCCTCTCTGGTCCGAAGACAGAGCCAGCAGACTATCATCCCGATCAATTAAAAGCTCCAACATACCATCAGCAAAAATTTACATCACCATGGAATTAATTGACATAGTAACGAGTAACCAATATGGTAAAAGTAAATGCGATTTCTTATCCACCTTCTGTGACCACCTCATTGACATTTCAATTTAGGTTTATACACAACATATAACATTCAAAACATAACATGTTATACATAACATCGTGTCATCTTAAATTAAGGCAAACATGTGGTATTTAACCTTTTGGGATTGGCTCATTTCCCTTAGCATTATGGTTTCCAGTTTGGCCCATTTGGCCACAAAGAACTGCATTTTGTTTTGTTTAATAGCTGAGTAGTATTCCATGGAGTAGATGAACCATAGCTTTCTTATCCAATCCTCTGTTGATGGGCATTTTGGTTGCTTCCATGTCTTTGCATTTACTGATTGTGCTGCTATGAGCATAGGAGTGCATGTTGGTTTCTCATAAAACAAGTGTTCTGGATATATTCCTAGGAGTGCTATTGCCGGGTCATACGGTATGTTGTATTTGAGTTGTTTGAATGTTCTCCATACTGATTTCCATAGAGGCTGTACCAGCCTGCAGCCCCACCAGCAGTGGAGTAGGGTTCCCTTTTCCCCGCAACCTCGCCAACAAGTGTTGTTGGTGCTTTTATTCATGTGGGCCAGTCTTACTGGCGTTAGGTGGTACCTCATTGATGTTTTAATTTGGATTTCCCTTATTGCCAGGGAACTTGAGCATTTTTTCATATGTTTATTTGCCATTTGGGTTTGTTCCTTTGTGAAGTGTTTGCCCATTTCCTGTGCCCATTACTTGAGTGGCGCTGAACTTGTATTTGGCTGCTGATTTTTGAGCACCTTGAGTGAGGAGCTCCATGTTAGTTTAGTGTGGGTGTTCAACCTGCTTGATTTCATCCCACTGGGCTCAATGGGCATTGGACAGGAAGTGACCAAATAGGGTTTCCCAGATAGCTGCTAGCACAGCTGATGGTATGTGAAGTTCATGACTGAGGTGCAGTTGTTTTGGCACTTTAAGAGCTGTGCTGCTGCTTCGGGCAGTTGCCATTCACCACCGCCCTGAGTTCCCTAGGTGTCATATCCACTTTCAGACATATGTGGTGCCAGAGCACTTGGTTTCCATGGCAGCGGGAAATGGCTTGGGCTCTGAACTTGTGTTTGGCTGTGGAGTTTTGAGCGTCTTGAGTGAGGAGCTCCATGTTAGTTGAGTGTGGGTGCTCAACTTGCTTGATTCCATCACACTGGGCTCAATGGGCATTGGACCGGAAGTGACCAAACCGGGTTTCCTAGATAGGTGCTAGCTAGCACAGCTGATGGTATGTAAAGTTCCTGAGCCAGGTGGAGTTGTTTTGGCACTGGAAGCGCTGTGTTGCTGCTTCGGGCAGTTGCCATTCATCTCCGCACTGAGTCCCCAAGGTGTCATATCCATTTTCAGACATATGTGCTGCCAGAGCATTTGGTATCCATGGCAGCAGGAAATACCTTAGGCGCTGAACTTGTGTTTGTCGGTGGAGTTTTGTGCGCCTTGAGTGAGGAGCTTCATGTTAGTTTCGTGTGGGTGCTCAACCTGCTTCATTCCATCACACTGGGCTCAATGGGCATTGGACCGGAAGTGACCCTAGAGGGTTTCCTAGAGAGCTGCTAGCACAGCTGATAATATTTGAAGTTCGTGAGACAGGTGGAATTGTTTTGGGACTGGAAGAGCTGTGCTGCTGCTTCTGGCAGTACCCATTGAGCACCGCCCTGAGTTCCCTAGGTGTCATATCCACTTTCACACATATGTGGTGCCAGAGCACTTGGTTTCCATGGCAGCGGGCAATGGCTTGGGCGCTGAACTTGTGTTTGGCTGTGGAGTTTTGAGCGCCTTGAGTGAGGAGCTCCACGTTAGTTTAGTGTGGGTGCTCAATCTGCTTGATTCCATCACACTGGGCTCAATGGGCATTGGACAGGAAGTGACCAACAGGGTTTCCTAGATAGATGCTAACACAGCTGATGGCATGTGAAGTTCATGAGGCAGGTGGAGTTGTTTTGGCACTGGAAGAGCTATGCTGCTGCTTCAGGCAGTTGCCACTCACCTCCGAACTGAGTTCCCTAGGTGTCATAGCCTCTTTCATTCATATGTGTTGCCAGAGCATTTGGAATCCATGGCAGCGGGCAATGGCTTGGGCGCTGAACTTGTGTTTGGCTGTGGAGTTTTGAGCGCCTTGAGTGAGGAGCTCCATGTTAGTTGAGTGTGGGTGCTCAGCCTGCTTGATTCCATCACACTTGGCTCAATGGGCATTGGACAGGAAGTGACCCAAGACGGTTTTCTAGATAGATGCTAGCACAGCTGATGGCATGTGAAGTTCATGAGGCAGGTGGAGTTGTTTTGCAACTGGAAGAGCTATGCTGCTGCTTCAGGCAGTTGCCACTCACCTCCGAACTGAGTTCCCTAGGTGTCATAGCCTCTTTCTTTCATATGTGTTGCCAGAGCATTTGATATCCATGGCAGCGGGCAATGGCTTGGGCGCTGAACTTGTGTTTGGCTGTGGAGTTTTGAGCGCCTTGAGTGAGGAGCTCCATGTCAGTTTAGTGTGGGTACTCAACCTGCCTGATTCCATCACACTGGGCTCAATGGGCATAGGACCGGAAGTGACACAACAGGGTTTCCTAGAACGCTGCTAGCACAGCTGATGGTATGTGAAGTTCATGAGGCAGGTGGAGTTGTTTTGGCACTGGAAGAGCTGTGCTGCTGCTTCAGGCAGTTGCCATTCATCACCACCGAGTTGCTTGATGTCATAGCCACTTTCAGACATATGTGCTGCCAGAGCATTTGGTATCCATGGCAGCGGGAAATGGCTTGGGCGCTGAACTTGTGTTTGGCTGTGGAGTTTTGAGCGCCTTGAGTGAGGAGCTCCATGTTAGTTCAGTGTGGGTGCTCAGCCTGTTGATTCCATCACACTGGGCTCAATGGGCAATGGACCAGAAGTGACCAAACAGGGTTTCCTGGATTGCTGCTAGCTAGCACAGCTGATGGTATGTAAAGTTCCTGAGCCAGGTGGAGTTGTTTTGGCACTGGAAGCGCTGTGCTGCTGCTTCAGGCAGTTGCCATTAACCACCACACAACCTTCCCTTGGTGTCATATCCACTTTCACACATATGTGGTGCCAGAGCACTTGGTTTCCATGGCAGCAGGCAATGGCTTGGGCGCTGAACTTGTGTTTGCCTGTGGAGTTTTGAGCGTCTTGAGTGAGGAGCTCAACGTTAGTTTAGTGTGGGTGCTCACCCTGGTTGATTCCATCACACTGGGCTCAATGGGCATTGGACCGGAAGTGACCAAACAGGGTTTCCTAGATACCTGCTAGCTGTCACAGCTGATGGCTTGTGAAGTTCATGAGCCAGGTGAAGTTGTTTTGGCACTGGAAGAGCTGTGCTGCTGCTTCAGGCAGTTGCCATTCACCACCGCCCTGAGTTCCCTAGGTGTCATATCCATTTTCAGACATATGTGTTGCCAGAGCATTTGGTATCCATGGCAGCAGGAAATGGCTTGGGCGCTGAACTTGTGTTTGGCTGTGGAGTTTTGAGCAACTGGAGTGAGGAGCTTCATGTTAGTTTCGTGTGGGTGCTCACCCTGCTTGATTCCATCAAACTGGGCTCAATGGGCATTTTACCGGAAGTGACCCAAGACGGTTTGCTAGATAGATGCTAGCACAGCTGATGGTATGTGAAGTTGATGAGCCAGGTGGAGTTGTTTTGGCACTGGAAGAGCTGTGCTGCTGCTTCGGGCAGTTGCCATTGACCACCGGCCTGAGTTTGCTAGGTTTCATATCCATTTTCAGACATATGTGTTGCCAAAGCACTTGGTTTCCATGGCAGCGGGAAATGGCTTGTGCGCTGAACTTGTGTTTGGCTGTGGAGTTTTGAGCGCCTTGAGTGAGGAGCTTCATGTTGGTTTAGTGTGGGTGCTCAACCTGCTTGATGCCATCCGACTGCACTAAATTGGCATTTAACCGGAAGTGACCAAAAGGGTTTCCTAGATAGCTGCTAGCACAGCTGATAATATTTGAAGTTCATGAGGCAGGTGGAGTTGTTTTGGCACTGGAAGAGCTGTGCTGCTGCTTCGGGCAGTTGCCATTGACCACCGCCACACTAAGTTCCCTACGTGTCATATCCACTTTCAGACATATGTGGTGCCAGAGCACTTGGTTTCCATGTCAGCGGGCAATGGCTTGTGCGCTGAACTTGTGTTTGGCTGTGGAGTTTTGAGCGGCTTGAGTGAGCAGCTCCATGTTATTTTAGTGTGGGTGTTCAACCTGCTTGGTTCCACCACACTGGGCTCAATGGTCGTTGGACCAGAGATGACCAAACAGGGTTTGCTAGATAGATGCTAGCACAGCTGATGGTATGTGAAGTTCATGAGGCAGGTGGAGTTGATTTGGCACTGGGAGAGCTGTGCTGCTGCTTTGGAGAGTTGCCATTCACCACCACACTACCTTCCCTAGGTGTCATATCCACATTCAGACATATGTGGTGCCACAATACTTGGTTTCCATGGCAGCTGGAAATGGCTTGGGCGCTGAACCTGTGTTTAGCTGTGGAGTTTTGAGTGCCTTGAGTGAGGAGCTCCATGTTAGTTGAGTGTGGGTGCTCAACCTGCTTATTCCATCCCACTGGGCTCAATGGGCATTGGACCACAAGTGACCCAACAGAATTTCCTATATAGCTGCTAGCACAGCTGATGGTATGTGAAGTTCATGAGGCAGGTGGAGTTGTTTTGGCACTGGAAGAGCTGTGCTGCTTCGTGCAGTTGCCATTGACCACCGCCCTGAGTTGTCTAGGTGTTTTATCCACTTTCAGACATATGTAATGCAAGAGCACTTGGTTTCAATGGCAGCGGGAAATGGCTTGTGCGCTGAACTTGTGTTTGGCTGTGGAGTTTTGAGCGGCTTCAGTGAGGAGCTCCATGTAAGTTTAGTGTGGGTGCTCAACCTGCTTATTTCCATCACACTGGGCTCAATGGGCATGGACCGGAAGTTACCCAACAGGAATTCCTAGATAGCTGCTAGCACAGCTGATGGTATGTGAAGTTCATGAGGCAGGTGTAGTTGTTTTAGCACTGGAAGAGCTGTGCTGCTGCTTCGGGCAGTTGCCATTCACCACCGCCCTGAGTTCCCTAGGTGTCATATCCAATTTCAGACATATGTGGTGCCAGAGAACTTGGTTTCCATGGCAGTGTGAAATGGTTTGTGCGCTGTTTTTGTGTTTGGCTGTGGAATTTTGACCGGCCTGAGTGAGGAGCTCCATGTTAGTTTAGTGTGGGTGCTCAACCTGCTTTATTCCATCACACTGGGCTCAAAGGGCATTGGAGCGGAAGTGACCAAACAGGATTTCCTGGATAGCTGCTAGCACAGCTGATAATATTTAAAGTTCCTGAGGCAGGTGGAGTTGTTTTGGCACTGGAAGAGCTGTGCTGCTGCATCGGACAGTTGCCATTCACCACCGCACTGAGTTCCCTAGGTGTCATATCCACTTTCAGACATATGTGGTGCCAGAGCACTTGGTTTCCATGGCAGCGGGCAATGGCTTGGGCGCTGAACTTGTGTTTAGCTGTGGAGTTTTGAGCGGCTTGAGTGAGGAGCTCCATGTTAGTTTAGTGTGGGTGCTCAACCTGCTTGATTCCATCCCCCTGCGCTCAATGGGCATTGGACCACCAGTGACCCTAGAGGGTTTCCTAGATAGCTGCTAGCACAGCTGATGGTATGTGAAGTTCATGAGGCAGGTGGAGTTGTTTTAGCACTGGAAGAGCTGTGCTGCTGCTTCGGACAGTTGCCATTCACCACCACACTACCTTCCCTAGGTGTCATATCCACTTTCAGAGATATGTGGTGCCAGAGCACTTGGTTTCCATGGCAGCGGGAAATGGCTTGTGCGCTGAACTTGTCTTTGGCTGTGGAGTTTTGAGCAGCTTGAGTGAGGAGCTTCATGTTACTTTAATATGGGTGCTCAACTAGCTTGATTCCATCACACTGGGCTCAATGGGCATTGGACCGGAAGTGACCAAACAGGGTTTTCTAGATAGCTGCTAGCACAGCTGATGGCATGTGAAGTTCATGAGGCAGGTGGAGTGGTTTTGGCACTAGAAGACCTGAGCTGCTGCTTTGGGCAGTTGCCATTGACCACCGCCCTGAGTTCCCTAGGTGTCATATCCACTTTCAGACATATGCTGTGCCAGAGCACTTGGTTTCCATGGCAGCGGGAAATGGCTTGGGCACTGAACTTGTGTTTGGCTGTGGAGTTTTGAGCGGCTTCAGTGAGGAACTCCATGTTAGTTTCATGTGGGTGCTCAACCTGCTTGATTCCATCACACTGAGCTCAATGGCCATTGGACCGGAAGTGACCCAACAGGGTTTCCTAGATAGCTCCTTGCCGGGGTCCAGCTCCAGCCTGGGTTTCGGAACTCGGGAAGGGTGCGTGGACGAGGCGCACAAAGAAAGAGACGGACCACTAGGTTTCCATGATGATAGTGGACACGGCAATAAAGCTGTCTGCTTTATTTATACAGAAGCAGTTAAACTCTGGGTCAGACTTTTTACGTCATGATCAAATGGATGTTTCTAAGGACAACCATGCCATCTGCTTTATCCAAAAACAATAGAAATTCCTGCTACAATTCTTATCCTACAACCTGATCTTGTTTCACAAAGAAAAGGAGAACCTAAAGATTAAGGAGAGGATGAACCCTAAACACAGGTCCCTTGATTAGCATAAGGTCAATGGGGACAGCCAAAACAGTAGGAATAATAGAAGGCCCTTTTGTAAGACATTATCATTGACATTAACCTCCAAGTTCACATTGTGTAAAAAGCCAGTCTCACAATAGCAAAAATGCCTGGACAGATTAGAATTCTTTCGCTGAGCCGGCATAGTAGGCACGGCGAATGTCCAAGTGAAAAGCACTGACACACAGAGACCATGGTGGTGGTAGAAGTGCTGGGCGCGGCCTGCTCCTAAGCCTCCTTGTTACATATTATCTCCTCTTCCCCCCAAGTCCATCAACAGGACAATAGGACGCCAATGAGTCTGCAAAGGCCAGGTGCTACTGCCTTAGGTCTGATTACTGAGTGCTCAGCTAAAGCAATGTAAATCAGCTCCACATCCCACAACATATTCCCCCTTCTGTATTAAAGCAGACTTGAATGTGCCTGTCTTAGGTTGTGGACTCTCAGGTTTAACAGCCTTACCCGTCATGGGGTATCTCCGTAGCATGACGGAGTCCCTGTCTTAGGTCGGTCCGTGCCTGTGTCCATCTTACCCGTCACTGGCTGCCATTCAATGCGTTGTCTGCTGCAGCTGCTCAAACCATACTTGGGGAGGCTGGCAACCCTGTTCCAAGGCTAGGAGTGACATCAACTCAGTAGCAATGAGCAAACACCAGTTCCCGGGCTTGGGAAAACAAAGCACTTCACTGGTGAAACATACATAAAAGGCACAATGGGAGACAAGAGGCCATGAACTTAGGAGTAACATAGCTCAGTAGCAATGAGCAGACAGCAGTTCCCAGGCTTGGGAAAACATTTTGCACTTGCACAGATGATACACCAGAAATGCATAAAATACAACAGAAATGCATACGATGGGGTACAGGAGGCTTAGACCAAATCTAACAATATCTGCTATTTCTTTTCCAACAAATCAACCCACAGTCACAGCATAAGCATGCCCACCCGCTCATGTTCATCAGTAAAGTCCTGTTGTTCCATAACTCTGGCAGTCTGTTCTGCAACCTTGTTACTGGCTATGATGGTTGCCGTTATGCCAAAGTCTCTTTTATTCTTATTCAGTCCCAACAGGCACAGGCAGGATTCAGGGCAGCTGCAGGATAACAGCAGAATCGCAATTGCCATTCCAGCATGCTGTCAGGGTGCACCGGAACTTGGTGTCATTCACTTCAGAAGCGTCTCCTGTACAGTCAAGGGGTCCTTCCACATAACATAACCCTTCTGCTTCTGGTATCCAAGCAAAGGAAGGTGGAGCTGCATCCAGGTGACTGTAGACATCCGCTGGGCCCTGCCTCTGTGGGAAGTTCCTTGTGGCCCTGCCTCATTGGAACAATGTCCTCACATGCTTGTGTCTCCCACATCCACTGCACGGACCCCAACATAGCACGGAGGATGACTGGGCCGGAGAACAATACGAAAAGGAGAATAATTAGTGCAATTCCTAAATTTATACAAAATGAAAACAGTAGCAGTATACCATAGTTCAGGCAAATTTACAGCTAACATTACATATGAGGACCTTCTCAAGACAACAAAAGTATCAGGCATCTAGTAACAATTAACAATGCACTAGTACAAATTACAGTGTATACAGAACCATCTCAGGGAAGCTGGAAGGAGCTTAAGGCTCCATCTTGTAAGGGAGGAATGTTACTTATCAATAGTCCTTTTGGAAGTGGCTTGAGTTCTGTGCAGAGATGTCTTCCGTGGTAGAAGGTAGTCAGCAGATGTACACATGACGTGTCCTCATGGCAGGTGTTGATCTTCAGACTCAGCCTTTAAAACAGTCCCGGGTGGGAGTGTCTGTCCCGATCCCAGCAAGCATAGCACGGAGGCTAGAGAAACTCTTTCCGTTGTTATGGCCACAGGGAGGCAAGAAGGAGAGATAGCACCCTGGTACCTAGCTTGCTATTCTTCCTCTGGGCCTCTGGGAAAGTGGGCTGTAGAGGCAATCCTTGGGATTTCAGGTCCATAAGTTAGCCACACCTATATAAACTCTGGAGATCTAGCTGCATATTCTGAGAGGCCCTTTGGAGGTTTTGGAGAGGAAGTATAAGAGAAGTGAAGGAAAAGTTAAAATAATTAAAAATAATTATATAGATCACTCTCAGTAACAATATCAGGTGAAAACCATCAAAAAACAGCCTTAGAAAATATTTGCCCAAAGGTCCAATGTTTGCTATAAATTTAAAATAAAGGCACATACCCAAGTAAAAAGGCAATGAGAGTATAACATGAGAAACATGACCATAAGTGAACTTAAGCAAAAGCATATGACTGACTAAAAAACATTTTCAATGATAGTCTGAGATTTAAATTAAGTGAGCCAAAAAACAATATTAGCTTAGCACAATAAAGTAGCTTCAATAATGATCTAAGAGCTTTAGACATTTAAAATTATAAATTGGTTAGAATTACCCTATTGTTTGTAGTAAAATAAGTTTGCATGGTTATTCAGGTGGTTTTCAAATATAGAATAGAAAATGGATTATAGTAAAAATTTTACCAAGATGGCTTAGGAAACATATATCAGACAAATATATCTGTTCTTTAAATAATTTTTGTTACAAAACCTTTAAGAGTTAGTTAAAAGTATAGTATTTCCCAAATAGCAAATGCAGTAATGTATAACAGCAATTAAAAATTGTTCTGTAATAACTAGCTAGGAAAAATGGCATAAAACTAAGATCTATCATGTACCCATTTCTCATCTGATCTCAAGGAACATTGAAGACAAACAATAAAACAAACACACACACACGTATACATTCTCCCTCTTTTTTTTTTTAAACTATAGAGGATTATAAGAGTAAAATTTCAAACAATTTTAACAAAAAGACGTACAGCAAGACAGACATACGTGGCCGCCACACTCACTCAATTTTAAATAGCTAATAAGCCATGACTTCTCATATCCTGACTCAAGAAGTTGTGTTGCATCCAGTCCTCTCAAGTCCCAGATGAGTACTCAAGACAAGCAAATTTGGATGATGAGGTACCTGTATAAAGGCAGGTCAGTGCAAATCCTGCGAGCCAGGAAGCCAGGACTGGCAGTGGGGCCATGTTAATCATCACGGTGGCCTCCCCAGACTACCGAGTCAGACTCTAGAACTCAGGATGGCTGCTACCTTCTGACTGAGGCCTTCAAAATGTTGCAAAGTGCACAAGAGATCATGTCAGATAAATTTAGGATTAACTAAGGTGCCTTTATAAACCAAGCTTGGTGATAGCAGCGCCCATTAGAAAATTACTAAGTGATAAGTCAATAATGATAATTCAGTTTAAACTGAAACCCTGAGGGAAAAAAAAATTGGTCATTACTGAAGACCTTGATTTTAGTTATCTGAGCAATTTAAATTAGCCTAAGAGATAAGCAGTCAACAGCTTAGACATATTTATAAAACCGTAAACATTTATCCTTTTCTGGCTTTTTTGTTGTTAAGCATTACCTGTCCTGGAACTCTTGGAAATACAGAAATTTGAATTAACTGCTGTAAAAAAAATTGTTTTATGGTAGTATATTGATATGACAAAATTTTGCCCCACTTGGCATCTGGCAGTATCTTTAATACAATCCAAATGCTTACTCAGTAGCATCTATTAAATAAAACTTTTGAATTTTTAAAATGCATATCAAGGATGTCAAGATCTATAACATCTATTTGAAACAGAATCTTTATATAACACAATATAGATTAGATGTAATTATTGGTATTAAGTGATCTCTTTAAATACCTATAGAAGAAGTACATAACTTTTATCAATCTTAAGCAATGTGAGCATACTGAAAGGCAGAAAACACAAAGATTACTTCAATATAGAATCTTATCATATTCAGAGACACTTCAGCAAGGTCAGATCTGGAGTTCACTGGAGCTAACTAGAAAAATTTAATCATTAATTATATAAAAGCAATTAAGAAGATGTTATAATATTTGGGTTTAAAACTTTGTTGTTATGACAGAGGATCAGATTTTAATTCCATGTATCAATGATGAATATGTTAGAAAATGCTGCAAACAGTATTTTAAAGACTATAGATCTAAATTAAAAACTAGCAGATATAAGCACGGGTACATCCCATACCTGGGAAAAATTTAACAGTGAATTAAATGTTACTTTCATATTCAGTTACAGTTTATATTTGGTGTAAATGTTACACTTTCAAAGCAACGCCTTAAACAATACCTTAAGAGTTATATTCGTAAAATTCAAAAATTCAATATAAAAATTTAATAGTTAAAAGAGATGTTAATTATGAAAAAAAACATTGTATATGAAGTACAAGAGGCTAGGTGTTCTTCTGGGGACCCAATTTAGTTTATCTCCCATCACTCTGCTCTTGGCTAAAAAGGTTGGAGGAATGCTTGACAAAGGAATTAAAACAAAATACCTGCTGAAGAGAAGAGAATTTAACCCTGAAGTTGCTGGGCAGGAGGAAGAACTTTTGTAGAGGATACTTGCTGCTGCGAAACGGCAGGGGGGTGGAAATGTAAATTGGATAAGATCTAGAGCCCTAGTCAGCAAGTCCACACCCTGTGGAAAAAAGAAAGCATTCCCTCCTCCAAAAGTTACAAGGAAACCATGTCCTTCCCATTGGCCTGTAAGGACGTTTTCAAAATCTATGATTAAAGAAGCTGTTGTTATATGACCATCTGTAAAGACTAAAGAAGCAGGTTAAGGAAACAAAAAAGGTTAAAAACAAAGGAGTTAAGAAACAAATCTTTTGAAATATAACCAAATGACTTTTAACAAAATGTAAGAGAGGATTTTCAGCTAACTGGTTTGAAATTGAATCTACAAGGGTTAAGAGTGCTATTTGTCTTATCTCAACCTTGGATATTAAAAAAAGTAAGCTGTTTAGAGCTATAAGGAATAATTATTTACATCTTTGCCTAAAAAGCTCCTTATTCTTATGACATCTCTTTGTAATTAAGGTGGAGCTCAAAACACAATAAGAAGTAATAATTTTTTATACATGAAAAGAGATGGAGCCACTCTAATGACCTTGTTGCCACAAGCATCCAGTTGGGGTATGAACAGTAGGTAGTATAATTAATTGCCAATGAAAATACCAACTTTTAATTAGCATATCCACAATCAATATCAGGTTTTAGTCTGTTACTCTTCTATAGGCACAGCTTGGATTAAGATAATGCTGTCTTTTAAACCTCTGATTGTTCAAGGCCCAAGACTGGCCCCGCCACGAGTTTCCTGACCACAGGCGCTGGCCATTATGATCAATTTTAGATTTGCATTTACATACTTTTGCCCAATGATCCTTAGCAGTATAGGTGCCACACTGTTGAGCTAAAAGAGATGCTGTTCGGCATTGCTTTGGAAGGTGGCTGGGTTTCCCACAATTATGACATTTAAATCTATTTTGCTTTAACCCATTGCTTAAGGTAGCACTCAACATTTTAGTTTTGTACCTTTCAGAGACAATATCCATACATGACCCTATTACTTGGGGGGCCCAGGACTGGGCCCTCCCGCTTCCCTGCTTCTGACCCTGTACAGACTGATTACCCAATCTAGATCGACTGTGAGGCAACAGAACTGTTCCATTCTTGTGGAATTTAGACTGACAAGCCTTCTGCCAATGAAATCCCTTCTCACACCGTGGACAGACAGTGCGAGGAATGTTTAAATTGGGGCTAGCAATGTCCCTATAAGTTTCTTCCTGTTTGAAATTTTGAGATGAGTTTCTGGCAGGACAACTGTGGCTAAAATGCCCTACTCCACCACAAGAATAGCAATTGTTTCTTTTTTTACGTCTTTGATTGCCTCTTATGTTCTTTAAAATCTGAATCGCAGTTTGACCTTGAAGAGCTGCAGCAATAGTTAACCCTTGAACGTAAGATGGAGTTACCTCGGCACAAGCTCGAACATAGTCTGACAACTTTCCTTTCCTTCTCACTGGCTGAATTAAGGTTTGGCAAGTTGGAGTAGCATTTTCAAAAGCTAACTGTTTAACTATAAGATCTGCAGCTGTACTGTTAATTACTGTCCGGCTCACCGCTTCTGTGAGTCGAGCTACAAAATCTTCAAGACTCCTCCGCTTTCTGTTTAACATTTACAAAACCTGAAGACTTTTGATCTGGAGGTGGCAGGCGTTTCCATGCTCCCAATGCCAGGGAGGAGATAAGCTGTAGAGTTTCCTTAGGCAGAGTAAGTTGTTCTGAAATGCCAATATGAGTGCCCTGTCCTAAAAGCATGTCTAAGGTAAAAGAAGGTTTGCCACACCTCACAGATCCCTGAGACTTTACTTCTGCCTTTGCTAATTCCTCATACTCCATTTTCCACACAAGGAAGTCTCCTCCTGTGAGGCAAGCCTTGGCAGTCTGAAACCAATCATACGGAGTCATCCACTTTGCTCCTAAGCTCTCCACCATTGCCATAGTGTACGGGGAGTTTGGCCCGTAGTCTGAGATAGCATGCTTTAGTTCTTTAATAAGCTTATAAGGCAACGGTTCCCGTTCAGGTTCATCCCATTCGTAAATCACAGGAAAACAGAAAAAATCGCCTTCCTTATGAGCTTGCTGCATTGCTCCTTTAAAACCAATCTTTGCTATATCTAGTCTATCTGGAAATGGATGGGAATGCTTAGCTGAATACCTTGAAGGCTTATCATTAACAGCAGGAGACCTTTTATCATGTAATTCAGCCATTTGCCCCTTTTCACAATCTCTAACTCCTGGTCTAAATATTTCTGGTTTAAAAAAATCTTCCTCATCTGTTAAACCTTCCTGGTCAGTTTTACAATATTTTACATTATCTTCAGGACAGACACTTTCTATTGAGCCATAACCAAGGCCTAAGCCTCCCTTCTCAGGATCAAGAAGGGGAGTATGTTCTCTCCGCTGAGATGAAGGTGCGGGATAAGGCTCGAGTCCCACATCTAATGCCTGCCTTAAAACATTCCAAATGGCATATGCAGAGGATGGCATGCCCACTCTTCCATTACTCCGATACCACCTTTTCATATCATTCCCTACCTGATCCCATGTGTGTAAGTCTAAAGTGCCCTGCTCAGTAAATCACGGGCTAACTTTTTGTACAAATTGTAAAAATTCTTATAGTTGCTTTCTGCTAACTTTAATGCTCTTCCTATGCAAGGTATGTTTAATAATATCAGCATATAAACTTCTTTGACTAGAATCACTCTGGCCCATTTTTACAGCACAGAGGGTACACGAATTCTCAATATAAGTCCTGACTATTCACCCCTTCTAACCTGACCTTCTGTCAGGGGGTCTGCAGTGCCCTGGGTGAAGTCCTGCCAACGCCGCAAAGAGACAGAAAAGACCTACCTTCGTCGAGTCACTGACGTTGGCGCCACTTGCCGGAGTCAGCTCCAGCCTGGGTTTCGGAACTCGGGAAGGGTGCGTAGACGAGGCGCACAAAGAAAGAGACGGACCACTAGGTTTCCATGATGATAGTGGACACGGCAATAAAGCCGTCTGCTTTATTTATACAGAATCAGTTAAACTCTGGCTCAGACTTTTTACGTCATGATCAAATGGGTGTTTCTAAGGACAACCATGCCATCTGCTTTATCCAAAAACAATAGAAATTCCTGCTACAATTCTTATCCTACAACCTGATCTTGTATCACAAAGAAAAGGAGAACCTAAAGATTAAGGAGAGGATGAACCCTAAACACAGGTCCCTTGATTAGCATAAGGTCAATGGGGACAGCCAAAACAGTAGGAATAATAGAAGGCCCTTTTGTAAGACATTATCATTGACATTAACCTCCAAGTTCACATTGTGTAAAAAGCCAGTCTCACAATAGCAAAAATGCCTGGACAGATTAGAATTCTTTCGCTGAGCCGGCATAGTAGGCACAGCGAATGTCCAAGTGAAAAGCACTGATACACAGAGACCATGGTGGTGGTAGAATTGCTGGGTGCGGCCTGCTCCTAAGCCTCCTTGTTACATATTATCTCCTCTTCCCCCCAAGTCCATCAACAGGACAATAGGACGCCAATGAGTCTGCAAAGGCCAGGTGCTACTGCCTTAGGCATGATTACTGAGTGCTCAGCTAAAGCAATTTAAATCAGCTATACAGCCCACAACAGCTGCTAGCAGAGCTGATTGCATGTGAAGTTCATGAGGCAGGTGGAGTTGTTTTGGCACTGGAAGAGCTGTGCTGCTGCTTCGGTCAGTTGCCATTCACCACCGCCCTGAGTTCCCTAGGTGTCATATCCACTTTCAGACATATGTGCTGCCAGAGCACTTGGTTTCCATGGCAGTGGGAAATGGCTTGGGCGCTGAACTTGTGTTTGGCTGTGGAGTTTTGAGTAGCTTGAGTGAGCAGCTCCATGTTAGTTTAGTGTGGGTGCTCACCCTGCTTGATTCCATCACACTGGGCTCAATGAGCATTGGACAGGAAGTGACCAAACAGGGTTTCCTAGATAGCTGCTAGCACAGCTGATGGTATGTGAAGTTCCTGAGGCAGGTGGAGTTGTTTTTGCACTGGAAGAGCTGTGCTGCTGCTACGGGCAGTTGCCATTGACCACCGCCCTGAGTTTGTAGGTGTCAGATCCACTTTCAGACATATGTGGTGCCAGAGCACTTGGTTTCCATGGCAGCGGGAAATGGCTTGGGCGCTGAACTTGTGTTTGGCTGTGGAGTTTTGAGCGGCTTGAGTGAGGAGCTCCATGTTAGTTTAGTGTGGGTGCTCACCCTGCTTGATTCTATCACACTGGGCTCAATGGGCATTGGACCGGAAGTGGCCCAACGGGGTTTCCTAGAACGCTGCTAGCACAGCTGATGGTATGTGAAGTTCATGAGACTGGTGGAGTTGTTTTGGCACTGGAAGAGCTGTGCTGCTGCTTCGGGCAGTTGACATTCACCACGACCCCCCTTATTTCCCTAGGTGTCATATCCACTTTCAGACATATGTGGTGCCAGAGCACTTGGTTTCCATGGCAGCGAGAAATGGCTTGGGAATTGAACTTGTGTTTGGCTATGGAGTTTTGAGCAGCTTCAGTGAATAACTCCATGTTAGTTTAGTGTGGGTGCTCAACCTGCTTGATTCCATCCCACTGGGCTCAAAGGGCATTGGACCGGAAGTGACCAAAGAGGGTTTCCTAGAACGCTGCTAGCACAGCTGATGGTATGTGAAGTTCATGAGACTGGTGGAGTTGTTTTTGCGCTGGAAGAGCTGTGCTGCTGCTTCGGGCAGTTGCCATTGACCACCGGCCTTAGTTCCCTAGGTATCATATCCACTTTCAGACATATGTGGTGCCAGAGCACTTGGTTTCCATGGCAGCAGGAAATGGCTTTTGGGCGTTGAACTTGTGCTCGGCTCTGGAGGTTTGAGCGGCTTGAGTGAGGAGCTCCATGTTAGTTTCGTGTGGGTGCTCACCCTGCTTGATTCCATCCCACTGGGCTCAATGCGCATTGGACCGGAAGTGACCAAACAGGGTTTCCTAGATAGCTGCTAGCACAGCTGATGGTATGTGAAGTTCATGAGGCAGGTGGAGTTGTTTTGGCACTGGAAGAGCTGTGCCTCTGCTTCGGGTGGTTGCCATGGACCACTGGCCTTAGTTCCCTAGGTGTCATATCCACTTTCAGACATATGTGGTGCCAGAGCACTTGGTTTCCATGGCAGCGGGCAATGGCTTGGGCGCTGAACTTGTGTTTGGCTGTGGAGTTTTGATCGGCTTGAGTGAGGAGCTCCATGTTAGTTGAGTGTGGGTGCTCAACCTGCTTGATTACTTCACACTGGGCTCAATGGGCATTGTACCGGAAGTGACCCAACAGGGTTTCCTAGAACGCTGTTAGCACAGCTGATGGCATGTGAAGTTCCTGAGGCAGGTGGAGTTGTTTTGGCACTGGAAGAGCTGTGCTGCCCCTTGGGCATTTGCCATTGACCACCGCCCTGAGTTCCCTAGGTGTCATATCCATTTTCAGACATATGTGGTGCCAGAGCACTTGGTTTCCATGGCAGCGGGAAATGGCTTGGGCGCTGAACTTGTATTTGGCTGTGGAGTTTTGAGCGGCTTGAGTGAGGAGCTCCATATTAGTTTAGTGTGGGTGCTCATCCTGCTTGATTCCATCCCACTGGGCTCAATGGGCATAGGACCGGAAGTGAACAAACAGGGTTTCCTAGATAACTGCTAGTACAGCTGATGGTATGTGAAGTTCATGAGGCAGGTGGAGTTGTTTGGCACTGGAAGAGCTGTGCTGCTGCTTCGGGCATTTGCCATTGACCACCGCCCTGAGTTCCCTAGGTGTCATATCCATTTTCAGACATATGTGGTGCCAGAGCACTTGGTTTCCATGGCAGCGGGCAATGACTTGGGCGCTGAACTTGTGTTTGGCTGTGGAGTTTTGAGTGGCTTGAGTGAGGAGCTCCATGTTAGTTTAGTGTGGGTGCTCACCCTGATTGATTCCATCACTCTGGGCTCAATGGGCATTGGACCGGAAGTGACCCAACAGGGTTTCCTAAATAGCTGCTAGCACAGCTGATGGTATGTGAAGTTCATGAGGCTGGTGGAGTTGTTTTGGCACTGGAAGAGCTGTGCTGCTGCTTCGGGCAGTTGCCTTGACCACCGGCCTGAGTTCCCTAGGTGTCATATCCACTTTCAGACATATGTGGTGCCAGGGCTCTTGGTTTCCATGGCAGCGGGAAATGGCTGTTGCACTGAACTTGTGTTCGGCTGTGGAGTATGGAGCGGCTTGAGTGAGCAGCTCCATGTTAGTTTAATGTGGGTGCTCAACCTGCTTGATTACATCACACTGGGCTCAATGGGCATTGGACCAGAAGTGACCAAACATGGATTCCTAGATAACTGTTAGCACAGCTGATGGTATGTGAAGTTCCTGAGGCAGGTGGAGTTGTTTTGGCACTGGAAGAGCTGTGCTGCTGCTTCGGACAGTTGCCATTGACCACCGCACTGAGTTCCCTAGCTGTCATATCCACTTTCAGACATATGTGGTGCCAGTGCACTTGGTATCCATTGCAAAGGGAAATGGCTTGGGCGCTGAACTTCTGTTTCGCTGTGGATTTTTGAGCGGCTTGAGTGAGGAGATCCATGTTAGTTTAGTTTTGGTGCTCACCCTGTTGATTCCATCACTCTGGGCTCAATGGGCATTGGACCGGAAGTGACCCAACAGGGTTTCCTAAATAGCTGCTAGCACAGCTGATGGTATGTGAAGTTCCTGAGGCAGGTGGAGTTGTTTTGGCACTGGAAGAGCTTTGCTGCCCCTTGGGCATTTGCCATTGACCACCGCCCTGAGTTCCCTAGGTGTCATATCCATTTTCAGACATATGTGGTGCCAGAGCACTTGGTTTCCATGGCAGCGGGAAATGGCTTGGGCGCTGAACTTGTGTTTGGCTGTGGAGCATGGAGCGGCTTGAGTGAGGAGCTCCATGTTGGTTTAGTGTGGGTGCTCACCCTGCTTGATTACATCCCACTGGGCTCAATCGCATTGGACCGGAAGTGACCAAACAGGGTTTCCTAGATAGCTGCTAGCACAGCTGATGGTATGTGAAGTTCATGAGGCAGGTGGAGTTGTTTTGGCACTGGAAGAGCTGTGCCTCTGCTTCGTGTGGTTGCCATGGACCACTGGCCTTAGTTCCCTAGGTGTCATATCCACTTTCAGACATATGTGGTGCCAGAGCACTTGGTTTCCATGGCAGCGGGCAATGGCTTGGGCGCTGAACTTGTGTTTGGCTGTGGAGTTTTGATCGGCTTGAGTGAGGAGCTCCATGTTAGTTGAGTGTGGGTGCTCAACCTGCTTGATTACTTCACACTGGGCTCAATGGGCATTGTACCGGAAGTGACCCAACAGGGTTTCCTAGAACGCTGTTAGCACAGCTGATGGCATGTGAAGTTCCTGAGGCAGGTGGAGTTGTTTTGGCACTGGAAGAGCTGTGCTGCCCCTTGGGCATTTGCCATTGACCACCGCCCTGAGTTCCCTAGGTGTCATATCCATTTTCAGACATATGTGGTGCCAGAGCACTTGGTTTCCATGGCAGCGGGAAATGGCTTGGGCGCTGAACTTGTATTTGGCTGTGGAGTTTTGAGCGGCTTGAGTGAGGAGCTCCATATTAGTTTAGTGTGGGTGCTCATCCTGCTTGATTCCATCCCACTGGGCTCAATGGGCATAGGACCGGAAGTGAACAAACAGGGTTTCCTAGATAACTGCTAGTACAGCTGATGGTATGTGAAGTTCATGAGGCAGGTGGAGTTGTTTGGCACTGGAAGAGCTGTGCTGCTGCTTCGGGCATTTGCCATTGACCACCGCCCTGAGTTCCCTAGGTGTCATATCCATTTTCAGACATATGTGGTGCCAGAGCACTTGGTTTCCATGGCAGCGGGCAATGACTTGGGCGCTGAACTTGTGTTTGGCTGTGGAGTTTTGAGTGGCTTGAGTGAGGAGCTCCATGTTAGTTTAGTGTGGGTGCTCACCCTGATTGATTCCATCACTCTGGGCTCAATGGGCATTGGACCGGAAGTGACCCAACAGGGTTTCCTAAATAGCTGCTAGCACAGCTGATGGTATGTGAAGTTCATGAGGCTGGTGGAGTTGTTTTGGCACTGGAAGAGCTGTGCTGCTGCTTCGGGCAGTTGCCTTGACCACCGGCCTGAGTTCCCTAGGTGTCATATCCACTTTCAGACATATGTGGTGCCAGGGCTCTTGGTTTCCATGGCAGCGGGAAATGGCTGTTGCACTGAACTTGTGTTCGGCTGTGGAGTATGGAGCGGCTTGAGTGAGGAGCTCCATGTTAGTTTAATGTGGGTGCTCAACCTGCTTGATTACATCACACTGGGCTCAATGGGCATTGGACCAGAAGTGACCAAACATGGATTCCTAGATAACTGTTAGCACAGCTGATGGTATGTGAAGTTCCTGAGGCAGGTGGAGTTGTTTTGGCACTGGAAGAGCTGTGCTGCTGCTTCGGACAGTTGCCATTGACCACCGCACTGAGTTCCCTAGCTGTCATATCCACTTTCAGACATATGTGGTGCCAGTGCACTTGGTATCCATTGCAAAGGGAAATGGCTTGGGCGCTGAACTTCTGTTTCGCTGTGGATTTTTGAGCGGCTTGAGTGAGGAGATCCATGTTAGTTTAGTTTTGGTGCTCACCCTGTTGATTCCATCACTCTGGGCTCAATGGGCATTGGACCGGAAGTGACCCAACAGGGTTTCCTAAAGAGCTGCTAGCACAGCTGATGGTATGTGAAGTTCCTGAGGCAGGTGGAGTTGTTTTGGCACTGGAAGAGCTTTGCTGCCCCTTGGGCATTTGCCATTGACCACCGCCCTGAGTTCCCTAGGTGTCATATCCATTTTCAGACATATGTGGTGCCAGAGCACTTGGTTTCCATGGCAGCGGGAAATGGCTTGGGCGCTGAACTTGTGTTTGGCTGTGGAGTTTTGAGCGGCTTGAGTGAGGAGCTCCATGTTGGTTTAGTGTGGGTGCTCACCCTGCTTGATTACATCCCACTGGGCTCAATCGCATTGGACCGGAAGTGACCAAACAGGGTTTCCTAGATAGCTGCTAGCACAGCTGATGGTATGTGAAGTTCATGAGGCTGGTGGAGTTGTTTTTGCACTGGAAGAGCTGTGCTGCTGCTTCGGGCAGTTGTTATTGACCACCGGCCTTAGTTCCCTAGGTGTCATATCCACTTTCAGTCATATGTGGTGCCAGAGCACTTGGTTTCCATGGCAGCGGGAAATGGCTTGGGCGCTGAACTTGTGTTTGGCTGTGGAGTTTTGAGCGGCTTGAGTGAGGAGCTCCATGTTAGTTTAGTGTGGGTGCTCACCCTGCTTGATTCTATCACACTGGGCTCAATGGGCATTGGACCGGAAGTGACCCAACAGGGTTTCCTAGAACGCTGCTGGCACAGCTGATAGTATCTGAAGTTCATATGACTGGTGGAGTTGTTTTGGCACTGGAAGAGCTGTGCTGCTGCTTCAGGCATTTGACATCACCACCACCCCCCTTAGTTTCCTAGGTGTCATATCCACTTTCAGACATATGTGCTGCCAGAGCGCTTGGTTTCCATGGCAGAGGGAAATGGCTTGGGCGCTGAACTTGTGTTTGGCTGTGGAGATTTGAGCGGCTTCAGTGAAGAACTCCATGTTAGTTTTGTGTGGGTGCTCAACCTGCTTCATTCCATCACACTGGGCTCAATGGGCATTGGACCGGAAGTGACCCTAGAGGGTTTCCTAGATAGCTGCTAGCACAGCTGATTGTATGTGAAGTTCATGAGGCAGGTGGAGTTTTTTGGCACTGGAAGAGCTGTGCTGCTGCTTCGCGCAGTTGCCATTGACCACCGGCCTGAGTTCCCTAGGTGTCATATCCACTTTCAGACATATGTGGTGCCAGAGCACTTGGTTTCCATGGCAGCGGGAAATGGCTTGGGCGCTGAACTTGTGTTTGGCTGTGGAGTTTTGAGCGGCTTGACTGAGCAGCTCTACATTAGTTTAGTGTGGGTGCTCAACCCTGCTTGATTCCATCACACTGGGCTCAATGGGCATTGGACCGGAAGTGACCCAACAGGGTTTCCTAGATAGCTGCTAGCACAGCTGATGGTATGTGAAGCTCATGAGGCAGGTGGAGTTGTTTTGGCACTGGAAGAGCTGTGATGCTGCTTCGGGCAGTTGTTATTGACCACCGGCCTGAGTTCCCTAGGTGTCATATCCACTTTCAGACATATGTGGTGCCAGAGCACTTGGTTTCCATGGCAGCGGGAAATGGCTTGTGCGCTGAACTTGTGTTTGGCTGTGGAGTTTTGAGCGGCTTGAGTGAGGAGCTCCATGTTAGTTTAGTGTGTGTGCACAACCTGCATGATTCCATCACACTGAATTCAATGGGCATTTGACAGAAAGTGACCAAACAGGGTTTCCTAGATAGCTGCTAGCATAGCTGATGGTATCTGAAGTTCATGAGGCAGGTGGAGTTGTTTTGGCACTGGAAGAGCTGTGCCTCTGCTTCGGGCAGTTGCCATGGAACACTGGCCTTAGTTCCCTAGGTGTCATATCCACTTTCAGACATATGTGGTGCCAGGGCTCTTGGTTTCCATGGCAGCGGGAAATGGCTGTTGCACTGAACTTGTGTTCGGCTGTGGAGTATGGAGCGGCTTGAGTGAGGAGCTCCATCTTAGTTTAATGTAGGTGCTCAACCTGCTTGATTACATCACACTGGGCTCAATGGGCATTGGACCGGAAGTGACCAAACAGGGTTTCCTAGATAACTGTTAGCACAGCTGATGGTATGTGAAGTTCATCAGGCAGGTGGAGTTGTTTTGGCACTGGAAGAGCTGTGCTGCTGCTTCGGGCAGTTGCCATTGACCACCGCCCTTAGTTCCCTAGGTGTCATATCCACTTTCAGACATATGTGGTGCTGGAGCACTTGGTTTCCATGGCAGCGGGCAATGGCTTGTGTGCTGAACTTGTGTTTGGCTGTGGAGTTTTGAGTGGCTTGAGTGAGGAGCTCCATGTTAGTTTAGTGTGGGTGCTCACCCTGCTTGATTCCATCACTCTGGGCTCAATGGGCATTGGACCGGAAGTGACCCAACAGGGTTTCCTAAATAGCTGCTATCACAGCTGATTGTATGTGAAGTTCCTGAGGCAGGTGGAGTTGTTTTGGCACTGGAAGAGCTGTGCTGCTGCTTCGGGCAGTTGCCATTGACCACCGCCCTGAGTTCCCTAGGTGTCATATCCACTTTCAGACATATGTGGTGCCAGGGCTCTTGGTTTCCATGGCAGCGGGAAATGGCTGTTGCACTGAACTTGTGTTCGGCTGTGGAGTATGGAGTGGCTTGAGTGAGGAGCTCCATGTTAGTTTAATGTGGGTGCTCAACCTGCTTGATTACATCACACTGGGCTCAATGGGCATTGGACCGGAAGTGACCAAACAGGGATTCCTAGATAACTGTTAGCACAGCTGATGGTATGTGAAGTTCCTGAGGCAGGTGGAGTTGTTTTGGCACTGGAAGAGCTGTGCTGCTGCTTCGGACAGTTGCCATTGACTACCGCACTGAGTTCCCTTAGTGTCATATCCACTTTCAGACATATGTGGTGCCAGTGCACTTGGTATCCATTGCAAAGGGAAATGGCTTTTGGGCGCTGAACTTGTGTTTGGCTGTGGAGTTTTGAGCGGCTTGAGTGAGGAGATCCATGTTAGTTTAGTTTTGGTGCTCACCCTGTTGATTCCATCACTCTGGGCTCAATGGGCATTGGACCGGAAGTGACCCAACAGGGTTTCCTAAATAGCTGCTAGCACAGCTGATGGTATGTGAAGTTCCTGAGGCAGGTGGAGTTGTTTTGGCACTGGAAGAGCTGTGCTGCCCCTTGGGCAGTTGCCATTGACCACCGCCCTGAGTTCCCTAGGTGTCATATCGATTTTCAGAAATATGTGGTGCCAGAGCACTTGGTTTCCATGGCAGCGGGCAATGGCTTGGGCGCTGAACTTGTGTTTGGCTGTGGAGTTTTGAGCGGCTTGAGTGAGGAGCTCCACGTTAGTTTAGTGTGGGTGCTCACCCTGCTTGATTCCATCACACTGGGCTCAATGGGCATTGGACCGGAAGTGACACAACAGGGTTTCCTAGATAGCTGCTAGCACAGCTGATGGTATGTGAAGTTCATGAGGCAGGTGGAGTTGTTTTTGCACTGGAAGAGCTGTGCTGCTGCTTCGGGCAGTTGTTATTGACCACTGGCCTTAGTTCCCTAGGTGTCATATCCACTTGCAGTCATATGTGGTGCCAGAGCACTTGGTTTCCATGGCAGCGGGAAATGGCTTGGGAGCTGAACTTGTGTTTGGCTGTGGAGTTTTGAGCGGCTTGAGTGAGGAGCTCCATGTTAGTTTAGTGTGGGTGCTCACCCTGCTTGATTCTATCACACTGGGCTCAATGGGCATTGGACCGGAAGTGACCCAACAGGGTTTCCTAGAACGCTGCTGGCACAGCTGATAGTATCTGAAGTTCATGGGACTGGTGGAGTTGTTTTGGCACTGGAAGAGCTGTGCTGCTGCTTCAGGCATTTGACATCACCACCACCCCCCTTAGTTTCCTAGGTGTCATATCCACTTTCAGACATATGTGCTGCCAGAGCGCTTGGTTTCCATGGCAGAGGGAAATGGCTTGGGCGCTGAACTTGTGTTTGGCTGTGGAGATTTGAGCGGCTTCAGTGAAGAACTCCATGTTAGTTTTGTGTGGGTGCTCAACCTGCTTCATTCCATCACACTGGGCTCAATGGGCATTGGACCGGAAGTGACCCTAGAGGGTTTCCTAGATAGCTGCTAGCACAGCTGATTGTATGTGAAGTTCATGAGGCAGGTGGAGTTTTTTGGCACTGGAAGAGCTGTGCTGCTGCTTCGGGCAGTTGCCATTGACCACCGGCCTGAGTTCCCTAGGTGTCATATCCACTTTCAGACATATGTGGTGCCAGAGCACTTGGTTTCCATGGCAGCGGGAAATGGCTTGGGCGCTGAACTTGTGTTTGGCTGTGGAGTTTTGTTCGGCTTGAGTTGGGAGCTCCATATTAGTTTAGTGTGGGTGCTCACCCTGCTTGATTCCATCACACTGGGCTCAATGTGCATTGGACCGGAAGTGACCCAACAGGATTTCCTAGATAGCTGCTAGAACAGCTGATGGTATGTGAAGTTCCTGACGCAGGTGGAGTTGTTTTGGCACTGGAAGAGCTGTGCTGCTGCTTCGGGCAGTTGTTATTGACCACCGGCCTGAGTTCCCTAGGTGTCATATCCACTTTCAGACAGACATATGTGGTGCCAGAGCACTTGGTTTCCATGTCAGCGGGAAATGGCTTGGGCGCTGAGCTAGGGTTTGGCTGTGGAGTTTTGAGCGGCTTGAGTGAGGAGCTCCACGTTAGTTTAGTGTGGGTGCTCAACCCTGCTTGATTCCATCCCACTGGGCTCAATGGGCATTGGACCGGAAGTGACCCAACAGGGTTTCCTAGATAGCTGCTAGCACAGCTGATGGTATGTGAAGCTCATGAGACAGGTGGAGTTGTTTTGGCACCGGAAGAGCTGTGCCTCTGCTTCGGGCAGTTGTTATTGACCACCGGCCTGAGTTCCCTAGGTGTCATATCCACTTTCAGACATATGTGGTGCCAGGGCACTTGGTTTCCATGGCAGCGGGCAATGGCTTGGGCGCTGAACTTGTGTTGGCTGTGGAGTTTTGATCGGCTTGAGTGAGGAGCTCCATGTTAGTTTAGTGTGGGTGCTCACCCTGCTTGATTACTTCACACTGGGCTCAATGGGCATTGTACCGGAAGTGACCCAACAGGGTTTCCTAGAACGCTGCTAGCACAGCTGATGGCATGTGAAGTTCATGAGGCAGGCGGAGTTGTTTTGGCACTGGAAGAGCTGTGCTGCTGCTTCAGGCAGTTGCCATTCACCACCGCCCTGAGTTCCCTAGGTATCATATCCACTTTCAGACATATGTGGTGCCAGAGCACTTGGTTTCCATGGCAGCGGGCAATGGCTTGGGAGCTGAACTTGTGTTTGGCTGTGGAGTTTTGAGCGGCTAGAGTGAGGAGCTCCATATTAGTTTAGTGTGGGTGCTCATCCTGCTTGATTCCATCACACTGGGCTCAATGGGCATTGGACCGGAAGTGACCCAACAGGGTTTCCTAGAACGTCTATGCAAGCACAGCTGATGGTATGTGAAGTTCTTGAGGCAGGTGGAGTTGTTTTATCACTGGAAGATCTGTGCTACTGCTTCGGGTAGTTGCTATTGACCAGCGCCCTGAGTTCCCTAGGTGTCATATCCACTTTCAGACATATGTGGTGCCAGAGCACTTGGTTTCCATGGCAGCGGGAAATGGCTTGGGAGCTGAACTTGTGTTTGGCTGTGGAGTTTTGTTCGGCTTGAGTTGGGAGCTCCATATTAGTTTAGTGTGGGTGCTCACCCTGCTTGATTCCATCACACTGGGCTCAATGTGCATTGGACCGGAAGTGACCCAACAGGATTTCCTAGATAGCTGCTAGAACAGCTGATGGTATGTGAAGTTCCTGAGGCAGGTGGAGTTGTTTTGGCACTGGAAGAGCTGTGCTGCTGCTTCGGGCAGTTGTTATTGACCACCGGCCTGAGTTCCCTAGGTGTCATATCCACTTTCAGACAGACATATGTGGTGCCAGAGCACTGGGTTTCCATGTCAGCGGGAAATGGCTTGGGCGCTGAGCTAGGGTTTGGCTGTGGAGTTTTGAGCAGCGTGAGTGAGGAGCTCCACGTTAGTTTAGTGTGGGTGCTCACCCTGCTTGATTCCATCACACTGGGCTCAATGGGCATTGGACCGGAAGTGACCCAACAGGGTTTCCTAGAACGCTGCTGGTACAGCTGATAGTATCTGAAGTTCCTGAGGCAGGTGGAGTTGTTTTGGCACTGGAAGAGCTGTGCTGCTGCTTCGGGCAGTTGTTATTGAAAACCGGCCTTAGTTCACTAGGTGTCATATCCACTTTCAGACATATGTGGTGCCAGAGCACTTGGTTTCCATGGCAGCGGGAAATGGCTTGTGCGCTAAGCTTGTGTTTGGCTGTGGAGTTTTGAGCGGCTTGAGTGAGGAGCTCCACGTTAGTTTAGTGTGGGTGCTCACCCTGCTTGATTCCATCACACTGGGCTCAATGGGCATTGGACCGAAAGTGACCCAACAGGGTTTCCTAGAACGTCTATGCAAGCAGAGCTGATGGTATGTGAAGTTCATGAGGCAGGTGGAGTTGTTTTGGCACTGGAAGAGCTGTGCTACCGCTTCGGGTAGTTGCTATTGACGACTACCCTGAGTTCCCTAGGTGTCATATCCACTTTCAGACATATGTGGTGCCAGAGCACTTGGTTTCCATGGCAGCGGGCAATGGCTTGGGCGCTGAACTTGTGTTTGGCTGTGGAGTATGGAGCGGCGTGAGTGAGGAGCTCCATGTTAGTTTTGTGTTGGTGCTCAACCTGCTTGATTCCATCACACTGGGCTCAATGGGCATTGGACCGGAAGTGACCCAACAGGGTTTCCTAGATAGCTGCTGGCACAGCTGATAATATTTGAAGTTCATGAGCTAGCTGAGTTGTTTTGGCACTGGAAGAGCTGTGCTGCTGCTTCGGGCAGTTGCCATTCACCACCGGCCTGAGTTCCCTAGGTGTCATATCCACTTTCAGACATATGTGGTGCCAGAGCACTTGGTTTCCATGGCAGCGGGAAATGGCTTGGGCGCCGAACTTGTGCTTGGCTGTGGAGTTTTGATCGGCCTGAGTGGGGAGCTCCATATTAGGTTAATGTTGGTGCTCACCCTGCTTGATTCCATCACACTGGGCTCAATGGGCATTGGACCGGAAGTGACCCAACAGGGTTTCCGAGATAGCTGCTAGCACAGCTGATGGTATGTGAAGTTCATGGGACTGGTGGAGTTGTTTTGGCGCTGAAAGAGCTGTGCTGCTGCTTCGGGCAGTTGCCATTCACCACAGCCCTGAGTTCCCTAGGTGTCATATCCACTTTCAGACATATGTGGTGCCAGAGCACTTGGTTTCCATGGCAGCGGGAAATGGCTTGTGCGCTAAACTTGTGTTTGGCTGTGGAGTTTTGAGCGGCTTGAGTGAGGAGCTCCACGTTAGTTTAGTGTGGGTGCTCACCCTGCTTGATTCCATCACACTGGGCTCAATAGGCATTGGACCGGAAGTGACCAAACAGGGTTTCCTAGAACGTCTATGCAAGCACAGCTGATGGTATGTGAAGTTCCTGAGGCAGGTGGAGTTGTTTTGGCAGTGGATGACCTGTGCTACTGCTTCGGACAGTTGTTATTGACCACCGCCCTGAGTTCCCTAGGTGTCATATCCACTTTCAGACATATGTGGTGCCAGAGCACTTGGTTTCCATGGCAGCGGGAAATGTCGTGGGCGCTGAACTTGTGTTTGGCTGTGGAGTTTTGAGCGGCTTGAGTGAGGAGCTCCACGTTAGTTTAGTGTGAGTGCTCACCCTGCTTGATTCCATCCCACTGGGCTCAATGTGCTTTGGACCGGAAGTGACCCAACAGGGTTTCCTGGATAGCTGCTAGCACAGCTGATGGTATGTGAAATTCCTGAGGCAGGTGGAGTTGTTTTGGCACTGGAAGAGCTGTGCTGCTGCTTCGGGCAGTTGACATTCACCACCGTTCTTAGTTCTGAGTTCCCTAGGTGTCATATCCACTTTCAGACATATGTGGTGCCAGAGCACTTGGTTTCCATGGCAGCGGGAAATGGCTTGGGCGCTGAACTTGTGTTTGGCTGTGGAGTTTTGAGCGGCTTGAGTGAGGAGCTCCACGTTAGTTTAGTGTGGGTGCTCACCCTGCTTGATTCCATCACACTGGGCTCAATGTGCATTGGACCGGAAGTGACCAAACAGGGTTTCCTAGATATCTGGTAGCACAGCTGATGGTATGTGAAGTTCATGAGGCAGGTGGAGTTGTTTTGGCACTGGAAGAGCTGTGCTGCTGCTTCGGGCAGCTGCTATTGACCACCGGCCTGAGTTCCCTAGGTGTCATATCCACTTTCAGACATATGTGGTGCCAAAGCACTTGGTTTCCATGGCAGCGGGCAATGGCTTGGGCGCTGAACTTGTGTTTGGCTGTGGAGTTTTGAGCGGCTTGAGTGAGGAGCTCCATGTTAGTTTAGTGTGGGTGCACAACCTGCGTTATTCCAAAACACTGGCCTCAACGGGCATTGGACCGGAAGTGACCAAACAGGGTTTTCTAGAACTCTGCTGGCACAGCTGATGGTATGTGATGTTCATGAGGCAGGTGGATTTGTTTTGGCACTGGAAGAGCTGTGCTGCTGCTTCGGGCAGTTGCTATTGACCCCCGCCCTGAGTTCCCTAGGTGTCATATCCACTTTCAGACATATGTGGTGCCAGAGCACTTGGTTTCCATGGCAGCGGAAAATGGCTTGGGCGCTGAACTTGTGTTTGGCTGTGGAGCATGGAGCGGCTTGAGTGAGGAGCTCCATGTTGGTTTAGTGTGGGTGCTCACCCTGCTTGATTCCATCCCACTGGGCTTAATGGGCATTGGACCGGAAGTGACCAAACAGGGTTTCCTAGATAGCTGCTAGCACAGCTGATGGTATGTGAAGTTCATGAGGCAGGTGGAGTTGTTTTTGCACTGGAAGAGCTGTGCTGCTGCTTCGGGCAGTTGACATTCACCACCGGCCTTAGTTCCCTAGGTGTCATATCCACTTTCAGACATATGTGGTGCCAGAGCACTTGGTTTCATGGCAGCGGGAAATGGCTTGGGAGCTGAACTTCTGTTTGGCTGTGGAGTTTTGAGCGGCTTGAGTGAGGAGCTCCATGTTAGTTTAGTGTGGGTGCTCACCCTGCTTGATTCTATCACACTGGGGTCAATGTGCATTGGACTGGAAGTGACCCAACAGGGTTTCCTAGAACGCTGCTGGCACAGCTGATAGTATCTGAAGTTCTTGGGACTGGTGGAGTTGTTTTGGCACTGGAAGAGCTGTGCTGCTGCTTCAGGCATTTGACATCACCACCACCCCCCTTAGTTCCCTAGGTGTCATATCCACTTTCAGACATATGTGGTGCCAGAGCACTTGGTTTCCATGTCAGCGGGAAATGGCTTGGGCGCTGAACTTGTGTTTGGCTGTGGAGTTTTGAGCGACTTCAGTGAAGAACTCCATGTTAGTTTTGTGTGGGTGCTCAACCTGCTTGATTCCATCACACAGGACTCAATGGGTATTGGACCGGAAGTGACCCTAGAGGGTTTCCTAGATAGCTGCTAGCACAGCTGATTGTATGTGAAGTTCATGAGGCAGGTGGAGTTTTTTGGCACTGGAAGAGCTGTGCTGCTGCTTCGGGCAGTTGCCATTCACCACCGGCCTGAGTTTGCTAGGTGTCATATCCACTTTCAGACATATGTGGTGCCAGAGCACTTGGTTTCCATAGCAGCGGGAAATGGCTTTGGGCGCTGAACTTGTGCTTGGCTGTGGAGTTTTGAGCGGCTTGAGTGAGGAGCTCCATGTTAGTTTAGTGTGGGTGCTCACCCTGCTTGATTCCATCCCACTGGGCTCAATGGGCATTGGACCGGAAGTGACCAAACAGGGTTTCCTAAATAGCTGCTAGCACAGCTGATGGTATGTGAAGTTCATGAGTCAGGTGGAGTTGTTTTGGCACTGGAAGAGCTGTGCTGCTGCTGTGGGCAGTTGCCATTGACCACCGCCCTGAGTTCCCTAGGTGTCATAACCACTTTCAGAAAAATGTGGTGCCAAAGCACTTGCTTTCCATGGCAGCGGGAAATGGCTTGGGCGCTGATCTTGTGTTTGGCTGTGGAGTTTTGAGCGGCTTGAGTGTGGAGCTCCATGTTGGTTTAGTGTGGGTGCTCACCCTGCTTGATTCTATCACACTGGGCTCAATGGGCATTGGACCGGAAGTGACCAACAGGGTTTCCTAGATTCCTACTAGCACAGCTGATGGTATGTGAAGTTCATGAGGCAGGTGGAGTTGTTTTGGCACTGGAAAAGGTGTGCTGCTCCTTCGGGCAGTTGCCATTCACCACCACCCTAAGTTCCCTAGGTGTCATATCCCCTTGCTGACATATGTGGTGCCAGAGCACTTGGTTTCCATGGCAGCGGGAAATGGCTTGGGCTCTGATCCTGTGTTTGGCTGTGGAGCATGATGCGGCTTGAGTGAGGAGCTCCAGGTTGGTTTAGTGTGGGTGCTCAACCTGCTTGATTCCATCACACTGGGCTCAATGGGCATTGGAAAGAAAGTGACCAAACAGGGTTTCCTAGATAGCTGCTAGCACAGCTGATGGTATGTGAAGTTCCTGAGGCAGGTGGAGTTGTTTTGGCACTGGAAGAGCTGTGCTGCTGCTTTGGGCAGTTGCCATTGACCACCGCCCTGAGTTCCCTAGGTGTCATATCCACTTTCAGACATATGTGGTGCCAGAGCACTTGGTTTCCAAGGCAGCGGGAAATGGCTTCGGCGCTGAACTTGTGTTTGGCTGTGGAGTTTTGAGCGGCTTGAGTGAGGAGCTCCATATTAGTTTAGTGTGGGTGCTCAACCTGCTTGATTCCATCACACTGGGCTCAATGGGCATAGGACCGGAAGTGACGCAACAGGGTTTCCTAGAACGCTGCTAGCACAGCTGATAGTATCTGAAGTTCATGGGACTGGTGGAGTTGTTTTGGCACTGGAAGAATTGTGCTGCTGCTTCGGGCATTTGACATTCACCACCACCCCCCTTAGTTCCCTAGGTGTCATATCCACTTTCAGACATATGTGGTGCCAGATCACTTGGTTTCCATGGCAGTGGGAAATGGCTTGGGCGCTGAACTTGTGTTTGGCTGTGGAGTTTTGAGCGGCTTGAGTGAGGAGCTCCATGTTAGTTTAGTGTGGGTGCTCAACCTGCTTGATTCCATCACACTGGGCTCAATGGGCATTTTACCGGAAGTGACCAAACAGGGTTTCCTAGAGAGCTGCTAGCACAGCTGATGGTATGTGAAGTTCATGAGGCAGGTGGAGTTGTTTTGGCACTGGAAGAGCTGTGCTGCTGCTTTGGGCAGTTGCCATTGACCACCGGCCTGAGTTCCCTAGGTGTCCTCTCCACTTTCAGACATATGTGGTGCCAGAGCACTTGGTTTCCATGGCAGCGGGAAATGGCTTGGGCGCCGAACTTGTGTTTGCTGTGGAGTTTTGAGCGGCTTGAGTGAGGAGCTCCATATTAGTTTAGTGTGGGTGCTCACCCTGCTTGATTTCATCACACTGGGCTCAATGGGCATTGGACCGGAAGTGACCAAAGAGGGTTTCCTAGATAGCTGCTAGCACAGCTGATGGTATGTGAAGTTCATGAGGCAGGTGGAGTTGTTTTGGCACTGGAAGAGCTGTGCTGCTGCTTCGGGCAGTTGACATTCACCACCGGCCTTAGTTCCCTAGGTGTCATATCCACTTTCAGACCTATGTGGTGCCAAAGCACTTGGTTTCCATGGCAGCGGGCAATGGCTTGGGCGCTGAACTTGTGTTTGGCTGTGGAGTTTTGAGCGGCTTCAGTGATGAACTCCATGTTAGTTTGTGTGGGTGCTCAACCTGCTTGATTCCATCCCACTGGGCTCAATGGGCATTGGACCGGAAGTGACCAAACAGGGTTTCCTAGAGAGCTGCTAGCACAGCTGATGGTATGTGAAGTTCATGAGGCAGGTGGAATTGTTTTTGCACTGGAAGAGCTGTGCTGCTGCTTCGGGCAGTTGACATTCACCACCGGCCTTAGTTCCCTAGGTGTCATATCCACTTTCAGACATATGTGGTGCCAGAGCACTTGGTTTCCATGGCAGCGGGAAATGGCTTGGGAGCTGAACTTCTGTTTGGCTGTGGATTTTTGAGCGGCTTGAGTGAGGAGCTCCATGTTAGTTTAGTATGGGTGCTCACCCTGCTTGATTCTATCACACTGGGCTCAATGGGCATTGGACCTGAAGTGACCAAACAGGGTTTCCCAGAACGCTGCTGGCACAGCTGATAGTATCTGAAGTTCATGGGACTGGTGGAGTTGTTTTGGCACTGGAAGAGCTGTGCTGCTGCTTCAGGCATTTGACATCACCACCACCCCACTTAGTTCCCTAGGTGTCATATCCACTTTCAGACATATGTGGTGCCAGAGCACTTGGTTTCCATGGCAGCGGGAAATGGCTTTGGGCGCTGAACTTGTGCTTGGCTGTGGAGTTTTGAGCGGCTTGAGTGAGGAGCTCCATGTTAGTTTAGTGTGGGTGCTCACCCTGCTTCATTCCATCCCACTGGGCTCAATGGGCATTGGACCGGAAGTGACCCAACAGGATTTCCAAGATAGCTGCTAGCACAGCTGATGGTATGTGAAGTTCCTGAGGCAGGTTTAGTTGTTTTGGCACTGGAAGAGCTGTGCTGCTGCTTCGGGCAGTTGTTATTGACCACCGCCCTGAGTTCCCTAGGTGTCATATCCACTTTCAGACAGACATATGTGGTGCCAGAGCACTTGGTTTCCATGGCAGCGGGAAATGGCTTGGGCGCTGAACTTGTGTTTGGCTGTGGAGTTTTGAGCGGCTTGAGTGAGGAGCTCCACGTTAGTTTAGTGTGGGTGCTCACCCTGCTTGATTCCATCACACTGGGCTCAATGGGCATTGGACCACAAGTGACCCAATAGGGTTTCCTAGAACGCTGCTGGCACAGCTGATAGTATCTGAAGTTCATGGGACTGGTGGAGTTGTTTTGGCACTGGAAGAGCTGTGCTGCTGCTTTGGGCAGTTGCCATTGACCACCGCCCTGAGTTCCCTAGGTGTCATATCCACTTTCAGACATATGTGGTGCCAGAGCACTTGGTTTCCATGGCAGCGGGAAATGGCTTGGGCGCTGAACTTGTGTTTGGCTGTGGAGTTTTGAGCGGCTTAAGTGAAGAACTCCACGTTAGTTTAGTGTGGGTGCTCACCCTGCTTGATTCCATCCCACTGGGCTCAATGGGCATTGGACCGGAAGTGACCCAACAGGGTTTCCTAGAGTGCTGCTAGCACAGCTGATGGTATGTGAAGTTCCTGAGGCAGGTGGAGTTGTTTTGGCACTGGAAGAGCTGTGCTACTGCTTCGGGTAGTTGCTATTGACCACCCCCCCGACTTCCCTAGGTGTCATATCCACTTTCAGACATATGTGGTGCCAGAGCACTTGGTTTCCATGGCAGCGGGCAATGGCTTGGGCGCTGAACTTGTGTTTGGCTGTGGAGTATGGAGCGGCGTGAGTGAGGAGCTCCATGTTAGTTTAGTGTTGGTGCTCAAACTGCTTGATTCTATCCCACTGGGCTCAATGGGCATTGGACAGGAAGTGACCCAACAGGGTTTCCTAGATAGCTGCTGGCACAGCTGATAATATTTGAAGTTCCTGAGGCAGGTGGAGTTGTTTTGGCACTGGAAGAGCTGTGCTGCTGCTTCGGGCAGTTGCCATTCACCACCGGCCTGAGTTCCCTAGGTGTCATATCCACTTTCAGACATATGTGGTGCCAGAGCACTTGGTTTCCATGGCAGCGGGAAATGGCTTGGGCGCCGAACTTGTGCTTGGCTGTGGAGTTTTGAGCGGCTTGAGTGGGGAGCTCCATATTAGTTTAGTGTTGGTGCTCACCCTGCTTGATTCCATCCCACTGGGCTCAATTTGCATTGGACCGGAAGTGACACAAACAGGGTTTCCTAGATAGCTGCTAGCACAGCTGATGGTATGTGAAGTTCATGAGGCAGGTGGAGTTGTTTTGGCGCTGGAAGAGCTGTGCTGCTGCTTCGGGCAGTTGCTATTGATCTCCGGCCTGAGTTCCCGTGGTGTCATATCCACTTTCAGACATATGTGGTGCCAGAGCACTTGGTTTCCATGGCAGCGGGAAATGGCTTGTGCACTAAACTTGTGTTTGGCTGTGGAGTTTTGAGCGGCTTGAGTGAGGAGCTCCACGTTAGTTTAGTGTGGGTGCTCACCCTGCTTGATTCCATCCCACTGGGCTCAATGGGCATTGGACCGGAAGTGACCAAACAGGGTTTCCGAGAACGTATATGCAAGCACAGCTGATGGTATGTGAAGTTCATGAGGCAGGTGGAGTTGTTTTTGCACTGGAAGAGCTGTGTTTCTGCTTCGGGCAGTTGCTATTGATCTCCGGCCTGAGTTCCCTAGGTGTCATATCCACTTTCAGACATATGTGGTGCCAGAGCACTTGGTTTCCATGGCAGCGAGCAATGTCGTGGGCGCTGAACTTGTGTTTGGCTGTGGAGTGTTGAGCGGCTTGAGTGAGGAGCTACACGTTAGTTTAGTGTGAGTGCTCACCCTGCTTGATTCCATCCCACTGGGCTCAATGTGCATTGGACCGGAAGTGACCCAACAGGGTTTCCTGGATAGCTGCTAGCACAGCTGATGGTATGTGAAGTTCCTGAGGCAGGTGGAGTTGTTTTGGCACTGGAAGAGCTGTGCTGCTGCTTCGGGCAGTTGACATTCACCACCGCTCTTAGTTCTGAGTTCCCTAGGTGTCATATCCACTTTCAGACATATGTGGTGCCAGAGCACTTGGTTTCCATGGCAGCGGGCAATGGCTTGGGCGCTGAACTTGTGTTTGGCTGAGGAGTTTTGAGTGGCTTGAGTGAGGAGCTCCATGTTAGTTTAGTGTGGGTGCTCACCCTGCTTGATTCCATCCCACTGGGCTCAATGGGCATTTTACAGGAAGTGACCCAACAGGGTTTCCTAGATAGCTGCTGGCACAGCTGATAATATTTGAAGTTCATGAGGCAGATGGAGTTGTTTTTGCACTGGAAAAGCTGTGCTGCTGCTTCGGGCAGTTGCCATTCACCTCCGGCCTGAGTTCCCTAGGTGTCATATCCACTTTCAGACATATGTGGTGCCAGAGCACTTGATTTCCATGGCAGCGGGCAATGGCTTGGGCGCCGAACTTGTGTTTGGCTGTGGAGTTTTGAGCGGCTTGAGTGGGGAGCTGCATATTAGTTTAGTGTTGGTGCTCACCCTGCTTGATTTCATCACACTTGGCTCAATTTGCATTATACCGGAAGTGACCCAACAGGGTTTCCGAAATAGCTGCTAGCACAGCTGATGGTATGTGAAGTTCATGAGGCAGGTGGAGTTGTTTTGGCGCTGGAAGAGCTGTGCTGCTGCTTCGGGCAATTGCCATTGACCACCGCCCTGAGTTCCCTAGGTGTCATATCCACTTTCAGACATATGTGGTGCCAGAGCACTTGGTTTCCATGGCAGCGGGCAATGGCTTGTGCGCTAAACTTGTGTTTGGCTGTGGAGTTTTGAGCGGCTTGAGTGAGGAGCTCCACGTTAGTTTAGTGTGGGTGCTCACCCTGCTTGATTCCATCACACTGGGCTCAATGGGCATTGGACCGGAAGTGACACAACAGGGTTTCCTAGAACGTCTATGCAAGCACAGCTGATGGTATGTGAAGTTCATGAGGCAGGTGGAGTTGTTTTGGCACTGGAAGAGCTGTGCTGCTTCTTCGGGCAGTTGCCATTCACCTCCGGCCTGAGTTCCCTAGGTGTCATATCCACTTTCAGACATATGTGGTGCCAGAGCACTTGGTTTCCATGGCAGCGGGAAATGGCTTGGGCGCTGAACTTGTGTTTGGCTGTGGAGTTTTGAGCGGCTTGAGTGAGGAGCTCCACGTTAGTTTAGTGTGGGTGCTCACCCTGATTGATTCCATCACACTGGGCTCAATGGGCATTGGACCGGAAGTGACCAAACAGGGTTTCCTAGATAGCTGCTAGCACAGCTGATGGTATGTGAAGTTCCTGAGGCAGGTGGAGTTGTTTTGGCACTGGAAGAGCTGTGCTGCTGCTTCGGGCAGTTGACATTCACCCCCGCTCTTAGTTCTGAGTTCCCTAGGTGTCATATCCACTTTCAGACATATGTGGTGCCAGAGCACTTGGTTTCCATGGCAGTGGGCAATGGCTTGGGCGCTGAACTTGTGTTTGGCTGTGGAGTATGGAGCGGCGTGAGTGAGGAGCTCCATGTTAGTTTAGTGTGGGTGCTCACCCTGGTTAATTCCATCCCACTGGGCTCAATGTGCATTGGACCGGAAGTGACCCAACAGGGTTTCCTAGATAGCTGCTGACACAGCTGATAATATTTGAAGTTCATGAGCTAGCTGAGTTGTTTTGGCACTGGAAGAGCTGTGCTGCTGCTTCGGGCAGTTGCCACTCACCACCGGCCTGATTTCCCTAGGTGTCATATCCACTTTCAGACATATGTGGTGCCAGAGCACTTGGTTTCCATGGCAGCGGGAAATGGCTTGGGCGCCGAACTTGTGCTTGGCTGTGGAGTTTTGAGCGGCTTGAGTGGGGAGCTCCATATTAGTTTAGTGTGTGTGCTCACCCTGCTTGATTCCATCACACTGGGCTCAATGGGCATTGGACCGGAAGTTACCAAACAGGGTTTCCTAGAACGTCTATGCAAGCACAGCTGATGGTATGTGAAGTTCATGAGGCAGGTGGAGTTGTTTTGGCACTGGAAGAGCTGTGCTGCTGCTTCGGGCAGTTGCTATTGATCTCCGGCCTGAGTTCCCTAGGTGTCATATCCACTTTCAGACATATGTGGTGCCAGAGCACTTGGTTTCCATGGCAGCGGGCAATGGCTTGGGCGCTGAACTTGTGTTTGGCTGTGGAGTTTTGAGCGGCTTGAGTGAGGAGCTCCACGTTAGTTTAGTGTGGGTGCTCACCCTGCTTGATTCCATCACACTGGGCTCAATGTGCATTGGACCGGAAGTGACCCAACAGGGTTTCCTATATATCTGGTAGCACAGCTGATGGTATGTGAAGTTCCTGAGGCATGTGGAGTTGTTTTGGCACTGGAAGAGCTGTGCTGCTGCTTCGGGCAGTTGACATTCACCACTGCACTGAGTTCCCTAGGTGTCATATCCACTTTCAGACATATGTGGTGCCAGAGCACTTGGTTTCCATGGCAGCGGGCAATGTCGTGGGCGCTGAACTTGTGTTTGGCTGTGGAGTTTTGAGCGGCTTGAGTGAGGAGCTCCACGTTAGTTTAGTGTGGGTGCTCACCCTGCTTGATTCCATCCCACTGGGCTCAATGTGGATTGGACCGGAAGTGACCAAAGAGGGTTTCCTAGATAGCTGCTAGCACAGCTGATGGTATGTGAAGTTCCTGAGGCAGGTGGAGTTGTTTTGGCACTGGAAGAGCTGTGCTGCTGCTTCGGGCAGTTGCCATTCACCACCGGCCTGAGTTCCCTAGGTGTCATATCCACTTTCAGACATATGTGGTGCCAGAGCACTTGGTTTCCATGGCAGCGGGCAATGTCGTGGGCGCTGAACTTGTGTTTGGCTGAGGAGTTTTGAGCGGCTTGAGAGAGGAGCTCCATGTTAGTTTAGTGTGGGTGCACAACCTGCGTTATTCCATCACACTGGGTTCAATGGGCATTGGGCCGGAAGTGACCCAACAGGATTTCCTAGAACTCTGCGGGCACAGCTGATGGTATGTGAAGTTCCTGAGGCAGGTGGATTTGTTTTGGCACTGGAAGAGCTGTGCTGCTGCTTCGGGCAGTTGCCATTCACCACCGCCCTTAATTCTGAGTTCCCTAGGTGTCATATCCACTTTCAGACATATGTGGTGCCAGGGCACTTGGTTTCCATGGCAGCGGGCAATGGCTTGGGCGCTGAACTTGTGTTTGGCTGTGGAGCATGGAGCGGCTTGAGTGAGGAGCTCCATGTTAGTTTACTGTGGGTGCTCAACCTGCTTCATTCCATCCCACTGGGCTCAATGGGCATTGGACCGGAAGTGACCCAACAGGGTTTCCTAGATAGCTGCTAGCACAGCTGGTGGTATGTGAAGTTCATGAGGCAGGTGGAGTTGTTTTGGCACTGGAAGAGCTGTGCTGCTGGTTCGGGCAGTTGACATTCACCACCGCTCTTAGTTCTGAGTTCCCTAGGTGTCATATCCACTTTGAGACATATGTGGTGCCAGAGCACTTGGTTTCCATGGCAGCGGGAAATGGCTTGGGCGCTGAACTTGTGTTTGGCTGTGGAGTATGGAGCGGCTTGAGTGAGGAGCTCCACGTTAGTTTAGTGTGGGTGCTCACCCTGCTTGATTCCATCACAGTGGGCTCAATGGGCATTGGACCGGAAGTGACCCTAGAGGGTTTCCTAGATAGCTGCTAGCACAGCTGATTATATGTGAAGTTCCTGAGGCAGGTGGAGTTGTTTTGGCACTGGAAGAGCTGTGCTGCTGCTTCGGGCAGTTGCCATTCACCACCGCCCTTAATTCTGAGTTCCCTAGGTGTCATATCGTCTTTCAGACATATGTGGTGCCAGGGCACTTGGTTTCCATGGCAGCGGGCAATGGCTTGGGCGCTGAACTTGTGTTTGGCTGTGGAGTATGGAGCGGCTTGAGTGAGGAGCTCCATGTTAGTTTAGTGCGGGTGCTCACCCTGCTTGATTCCATCACACTGGGCTCAATGTGCATTGGACCGGAAGTGACCCAACAGGGTTTCCTAGATAGCTGCTGGCACAGCTGATAATATTTGAAGTTCATGAGGCAGGTGGAGTTGTTTTGGCACTGGAAGAGCTGTGCTGCTGCTTCGGGCAGTTGACATTCACCACCGCTCTTAGTTCGGAGTTCCCTAGGTGTCATATCCACTTTCAGACATATGTGGTGCCAGAGCACTTGGTTTCCATGGCAGCGGGAAATGGCTTGGGCGCCGAACTTGTGTTTGGCTGTGGAGTTTTGAGCGGCTTGAGTGGGGAGATCCATATTAGTTTAGTGTAGGTGCTCACCCTGCTTGATTCCATCACACTAGGCTCAATGGTCATTGGACCACAAGTGACCCAACAGGCTTTCCGAGATAGCTGCTAGCACAGCTGATGGTATGTGAAGTTCCTGAGGCAGGTGGAGTTGTTTAGGCACTGGAAGAGCTGTACTGCTGCTTCGGGCAGTTGCCATTGACCACCGCCCTGAGTTCCCTAGGTGTCATATCCACTTTCAGACATATGTGGTGCCAGAGCACTTGGTTTCCATGGCAGCGGGCAATGGCTTGTGCGCTGAACTTGTGTTTGGCTGTGGAGTTTTGAGCGGCTTGAGTGAGGAGCTCCATGATAGTGTAGTGTGGGTGCTCACTCTGCTTGATTCCATCACACTGGGCTCAATGGGCATTGGACCGGAAGTGACCAAACAGGGTTTCCTAGAACGTCTATGCATGCACAGCTGATGGTATGTGAAGTTCATGAGACAGGTCGAGTTCTTTTGGCACTGGAAGAGCTGTGCTGCTGCTTCGGGCAGTTGCCATTCACCACCGCCCTTAGTTCTGAGTTCCCTAGGTGTCATATCCACTTTCAGACATATGTGGTGCCAGAGCACTTGGTATCCATGGCAGCGGGAAATGGCTTGGGCGCCGAACTTGTGTTTGGCTGTGGAGTTTTGAGCGGCTTGAGTGGGGAGATCCATATTAGTTTAGTGTAGGTGCTCACCCTGCTTGATTCCATCACACTAGGCTCAATGGGCATTGGACCACAAGTGACCCAACAGGGTTTCCGAGATAGCTGCTAGCACAGCTGATGGTATGTGAAGTTCCTGAGGCAGGTGGAGTTGTTTAGGCACTGGAAGAGCTGTGCTGCTGCTTCGGGCAGTTGCCATTGACCACCGCCCTGAGTTCCCTAGGTGTCATATCCACTTTCAGACATATGTGGTGCCAGAGCACTTGGTTTCCATGGCAGCGGGCAATGGCTTGGGCGCTAAACTTGTGTTTGGCTGTGGAGTTTTGAGCGGCTTGAGTGAGGAGCTCCATGATAGTGTAGTGTGGGTGCTAACTCTGCTTGATTCCATCACACTGGGCTCAATGGGCATTGGACCGGAAGTGACCAAACAGGGTTTCCTAGAACGTCTATGCATGCACAGCTGATGGTATGTGAAGTTCATGAGGCAGGTGGAGTTGTTTTGGCACTGGAAGAGCTGTGCTGCTGCTTCGGGCAGTTGCCATTCACCACCGCCCTTAATTCTGAGTTCCCTAGGTGTCATATCCTCTTTCAGACATATGTGGTGCCAGGGCACTTGGTTTCCATGGCAGCGGGCAATGGCTTGGGTGCTGAACTTGCGTTTGGCTGTGGAGCATGGAGCGGCTTGAGTGAGGAGCTCCATGTTAGTTTAGTGTGGGTGCTCAACCTGCTTCATTCCATCCCACTGGGCTCAATGGGCATTGGACCGGAAGTGACCCAACAGGGTTTCCTAGATAGCTGCTGGCACAGCTGATAATATTTGAAGTTCATGAGGCAGGTGGAGTTGTTTTGGCACTGGAAGAGCTGTGCTGCTGCTACGGGCAGTTGACATTCACCACCGCTTTTAGTTCTGAGTTCCCTAGGTGTCATATCCACTTTCAGACATATGTGCTGCCAGAGCGCTTGGTTTCCATGGCAGAGGGAAATGGCTTGGGCGCTGAACTTGTGTTTGGCTGTGGAGTTTTGAGCAGCTTGAGTGAGGAGCTCCATGTTAGCTTAGTGTGGGTGCTCACTCTGCTTGATTCCATCACACTGGTCTCAATGTGCATTGGACCGGAAGTGACCAAACAGGGTATCCTAGAACACCTGCTAGCACAGCTGATGGTATGTAAAGTTCATGAGGCAGGTGGAGTTGTTTTGGCACTGGAAGAGCTGTGCTACTGCTTCGGGCAGTTGCCATTGACCACCGGCCTGAGTTCCCTAGGTGTCATATCCACTTTCAGACATATGTGGTGCCAGAGCACTTGGTTTCCATGGCAGCGGGAAATGGCTTGGGCGCTGAACTTGTGTTTGGCTGTGGAGTTTTCAGCGGCTTGAGTGGGGAGCTCCATATTAGTTTAGTGTGGGTGCTCACCCTCCTTGATTCCATCACACTGGGCTCAATGTGCATTGGGCCACAAGTGACCCAACAGGGTTTCCGAGATAGCTGCTAGCGCAGCTGATGATATGTGAAGTTCATGAGACAGGTCGAGTTCTTTTGGCACTGGAAGAGCTGTGCTGCTGCTTCGGGCAGTTACCATTCACCACCACAATACCTTCCCTAGGTGTCATATCCACTTTCAGACATATGTGGTGCCAGAGCATTTGGTTTCCATGGCAGCGGGCAATGGCCTGTGCGCTAAACTTGTGTTTGGCTGTGGAGTTTTGAGCGGCTTGAGTGAGGAGCTCCATGTTAGTTTAGTGTGGGTGCTCACCCTGCTTGATTCCATCACACTGGGCTCAATGGGAATAGGACCGGAAGTGACCAAACAGGGTTTCCTAGAACGTAAATGCAAGCACAGCTGATGGTATGTGAAGTTCATCAGGCAGGTGGAGTGGTTTTGGCACTGGAAGAGCTGTGCTGCTGCTTCGGGCAGTTGACATTCACCACCGCACTGAGTTCCCTAGGTGTCATATCCACTTTCAAACATATGTGGTGCCAGAGCACTTGGTTTCCATGGCTGCGGGAAATGGCTTGGGCGCTGAACTTGTGTTTCGCTGTGGAGTTTTGAGCGGCTTGAGTGAGGAGCTCCATGTTAGTTTAGTGTGGGTGCACAACCTGCGTGATTGAATCACACTGGCCTCAACCAGCATTGGACCGGAAGTGACCCAACAGTGTTTCCTAGAACTCTGCTGGCACAGCTGATGGTATGTGAAGTTCATGAGGCAGGTGGAGTTGTTTTGGCACTTGAAGAGCTGTGCTGCTGCTTCGGTCAGTTGTTATTGACCACCGGCCTGAGTTCCCTAGGTGTCATATCCACTTTGAGACATATGTGGTGCCAGAGCACTTGGTTTCCATAGCAGCGGGCAATGGCTTGGGTGCTGAACTTGTGTTTGGCTGTGGAGTTTTGAGCGCCTTGAGTGAGGAGCTCCACGTTCGTTTAGTGTGGGTGCTCACCCTGCTTGATTACATGACACTGGGCTCAATGGGCACTGGACCGGAAGTGACCCAACAGGGTTTCCTAGATAGCTGCTAGCACAGCTAATGGTATGTGAAGTTCCTGAGGCAGGTGGAGTTGTTTTGGCACTGGAAGAGCTGTGCTGCTGCTTCGGGCAGTTGACATTCACCACCGCTCTTAGTTCTGAGTTCCCTAGGTGTCATATCCACTTTCAGACATATGTGGTGCCAGAGCACTTGGTTTCCATGGCAGCGGGAAATGGCTTGGGCGCCGAACTTGTGTTTGGCTGTGAAGTTTTGAGCGGCTTGAGTGAGGAGCTCCATATTAGTTTAGTGTGGGTGCTCACCCTGCTTGATTCCATCACACTGGGCTCAATGGGCATTGGACCAGAGATGACCAAACCGGGGTTCTTAGAATGCTGCTAGCACAGCTGATGGTATGTGAAGTTGATGAGGCAGGTGGAGTTGTTTTGGCACTTGAAGAGCTGTGCTGCTGCTTCGGTCAGTTGTTATTGACCACCGGCCTGAGTTCCCTAGGTGTCATATCCACTTTGAGACATATGTGGTGCCAGATCACTTGGTTTCCACAGCAGCGGGCAATGGCTTGGGTGCTGAACTTGTGTTTAGCTGTGGAGTATGGAGCGGCTTGAGTGAGGAGCTCCATGTTAGTTCAGTGTGGGTGCTCAACCTGCTTCATTCCATCCCACTGGGCTCAATGGGCATTGGACCGGAAGTGACCAAACAGGGTTTCCTAGATAGCTGGTGGCAGAGTTGATAATATTTGAAGTTCATGAGGCAGGTGGAGCTGTTTTGGCACTGGAAGAGCTGTGCTGCTGCTTCGGGCAGTTGCCATTCACCACCGCCCTGAGTTCCCTAGGTGTCATATCCACTTTCAGACATATGTGGTGCCAGAGCACTTGGTTTCCATGGCAGCGGGCAATGGCTTGTGCGCTAAACTTGTGTTTGGCTGTGGAGTTTTGAGCGGCTTGAGTGAGGAGCTCCACATTAGTTTAGTGTGGGTGCTCACCCTGCTTGATTCCATCACACTGGGCTCAATGGGCATTGGACCGGAAGTGACCAAACAGGGTTTACTAGAACGTCTATGCAAGCACAGCTGATGGTATGTGAAGTTCATGAGGCAGGTGGAGTTGTTTTGGCACTGGAAGAGCTGTGCTGCTGCTTCGGGCAGTTGTTATTGACCACCGCCCTGAGTTCCCCAGGTGTCATATCCACTTTCAGACATATGTGGTGCCAGAGCACTTGGTTTCCATGGCAGCGGGAAATGGCTTGGGCGCTGAACTTGTGTTTGGCTGTGGAGTATGGAGCGGCTTGAGTGAGGAGCTCCATGTTAGTTCAGTGTGGGTGCTCAACCTGCTTCATTCCATCCCACTGGGCTCAATGGACATTGGACCGGAAGTGACCAAACAGGGTTTCCTAGATAGCTGGTGGCACAGTTGATAATATTTGAAGTTCATGAGGCAGCTGGAGCTGTTTTGGCACTGGAAGAGCTGTGCTGCTGCTTCGTGCAGTTGCCATTCACCACCGCCCTGAGTTCCCTAGGTGTCATATCCACTTTCAGACATATGTGGTGCCAGAGCACTTGGTTTCCATGGCAGCGGGCAATGGCTTGTGCGCTAAACTTGTGTTTGGCTGTGGAGTTTTGAGCGGCTTGAGTGAGGAGCTCCATATTAGTTTAGTGTGGGTGCTCACCCTGCTTGATTCCATCACACTGGGCTCAATGGGCATTGGACCGGAAGTGACCAAACAGGGTTTCCTAGAACGTCTATGCAAGCACAGCTGATGGTATGTGAAGTTCATGAGGCAGGTGGAGTTGTTTTGGCACTGGAAGAGCTGTGCTGCTGCTTCGGGCAGTTGTTATTCACCACCGCCCTGAGTTCCCTAGGTGTCATATCCACTTTCAGACATATGTGGTGCCAGAGCACTTGGTTTCCATGGCAGCGGGAAATATCTTGGGCGCCGAACTTGTGTTTGGCTGTGGAGTTTTGAGCGGCTTGAGTGGTGAGATCCATATTAGTTTATTGTTGGTGCTCACCCTGCTTGATTCCATCACACTGGGCTCAATGGGCATTGGACCACAAGTGACCCAACAGGGTTTCCTAAATAGCTGCTAGCACAGCTGATGGTATGTGAAGTTCCTGATGCAGGTGGAGTTGTTTGGGCACTGGAAGAGCTGTGCTGCTGCTTCGGGCCGTTGATAATCACCACCGGCCTGAGTTCCCTAGGTGTCATATCCACTTTGAGACATATGTGGTGCCAGAGCACTTGGTTTCCATGGCAGCGGGCAATGGCATGGGCGCTGAACTTGTGTTTGGCTGTGGAGTTTTGAGCGCCTTAAGTGAGGAGCTCCACATTAGTTTAGTGTGGGTGCTCACCCTGCTTGATTCCATCACACTGGGCTCAATGGGCATTGGACCGGAAGTGACCCAACAGGGTTTCCTAGAACGCTGCTGGCACAGCTGATAATATTTGAAGTTCATGAGGCAGGTGGAGTTGTTTTGGCACTGGAAGAGCTGTGACTCTGCTTCGGGCACTTGCCATTCACCACCGCCCTGAGTTCCCTAGGTGTCATATCCACTTTCAGACATATGTGGTGCCAGGGCACTTGGTTTCTATGGCAGCGGGAAATGGCTTGGGCGCTGAACTTGTGTTTGGCTGTGGAGTATGGCGCGGCTTGAGTGAGGAGCTTCATGTTAATTTTGTGTGGGTGCTCAACCTGCTTCATTCCATCCCACTGGGCTCAATGGGCATTGGACCGGAAGTGACCAAACAGGGTTATCTAGATAGCTGCTAGCACAGCTGGTGGTATGTGAATTTCCTGAGGCAGGTGGAGTTGTTTTGGCACTGGAAGAGCTGTTCTGCTGCTTCGGGCAGTTGTTATTGACCACCGCCCTGAGTTCCCTAGGTGTCATATCCACTTTGAGACATATGTGGTGCCAGAGCACTTGGTTTCCATGGCAGCGGGCAATTGCGTGGGCGCCGAACTTGTGTTTGGCTGTGGAGTTTTGAGCGGCTTGAGTGAGGAGCTCCATGTTAGTTTAGTGTGGGTGCACAACCTGCGTTTTTCCATCACACTGGCCTCAACGGGCATTGGACCGGAAGTGACCAAACAGGGTTTCCTAGATAGCTGCTGGCACAGCTGATGGTATGTGAAGTTCATGAGGCAGGTGGAGTTGTTTAGGCACTGGAAGAGCTGTGCTGCTGCTTCGGGCAGTTGTTATTGACCACCGCCCTGAGTTCCCTAGGTGTCATATCCACTTTCAGACATATGTGGTGCCAGAGCACTTGGTTTCCATGGCAGCGGGAAATGGCTTGGCCGCTGAACTTGTGTTTGGCTGTGGAGTATGGAGCAGCGTGAGTGATGAGCTCCATGTTAGTTTAGTGTGGGTGCTCACCCTGCTTGATTCCATCCCACTGGGCTCAATGGGCATTGGACAGGAAGTGACCAAACAGGGTTTCTAGATAGCTGCTGGCACAGCTGATAATATTTGAAGTTCATGAGGCAGGTGGAGTTGTTTTGGCACTGGAAGAGCTGTGCTGCTGCTTTGGGCAGTTGCCCTTGACCACCGCCCTGAGTTCCCTAGGTGTCATATCCACTTTCAGACTTATGTGGTGCCAGAGCACTTGGTTTCCATGGCAGCGGGAAATGGCTTGGGCGCTGAACTTGTGTTTGGCTGTGGAGTTTTGAGTGCTTGACTGAGGAGCTCCATGTTAGTTTAGTGTGGGTACCTAACCTGCTTGATTACATCACACTGGGCTCAATAAGAATTGGACCGTAAGTGACCCAAGAGGGTTTCCTAGATAGCTGCTAGCACAGCTGATGGTATGTGAAGTTCATGAGGCAGGTGGAGTTTTTTGGCACTGGAAGAGCTGTGCTGCTGCTTCGGGCAGTTGCCATTCAACACCGTCCTGAGTTCTGAGTTCCCTAGGTGTCATATCCACTTTCAGACATATGTGGTGCCAGAGCACTTGGTTTCCATGGCAGCGGGAAATGGCTTGGGCGCTGAACTTGTGTTTGGCTGTGGAGTTTTGAGCAGCTTGAGTGAGGAGCTCCATGTTAGTTTAGTGTGGGTGCTCAATCTGCTTGATTCCATCCCACTTTGCTCAATGGGAATTTATATAGGAAGTGACCAAACAGGGTTACCTAGATAGCTGCTAGGACAGCTGATGGTATGTGAAGTTCATGAGTCAGGTGGAGTTGTTTTGGCACTGGAAGAGCTGTGCTGTGCTTCGGGCAGTTGCCATTGACCACCGCCCTGAGTTCCCTAGGTGTCATATCCACTTTCAGACATATGTGGTGCCAGAGCACTTGGTTTCCATGGCAGCGGGAAATGGCTTGGGCGCTGAACTTGTGTCTGGCTGTGGAGTTTTGAGCGGCTTGAGTGAAGAGCTGCACGTTAGTTTAGTGTGGGTGCTCACCCTGCTTGATTACATCACACTGGGACCAATGGGCATAGGACCGGAAGTGACCAAACAGGGTTTCCTAGAACACTGCTAGCACAGCTGATGGTATGTGAAGTTGCTGCGGCAGGTGGAGTTGTTTAGGCACTGGAAGAGCTGTGCTGCTGCTTCGGGCAGTTGTTATTGACCACCGCCCTGAGTTCTGAGTTCCCTATGTGTCATATCCACTTTCAGACATATGTGGTGCCAGAGCACTTGGATTCCATGGCAGCGGGAAATGGCTGTGTGCTAATCTTGTGTTTGGCTGTGGAGTTTTGAGCGCCTTGAGTGAGGAACTCCATGCTAGTTTAGTGTGGGTAAACAACCTGCTTGATTACATCACACTGGGCTCAATGGGCATTGGACAGGAAGTGACCAAAGAGGATTTCCTAGATAGCTGCTAGCACAGCTGATAATATTTGAAGTTCATGAGACTGGTGGAGTTGTTTTGGCCCTGGAAGAGCTGTGCTGCTGCTTCGGGCAGTTGCCATTCACCACCGCCCTGAGTTCCCTAGGTGCCATATCCACTTTCAGACATATGTGGTGCCAGAGCACTTGGTTTCCATGGCAGCGGGAAATGCCTTGGGCGCTGAACTTGTGTTTGGCTGTGGAGTTTTGAGTGGCTTGAGTGAGGAGCTCCATGTTAGTTTAGTGTGGGTGCTCAACCTGCTTGATTCCATCACACTGGGCTCAATGGGCATTGGACCGGAAGTGACCCAACAGGATTTCCTATAACGCTGATAGCACAGCTGATGATATGTGAAGTTCATGAGGCAGGTGGAGTTGTTTTGGCACTGGAAGTGCTGTGCTGCTTCGAGCAGTTACCATTGACCACCGCCCTGAGTTCCCTAGGTGCCATATCCACTTTCAGACATATGTGGTGCCAGAGCACTTGGTTTCCATGGCAGCGGGAAATGGCTTGGGCGCTGAACTTGTGTTTGGCTGTGGAGTTTTGAGCGGCGTGAATGAGGAGCTCCATGTTAGTTTAGTGTGGGTGCTCACCCTGCTTGATTCCATCCCCCTGGGCTCAATGGGCATTGGACCAGAAGTAACCAAACAGAATTTACTAGAACGCTGCCAGCACAGCTGATGGTATGTGAAGTTCATGAGGCAGGTGGAGTTGTTTTGGCACTGGAAGAGCTGTGCTGCTGCTTTGGGCAGTTGCCATTCACCACCGCCCTGAGTTCCCTTGGTGTCATATCCACTTTCAGACATATGTGGTGCAAGAGCACTTGGTTTCCATGGCAGTGGGCAATGGCTTGTGCGATGAACTTGTGTTTGGCTGTGGAGTTTTGAGCGGCTTCAGTGAGGAGCTCCACGTCAGTTTAGTGTGGGTGCTCAACCTGCTTCATTCCAACACACTGGGTTCAATGGGCATTGGACCGGAAGTGACCCAACAGGGTTTCCTATACCGCTGATAGCACAGCTGATGGTATGTTAAGTTCCTGAGGCAGGTGGAGTTGTTTTGGCACTGGAAGAGCTGTGCTGTGCTTCGGGCAGTTGCCATTGACCACCGCCCTGAGTTCCCTAGGTGTCATATCCACTTTCAGACATATGTGGTGCCAGAGCACTTGGTTTCCATGGCAGCGGGAAATGGCTTGGGCGCTGAACTTGTGTTTGGCTGTGGAGTTTTGAGTGCCTTGAGTGAGGAGCTCCACGTCAATTTAGTGTGGGTGCTCAACCTGCTTGATTCCATCACACCTGGCTCATTGGGCATTGGACCGGAAGTGACCAAACAGGGTTTCCTAGATAGCTGCTAGCACACCTGATGGCATGTGTAGTTCATGAGGCAGGTGGAGTTGTTTGGGCACTGGAAGAGCTGTGCTGCTGCTTCGGGCCGTTGATAATCACCACCGGCCTGAGTTCCCTAGGTGTCATATCCACTTTGAGACATATGTGGTGCCAGAGCACTTGGTTTCCATGGCAGCGGGCAATGGCATGGGCGCTGAACTTGTGTTTGGCTGTGGAGTTTTGAGCGCCTTAAGTGAGGAGCTCCACATTAGTTTAGTGTGGGTGCTCACCCTGCTTGATTCCATCACACCTGGCTCAATGGGCATTGGACCGGAAGTGACCCAACAGGGTTTCCTAGAACGCTGCTGGCACAGCTGATAATATTTGAAGTTCATGAGGCAGGTGGAGTTGTTTTGGCACTGGAAGAGCTGTGACTCTGCTTCGGGCACTTGCCATTCACCACCGCCCTGAGTTCCCTAGGTGTCATATCCACTTTCAGACATATGTGGTGCCAGGGCACTTGGTTTCTATGGCAGCGGGAAATGGCTTGGGCGCTGAACTTGTGTTTGGCTGTGGAGTATGGCGCGGCTTGAGTGAGGAGCTTCATGTTAATTTTGTGTGGGTGCTCAACCTGCTTCATTCCATCCCACTGGGCTCAATGGGCATTGGACCGGAAGTGACCAAACAGGGTTATCTAGATAGCTGCTAGCACAGCTGGTGGTATGTGAATTTCCTGAGGCAGGTGGAGTTGTTTTGGCACTGGAAGAGCTGTTCTGCTGCTTCGGGCAGTTGTTATTGACCACCGCCCTGAGTTCCCTAGGTGTCATATCCACTTTGAGACATATGTGGTGCCAGAGCACTTGGTTTTCATGGCAGCGGGCAATTGCGTGGGCGCCGAACTTGTGTTTGGCTGTGGAGTTTTGAGCGGCTTGAGTGAGGAGCTCCATGTTAGTTTAGTGTGGGTGCACAACCTGCGTTTTTCCATCACACTGGCCTCAACGGGCATTGGACCGGAAGTGACCAAACAGGGTTTCCTAGATAGCTGCTGGCACAGCTGATGGTATGTGAAGTTCATGAGGCAGGTGGAGTTGTTTAGGCACTGGAAGAGTGTGCTGCTGCTTTGGGCAGTTGTTATTGACCACCGCCCTGAGTTCCCTAGGTGTCATATCCACTTTCAGACATATGTGGTGCCAGAGCACTTGGTTTCCATGGCAGCGGGAAATGGCTTGGCCGCTGAACTTGTGTTTGGCTGTGGAGTATGGAGCAGCGTGAGTGAGGAGCTCCATGTTAGTTTAGTGTGGGTGCTCACCCTGCTTGATTCCATCCCACTGGGCTCAATGGGCATTGGACAGGAAGTGACCAAACAGGGTTTCTAGATAGCTGCTGGCACAGCTGATAATATTTGAAGTTCATGAGGCAGGTGGAGTTGTTTTGGCACTGGAAGAGCTGTGCTGCTGCTTTGGGCAGTTGCCATTGACCACCGCCCTGAGTTCCCTAGGTGTCATATCCACTTTCAGACATATGTGGTGCCCGAGCACTTGGTTTCCATGGCAGAGGGAAATGGCTTGGGCGCTGAACTTGTGTTTGGCTGTGGAGTTTTGAGCGGCTTGAGTGAGGAGCTCCATGTTAGTTTAGTGTGGGTGCTCAATCTGCTTGATTCCATCCCACTTTGCTCAATGGGAATTTATATAGGAAGTGAACAAACAGGGTTTCCTAGATAGCTGCTAGGACAGCTGATGGTATGTGAAGTTCCTGAGGCAGGTGGAGTGGTTTTGGCACTGGAAGAGCTGTGCTACTTCGGGCAGTTGCCCTTGACCACCGCCCTGAGTTCCCTAGGTGTCATATCCACTTTCAGACTTATGTGGTGCCAGAGCACTTGGTTTCCATGTCAGCGGGAAATGGCTTGGGCACTGAACTTGTGTTTGGCTGTGGAGTTTTGAGTGGCTTGACTGAGGAGCTCCATGTTAGTTTAGTGTGGGTACCTAACCTGCTTGATTACATCACACTGGGCTCAATAAGAATTGGACCGTAAGTGACCCAAGAGGGTTTCCTAGATAGCTGCTAGCACAGCTGATGGTATGTGAAGTTCATGAGGCAGGTGGAGTTTTTTGGCACTGGAAGAGCTGTGCTGCTGCTTCGGGCAGTTGCCATTCAACACCGTCCTGAGTTCTGAGTTCCCTAGGTGTCATATCCACTTTCAGACATATGTGGTGCCAGAGCACTTGGTTTCCATGGCAGCGGGAAATGGCTTGGGCGCTGAACTTGTGTTTGGCTGTGGAGTTTTGAGCAGCTTGAGTGAGGAGCTCCATGTTAGTTTAGTGTGGGTGCTCAATCTGCTTGATTCCATCCCACTTTGCTCAATGGGAATTTATATAGGAAGTGACCAAACAGGGTTACCTAGATAGCTGCTAGGACAGCTGATGGTATGTGAAGTTCATGAGGCAGGTGGAGTTGTTTTGGCACTGGAAGAGCTGTGCTGTGCTTCGGGCAGTTGCCATTGACCACCGCCCTGAGTTCCCTAGGTGTCATATCCACTTTCAGACATATGTGGTGCCAGAGCACTTGGTTTCCATGGCAGCGGGAAATGGCTTGAGCGCTGAACTTGTGTCTGGCTGGGGAGTTTTGAGCGGCTTGAGTGAAGAGCTGCACGTTAGTTTAGTGTGGGTGCTCACCCTGCTTGATTACATCACACTGGGACCAATGGGCATAGGACCGGAAGTGACCAAACAGGGTTTCCTAGAACACTGCTAGCACAGCTGATGGTATGTGAAGTTGCTGCGGCAGGTGGAGTTGTTTAGGCACTGGAAGAGCTGTGCTGCTGCTTCGGGCAGTTGTTATTGACCACCGCCCTGAGTTCTGAGTTCCCTATGTGTCATATCCACTTTCAGACATATGTGGTGCCAGAGCACTTGGATTCCATGGCAGCGGGAAATGGCTGTGTGCTAATCTTGTGTTTGGCTGTGGAGTTTTGAGCGCCTTGAGTGAGGAACTCCATGTTAGTTTAGTGTGGGTAAACAACCTGCTTGATTACATCACACTGGGCTCAATGGGCATTGGACCGGAAGTGACCAAAGAGGAATTCCTAGATAGCTGCTAGCACAGCTGATAATATTTGAAGTTCATGAGACTGGTGGAGTTGTTTTGGCCCTGGAAGAGCTGTGCTGCTGCTTCGGGCAGTTGCCATTCACCACCGCCCTGAGTTCCCTAGGTGCCATATCCACTTTCAGACATATGTGGTGCCAGAGCACTTGGTTTCCATGGCAGCGGGAAATGCCTTGGGCGCTGAACTTGTGTTTGGCTGTGGAGTTTTGAGTGGCTTGAGTGAGGAGCTCCATGTTAGTTTAGTGTGGGTGCTCAACCTGCTTGATTCCATCACACTGGGCTCAATGGGCATTGGACCGGAAGTGACCCAACAGGATTTCCTATAACGCTGATAGCACAGCTGATGATATGTGAAGTTCATGAGGCAGGTGGAGTTGTTTTGGCACTGGAAGTGCTGTGCTGCTTCGAGCAGTTACCATTGACCACCGCCCTGAGTTCCCTAGGTGCCATATCCACTTTCAGACATATGTGGTGCCAGAGCACTTGGTTTCCATGGCAGCGGGAAATGGCTTGGGCGCTGAACTTGTGTTTGGCTGTGGAGTTTTGAGCGGCGTGAATGAGGAGCTCCATGTTAGTTTAGTGTGGGTGCTCACCCTGCTTGATTCCATCCCCCTGGGCTCAATGGGCATTGGACCAGAAGTAACCAAACAGAATTTACTAGAACGCTGCCAGCACAGCTGATGGTATGTGAAGTTCATGAGGCAGGTGGAGTTGTTTTGGCACTGGAAGAGCTGTGCTGCTGCTTTGGGCAGTTGCCATTCACCACCGCCCTGAGTTCCCTTGGTGTCATATCCACTTTCAGACATATGTGGTGCAAGAGCACTTGGTTTCCATGGCAGTGGGCAATGGCTTGTGCGATGAACTTGTGTTTGGCTGTGGAGTTTTGAGCGGCTTCAGTGAGGAGCTCCACGTCAGTTTAGTGTGGGTGCTCAACCTGCTTCATTCCAACACACTGGGTTCAATGGGCATTGGACCGGAAGTGACCCAACAGGGTTTCCTATACCGCTGATAGCACAGCTGATGGTATGTTAAGTTCCTGAGGCAGGTGGAGTTGTTTTGGCACTGGAAGAGCTGTGCTGTGCTTCGGGCAGTTGCCATTGACCACCGCCCTGAGTTCCCTAGGTGTCATATCCACTTTCAGACATATGTGGTGCCAGAGCACTTGGTTTCCATGGCAGCGGGAAATGGCTTGGGCGCTGAACTTGTGTTTGGCTGTGGAGTTTTGAGCGGCTTGAGTGAGGAGCTCCACGTCAATTTAGTGTGGGTGCTCAACCTGCTTGATTCCATCACACCTGGATCATTGGGCATTGGACCGGAAGTGACCAAACAGGGTTTCCTAGATAGCTGCTAGCACACCTGATGGCATGTGTAGTTCATGAGGCAGGTGGAGTTGTTTTGGCTGTGGAAGAGCTGTGCTGCTGCTTCGGGCAGTTGCCATTGACCACTGGCCTAAATTCCCTAGTGTCATATCCACTTTCAGACATATGTGGTGCCAAAGCACTTGGTTTCCATGGCAGCGGGAAATGGCTTGGGCGCTGAACTTGTGTTTGGCTGTGGAGTTTAGAGCGGCTTCACTGAGGAGCTCCACGTTAGTTTAGTGTGGGTGCTCAACCTGCTTGATTCCATCACACTGAGCTCAATGGGCATTGTACCGGAAGTGACCCAATAGGATTTCCTAGAATGCTGCTAGCACAGCTGATGGTATGTGAAGTTCATGAGGCAGGTGGAGTTGTTTTGGCACTGGATGAGCTGTGCTGTTGCTTCGGGCAGTTGCCATTGACCATCGCCCTGAGTTCCCTAGGTGTCATATCCACTTTCAGACATATGTGGTGCCAGAGCACTTGGTTTCCATGGCAGCGGGAAATGGCTTGGGTGTCCTGTCCAGCAGGACAGTCAACGGGGTCGCAGCCACCTAGGAGAGAATGAAGGGACAAGAGACACAAAGAATGGACAGCAAGACAGTAGGTCTGATCAAGCTGTCAGTTTATTGATTTCAACTGAGGGTTTTTATATTCTTCAGTAACTAAGGCTCAGGGAAAGAGAAGCTGGGACGCAAGCCATGGTCTCAAGACCGATTGTTCTTGAGCAGCCACCATATCAATAATAGTAACCAACATATCGACAATAGCATAGGTAATTAGTAACAAGATGTTGGTAAGTACAGCATCAATCACATTCTGAAACAGTTGCTAGGAACAATTGAAGCTAAGCGTGTGATTAGTTTCATAACTTCTTTCCCAAGCATCTAGCCAACCGGGGGTTTCCACTGTCCCATAGGTCTATATTCAAAATGGCTTCAGTGTGGCTATAGTGCACGGCTCCTGACATCTCCCCCTTTTTTCTATATATCAATGAAAGCGGTGAAAAGAGAAAGGTTTGTGAAGCAAGATAAGCGCTGCCTGTCTTAGGTTCATTCTGAGGGACCCTCAGCTCTTACCTGTCTCTGGGCAGCCCTGCCAGTCATCCAGGGCTCCCTGTCTTAGGTTGGCGGGGTATCAGAAAGGTGCCCGTCATTGGCTAAGCACTTATCCGGCAAAGGCTGTGCCCCATTATATTAGACAAGCCTCTTTGAAGACTGGAGCCGCATGGCATGATGTGGGGGGTTATCACTTGGAGAGTCTCGTCAGATGTTATCTGTCTCTGATCACCTATTAACACATCATGCTCAGCCAAACTTGAGTGCTAGGATTTTCCAGAACCAGTGCCATCATGGCTTGTGCAATGACAACTTGCTCCCAGGCCTGCTGTTTGTGCATGCAGTACAGGAACAGCATGGCAACTACTAGTGCAGCAACCATCGAGGTTTCTAAGGCCATCATCCTGCTCCGTTCCTTGAACATGCAGGCTGCCAATTTAATGCCATTTAGAATTACTTCTCCTGACATGAGTGAAACTCGGGTCTCATTTACTTTAATTATACTGGTGGCTAACTGACTGGTGAAATTTAGGAAGGCACTAGAACATTGTCCCGGAGGTATTGATTGATTTTTATCACTCTGGCCGAAATATTGTGGACTTTTACTGGGGTGACACATATATGATGGTATATTGGGGAGTAGCTGACTGGTGAAATTCAAAAAGACATACTTAACAATGTACAAGTATTGTTGAAACTACTAACATTCAAGAATCTTATAACAATAACATTGTTACATGTACACAAGACAATTTTACCAGGAACCGGAGACCCTAACTGCCCATTATCCCATCTAGCTCCTACATTTCCAAACAGAGAAATGGACCCCAGCTGCTTTTAGGGAAAAGGGACGCCGTCATCTGTTCTTAACTACTTCCTGCTGAGAGGGGGGCGCCGTTGGGTAACAGCAGCTGTAGGGGATCCATCTAGTGGTTCCTGATAGAAGGCAGAAGTCATTAGGTGTTCGATGTACATTCTGGCACTTGAAAGGTTTCTCTTTCTTGAAGTCTAAATAACAAGACATAACATAGTTAACTCTCCCAGCCTATCAGGTTGTGAGTTTGGTTAGCAGTTTGAATACTTGAGCTTCAGAACTTAGATGTAAAAGAATTGTTAGCTTTCAATCTTTGTCAGAGTAAACTTTAATTTAAGACTGTGGACTAGATTTACACCTGTCTAAATTAACTCCTTTAAGTCTCAAATTTTGGAACATATTCAATAAGCTCAATGGAATACATGAAACTTCTTTTAGCTGCATAAAATTGCTAACCTAGATCAATCAGAAGGCACAGTAACAATGCAAGGATTAGCATACAGCATCAGGCTATAAGACCATCACAGGACAGGTAAATGCAAACTGACTTCTTAGAGCAAAAGAGTTAAATATTCAGACCTAACCAAAACTGAGATGATAAATCTTTATACTAAAATAGAGCAAGATGTACTATTACTTTTACTATAACTTTAAATATATGGTCCTGCATGGGAAGTCAGTGTACACAGTGACTCTAGTGGATTTAACAAATTAGCATTCTTATGTGTGACGCCAGTGATCACCTGAGGCTCTAGACACGCAATGTTTAGGTTGTGGAAGCCTCTTGAATCAACAACAACCCCATCAGACCTGGCAACACACAAAGTGGAAGTTCTCTCCTCCATTGAGAGAAGAGCACAACCATCCTCGGTGGTTGCTTCTTTGCACTGGGGCGTGGACCACTGAGCTCCTTCACGGAGGGACACTCTTAGTAGCAGTGTCCTGGCATTCCACACCTGATATGCTTGCTCTCTTGCTGGCTCTCCTGTCAGATCAGAATGCCTTTTGGGTTGATTCTGAGGCCACTGAGTGCTTCTTAAAATTGACAGTCTATGAGTCTGCTGTAAGAGCTGTTTCCCATGTTGGAGCATTTTAACATTCTCTGACATCTGAGTTATCATTAATATACTCATATATTTTCCATCTAGCTTATGAGGATTTGGGCTCCCATGGCCAATCTTGAAACTGTACGCTAGCAGTAAGTCCATTTAAAATCATGCAGAACTATTGAGCTGAACAGATCTTGTAGGTCCTGAGAAAACAGTAACAGACATGACTCTCTAAGAGCCTAATTATGCATCTATACATATTTTTTAAAAAGGATTTAGCTTAGCAATTTTCATTCATAAACATGCACATGCATATCAGATAACACACATAAAACAAAACAGCTTTTGTAACAGCTAGTTGAGAATTCTGTTAAGTATATTCAAGTTACCAATTGTTTAGAGTTATATTTTGCTCTTAGTAATCTGAATAAACCAAAACTATAGTTTACAATTAAACTTTAGCTTTAATGAATACAATAGGCTTGCTGGAATCCTAGAAAATAAAATATCTATGTTTAGCATTGTGATACCACCTGTAGAATTTTACAAACTCTTGTACTTTTTAGACTTAGCCATCCTGGCTTCCCACTGGCAAGGTTTCCCAATGTCTTTTCTGCAATCCCCTCTCACCCCCAATTTAATTTTTTTTTTTTTAGATTTAATTAATTATTTGTCTCACAATTAACTTCATTAGCAGAAAGATACAACCTTTGAAACACATTCTTCTGAGTTTGAGACTGTCAGGGGCCTATTTAGAAATTCCAGAACCAGAAGAGTTAAACCTATTAAATATGTCAAGAGTTCTTAAAATATCTGATCAAAGATTTCTCATTATAATATCCATTTATTTAGTCAGACTGATTCAAACAGCAATACATCAAAAAAAATTTTTTATCACTTATAAATGATCACCCAAACATTTTAAAGTAAATACATACCAAAAAATACTCTTAAACACAGTTCTTTTAAATCATGAGAATTTAACAAAGACAATATACAGAACACAAGGGATTATCTAACTGAAAGGCAAAATGTATATTTTTTCCTTAGTCAGTCACCAAAAGGGAGATATAACCTTAAACATGGGAATTAGTGCATAAAATCATCTCTTAACTGTTTAAGAACTGTAACAAACTCAAAGGTTGGAACAAGAATAGAGCTTACTGAAGCTGGATAGACAATTGACAAAGCTACCCATTAAACAGAGACTACCTAAAGTTCAATGTTTCAGTTTTTTTTTTCAATGCTTCAATTTCTTAACAGCTTTCAAAATTGGAGATATTTTTATTTTTAGGTATTTACTAGCATTGCTATTTATACACACTTCAAAAACTTTTTTTGAATACAGATATCAATTCTAACATCAGCATGTATTAGGTATTAATGTTAAAGACTTACACAATGTTGTAATAGTATCTTTAAAATTATAGCCAATTATATGTAAAGCTTACAAGATTCATTCCTCAACTTTTCTTAAGACATTTTCTTAATAAAAGGATACCAACTTTTAAATACAATGGCTTTAAGCAATTTTCAATCATTTCTCCTAATTCATGGAAACATATTTTAGCACAAATCCTCCTCAAAACTGGGAAAGAGAAGTTTTTTCAGTCTTCTTCTAGCTGATTTGGAAATTTTTCCCTTTTAAAATGAAGGCAGATAAGAATCACCACAACAGGGACAAAGTCAAAGTCCCAAATTTTTCAAAAGGCAGACTCCAAGCATGTCCCTTCCTTGTTTTATGGCTGATGGGCCTGGAGCTTCCCCTAAGCTTCTGTTTTATTGAAGTCAAGAGAGCTGAAAAAACTTAAATTTAGCTGTTGTCTTGAGAGACTACCTTGGAATTTACTGAAGTTAGTTAACAGGTTTGGTTATCAATAAGATGAAAATTACTTTAAAGAAGACGTTAAAACACTGTTTTTCACAAAGAATCAGACTTCAACTCCATTGTTTTAAAGGCAAACATTCAGAAAATATACACATTATGACCCATTTTACTATACATCTTTAAAGAATTCGTTGTTCTCCTGCAAGGCAAAATTTCACATATTTTTTTGTAAGTAAGAACACAAGTAATTTACAATCTGGATCGATTTCATGAGTAGGAAACATTTTGACCAATGAACATAAATGCTCTTCTATTTTAATAGCATATATGATGCAATAAATTTAGCATAATTTTGTAATATTGTGAGATTATAATCCAAATTATTTTAAATGACAAGTACATTATTTAAATTTTGTCTCAATCTTTGAGAGTTCCAGGGATCCTACTAGAACTCTCAAAGTCATGAGACTTGGTTTAGAACTCTGAAGAATTTAGAGGTCTAAATGAGTTAAACAAAAAGTACCTTTAACTGAACATGTTGAATACTGTTAGACCTAATCAATGCCAGGACAGCACTGTAAGCTAAAGACCAAACAGCAAGAAAATGACACACAAATTTTTTTTCAGTGGAGGTGGGGAGTCCGGTCTGGCCAGGTCCTGTTAAATTTGTTAGACCTCTCTAAAATTATTTACCAGGAGAGAGAAAAAGGGTTAGTCATGGTCCGTCCCATCTCGTCTGTCAGTCAGTCACACACGCACCCAATTCAGAACAAGAACAACAACTTAACAATTCAAGACAAAGACACAACTGGAGAAAGAATATTAAAACAAAATTTAGTTTTGTCCGGACAAAAATAATAGAACACCAAGAATATTGACAAAACAAACATAAGCACAAACGCCAAACATGTCGGAACAGAGACATATAACTCTCAAACCTGTTGCAACTTCCAGACTCTTCTTCAAAATACTTTAACCTGGAGATTTTTTATAAAACAAGCACACATAGGTTCATCTCATGCTTTAAGTTAATTTAACAGTGGATTTGGAACACTCTTTATCAGATTACTTTTGTTACGTCAAGTTACAGAACATATTTTTCTTTTCTTTTTCTTTTTCTTTTCTTTTCTTTTTCTTTTTCTTTTTTTCTTTTTTTTTTTTTTTAATAAACCTTAAGTGGCTTATCTCACCCTGTCTCTCTCAGCTAAGGGGTTGGGTAAAGAAGTGGGAGATGCATGCCTGAAAAGGACTCAATAAGGTCAAAGGTAAAAGGTGTCTGAGTGCCATAATCTTTCACTGCTTGCTTAATATTTTTTAGATCTTTAAACTGCAGTGGTTGATGTTCGTGGCGTGGTGTCCACCACCTCGTGCAGGGGTCTGAATAACAGGGCAGCATATTACACTCTTCTTGGGGAGATCTGAAGCTTCACTCTTATGGGGTTCTATTATAGGCTCCTCTTGTAGTAATGAGGCAGGGGCTGAAGGAGCTGCTGCTTCTGAAGCATAAGGTGGAGGTGGGTGAGAGGCGTCGTGAATGACTATTAATCTGAGAGCATATAGTTTCTGTGGCAGATTGCTCAAGGGGCTTGGCACTGGACTCTGCCTCCATATCTATAATGACAGAAGATGGTCGAGAACCGGGGGAAGGTGAGGGGACAGGTGTGGACAGCCGAGAGTGACTTTTTTTTTTTTTTTTTTAAGAGATCGTTCTCCCTCAAAAGCCAAATCCTGTAAATCTGGATGTTGAGACTTAATCTTTAAAATATCATAAATCAAAGTCCAATAATTAAAAGCAGTAACAGGAATTTTCTCAGATCCAAAAACCTCATAATAATCTTTAAAACAATCACCTACTCTACACCAAGTTTTCTCATCAATAGAACCATCCTGGGGATGCCAGGAACAAATCGGACCAACAAAATCCAAAAAGGTTTTGAGGTCTTTCTTTTTCACCCTAATTCCTCGTGTCTTGAATGAATCTATAAGACCTTGCAAGAATAGGTCATGTTATGATAATGCTTGTCCCATCTTACCTTGGCTCCGTAAGATTTGCGCCGTGAATATTTCCCACGAGCTCGACTTCCGGCGGGTCAACCGTGAAACTGCTCAACCGGTGTTCCTTTCGACACCACGAGAGGCCTCTCCATGAATGATGGCACGGCGTTCTCTCTGTCGGTGGTCTGCACACATCCATGTTGGGCGCCAATTTGTCCTGTCCAGCAGGACAGTCAACGGGGTCACAGCCACCTAGGAGAGAATGAAGGGACAAGAGACACAAAGAATGGACAGCAAGACAGTAGGTCTGATCAAGCTGTCAGTTTATTGATTTCAACTGAGGGTTTTTATATTCTTCAGTAACTAAGGCTCAGGGAAAGAGAAGCTGGGACGCAAGCCATGGTCTCAAGACCGATTGTTCTTGAGCAGCCACCATATCAACAATAGTAACCAACATATCGACAATAGCATAGGTAATCAGTAACAAGATGTTGGTAAGTACAGCATCAATCACATTCTGAAACAGTTGCTAGGAACAATTGAAGCTAAGCGTGTGATTAGTTTCATAACTTCTTTCCCAAGCATCTAGCCAACCGGGGGTTTCCACTGTCCCATAGGTCTATATTCAAAATGGCTTCAGTGTGGCTATAGTGCACGGCTCCTGACACTTGGGCACTGAACTTGTGTTTGGCTGTGGAGTTTTGAGCGCCTTGAGTGAGGAGCTCCATGTCAGTTTAGTGTGGGTGCTCAACCTGCTTGATTCCATCCCACTGGGCTCAATGGGCATTGGACCGGAAGTGACCAAACAAGATTTCCTAGAACGCTGCTAGCACAGCTGATGGCATGTGTAGTTCATGAGGCAGGTGGAGTTGTTTTGGCTCTGGAAGAGCTGTGCTGCTGCTTTGGGCAGTTGCCAGTCACCACCGCCCTGAGTTCCCTAGGTGTCATATCCACTTTCAGACATATGTGGTGCCAAAGCACTTGGTTTCCATGGCAGCGGGAAATGGCTTGGGCGCTGAACTTGTGCTTGGCTGTGGAGTTTTGAGCGGCTTCACTGAGGAGCTCCATGTTAGTTTAGTGTGGGTGCTCAACCTGCTTGATTCCATCACACTGAGCTCAATGAGCATAGGACCTGAAGTGACCCAACAGGATTTCATAGAATGCTGCTAGCACAGCTGATGGTATGTGAAGTTCATGAGGCAGGTGGAGTTGTTTTGGCACTGGAAGAGCTGTGCTGCTGCTTCGGGCAGTTGCCATTCACCACCGCCCTGAGTTCCCTAGGTGTCATATCCACTTTTAGACATATGTGGTGCCAGAGCACTTCGTTTCCATGGCAGCGGGCAATGGCTTGGGCGCTGAACTTGTGTTTGGCTGTGGAGTTTTGAGCGGCTTGAGTGAGGAGCTCGATGTTAGTTTAGTGTGGGTGCTCACCCTGGTTGATTCCATCACACTGGGCTCAATGGGCATAGAACCGGAAGTGACCAAACTGGGTTTCCTAGAACGCAGCTAGCACAGCTGATGGTATGTGAAGTTCATGAGGCAGGTGGAGTTGTTTTGGCACTGGAAGAGCTGTGCTGTTGCTTCGGGCAGTTGCCATTGACCACCGCCCTGAGTTCCCTAGGTGTCATATCCACTTTCAGACATATGTGGTGCCAGAGCACTTGGTTTCCATGGCAGAGGGAAATGGCTTGTATGCTGAATTTGTGTTTGGTTGTGGAGTTTTGAGTGCCTTGAGTGAGGAGCTCCACGTCAGTTTAGTGTGGGTGCTGAACCTGCTTGATTCCATCACACTGTGCTCAATGGGCATTGGACCGGAAATGACCAAACAGGGTTTCCTAGATAGCTGCTAGCACAGCTGATAATATTTAAAGTTCATGAGGCAGGTGGAGTTGCTTTGGCACTGGAAGAGCTGTGCTGCTGCTTCGGGCAGTTGCCATTGACCACCGGCCTGAGTTCCCTAGGTGTCATATACACTTTCAGACATATGTGGTGCCAGAGCACTTAGTTCCCATGGCAGCGGGAAATGGCTTGTGTGCTGAATTTGTGTTTGGCTGCGGAGTTTTGAGCGGCTTGAGTGAGGAGCTCCATGTTAGTTTAGTGTGGGTGCTCACCCTGCTTGATTCCATCACACTGGGTTCAATGGGCATTTTACTAGAGATGACCCAACAGGGTTTCCTAGAACGCTGCTAGCACAGCTGATGGTATGTGAAGTTCATGAGGCAGGTAGAGTTGTTTTGGCACTGGAAGAGCTGTGCTACTGCTTCGGGCAGTTGCCATTGACCACCGCCCTGATTTCCCTAGGTGTCATATCCACTTTCAGACATATGTGGTGCCAAAGCACTTGGTTTCCATGGCAGCGGGAAATGGCTTGTGCACTGAACTTGTGTTTGGCTGTGAAATTTTGAGCGGCTTGAGTGAGGAGCTCCACGTCAGTTTAGTGGGGATGCTCAACCTGCTTGATTCCATCACACTGAGCTCAATGGGCGTTGGACAGGAAGTGACCAAACAGGGTTTCATAGATTTCTGCTAGCCCAGCTGATGGTATGTGAAGTTCATGAGGCAGATGGAGTTGTTTTGGCACTGGAAGAGCTGTGCTGTTGCTTCGGGCAGTTGCCATTCACCACCGCCCTGATTTCCCTAGGTGTCATATCCACTTTCAGACATATGTGGTGCCAAGCACTTGATTTCCATTTCAGCGGGAAATGGCTTGGGCGCTGAACTTGTGTTTGGCTGTGGAGTTTTGAGCGGCTTGACTGAGGAGCTGCATGTTAGTTTAGTGTGGGTGCTCACCCTGGTTGATTCCATCACACTGGGACCAATGGGCATAGGACCGGAAGTGACCAAACAGGGTTTCCTAGAACGCTGCTAGCACAGCTGATGGTATGTGAAGTTCATGAGGCAGGTGGAGTTGTTTTGGCACTGGAAGAGCTGTGCTGCTGCTTCGGGCAGTTGCCATTGACCACCGCCCTGAGTTCAGAGTTCAATAGGTGTCATATCCACTTTCAGACATATGTGGTGCCAGAGCACTTGGTTTCCATGGCAACGAGAAATGTCTTGGGCGCTGAACTTGTGTTTGGCTGTGGAGTTTTGAGCGGCTTGAGTGAGGAGCTCCAGGTTAGTTTATTGTGGGTGCTCAACCTGCTTGATTCCATCACGCTGGGTTCAATGTGCATCGGACCGGAAGTGACCAAACAGGGTTTCCTAGAACGCTGCTAGCACAGCTGATGGTATGTGAAGTTCATGAGGCAGGTGGAGTTGTTTTGGCCGTGGAAGAGCTGTGCTGCTGCTTTGGGCAGTTGCCATTGACCACCGCCCTGAGTTCCCTAGGTGTCATATACACTTTCAGACATATGTGGTGCCAAAGCACTTGGTTCCCATGGCAGCGGGAAATGGCTTGGGCGTTGAACTTGTGTTTGGCTGTGGAGTTTTGAGCGGCTTGAGTGAGGAGCTCCATGTTAGTTGAGTGTGGGTGCTCACCCTGCTAGATTGCATCACACTGGGCTCAATGGGCATTGGACTAGAGATGACCCAACAGGGTTTCCTAGAACGCTGCTAGCACAGCTGATGGTATGTGAAGTTCATGAGGCAGGTGGAGTTGTTTTGGCACTGGAAGAGCTGTGCTGCTGCTTCGGACAGTTGCCATTCACCACCGCACTACGTTCCATAGGTGTCATATCCACTTTCAGACATATGTCTTGCCAGAGCACTTGGTTTCCATGGCAGCAGGAAATGGCTTGTGCACTGAACTTGTGTTTGGCTGTGGAGTTTTGAGGGGCTTGAGTGAGGAGCTCCATGTTAGTTGAGTGTGGGTGCTCAACCTGCTTGATTCCATCACACTTAGCTCAATGGGCGTTGGACAGGAAGTGACCAAACAGGGTTTCATAGATTTCTGCTAGCTCAGCTGATGGTATGTGAAGTTCATGAGGCAGGTGGAGTTGTTTTGGCCCTGGAAGAGCTGTGCTGCTGCTTCGGGCAGTTGCCATTCACCACCACACTACGTTCCCTAGGTGTCATATCCACTTTCAGACATATGTGGTGCCAGAGCACTTGGTTTCCATGGCAGCGGGAAATGTCTTGGGCGCTGAACTTGTGTTTGGCTGTGGAGTTTTGAGCGGCTTGAGTGAGGAGCTCCATGTTAGTTTAGTGTGGGTGCTCACCCTGCTTGATTCCATCCCACTGGGCTCAATGGGCATTGGACCGGAAGTGACCAAACAGGGTTTCCTAGACAGCTGCTAGCACAGCTGATGGTATGTGAAGTTCATGAGGCAGGTGGAGTTGTTTTGCACTGGAAGAGCTGTGCTGCTGCTTCGGGCAGTTGCCATTGACTACCGGCCTGAGTTCCCTATGTGTCAGATCCACTTTCAGACATATGTGGTGCCAGAGCACTTGGTTTCCATGGCAGCGGGCAATGGCTTGGGCGCTGAACTTGTGTTTGGCTGTGGAGTTTTGAGTGCCTTGAGTGAGGAGCTCCACGTCAGTTTAGTGGGGATGCTCAACCTGCTTATTTCCATCCCACTGGGCTCAATGGGCATTGGACCGCAAGTGACCAAACAGGATTTCCTAGAACGCTGCTAGCACAGCTGATGGTATTTGAAGTTCATGAGGCAGGTGGAGTTGTTTTGGCACTGGAAGAGCTGTGCTGCTGCTTCGGACAGTTTCCATTCACCACCACACTACCTTCCCTAGGTGTCATATCCACTTTCAGACATATGTGGTGCCAGAGCACTTGGTTTCCTTGGCAGCGGGAAATGGCTTGGGCGCTGAACTTGTGTTTGGCTGTGGAGTTTTGATCGGCTTGAGTGAGGAGCTCCACGTCAGTTTAGTGTGGGTGCTCAACCTGCTTATTTCCATCCCACTGGGCTCAATGGGCATTGTACCGGAAGTGACCAAACAGGGATTTCCTAGAATCCTGCTAGCACAGCTGATGGTATGTGAAGTTCATGAGGCAGGTGGAGTTGTTTTGGCACTGGAAGAGCTGAGATGCTGCTTAGGGTAGTTGCCATTCACCACCGCCCTGAGTTCCCTAGGTGTCATATGCACTTTTAGACATATGTGGTGCCACAGCACTTGGTTTCCATAGCAGCGGGCAATTGCGTGGGCGCTGAACTTGTGTTAGGCTGTGGAGTTTTGAGCGGCTTGAGTGAGGAGCTCCATGTAAGTTGAGTGTGGGTGCTCACCCTGGTTGATTCCATCATACTGTGCTCAACGGGCATAGGACCGGAAATGACCAAAAGGATTTCCTAGAACGCAGCTATCACAGCTGATGGTATGTGAAGTTCATGAGGCAGGTGGAGTTGTTTTGGCACTGGATGAGCTGTGCTGCTGCTTCGGACAGTTGCCATTCACCACCGCCCTGAGTTCCCTAGGTGTCATATCCACTCTCAGACATATGTAGTGCCAGAGTACTTGGTTTCCATGGCATCGGGAAATGGCTTGTGTGCTGAACATGTGTTTGGCTGTGGAGTTTGAATGCTTTGAGTGAGGAGCTCCATGTTAGTTTAGTGTGGTTGCTCACCCTGCTTGATTCCATCACACGGGGCTCAATGGGCATTAGACCAGAAGTGACACAATAGGGTTTCCTAGATAGCTGCTAGCACAGCTGATGGTATGTGAAGTTCATGAGGCAGGTGGAGTTGTTTTGGCACTGGATGAGCTGTGCTGCTGCTTCGGGCCGTTGCCATTGACCACCGGCCTGAGTTCCCTAGGTGTCATATCCACTTTCAGACATATGTGGTGCCAGAGCACTTGGTTTCCATTGCAGAGGGAAATGTCTTGGGCGCTGAACTTGTGTTTGGCTGTGGAGTTTTGAGCTCCTTGAGTGAGGAGCTCCATGTTAGTTTAGTGTGGGTGCTCAACCTGCTTGATTCCATCACACTGGGCTCAATGGGCATTGGACCGTAAGTGACCCAACAGGGTTCCCTAGAACGCTGCTAGCACAGCTGATAGCATGTTAAGTTCATGAGGCAGGTGGAGTTGTTTTGGCACTGGAAGAGCTGTGCTGTTGCTTCGGGCAGTTGCCATTGACCATCGCCCTGAGTTCCCTAGGTGTCATATCCACTTTCAGACATATGTGGTGCCAGAGCACTTGGTTTCCATGGCAGCGGGCAATGGCTTGGGTGTCCTGTCCAGCAGGACAGTCAACGGGGTCGCAGCCACCTAGGAGAGAATGAAGGGACAATAGGCACAAAGAATGGACAGCAAGACAGTAGGTCTGATCAAGCTGTCAGTTTATTGATTTCAACTGAGGGTTTTTATATTCTTCAGTAACTAAGGCTCAGGGAAAGAGAAGCTGGGACGCAAGCCATGGTCTCAAGACCGATTGTTCTTGAGCAGCCACCATATCAACAATAGTAACCAACATATCGACAATAGCATAGGTAATTAGTAACAAGATGTTGGTAAGTACAGCATCAATCACATTCTGAAACAGTTGCTAGGAACAATTGAAGCTAAGCGTGTGATTAGTTTCATAACTTCTTTCCCAAGCATCTAGCCAACCGGGGGTTTCCACTGTCCCATAGGTCTATATTCAAAATGGCTTCAGTGTGGCTATAGTGCACTGCTCCTGACATCTCCCCCTTTTTTCTATATTTCAATGAAAGCGGTGAAAAGAGAAAGGTTTGTGAAGCAAGATAAGCGCTGCCTGTCTTAGGTTCATTCTGAGGGACCCTCAGCTCTTACCTGTCTCTGGGCAGCCCTGCCAGTCATCCAGGGCTCCCTGTCTTAGGTTGGCGGGGTATCAGAAAGGTGCCCGTCATTGGCTAAGCACTTATCCGGCAAAGGCTGTGCCCCATTATATTAGACAAGCCTCTTTGAAGACTGGAGCCGCATGGCATGATGTGGGGGGTTATCACTTGGAGAGTCTCGTCAGATGTTATCTGTCTCTGATCACCTATTAACACATCATGCTCAGCCAAACTTGAGTGCTAGGATTTTCCAGAACCAGTGCCATCATGGCTTGTGCAATGACAACTTGCTCCCAGGCCTGCTGTTTGTGCATGCAGTACAGGAACAGCATGGCAACTACTAGTGCAGCAACCATCGAGGTTTCTAAGGCCATCATCCTGCTCCGTTCCTTGAACATGCAGGCTGCCAATTTAATGCCATTTAGAATTACTTCTCCTGACATGAGTGAAACTCGGGTCTCATTTACTTTAATTATACTGGTGGCTAACTGACTGGTGAAATTTAGGAAGGCACTAGAACATTGTCCCGGAGGTATTGATTGATTTTTATCACTCTGGCCGAAATATTGTGGACTTTTACTGGGGTGACACATATATGATGGTATATTGGGGAGTAGCTGACTGGTGAAATTCAAAAAGACATACTTAACAATGTACAAGTATTGTTGAAACTACTAACATTCAAGAATCTTATAACAATAACATTGTTACATGTACACAAGACAATTTTACCAGGAACCGGAGACCCTAACTGCCCATTATCCCATCTAGCTCCTACATTTCCAAACAGAGAAATGGACCCCAGCTGCTTTTAGGGAAAAGGGACGCCGTCATCTGTTCTTAACTACTTCCTGCTGAGAGGGGGGCGCCGTTGGGTAACAGCAGCTGTAGGGGATCCATCTAGTGGTTCCTGATAGAAGGCAGAAGTCATTAGGTGTTCGATGTACATTCTGGCACTTGAAAGGTTTCTCTTTCTTGAAGTCTAAATAACAAGACATAACATAGTTAACTCTCCCAGCCTATCAGGTTGTGAGTTTGGTTAGCAGTTTGAATACTTGAGCTTCAGAACTTAGATGTAAAAGAATTGTTAGCTTTCAATCTTTGTCAGAGTAAACTTTAATTTAAGACTGTGGACTAGATTTACACCTGTCTAAATTAACTCCTTTAAGTCTCAAATTTTGGAACATATTCAATAAGCTCAATGGAATACATGAAACTTCTTTTAGCTGCATAAAATTGCTAACCTAGATCAATCAGAAGGCACAGTAACAATGCAAGGATTAGCATACAGCATCAGGCTATAAGACCATCACAGGACAGGTAAATGCAAACTGACTTCTTAGAGCAAAAGAGTTAAATATTCAGACCTAACCAAAACTGAGATGATAAATCTTTATACTAAAATAGAGCAAGATGTACTATTACTTTTACTATAACTTTAAATATATGGTCCTGCATGGGAAGTCAGTGTACACAGTGACTCTAGTGGATTTAACAAATTAGCATTCTTATGTGTGACGCCAGTGATCACCTGAGGCTCTAGACACGCAATGTTTAGGTTGTGGAAGCCTCTTGAATCAACAACAACCCCATCAGACCTGGCAACACACAAAGTGGAAGTTCTCTCCTCCATTGAGAGAAGAGCACAACCATCCTCGGTGGTTGCTTCTTTGCACTGGGGCGTGGACCACTGAGCTCCTTCACGGAGGGACACTCTTAGTAGCAGTGTCCTGGCATTCCACACCTGATATGCTTGCTCTCTTGCTGGCTCTCCTGTCAGATCAGAATGCCTTTTGGGTTGATTCTGAGGCCACTGAGTGCTTCTTAAAATTGACAGTCTATGAGTCTGCTGTAAGAGCTGTTTCCCATGTTGGAGCATTTTAACATTCTCTGACATCTGAGTTATCATTAATATACTCATATATTTTCCATCTAGCTTATGAGGATTTGGGCTCCCATGGCCAATCTTGAAACTGTACGCTAGCAGTAAGTCCATTTAAAATCATGCAGAACTATTGAGCTGAACAGATCTTGTAGGTCCTGAGAAAACAGTAACAGACATGACTCTCTAAGAGCCTAATTATGCATCTATACATATTTTTTAAAAAGGATTTAGCTTAGCAATTTTCATTCATAAACATGCACATGCATATCAGATAACACACATAAAACAAAACAGCTTTTGTAACAGCTAGTTGAGAATTCTGTTAAGTATATTCAAGTTACCAATTGTTTAGAGTTATATTTTGCTCTTAGTAATCTGAATAAACCAAAACTATAGTTTACAATTAAACTTTAGCTTTAATGAATACAATAGGCTTGCTGGAATCCTAGAAAATAAAATATCTATGTTTAGCATTGTGATACCACCTGTAGAATTTTACAAACTCTTGTACTTTTTAGACTTAGCCATCCTGGCTTCCCACTGGCAAGGTTTCCCAATGTCTTTTCTGCAATCCCCTCTCACCCCCAATTTAATTTTTTTTTTTTTAGATTTAATTAATTATTTGTCTCACAATTAACTTCATTAGCAGAAAGATACAACCTTTGAAACACATTCTTCTGAGTTTGAGACTGTCAGGGGCCTATTTAGAAATTCCAGAACCAGAAGAGTTAAACCTATTAAATATGTCAAGAGTTCTTAAAATATCTGATCAAAGATTTCTCATTATAATATCCATTTATTTAGTCAGACTGATTCAAACAGCAATACATCAAAAAAAATTTTTTATCACTTATAAATGATCACCCAAACATTTTAAAGTAAATACATACCAAAAAATACTCTTAAACACAGTTCTTTTAAATCATGAGAATTTAACAAAGACAATATACAGAACACAAGGGATTATCTAACTGAAAGGCAAAATGTATATTTTTTCCTTAGTCAGTCACCAAAAGGGAGATATAACCTTAAACATGGGAATTAGTGCATAAAATCATCTCTTAACTGTTTAAGAACTGTAACAAACTCAAAGGTTGGAACAAGAATAGAGCTTACTGAAGCTGGATAGACAATTGACAAAGCTACCCATTAAACAGAGACTACCTAAAGTTCAATGTTTCAGTTTTTTTTTTCAATGCTTCAATTTCTTAACAGCTTTCAAAATTGGAGATATTTTTATTTTTAGGTATTTATTAGCATTGCTATTTATACACACTTCAAAAACTTTTTTTGAATACAGATATCAATTCTAACATCAGCATGTATTAGGTATTAATGTTAAAGACTTACACAATGTTGTAATAGTATCTTTAAAATTATAGCCAATTATATGTAAAGCTTACAAGATTCATTCCTCAACTTTTCTTAAGACATTTTCTTAATAAAAGGATACCAACTTTTAAATACAATGGCTTTAAGCAATTTTCAATCATTTCTCCTAATTCATGGAAACATATTTTAGCACAAATCCTCCTCAAAACTGGGAAAGAGAAGTTTTTTCAGTCTTCTTCTAGCTGATTTGGAAATTTTTCCCTTTTAAAATGAAGGCAGATAAGAATCACCACAACAGGGACAAAGTCAAAGTCCCAAATTTTTCAAAAGGCAGACTCCAAGCATGTCCCTTCCTTGTTTTATGGCTGATGGGCCTGGAGCTTCCCCTAAGCTTCTGTTTTATTGAAGTCAAGAGAGCTGAAAAAACTTAAATTTAGCTGTTGTCTTGAGAGACTACCTTGGAATTTACTGAAGTTAGTTAACAGGTTTGGTTATCAATAAGATGAAAATTACTTTAAAGAAGACGTTAAAACACTGTTTTTCACAAAGAATCAGACTTCAACTCCATTGTTTTAAAGGCAAACATTCAGAAAATATACACATTATGACCCATTTTACTATACATCTTTAAAGAATTCGTTGTTCTCCTGCAAGGCAAAATTTCACATATTTTTTTGTAAGTAAGAACACAAGTAATTTACAATCTGGATCGATTTCATGAGTAGGAAACATTTTGACCAATGAACATAAATGCTCTTCTATTTTAATAGCATATATGATGCAATAAATTTAGCATAATTTTGTAATATTGTGAGATTATAATCCAAATTATTTTAAATGACAAGTACATTATTTAAATTTTGTCTCAATCTTTGAGAGTTCCAGGGATCCTACTAGAACTCTCAAAGTCATGAGACTTGGTTTAGAACTCTGAAGAATTTAGAGGTCTAAATGAGTTAAACAAAAAGTACCTTTAACTGAACATGTTGAATACTGTTAGACCTAATCAATGCCAGGACAGCACTGTAAGCTAAAGACCAAACAGCAAGAAAATGACACACAAATTTTTTTTCAGTGGAGGTGGGGAGTCCGGTCTGGCCAGGTCCTGTTAAATTTGTTAGACCTCTCTAAAATTATTTACCAGGAGAGAGAAAAAGGGTTAGTCATGGTCCGTCCCATCTCGTCTGTCAGTCAGTCACACACGCACCCAATTCAGAACAAGAACAACAACTTAACAATTCAAGACAAAGACACAACTGGAGAAAGAATATTAAAACAAAATTTAGTTTTGTCCGGACAAAAATAATAGAACACCAAGAATATTGACAAAACAAACATAAGCACAAACGCCAAACATGTCGGAACAGAGACATATAACTCTCAAACCTGTTGCAACTTCCAGACTCTTCTTCAAAATACTTTAACCTGGAGATTTTTTATAAAACAAGCACACATAGGTTCATCTCATGCTTTAAGTTAATTTAACAGTGGATTTGGAACACTCTTTATCAGATTACTTTTGTTACGTCAAGTTACAGAACATATTTTTCTTTTCTTTTTCTTTTTCTTTTCTTTTCTTTTTCTTTTTCTTTTTTTCTTTTTTTTTTTTTTAATAAACCTTAAGTGGCTTATCTCACCCTGTCTCTCTCAGCTAAGGGGTTGGGTAAAGAAGTGGGAGATGCATGCCTGAAAAGGACTCAATAAGGTCAAAGGTAAAAGGTGTCTGAGTGCCATAATCTTTCACTGCTTGCTTAATATTTTTTAGATCTTTAAACTGCAGTGGTTGATGTTCGTGGCGTGGTGTCCACCACCTCGTGCAGGGGTCTGAATAACAGGGCAGCATATTACACTCTTCTTGGGGAGATCTGAAGCTTCACTCTTATGGGGTTCTATTATAGGCTCCTCTTGTAGTAATGAGGCAGGGGCTGAAGGAGCTGCTGCTTCTGAAGCATAAGGTGGAGGTGGGTGAGAGGCGTCGTGAATGACTATTAATCTGAGAGCATATAGTTTCTGTGGCAGATTGCTCAAGGGGCTTGGCACTGGACTCTGCCTCCATATCTATAATGACAGAAGATGGTCGAGAACCGGGGGAAGGTGAGGGGACAGGTGTGGACAGCCGAGAGTGACTTTTTTTTTTTTTTTTTTAAGAGATCGTTCTCCCTCAAAAGCCAAATCCTGTAAATCTGGATGTTGAGACTTAATCTTTAAAATATCATAAATCAAAGTCCAATAATTAAAAGCAGTAACAGGAATTTTCTCAGATCCAAAAACCTCATAATAATCTTTAAAACAATCACCTACTCTACACCAAGTTTTCTCATCAATAGAACCATCCTGGGGATGCCAGGAACAAATCGGACCAACAAAATCCAAAAAGGTTTTGAGGTCTTTCTTTTTCACCCTAATTCCTCGTGTCTTGAATGAATCTATAAGACCTTGCAAGAATAGGTCATGTTATGATAATGCTTGTCCCATCTTACCTTGGCTCCGTAAGATTTGCGCCGTGAATATTTCCCACGAGCTCGACTTCCGGCGGGTCAACCGTGAAACTGCTCAACCGGTGTTCCTTTCGACACCACGAGAGGCCTCTCCATGAATGATGGCACGGCGTTCTCTCTGTCGGTGGTCTGCACACATCCATGTTGGGCGCCAATTTGTCCTGTCCAGCAGGACAGTCAACGGGGTCACAGCCACCTAGGAGAGAATGAAGGGACAAGAGACACAAAGAATGGACAGCAAGACAGTAGGTCTGATCAAGCTGTCAGTTTATTGATTTCAACTGAGGGTTTTTATATTCTTCAGTAACTAAGGCTCAGGGAAAGAGAAGCTGGGACGCAAGCCATGGTCTCAAGACCGATTGTTCTTGAGCAGCCACCATATCAACAATAGTAACCAACATATCGACAATAGCATAGGTAATCAGTAACAAGATGTTGGTAAGTACAGCATCAATCACATTCTGAAACAGTTGCTAGGAACAATTGAAGCTAAGCGTGTGATTAGTTTCATAACTTCTTTCCCAAGCATCTAGCCAACCGGGGGTTTCCACTGTCCCATAGGTCTATATTCAAAATGGCTTCAGTGTGGCTATAGTGCACGGCTCCTGACACTTGGGCACTGAACTTGTGTTTGGCTGTGGAGTTTTGAGCGCCTTGAGTGAGGAGCTCCATGTCAATTTAGTGTGGGTGCTCAACCTGCTTGATTCCATCCCACTGGGCTCAATGGGCATTGGACCGGAAGTGACCAAACAAGATTTCCTAGAACGCTGCTAGCACAGCTGATGGCATGTGTAGTTCATGAGGCAGGTGGAGTTGTTTTGGCTCTGGAAGAGCTGTGCTGCTGCTTTGGGCAGTTGCCATTCACCACCGCCCTGAGTTCCCTAGGTGTCATATCCACTTTCAGACATATGTGGTGCCAAAGCACTTGGTTTCCATGGCAGCGGGAAATGGCTTGGGCGCTGAACTTGTGCTTGGCTGTGGAGTTTTGAGCGGCTTCACTGAGGAGCTCCATGTTAGTTTAGTGTGGGTGCTCAACCTGCTTGATTCCATCACACTGAGCTCAATGAGCATAGGACCGGAAGTGACCCAACAGGATTTCATAGAATGCTGCTAGCACAGCTGATGGTATGTGAAGTTCATGAGGCAGGTGGAGTTGTTTTGGCACTGGAAGAGCTGTGCTGCTGCTTCGGGCAGTTGCCATTCACCACCGCCCTGAGTTCCCTAGGTGTCATATCCACTTTTAGACATATGTGGTGCCAGAGCACTTGGTTTCCATGGCAGCGGGCAATGGCTTGGGCGCTGAACTTTTGTTTGGCTGTGGAGTTTTGAGCGGCTTGAGTGAGGAGCTCGATGTTAGTTTAGTGTGGGTGCTCACCCTGGTTGATTCCATCACACTGGGCTCAATGGGCATAGAACCGGAAGTGACCAAACTGGGTTTCCTAGAACGCAGCTAGCACAGCTGATGGTATGTGAAGTTCATGAGGCAGGTGGAGTTGTTTTGGCACTGGAAGAGCTGTGCTGTTGCTTCGGGCAGTTGCCATTGACCACCGCCCTGAGTTCCCTAGGTGTCATATCCACTTTCAGACATATGTGGTGCCAGAGCACTTGGTTTCCATGGCAGAGGGAAATGGCTTGTATGCTGAATTTGTGTTTGGTTGTGGAGTTTTGAGTGCCTTGAGTGAGGAGCTCCACGTCAGTTTAGTGTGGGTGCTGAACCTGCTTGATTCCATCACACTGTGCTCAATGGGCATTGGACCGGAAATGACCAAACAGGGTTTCCTAGATAGCTGCTAGCACAGCTGATAATATTTAAAGTTCATGAGGCAGGTGGAGTTGCTTTGGCACTGGAAGAGCTGTGCTGCTGCTTCGGGCAGTTGCCATTCACCACCGGCCTGAGTTCCCTAGGTGTCATATACACTTTCAGACATATGTGGTGCCAGAGCACTTGGTTTCCATGGCAGCGGGAAATGGCTTGTGTGCTGAATTTGTGTTTGGCTGCGGAGTTTTGAGCGGCTTGAGTGAGGAGCTCCATGTTAGTTTAGTGTGGGTGCTCACCCTGCTTGATTCCATCACACTGGGTTCAAAGGGCATTTTACTAGAGATGACCCAACAGGGTTTCCTAGAACGCTGCTAGCACAGCTGATGGTATGTGAAGTTCATGAGGCAGGTAGAGTTGTTTTGGCACTGGAAGAGCTGTGCTGCTGCTTCGGGCAGTTGCCATTGACCACCGCCCTGATTTCCCTAGGTGTCATATCCACTTTCAGACATATGTGGTGCCAAAGCACTTGGTTTCCATGGCAGCGGGAAATGGCTTGTGCACTGAACTTGTGTTTGGCTGTGAAGTTTTGAGCGGCTTGAGTGAGGAGCTCCACGTCAGTTTAGTGGGGATGCTCAACCTGCTTGATTCCATCACACTGAGCTCAATGGGCGTTGGACAGGAAGTGACCAAACAGGGTTTCATAGATTTCTGCTAGCCCAGCTGATGGTATGTGAAGTTCATGAGGCAGGTGGAGTTGTTTTGGCACTGGAAGAGCTGTGCTGTTGCTTCGGGCAGTTGCCATTGACCACCGCCCTGATTTCCCTAGTTGTCATATCCACTTTCAGACATATGTGGTGCCAAGCACTTGATTTCCATTTCAGCGGGAAATGGCTTGGGCGCTGAACTTGTGTTTGGCTGTGGAGTTTTGAGCGGCTTGACTGAGGAGCTGCATGTTAGTTTAGTGTGGGTGCTCACCCTGGTTGATTCCATCACACTGGGACCAATGGGCATAGGACCGGAAGTGACCAAACAGGGTTTCCTAGAACGCTGCTAGCACAGCTGATGGTATGTGAAGTTCATGAGGCAGGTGGAGTTGTTTTGGCACTGGAAGAGCTGTGCTGCTGCTTCGGGCAGTTGCCATTGACCACCGCCCTGAGTTCTGAGTTCAATAAGTGTCATACCCACTTTCAGACATATGTGGTGCCAGAGCACTTGGTTTCCATGGCAACGAGAAATGTCTTGGGCGCTGAACTTGTGTTTGGCTGTGGAGTTTTGAGCGGCTTGAGTGAGGAGCTCCAGGTTAGTTCAGTGTGGGTGCTCAACCTGCTTGATTCCATCACGCTGGGTTCAATGTGCATCGGACCGGAAGTGACCAAACAGGGTTTCCTAGAACGCTGCTAGCACAGCTGATGGTATGTGAAGTTCATGAGGCAGGTGGAGTTGTTTTGGCCGTGGAAGAGCTGTGCTGCTGCTTTGGGCAGTTGCCATTGACCACCGCCCTGAGTTCCCTAGGTGTCATATACACTTTCAGACATATGTGGTGCCAAAGCACTTGGTTCCCATGGCAGCGGGAAATGGCTTGGGCGTTGAACTTGTGTTTGGCTGTGGAGTTTTGAGCGGCTTGAGTGAGGAGCTCCATGTTAGTTGAGTGTGGCTGCTCACCCTGCTAGATTGCATCACACTGGGCTCAATGGGCATTGGACTAGAGATGACCCAACAGGGTTTCCTAGAACGCTGCTAGCACAGCTGATGGTATGTGAAGTTCATGAGGCAGGTGGAGTTGTTTTGGCACTGGAAGAGCTGTGCTGCTGCTTCGGACAGTTGCCATTCACCACCGCACTACGTTCCATAGGTGTCATATCCACTTTCAGACATATGTCTTGCCAGAGCACTTGGTTTCCATGGCAGCAGGAAATGGCTTGTGCACTGAACTTGTGTTTGGCTGTGGAGTTTTGAGGGGCTTGAGTGAGGAGCTCCATGTTAGTTGAGTGTGGGTGCTCAACCTGCTTGATTCCATCACACTTAGCTCAATGGGCGTTGGACAGGGAGTGACCAAACAGGGTTTCATAGATTTCTGCTAGCTCAGCTGATGGTATGTGAAGTTCATGAGGCAGGTGGAGTTGTTTTGGCCCTGGAAGAGCTGTGCTGCTGCTTCGGGCAGTTGCCATTCACCACCACACTACGTTCCCTAGGTGTCATATCCACTTTCAGACATATGTGGTGCCAGAGCACTTGGTTTCCATGGCAGCGGGAAATGTCTTGGGCGCTGAACTTGTGTTTGTCTGTGGAGTTTTGAGCGGCTTGAGTGAGGAGCTCCATGTTAGTTTAGTGTGGGTGCTCACCCTGCTTGATTCCATCCCACTGGGCTCAATGGGCATTGGACCGGAAGTGACCAAACAGGGTTTCCTAGACAGCTGCTAGCACAGCTGATGGTATGTGAAGTTCATGAGGCAGGTGGAGTTGTTTTGCACTGGAAGAGCTGTGCTGCTGCTTCGGGCAGTTGCCATTGACTACCGGCCTGAGTTCCCTATGTGTCAGATCCACTTTCAGACATATGTGGTGCCAGAGCACTTGGTTTCCATGGCAGCAGGCAATGGCTTGGGCGCTGAACTTGTGTTTGGCTGTGGAGTTTTGAGTGCCTTGAGTGAGGAGCTCCACGTCAGTTTAGTGGGGATGCTCAACCTGCTTATTTCCATCCCACTGGGCTCAATGGGCATTGGACCGCAAGTGACCAAACAGGATTTCCTAGAACGCTGCTAGCACAGCTGATGGTATGTGAAGTTCATGAGGCAGGTGGAGTTGTTTTGGCACTGGAAGAGCTGTGCTGCTGCTTCGGACAGTTTCCATTCACCACCACACTACCTTCCCTAGGTGTCATATCCACTTTCAGACATATGTGGTGCCAGAGCACTTGGTTTCCTTGGCAGCGGGAAATGGCTTGGGCGCTGAACTTGTGTTTGGCTGTGGAGTTTTGAGCGGCTTCACTGAGGAGCTCCACGTCAGTTTAGTGTGGGTGCTCAACCTGCTTATTTCCATCCCACTGGGCTCAATGGGCATTGTACCGGAAGTGACCAAACAGGGATTTCCTAGAATCCTGCTAGCACAGCTGATGGTATGTGAAGTTCATGAGGCAGGTGGAGTTGTTTTGGCACTGGAAGAGCTGAGATGCTGCTTAGGGTAGTTGCCATTCACCACCGCCCTGAGTTCCCTAGGTGTCATATGCACTTTTAGACATATGTGGTGCCACAGCACTTGGTTTCCATAGCAGCGGGCAATTGCGTGGGCGCTGAACTTGTGTTAGGCTGTGGAGTTTTGAGCGGCTTGAGTGAGGAGCTCCATGTAAGTTGAGTGTGGGTGCTCACCCTGGTTGATTCCATCACACTGTGCTCAACGGGCATAGGACCGGAAATGACCAAAAGGATTTCCTAGAACGCAGCTATCACAGCTGATGGTATGTGAAGTTCATGAGGCAGGTGGAGTTGTTTTGGCACTGGATGAGCTGTGCTGCTGCTTCGGACAGTTGCCATTCACCACCGCCCTGAGTTCCCTAGGTGTCATATCCACTTTCAGACATATGTAGTGCCAGAGTACTTGGTTTCCATGGCATCGGGAAATGGCTTGTGTGCTGAACATGTGTTTGGCTGTGGAGTTTGAATGCTTTGAGTGAGGAGCTCCATGTTAGTTTAGTGTGGTTGCTCACCCTGCTTGATTCCATCACACGGGGCTCAATGGGCATTAGACCAGAAGTGACACAATAGGGTTTCCTAGATAGCTGCTAGCACAGCTGATGGTATGTGAAGTCCATGAGGCAGGTGGAGTTGTTTTGGCCCTGGAAGAGCTGTGCTGCTGCTTCGGGCCGTTGCCATTGACCACCGGCCTGAGTTCCCTAGGTGTCATATCCACTTTCAGACATATGTGGTGCCAGAGCACTTGGTTTCCATTGCAGAGGGAAATGTCTTGGGCGCTGAACTTGTGTTTGGCTGTGGAGTTTTGAGCTCCTTGAGTGAGGAGCTCCATGTTAGTTTAGTGTGGGTGCTCAACCTGCTTGATTCCATCACACTGGGCTCAATGGGCATTGGACCGTAAGTGACCCAACAGGGTTCCCTAGAACGCTGCTAGCACAGCTGATAGCATGTTAAGTTCATGAGGCAGGTGGAGTTGTTTTGGCACTGGATGAGCTGTGCTGTTGCTTCGGGCAGTTGCCATTGACCATCGCCCTGAGTTCCCTAGGTGTCATATCCACTTTCAGACATATGTGGTGCCAGAGCACTTGGTTTCCATGGCAGCGGGCAATGGCTTGGGTGTCCTGTCCAGCAGGACAGTCAACGGGGTCGCAGCCACCTAGGAGAGAATGAAGGGACAATAGGCACAAAGAATGGACAGCAAGACAGTAGGTCTGATCAAGCTGTCAGTTTATTGATTTCAACTGAGGGTTTTTATATTCTTCAGTAACTAAGGCTCAGGGAAAGAGAAGCTGGGACGCAAGCCATGGTCTCAAGACCGATTGTTCTTGAGCAGCCACCATATCAACAATAGTAACCAACATATCGACAATAGCATAGGTAATTAGTAACAAGATGTTGGTAAGTACAGCATCAATCACATTCTGAAACAGTTGCTAGGAACAATTGAAGCTAAGCGTGTGATTAGTTTCATAACTTCTTTCCCAAGCATCTAGCCAACCGGGGGTTTCCACTGTCCCATAGGTCTATATTCAAAATGGCTTCAGTGTGGCTATAGTGCACTGCTCCTGACATCTCCCCCTTTTTTCTATATATCAATGAAAGCGGTGAAAAGAGAAAGGTTTGTGAAGCAAGATAAGCGCTGCCTGTCTTAGGTTCATTCTGAGGGACCCTCAGCTCTTACCTGTCTCTGGGCAGCCCTGCCAGTCATCCAGGGCTCCCTGTCTTAGGTTGGCGGGGTATCAGAAAGGTGCCCGTCATTGGCTAAGCACTTATCCGGCAAAGGCTGTGCCCCATTATATTAGACAAGCCTCTTTGAAGACTGGAGCCGCATGGCATGATGTGGGGGGTTATCACTTGGAGAGTCTCGTCAGATGTTATCTGTCTCTGATCACCTATTAACACATCATGCTCAGCCAAACTTGAGTGCTAGGATTTTCCAGAACCAGTGCCATCATGGCTTGTGCAATGACAACTTGCTCCCAGGCCTGCTGTTTGTGCATGCAGTACAGGAACAGCATGGCAACTACTAGTGCAGCAACCATCGAGGTTTCTAAGGCCATCATCCTGCTCCGTTCCTTGAACATGCAGGCTGCCAATTTAATGCCATTTAGAATTACTTCTCCTGACATGAGTGAAACTCGGGTCTCATTTACTTTAATTATACTGGTGGCTAACTGACTGGTGAAATTTAGGAAGGCACTAGAACATTGTCCCGGAGGTATTGATTGATTTTTATCACTCTGGCCGAAATATTGTGGACTTTTACTGGGGTGACACATATATGATGGTATATTGGGGAGTAGCTGACTGGTGAAATTCAAAAAGACATACTTAACAATGTACAAGTATTGTTGAAACTACTAACATTCAAGAATCTTATAACAATAACATTGTTACATGTACACAAGACAATTTTACCAGGAACCGGAGACCCTAACTGCCCATTATCCCATCTAGCTCCTACATTTCCAAACAGAGAAATGGACCCCAGCTGCTTTTAGGGAAAAGGGACGCCGTCATCTGTTCTTAACTACTTCCTGCTGAGAGGGGGGCGCCGTTGGGTAACAGCAGCTGTAGGGGATCCATCTAGTGGTTCCTGATAGAAGGCAGAAGTCATTAGGTGTTCGATGTACATTCTGGCACTTGAAAGGTTTCTCTTTCTTGAAGTCTAAATAACAAGACATAACATAGTTAACTCTCCCAGCCTATCAGGTTGTGAGTTTGGTTAGCAGTTTGAATACTTGAGCTTCAGAACTTAGATGTAAAAGAATTGTTAGCTTTCAATCTTTGTCAGAGTAAACTTTAATTTAAGACTGTGGACTAGATTTACACCTGTCTAAATTAACTCCTTTAAGTCTCAAATTTTGGAACATATTCAATAAGCTCAATGGAATACATGAAACTTCTTTTAGCTGCATAAAATTGCTAACCTAGATCAATCAGAAGGCACAGTAACAATGCAAGGATTAGCATACAGCATCAGGCTATAAGACCATCACAGGACAGGTAAATGCAAACTGACTTCTTAGAGCAAAAGAGTTAAATATTCAGACCTAACCAAAACTGAGATGATAAATCTTTATACTAAAATAGAGCAAGATGTACTATTACTTTTACTATAACTTTAAATATATGGTCCTGCATGGGAAGTCAGTGTACACAGTGACTCTAGTGGATTTAACAAATTAGCATTCTTATGTGTGACGCCAGTGATCACCTGAGGCTCTAGACACGCAATGTTTAGGTTGTGGAAGCCTCTTGAATCAACAACAACCCCATCAGACCTGGCAACACACAAAGTGGAAGTTCTCTCCTCCATTGAGAGAAGAGCACAACCATCCTCGGTGGTTGCTTCTTTGCACTGGGGTGTGGACCACTGAGCTCCTTCACGGAGGGACACTCTTAGTAGCAGTGTCCTGGCATTCCACACCTGATATGCTTGCTCTCTTGCTGGCTCTCCTGTCAGATCAGAATGCCTTTTGGGTTGATTCTGAGGCCACTGAGTGCTTCTTAAAATTGACAGTCTATGAGTCTGCTGTAAGAGCTGTTTCCCATGTTGGAGCATTTTAACATTCTCTGACATCTGAGTTATCATTAATATACTCATATATTTTCCATCTAGCTTATGAGGATTTGGGCTCCCATGGCCAATCTTGAAACTGTACGCTAGCAGTAAGTCCATTTAAAATCATGCAGAACTATTGAGCTGAACAGATCTTGTAGGTCCTGAGAAAACAGTAACAGACATGACTCTCTAAGAGCCTAATTATGCATCTATACATAATTTTTAAAAAGGATTTAGCTTAGCAATTTTCATTCATAAACATGCACATGCATATCAGATAACACACATAAAACAAAACAGCTTTTGTAACAGCTAGTTGAGAATTCTGTTAAGTATATTCAAGTTACCAATTGTTTAGAGTTATATTTTGCTCTTAGTAATCTGAATAAACCAAAACTATAGTTTACAATTAAACTTTAGCTTTAATGAATACAATAGGCTTGCTGGAATCCTAGAAAATAAAATATCTATGTTTAGCATTGTGATACCACCTGTAGAATTTTACAAACTCTTGTACTTTTTAGACTTAGCCATCCTGGCTTCCCACTGGCAAGGTTTCCCAATGTCTTTTCTGCAATCCCCTCTCACCCCCAATTTAATTTTTTTTTTTTAGATTTAATTAATTATTTGTCTCACAATTAACTTCATTAGCAGAAAGATACAACCTTTGAAACACATTCTTCTGAGTTTGAGACTGTCAGGGGCCTATTTAGAAATTCCAGAACCAGAAGAGTTAAACCTATTAAATATGTCAAGAGTTCTTAAAATATCTGATCAAAGATTTCTCATTATAATATCCATTTATTTAGTCAGACTGATTCAAACAGCAATACATCAAAAAAAATTTTTTTATCACTTATAAATGATCACCCAAACATTTTAAAGTAAATACATACCAAAAAATACTCTTAAACACAGTTCTTTTAAATCATGAGAATTTAACAAAGACAATATACAGAGCACAAGGGATTATCTAACTGAAAGGCAAAATGTATATTTTTTCCTTAGTCAGTCACCAAAAGGGAGATATAACCTTAAACATGGGAATTAGTGCATAAAATCATCTCTTAACTGTTTAAGAACTGTAACAAACTCAAAGGTTGGAACAAGAATAGAGCTTACTGAAGCTGGATAGACAATTGACAAAGCTACCCATTAAACAGAGACTACCTAAAGTTCAATGTTTCAGTTTTTTTTTTCAATGCTTCAATTTCTTAACAGCTTTCAAAATTGGAGATATTTTTATTTTTAGGTATTTACTAGCATTGCTATTTATACACACTTCAAAAACTTTTTTTGAATACAGATATCAATTCTAACATCAGCATGTATTAGGTATTAATGTTAAAGACTTACACAATGTTGTAATAGTATCTTTAAAATTATAGCAAATTATATGTAAAGCTTACAAGATTCATTCCTCAACTTTTCTTAAGACATTTTCTTAATAAAAGGATACCAACTTTTAAATACAATGGCTTTAAGCAATTTTCAATCATTTCTCCTAATTCATGGAAACATATTTTAGCACAAATCCTCCTCAAAACTGGGAAAGAGAAGTTTTTTCAGTCTTCTTCTAGCTGATTTGGAAATTTTTCCCTTTTAAAATGAAGGCAGATAAGAATCACCACAACAGGGACAAAGTCAAAGTCCCAAATTTTTCAAAAGGCAGACTCCAAGCATGTCCCTTCCTTGTTTTATGGCTGATGGGCCTGGAGCTTCCCCTAAGCTTCTGTTTTATTGAAGTCAAGAGAGCTGAAAAAACTTAAATTTAGCTGTTGTCTTGAGAGACTACCTTGGAATTTACTGAAGTTAGTTAACAGGTTTGGTTATCAATAAGATGAAAATTACTTTAAAGAAGACGTTAAAACACTGTTTTTCACAAAGAATCAGACTTCAACTCCATTGTTTTAAAGGCAAACATTCAGAAAATATACACATTATGACCCATTTTACTATACATCTTTAAAGAATTCGTTGTTCTCCTGCAAGGCAAAATTTCACATATTTTTTTGTAAGTAAGAACACAAGTAATTTACAATCTGGATCGATTTCATGAGTAGGAAACATTTTGACCAATGAACATAAATGCTCTTCTATTTTAATAGCATATATGATGCAATAAATTTAGCATAATTTTGTAATATTGTGAGATTATAATCCAAATTATTTTAAATGACAAGTACATTATTTAAATTTTGTCTCAATCTTTGAGAGTTCCAGGGATCCTACTAGAACTCTCAAAGTCATGAGACTTGGTTTAGAACTCTGAAGAATTTAGAGGTCTAAATGAGTTAAACAAAAAGTACCTTTAACTGAACATGTTGAATACTGTTAGACCTAATCAATGCCAGGACAGCACTGTAAGCTAAAGACCAAACAGCAAGAAAATGACACACAAATTTTTTTTCAGTGGAGGTGGGGAGTCCGGTCTGGCCAGGTCCTGTTAAATTTGTTAGACCTCTCTAAAATTATTTACCAGGAGAGAGAAAAAGGGTTAGTCATGGTCCGTCCCATCTCGTCTGTCAGTCAGTCACACACGCACCCAATTCAGAACAAGAACAACAACTTAACAATTCAAGACAAAGACACAACTGGAGAAAGAATATTAAAACAAAATTTAGTTTTGTCCGGACAAAAATAATAGAACACCAAGAATATTGACAAAACAAACATAAGCACAAACGCCAAACATGTCGGAACAGAGACATATAACTCTCAAACCTGTTGCAACTTCCAGACTCTTCTTCAAAATACTTTAACCTGGAGATTTTTTATAAAACAAGCACACATAGGTTCATCTCATGCTTTAAGTTAATTTAACAGTGGATTTGGAACACTCTTTATCAGATTACTTTTGTTACGTCAAGTTACAGAACATATTTTTCTTTTCTTTTCTTTTTCTTTTTCTTTTCTTTTCTTTTTCTTTTTCTTTTTTTCTTTTTTTTTTTTTTTAATAAACCTTAAGTGGCTTATCTCACCCTGTCTCTCTCAGCTAAGGGGTTGGGTAAAGAAGTGGGAGATGCATGCCTGAAAAGGACTCAATAAGGGCAAAGGTAAAAGGTGTCTGAGTGCCATAATCTTTCACTGCTTGCTTAATATTTTTTAGATCTTTAAACTGCAGTGGTTGATGTTCGTGGCGTGGTGTCCACCACCTCGTGCAGGGGTCTGAATAACAGGGCAGCATATTACACTCTTCTTGGGGAGATCTGAAGCTTCACTCTTATGGGGTTCTATTATAGGCTCCTCTTGTAGTAATGAGGCAGGGGCTGAAGGAGCTGCTGCTTCTGAAGCATAAGGTGGAGGTGGGTGAGAGGCGTCGTGAATGACTATTAATCTGAGAACATATAGTTTCTGTGGCAGATTGCTCAAGGGGCTTGGCACTGGACTCTGCCTCCATATCTATAATGACAGAAGATGGTCGAGAACCGGGGGAAGGTGAGGGGACAGGTGTGGACAGCCGAGAGTGACTTTTTTTTTTTTTTTTAAGAGATCGTTCTCCCTCAAAAGCCAAATCCTGTAAATCTGGATGTTGAGACTTAATCTTTAAAATATCATAAATCAAAGTCCAATAATTAAAAGCAGTAACAGGAATTTTCTCAGATCCAAAAACCTCATAATAATCTTTAAAACAATCACCTACTCTACACCAAGTTTTCTCATCAATAGAACCATCCTGGGGATGCCAGGAACAAATCGGACCAACAAAATCCAAAAAGGTTTTGAGGTCTTTCTTTTTCACCCTAATTCCTCGTGTCTTGAATGAATCTATAAGACCTTGCAAGAATAGGTCATGTTATGATAATGCTTGTCCCATCTTACCTTGGCTCCGTAAGATTTGCGCCGTGAATATTTCCCACGAGCTCGACTTCCGGCGGGTCAACCGTGAAACTGCTCAACCGGTGTTCCTTTCGACACCACGAGAGGCCTCTCCATGAATGATGGCACGGCGTTCTCTCTGTCGGTGGTCTGCACACATCCATGTTGGGCGCCAATTTGTCCTGTCCAGCAGGACAGTCAACGGGGTCACAGCCACCTAGGAGAGAATGAAGGGACAAGAGACACAAAGAATGGACAGCAAGACAGTAGGTCTGATCAAGCTGTCAGTTTATTGATTTCAACTGAGGGTTTTTATATTCTTCAGTAACTAAGGCTCAGGGAAAGAGAAGCTGGGACGCAAGCCATGGTCTCAAGACCGATTGTTCTTGAGCAGCCACCATATCAACAATAGTAACCAACATATCGACAATAGCATAGGTAATCAGTAACAAGATGTTGGTAAGTACAGCATCAATCACATTCTGAAACAGTTGCTAGGAACAATTGAAGCTAAGCGTGTGATTAGTTTCATAACTTCTTTCCCAAGCATCTAGCCAACCGGGGGTTTCCACTGTCCCATAGGTCTATATTCAAAATGGCTTCAGTGTGGCTATAGTGCACGGCTCCTGACACTTGGGCACTGAACTTGTGTTTGGCTGTGGAGTTTTGAGCGCCTTGAGTGAGGAGCTCCATGTCAGTTTAGTGTGGGTGCTCAACCTGCTTGATTCCATCACACTGGGCTCAATGGGCATTGGACCGGAAGTGACCAAACAAGATTTCCTAGAACGCTGCTAGCACAGCTGATGGCATGTGTAGTTCATGAGGCAGGTGGAGTTGTTTTGGCTCTGGAAGAGCTGTGCTGCTGCTTTGGGCAGTTGCCATTCACCACCGGCCTGAGTTCCCTAGGTGTCATATCCACTTTCAGACATATGTGGTGCCAAAGCACTTGGTTTCCATGGCAGCGGGAAATGGCTTGGGCGCTGAACTTGTGCTTGGCTGTGGAGTTTTGAGCGGCTTCACTGAGGAGCTCCATGTTAGTTTAGTGTGGGTGCTCAACCTGCTTGATTCCATCACACTGAGCTCAATGAGCATAGGACCGGAAGTGACCCAACAGGATTTCATAGAATGCTGCTAGCACAGCTGATGGTATGTGAAGTTCATGAGGCAGGTGGAGTTGTTTTGGCACTGGAAGAGCTGTGCTGCTGCTTCGGGCAGTTGCCATTCACCACCGCCCTGAGTTCCCTAGGTGTCAGATCCACTTTTAGACATATGTGGTGCCAGAGCACTTGGTTTCCATGGCAGCGGGCAATGGCTTGGGCGCTGAACTTTTGTTTGGCTGTGGAGTTTTGAGCGGCTTGAGTGAGGAGCTCGATGTTAGTTTAGTGTGGGTGCTCAACCTGCTTGATTCCATCACACTGGGCTCAATGGGCATAGAACCGGAAGTGACCAAACAGGGTTTCCTAGAACGCAGCTAGCACAGCTGATGGTATGTGAAGTTCATGAGGCAGGTGGAGTTGTTTTGGCACTGGAAGAGCTGTGCTGTTGCTTCGGGCAGTTGCCATTGACCACCGCCCTGAGTTCCCTAGGTGTCATATCCACTTTCAGACATATGTGGTGCCAGAGCACTTGGTTTCCATGGCAGCGGGAAATGGCTTGTGTGCTGAATTTGTGTTTGGTTGTGGAGTTTTGAGCGCCTTGAGTGAGGAGCTAAACGTCAGTTTAGTGTGGGTGCTGAACCTGCTTGATTCCATCACACTGTGCTCAATGGGCATTGGACCGGAAATGACCAAACAGGGTTTCCTAGATAGCTGCTAGTACAGCTGATAATATTTAAAGTTCATGAGGCAGGTGGAGTTGCTTTGGCACTGGAAGAGCTGTGCTGCTGCTTCGGGCAGTTGCCATTGACCACCGGCCTGAGTTGCCTAGGTGTCATATCCACTTTCAGACATATGTGGTGCCAGAGCACTTGGTTTCCATGGCAGCGGGCAATGGCTTGTGTGCTGAATTTGTGTTTGGCTGTGGAGTTTTGAGCGGCTTGAGTGAGGAGCTCCATGTTAGTTTAGTGTGGGTGCTCACCCTGCTTGATTCCATCACACTGGGCTCAATGGGCATTGGACTACAGATGACCCAACAGGGTTTCCTAGAACGCTGCTAGCACAGCTGATGGTATGTGAAGTTCATGAGGCAGGTATAGTTGTTTTGGCACTGGAAGAGCTGTACTGCTGCTTCGGGCAGTTGCCATTGACTACGGCCCTGATTTGCCTAGGTGTCATATCCACTTTCAGACATATGTGGTGCCAAAGCACTTGGTTTCCATGGCAGCGGGAAATGGCTTGTGTGCTGAATTTGTGTTTGGTTGTGGAGTTTTGAGCGCCTTGAGTGAGGAGCTCCACGTCACTTTAGTGTGGGTGCTGAACCTGCTTGATTCCATCACACTGGGCTCAATGGGCATTGGACCGGAAATGACCAAACAGGGTTTCCTAGATAGCTGCTAGCACAGCTGATAATATTTAAAGTTCATGAGGCAGGTGGAGTTGCTTTGGCACTGGAAGAGCTGTGCTGCTGCTTCCCGCAGTTGCCATTGACCACCGGCCTGAGTTGCCTAGGTGTCATATCCACTTTCAGACATATGTGGTGCCAGAGCACTTGGTTTCCATGGCAGCGGGAAATGGCTTGTGTGCTGAATTTGTGTTTGGCTGTGGAGTTTTGAGCGGCTTGAGTGAGGAGCTCCATGTTAGTTTAGTGTGGGTGCTCACCCTGCTTGATTCCATCACACTGGGCTCAATGGGCATTGGACCGGAAGTGACCAAACAGGGTTTCCTAGAACGCTGCTAGCACAGCTGATGGTATGTGAAGTTCATGAGGCAGGTGGAGTTGTTTTGGCACTGGAAGAGCTGTGCTGCTGCTTCGGACAGTTGCCATTCACCACCACACTACGTTCCCTAGGTGTCATATCCACTTTCAGACATATGTGGTGCCAGAGCACTTGGTTTCCATGGCAGCGGGAAATGGCTTGTGCACTGAACTTGTGTTTGGCTGTGGAGTTTTGAGCGGCTTGAGTGAGGAGCTCCATGTTAGCTTAGTGTGGGTGCTCACCATGCTTGATTCCATCACACTGGGATCAATATGCATTAGACCGGAAGTGACCCAACAGGGTTTCCTAGAACGCTGCTAGCACAGCTGATGGTATGTGAAGTTCATGAGGCAGGTGGAGTTGTTTTGGCACTGGAAGAGCTGTGCTGCTGCTTCGGGCAGTTGACATTCACCACCGCCCTGATTTCCCTAGTTGTCATATCCACTTTCAGACATATGTGGTGCCAAACCACTTGATTTCCATGGCAGCGGGAAATGGCTTGGGCGCTGAACTTGTGTTTGGCTGTGGAGTTTTGAGCGGCTTCAGTGAGGAGCTGCATGTTAGTTTAGTGTGGGTGCTCACCCTGGTTGATTCCATCACACTGGGCTCAATGGGCATAGGACCCCTAAGTGACCAAACAGGGTTTCCTAGAACGCTGCTAGCACAGCTGATGGTATGTGAAGTTCATGAGGCAGGTGGAGTTGTTTTGGCACTGGAAGAGCTGTGCTGCTGCTTCGGACAGTTGCCATTGACCACCGCCCTGAGTTCTGAGTTCAATAGGTGTCATATCCACTTTCAGACATATGTGGTGCCAGAGCACTTGGTTTCCATGGCAACGAGAAATGGCTTGGGCGCTGAACTTGTGTTTGGCTGTGGAGTTTTGAGCGCCTTGAGTGAGGAGCTCCAGGTTAGTTGAGTGTGGGTGCTCACCCTGCTAGATTGCATCACACTGGGCTCAATGGGCATTGGACTAGAGATGACCCAACAGGGTTTCCTAGAACGCTGCTAGCACAGCTGATGGTATGTGAAGTTCATGAGGCAGGTGGAGTTGTTTTGGCACTGGAAGAGCTGTGCTGCTGCTTCGGACAGTTGCCATTCACCACCACACTATGTTCCCTAGGTGTCATATCCACTTTCAGACATATGTGGTGCCAGAGCACTTGGTTTCCATGGCAGCGGGAAATGGCTTGTGCACTGAACTTGTGTTTGGCTGTGGAGTTTTGAGGGGCTTGAGTGAGGAGCTCCATGTTAGTTGAGTGTGGGTGCTCAACCTGCTTGATTCCATCACACTGAGCTCAATGGGCGTGGGACAGGAAGAGACCAAACAGGGTTTCCTGGAACGCTGCTAGCTCAGCTGATGGTATGTGAAGTTCATGAGGCAGGTGGAGTTGTTTTGGCACTGGAAGAGCTGTGCTGCTGCTTCGGGCAGTTGCCATTCACCACCACACTACCTTCCCTAGGTGTCATATCCACTTTCAGACATATGTGGTGCCAGAGCACTTGGTTTCCATGGCAGCGGGAAATGGCTTTGGGAGCTGAACTTGTGTTTGGCTGTGGAGTTTTGAGGGGCTTGAGTGAGGAGCTCCATGTTAGTTGAGTGTGGGTGCTCACCCTGCTTGATTCCATCACACTGGGCTCAATGGGCATTGGACCGGAAGTGACCAAACAGGGTTTCCTAGACACCTGCTAGCACAGCTGATGGTATGTGAAGTTCATGAGGCAGGTGGAGTTGTTTTGGCACTGGAAGAGCTGTGCTGCTGCTTCGGGCAGTTGCCATTGACTACCGGCCTGAGTTCCCTATGTGTCATATCCACTTTCAGACATATGTGGTGCCAGAGTACTTGGTTTCCATGGCAGCGGGAAATGGCTTGGGCGCTGAACTTGTGTTTGGCTGTGGAGTTTTGAGCGGCTTGAGTGAGGAGCTCCACGTCAGTTTAGTGGGGATGCTCAACCTGCTTATTTCCATCCCACTGGGCTCAAAGGGCATTGGACCGGAAGTGACCAAACAGGATTTCCTAGAACGCTGCTGGCACAGCTGGTGGTATGTGAAGTTCATGAGGCAGGTGGAGTTGTTTTGGCACTGGAAGAGCTGTGCTGCTGCTTCGGACAGTTTCCATTCACCACCACACTACCTTCCCTAGGTGTCATATCCACTTTCAGACATATGTGGTGCCAAAGCACTTGGTTTCCATGGCAGCGGGAAATGGCTTGTGCACTGAACTTGTGTTTGGCTGTGGAGTTTTGAGCGGCTTGAGTGAGGAGCTCCATGTTAGTTGAGTGTGGGTGCTCAACCTGATTGATTCCATCACACTGAGCTCAATGGGCGTTGGACAGGAAGTGACCAAACAGGGTTGCATAGATTTCTGCTAGCCCAGCTGATGGTATGTGAAGTTCATGAGGCAGGTGGAGTTGTTTTGGCACTGGAAGAGCTGTGCTGCTGCTTCGGGCAGTTGCCATTGACCACCGCCCTGATTTCCCTAGGTGTCATATCCACTTTCAGACATATGTGGTGCCAAAGCACTTGATTTCCATGGCAGCGGGAAATGGCTTGGGCGTTGAACTTGTGTTTGGCTGTGGAGTTTTGAGCATCTTGAGTGAGGAGCTGCATGTTAGTTTAGTGTGGGTGCTCACCCTGGTTGATTCCATCACACTGGGACCAATGGGCATAGGACCGGAAGTGACCAAACAGGGTTTCCTAGAACGCTGCTAGCACAGCTGATGGTATGTTAAGTTCATGAGGCAGGTGGAGTTGTTTTGGCACTGGAAGAGCTGTGCTGCTGCTTCGGAGAGTTGCCATTCACCACCACACTACCTTCCCTAGGTGTCATATCCACTTTCAGACATATGTGGTGCCAGAGCACTTGGTTTCCATGGCAGAGGGAAATGTCTTGGGCGCTGAACTTGCGTTTGTCTGTGGAGTTTTGAGCGGCTTGAGTGAGGAGCTCCATGTTAGTTTAGTGTGGGTGCTCAACCTGCTTGATTCCATCACACTGGGCTCAATGGGCATTGGACCAGAAGTGACCCAACAGGGTTCCCTAGAACGCTGCTAGCACAGCTGATAGCATGTTAAGTTCATGAGGCAGGTGGAGTTGTTTTGGCACTGGAAGAGCTGTGCTGCTGCTTCGGAGAGTTGCCATTCACCACCACACTACCTTCCCTAGGTGTCATATCCACTTTCAGACATATGTGGTGCCAGAGCACTTGGTTTCCATGGCAGCGGGAAATGGCTTGGGCGCTGAACTTGTGTTTGGCTGTGGAGTTTTGAGCGGCTTGAGTGAGGAGCTCGATGTTAGTTTAGTGTGGGTGCTTACCATGGTTGTCTCCATCAAACTGGGCTCAATGGGCATAGAACCGGAAGTGACCCAACAGGATTTAATAGAACGCAGCTAGCACAGCTGATGGTATGTGAAGTTCATGAGGCAGGTGGAGTTGTTTTGGCACTGGAAGAGCTGTGGTGTTGCTTCGGGCAGTTGCCACAGAGCAATGCCCTGAGTTCCCTATGTGTCATATCCACTTTCAGACATATGTGGTGCCAGAGCACTTGGTTTCCATGGCAGCGGGAAATGGCTTGTGTGCTGAATTTGTGTTTGGTTGTGGAGTTTTGAGCGCCTTGAGTGAGGAGCTCCATGTCAGTTTAGTGTGGGTGGTCAACCTGCTTGATTCCATCACACTGGGCTCAATGGGCATTGGACCGGAAATGACCAAACAGGGTTTCCTAGATAGCTGCTAGCACAACTGATAATATTTAAAGTTCATGAGGCAGGTGGAGTTGCTTTGGCACTGGAAGAGCTGTGCTGCTGCTTCGGGCAGTTGCCATTCACCACCATACTGAGTTCCCTAGGTGTCATATCCACTTTCAGACATATGTGGTGCCAGAGCACTTGGTTTCCATGGCAGCGGAAATGTCTTGGGAGCTGAACTTGTGTTTGGCTGTGGAGTTTGAGCACCTTGACTGAAGGGCTCCATGTTAGTTTAGTGTGGGTGCTCAACCTGCTTGGTTCCATCACACTGGGCTCAATGGATATTGGACGAGAGATGACCAAACAGGGTTTCCTAGAACGCTGCTAGCACAGGTGATGGTATGTGAAGTTCATGAGGCAGGTGGAATTGCTCTGGCACTGGAAGAGCTGTGCTGCTGCTTTGAGCAGTTGCCATTCACCACCGGCCTTAGATCCCCTAGGTGTCATATCCACTTTCAGACATATGTGGTGCCAGAGCACTTGGTTTCCATGGCAGCGGGCAATGGCTTGGGCGTTGAACCTGTGTTTGGCTGTGGAGTTTTGAGCGCCTTGAGTGAATAGCTCCATGTTAGTTTAGTGTGGGTGCTCAACCTGCTTGATTCCATCACACTGGGCTCAATGGGCATTGGACCGGAAGTGACCAAACAAGATTTCCTAGATAGCTGCTAGTACAGCTGATGGTATGTGAAGTTCCTGAGGCAGGTGGAGTTGTTTTGGCCCTGGAAGAGCTTTGCTGCTGCTTCGGGCAGTTGCCATTGACCACCGCCCTGAGTTCCCTAGGTGTCATATCCACTTTCAGACATATGTGGTGCCAAAGCTCTTGATTTCCATGGCAGCGGGAAATGGCTTGGGCGCTGAACTCGTGTTTGGCTGTGGAGTTTTGAGCGCCTTGAGTGAGGAGCTCCATGTTAGTTTAGTGTGGGTGCTCAACCTGCTTGATTCCTTACCACTGGGCTCAATGGGCATTGGACTGGAAGTGACCCAACAGGGTTTCCAAGAACGCTGCTAGCACAGCTGATGGTATGTGCAGTTCATGAGGCAGGTGGAGTTGTTCTGGCACTGGAAGAGCTGTGCTGCTGCTTCGGGCAGATATCATTGACCACCGCCCTCTTTTCCCTAGGTGTCATATCCACTTTCAGACTTATGTGGTGCCAGAGCACTTGGTTTCCATGGCAGTGGCAAATGGCTTGGGCGCTGAACTTGTGTTTGGCTGTGGAGTTTTGAGCGGCTTCAGTGAAGAACTCCATGTTAGTTTTGTGTGGGTGCTCACCCTGGTTGATTTCAACACACTGGGCTCAAAGGACATAGGACCGGAAGTGACCAAACAAGATTTCCTAGATAGCTGCTCGCACACCTGATGGCATGTGAAGTTTATGAGGCCGGTGGAGTTGTTTTGGCACTGGAAGAGCTGTGCTGCTGCTTCAGACAGTTGCCATTGACCACCACCCTGAGTTCTGAGTTCCCTAGGTGTCATATCCACTTTCAGACTTATGTGGTGCCAGAGCACTTGGTTTCCATGGCAGCGGGAAATGGCTTGTGTGTGGAACATGTGTTTGGCTGTGGAGTTTGAGCGCATTGAGTGACGTGCTCCATGTTGGTTTAGTGTGGGTGCTCACCCTGCTTGATTCCATCACACTGGGCTCAATGGGCATTGGACCGGAATTGACCAAACAGGGTTTTCTAGATAGCTGCTAGCACAGCTGATGGTATGTGAAGTTCATGAGGCAGGTGGAGTTGTTTTGGCACTGGAAGAGCTGTGCTGCTGCTTCGAACATTTGCCATTCACCACCGCCCTGAGTTCCCTAAGTGTCATATCCACTTTCAGACATATGTGGTGCCAGAGCACTTGGTTTCCATGGCAGCGGGCAATGGCTTGGGCGCTGAGCTTGTGTTTTGCTGTGGAGTTTTGAGCGCCTTGAGTGAGGAGCTCCACGTTAGTTTATTGTGGGTGCTCAACCTGCTTGATTCCATCACACTGGGCCCAATGGGCATTGGACCGGAAGTGACCCAACAGCGTTTCCTAGAACGCTGCTAGCACAGCTGATGGTATGTGAAGTTCATGAGGCAGGTGGAGTTGTTTTGGCACTGGAAGAGCTCTGCTGCTGCTCTGGGCAATTGCCATTGACCACCACCCTGAGTTCCCTAGGTGTCATATCCACTTTCAGATATATGTGGTGCCAAAGCACTTGGATTCAATGGCAGCGGGAAATGGCTTGGGCGCTGAACTCGTGTTTGGCTGTGGAGTTTTGAGCGCCTTGAGTGAGGAGCTCCATGTTAGTTTCGTGTGGGTACTCAACCTGCTTGATTCCATCCCACTGGGCTCAATGGGCATTGGACAGGAAGTGACCAAACAGGGTTTCCTAGAACGCTGCCAGCACAGCTGATGGTATGTGAAGTTCGTGAGGCAGGTGGAGTTGTTTTGGCACTGGAAGAGCTGTGCTGCTGTTTCAGGCAGTTGCCATTCACCACCGCCCTGAGTTCTGAGTTCCCTAGGTGTCATATCTACTGTCAGACATATGTGGTGCCAGAGCACTTGGTTTCCATGGCAGCGGGAAATGGCTTGGGCGCTGAACTTGTGTTTGGCTGTGGAGTTTTGAGCGCCTTGAGTGAGGAGCTCCATGTTAGTTTAGTGTGGGTGCTCAACCTGCTTGATTCCATCCCACTGGGCTCAATGGGCATAGGACCGGAAGTGACCAAACAGGGTTTCCTAGAACGCTGCTAGCACAGCTGATGGTATGTGAAGTTCCTGATGCAGGTGGAGTTGTTTTGGCACTGGAAGAGCTGTGCTGCTGCTTCGGTCAGTTGCCATTCACCACCGCCCTGAGTTCCCTAGGTGTCATATCCAGTTTCAGACATATGTGGTGCCAGAGCACTTGGTTTCCATGGCAGCGGGAAATGGCTTGGGCGCTGAACTTGTGTTTTGCTGTGGAGTTTTGAGCGCCTTGAGTGAGGAGCTCCATGTTAGTTTAGTGTGGGTGCTCAACCTGCTTGATTCCTTCCCACTGGGCTCAATGGGCATTGGACTGGAAGTGACCCAACAGGGTTTCCAAGAACGCTGCTAGCACAGCTGATGGTATGTGCAGTTCATGAGGCAGGTGGAGTTGTTCTGGCACTGGAAGAGCTGTGCTGCTGCTTCGGGCAGATGCCATTGACCACCGCCCTCTTTTCCCTAGGTGTCATATCCACTTTCAGACTTATGTGGTGCCAGAGCACTTGGTTTCCATGGCAGTGGCAAATGGCTTGGGCGCTGAACTTGTGTTTGGCTGTGGAGTTTTGAGCGGCTTCAGTGAAGAACTCCATGTTAGTTTTGTGTGGGTGCTCACCCTGATTGATTTCATCACACTGGGCTCAAAGGACATAGGACCGGAAGTGACCAAACAAGATTTCCTAGATAGCTGCTCTCACACTTGATGGCATGTGAAGTTCATGAGGCCGGTGGAGTTGTTTTTGTACTGGAAGAGCTGTGCTGCTGCTTCAGGCAGTTGCCATTGACCACCGCCCTGAGTTCTGAGTTCCCTAGGTGTCATATCCACTTTCAGACATATGTGGTGCCAGAGCACTTGGTTTCCATGGCAGCGGGAAATGGCTTGTGTGTGGAACATGTGTTTGGCTGTGGAGTTTGAGCGCATTGAGTGACGTGCTCCATGTTAGTTTAGTGTGGGTGCTCACCCTGTTTGATTCCATCACACTGGGCTCAATGGGCATTGGACCGGAAGTGACCAAACAGGTTTTTCTAGATAGCTGCTAGCACAGCTGATGGTATGTGAAGTTCATGAGGCAGGTGGAGTTGTTTTGGCACTGGAAGAGCTGTGCTGCTGCTTCGAACAGTTGCCATTCACCACCGCCCTGAGTTCCCTAAGTGTCATATCCACTTTCAGAAATATGTGGTGCCAGAGCACTTGGTTTCCATGGCAGTGGGCAATGGCTTGGGCGCTGAGCTTGTGTTTAGCTGTGGAGTTTTGAGCGCCTTGAGTGAGGAGCTCCATGTTAGTTTAGTGTGGGTGCTCACCCTGCTTGATTCCATCACACTGGGTTCAATATGCATTGGACCGGAAGTGACACAACAGGGTTTCCCAGAAGGCTGCTAGCACAGCTGATGGTATGTGAAGTTCATGAGGCAGGTGGAGTTGTTTTGGCACTGGAAGAGCTGTGCTGCTGCTTCGGGCAGTTGCCATTGACCACCGCCCTGAGTTCTGAGTTCCCTAGGTGTCATATCCACTTTCAGACATATGTGGTGCCAGAGCACTTGGTTTCCATGGCAGCGGGAAATGGCTTGGGCGCTGAACTTGTGTTTGGCTGTGGAGTTTTGAGCGGCTTGAGTGAGGAGCTCCATGTCAGTTTAGTGTGGGTGCTCAACCTGCTTGATTCCATCACACTGGGCTCAATGGGCATTGGACCGGAAGTGACCAAACAGGGTTTCCTAGAACGCTGCTAGCACAGCTGATGGTATGTGAAGTTCATGAGGCAGGTGGAGCTGTTTTGGCACTGGAAGAGCTGTGCTGCTGATTCGGGCAGTTGCCATTCACCGCCCTGAGTTCCCCAGGTGTCATATCCACTTTCAGTCATATGTGGTGCCAGAACACTTGGATTCCATGGCAGCGGGCAATGGCTTGGGCGCTGAACTTGTGTTTGGCTGTGGAGTTAGAGCACCTTGACTGTGGAGCTCCATGTTAGTTTAGTGTGGGTGTTCAACCTGCTTGATTCCATCACACTGGGCTCAAAGGGCATTGGACCTGAAGTGACCAAACAGGGTTTCCTAGATAGCTGCTAGCACAGCTGATTGCATGTGAAGTTCATGAGGCAGGTGGAGTTGTTTTGGCACTGGAAGAGCTGTGCTGCTGCTTCGGGCAGTTGCCATTCACCACCGGCCTGAGTTCCCTAGGTGTCATATCCACTTTCAGACATATGTGGTGCCAGAGCACTTGGTTTCCATGGCAGCGGGAAATGTCTTGGGCGTTGAACTTGTGTTTGGCTGTGGAGTTTTGAGCGGCTTCAGTGAAGAACTCCATGTTAGTTTTGTGTGGGTGCTCACCCTGGTTGATTTCATCACACTGGGCTCAAAGGACATAGGACCGGAAGTGACCAAACAAGATTTCCTAGATAGCTGCTCGCACACCTGATGGCATGTGAAGTTCATGAGGCAGGTGGAGTTGTTTTTGCACTGGAAGAGCTGTGCTGCTGCTTCAGGCAGTTGCCATTGACCACAGCCCTGAGTTCTGAGTTCCCTAGGTGTCATATCCACTTTCAGACATATGTGGTGCCAGAGCACTTGGTTTCCATGGCAGCGGGAAATGGCTTGTGTGTGGAACATGTGTTTTGCTGTGGAGTTTGAGCGCATTGAGTGACGAGCTCCATGTTAGTTTAGTGTGGTTGCTCAACCTGCTTGATTCCATCACACTGGGCTCAATGGGCATTGGACCGGAAGTGACCAAACAGGGTTTCCTAGATAGCTGCTAGCACAGCTCATGGTATGTGAAGTTCATGAGGCAGGTGGAGTTGTTTTGGCACTGGAAGAGCTGTGCTGCTGCTTCGAGCAGTTGCCATTCACCACCGCCCTGAGTTTCCTAAGTGTCATATCCACTTTCAGACATATGTGGTGCCAGAGCACTTGGTTTCCATGGCAGCGGGAAATGGCTTGGGCGCTGAACTTGTGTTTTGCTGTGGAGTTTTGAGCGGCTTGAGTGAGGAGCTCCATGTTAGTTTAGTGTGGGTGCTCACCCTGCTTGATTCCATCACACTGGGTTCAATATGCATTGGACCGGAAGTGACACAACAGGGTTTCCCAGAAGGCTGCTAGCACAGCTGATGGTATGTGAAGTTCATGAGGCAGGTGGAGTTGTTTTGGCACTGGAAGAGCTGTGCTGCTGCTTCGGGCAGTTGCCATTCACCGCCCTGAGTTCCCCAGGTGTCATATCCATTTTCAGTCATATGTGGTGCCAGAACACTTGGATTCCATGGCAGCGGGCAATCCCTTGGGCGCTGAACTTGTGTTTGGCTGTGGAGTTTGAGCACCTTGACTGAGGAGCTCCATGTTAGTTTAGTGTGGGTGTTCAACCTGCTTGATTCCATCACACTGGGCTCAATGGGCATTGGACCGGAAGTGACCAAACAGGGTTTCCTAGAACGCTTCTAGCACAGCTGATTGCATGTGAAGTTCATGAGGCAGGTGGAGTTGTTTTGGCACTGGAAGAGCTGTGCTGCTGCTTCGGGCAGTTGCCGTTCACCACCGGCCTGAGTTCCCTAGGTGTCATATCCACTTTCAGACATATGTGGTGCCAGAGCACTTGGTTTCCATGGCAGCGGGAAATGTCTTGGGCGTTGAACTTGTGTTTGGCTGTGGAGTTCTGAGCGCCTTGAGTGAGGAGCTCCATGTCTGTTTAGTGTGGGTGCTCAACCTGCTTGATTCCATCACACTGGGCTCAAAGCGCTTTGAACCGGAAGTGACCAAAAAAGATTTCCTAGATAGCTGCTCACACACCTGATGGCATGTGAAGTTCAGGAGGCAGGTGGAGTTGTTTTGGCACTGGAAGAGCTGTGCTGCTGCTTCAGGCAGTTGCCATTGACCACCGCCCTGAGTTCTGAGTTCCCTAGGTGTCATATCCACTTTCAGACATATGTGGTGCCAGAGCACTTGGTTTCCATGGCAGCGCAAAATGGCTTGTGTGCTGAACATGTGTTTGGCTGTGGAGTTTGAGCGCATTGAGTGAGGAGCTTCATGTTAGTTTAGTGTGGGTGCTCACCCTGCTTGATTCCATCACACTGGGCTCAATGGGCATTGGACCGGAAGTGACCAAACAGGGTTTCCTAGATAGCTGCTAGCACACCTGATGGTATGTGAAGTTCATGAGGCAGGTGGAGTTGTTTTGGCACTGGAAGAGCTGTGCTGCTGCTTCGGGCAGTTGCCATTCACCACCGGCCTGAGTTCCCTAGGTGTCATATCCACTTTCAGACATATGTGGTGCCAGAGCACTTGGTTTCCATGGCAGCGGGAAATGGCTTGGGCACTGAACATGTGTTTAGCTGTGGAGTTTTGAGCACCTTGAATGAGAGGTCCATGTTAGTTTAGTGTGGGTGCTCACCCTGCTTGATTCCATCACACTGGGCTCAATGGGCATTGGACCGGAAGTGACCCAACAGGGTTTCCTAGAACGCAGCTAGCACAGCTGATGGTATGTGAAGTTCATGAGGCAGGTGGAGTTGTTTTGGCACTGGAAGAGCTGTGCTGCTGCTTCGGGCAGTTGCCATTGACCACCGGCCTGAGTTCCCTAGGTGTCATATCCACTTTCAGACATATGTGGTGCCAGAGCACTTGGTTTCCATGGCAGCGGGAAATGTCTTGGGCGCTGAACTTGTGTTTGGCTGTGGAGTATTCAGCGGCTGGAGTGAGGAGCTCCATGTCAGTTTAGTGTGGGTGCTGAACCTGCTTGATTCCATCACACTCGGCTCAAAGGGCATTGGACCGAAAGTGACCAATCAAGATTTCGTAGAACGCTGCTCGCACAGCTGATGGCATGTGAAGTTCCTGAGGCAGGTGGAGTTGTTTTGCACTGGAAGAGCTGTGCTGCTGCTTCGGGCAGTTGCCATTCACCACCGCCCTGAGTTCCCTAGGTGTCATATCCACTTTCAGACATATGTGGTGCCAAAGCACTTGGTTTCCATGGCAGCGGGAAATGGCTTGCGTGCTGAACATATGTTTGGCTGTGGAGTTTGAGTGCTTTGAGTGAGGAGCTCCATGTTAGTTTAGTGTGGTTGCTCACCCTGGTTGATTCCATCACACTCGGCTCAATTTGCATTGGACCGGAAGTGACCAAACAGGGTTTCCTAGAACGCTGCTCGCACAGCTGATGGTATGTGAAGTTCCTGAGGCAGGTGGAGTTGTTTTGGCACTGGAAGAGCTGTGCTGCTGCTTTGGGCAGTTGCCATTCACCACCGGCCTTAGATCCCTAGGTGTCATATCCACTTTCAGACATATGTGGTGCCAGAGCACTTGGTTTCCATGGCAGCGGGAAATGGCTTGGGCGCTGAACTTGTGTTTGGCTGTGGAGTTTTGAGCGGCTTGAGTGAGGAGCTCCATGTCAGTTTAGTGTGGGTGCTCACCCTGGTTGATTCCATCCCACTGGGCTCAAAGCGCTTTGGACCGGAAGTGACCCAACAAGATTTCCTAGATACCTGCTCGCACACCTATGGTATGTGAAGTTCATGAGGCAGGTGGAGTTGTTTTGCACTGGAAGAGCTGTGCTGCTGCTTCGGGCAGTTGCCATTGACCACTGCCCTGAGTTCCCTAGGTGTCATATCCACTTTCAGACATATGTGGTGCCAAAGCACTTGATTTCCATGGCAGCGGGAAATGGCTTGGGCGCTGAACTTGTGTTTCGCTGTGGAGTTTTGAGCGGCTTCAGTGAGGAGCTCCATGTTAGTTTAGTGTGGGTGCTCAACCTGCTTGATTCCATCACACTGGGCTCAATGGGCATTGGAGAGGAAGTGACCAAACAGGGTTTCCTAGAATGCTGCTAGCACAGCTGATGGTATGTGAAGTTCATGAGGCAGGTGGAGTTGTTTTGGCACTGGAAGAGCTGTGCTGCTGCTTCAGGCAGTTGCCATTGACCACCGCCCTGAGTTCTGAGTTCCCTAGGTGTCATATCCACTTTCAGACATATGTGGTGCCAGAGCACTTGGTTTCAATGGCAGGGGGAAATGGCTTGGGCGTTGAACTTGTGTTTGACCGCGGAGTTTTGAGCGGCTTGAGTGAGGAGCTCCACGTTAGTTTAGTGTGGGTGCTCACCCTGGTTGATTCCATCACACTGGGCTCAATGGGCATAGGAACGGAAGTGACCAAATAGAGTTTCCTAGATAGCTGCTCGCACAGCTGAATGTATGTGAAGTTCATGAGGCAGGTGGAGTAGTTTTGGCACTGGAAGAGCTCTGCTGCTGCTTCGGGCACTTACCATTGACCACCGGCCTGAGTTCCCTAGGTGTCATATCCACTTTCAGACATATGTGGTGCCAAAGCACTTGGTTTCCATGGCAGCGGGAAATGGCTTGCCTGCTGAACTTATGTTTGGCTGTGGAATTTGAGTGCTTTGAGTGAGGAGCTCCATGTTAGTTTAGTGTGGGTGCTCACCCTGCTTGATTCCATCACACTGGGATCAATGGGCATTGGAGAGGAAGTGACCCAACAGGGTTTCCTAGAACGCTACTAGCACAGCTGATGGTATGTGAAGTTCATGAGGCAGGTGGAGTTGTTTTGGCACTGGAAGAGCTGTGCTGCTGCTTCGGGCAGTTGCCATTCACCACCGGCCTTAGATCCCTAGGTGTCAGATCCACTTTCAGACATATGTGGTGCCAGAGCACTTGGTTTCCATGGCAGCGGGAAATGGCTTGGGCGTTGAACTTGTGTTTGGCTGTGGAGTTTTGAGCGGCTTGAGTGAGGAGCTCCATGTTAGTTTAGTGTGGGTGCTCAACCTGCTTGATTTCATCACACTGGACTCAATGGGCATTGGACCGGAAGTGACACAACAGGGTTTCCTAGAACGCTGCTAGCACAGCTGATTGTATTTGAAGTTCATGAGGCAGGTTGAGCTGCTTTGGCACTGGAAGAGCTGTGCTGCTGCTTCGCTCAGTTGCCATTCACCACCGCCCTGAGTTCCCTATGTGTCATATCCACTTTCAGACATATGTGGTGCCCGAGCACTTGGTTTCAATGGCAGCGGGAAATGGCTTGGGCGCTGAACTTGTGTTTGGCTGTGGAGTTTTGAGCGCCTTGAGTGAGGAGCTCCAAGGTAGTTTAGTGTGGGTGCTCAACCGGCTTGATTCCATCACACTGGACTCAATGGGCATTGGACCGGAAGTGACACAACAGGGTTTCCTAGAACGCTGCTAGCACAGCTGATGGTATGTGAAGTGCATGAGGCAGGTGGAGTTGTTTTGGCACTGGAAGAGCTGTGCTGCTGCTTCGGGCAGTTGCCATTCACCACCGGCCTGAGTTCCCTAGGTGTCATATCCACTTTCAGACATATGTGGTGCCAGAGCACTTGGTTTCCATGGCAGCGGGAAATGGCTTGGGCGCTGATCATGTGTTTAGCTGTGGAGTTTTGAGCACCTTGAATGAGAGGTCCATGTTAGTTTAGTGTGGGTGAACAACCTGCTTGATTCCATCATACTGGGCTCAATGGGCATTGGACCGGAAGTGACCAAACAAGATTTCGTAGAACGCTGCTCGCACAGCTGATGGCATGTGAAGTTCATGAGGCAGGTGGAGTTGTTTTGGCACTGGAAGAGCTGTGCTGCTGCTTCGGGTAGTTGCCATTCACCACCGCCCTCTTTTCCCTAGGTGTCATATCCACTTTCAGACATATGTGGTGTCAGAGCACTTGTTTTCCATGGAAGCGGGAAATGTCTTGGGCGCTGAACTTGTGTTTGGCTGTGGAGTTTTCAGCGGCTGGAGTGAGGAGCTCCATGTCAGTTTAGTGTGGGTGCTGAACCTGCTTGATTCCATCACACTGGGCTCAATGGGCATTGGACCGAAAGTGACCAAACAAGATTTCGTAGAACGCTGCTCGCACAGCTGATGGCATGTGAAGTTCATGAGGCAGGTGGAGTTGTTTTGCACTGGAAGAGCTGTGCTGCTGCTTCGGGCAGTTACCATTCACCACCTGCCTGAGTTCCCTAGGTGTCATATCCACTTTCAGACATATGTGGTGCCAAAGCACTTGGTTTCCATGGCAGCGGGAAATGGCTTGCCTGCTGAACATATGTTTGGCTGTGGAGTTTGAGTGCTTTGAGTGAGGGGCTCCATGTTAGTTTAGTGTGGGTGCTCACCCTGGTTGATTCCATCACACTCTGCTCAATTTGCATTGGACCGGAAGTGACCCAACAGGGTTTCCTAGAACGCTGCTAGCACAGCTGATGGTATGTGAAGTTCATGAGGCAGGTGGAGTTGTTTTGGCACTGGAAGAGCTGTGCTGCTGCTTCGGGCAGTTGCCCTTCACCACCATACTGAGTTCCCTAGGTGTCATATCCACTTTCAGACATATGTGGTGCCAGAGCACTTGGTTTCCATGGCAGCGGGAAATGGCTTGGGCGCTGAACTTGTGTTTGGCTGTGGAGTTTTGAGCGGCTTAAGTGAGGAGCTCCATGTCAGTTTAGTGTGGTTGCTCAACCTGCTTGATTCCATCACACTGGGCTCAAAGCGCTTTGGACCGGAAGTGACCCAACAAGATTTCCTAGATACCTGCTGCACACCTATGGTATGTGAAGTTCATGAGGCAGGTGGAGTTGTTTTGCACTGGAAGAGCTGTGCTGCTGCTTCGGGCAGTTGCCATTGACCACTGCCCTGAGTTCCCTAGGTGTCATATCCACTTTCAGACATATGTGGTGCCAAAGCACTTGATTTCCATGGCAGCGGGAAATGGCTTGGGTGCTGAACTTGTGTTTGGCTGTGGAGTTTTGAACGGCTTCAGTGAGGAGCTCCATGTTAGTTTAGTGTGGGTGCTCAACCTGCTTGATTCCATCACACTGGGCTCAATGGGCATTGGACCTGAAGTGACCAAACAGGGTTTCCTAGAACGCTGCTAGCACAGCTGATGGTATGTGAAGTTCATGAGGCAGGTGGAGTTGTTTTGGCACTGGAAGAGCTGTGCTGCTGCTTCGGGCAGTTGCCATTCACCACCATACTGAGTTCCCTAGGTGTCATATCCACTTTCAGACATATGTGGTGCCAGAGCACTTGGTTTCCATGGCAGCGGGAAATGGCTTGTGTGCTGAACATATGTTTGGCTGTGGAGTTTGAGTGCTTTTAGTGAGGAGCTCCATGTTAGTTTAGTGTGGGTGCTCACCCTGCTTGATTCCATCACACTGGGCTCAATGGGCATTGGACCAGAAGTGACCAACAGGGTGTCCTAGAACACTGCTAGCACAGCTGATGGTATGTGAAGTTCATGAGGCAGGTGGAGTTGTTTTGGCACTGGAAGAGCTGTGCTGCTGCTTCGGGCAGTTGCCATTGACCACGGCCCGAGTTCCCTAGCTGTCATAACCACTTTCAGACATAAGGGTGCCAGAGCACTTGGTTTCCATGGCAGCGGGAAATGACTTGTTCGCAGAACTTGTGTTTGGCTGTGGAGTTTTGAGCGGCTTGAGTGACGAGCTCCATGTTAGTTTAGTGTGGGTGCTCAACCTGCTTGATTCCATCACACTGGGCTCAATGGGCATTGGACCGGAAGTGACACAACAGGGTTTCCTAGATAGCTGCTAGCACAGCTGATGGTATGTGAAGTTCATGAGGCAGGTGGAGTTGTTTTGGCACTGGAAGAGCTGTGCTGCTGCTCGAGCAGTTGCCATAGAGCAATGCCCTGAGTTCCCTATGTGTCATATCCACTTTCAGACATATGTGGTGTCAAAGCACTTGGATTCCATGGCAGCGGGAAATGGCTTGTGTGCTGAATTTGTGTTTGGCTGTGGAGTTTTGAGCGGCTTGAGTGAGGAGCTCCATGTTAGTGTAGTGTGGGTACTCATCCTGCTTGATTCCATCACACTGGGCTCAATGGGCATTGGAGCGGAAGTGACCAAACAGGGTTTCCTAGAATGCTGCTAGCACAGCTGATGGTATGTGAAGTTCATGAGGCAGGTGGAGTTGTTTTGGCACTGGAAGAGCTGTGCTGCTGCTTCGGGCAGTTGCCATTGACCACCGGCCTGAGTTCCCTATGTGTCAGATCCACTTCAGACATATGTGGTGCCAGAGCACTTGGTTTCCATGGCAGCGGGAAATGGCTTGTGCACTGAACTTGTGTTTGGCTGTGGAGTTTTGAGCGGCTTCAGTGAAGAACTCCATGTTACTTTAGTGTGGGTGTTCACCCTGGTTGATTCCATCCCACTGGGCTCAATGGGCATAGGAACGGAAGTGACCAAACAGAGTTTCCTAGATAGCTGCTAGCACAGCTGATTGTATGTGAAGTTCATGAGGCAGGTGGAGTAGTTTTGGCACTGGAAGAGCTCTGCTGCTGCTTCGGGCAGTTACCATTGACCACCGGCCTGAGTTCCCTAGGTGTCATATCCACTTTCAGACATATGTGGTGCCAAAGCACTTGGTTTCCATGGCAGCGGGAAATGGCTTTGGGCGTTGAAATTGTGTTTGGCTGTGGAGTTTTGAGCGGCTTGAGTGAGGAGCTCCATGTTAGTTTAGTGTGGGTGCTCACCCTGCTTGATTCCATCACACTGGGCTCAATGGGCATTGGACCGGAAGTGGCACAACAGGGTTTCCTAGAACGCTGCTAGCACAGCTGATGGTATGTTACGTTCGTGAGGCAGGTGGAGTTGTTTTGGCACTGGAAGAGCTGTGCTGCTGCTTCGGGCAGTTGCCATTGAACACCGCCCTGAGTTCCCTAGGTGTCATAACCACTTTCAGACATATGTGGTGCCAGAGCACTTGGTATCCATGGCAGCGGGAAATGGCTTCTGCGCTGAACTTGTGTCTGGCTGTGGAGTTTTGAGCGGCTTGAGTGAGGAGCTCCATGTTAGTTTAGTGTGGATGCTCATCCTTCTTGATTCCATCACACTGGCCTCAATTGGCATTGGACCGGAAGTGACCAACAGGGTTTCCTAGATAGCTGCTAGCACAGCTGATGGTATGTGAAGTTCATGAGGCAGGTGGAGTGGTTTTGGCACTGGAAGAGCTGTGCTGCTGCTTCGGGCAGTTGCCATTCACCACCGCCCTGAGTTCTGAGTTCCCTAAGTGTCATATCCACTTTAAGACATATGTGCTGCCAGAGCACATGGTTTCCATGGCAGTGGGAAATGGCTTGGGCGCTGAACTTGTGTTTGGCTGTGGAGTTTGAGCGGCTTCACTGAGGAGCTCCATGTTAGTTTAGTGTGGGTGCTCACCCTGCTTGATTACATCCCACTGGGCTCAATGGGCATTGGACAGGATGTGACCAACTGGGTTTCCTAGATAGCTGCTAGCACAGCTGATGGTATGTGAAGTTCCTGAGGCAGGTGGAGTGGTTTTGGCACTGGAAGAGCTGTGCTGCTGCTACGGGCAATTGCCATTGACCACCACCCTGAGTTCCCTAGGTGTCATATCCACTTTCAGACATATGTGGTGCCAGAGCACTTGGTTTCCATGGAAGCGGGAAATGTCTTGGGCATTGAACTTGTGTTTGGCTGTGGAGTTTTGAGCGGCTTGAGTGAGGAGCTCCATGTCAGTTTAGTGTGGGTGCTCACCCTGCTTGATTCCATCCCACTGGGCTCAATGGGCATTGGGGCGGAAGTGACGAAACAGGGTTTCCTAGACAGCTGCTAGCACAGCTGATGGTATGTGAAGTTCATGAGGCAGGTGGAGTTGTTTTGGCACTGGAAGAGCTGTGCTGCTGCTTCGGGCAGTTGCCATTGACCACAGCCCTGAGTTCCCTAGGTATCAGATCCACTTTCAGACATATGTGTTGCCAGAGTACTTGGTTTCCATGGCAGCGGGAAATGGCTTGGGCGCTGAACTTGTGTTTGGCTGTGGAGTTTTGAGCGGCTTGAGTGAGGAGCTCCATGTTAGTTTTTTGTGGGTGCTCACCCTGCTTGATTACATCATACTGGGCTCAATGTGCATTGGAGAGGAAGTGACCCAACAGGGTTTCCTAGAACGCTGCTAGCACAGCTGATGGTATGTGAAGTTCATGAGGCAGGTGGAGTTGTTTTGCACTGGAAGAGCTGTGCTGCTGCTTTGGGCAGTTGCCATTGAACACCGGCCTGAGTTCCCTAGGTGTCAGATCCACTTTCAGACATATGTGTTGCCAGAGCACTTGGTTTCCATGGCAGCGGGAAATTGCTTGGGCGTTGAACTTGTGTTTGGCTGTGGAGTTTTGAGCGGCTTGAGTGAAGAGCTCCATGTTAGTTTAGTGTGGGTGCTCAACCTGCTTGATTCCATCCCACTGGGCTCAATGGGCATTGGACCGGAAGTGACCAAACAGGGTTTCCTAGAACGGTGCTAGCACAGCTGATGGTATGTGAAGTTCATGAGGCAGGTGGAGTTGTTTTGGCACTGGAAGAGCTGTGCTGCTGCTTCGGGCAGTTGTCATTGACCACGGCCCGAGTTCCCTAGGTGTCCTATCCACTTTCAGACATATGTGGTGCCAGAGCACTTGGTTTCCATGGCCGCGGGAAATGGCTTTGATCGTTGAACTTGTGTTTGGCTCTGGAGTTTTGAGCGGCTTGAGTGAGGAGCTCCATGTTAGTTTAATGTGGGTGCTCACCCTGGTTGATTCCACCCCACTGGGCTCAATGGGCATAGGAACGGAAGTGACCAAACAGAGTTTCCTAGATAGCTGCTAGCACAGCTGATTGTATGTGAAGTTCATGAGGCAGGTGGAGTAGTTTTGGCACTGGAAGAGCTCTGCTGCTGCTTCGGGCAGTTACCATTGACCACCGGCCTGAGTTCCCTAGGTGTCATATCCACTTTCAGACATATGTGCTGCCAGAGCACTTGGTTTCCATGGCAGCGGGAAATTGCTTGTGTGCTGAACATATGTTTGGCTGTGGAATTTGAGTGCTTTGAGTGAGGAGCTCCATGTTAGCTTAGTGTGGGTGCTCACCCTGCTTGATTCCATCACACTGGGATCAATGTGCATTAGACCGGAAGTGACCAAACAGGGTTTCCTAGAACGCTGCTAGCACAGCTGATGGTATGTGAAGTTCATGAGGCAGGTGGAGTTGTTTTGGCACTGGAAGAGCTGTGCTGCTGCTTCGGGCAGTTGCCATTCACCACCGGCCTTAGATCCCTAGGTGTCAGATCCACATTCAGACATATGTGGTGCCAGAGTACTTGGTTTCCATGGCAGCGGGAAATGTCTTGGGCGCTGAATTTGTGTTTGTCTGTGGAGTTTTGAGCGGCTTGAGTGAGGAGCTCCATGTCAGTTTAGTGTGGGTGCTCAACCTGCTTGATTCCATCACACTGGTCTCAAAGGGCATTGGATCAGATGTGACCCAACAAGATTTCCTAGATACCTGCTCGCACACCTGATGGCATGTGAAGTTCATGAGGCAGGTGGAGTTGTTTTGGCACTGGAAGAGCTGTGCTGCTGCTTCGGACAGTTGCCATTCACCACCACATTACATTCCCTAGGTGTCATATCCACTTTCAGACATATGTGGTGCCAGAGCACTTGGTTTCCATGGCAGCGGGAAATGGCTGGGGCATTGAACTTGTGTTTGGCTGCGGAGTTTTGAGCGGCTTGAATGAGGAGCTCCATGTTAGTTTAGTGTGGGTGCTCAACCTGCTTGATTCCATCACACTGGGTTCAATGGGCATTGGACCGGAAGTGACACAACAGGGTTTCCCAGAAGGCTGCTCGCACAGCTGATGGTATATGAAGTTCATGAGGCAGGTGGAGTTGTTTTGGCACTGGAAGAGCTATGCTGCTGCTTCGGGCAGTTGCCATTCACCACCGCCCTGAGTTCTGAGTTCCCTAGGTGTCATATCCACTTTCAGACATATGTGGTGCCAGAGCACTTGGTTTCCATGGCAGTGGCAAATGGCTTGGGCACTGAACTTGTGTTTGGCTGTGGAGTTTTGAGCGGCTTCAGTGAAGAACTCCATGTTAGTTTTGTGTGGGTGCTCACCCTGGTTGATTTCATCACACTGGGCTCAAAGGACATAGGACCGGAAGTGACCAAACAAGATTTCCTAGATACCTGCTCGCACACCTGATGGCATGTGAAGTTCATGAGGCCGGTGGAGTTGTTTTGGCACTGGAAGAGCTGTGCTGCTACTTCAGGCAGTTGTTATTCACCACCGGCCTGAGTTCTGAGTTCCCTAGGTGTCATATCCACTTTCAGACATATGTGGTGCCAGAGCACTTGGTTTCCATGGCAGCGGGAAATGGCTTGGGCGCTGATCATGTGTTTAGCTGTGGAGTTTGAGCGCATTGAGTGACGAGCTCCATGTTAGTTTAGTGTGGGTGCTCAACCTGCTTGATTCCATCACACTGGGCTCAATGGGCATTGGACCGGAAGTGACCAAACAGGGTTTCCTAGATAGCTGCTAGCACAGCTGATGGTATGTGAAGTTCATGAGGCAGGTGGAGTTGTTTTGGCACTGGAAGAGCTGTGCTGCTGCTTCGAGCAGTTGCCATTCACCACCGCCCTGAGTTTCCTAAGTGTCATATCCACTTTCAGACATATGTGGTGCCAGAGCACTTGGTTTCCATGGCAGCGGGAAATGGCTTGGGCGCTGAACTTGTGTTTTGCTGTGGAGTTTTGAGCGGCTTGAGTGAGGAGCTCCATGTTAGTTTAGTGTGGGTGCTCACCCTGCTTGATTCCATCACACTGGGTTCAATATGCATTGGACCGGAAGTGACACAACAGGGTTTCCCAGAAGGCTGCTAGCACAGCTGATGGTATGTGAAGTTCATGAGGCAGGTGGAGTTGTTTTGGCACTGGAAGTGCTGTGCTGCTGCTTCGGGCAGTTGCCATTCACCGCCCTGAGATCCCCAGGTGTCATATCCACGTTCAGTCATATGTGGTGCCAGAACACTTGGATTCCATGGCAGCGGGCAATGGCTTGGGCGCTGAACTTGTGTTTGGCTGTGGAGTTTGAGCACCTTGACTGAGGAGCTCAATGTTAGTTTAGTGTGGGTGTTCAACCTGCTTGATTCCATCACACTGGGCTCAATGGGCATGGGACCGGAAGTGACCAAACAGGGTTTCCTAGAACGCTTCTAGCACAGCTGATTGCATGTGAAGTTCATGAGGCAGGTGGAGTTGTTTTGGCACTGGAAGAGCTGTGCTGCTGCTTCGGGCAGTTGCCATTCACCACCGGCCTTAGATCCCTAGGTGTCAGATCCACATTCAGACATATGTGGTGCCAGAGTACTTGGTTTCCATGGCAGCGGGAAATGTCTTGGGCGCTGAATTTGTGTTTGTCTGTGGAGTTTTGAGCGTCTTGAGTGAGGAGCTCCATGTCAGTTTAGTGTGGGTGCTCAACCTGCTTGATTCCATCACACTGGTCTCAAAGGGCTTTGGACCGGAAGTGACCCAACAAGATTTCCTAGATACCTGCTCGCACACCTGATGGCATGTGAAGTTCATGAGGCAGGTGGAGTTGTTTTGGCACTGGAAGAGCTGTGCTGCTGCTTCGGACAGTTGCCATTCACCACCACATTACCTTCCCTAGGTGTCATATCCACTTTCAGACGTATGTGGTGCCAGAGCACTTGGTTTCCATGGCAGCGGGAAATGGCTGGTGCATTGAACTTGTGTTTGGCTGCGGAGTTTTGAGCGGCTTGAATGAGGAGCTCCATGTTAGTTTAGTGTGGGTGCTCAACCTGCTTGATTCCATCACACTGGGTTCAATGGGCATTGGACCGGAAGTGACACAACAGGGTTTCCCAGAAGGCTGCTCGCACAGCTGATGGTATATGAAGTTCATGAGGCAGGTGGAGTTGTTTTGGCACTGGAAGAGCTGTGCTGCTGCTTCGGGCAGTTGCCATTGACAACCGCCCTGAGTTTCCTAGGTGTCATATCCACTTTAAGACATATGTGGTGCCAGAGCACTTGGTTTCCATGGCAGCGGGAAATGGCTTGTGTGCTGAACATGTGTTTGGCTGTGGAGTTTGAGCGCATTGAGTGAGGAGCTCCATGTCTGTTTAGTGTGGGTGCTCAACCTGCTTGATTCCATCACACTGGGCTCAAAGCGCTTTGAAGCCGAAGTGACCAAACAAGATTTGCTAGATTGCTGCTCACACACCTGATGGCATGTGAAGTTCAGGAGGCAGGTGGAGTTGTTTTGGCACTGGAAGAGCTGTGCTGCTGCTTCAGGCAGTTGCCATTGACCACCGCCCTGAGTTCTGAGTTCCCTAGGTGTCATATCCACTTTGAGACATATGTGGTGCCAGAGCACTTGGTTTCCATGGCAGCGGGTAATGTCTTGGCTTCTGAACTTGTGTTTGGCTGTGGAGTTTTGAGCGGCTTGAGTGAGGAGCTCCATGTTAGTTTAGTGTAGGTGCTCACCCTGGTTGATTCCACCCCACTGGGCTCAATGGGCATTCGACCGGAAGTGACCAAACAGGATTTCCTAGAACGCTGCTAGCACAGCTGATGGTATGTGAAGTTCATGAGGCAGGTGGAGTTGCTTTGGCACTGGAAGAGCTGTGCTGCTGCTTCGGGCAGTTGCCATTCACTACCGCCCTCTTTTCCCTAGGTGTCATATCCACTTTCAGACATATGTGGTGCCAAAGCACTTGGTTTCCATGGCAGCGGGAAATGGCTTGCGTGCTGAACATATGTTTGGCTGTGGAGTTTGAGTGCTTTGAGTGAGGAGCTCCATGTTAGTTTAGTGTGGGTGCTCACCCTGGTTGATTCCATCACACTCGGCTCAATTTGCATTGGACCGGAAGTGACCCAACAGGGTTTCCTAGAACGCTGCTAGCACACCTGATGGTATGTGAAGTTCATGAGGCAGGTGGAGTTGTTTTGGCACTGGAAGAGCTGTGCTGCTGCTTTGGGCAGTTGCCAGTCACCACCGGCCTTAGATCCCTAGGTGTCATATCCACTTTCAGACATATGTGGTGCCAGAGCACTTGGTTTCCATGGCAGCGGGAAATGGCTTGGGCGCTGAACTTGTGTTTGGCTGTGGAGTTTTGAGCGGCTTGAGTGAGGAGCTCCATGTCAGTTTAGTGTGGGTGCTCAACCTGCTTGATTCCATCACACTGGGCTCAAAGCGCTTTGGACCGGAAGTGACCCAACAAGATTTCCTAGATACCTGCTCGCACACCTATGGTATGTGAAGTTCATGAGGCAGGTGGAGTTGTTTTGCACTGGAAGAGCTGTGCTGCTGCTTCGGGCAGTTGCCATTGACCACTGCCCTGAGTTCCCTAGGTGTCATATCCACTTTCAGACATATGTGGTGCCAAAGCACTTGATTTCCATGGCAGCGGGAAATGCCTTGGGCGCTGAACTTGTGTCTGGCTGTGGAGTTTTGAGCGGCTTGAGTGAGGAGCTCCATGTTAGTTTAGTGTGGGTGCTCAACCTGCTTGATTCCATCACACTGGGCTCAATGGGCATTGGAGAGGAAGTGACCAAACAGGGTTTCCTAGAACGCTGCTAGCACAGCTGATGGTATGTGAAGTTCATGACTCAGGTGGAATTGTTTTGGCACTGGAAGAGCTGTGCTGCTGCTTCGGGCAGTTGCCATTGACCACCGCCCTGAGTTCTGAGTTCCCTAGGTGTCATATCCACTTTCAGACATATGTGGTGCCAGAGCACTTGGTTTCAATGGCAGGGGGAAATGGCTTGGGCGTTGAACTTGTGTTTGACCGCGGAGTTTTGAGCGGCTTCAGTGAGGAGCTCCACGTTAGTTTAGTGTGGGTGCTCACCGTGGTTGATTCCATCACACTGGGCTCAATGGGCATAGGAACGGAAGTGACCAAACAGAGTTTCCTAGATAGCTGCTAGCACAGCTGATGGTATGTGAAGTTCATGAGGCAGGTGGAGTAGTTTTGGCACTGGAAGAGCTCTGCTGCTGCTTCGGGCCGTTGCCATTGACCACCGCACTGAGTTCCCTAGGTGTCAGATCCTCTTTCAGACATATGTGGTGCCAAAGCACTTGGTTTCCATGGCAGCGGGAAATGGCTTGGGCGCTGAACTAGTGTTTGGCTGTGGAGTTTTGAGCGCCTTGAGTGAGGAACTCCATGTCAGTTTACTGTTGGTGCTCACCCTGCTTGATTCCATCACACTGGGCTCAATGTGCATTGGACCGGAAGTGACCCAACAGGGTTTCCTAGAACGCTGCTAGCACAGCTGATGGTATGTGAAGTTCATGAGGCAGGTGGAGTTGTTTTGGCACTGGAAGAGCTGTGCTGCTGCTTTGGACAATTGCCATTCACCGCCGCCCTGAGTTCCCTAGGTGTCATATCCACTTTCAGACATATGTGGTGTCAAAGCACTTGGATTCCATGGCAGCAGGAAATGGCTTGTGTGCTGAATTTGTGTTTGGCTGTGGAGTTTTGAGCGGCTTGAGTGAGGAGCTCCATGTTAGTGTAGTGTGGGTACTCATCCTGCTTGATTCCATCACACTGGGCTCAATGGGCATTGGAGCGGAAGTGACCAAACAGGGTTTCCTAGAACGCTGCTAGCACAGCTGATGGTTTGTGAAGTTCATGAGGCAGGTGGAGTTGTTTTGGCACTGGAAGAGCTGTGCTGCTGCTTCGGGCAGTTGCCATTGACCACCGGCCTGAGTTCCCTAGGTGTCAGATCCACTTTCAGACATATGTGGTGCCAGAGCACTTGGTTTCCATGGCAGCGGGAAATGGCTTGTGCACTGAACTTGTGTTTGGCTGTGGCGTTTTGAGCGGCTTCAGTGAAGAACTCCATGTTAGTTTAGTGTGGGTGCTCACCCTGGTTGATTCCATCCCATTGGGCTCAATGGGCATAGGAACGGAAGTGACCAAACAGAGTTTCCTAGATAGCTGCTAGCACAGCTGATTGTATGTGAAGTTCATGAGGCAGGTGGAGTAGTTTTGGCACTGGAAGAGCTCTGCTGCTGCTTCGGGCAGTTACCATTCACCACCGGCCTGAGTTCCCTAGGTGTCATATCCACTTTCAGACATATGTGGTGCCAGAGCACTTGGTTTCCATGGCAGCGGGAAATGGCTGGGGCATTGAACTTGTGTTTGGCTGCGGAGTTTTGAGCGGCTTGAATGAGGAGCTCCATGTTAGTTTAGTGTGGGTGCTCAACCTGCTTGATTCCATCACACTGGGTTCAATGGGCATTGGACCGGAAGTGACACAACAGGGTTACCCAGAAGGCTGCTCGCACAGCTGATGGTATATGAAGTTCATGAGGCAGGTGGAGTTGTTTTGGCACTGGAAGAGCTATGCTGCTGCTTCGGGCAGTTGCCATTGACCACCGCCCTGAGTTCTGAGTTCCCTAGGTGTCATATCCACTTTCAGACATATGTGGTGCCAGAGCACTTGGTTTCCATGGCAGTGGCAAATGGCTTGGGCACTGAACTTGTGTTTGGCTGTGGAGTTTTGAGCGGCTTCAGTGAAGAACTCCATGTTAGTTTTGTGTGGGTGCTCACCCTGGTTGATTTCATCACACTGGGCTCAAAGGACATAGGACCGGAAGTGACCAAACAAGATTTCCTAGATAGCTGCTCGCACACCTGATGGCATGTGAAGTTCATGAGGCCGGTGGAGTTGTTTTGGCACTGGAAGAGCTGTGCTGCTACTTCAGGCAGTTGCCATTCACCACCGGCCTGAGTTCTGAGTTCCCTAGGTGTCATATCCACTTTCAGACATATGTGGTGCCAGAGCACTTGGTTTCCATGGCAGCGGGAAATGGCTTGGGCGCTGATCATGTGTTTAGCTGTGGAGTTTGAGCGCATTGAGTGACGAGCTCCATGTTAGTTTAGTGTGGGTGCTCAACCTGCTTGATTCCATCACACTGGGCTCAATGGGCATTGGACCGGAAGTGACCAAACAGGGTTTCCTAGATAGCTGCTAGCACAGCTGATGGTATGTGAAGTTCATGAGGCAGGTGGAGTTGTTTTGGCACTGGAAGAGCTGTGCTGCTGCTTCGAGCAGTTGCCATTCACCACCGCCCTGAGTTTCCTAAGTGTCATATCCACTTTCAGACATATGTGGTGCCAGAGCACTTGGTTTCCATGGCAGCGGGAAATGGCTTGGGCGCTGAACTTGTGTTTTGCTGTGGAGTTTTGAGCGGCTTGAGTGAGGAGCTCCATGTTAGTTTAGTGTGGGTGCTCACCCTGCTTGATTCCATCACACTGGGTTCAATATGCATTGGACCGGAAGTGACACAACAGGGTTTCCCAGAAGGCTGCTAGCACAGCTGATGGTATGTGAAGTTCATGAGGCAGGTGGAGTTGTTTTGGCACTGGAAGTGCTGTGCTGCTGCTTCGGGCAGTTGCCATTCACCGCCATGAGTTCCCCAGGTGTCATATCCACGTTCAGTCATATGTGGTGCCAGAACACTTGGATTCCATGGCAGCGGGCAATGTCTTGTGCGCTGAACTTGTGTTTGGCTGTGGAGTTTGAGCACCTTGACTGAGGAGCTCAATGTTAGTTTAGTGTGGGTGTTCAACCTGCTTGATTCCATCACACTGGGCTCAATGGGCATGGGACCGGAAGTGACCAAACAGGGTTTCCTAGAACGCTTCTAGCACAGCTGATTGCATGTGAAGTTCATGAGGCAGGTGGAGTTGTTTTGGCACTGGAAGAGCTGTGCTGCTGCTTCGGGCAGTTGCCATTCACCACCGGCCTTAGATCCCTAGGTGTCAGATCCACATTCAGACATATGTGGTGCCAGAGTACTTGGTTTCCATGGCAGCGGGAAATGTCTTGGGCGCTGAATTTGTGTTTGTCTGTGGAGTTTTGAGCGTCTTGAGTGAGGAGCTCCATGTCAGTTTAGTGTGGGTGCTCAACCTGCTTGATTCCATCACACTGGTCTCAAAGGGCATTGGATCAGATGTGACCCAACAAGATTTCCTAGATACCTGCTCGCACACCTGATGGCATGTGAAGTTCATGAGGCAGGTGGAGTTGTTTTGGCACTGGAAGAGCTGTGCTGCTGCTTCGGACAGTTGCCATTCACCACCACATTACCTTCCCTAGGTGTCATATCCACTTTCAGACATATGTGGTGCCAGAGCACTTGGTTTCCATGGCAGCGGGAAATGGCTGGTGCATTGAACTTGTGTTTGGCTGCGGAGTTTTGAGCGGCTTGAATGAGGAGCTCCATGTTAGTTTAGTGTGGGTGCTCAACCTGCTTGATTCCATCACACTGGGTTCAATGGGCATTGGACCGGAAGTGACACAACAGGGTTTCCCAGAAGGCTGCTCGCACAGCTGATGGTATATGAAGTTCATGAGGCAGGTGGAGTTGTTTTGGCACTGGAAGAGCTGTGCTGCTGCTTCGGGCAGTTGCCATTGACAACCGCCCTGAGTTTCCTAGGTGTCATATCCACTTTAAGACATATGTGGTGCCAGAGCACTTGGTTTCCATGGCAGCGGGAAATGGCTTGTGTGCTGAACATGTGTTTGGCTGTGGAGTTTGAGCGCATTGAGTGAGGAGCTCCATGTCTGTTTAGTGTGGGTGCTCAACCTGCTTGATTCCATCACACTGGGCTCAAAGCGCTTTGAAGCCGAAGTGACCAAACAAGATTTCCTAGATTGCTGCTCACACACCTGATGGCATGTGAAGTTCAGGAGGCAGGTGGAGTTGTTTTGGCACTGGAAGAGCTGTGCTGCTGCTTCAGGCAGTTGCCATTGACCACCGCCCTGAGTTCTGAGTTCCCTAGGTGTCATATCCACTTTGAGACATATGTGGTGCCAGAGCACTTGGTTTCCATGGCAGCGGGAAATGTCTTGGCTTCTGAACTTGTGTTTGGCTGTGGAGTTTTGAGCGGCTTGAGTGAGGAGCTCCATGTTAGTTTAGTGTAGGTGCTCACCCTGGTTGATTCCACCCCACTGGGCTCAATGGGCATTCGACCGGAAGTGACCAAACAGGATTTCCTAGAACGCTGCTAGCACAGCTGATGGTATGTGAAGTTCATGAGGCAGGTGGAGTTGCTTTGGCACTGGAAGAGCTGTGCTGCTGCTTCGGGCAGTTGCCATTCACTACCGCCCTCTTTTCCCTAGGTGTCATATCCACTTTCAGACATATGTGGTGCCAAAGCACTTGGTTTCCATGGCAGCGGTAAATGGCTTGCGTGCTGAACATATGTTTGGCTGTGGAGTTTGAGTGCTTTGAGTGAGGAGCTCCATGTTAGTTTAGTGTGGGTGCTCACCCTGGTTGATTCCATCACACTCGGCTCAATTTGCATTGGACCGGAAGTGACCCAACAGGGTTTCCTAGAACGCTGCTAGCACACCTGATGGTATGTGAAGTTCATGAGGCAGGTGGAGTTGTTTTGGCACTGGAAGAGCTGTGCTGCTGCTTTGGGCAGTTGCCAGTCACCACCGGCCTTAGATCCCTAGGTGTCATATCCACTTTCAGACATATGTGGTGCCAGAGCACTTGGTTTCCATGGCAGCGGGAAATGGCTTGGGCGCTGAACTTGTGTTTGGCTGTGGAGTTTTGAGCGGCTTGAGTGAGGAGCTCCATGTCAGTTTAGTGTGGGTGCTCAACCTGCTTGATTCCATCACACTGGGCTCAAAGCGCTTTGGACCGGAAGTGACCCAACAAGATTTCCTAGATACCTGCTCGCACACCTATGGTATGTGAAGTTCATGAGGCAGGTGGAGTTGTTTTGCACTGGAAGAGCTGTGCTGCTGCTTCGGGCAGTTGCCATTGACCACTGCCCTGAGTTCCCTAGGTGTCATATCCACTTTCAGACATATGTGGTGCCAAAGCACTTGATTTCCATGGCAGCGGGAAATGGCTTGGGCGCTGAACTTGTGTCTGGCTGTGGAGTTTTGAGCGGCTTGAGTGAGGAGCTCCATGTTAGTTTAGTGTGGGTGCTCAACCTCCTTGATTCCATCACACTGGGCTCAATGGGCATTGGAGAGGAAGTGACCAAACAGGGTTTCCTAGAACGCTGTTAGCACAGCTGATGGTATGTGAAGTTCATGACTCAGGTGGAGTTGTTTTGGCACTGGAAGAGCTGTGCTGCTGCTTCGGGCAGTTGCCATTGACCACCGCCCTGAGTTCTGAGTTCCCTAGGTGTCATATCCACTTTCAGACATATGTGGTGCCAGAGCACTTGGTTTCAATGGCAGGGGGAAATGGCTTGGGCGTTGAACTTGTGTTTGACCGCGGAGTTTTGAGCGGCTTCAGTGAGGAGCTCCACGTTAGTTTAGTGTGGGTGCTCAACCTGCTTGATTCCATCACACTGGGCTCAATGGGCATAGGAACGGAAGTGACCAAACAGAGTTTCCTAGATAGCTGCTAGCACAGCTGATGGTATGTGAAGTTCATGAGGCAGGTGGAGTAGTTTTGGCACTGGAAGAGCTCTGCTGCTGCTTCGGGCCGTTGCCATTGACCACCGCACTGAGTTCCCTAGGTGTCAGATCCTCTTTCAGACATATGTGGTGCCAAAGCACTTGGTTTCCATGGCAGCGGGAAATGGCTTGGGCGCTGAACTAGTGTTTGGCTGTGGAGTTTTGAGCGCCTTGAGTGAGGAACTCCATGTCAGTTTACTGTTGGTGCTCACCCTGCTTGATTCCATCACACTGGGCTCAATGTGCATTGGACCGGAAGTGACCCAACAGGGTTTCCTAGAACGCTGCTAGCACAGCTGATGGTATGTGAAGTTCATGAGGCAGGTGGAGTTGTTTTGGCACTGGAAGAGCTGTGCTGCTGCTTTGGACAATTGCCATTCACCGCCGCCCTGAGTTCCCTAGGTGTCATATCCACTTTCAGACATATGTGGTGTCAAAGCACTTGGATTCCATGGCAGCAGGAAATGGCTTGTGTGCTGAATTTGTGTTTGGCTGTGGAGTTTTGAGCGGCTTGAGTGAGGAGCTCCATGTTAGTGTAGTGTGGGTACTCATCCTGCTTGATTCCATCACACTGGGCTCAATGGGCATTGGAGCGGAAGTGACCAAACAGGGTTTCCTAGAACGCTGCTAGCACAGCTGATGGTTTGTGAAGTTCATGAGGCAGGTGGAGTTGTTTTGGCACTGGAAGAGCTGTGCTGCTGCTTCGGGCAGTTGCCATTGACCACCGGCCTGAGTTCCCTAGGTGTCAGATCCACTTTCAGACATATGTGGTGCCAGAGCACTTGGTTTCCATGGCAGCGGGAAATGGCTTGTGCACTGAACTTGTGTTTGGCTGTGGAGTTTTGAGCGGCTTCAGTGAAGAACTCCATGTTAGTTTAGTGTGGGTGCTCACCCTGGTTGATTCCATCCCATTGGGCTCAATGGGCATAGGAACGGAAGTGACCAAACAGAGTTTCCTAGATAGCTGCTAGCACAGCTGATTGTATGTGAAGTTCATGAGGCAGGTGGAGTAGTTTTGGCACTGGAAGAGCTCTGCTGCTGCTTCGGGCAGTTACCATTCACCACCGGCCTGAGTTCCCTAGGTGTCATATCCACTTTCAGACATATGTGGTGCCAGAGCACTTGGTTTCCATGGCAGCGGGAAATTGCTTGTGTGCTGACCATATGTTTGGCTGTGGAATTTGAGTGCTTTGAGTGAGGAGCTCCATGTTAGCTTAGTGTGGGTGCTCACCATGCTTGATTCCATCTCACTGGGATCAATATGCATTAGACCGGAAGTGACCCAACAGGGTTTCCTAGAACGCTGCTAGCACAGCTGATGGTATGTGAAGTTCCTGAGGCAGGTGGAGTTGTTTTGGCCCTGGAAGAGCTGTGCTGCTGCTTCGGGCAGTTGCCATTCACCACCGGCCTTAGATCCCTAGGTGTCAGATCCACTTTCAGACATATGTGGTGCCAAACCACTTGGTTTCCATGGCAGCAGGAAATCTCTTGGGCGCTGAACTTGTGTTTGGCTGTGGAGTTTTCAGCGCCTTGAGTGAGGAGCTCCACGTTAGTTTAGTGTGCGTGCTCAACCTGCTTGATTCCATCACACTGGGCTCAATGGGCATAGAACCGGAAGTGACCCAACAGGGTTTCCTAGAACGCTGCTAGCACAGCTGATGGTATGTGAAGTTCATGAGGCAGGTGGAGTTGTTTTGTCACTGGAAGAGCTGTGCTGCTGCTTCGGACAGTTGCCATTCACCACCACACTACCTTCCCTAGGTGTCCTATCCACTTTCAGACATATGTGGTGCTAGAGCACTTGGTTTCCATGGCAGCGGGAAATGTCTTGGGCGCTGAACTTGTGTTTGGCTGTGGAGTTTGGAGCGGCTTGAGTGAGGAGCTCCACGTTAGTTTAGTGTGGGTGCTCACCATGCTTAATTCCATCACACTGGGCTCAAAGGGCTTCTGAGAGCATGTTACCCAACAGGGTTTCCTAGAACGCTGCTAGCACAGCTGATCGTATTTGAAGTTCATGAGGCAGGTGGAGTTGTTTTGGCACTGGAAGAGCTGTGCTGCTGCTTCGGGCAGTTGCCATTGACCACCGCCCTGAGTTCTGAGTTCCCTATGTGTCATATCCACTTTCAGACATATGTGGTGCCAGAGCACTTCGTTTCCATGGCAGTGGGAAATGGTTTGGGCGTTGAACTTGTGTCTGGCTGTGGAGTTTTGAGCGCTTTGAGTGAGGAGCTCCATGTTAGTTTAGTGTGGGTGCTCAACCTGCTTGATTCCATCACACTGGGCTCAATGGGCATTGGACCGGAAGTGACAAACAGGGTTTCCTAGACAGCTGCTAGCACAGCTCATGGTATGTGAAGTTCATGAGGCAGGTGGAGTTGTTTTGGCACTGGAAGAGCTGTGCTGCTGCTTCGGGCAGTTGCCATTCACCACCATACTGAGTTCCCTAGGTGTCATATCCACTTTCAGACATATGTGGTGCCAGAGCACTTGGTTTCCATGGCAGCGGGAAATGGCTTGTGTGCTGAACATATGTTTGGCTGTGGAGTTTGAGTGCTTTTAGTGAGGAGCTCCATGTTAGTTTAGTGTGGGTGCTCACCCTGCTTGATTCCATCACACTGGGCTCAATGGGCATTGGACCAGAAGTGACCCAACAGGGTGTCCTAGAACACTGCTAGCACAGCTGATGGTATGTGAAGTTCATGAGGCAGGTGGAGTTGTTTTGGCACTATAAGAGCTGTGCTGCTGCTTCGGGCAGTTGCCATTGACCACGGCCCGAGTTCCCTAGCTGTCGTAACCACTTTCAGACATATGTGGTGCCAGAGCACTTGGTTTCCATGGCAGCGGGAAATGACTTGTTCGCAGAACTTGTGTTTGGCTGTGGAGTTTTGAGCGGCTTGACTAAAGAGCTCCATGTTAGTTTAGTGTGGGTGCTCAACCTGCTTGATTCCATCACACTGGGCTCAATGGGCATTGGACCGGAAGTGACACAACAGGGTTTCCTAGATAGCTGCTAGCACAGCTGATGGTATGTGAAGTTCATGAGGCAGGTGGAGTTGTTTTGGCACTGGAAGAGCTGTGCTGCTGCTTCGAGCAGTTGCCATAGAGCAATGCCCTGAGTTCCCTATGTGTCATATCCACTTTGAGACATATGTGGTGCCAGAGCACTTGGTTTCCATGGCAGCAAGAAATGTCTTGGGCGTTGAACTTGTGTTTGGCTGTGGAGTTTTGAGCGCCTTGAGTGAGGAAATCCATGTCAGTTTAGTGTGGGTGCTCACCCTGGTTGATTCCATCACACTGGGCTCAATGTGCATTGGACCGGAAGTGACCCAACAGGGTTTCCTAGAACGCTGCTAGCACAGCTGATGGTATGTGAAGTTCATGAGGCAGGTGGAGTAGTTTTGGCACTGGAAGAGCTCTGCTGCTGCTTCGGGCAGTTACCATTGACCACCGGCCTGAGTTCCCTAGGTGTCATATCAACTTTCAGACATATGTGGTGGCAAAGCACTTAGTTTCCATGGCAGCGGGAAATTGCTTGTGCGCTGACCATATGTTTGGCTGTGGAATTTGAGTGCTTTGAGTGAGGAGCTCCATGTTAGCTTAGTGTGGGTGCTCACCCTGCTTGATTCCATCACACTGGGATCAATGTGCATTAGACCGGAAGTGACCCAACAGGGTTTCCTAGAACGCTGCTAGCACAGCTGATGGTATGTGAAGTTCATGACGCAGGTGGAGTTGTTTTGGCACTGGAAGAGCTGTGCTGCTGCTTCGGGCAGTTGCCATTCACCACCGGCCTTAGATCCCTAGGTGTCAGATCCACTTTCAGACATATGTGGTGACAGAGCACTTGGTTTCCATGGCAGCGGGAAATGTCTTGGGCGCTGAATTTGTGTTTGGCTGTGGAGTTTTGAGCGGCTTGAGTGAGGAGCTCCATGTCAGTTTAGTGTGGGTGCTCAACCTGCTTGATTCCATCACACTGGTCTCAAAGGGCATTGGACCAGATGTGACCCAACAAGATTTCCTAGATACCTGCTCGCACACCTGATGGCATGTGAAGTTCATGAGGCAGGTGGAGTTGTTTTGCACTGGAAGAGCTGTGCTGCTGCTTCGGGCAGTTGCCATTCACCACCGGCCTGAGTTCCCTAGGTGTCCTATCCACTTTCAGACATATGTGGTGCCAAACCACTTGGTTTCCATGGCAGCAGGAAATCTCTTGGGCGCTGAACTTGAGTTTGGCTGTGGAGTTTTGAGCGCCTTGAGTGAGGAGCTCCACGTTAGTTTAGTGTGCGTGCTCAACCTGCTTGATTCCATCACACTGGGCTCAATGGGCATAGGACTGGAAGTGACCAAACAGGGTTTCCTAGAACGCTGCTAGCACAGCTGATGGTATGTGAAGTTCATGAGGCAGGTGGAGTTGTTTTGTCACTGGAAGAGCTGTGCTGCTGCTTTGGACAGTTGCCATTCACCACCACACTACCTTCCCTAGGTGTCATATCCACTTTCAGACATATGTGGTGCCAAACCACTTGGTTTCCATGGCAGCAGGAAATCTCTTGGGCGCTGAACTTGTGTTTGGCTGTGGAGTTTGGAGCGGCTTGAGTGAGGAGCTCCACGTTAGTTTAGTGTGGGTGCTCACCATGCTTAATTCCATCACACTGGGCTCAAAGGGCTTCGGAGAGCATGTTACCCAACAGGGTTTCCTAGAACGCTGTTAGCACAGCTGATCGTATTTGAAGTTCATGAGGCAGGTGGAGTTGTTTTGGCACTGGAAGAGCTGTGCTGCTGCTTCGGGCAGTTGCCATTCACCACCGCCCTGAGTTCCCTATGTGTCATATCCACTTTCAGACATATGTGCTGCCAGAGCACTTCGTTTCCATGGCAGTGGGAAATGGTTTGGGCGTTGAACTTGTGTCTGGCTGTGGAGTTTTGAGCGCTTTGAGTGAGGAGCTCCATGTTAGTTTAGTGTGGGTGCTCAACCTGCTTGATTCCATCCCACTGGGCTCAAAGGGCATTGGACCGGAAGTGACAAACAGGGTTTCCTAGAACGCTGCTAGCACAGCTGATCATATTTGAAGTTCATGAGGCAGGTGGAGTTGTTTTGGCACTGGAAGAGCTGTGCTGCTGCTTCGGGCAGTTGCCATTCACCACCATACTGAGTTCCCTAGGTGTCATATCCACTTTCAGACATATGTGGTTCCAGAGCACTTGGTTTCCATGGCAGCGGGAAATGGCTTGTGTGCTGAACATATGTTTGGCTGTGGAGTTTGAGTGCTTTTAGTGAGGAGCTCCATGTTAGTTTAGTGTGGGTGCTCACCCTGCTTGATTCCATCACACTGGGCTCAATGGGCTTTGGACCAGAAGTGACCCAACAGGGTGTCCTAGAACACTGCTAGCACAGCTGATGGTATGTGAAGTTCATGAGGCAGGTGGAGTTGTTTTGGCACTGGAAGAGCTGTGCTGCTGCTTCGGGCAGTTGCCATTGACCACGGCCCGAGTTCCCTAGGTGTCATAACCACTTTCAGACATATGTGGTGCCAGAGCACTTGGTTTCCATGGCAGCGGGAAATGACTTGTTCGCAGAACTTGTGTTTGGCTGTGGAGTTTTGAGCGGCTTGACTAAAGAGCTCCATGTTAGTTTAGTCTGGGTGCTCAACCTGCTTGATTCCATCACACTGGGCTCAATGGGCATTGGACCGGAAGTGACACAACAGGGTTTCCTAGATAGCTGCTAGCACAGCTGATGGTATGTGAAGTTCATGAGGCAGGTGGAGTTGTTTTGGCACTGGAAGAGCTGTGCTGCTGCTTCGAGCAGTTGCCATAGAGCAATGCCCTGAGTTCCCTATGTGTCATATCCACTTTCAGACATATGTGGTGCCAGAGCACTTGGTTTCCATGGCAGCAAGAAATGTCTTGGGCGTTGAACTTGTGTTTGGCTGTGGAGTTTTGAGTGGCTTGAGTGAGGAGCTCCATGTTAGTTTAGTGTGCGTGCTCACCCTGCTTGATTCCATCACACTGGCCTCAATGGGCATTGGACCGGAAGTGACCAACTGGGTTTCCTAGAACGCTGCTAGCACAGCTGATGGTATGTGAAGTTCATGAGGCAGGTGGAGTTGTTTTGCACTGGAAGAGCTGTGCTGCTGCTTCGAGCAGTTGCCATAGAGCAATGCCCTGAGTTCCCTATGTGTCATATCCACTTTCAGACATATGTGGTGCCAGAGCACTTGGTTTCCATGGCAGCAAGAAATGTCTTGGGCGTTGAACTTGTGTTTGGCTGTGGAGTTTTGAGTGGCTTGAGTGAGGAGCTCCATGTTAGTTTAGTGTGCGTGCTCACCCTGCTTGATTCCATCACACTGGCCTCAATGGGCATTGGACCGGAAGTGACCAACTGGGTTTCCTAGAACGCTGCTAGCACAGCTGATGGTATGTGAAGTTCATGAGGCAGGTGGAGTTGTTTTGGCACTGGAAGAGCTGTGCTGCTGCTTCGAGCAGTTGCCATTCACCACCATACTGAGTTCCCTAGGTGTCAGATCCACTTTCAGACATATGTGGTGCCAGAGCACTTGGTTTCCATGGCAGCGAGAAATGTCTTGGGCGTTGAACTTGTGTTTGGCTGTGGAGTTTTGAGCGGCTTGAGTGAGGAGCTCCATGTTAGTTTAGTGTGGGTGCTCAACCTGCTTGATTCCATCACACTGGGCTCAATGAGCATTGGCCCGGAAGTGACCCTACAGGGTTTAATAGAACGCTGCTAGCACAGCTGATTGTATGTGAAGTTCATGAGGAAGGTGGAGTTGTTTTGGCACTGGAAGAGCTGTGCTGCTGCTACGGGCAGTTGCCATTGACCACGGCCCGAGTTCCCTAGGTGTCATAACCACTTTCAGACATATGTGGTGCCAGAGCACTTGGTTTCCATGGCAGCGGGAAATGGCTTGTGCGTTGAACTTGTGTTTGGCTGTGGAGTTTTGAGCGCTTCACTGAAGAGCTCCATGTTAGTTTAGTGTGAGTGCTGACCCTGGTTGATTCCATCCCACTGAGCTCAATGGGCATTGGACCGGAACTGACCCTACAGGGTTTCCTATATAGCTGCTAGCACAGCTGATGGTATGTGAAGTTCATGAGGCAGGTGTTGTGGTTTTGGCACTGGAAGAGTTGTGCTGCTGCTTCGGGCAGTTGCCATTCTCCACTGCCCTGAGTTCTGAGTTCCCTAGGTGTCATATCCACTTTCAGACATATGTGGTGCCAGAGCACTTGGTGTCCATGGCAGCGGGAAATGGCTTTGGGCGTTGAAATTGTGTTTGGCTGTGGAGTTTTGAGCGGCTTGAGTGAGGAGCTCCATGTTAGTTGAGTGTGGGTGCTCACCCTGCTTGATTCCATCACACTGGGCTCAATGTGCATTGGACCGGAAGTGGCACAACAGGGTTTCCTAGAACGCTGCTAGCACAGCTGATGGTATGTTAAGTTCGTGAGGCAGGTGGAGTTGTTTTGGCACTGGAAGAGCTGTGCTGCTGCTTCGGGCAGTTGCCATTGACCACCGCCCTGAGTTCCCTAGCTGTCATAACCACTTTCAGACATATGTGGTGCCAGAGCACTTGGTTTCCATGGCAGCGGGAAATGGCTTCTGCGCTGAACTTGTGTCTGGCTGTGGAGTTTTGAACGGCTTGAGTGAGGAGCTCCATGTTAGTTTAGTGTGGGAGCTCATCCTTCTTGATTCCATCACACTGGGCTCAATGGGCATTGGACCGGAAGTGACCAACAGGGTTTCCTAGATAGCTGCTAGCACAGCTGATGGTATGTGAAGTTCATGAGGCAGGTGGAGTAGTTTTGGCACTGGAAGAGCTGTGCTGCTGCTTCGGGCAGTTGCCATTGACCACCGCCCTGAGTTCTGAGTTCCCTAAGTGTCATATCCACTTTAAGACATATGTGCTGCCAGAGCACATGGTTTCCATGGCAGTGGGAAATGGCTTGGGCGCTGAACTTGTGTTTGGCTGTGGAGTTTGAGCGCTTTGAGTGAGGAGCTCCATGTTAGTTTAGTGTGGGTGCTCACCCTGCTTGATTACATCCCACTGGGCTCAATGGGCATTGGACAGGATGTGACCAACAGGGTTTCCTAGATAGCTGCTAGCACAGCTGATGGTATGTGAAGTTCATGAGGCAGGTGGAGTTGTTTTGGCACTGGAAGAGCTGTGCTGCTGCTACGGGCAGTTGCCATTCACCACCGGCCTGAGTTCCTTAGGTGTCATATCCACTTTCAGACATATGTGGTGCCAGAGCACTTGGTTTCCATGGCAGCGGGAAATGTCTTGGGCGTTGAACTTGTGTTTGGCTGTGGAGTTTTGAGCGGCTTGAGTGAGGAGCTCCATGTCAGTTTAGTGTGGGTGCTCACCCTGCTTGATTCCATCCCACTGGGCTCAATGGGCATTGGGGCGGAAGTGACGCAACAGGGTTTCCTAGACAGCTGCTAGCACAGCTGATGGTATGTGAAGTTCATGAGGCAGGTGGAGTTGTTTTGGCACTGGAAGAGCTGTGCTGCTGCTTCGGGCAGTTGCCATTCATCACTGCCCTGAGTTCCCTAGGTATCAGATTCAATTTCAGATATATGTGGTGCCAGAGCACTTGGTTTCCATGGCAGCAGGAAATGGCTTGGGCGTTAAACTTGTGTTTGGCTGTGGAGTTTTCAGCGGCTTGAGTGAGGAGCTCCATGTTAGTTTAGTGTGGGTGCTCACCCTGCTTGATTACATCACACTAAGCTCAATGGGCATTGGACCGGAAGTGACCCTACAGGGTTTCCTAGATAGCTGCTAGCACAGCTGATGGTATGTGAAGTTCATGAGGCAGGTGGAGATGTTTTGGCACTGGAAGAGTTGTGCTGCTGCTTCGGGCAAGTGCCATTGACCACCGCCCTGAGTTCTGTGTTCCCTAAGTGTCATATCCACTTTAAGACATATTTGCTGCCAGAGCACATGGTTTCCATGGCAGTGGGAAATGGCTTGGGCGCTGAACTTGTGTTTGGCTGTGGAGTTTGAGCGCTTTTAGTGAGGAGCTCCATGTTAGTTTAGTGTGGGTGCTCACCCTGCTTGATTCCATCACACTGGGCTCAATGGGCATTGGACAGGATGTGACCAACAGGGTTTCCTAGATAGCTGCTAGCACAGCTGATGGTATGTGAAGTTCATGAGGCAGGTGGAGTTGTTTTGGCACTGGAAGAGCTGTGCTGCTGCTACGGGCAGTTGCCATTCACCACCGGCCTGAGTTCCTTAGGTGTCATATCCACTTTCAGACATATGTGGTGCCAGAGCACTTGGTTTCCATGGCAGCGGGAAATGTCTTGGGCGTTGAACTTGTGTTTGGCTGTGGAGTTTTGAGCGGCTTGAGTGAGGAGCTCCATGTCAGTTTAGTGTGGGTGCTCACCCTGCTTGATTCCATCCCACTGGGCTCAATGGGCATTGGGGCGGAAGTGACGCAACAGGGTTTCCTAGACAGCTGCTAGCACAGCTGATGGTATGTGAAGTTCATGAGGCAGGTGGAGTTGTTTTGGCACTGGAAGAGTTGTGCTGCTGCTTCAGGCAGTTGCCATTCTCCACGGCCCGAGTTCCCTAGGTGTCATAACCACTTTCAGACATATGTGGTGCCAGAGCACTTGGTTTCCATGGCAGCGGGAAATGTCTTGGGCGTTGAACGTGTGTTTGGCTGTTGAGGTTTGAGCGGCTTGAGTGAGGAGCTCCATGTTAGTTTAGTGTGGGTGCTAACCCTGCTTGATTCCATCACACTGGGCTCAATGGGCATTGGACCAAAAGTGACCAAACAGGGTTTCCAAATTGCTGCTAGCACAGCTGATGGTATGTGAAGTTCATGAGGCTGGTGGAGTTGTTTTGGCACTGAAAGAGTTGTGCTGCTGCTTCGGGCAGTTGCCATTCTCCACTGGCCTGAGTTCTAAGTTCCCTAGCTGTCATATCCTGTTTCAGACAGTGGTGCCAGATCACTTGGTTTGCATGGCAGCGGGAAATGGCTTTGGGCGTTGAAATTGTGCTTGGCTGTGGAGTTTTGAGCGGCTTGAGTGACGAGCTCCATGTTAGTTTAGTGTGGGTGCTCACCCTGCTTGATTCCATCACAATGGGCTCAATGGGCATTGGACAGGAAGTGGCCCAACAGGGTTTCCTAGAACGCTGCTAGCACAGCTGATGGTATGTGAAGTTCATGACTGAGGTGGAGTTGTTTTGGCACTGGAAGAGCTGTGCTGCTGCTTCGGGCAGTTGCCATTGACCACCGCCCTGAGTTCTGAGTTCCCTAAGTGTCATATCCACTTTAAGACATATGTGCTGCCAGAGCACATGGTTTCCATGGCAGTGGGAAATGGCTTGGGCGCTGAACTTGTGTTTGGCTGTGGCGTTTGAGCGCTTTGAGTGAGGAGCTCCATGTTAGTTTAGTGTGGGTGCTCACCCTGCTTGATTACATCATACTGACCTCAATGTGCTTTGGACCGAAAGTGACCAAACAGGGTTTCCAAAATGCTGCTAGCACAGCTGATGGTATGTGAAGTTCATGAGGCAGGTGGAGTTGTTTTGGCACTGGAAGAGTTGTGCTGCTGCTTCGGGCAGTTGCCATTCTCCACTGCCCTGAGTTCTGAGTTCCCTAGGTGTCATATCCACTTTCAGACATATGTGGTGCCAGAGCACTTGGTTTCCATGGCAGCGGGAAATTGCTTGGGCGCTGAACTTGTGTTTGGCTGTGGAGTTTGAGCGGCTTGAGTGAGGAGCTCCATGTTAGCTTAGTGTGGGTGCTCACCCTGCTTGATTCCATCACACTGGGCTCCATGGGCATTTGACGACAATTGACCCAAAAGGGTTTCCTAGAACGCTTCTAGCACAGCTGATGGTATGTGAAGTTCATGACTGAGGTGGAGTTGTTTTGGCACTGGAAGAGCTGTGCTGCTTCGGGCAGTTGCCATTGACCTCGCCCTGAGTTCCCTAGGTGTCATATCCACTTTCAGACATATGTTTTGCCAGAGCACTTGGTTTCCATGGCAGCAGGAAATGGCTTTGTTCGTTGAACTTGTGTTTGGCTCTGGAGTTTTGAGCGGCTTGAGTGAGGAGCTCCATGTTAGTTTAATGTGGGTGCTCACCCTGGTTGATTCCACCCCACTGAGCTCAATGGGCATTGGACCGAAAGTGACGAAACAGGGTTTCCTAGACAGCTGTAGGCACAGCTGATGGTATGTGAAGTTCATGAGGCAGGTGGAGTTGTTTTGGCACTGGAAGAGCTGTGCTGCTGCTACGGGCAGTTGCCATTCACCACGGCCTGAGTTCCCTAGGTGTCCTATCCACTTTCAGACATATGTGTTGCCAGAGCACTTGGTTTCCATGGCAGCGGGAAATGTATTGGGCGTTGAACGTGTGTTTGGCTGTGGAGTTTTGAGCGGCTTGAGTGAGGAGCTCCATGTTAGTTTAGTGTGGGTGCTCACCCTGCTTGATTACATCACACTGAGCTCAATGGGCATTGGACCGGAACTGACCCTACAGGGTTTCCTAGATAGCTGCTAGCACAGCTGATGGCATGTGAAGTTCATGAGGCAGGTGGAGATGTTTTGGCACTGGAAGAGTTGTGCTGCTGCTTCAGGCAGTTGCCATTGACCACGGCCCGAGTTCCCTAGGTGTCATAACCACTTTCAGACATATGTGGTGCCAGAGCACTTGGTTTCCATGGCAGCGGGAAATGTATTGGGCGTTGAACGTGTGTTTGGCTGTGGAGTTTTGAGCGGCTTGAGTGAGGAGCTCCATGTTAGTTTAGTGTGGGTGCTCACCCTGCTTGATTCCATCACACTGGCCTCATTGGACATTGGACCAAAAGTGACCAAACAGGGTTTCCAAAATGCTGCTAGCACAGCTGATGGTATGTGAAGTTCATGAGGCTGGTGGAGTTGTTTTGGCACTGGAAGAGTTGTGCTGCTGCTTCGGGCAGTTGCCATTCTCCACTGCCCTGAGTTCTGAGTTCCCTAGCTGTCATATCCACTTTCAGACATATGTGGTGCCAGAGCACTTGGTTTGCATGGCAGCGGGAAATGGCTTTGGGCGTTGAAATTGTGTTTGGCTGTGGAGTTTTGAGCGGCTTCACTGAGGAGCTCCATGTTAGTTTAGTGTGGGTGCTCACCCTGCTTGATTACATCACACTGGGCTCAATGGGCATTGGACAGGAAGTGGCCCAACAGGGTTTCCTAGAACGCTGCTAGCACAGCTGATGGTATGTGAAGTTCATGACTGAGGTGGAGTTGTTTTGGCACTGGAAGAGCTGTGCTGCTGCTTCGGGCAGTTGCCATTCACCACCGCCTCCCTGAGATCCCTAGGTATCAGATCCACTTTCAGACATATGTGGTGCCAGAGCACTTGGTTTCCATGGCAGCAGGAAATGGCTTGGGCTCTGAACTTGTGTTTGCCTGTGGAGTTTTGAGCGGCTTGAGTGAGGAGCTCCACGTCAGTTTAGTTTGGGTGCTCACCCTGCTTGATTCCATCACACTGGCCTCAATGGGCATTGGACCGGAAGTGACCAAAGAGGGTTTCCTAGAACGCTGCTAGCACAGCTGATGGTATGTGAAGTTCATGAGGCAGGTGGAGTTGTTTTGGCACTGGAAGAGCTGTGCTGCTGCTTCGGGCAGTTGACATTCACCACCACCCACCTTAGTTCCCTAATGTCATTTCCACTTTCAGACCTATGTGGTGCCAAAGCACTTGGTTTCATGGCAGCGGGAAATGGCTTTGGGAGCTGAAATTGTGTTTGGCTGTGGAGTTTTGAGTGGCTTGATTGAGGAGCTCCACGTTACTTTAGTGTGAGAGAACAACCTGCTTGATTCCATCACACTGGGCGCAATGGGCATTGGACCAGAAGTGACCAAACAGGGTTTCCTAGATAGCTTTTAGCACAGCTGATGGTATGTGAAGTTCATGAGGCAGGTGGAGTTGTTTTGGCACTGGAAGAGCTGTGCTGCTGCTTCGGGCAGTTGCCATTGAACACCGCCCTGAGTTCTGAGTTCCCTAGGTGTCATATGCAGTTTCAGACATATGTGGTGCCAGAGCACTTGGTTTCCATGGCAGCAGGAAATGGCTTGGGCGTTAAACTTGTGTTTGGCTGTGGAGTTTTCAGCGGCTTGAGTGAGGAGCTCCATGTTAGTTTAGTGTGGGTGCTCACCCTGCTTGATTACATCACACTGAGCTCAATGGGCATTGGACCGGAAGTGACCCTACAGGGTTTCCTAGATAGCTGCTAGCACAGCTGATGGTATGTGAAGTTCATGAGGCAGGTGGAGATGTTTTGGCACTGGAAGAGTTGTGCTGCTGCTTCGGGCAGTTGCCATTGACCACCGCCCTGAGTTCTGTGTTCCCTAAGTGTCATATCCACTTTAAGACATATGTGCTGCCAGAGCACATGGTTTCCATGGCAGTGGGAAATGGCTTGGGCGCTGAACTTGTGTTTGGCTGTGGAGTTTGAGCGCTTTTAGTGAGGAGCTCCATGTTAGTTTAGTGTGGGTGCTCACCCTGCTTGATTCCATCACACTGGGCTCAATGGGCATTGGACAGGATGTGACCAACAGGGTTTCCTAGATAGCTGCTAGCACAGCTGATGGTATGTGAAGTTCATGAGGCAGGTGGAGTTGTTTTGGCACTGGAAGAGCTGTGCTGCTGCTACGGGCAGTTGCCATTCACCACCGGCCTGAGTTCCTTAGGTGTCATATCCACTTTCAGACATATGTGGTGCCAGAGCACTTGGTTTCCATGGCAGCGGGAAATGTCTTGGGCGTTGAACTTGTGTTTGGCTGTGGAGTTTTGAGCGGCTTGAGTGAGGAGCTCCATGAGAGTTTAGTGTGGATGCTCACCCTGCTTGATTCCATCCCACTGGGCTCAATGGGCATTGGGGCGGAAGTGACGCAACAGGGTTTCCTAGACAGCTGCTAGCACAGCTGATGGTATGTGAAGTTCTTGAGGCAGGTGGAGTTGTTTTGGCACTGGAAGAGCTGTGCTGCTGCTTCGGGCAGTTGCCATTCATCACTGCCCTGAGTTCCCTAGGTATCAGATTCACTTTCAGATATATGTGGTGCCAGAGCACTTGGTTTCCATGGCAGCAGGAAATGGCTTGGGCGTTAAACTTGTGTTTGGCTGTGGAGTTTTCAGCGGCTTGAGTGAGGAGCTCCATGTTAGTTTAGTGTGGGTGCTCACCCTGCTTGATTACATCACACTGGGCTCAATGGGCATTGGACCGGAAGTGACCCTACAGGGTTTCCTAGATAGCTGCTAGCACAGCTGATGGTATGTGAAGTTCATGAGGCAGGTGGAGATGTTTTGGCACTGGAAGAGTTGTGCTGCTGCTTCAGGCAGTTGCCATTCTCCACTGCCCGAGTTCCCTAGGTGTCATAACCACTTTCAGACATATGTTGTGCCAGAGCACTTGGTTTCCATGGCAGCGGGAAATGTCTTGGGCGTTGAACGTGTGTTTGGCTGTTGAGGTTTGAGCGGCTTGAGTGAGGAGCTCCATGTTAGTTTAGTGTGGGTGCTAACCCTGCTTGATTCCATCACACTGGGCTCAATGGGCATTGGACCAAAAGTGACCAAACAGGGTTTCCAAAATGCTGCTAGCACAGGTGATGGTATTTGAAGTTCATGAGGCTGGTGGAGTTGTTTTGGCACTGAAAGAGTTGTGCTGCTGCTTCGGGCAGTTGCCATTCTCCACTGCCCTGAGTTCTGAGTTCCCTAGCTGTCATATCCTCTTTCAGACAGTGGTGCCAGATCACTTGGTTTGCATGGCAGCGGGAAATGGCTTTGGGCGTTGAAATTGTGCTTGGCTGTGGAGTTTTGAGCGGCTTGAGTGACGAGCTCCATGTTAGTTTAGTGTGGGTGCTCACCCTGCTTGATTCCATCACACTGGGCTCAATGGGCATTGGACAGGAAGTGGCCCAACAGGGTTTCCTAGAACGCTGCTAGCACAGCTGATGGTATGTGAAGTTCATGAGGCAGGTGGAGTTGTTTTGGCACTGGAAGAGCTGTGCTGCTGCTTCGGGCAGTTGCCATTGACCACCGCCCTGAGTTCTGAGTTCCCTAAGTGTCATATCCACTTTAAGACATATGTGCTGCCAGAGCACATGGTTTCCATGGCAGTGGGAAATGGCTTGGGCGCTGAACTTGTGTTTGGCTGTGGAGTTTGAGCGCTTTGAGTGAGGAGCTCCATGTTAGTTTAGTGTGGGTGCTCACCCTGCTTGATTACATCATACTGGGCTCAATGTGCATTGGACCGAAAGTGACCAAACAGGGTTTCCAAAATGCTGCTAGCACAGCTGATGGTATGTGAAGTTCATGAGGCAGGTGGAGTTGTTTTGGCACTGGAAGAGTTGTGCTGCTGCTTCGGGCAGTTGCCATTCTCCACTGCCCTGAGTTCTGAGTTCCCTAGGTGTCATATCCACTTTCAGACATATGTGGTGCCAGAGCACTTGGTTTCCATGGCAGCGGGAAATTGCTTGGGCGCTGAACTTGTGTTTGGCTGTGGAGTTTGAGCGGCTTGAGTGAGGAGCTCCATGTTAGCTTAGTGTGGGTGCTCACCCTGCTTGATTCCATCACACTGGGCTCCATGGGCATTTGATGGCAATTGACCCAAAAGGGTTTCCTAGAACGCTTCTAGCACAGCTGATGGTATGTGAAGTTCATGACTGAGGTGGAGTTGTTTTGGCACTGGAAGAGCTGTGCTGCTTCGGGCAGTTGCCATTGACCTCGCCCTGAGTTCCCTAGGTGTCATATCCACTTTCAGACATATGTGGTGCCAGAGCACTTTTTTCCATGGCAGCAGGAAATGGCTTTGTTCGTTGAACTTGTGTTTGGCTCTGGAGTTTTGAGCGGCTTGAGTGAGGAGCTCCATGTTAGTTTAATGTGGGTGCTCACCCTGGTTGATTCCACCCCACTGAGCTCAATGGGCATTGGACCGAAAGTGACCAAACAGGGTTTCCTAGACAGCTGCTAGCACAGCTGATGGTATGTGAAGTTCATGAGGCAGGTGGAGTTGTTTTGGCACTGGAAGAGCTGTGCTGCTGCTACGGGCAGTTGCCATTCACCACGGCCTGAGTTCCCTAGGTGTCCTATCCACTTTCAGACATATGTGTTGCCAGAGCACTTGGTTTCCATGGCAGCGGGAAATGTATTGGGCGTTGAACGTGTGTTTGGCTGTGGAGTTTTGAGCGGCTTGAGTGAGGAGCTCCATGTTAGTTTAGTGTGGGTGCTCACCCTGCTTGATTACATCACACTGAGCTCAATGGGCATTGGACCGGAACTGACCCTACAGGGTTTCCTAGATAGCTGCTAGCACAGCTGATGGCATGTGAAGTTCATGAGGCAGGTGGAGATGTTTTGGCACTGGAAGAGTTGTGCTGCTGCTTCAGGCAGTTGCCATTGACCACGGCCCGAGTTCCCTAGGTGTCATAACCACTTTCAGACATATGTGGTGCCAGAGCACTTGGTTTCCATGGCAGCGGGAAATGTATTGGGCGTTGAACGTGTGTTTGGCTGTGGAGTTTTGAGCGGCTTGAGTGAGGAGCTCCATGTTAGTTTAGTGTGGGTGCTCACCCTGCTTGATTCCATCACACTGGCCTCAATGGACATTGGACCAAAAGTGACCAAACAGGGTTTCCAAAATGCTGCTAGCACAGCTGATGGTATGTGAAGTTCATGAGGCTGGTGGAGTTGTTTTGGCACTGGAAGAGTTGTGCTGCTGCTTCGGGCAGTTGCCATTCTCCACTGCCCTGAGTTCTGAGTTCCCTAGCTGTCATATCCACTTTCAGACATATGTGGTGCCAGAGCACTTGGTTTGCATGGCAGCGGGAAATGGCTTTGGGCGTTGAAATTGTGTTTGGCTGTGGAGTTTTGAGCGGCTTCACTGAGGAGCTCCATGTTAGTTTAGTGTGGGTGCTCACCCTGCTTGATTACATCACACTGGGCTCAATGGGCATTGGACAGGAAGTGGCCCAACAGGGTTTCCTAGAACGCTGCTAGCACAGCTGATGGTATGTGAAGTTCATGAGGCAGGTGGAGTTGTTTTGGCACTGGAAGAGCTGTGCTGCTGCTTCGGGCAGTTGCCATTCACCACCGCCTCCCTGAGATCCCTAGGTATCAGATCCACTTTCAGACATATGTGGTGCCAGAGCACTTGGTTTCCATGGCAGCAGGAAATGGCTTGGGCTCTGAACTTGTGTTTGCCTGTGGAGTTTTGAGCGGCTTGAGTGAGGAGCTCCACGTCAGTTTAGTGTGGGTGCTCACCCTGCTTGATTCCATCACACTGGCCTCAATGGGCATTGGACCGGAAGTGACCAAAGAGGGTTTCCTAGAACGCTGCTAGCACAGCTGATGGTATGTGAAGTTCATGAGGCAGGTGGAGTTGTTTTGGCACTGGAAGAGCTGTGCTGCTGCTTCGGGCAGTTGACATTCACCACCACCCACCTTAGTTCCCTAATGTCATTTCCACTTTCAGACCTATGTGGTGCCAAAGCACTTGGTTTCCATGGCAGCAGGAAATGGCTTTGTTCGTTGAACTTGTGTTTGGCTCTGGAGTTTTGAGCGGCTTGAGTGAGGAGCTCCATGTTAGTTTAATGTGGGTGCTCACCCTGGTTGATTCCACCCCACTGAGCTCAATGGGCATTGGACCGAAAGTGACGAAACAGGGTTTCCTAGACAGCTGCTAGCACAGCTGATGGTATGTGAAGTTCATGAGGCAGGTGGAGTTGTTTTGGCACTGGAAGAGCTGTGCTGCTGCTACGGGCAGTTGCCATTCACCACGGCCTGAGTTCCCTAGGTGTCCTATCCACTTTCAGACATATGTGTTGCCAGAGCACTTGGTTTCCATGGCAGCGGGAAATGTATTGGGCGTTGAACGTGTGTTTGGCTGTGGAGTTTTGAGCGGCTTGAGTGAGGAGCTCCATGTTAGTTTAGTGTGGGTGCTCACCCTGCTTGATTACATCACACTGAGCTCAATGGGCATTGGACCGGAAGTGACCCAACAGGGTTTCCTAGATAGCTGCTAGCACAGCTGATGGCATGTGAAGTTCATGAGGCAGGTGGAGATGTTTTGGCACTGGAAGAGTTGTGCTGCTGCTTCAGGCAGTTGCCATTGACCACGGCCCGAGTTCCCTAGGTGTCATAACCACTTTCAGACATATGTGGTGCCAAAGCACTTGGTTTCCATGGCAGCGGGAAATGGCTTTGGGAGCTGAAATTGTGTTTGGCTGTGGAGTTTTGAGTGGCTTGATTGAGGAGCTCCACGTTACTTTAGTGTGAGAGAACAACCTGCTTGATTCCATCACACTGGGCTCAATGGGCATTGGACCGGAAGTGACCAAACAGGTTTTCCTAGATAGCTTTTAGCACAGCTGATGGTATGTGAAGTTCATGAGGCAGGTGGAGTTGTTTTGGCACTGGAAGAGCTGTGCTGCTGCTTCGGGCAGTTGCCATTGAACACCGCCCTGAGTTCTGAGTTCCCTAGGTGTCATATGCAGTTTCAGACATATGTGGTGCCAGAGCACTTGGTATCCATGGCAGCGGGAAATGGCTTGTACCGTGAACTTGTGTTTGGCTGTGGAGTTTTGAGCGGCTTGAGTGATGAGCTCCATGTTAGTTTAGTGTGGGTGCTCACCCTGCTTGATTCCATCACACTGGGCTCAATGGGCATTGGAGCGGAAGTGACCAAACCGGGATTCCTAGAGAGCTGCTAGCACAGCTGATGGTATGTGAAGTTCATGAGGCAGGTGGAATTGTTTTGGCACTGGAAGAGCTGTGCTGCTGCTTCGGGCAGTTGCCATTGACCACCGGCCTGAGTTCCCTAGGTGTCATATGCAGTTTCAGACATATGTGGTGCCAGAGCACTTGGTTTCCATGGCAGCGGGAAATGACTTTGGACGTTGAAATTGTGTTTGGCTGTGGAGTTTTGAGCGGCTTGAGTGAGGAGCTCCATGTTAGTTTGGTGTGGGTGCTCAACCTGCTTGATTACATGACAGTGGGCTCAATGTGCATTGGACCGGAAGTGGCCCAACAGGGTTTCCTAGAACGCTGCTAGCACAGCTGATGGTATGTGAAGTTCATGAGGCAGGTGGATTTGTTTTGGCACTGGAAGAGCTGTGCTGCTGCTACGGGCAGTTGCCATTCACCACGGCCTGAGTTCCCTAGGTGTCCTATCCACTTTCAGACATATGTGTTGCCAGAGCACTTGGTTTCCATGGCAGCGGGAAATGTATTGGGCGTTGAACGTGTGTTTGGCTGTGGAGTTTTGAGCGGCTTGAGTGAGGAGCTCCATGTTAGTTTAGTGTGGGTGCTCACCCTGCTTGATTACATCACACTGAGCTCAATGGGCATTGGACCAGAACTGACCCTACAGGGTTTCCTAGATAGCTGCTAGCACAGCTGATGGCATGTGAAGTTCATGAGGCAGGTGGAGATGTTTTGGCACTGGAAGAGTTGTGCTGCTGCTTCAGGCAGTTGCCATTGACCACGGCCCGAGTTCCCTAGGTGTCATAACCACTTTCAGACATATGTGGTGCCAGAGCACTTGGTTTGCATGGCAGCGGGAAATGTATTGGGCGTTGAACGTGTGTTTGGCTGTGGAGTTTTGAGCGGCTTGAGTGAGGAGCTCCATGTTAGTTTAGTGTGGGTGCTCAACCTGCTTGATTCCATCACACTGGGCTCAATGGACATTGGACCAAAAGTGACCAAACAGGGTTTCCAAAATGCTGCTAGCACAGCTGATGGTATGTGAAGTTCATGAGGCTGGTGGAGTTGTTTTGGCACTGGAAGAGTTGTGCTGCTGCTTCGGGCAGTTGCCATTCTCCACTGCCCTGAGTTCTGAGTTCCCTAGCTGTCATATCCACTTTCAGACATATGTGGTGCCAGAGCACTTGGTTTGCATGGCAGCGGGAAATGGCTTTGGGCGTTGAAATTGTGTTTGGCTGTGGAGTTTTGAGCGGCTTCACTGAGGAGCTCCATGTTAGTTTAGTGTGGGTGCTCACCCTGCTTGATTACATCACACTGGGCTCAATGGGCATTGGACAGGAAGTGGCCCAACAGGGTTTCCTAGAACGCTGCTAGCACAGCTGATGGTATGTGAAGTTCATGAGGCAGGTGGAGTTGTTTTGGCACTGGAAGAGCTGTGCTGCAGCTTCGGGCAGTTGCCATTCACCACCGCCTCCCTGAGATCCCTAGGTATCAGATCCACTTTCAGACATATGTGGTGCCAGAGCACTTGGTTTCCATGGCAGCAGGAAATGGCTTGGGCTCTGAACTTGTGTTTGCCTGTGGAGTTTTGAGCGGCTTGAGTGAGGAGCTCCATGTTAGTTTAGTGTGGGTGCTCACCCTGCTTGATTCCATCACACTGGCCTCAATGGGCATTGGACCGGAAGTGACCAAAGAGGGTTTCCTAGAACGCTGCTAGCACAGCTGATGGTATGTGAAGTTCATGAGGCAGGTGGAGTTGTTTTGGCACTGGAAGAGCTGTGCTGCTGCTTCGGGCAGTTGCCATTGAACACCGCCCTGAGTTCTGAGTTCCCTAGGTGTCATATGCAGTTTCAGACATATGTGGTGCCAGAGCACTTGGTTTCCATGGCAGCGGGAAATGGCTTGTACCGTGAACTTGTGTTTGGCTGTGGAGTTTTGAGCGGCTTGAGTGATGAGCTCCATGTTAGTTTAGTGTGGGTGCTCACCCTGCTTGATTCCATCACACTGGGCTCAATGGGCATTGGAGCGGAAGTGACCAAACCGGGATTCCTAGAGAGCTGCTAGCACAGCTGATGGTATGTGAAGTTCATGAGGCAGGTGGAATTGTTTTGGCACTGGAAGAGCTGTGCTGCTGCTTCGGGCAGTTGCCATTGACCACCGGCCTGAGTTCCCTAGGTGTCATATGCAGTTTCAGACATATGTGGTGCCAGAGCACTTGGTTTGCATGGCAGCGGGAAATGGCTTTGGACGTTGAAATTGTGTTTGGCTGTGGAGTTTTGAGCGGCTTGAGTGAGGAGCTCAATGTTAGTTTGGTGTGGGTGCTCAACCTGCTTGATTACATGACAGTGGGCTCAATGTGCATTGGACCGGAAGTGGCCCAACAGGGTTTCCTAGAACGCTGCTAGCACAGCTGATGGTATGTGAAGTTCATGAGGCAGGTGGAGTTGTTTTGGCACTGGAAGAGCTGTGCTGCTGCTTTGGGCAGTTGACATTCACCACCGGCCTTAGTTCCCTAGGCGTCATATCCACTTTCAGACATATGTGGTGCCAGAGCACTTGGTTTCCATGGCAGCGGGAAATGGCTTGGGCGCTGAACTTGTGTTTGGCTCTGGAGTTTTGAGCGGCTTGAGTGAGGAGCTCCATATTAGTTTAGTGTGGGTGCTCACCCTGCTTGATTCTGTCACACTGGGCTCAATTGGCATTGGACTAGAAGTGACCAAACAGGGTTTCCTAGACAGCTGCTAGCACAGCTGATTGTATGTGAAGTTTAGGAGGCAGGTGGGGTTGTTTTGGCACTGGAAGAGCTGTGCTGCTGCTTCGGGCAGTTGCCATTCACCACCACCGCCCTGAGTTCCCTAGGTGTCATATCCACTTTCAGACATATGTGGTGCCAGAGCACTTGGTTTCCATGGCAGCAGGAAATGGCTTGGGCTCTGAACTTGTGTTTCGCTGTGGAGGTTTGAGCGGCTTGACTGAAGAGCTCCATGTTAGTTTAATGTGGGTGCTCATCCTGCTTGATTCCATCACACTGGGCTCAACGGGCATTGGACCGGAAGTGACCAAACAGGGTTTCCTAGAACGCTGCTCGCACAGCTGATTGTATGTGAAGTTCATTAGGCAGGTGGAGTTGTTTTGGCACTGGAAGAGCTGTGCTGCTGCTTCGGGCAGTTGCCATTCACCACCGCCCTGAGTTCCCTAGGTGTCATATCCACTTTCAGACATATGTGATGCCAGAACACTTGGTTTCCATGGCAGCGGGAAATGTCTTGGGCGCTGAACTTGTGTTTGGCTGTGGAGTTTTGAGCGGCTTGAGTGATGAGCTCCATGTTAGTTTAGTGTGGGTGCTCACCCTGCTTGATTCCATCCCACTGGGCTCAATGTGCATTAGACCGGAAGTGACCAAACAGGGTTTCCTAGATAGCTGCTAGCACAGCTGATGGTATGTGAAGTTCATGTGGCAGGTGGAGTTGTTTTGGCACTGGAAGAGCTGTGCTGCTGCTTCGGGCAGTTGCCATTCACCACCGCCTTGAGTTCCCTAGGTTTCATATCCACTTTCAGACATATGTGGTGCCAGAGCACTTGGTTTCCATGGCAGCGGGAAATGGCTTTGGGCGCTGAACTTGTGTTTGGCTGTGGAGTTTTGAGCGGCTTGAGTGAGGAGCTCCATGTTAGTTTAGTGTGGGTGCTCACCCTGCTTGATTCCATCACAGTGGCCTCAATGGGCATTTGATTAGAAGTGGCCAACAGGGTTTCCTAGACAGCTGCTAGCACAGCTGATGGTATGTGAAGTTCATGAGGCAGGTGGAGTTGTTTTGGCACTGGAAGAGCTGTGCTGCTGCTTCGGGCAGTTGCCATTCAACACCGCCCTGAGTTCTGAGTTCCCTAGGTGTCATATCCACTTTCAGACATATGTGGTGCCAGAGCACTTGGTTTCCATGGCAGGGGGAAATGGCTTTGGCGCTGAACTTGTGTTTGGCTGTGGAGTTTTGAGCGGCTTGAGTGAGGAGCTCCATGTTAGTTTAGTGTGGGTGCTCAACCTGCTTGATTCCATCACAGTGGCCTCAATGGGCATTGAACCGGAAGTGACCCAACAGGGTTTTCCTAGACAGCTACTAGCACAGCTGATGGTATGTGAAGTTCATGAGGCAGGTGGAGTTGTTTTGGCACTGGAAGAGCTGTGCTGCTGCTTCGGGCAGTTGACATTCACCACCACCGCCCTGAGTTCCCAAGGTGTCATATCCACTTTCAGACATATGTGGTGCCAGAGCACTTGGTTTCCATGGCAGCGGGCAATGGCTTGGGTGCTAAACTTGTGTTTGGCTGTGGAGTTTGAGCGTCTTGAGTGAGGAGCTCCATGTTAGTTTAGTGTGGGTGCTCAACCTGCTTGGTTCAATCCCACTGGGCTCAATGGGCATTGTACAGGAAGTGACCCAACAGGGTTTCCTAGAACGCTGCTGCCACAGCTGATGGTATGTGAAGTTCATGAGGCAGGTGGAGTTGTTTTGGCACTGGAAGAGCTGTGCTGCTGCTTCGGGCAGTTGCCATTCACCACCGCCCTGAGTTCCCTAGGTGTCATATCCACTTTCAGACATATGTGGTGCCAGAGCACTTGGTTTCCATGGCAGCGGGAAATGGCTTGTATCTTTAACTTGTGTTTGGCTGTGGAGTTTTGAGAGGCTTGAGTGAGGAGCTCCAAGTTAGTTTAGTGTGGGTGCTCATCCTGCTTGATTCCATCCCACTGGGATCAACGGGCATTGGACCCGAAGTGACCAAACAGGGTTTTCTAGAACGCTGCTAGCACAGCTGATGGTATGTGAAGTTCATGAGGCAGGTGGAGTTGTTTTGGCACTGGATGAGCTGTGCTGCTGCTTCGGGCAGTTGCCATTGACCACCGCGTCCCTGAGTTCCCTAGGTGTCATATCCACTTTCAGACATATGTGGTGCCAGAGCACTTGGTATCTATGGCAGCGGGAAATGTCTTGGGCGCTGAACTTGTGTTTGGCTGTGGAGTTTTGAACGGCTTGAGTGAGGAGCTCCACATCACTTTAGTGTGTGTGCTCATCCTTCTTGATTCCATCCCACTGGTCTCAATGGGCATTGGACCGGAAGTGACCAAAGAGGGTTTCCAAGATAGCTGATAGCACAGCTGATGGTATGTGAAGTTCATGAGGCAGGTGGAGTTGTTTTGGCACTGGAAGAGCTGTGCTGCTGCTTCGGGCAGTTGCCATTCACCACCGCCCTGAGTTCCCTAGGTGTCCTATCCACTTTCAGACATATGTGGTACCAGAGCACTTGGTTTCCATGGCAGCGGGAAATGGCTTGTACACTGAACTTGTGTTTGGCTGTGGAGTTTTGAGCGGCTTGAGTGAGGAGTTCCATGTTAGTTTATTGTGGGTGCTCAACCTGCTTGATTCCATCCCACTGGGCTCAATGGGCATTGGACCGGAAGTGACCAAACAGGTTTTCCTAGAACGCTGCTAGCACAGCTGATGGTATGTGAAGTTCATGAGGCAGGTGGAGTTGTTTTGGCACTGGAAGAGCTGGGCTGCTGCTTCGGGCAGCTTCCATTCACCACCATACTGAGTTCCCTAGGTGTCCTCTCCACTTTCAGACATATGTGGTGCCAGAGGACTTGGTTTCCATGGCAGCGGGAAATGGCTTGGGCGCTGAACTTGTGTTTGGCTGTGGAGCTTTGAGCGGCTTGTGAGGAGCATCATGTTAGTTTAATGTGGGTGCTCAACCTGCTTGATTCCATCACACTGGGCTCAATGGCCTTGGACCAGAAGTGACCAAACAGGGTTTCCTAGAACGCTGCTAGCACAGCTGATGGTATGTGAAGTTCATGAGGCAGGTGGAGTTGTTTTGGCACTGGAAGAGCTGTGCTGCTGCTTCGGGCAGTTGCCATTCACCACCGCCCTGAGTTCCCTAGGTGTCATATCCACTTTCAGACATATGTGTTACCAGAGCACTTGGTATCTATGGCAGCGTTCAATGGCTTGGGCGCTCAACTTGTGTTTGGCTGTGGAGTTTTGAACGGCTTGAGTGAGGAGCTCCATGTTAGTTTAGTGTGGGTGCTCAACCTGCTTGATTCCATCACACTGGGCTCAATGGGCATTGGACCGGAAGTGACCAAACAGGGTTTCCTAGAACGCTGCTAGCACAGCTGATGGTATGTGAAGTTCATGAGGCAGGTGGAGTTGTTTTGGCACTGGAAGAGCTGTGCTGCTGCTTCGGGCAGTTGCCATTGACCACCGCGTCCCTGAGTTCCCTAGGTGTCATATCCACGTTCAGACATATGTGGTGCCAGAGCACTTGGTTTCCATGGCAGCGGGAAATGGCTGTATGCTAATCTTGTGTTTGGCTGTGGAGTTTTGAGCGGCTTGAGTGAGGAGCTCCACATCAGTTTAGTGTGTGTGCTCATCCTTCTTGATTCCATCCCACTGGGCTCAATGGGCATTGGACCGGAAGTGACCAAACAGGGTTTCCAAGATAGCTGATAGCACAGCTGATGGTATGTGAAGTTCATGAGGCAGGAGTTTTGGCACTGGAAGAGCTGTGCTGCTGCTTCGGGCAGTTGCCATTGACCACCGCCCTGAGTTCCCTAGGTGTCATATCCACGTTCAGACATATGTGATGCCAGAACACTTGGTTTCCATGGCAGCGGGAAATGGCTTGGGCGCTGAACATGTGTTTTGCTGTGGAGTTTTGTGTGGCTTTACTGAGGAGCTCCATGTTAGTTTAGTGTGGGTGCTCACCCTGCTTGATTCCATCCCACTGGGCTCAATGTGCATTAGACCGGAAGTGACCAAGCAGGGTTTCCTAGAACGCTGCTAGCACAGCTGATGGTATGTGAAGTTCATGAGGCAGGTGGAGTTGTTTTTGCACTGGAAGAGCTGTGTTGCTGCTTCGGGCAGTTGCCATTCACCACCGCCCTGAGTTCTGAGTTCCCTAGGTGTCATATCCACTTTCAGACATATGTGGTGCCAGAGCACTTGGTTTCCATGGCAGCGGGAAATGTCTTGGGCGCTGAACTTGTGTTTGGCTGTGGAGTTTTGAGCGGCTTGAGTTAGGAGCTCAATGTTAGTTTAGTGCGGGTGCTCACCCTGCTTGATCCTATCCCACTGGGCTCAATGGCCATTGGACCGGAAGTGATCCAACAGGGTTTCCTAGATAGCTGCTAGCACAGCTGATGGTATGTGAAGTTCATGTGGCAGGTGGAGTTGTTTTGGCACTGGAAGAGCTGTGCTGCTGCTTCGGGCAGTTGCCATTCACCACCGCCTTGAGTTCCCTAGGTTTCATATCCACTTTCAGACATATGTGGTGCCAGAGCACTTGGTTTCCATGGCAGCGGGAAATGGCTTTGGGCGCTGAACTTGTGTTTGGCTGTGGAGTTTTGAGCGGCTTGAGTGAGGAGCTCCATGTTAGTTTAGTGTGGGTGCTCACCCTGCTTGATTCCATCACAGTGGCCTCAATGGGCATTTGATTAGAAGTGACCAACAGGGTTTCCTAGACAGCTGCTAGCACAGCTGATGGTATGTGAAGTTCATGAGGCAGGTGGAGTTGTTTTGGCACTGGAAGAGCTGTGCTGCTGCTTCGGGCAGTTGCCATTCAACACCGCCCTGAGTTCTGAGTTCCCTAGGTGTCATATCCACTTTAAGACATATGTGGTGCCAGAGCACTTGGTTTCCATGGAGGCGGGCATTGGCTTGGGCGCTGAACTTGTGTTTGGCTGTGGAGTTTTGAGCGGCTTGAGTGAGGAGCTCCACATCAGTTTAGTGTGTGTGCTCATCCTTCTTGATTCCATCCCACTGGGCTCAATGGGCATTGGACCGGAAGTGACCAAAGAGGGTTTCCAAGATAGCTGATAGCACAGCTGATGGTATGTGAAGTTCATGAGGCAGGTGGAGTTGTTTTGGCACTGGAAGAGCTGTGCTGCTGCTTCGGGCAGTTGCCATTCACCACCGCCCTGAGTTCCCTAGGTGTCCTATCCACTTTCAGACATATGTGGTACCAGAGAACTTGGTTTCCATGGCAGCGGGAAATGGCTTGTGCACTGAACTTGTGTTTGTCTGTGGAGTTTTGAGCGGCTTGAGTGAGGAGTTCCATGTTAGTTTATTGTGGGTGCTCAACCTGCTTGATTCCATCCCACTGGGCTCAATGGGCATTGGACCGGAAGTGACCAAACAGGTTTTCCTAGAACGCTGCTAGCACAGCTGATGGTATGTGAAGTTCATGAGGCAGGTGGAGTTGTTTTGGCACTGGAAGAGCTGGGCTGCTGCTACGTTCAGTTGCCATTCACCACCGCCCTGAGTTCCCTAGGTGTCCTATCCACTTTCAGACATATGTGGTGCCAGAGCACTTGGTTTCCATGGCAGCGGGAAATGGCTTGTGCGCTGAACTTGTGTTTGTCTGTGGAGTTTTGAGCGGCTTGAGTGAGGAGCTCCATGTTAGTTTAGTGTGGTTGCTCAACCTGCTTGATTCCATCACACTGGGCTCAATGGGCATTGGGGCGCAAGTGACCAAACAGGGTTTCCTAGAACGCTGCTAGCACAGCTGATGGTATGTGAAGTTCCTGAGTCAGGTGGAGTTGTTTTGGCACTGGAAGAGCTGTGCTGCTGCTTCGGGCAGTTGCCATTGACCACTGCCCTGAGTTCCCTAGGTGTCCTCTCCACTTTCAGACATATGTGGTGCCAGAGGACTTGGTTTCCATGGCAGCGGGAAATGGCTTGGGCGCTGAACTTGTGTTTGGCTGTGGAGCTTTGAGCGGCTTGTGAGGAGCATCATGTTAGTTTAATGTGGGTGCTCAACCTGCTTGATTCCATCACACTGGGCTGAATGGGCATTGGACCGGAAGTGACCAAACAGGGTTTCCAAGATAGCTGATAGCACAGCTGATGGTATGTGAAGTTCATGAGGCAGGTGGAGTTGTTTTGGCACTGCAAGAGCTGTGCTGCTGCTTCGGGCAGTTGCCATTGACCACCGCGTCCCTGAGTTCCCTAGGTGTCATATCCACTTTCAGACATATGTGGTGCCAGAGCACTTGGTATCTATGGCAGCGTTCAATGGCTTGGGCGCTGAACTTGTGTTTGGCTGTGGAGTTTTGAACGGCTTGAGTGAGGAGCTCCATGTTAGTTTAGTGTGGGTGCTCAACCTGCTTGATTCCATCCCACTGGGCTGAATGGGCATTGGACCGGAAGTGACCAAACAGGGTTTCCTAGAACGCTGCTAGCACAGCTGATGGTATGTGAAGTTCATGAGGCAGGTGGAGTTGTTTTGGCACTGGAAGAGCTGTGCTGCTGCTTCGGGCAGTTGCCATTGACCACCGCGTCCCTGAGTTCCCTAGGTGTCATATCCACGTTCAGACATATGTGGTGCCAGAGCACTTGGTTTCCATGGCAGCGGGAAATGGTTGTGTGCTAAACTTGTGTTTGGCTGTGGAGTTTTGAGCGGGTTGACTGAGGAACTCCATGTTAGTTTAGTGTGGGTGCTCAACCTGCTTCTTTCCATCACACTGGGCTCAATGGGCATTGGACCGGAAGTGACCATACAGGGTTTCCTTGAACGCTGCTAGCACAGCTGATGGTATGTGAAGTTCATGAGGCAGGTGGAGTTGTTTTGGCACTGGAAGAGCTGTGCTGCTCGTTCGGGCAGTTGCCATTGACAACCGCCTTGTTTTCCCTAGGTGTCATATCCACTTTCAGACATATGTGGTGCCAGAGCACTTGGTTTCCATGGAGGCGGGCAATTGCTTGGGCGCTGAACTTGTGTTTGGCTGTGGAGTTTTGAGCGGCTTGAGTGAGGAGCTCCACATCAGTTTAGTGTGTGTGCTCATCCTTCTTGATTCCATCCCACTGGGCTCAATGGGCATTGGACCGGAAGTGACCAAAGAGGGTTTCCACGATAGCTGATAGCACAGCTGATGGTATGTGAAGTTCATGAGGCAGGTGGAGTTGTTTTGGCACTGGAAGAGCTGTGCTGCTGCTTCGGGCAGTTGCCATTCACCACCGCCCTGAGTTCCCTAGGTGTCCTATCCACTTTCAGACATATGTGGTACCAGAGAACTTGGTTTCCATAGAAGCGGGAAATGGCTTGTGCACTGAACTTGTGTTTGTCTGTGGAGTTTTGAGCGGCTTGAGTGAGGAGTTCCATGTTAGTTTATTGTGGGTGCTCAACCTGCTTGATTCCATCCCACTGGGCTCAATGGGCATTGGACCGGAAGTGACCAAACAGGTTTTCCTAGAACGCTGCTAGCACAGCTGATGGTATGTGAAGTTCATGAGGCAGGTGGAGTTGTTTTGGCACTGGAAGAGCTGGGCTGCTGTTTCGGGCAGTTGCCATTCATCACGGCCCTGAGTTCCCTAGGTGTCATATCCACTCTCAGACATATGTGGTGCCAGAGCACTTGTTTTCCATGGCAGCGGGCAATTGCTTGTGTGCTGAACTTGTGTTTGGCTTGGAGTTTTGAGCGCCTTGAATGAGGAACTCCATGTTAGTTTAGTGTGGATGCTCAACCTGCTTGATTCCATCACACTGGGATCAATGGGCATTGGACAGGAAGTGACCCAACAGGGTTTCCTCGAACGCTGCTAGCACAGCTGATGGTATGTGAAGTTCATGAGGCAGGTGGAGTTGTTTTGGCACTGGAAGAGCTGTGCTGCTGCTTCGGGCTGTTGCCATTCACCACCGCCATGAGTTCTGAGTTCCCTAGGTGTCATATCCACTTTCAGACATATGTGGTGCCAGAGCACTTGGTTTCCATGGAGGCGGGCAATTGCTTGGGCGCTGAACTTGTGTTTGGCTGTGGAGTTTTGAGCGGCTTGAGTGAGGAGCTCCACGTCAGTTTACTGTGGGTGCTCATCCTTCTTGATTCCATCCCACTGGGCTCAATGGGCATTGGACCGGAAGTGACCAAACAGGGTTTCCTAGAACGCTGCTAGCACAGCTGATGGTATGTGAAGTTCATGAGGCAGGTGGAGTTGTTTTGGCACTGGAAGAGCTGTGCTGCAGCTTCGGGCAGTTGCCATTGACCTCGCCCTGAGTTCCCTATGTGTCATATATACTTTCAGACATATGTGGTACCAAGCACTTCGTTTCCATGGCAGCGGGAAATGGCTTGTGTGGTGAACTTGTGTTTGGTTGTGGAGTTTGAGCGCTTTGAGTGAGGAGCACCATGTTAGTTTAGTGTGGATACTCACACTGCTTGATTCCATCACACTGGGCTCAATGGGCATTGGAGCGGAAGTGACCAAACAGGGTATCCGAGATAGCTGTTAGCACAGCTGATGGTATGTGAAGTTCATGAGGCAGGTGGAGTTGTTTTGGCACTGGAAGAGCTGTGCTGCTGCTTCGGGCAGTTGCCATTCACCACCATACTGAGTTCCCTAGGTGTCCTCTCCACTTTCAGACATATGTGTTGCCAGATCACTTGGTTTCCATGGCAGCGGGCAATTGCTTGGGCGCTGAACTTGTGTTTGGCTGGTTAGTTTTGAGCGGCTTGAGTGAGGAGCTCCTCGTCAGTTTAGTGTGGGTGCTCATCCTGCTTGATTCCATCCCACTGGGCTCAATGGGCATTGGACCGGAAGTGACCAAACAGGGTTTCCTAGAACGCTGCTAGCACAGCTGATGGTATGTGAAGTTCATGAGGCAGGTGGAGTTGTTTTGGCACTGGAAGAGCTGTGCTGCTGCTTCGGGCAGTTGCCATTCACCACCGCCCTGAGTTCTGAGTTCCCTAGGTGTCATAACCACTTTCAGACATATGTGGTGCCAGAGCACTTGGTTTCCATGAAGGCGCGCAATTGCTTGGGCGCTGAACTTGTGTTTGGCTGTGGAGTTTTGAGCGGCTTGAGTGAGGAGCTCCACGTCAGTTTAGTGTGGGTGCTCATCCTTCTTGATTCCATCCCACTGGGCTCAATGGGCATTGGACCGGAAGTGACCAAACAGGGTTTCCTAGAACGCTGCTAGCACAGCTGATGGTATGTGAAGTTCATGAGGCAGGTGGAGTTGTTTTGGCACTGGAAGAGCTGTGCTGCAGCTTCGGGCAGTTGCCATTCACCACCGCCCTGAGTTCCCTAGGTGTCATATATACTTTCAGACATAGGTGGTACCAAGCACTTGGTTTCCATGGCAGCGGGAAATGGCTTGTGTGGTGAACTTGTGTTTGGTTGTGGAGTTTGAGCGCCTTGAGTGAGGAGCTCCATGTTAGTTTAGTGTGGATACTCACCCTGCTTGATTCCATCCCACTGGGCTCAATGGGCATTGGACCAGAAGTGACCAAACAGGGTATCCGAGATAGATGTTAGCACTGCTGATGGTATGTGAAGTTCATGAGGCAGGTGGAGTTGTTTTGGCACTGGAAGAGCTGTGCTGCTGCTTCGGGCAGTTGCCATTCACCACCGCCATGAGTTCTGAGTTCCCTCGGTGTCATATCCACTTTCAGACATATGTGGTGCCAGAGCACTTGGTTTCCATGGCAGCGGGAAATGGCTTGTATCATGAACTTGTGTTTGGCTGTGGAGTTTTGAGCGCCTTGACTGAGGAACTCCATGTTAGTTTAGTGTGGGTACTCAACCTGCTTGGTTCCATCCCACTGGGCTCAATGGGCATTGGACCAGAAGTGACCATACAGGGTTTTCTAGATAGCTGCTAGCACAGCTGATGGTATGTGAAGTTCATGAGGCAGGTGGAGTTGTTTTGGCACTGGAAGAGCTGTGCTGCTGCCTCGGGCAGTTTCCATTCACCACCGCCTCCCTGAGTTCCCTAGGTGTCATATCCACTTTCAGACATATGTGGTACCAGAGCACTTGGTTTCCATGGCAGCGGGCAATTGCTTGGGCGCTGAACTTGTGTTTGGCTGGTTAGTTTTTACCGGCTTGAGTGAGGAGCTCCTCGTCTTTTTAGTGTGGGTGCTCATCCTGCTTGATTCCATCACACTGGGATCAATGGGCATTGGACCGGAAGTGACCAAACAGGGTTTCCTAGATAGCTGCTAGCACAAATGATGGTATGTGAAGTTCATGAGGCAGGTGGAGTTGTTTTGGCACTAGAAGAGCTGTGATGCTGCTCCGGGCAGTTGCCATTCACCACCGCCCTGAGTTCCCTAGGTGTCATATCCACTTTCAGACATATGTGCTGCCAGAGCACTTGGATTCCACGGCAGCGGGCAATGGCTTGGGCGCTGAACTTGCGTTTGGCTGTGGAGTTTTGAGCGGCTTGAGTGAGGAACTCCATGTTAGTTTAGTGTGGGTGCTCATCCTGCTTGATTCCATCACACTGGGATCAACGGGCATTGGACCGGAAGTGACCAAACAGGGTTTCCTAGAACGCTGCTAGCACAGCTGATGGTATGTGAAGTTCATGAGGCAGGTGGAGTTGTTTTGGCACTGGAAGAGCTGTGCTGCTGCTTCGGGCAGTTGCCATTCACCACCGCCCTGAGTTCTGAGTTCCCTAGGTGTCATAACCACTTTCAGACATATGTGGTGCCAGAGCACTTGGTTTCCATGAAGGCGCGCAATTGCTTGGGCGCTGAACTTGTGTTTGGCTGTGGAGTTTTGAGCGGCTTGAGTGAGGAGCTCCACGTCAGTTTAGTGTGGGTGCTCATCCTTCTTGATTCCATCCCACTGGGCTCAATGGGCATTGGACCGGAAGTGACCAAACAGGGTTTCCTAGAACGCTGCTAGCACAGCTGATGGTATGTGAAGTTCATGAGGCAGGTGGAGTTGTTTTGGCACTGGAAGAGCTGTGCTGCAGCTTCGGGCAGTTGCCATTCACCACCGCCCTGAGTTCCCTAGGTGTCATATATACTTTCAGACATAGGTGGTACCAAGCACTTGGTTTCCATGGCAGCGGGAAATGGCTTGTGTGGTGAACTTGTGTTTGGTTGTGGAGTTTGAGCGCCTTGAGTGAGGAGCTCCATGTTAGTTTAGTGTGGATACTCACCCTGCTTGATTCCATCCCACTGGGCTCAATGGGCATTGGACCAGAAGTGACCAAACAGGGTATCCGAGATAGATGTTAGCACTGCTGATGGTATGTGAAGTTCATGAGGCAGGTGGAGTTGTTTTGGCACTGGAAGAGCTGTGATGCTGCTTCGGGCAGTTGCCATTCACCACCGCCATGAGTTCTGAGTTCCCTCGGTGTCATATCCACTTTCAGACATATGTGGTGCCAGAGCACTTGGTTTCCATGGCAGCGGGAAATGGCTTGTATCATGAACTTGTGTTTGGCTGTGGAGTTTTGAGCGCCTTGACTGAGGAACTCCATGTTAGTTTAGTGTGGGTACTCAACCTGCTTGGTTCCATCCCACTGGGCTCAATGGGCATTGGACCAGAAGTGACCATACAGGGTTTTCTAGATAGCTGCTAGCACAGCTGATGGTATGTGAAGTTCATGAGGCAGGTGGAGTTGTTTTGGCACTGGAAGAGCTGTGCTGCTGCCTCGGGCAGTTTCCATTCACCACCGCCTCCCTGAGTTCCCTAGGTGTCATATCCACTTTCAGACATATGTGGTACCAGAGCACTTGGTTTCCATGGCAGCGGGCAATTGCTTGGGCGCTGAACTTGTGTTTGGCTGGTTAGTTTTTACCGGCTTGAGTGAGGAGCTCCTCGTCTTTTTAGTGTGGGTGCTCATCCTGCTTGATTCCATCACACTGGGATCAATGGGCATTGGACCGGAAGTGACCAAACAGGGTTTCCTAGATAGCTGCTAGCACAAATGATGGTATGTGAAGTTCATGAGGCAGGTGGAGTTGTTTTGGCACTAGAAGAGCTGTGATGCTGCTCCGGGCAGTTGCCATTCACCACCGCCCTGAGTTCCCTAGGTGTCATATCCACTTTCAGACATATGTGCTGCCAGAGCACTTGGATTCCACGGCAGCGGGCAATGGCTTGGGCGCTGAACTTGCGTTTGGCTGTGGAGTTTTGAGCGGCTTGAGTGAGGAACTCCATGTTAGTTTAGTGTGGGTGCTCATCCTGCTTGATTCCATCACACTGGGATCAACGGGCATTGGACCGGAAGTGACCAAACAGGGTTTCCTAGAACGCTGCTAGCACAGCTGATTGTATGTGAAGTTCATGAGGCAGGTGGAGTTGTTTTGGCACTAGAAGAGCTGTGATGCTGCTCCGGGCAGTTGCCATTCACCACCGCCCTGAGTTCCCTAGGTGTTATATCCACTTTCAGACATATGTGGTGCCAGAGCACTTGGGTTCCATGGCAACGGGCAATGGCTGTGTGCTAAACTTGTGTTTGGCTGTGGAGTTTTGAGCGGCTTGACTGAGGAACTCCATGTTAGTTTAGTGTGGGTGCTCAACCTGCTTGGTTCCATCACACTGGCCTCAATGGTCATTGGACCGGAAGTGACCATACAGGGTTTCCTAGATAGCTGCTAGCACAGCTGATGGTATGTGAAGTTCATGAGGCAGGTGGAGTTGTTTTGGCACTGGAAGAGCTGTGCTGCAGCTTCGGGCAGTTGCCATTCACCACCGCCCTGAGTTCCCTAGGTGTCATATATACTTTCAGACATATGTGGTACCAAGCACTTGGTTTCCATGGCAGCGGGAAATGGCTTGTGTGGTGAACTTGTGTTTGTCTGTGGAGTTTTGAGTGGCTTGAGTGAGGAGTTCCATGTTAGTTTAGTGTGGGTGCTCAACCTGCTTGATTCCATCCCACTGGGCTCAATGGGCATTGGACCGGAAGTGACCCAACAGGGTTTCCTAGAACGCTGCTAGCACAGCTGATGGTATGTGAAGTTCATGAGGCAGGTGGAGTTGTTTTGGCACTGGAAGAGCTGTGCTGCTCGTTCGGGCAGTTGCCATTCACCACCGCCCTGAGTTCTGAGTTCCCTAGGTGTCATATCCACTTTCAGACATATGTGGTGCCAGAGCACTTGTTTTCCATGGCAGCGGGAAATGGCTTGGGCGCTGAACTTGTGTTTGGCTGTGGAGTTTTGAGCGCCTTGACTGAGGAACTCCATGTTAGTTTAGTGTGGGTACTCAACCTGCTGGGTCCATCCCACTGGGCTCAATGGGCATTGGACCAGAAGTGACCATACAGGGTTTTCTAGATAGCTGCTAGCACAGCTGATGGTATGTGAAGTTCATGAGGCAGGTGGAGTTGTTTTGGCACTGGAAGAGCTGTGCTGCTGCTTCGGGCAGTTGCCATTCACCACCGCCTCCCTGAGTTCCCTAGGTGTCATATCCACTTTCAGACATATGTGTTGCCAGATCACTTGGTTTCCATGGCAGCGGGCAATTGCTTGGGCGCTGAACTTGTGTTTGGCTGGTTAGTTTTGAGCGGCTTGAGTGAGGAGCTCCTCGTCAGTTTAGTGTGGGTGCTCATCCTGCTTGATTCCATCACACTGGGATCAATGGGCATTGGACCGGAAGTGACCAAACAGGGTTTCCTAGATAGCTGCTCGCACAGTTGATGGTATGTGAAGTTCATGAGGCAGGTGGAGTTGTTTTGGCACTGGAAGAGCTGTGCTGCTGCTACGGGCAGTTGCCATTCTCCACCGCCCTGAGTTCCCTAGGTGTCATATCCACTTTCAGACATATGTGGTGCCAGAGCACTTGGATTCCATGGCAGCGGGCAATGGCTTGTTCGCTGAACTTGTGTTTGGCTGTGGAGTTTTGAGCGGCTTGAGTGAGGAACTCCATGTTAGTTTAGTGTGGGTGCTCATCCTGCTTGATTCCATCACACTGGGATCAATGGGCATTGGACCGGAAGTGACCAAACAGGTTTTCCTAGAACGCTGCTAGCACAGCTGATTGTATGTGAAGTTCATGAGGCAGGTGGAGTTGTTTTGGCACTGGAAGAGCTGTGATGCTGCTCCGGGCAGTTGCCATTCACCACCACCCTGAGTTCCCTAGGTGTTATATCCACTTTCAGACATATGTGGTGCCAGAGCACTTGGTTTCCATGGCAGCGGGAAATGGCTTGTGTGGTGAACTTGCGTTTGGCTGTGGAATTTTGAGCGCCTTGAGTGAGGAGCTCCATGTTAGTTTAGTGTGTCCTGAACCTGCCTGATTCCATCCCACTGGGCTCAATGGGCATTGGACCGGAAGTGACCAAACAGGGTTTCCTAGATAGCTGCTAGCACAGCTGATGGTATGTGAAGTTCATCACTGAGGTGGAGTTGTTTTGGCACTGGAAGAGCTGTGCTGCTGCTTCGGGCAGTTGCCATTCAGCACCGCCCTGAGTTCCCCTAGGTGTCATATCCACTTTCAGACATATGTGGTGCCAGAGCACTTGGTATCACGGCAGCGGAAAATGGCTTGAGCGCTGAACTTGTGTTTGGCGGTGAAGTTTTGAGCGGCTTGATTGAGGAGCTCCATGTTAGTTTAGTGTGGGTGCTCAACTTGATTCCATCCCACTGGCCTCAATGGGCATTGGACCGGAAGTGACCAAACAGGGTTTCCAATATAGCTGCTAGCAGAGCTGATTGTATGTGAAGTTCATGAGGCAGGTGGAGTTGTTTTGGCCCTGGAAGAGCTGTGCTGCTGCTTCAGGCAGTTGCCATTCACCACCGCCCTGAGTTAACTAGGTGTCATATCCACTTTCAGACATATGTGGTGCCAGAGCACTTGGTTTCCATGGCAGCGGGAACTGGCTTTTGGGCTGAACTTGTGTTTGGCAGTGGAGTATGGGGCGGCTTGAGTGAGGAGCTCCATGTTAGTTTAGTGTAGGTGCTCAACCTGCTTGATTCCATTCCACTGGGCTCAATGGGCATTGGACCGGAAGTGACCAAACAGGGTTTCCTAGATAGCTGCTAGCACAGCTGATGGTATGTGAAGTTCATGAGGCAGGTGGAGTTGTTTTGGCACTGGAAGAGCTGTGCTGCTGCTTCGGGCAGTTGCCATTCACCACCGCCTCCCTGAGTTCCCTAGGTGTCATATCCACTTTCAGACATATGTGGTGCCAGAGCACTTGGTTTCCATGGCAGCGGGAAATGGCTTGGGCGCTGAACTTGTGTTTGGCTGTGGAGTTTTGAGCACCTTGAATGAGGAGCTCCATGTTAGTTTAGTGTGGGTGTTCAACGTGCTTGATTCCATCCCACTGTTCTCAAAGGGCATTGGACCGGAAGTGACCAAACAGGGTTTCCTAGATAGCTGCTAGCACAGCTGATGGTATGTGAAGTTCTTGTGGCAGGTGGAGTTGTTTTCTCAATGGAAGAGCTTTGCTGCTGCTTTGGGCAGTTGCCATTGACCACCGCCCTGAGTTCCCTAGGTGTCATATCCACTTTCAGACATATGTGCTGCCAGAGCACTTGGTTTCCATGGCAGCGGGAAATGGCTTTTGTGCTGAACGTGTGTTTGGCTAAGAAGTTTTGAGCGCCTTGAGTGAGGAGCTCCATGTTAGTTTAGTGTGGGTGCTCAACCTGCTTGATTCCATCCCAGTGGGCTCAATGGGCATTGGACCAGAAGTGACCATACAGGGTTTTCTTGATAGCTGCTAGCACAGCTGATGGTATGTGAATTCATGTGACAGGTGGAGTTGTTTTGGCACTGGAAGAGCTGTGCTGCTTCTTTTGGCAGTTGCCATTCACCACCGTCCTGAGTTCCCTAGGTGTCATATCCACTTTCAGACATATGTGGTGCCAGAGCACTTGGTATGTATGGCAGCGGGAAATGGCTTGGGCGTTGAACTTGTGTTTGGCTGTGGAGTTTTGAGCGCCTTGAGTGAGGAGCTCCTTGTTAGTTTAGTGTGGGTTCTCAACCTGCTTGATTCCATCCCACTGGGCTCAATGTGCATTGGACCGGAAGTGACCAAACAGGGTTTCCTAGATAGCTGCTAACACAGCTGATGGTATGTGAAGTTCATGAGGCAGGTGGAGTTGTTTTGGCACTGGAAGAGCTTTGCTGTTGCTTTGGCCATTTGCCATTCATCACCGCATCCCTGAGTTCCCTAGGTGTCAGATCCACTTTCAGACATATGTGGTGCCAGAGCACTTGGTTTCCATGGCTGCGGGAAATGGCTTGGGCGCTGAACTTGTGTTTGGCTGTGGAGTTCTGAGCGCCTTGAGTGAGGAGGTCCATGTTAGTTTAGTGTGGGTGCTCAACCTGCTTGATTCAAACCCTCTGGGCTCAATGGGCATTGGACCGGAAGTGACCAAACAGGGTTTCCTAGATATCTGCTAGCACAGCTGATGGTATGTGAAGTTCTTGTGGCAGGTGGAGTTGTTTTCTCAATGGAAGAGCTTTGCTGCTGCTTTGGGCAGTTGCTTTGGGCAGTTGCCATTGACCACCGCCCTGAGTTCCCTAGGTGTCATATCCACTTTCAGACATATGTGGTGCCAGAGCACTTGGTTTCCATGGCAGCGGGAAATGGCTTTTGGGCGCTGAACTTGTGTTTGGCTGTGGAGTTTTGAGCGCCTTGAGTGAGGAGCTCCATGTTACTTTAGTGTGTGTGCTCAACCTGTTTGATTCCATCCCACTAAGCTCAATGGGCATTGGACCGGAAGTGACCAAACTGGGTTTCCTCGATAGCTGTTAGCACAGCTGATGGTATGTGAAGTTCATGAGGCAGGTGGAGTTGTTTTCGCACTGGAAGAGCTGTGCTGATGCTTCGGGCAGTTGCCATTCACCACCGCCCTGAGTTCCCTAGGTGTCATATCCACTTTCAGACATATGTGGTGCCAGAGCACTTGGTTTCCATGGCTGCGGGAAATGGCTTGGGCGCTGAACTTGTGTTTGGCTGTGGAGTTTTGAGCGCCTTGAGTGAGGAGCTCCATGTTAGTTTAGTGTGGGTGCTCAACCTGCTTGATTCCATCACACTGGGCTCAATGGGCATTGGACCGGAAGTGACCAAACAGGGTTTCCTAGATAGCTGCTGGCACAGCTGATGGTATGTGAAGTTCATGAGGCAGGTGGAGTTGTTTTGGCACTGGAAGAGCTGTGCTGCTGCTTCGGGCAGTTGCCATTCAGCACCGCCATGAGTTCCCTAGGTGTCATATCCACTTTCAGACATATGTGGTGCCAGAGCACTTGGTTTCCATGGCAGCGGGAAATGGCTTTTGTGCTGAACGTGTGTTTGGCTAAGAAGTTTTGAGCGCCTTGAGTGAGGAGCTCCATGTTAGTTTAATGTGGGTGCTCAACCTGCTTGATTACATCCCAGTGGGCTCAATGGGCATTGGACCAGAAGTGACCATACAGGGTTTTCTAGATTGCTGCTAGCACAGCTGATGGTATGTGAAGTTCATGAGGCAGGTGGAGTTGTTTTGGCACTGGAAGAGCTGTGCTGCTGCTTCGGGCAGTTGCCATTCACCACCGCCCTGAGTTCCCTAGGTGTCATATCCACTTTCAGACATATGTGGTGCCAGAGCACTTGGTTTCCATGGCAGCGGGAAATGGCTTGTGTGGTGAACTTGTGTTTGGCTGTGGAGTTTTGAGCGGCTTGAGTGAGGAGCTCCATGTTAGTTTAGTGTGGGTGCTCAACCTGCTTGATTAAATCCCACTGGGCTCAATGGGCATTGGACCGGAAGTGACCAAACAGGGTTTCCTAGATAGCTGCTAGCACAGCTGATGGTATGTGAAGTTCATGACTGAGGTGGAGTTATTTTGTCACTGGAAGAGCTGTGCTGCTGCTTTGGGCAGTTGCCATTCACCACCGCCATGAGTTCTGAGTTCCCTAGGTGTCATATCCACTTTCAGACATATGTGGTGCCAGAGCACTTGGTTTCCATGGCAGCGGGAAATGGCTTGGGCACTGAACTTGTGTTTGGCTGTGGAGTTTTGAGCGCCTTGAGTGAGGAGCTCCATGTTACTTTAGTGTGGGTGCTCAACCTCCTTGATTCCATCACACTGGGATCAATGGGCATTGGACCGGAAGTGACCAAACAGGGTTTCCTAGATAGCTGCTCGCACAGTTGATGGTATGTGAAGTTCATGAGGCAGGTGGAGTTGTTTTGGCACTGGAAGAGCTGTGCTGCTGCTACGGGCAGTTGCCATTCTCCACCGCCCTGAGTTCCCTAGGTGTCATATCCACTTTCAGACATATGTGGTGCCAGAGCACTTGGATTCCATGGCAGCGGGCAATGGCTTGTTCGCTGAACTTGTGTTTGGCTGTGGAGTTTTGAGCGGCTTGAGTGAGGAACTCCATGTTAGTTTAGTGTGGGTGCTCATCCTGCTTGATTCCATCACACTGGGATCAATGGGCATTGGACCGGAAGTGACCAAACAGGTTTTCCTAGAACGCTGCTAGCACAGCTGATTGTATGTGAAGTTCATGAGGCAGGTGGAGTTGTTTTGGCACTGGAAGAGCTGTGATGCTGCTCCGGGCAGTTGCCATTCACCACCACCCTGAGTTCCCTAGGTGTTATATCCACTTTCAGACATATGTGGTGCCAGAGCACTTGGTTTCCATGGCAGCGGGAAATGGCTTGTGTGGTGAACTTGCGTTTGGCTGTGGAATTTTGAGCGCCTTGAGTGAGGAGCTCCATGTTAGTTTAGTGTGTCCTGAACCTGCCTGATTCCATCCCACTGGGCTCAATGGGCATTGGGGCGGAAGTGACCAAACAGGGTTTCCTAGATAGCTGCTAGCACAGCTGATGGTATGTGAAGTTCATCACTGAGGTGGAGTTGTTTTGGCACTGGAA